>NW_023276648.1:0-1445191 GCF_013357705.1 Chelonus insularis
GCTTGTGATCAACGGAATCTATATTTTAGAGTATGACTCCAAAGTATACATTAAATACGATTACAGCATTACTTTGTAATGTATAGAATGTATAATTCTAGATAGGTCTCCAAAGCATTCATGCAATCTGATCAAAGTAAATGCACGGAATTCATCGAATGTATATTTTCGATTCATTCTCTAGGGTATTCATTAAAGTCGTTCATGACATTTGCTTGTGATCAACAAAATCAATATTTTAGAGTCGGACTCCATACTATACATTGAATTCGATTACAGCATTTGTTTGCAATGTATCAAATTTATACTTATTGATGAGTCGCCAAAGTATTTATTTAAACTGACAATAATATTTGCTTGAGAACGATCAAATGTTTATTTCCAAGTTATACTCTAGAGTCTTCATTAAAATTGATTGTAAATTCTATTGTGATGAACTAATTCAACATAATAGTGTAAGTCTTCAACGTATTTATGGAATTTGATTGCATCATTTGCTTGAGATGTATAAAACGTATATTTTGGGGTCAGGCTCAAGAGTATTCATGGAATCTTGCCATAGTATTTCCTAGAAATTAATTAAATGTATACTTTCGAGTAAGTCTCCGAAGCATTCAAGAAATCTTGCCATAGTATTTGCTTATAATGTATCGAATGTATAGTTTACGATGGGTCTCCAAAGCATTCATGTAATCTGGCCATTGTAATTGCTCGGAATTGATCAAATGGATATTTTTGACTTATTCTTTAGAATATTTATTAAAGTTGTTCATAACATTTGCTTGTGATCAACAGAATCTATATTTTAGAGTATGACTCCAAAGTTTACATTGAATACGATTACAGCATTACTTTCTGATCTATAAAATGTATACTTTTGAGTGAGTATCACGAAAATTTATAGAATCCGGCTAAAGTAAATGCACGGAATTCATCGAATGTATATTTTTGATTTATTCTCTAGAATATTCATGAAAGTTGTTCATGACATTTGCTTGTTATCAACAGAATCTATATTTCAGATTCAGACTTTAAAGTATACATTGAATTCGATTACAGAATTTGTTTTTAATAAGTCAAAAAAATACATTCGATCAATTCCGAGCATTTACTTTGGACAGATTCTATGAATGCTTTGGAGACTCATCTCAAAAGTATGCATTTTATAGATTACAAAGTAATGCTGTAATCGAATTCAATGTATACTTTGGAGTCTGACTCTAAAATATTGATTTTGTTGATCACATGCAAATGTTATGAACATCTCGAATAAATACCCTAGAGAATAAGTCAAAAATATCAATTTGATCGATTCCGAGTAATTACTATAGCCAGATTCCATAAATGCTTTGGAGACTAACCCGAAAGTATACATTTCATTAATTGCAAGCAAATACTATGGCAAGATTCCATGAATACTCTTGAGACTGACTTCAAAATATACATTAAATACATCTCAAGCAAATGATGCAATCAAATTCCATAAATACGTTGAAGACTTACACTATTATGTTGAATTAGTTTATCTCTGTAGAATTTACAATCAGTTTTAATGAAAACTCTAGAGAATAACGTGGAAATGAACATTTGATCGTTTTCAAGCGAATATTATTGTCAGTTTGAATAAATACTTTGGGGACACATCAAAATGTATAAATTTGATGCATTGCAAACAAATGCTGTTATCAGATTCAATGTATACTTTAGAATCTGACTCTAAAATATTGATTTTGTTGATCACAAGGAAATGTTATGAACAACTCGAATGAATACCCTAGAGAATGAGTCAAAAATATACTTTTTATCAATTTCGAGCAATCACCTTGGCCAGATTCTATGAATGCTTTGGAGACTTACTCGAAAGTATACATTTGATTAATTTCGAGCAAATACTATGGCAAGATTCCATGAATGCTTTGGAGACTTACTCGAAAGTATACATTGAATACATCTCAAGCAAATGATGCAATCAAATTCCATAAATGCGTTGAAGACTTACTCCATTATGTTGAATTAGTTTATCACAGTAGAATTTACAATCAGTTTTAATGAAAACTATAAAGAATAACGTGGAAATGAACATTTGATCGTTTTCAAGCGAATATTATTGTCAATTTGAATGAATACTTTGAAGACTCATCAAAAAGTATAAATTTGATACATTACAAACAAATGCTGTGATCGAATTCAATGTAAACATTGGAGTCTGACTCTAAAATATTGATTTTGTTGATCACAAGCAAATGTCATGAACGACTTCAATGAATACTGTAGAGAATGAATTCAAAAATATACATTCGATGAATTTCGTGCATTTACTTTGGCAAGATTCCATGAATGCTTCGGGGACTGACTTCAAAATATACATTAAATACATCTCAAGCAAATGATGCAATCAAATTCCATAAATACGTTGAAGACTTACTCCATTATGTTGAATTAGTTTATCTCAGTAGAATTTACAATCAATTTTAATAAAAACTCTAGAGAATAACGTGGAAATAAACATTTGATCGTTTTGAAGCGAATATTATTGTCAGTTTGAATAAATACTTTGGGGACACATCAAAATGGATAAATTTGATGCATTACAAACAAATGCTGTTATCAGATTCAATGTATACTTTGGAGTCTGACTCTAAAAGATAGATTCTGTTGATCACAAGCAAATGTCATGAACGACTTTAATGAATACTGTATAGAATGAATTCGAAAATATACATTCGATGAATTCCGTGCATTTACTTTGGCCAGATTCCTTGAATGCTTCGGGGACTTACTCGAAAGTATACATTCGATTAATTTCGAGCAAATACTATGGCAAGATTCCATGAATGCTTTAGAGACTTACTCGAAAGTATACATTTGATTAATTTCGAGCTTAGACTATGGCAAGATTTCATGAATACTCTTGAGACTGACTTCACAATATACATTAAATACATCTCAAGCAAATGATGCAATCAAATTCCATAAATACGTTGAAGACTTACTCCATTATGTTGAATTAGTTTATCTCAGTGGAATTTACAATCAGTTTTAATGAAAACTCTAGAGAATAACGTGGAAATGAACATTTGATTGTTTTCAAGCGAATATTATTGTCAGTTTGAATAAATACTTTGGGGACACATCAAAATGTATAAATTTGATGCATTACAAACAAATGCTGTTATCAGATTTAATGTATACTTTGGAGTCTGACTCGAAAAGATAGATTCTGTTGATCACAAGCAAATGTCATGAACGACTTTAATGAATACCGTATAGAATGAATTCGAAAATATACATTCGATGAATTCCGTTCATTTACTTTGGCCAGATTCCTTGAATGCTTCGGAGACTTACTCGAAAGTATACATTTGATTAATTCCGAGCAAATACTATGGCAAGATTCCATGAATGCTTGAAGACTTACTCGAAGGTATACATTGAATACATCTCAAGCAAATGATGCAATCAAATTCCATAAATGCGTTGAAGACTTACTCCATTATGTTGAATTAGTTTATCACAGTAGAATTTACAATCAGTTTTAATGAAAACTTTAGAGAATAACGTGGAAATGAACATTTGATCGTTTTCAAGCGAATATTATTGTCAGTTTGAATGAATACTTTAAAGACTCATCAAAAAGTATAAATTTGATACATTACAAACAAATGCTGTGATCGAATTCAATGTAAACATTGGAGTCTGACTCTAAAATATTGATTTTGTTGATCACAAGCAAATGTCATGAACGACTTCAATGAATACTGTAGAGAATGAATTCGAAAATATACATTCGATGAATTTGGTGCATTTACTTGGGCAAGATTCCATGAATGCTTCGGGGACTTACTCGAAAGTATACATTCGATGAATTCCGTGCATTTATTACTTTGGCCAGATTCCTTGAATGCTTCGGAGACTTACTTGAAAGTATACATTTGATTAATTTCGAGCAAATACTATTGCAAGATTCCATAAATACGTTGAAGACTTACTCCATTATGTTGAATTAGTTTATCACAGTAGAATTTACAATCAGTTTTAATGAAAACTTTAGAGAATAACCTGGAAATGAACATTTGATTGTTTTCAAGCGAATATTATTGTCAGTTTGAATAAATACTTTGGGGACACATCAAAATGTATAAATTTGATACATTACAAACAAATGCTGTTATCAGATTCAATGTATACTTTGAAGTCTGACTCTAAAAGATAGATTCTGTTGATCACAAGCAAATGTCATGAACGACTTTAATGAATACTGTATAGAATGAATTCGAAAATATACATTCGATAAATTCCGTTCATTTACTTTGGCCAGATTCCTTGAATGCTTCGGAGACTTACTCGAAAGTATACATTTGATTAATTCCGAGCAAATACTATGGCAAGATTCCATGAATGCTTGGAGACTTACTCGAAGGTATACATTGAATACATCTCAAGCAAATGATGCAATCAAATTCCATAAATACGTTGAAGACTTACACTATTACGTTGAATTAGTTTATCTCAGTAGAATTAACAATCAGTTTTAATGAAAACTCTAGAGAATAACGTGGAAATGAACATTTGATTGTTTTCAAGCGAATATTATTGTCAGTTTGAATAAATACTTTGGGGACACATCAAAATGTATAAATTTGATGCATTACAAACAAATGCTGTTATCAGATTCAATGTATACTTTAGAATCTGACTCTGAAATATTGATTTTATTGATCACGAGGAAATGTTATGAACAACTCAAATGAATACCCTAGAGAATGAGTCAAAAATATACTTTTTATCAATTTCGAGCAATTACCTTGGCCAGATTTCATGAATGCTTTGGAGACCCTTCGCAAACTATACATTTCATACATTACAAGCAAATACTATGGCCAGATTCCTTTAGTGCTTCGGAGACTTACTCGAAAGTATACATTTGATTAATTTCGAGCAAATACTATGGCAAGATTCCATGAATGCTTTGGAGACTTACTCGAAAGTATACATTGAATACATCTCAAGCAAATGATGCAATCAAATTCCATAGATACGTTGAAGACTTACACTATTATGTTGAATTAGTTTATCTCAGTAGAATTTACAATCAGTTTTAATGAAAACTCTAAAGAATAACGTGGAAATGAACATTTGATTGTTTTCAAGCGGATATTATTGTCAGTTTGAATGAATACTTTGAAGACTCATCAAAAAGTATAAATTTGATACATTACAAACAAATGCCGTAATCGAATTCAATGTAAACATTGGAGTCTGACTCTAAAATATTGATTTTGTTGATCACAAGAAAATGTTGTGAACAACTCGAATGAATACCCTAGAGAATAAGTCAAAAATATCTATTTGATCAATTCCGACTAATTACTTTAGCCAGATTCCATCAATGCTTTGGAGACTTACTCGAAAGTATACATTTCATACATTACAAGCAAATACTATGGCCAGATTCCTTGAGTGCTTCGGAGACTTACTCGAAAGTATACATTTGATTAATTCCGAGCAAATACTATGGCAAGATTCCATGAATGCTTGGAGACTTACTGGAAGGTATACATTGAATACATCTCAAGCAAATGATGCAATCAAATTCCATAAATACGTTGAAGACTTACACTATTATGTTGAATTAGTTCATCTCAGTGGAATTTACAATCAGTTTTAATGAAAACTCTAGAGAATAACGTGGAAATGAACATTTGATTGTTTTCAAGCGAATATTATTGTCAGTTTGAATAAATACTTTGGGGACACATCAAAATGTATAAATTTGATGCATTACAAACAAATGCTGTTATCAGATTCAATGTATACTTTAGAATCTGACTCTAAAATATTGATTTTGTTGATCACAAGGAAATGTTATGAACAACTCAAATGAATACCCTAGAGAATGAGTCAAAAATATACTTTTTATCAATTTCGAGCAATTACCTTGGCCAGATTTCATGAATGCTTTGGAGACCCTTCGCAAACTATACATTTCATACATTACAAGCAAATACTATGGCCAGATTCCTTTAGTGCTTCGGAGACTTACTCGAAAGTATACATTTGATTAATTTCGAGCAAATACTATGGCAAGATTCCATGAATGCTTTGGAGACTTACTCGAAAGTATACATTGAATACATCTCAAGCAAATGATGCAATCAAATTCCATAGATACGTTGAAGACTTACACTATTATGTTGAATTAGTTTATCTCAGTAGAATTTACAATCAGTTTTAATGAAAACTCTAAAGAATAACGTGGAAATGAACATTTGATTGTTTTCAAGCGAATATTATTGTCAGTTTGAATGAATACTTTGAAGACTCATCAAAAAGTATAAATTTGATACATTACAAACAAATGCCGTAATCGAATTCAATGTAAACATTGGAGTCTGACTCTAAAATATTGATTTTGTTGATCACAAGAAAATGTTGTGAACAACTCGAATGAATACCCTAGAGAATAAGTCAAAAATATCTATTTGATCAATTCCGACTAATTACTTTAGCCAGATTCCATCAATGCTTTGGAGACTTACTCGAAAGTATACATTTCATACATTACAAGCAAAGACTATGGCCAGATTCCTTGAGTGCTTCGGAGACTTACTCGAAAGTATACATTTGATTAATTCCGAGCAAATACTATGGCAAGATTCCATGAATGCTTGGAGACTTACTCGAAGGTATACATTGAATACATCTCAAGCAAATGATGCAATCAAATTCCATAAATACGTTGAAGACTTACACTATTATGTTGAATTAGTTCATCTCAGTGGAATTTACAATCAGTTTTAATGAAAACTCTAGAGAATAACGTGGAAATGAACATTTGATTGTTTTCAAGCGAATATTATTGTCAGTTTGAATAAATACTTTGGGGACACATCAAAATGTATAAATTTGATGCATTACAAACAAATGCTGTTATCAGATTCAATGTATACTTTAGAATCTGACTCTAAAATATTGATTTTGTTGATCACAAGGAAATGTTATGAACAACTCAAATGAATACCCTAGAGAATGAGTCAAAAATATACTTTTTATCAATTTCGAGCAATTACCTTGGCCAGATTTCATGAATGCTTTGGAGACCCTTCGCAAACTATACATTTCATACATTACAAGCAAATACTATGGCCAGATTCCTTGAGTGCTTCGGAGACTTACTCGAAAGTATACATTGAATACATCTCAAGCAAATGATGCAATCAAATTCCATAGATACGTTGAAGACTTACACTATTATGTTGAATTAGTTTATCTCAGTAGAATTTACAATCAGTTTTAATGAAAACTCTAGAGAATAACGTGGAAATGAACATTTGATTGTTTTCAAGCGAATATTATTGTCAGTTTGAATGAATACTTTGAAGACTCATCAAAAAGTATAAATTTGATGCATTACAAACAAATGCTGTTATCAGATTCAATGTATACTTTAGAATCTGACTCTAAAATATTGATTTTGTTGATCACAAGAAAATGTTATGAACAACTCGAATGAATACCCTAGAGAATGAGTCGAAAATATACTTTTTATCAATTTCGAGCAATTACCTTGGCCAGATTTCATGAATGCTTTGGAGACCCTTCGCAAACTATACATTTCATACATTACAAGCAAATACTATGGCCAGATTCCTTGAGTGCTTCGGAGACTTACTCGAAAGTATACATTTGATAAATTTCGAGCAAATACTATGGCAAGATTCTATGAATACTCTTGAGACTGACTTCAAAATATACATTAAATACATCTCAAGCAAATGATGCAATCAAATTCCATAAATACGTTGAAGACTTACACTATTAAGTTGAATTAGTTTATCTCAGTAGAATTTACAATCAGTTTTAATGAAAACTCTAGAGAATAACGTGGAAATGAACATTTGATTGTTTTCAAGCGAATATTATTGTCAGTTTGAGTAAATACTTTGAAGACTCATCAAAAAGTATAAATTTGATACATTACAAACAAATGCTGTGATCGAATTCAATGTAAACATTGGAGTCTGACTCTAAAAGATAGATTCTGTTGATCACAAGCAAATGTCATGAACGACTTTAATGAATACCGTATAGAATGAATTCGAAAATATACATTCGATGAATTCCGTGCATTTATTCCTTTGGTCAGATTCCTTGAATGCTTCGGAGACTTACTCGAAAGTATACATTTGATTAATTTCGAGCAAATACTATTGCAAGATTCCATGAATGCTTTGGAGACTTACTCGAAAGTATACATTTGATTAATTTCGAGCTTATACTATAGCAAGATTTTATGAATACTCTTGAGACTGACTTTACAATATACATTAAATACATCTCAAGCAAATGATGCAATCAAAATCCATAAATACGTTGAAGACTTACTCCATTATGTTGGATTAGTTTATCACAGTAGAATTTACAATCAGTTTTAATGAAAACTCTAGAGAATAACGTGGAAATGAACATTTGATTGTTTTCAAGCGAATATTATTGTCAGTTTGAGTAAATACTTTGAAGACTCATCAAAAAGTATAAATTTGATACATTACAAACAAATGCTGTGATCGAATTCAATGTAAACATTGGAGTCTGACTCTAAAAGATAGATTCTGTTGATCACAAGCAAATGTCATGAACGACTTTAATGAATACCGTATAGAATGAATTCGAAAATATACATTCGATGAATTCCGTGCATTTATTCCTTTGGTCAGATTCCTTGAATGCTTCGGAGACTTACTCGAAAGTATACATTTGATTAATTTCGAGCAAATACTATTGCAAGATTCCATGAATGCTTTGGAGACTTACTCGAAAGTATACATTTGATTAATTTCGAGCTTATACTATAGCAAGATTTTATGAATACTCTTGAGACTGACTTTACAATATACATTAAATACATCTCAAGCAAATGATGCAATCAAAATCCATAAATACGTTGAAGACTTACTCCATTATGTTGGATTAGTTTATCACAGTAGAATTTACAATCAGTTTTAATGAAAACTCTAGAGAATAACGTGGAAATGAACATTTGATTGTTTTCAAGCAAATATTATTGTCAGTTTGAATAAATAGTTTGGGGACACATCAAAATGTAAAAATTTGATGCATTACAAACAAATGCTGTTATCATATTCAATGTATACTTTAGAATCTGACTCTAAAAGATAGATTCTGTTGATCACAAGCAAATGTCATGAACGACTTTAATGAATACTGTATAGAATGAATTCGAAAATATAGATTCGATGAATTCCGTGCATTTATTACTTTGGCCAGATTCCTTGAATGCTTCGGAGACTTACTCGAAAGTATACATTTGATTAATTTCGAGCAAATACTATGGCAAGATTCCATGAATGCTTTGGAGACTTACTCGAAAGTATACATTTGATTAATTTCGAGCAAATACTATGGCAAGATTCTATGAATACTCTTGAGACTGACTTCAAAATATACATTGAATACATCTCAAGCAAATGATGCAATCAAATTCCATAAATACGTTGAAGACTTACTCCATTATGTTGGATTAGTTTATCACAGTAGAATTTACAATCAGTTTTAATGAAAACTCTAGAGAATAACTTGGAAATGAACATTTGATCGTTTTCAAGCGAATATTATTGTCAGTTTGAATAAATACTTTGGGGACACATCAAAATGTATAAATTTGATGCATTACAAACAAATGCTGTGATCGAATTCAATGTAAACATTGGAGTCTGACTCTAAAAGATAGATTCTGTTGATCACAAGCAAATGTCATGAACGACTTTAATGAATACCGTATAGAATGAATTCGAAAATATACATTCGATGAATTACGTGCATTTATTACTTTGGCCAGATTCCTTGAATGCTTCGGAGACTTACTCGAAAGTATACATTTGATTAATTTCGAGCTTATACTATGGCAAGATTTCATGAATACTCTTGAGACTGACTTAACAATATACATTAAATACATCTCAAGCAAATGATGCAATCAAATTCCATAAATACGTTGAAGACTTACTCCATTATGTTGAATTAGTTTATCACAGTAGAATTTACAATCAGTTTTAATAAAAACTCTAGAGAATAACGTGGAAATGAACATTTGATCGTTTTTACGCGAATATTATTGTTAGCTTAAATGAATACTTTGAAGACTCATCAAAAAGTATAAATTTTATACATTACAAACAAATGCCGTGATCGAATTCGATGTAAACATCGGAGTCTGACTCTAAAAGATAGATTCTGTTGATCACAAGCAAATGTCATGAACGACTTTAATGAATACCGTATAGAATGAATTCGAAAATATACATTCGATGAATTCCGTGCATTTATTACTTTGGCCAGATTCCTTGAATGCTTCGGAGACTTACTCGAAAGTATACATTTGATTAATTTCGAGCAAATACTATTGCAAGATTCCATGAATGCTTTGGAGACTTACTCGAAAGTATACATTTGATTAATTTCGAGCAAATACTATGGCAAGATTCCATGAATGCTTTGGAGACTTACTCGAAAGTATACATTGAATACATCTCAAGCAAATGATGCAATCAAATTCCATAAATACGTTGAAGACTTACTCTATTATGTTGAATTAGTTTATTACAGTAGAATTTACAATCAGTTTTAATGAAAACTCTAGAGAATAACGTGGAAATGAAGATTTGATTGTTTTCAAGCGAATATTATTGTCAGTTTGAATAAATAGTTTGGGGACACATCAAAATGTAAAAATTTGATGCATTACAAACAAATGCTGTTATCAGATTCAATGTATACTTTAGAATCTGACTCTAAAATATTGATTTTGTTGATCACAAGAAAATGTTATAAACAACTCGAATGAATACCCTAGAGAATGAGTCAAAAATATACTTTTTATCAATTTCGAGCAATTACCTTGGCCAGATTTCATGAATGCTTTGGAGACCCTTCGCAAACTATACATTTCATACATTACAAGCAAATACTATGGCCAGATTCCTTGAGTGCTTCGAAGACTTACTCGAAAGTATACATTTGATTAATTTCGAGCAAATACTATGGCAAGATTCCATGAATGCTTTGGAGACTTACTCGAAAGTATACATTGAATGCATCTCAAGCAAATGATGCAATCAAATTCCATAAATACGTTGAAGACTTACTCTATTATGTTGAATTAGTTTATTACAGTAGAATTTACAATCAGTTTTAATGAAAACTCTAGAGAATAACGTGGAAATGAACATTTGATTGTTTTCAAGCGAATATTATTGTCAGTTTGAATAAATACTTTGGGGACACATCAAAATGTATAAATTTGATGCATTACAAACAAATGCTGTTATCAGATTCAATGTAAACATTGGAGTCTGACTCTAAAAGATAGATTCTGTTGATCACAAGCAAATGTCATGAACGACTTTAATGAATACTGTATAGAATGAATTCGAAAATATAGATTCGATGAATTCCGTGCATTTATTACTTTGGCCAGATTCCTTGAATGCTTCGGAGACTTACTCGAAAGTATACATTTGATTAATTTCGAGCAAATACTATGGCAAGATTCCATGAATGCTTTGGAGACTTACTCGAAAGTATACATTTGATTAATTTCGAGCAAATACTATGGCAAGATTCTATGAATACTCTTGAGACTGACTTCAAAATATACATTGAATACATCTCAAGCAAATGATGCAATCAAATTCCATAAATACGTTGAAGACTTACACTATTATGTTGAATTAGTTTATCTCAGTAGAATTTACAATCAGTTTTAATGAAAACTCTAGAGAATAACGTGGAAATGAACATTTGATTGTTTTCAAGCGAATATTATTGTCAGTTTGAATAAATAGTTTGGGGACACATCAAAATGTATAAATTTGATGCATTACAAACAAATGCTGTTATCATATTCAATGTTTACTTTAGAATCTGACTCTAAAAGATAGATTCTGTTGATCACAAGCAAATGTCATGAACGACTTTAATGAATAATGTATAGAATGAATTCGAAAATATACATTCGATGAATTCCGTGCATTTATTACTTTGGCCAGATTCCTTGAATGCTTCGGAGACTTACTCGAAAGTATACATTTGATTAATTTCGAGCTTATACTATGGCAAGATTTCATGAATACTATTGAGACTGACTTAACAATATACATTAAATACATCTCAAGCAAATGATGCAATCAAATTCCATAAATACGTTGAAGACTTACTCCATTATGTTGAATTAGTTTATCACAGTAGAATTTACAATCAGTTTTAATAAAAACTCTAGAGAATAACGTGGAAATGAACATTTGATCGTTTTTAAGCGAATATTATTGTTAGCTTAAATGAATACTTTGAAGACTCATCAAAAAGTATAAATTTTATACATTACAAACAAATGCCGTGATCGAATTCGATGTAAACATCGGAGTCTGACTCTAAAAGATAGATTCTGTTGATCACAAGCAAATGTCATGAACGACTTTAATGAATACCGTATAGAATGAATTCGAAAATATACATTCGATGAATTCCGTGCATTTATTACTTTGGCCAGATTCCTTGAATGCTTCGGAGACTTACTCGAAAGTATACATTTGATTAATTTCGAGCAAATACTATGGCAAGATTCCATGAATGCTTTGGAGACTTACTCGAAAGTATACATTTAATTAATTTCGAGCTTATACTATGGCAAGATTTTATGAATACTCTTGAGACTGACTTCACAATATACATTAAATACATCTCAAGCAAATGATGCAATCAAATTCCATAAATACGTTGAAGACTTACTCCATTATGTTGGATTAGTTTATCACAGTAGAATTTACAATCAGTTTTAATGAAAACTCTAGAGAATAACTTGAAAATGAACATTTGATCGTTTTCAAGCGAATATTATTGTCAGTTTGAATAAATACTTTGGGGACACATCAAAATGTATAAATTTGATGCATTACAAACAAATGCTGTTATCAGATTCAATGTAAACATTGGAGTCTGACTCTAAAAGATAGATTCTGTTGATCACAAGCAAATGTCATGAACGACTTTAATGAATACCGTATAGAATGAATTCGAAAATATACATTCGATGAATTCCGTGCATTTATTACTTTGGTCAGATTCCTTGAATGTTTCGGAGACTTACTCGAAAGTATACATTTGATTAATTTCGAGCAAATACTATTGCAAGATTCCATGAATGCTTTGGAGACTTACTCGAAAGTATACATTTGATTAATTTCGAGCTTATACTATAGCAAGATTTTATGAATACTCTTGAGACTGACTTTACAATATACATTAAATACATCTCAAGCAAATGATGCAATCAAATTCCATTAATACGTTGAAGACTTACTCCATTATGTTGGATTAGTTTATCACAGTAGAATTTACAATCAGTTTTAATGAAAACTCTAGAGAATAACTTGGAAATGAACATTTGATCGTTTTCAAGCGAATATTATTGTCAGTTTGAATAAATACTTTGGGGACACATCAAAATGTATAAATTTGATGCATTACAAACAAATGCTGTGATCGAATTCAATGTAAACATTGGAGTCTGACTCTAAAAGATAGATTCTGTTGATCACAAGCAAATGTCATGAACGACTTTAATGAATACCGTATAGAATGAATTCGAAAATATACATTCGATGAATTCCGTGCATTTATTACTTTGGCCAGATTCCTTGAATGCTTCGGAGACTTACTCGAAAGTATACATTTGATTAATTTCGAGCTAATACTATTGCAAGATTTCATGAATACTCTTGAGACTGACTTAACAATATACATTAAATACATCTCAAGCAAATGATGCAATCAAATTCCATAAATACGTTGAAGACTTACTCCATTATGTTGAATTAGTTTATCACAGTAGAATTTACAATCAGTTTTAATAAAAACTCTAGAGAATAACGTGGAAATGAACATTTGATCGTTTTTACGCGAATATTATTGTTAGCTTAAATGAATACTTTGAAGACTCATCAAAAAGTATAAATTTTATACATTACAAACAAATGCCGTGATCGAATTCGATGTAAACATCGGAGTCTGACTCTAAAAGATAGATTCTGTTGATCACAAGCAAATGTCATGAACGACTTTAATGAATACCGTATAGAATGAATTCGAAAATATACATTCGATGAATTCCGTGCATTTATTACTTTGGCCAGATTTCTTGAATGCTTCGGAGACTTACTCGAAAGTATACATTTGATTAATTTCGAGCAAATACTATTGCAAGATTCCATGAATGCTTTGGAGACTTACTCGAAAGTATACATTTGATTAATTTCGAGCAAATACTATGGCAAGATTCCATGAATGCTTTGGAGACTTACTCGAAAGTATACATTGAATACATCTCAAGCAAATGATGCAATCAAATTCCATAAATACGTTGAAGACTTACTCTATTATGTTGAATTAGTTTATTACAGTAGAATTTACAATCAGTTTTAATGAAAACTCTAGAGAATAACGTGGAAATGAAGATTTGATTGTTTTCAAGCGAATATTATTGTCAGTTTGAATAAATAGTTTGGGGACACATCAAAATGTAAAAATTTGATGCATTACAAACAAATGCTGTTATCAGATTCAATGTATACTTTAGAATCTGACTCTAAAATATTGATTTTGTTGATCACAAGGAAATGTTATAAACAACTCGAATGAATACCCTAGAGAATGAGTCAAAAATATACTTTTTATCAATTTCGAGCAATTACCTTGGCCAGATTTCATGAATGCTTTGGAGACCCTTCGCAAACTATACATTTCATACATTACAAGCAAATACTATGGCCAGATTCCTTGAGTGCTTCGAAGACTTACTCGAAAGTATACATTTGATTAATTTCGAGCAAATACTATGGCAAGATTCCATGAATGCTTTGGAGACTTACTCGAAAGTATACATTGAATGCATCTCAAGCGAATGATGCAATCAAATTCCATAAATACGTTGAAGACTTACTCTATTATGTTGAATTAGTTTATTACAGTAGAATTTACAATCAGTTTTAATGGAAACTCTAGAGAATAACGTGGAAATGAACATTTGATTGTTTTCAAGCGAATATTATTGTCAGTTTGAATAAATAGTTTGGGGACACATCAAAATGTAAAAATTTGATGCATTACAAACAAATGCTGTTATCATATTCAATGTATACTTTAGAATCTGACTCTAAAAGATAGATTCTGTTGATCACAAGCAAATGTCATGAACGACTTTAATGAATACCGTATAGAATGAATTCGAAAATATACATTCGATGAATTCCGTGCATTTATTACTTTGGCCAGATTCCTTGAATGCTTCGGAGACTTACTCGAAAGTATACATTTGATTAATTTCGAGCTTATACTATGGCAAGATTTCATGAATACTCTTGAGACTGACTTAACAATATACATTAAATACATCTCAAGCAAATGATGCAATCAAATTCCATAAATACGTTGAAGACTTACTCCATTATGTTGAATTAGTTTATCACAGTAGAATTTACAATCAGTTTTAATAAAAACTCTAGAGAATAACGTGGAAATGAACATTTGATCGTTTTTAAGCGAATATTATTGTTAGCTTAAATGAATACTTTGGGGACACATCAAAATGTATAAATTTTATACATTACAAACAAATGCCGTGATCGAATTCGATGTAAACATCGGAGTCTGACTCTAAAGATAGATTCTGTTGATCACAAGCAAATGTCATGAACGACTTTAATGAATACCGTATAGAATGAATTCGAAAATATACATTCGATGAATTCCGTGCATTTATTACTTTGGCCAGATTCCTTGAATGCTTCGGAGACTTACTCGAAAGTATACATTTGATTAATTTCGAGCAAATACTATTGCAAGATTCCATGAATGCTTTGGAGACTTACTCGAAAGTATACATTTGATTAATTTCGAGCAAATACTATGGCAAGATTCCATGAATGCTTTGGAGACTTACTCGAAAGTATACATTGAATACATCTCAAGCAAATGATGCAATCAAATTCCATAAATACGTTGAAGACTTACTCTATTATGTTGAATTAGTTTATTACAGTAGAATTTACAATCAGTTTTAATGAAAACTCTAGAGAATAACGTGGAAATGAACATTTGATTGTTTTCAAGCGAATATTATTGTCAGTTTGAATAAATAGTTTGGGGACACATCAAAATGTATAAAATTTTGATGCATTACAAACAAATGCTGTTATCAGATTCAATGTATACTTTAGAATCTGACTCTAAAATATGATTTTGTTGATCACAAGAAATGTTATAAACAACTCGAATGAATACCCTAGAGAATGAGTCAAAAATATACTTTTTATCAATTTCGAGCAATTACCTTGGCCAGATTTCATGAATGCTTCGGAGACCCTTCGCAAACTATACATTTCATACATTACAAGCAAATACTATGGCCAGATTCCTTGAGTGCTTCGAAGACTTACTCGAAAGTATACATTTGATTAATTTCGAGCAAATACTATGGCAAGATTCCATGAATGCTTTGGAGACTTACTCGAAAGTATACATTGAATACATCTCAAGCAAATGATGCAATCAAATTCCATAAATACGTTGAAGACTTACTCTATTATGTTGAATTAGTTTATTACAGTAGAATTTACAATCAGTTTTAATGAAAACTCTAGAGAATAACGTGGAAATGAACATTTGATTGTTTTCAAGCGAATATTATTGTCAGTTTGAATAAATACTTTGGGGACACATCAAAATGTATAAATTTGATGCATTACAAACAAATGCTGTTATCAGATTCAATGTAAACATTGGAGTCTGACTCTAAAAGATAGATTCTGTTGATCACAAGCAAATGTCATGAACGACTTTAATGAATACCCTAGAGAATGAGTCGAAAATATACTTTTTATCAATTTCGAGCAATTACCTTGGCCAGATTTCATGAATGCTTTGGAGACCCTTCGCAAACTATACATTTCATACATTACAAGCAAATACTATGGCCAGATTCCTTGAGTGCTTCGGAGACTTACTCGAAAGTATACATTTGATAATTTCGAGCAAATACTATGGCAAGATTCTATGAATACTCTTGAGACTGACTTCAAAATATACATTGAATACATCTCAAGCAAATGATGCAATCAAATTCCATAAATACGTTGAAGACTTACACTATTATGTTGAATTAGTTTATCTCAGTAGAATTTACAATCAGTTTTAATGAAAACTCTAGAGAATAACGTGGAAATGAACATTTGATTGTTTTCAAGCGAATATTATTGTCAGTTTGAATAAATACTTTGGGGACACATCAAAATGTATAAATTTGATGCATTACAAACAAATGCTGTTATCATATTCAATGTTAACTTTAGAATCTGACTCTAAAAGATAGATTCTGTTGATCACAAGCAAATGTCATGAACGACTTTAATGAATAATGTATAGAATGAATTCGAAAATATACATTCGATGAATTCCGTGCATTTATTACTTTGGCCAGATTCCTTGAATGCTTCGGAGACTTACTCGAAAGTATACATTTGATTAATTTCGAGCTTATACTATGGCAAGATTTCATGAATACTATTGAGACTGACTTAACAATATACATTAAATACATCTCAAGCAAATGATGCAATCAAATTCCATAAATACGTTGAAGACTTACTCCATTATGTTGAATTAGTTTATCACAGTAGAATTTACAATCAGTTTTAATAAAAACTCTAGAGAATAACGTGGAAATGAACATTTGATCGTTTTTAAGCGAATATTATTGTTAGCTTAAATGAATACTTGAAGACTCATCAAAAAGTATAAATTTTATACATTACAAACAAATGCCGTGATCGAATTCGATGTAAACATCGGAGTCTGACTCTAAAAGATAGATTCTGTTGATCACAAGCAAATGTCATGAACGACTTTAATGAATACCGTATAGAATGAATTCGAAAATATACATTCGATGAATTCCGTGCATTTATTACTTTGGCCAGATTCCTTGAATGCTTCGGAGACTTACTCGAAAGTATACATTTGATTAATTTCGAGCAAATACTATGGCAAGATTCCATGAATGCTTTGGAGACTTACTCGAAAGTATACATTTAATTAATTTCGAGCTTATACTATGGCAAGATTTTATGAATACTCTTGAGACTGACTTCACAATATACATTAAATACATCTCAAGCAAATGATGCAATCAAATTCCATAAATACGTTGAAGACTTACTCCATTATGTTGGATTAGTTTATCACAGTAGAATTTACAATCAGTTTTTAATGAAAACTCTAGAGAATAACTTGAAAATGAACATTTGATCGTTTTTAAGCGAATATTATTGTCAGTTTGAATAAATACTTTGGGGACACATCAAAATGTATAAATTTGATGCATTACAAACAAATGCTGTTATCAGATTCAATGTAAACATTGGAGTCTGACTCTAAAAGATAGATTCTGTTGATCACAAGCAAAATGTCATGAACGACTGAATGAATACCGTATAGAATGAATTCGAAAAATATACTTCGATGAATTCCGTGCATTATTACTTTGGCCAGATTCCTTGAATGTTTCGGAGACCCTTACGCGAAAACTATACATTTGATAATTTCGAGCAAATACTATTGCAAGATTCCATGAATGCTTTGGAGACTTACTCGAAAGTATACATTTGATTAATTTCGAGCTTATACTATGGCAAGATTCTATGAATACTCTTGAGACTGACTTTAACAATATACATTGAATACATCTCAAGCAAATGATGCAATCAAATTCCATAAATACGTTGAAGACTTACTCCATTATGTTGAATTAGTTTATCACAGTAGAATTTACAATCAGTTTTAATGAAAACTCTAGAGAATAACTTGGAAATGAACATTTGATCGTTTTCAAGCGAATATTATTGTCAGTTTGAATAAATACTTTGGGGACTCATCAAAATGTATAAATTTGATGCATTACAAACAAATGCTGTGATCGAATTCAATGTAAACATTGGAGTCGGACTCTAAAAGATAGATTCTGTTGATCACAAGCAAATGTCATGAACGACTTTAATGAATACCGTATAGAATGAATTCGAAAATATACATTCGATGAATTCCGTGCATTTATTACTTTGGCCAGATTCCTTGAATGCTTCGGAGACTTACTCGAAAGTATACATTTGATTAATTTCGAGCTTATACTATGGCAAGATTTCATGAATACTCTTGAGACTGACTTAACAATATACATTAAATACATCTCAAGCAAATGATGCAATCAATTCCATAAATACGTTGAAGACTTACTCCATTATGTTGAATTAGTTTATCACAGTAGAATTTACAATCAGTTTTAATAAAAACTCTAGAGAATAACGTGGAAATGAACATTTGATCGTTTTTAAGCGAATATTATTGTTAGCTTAAATGAATACTTTGAAGACTCATCAAAAAGTATAAATTTTATACATTACAAACAAATGCCGTGATCGAATTCGATGTAAACATCGGAGTCTGACTCTAAAAGATAGATTCTGTTGATCACAAGCAAATGTCATGAACGACTTTAATGAATACCGTATAGAATGAATTCGAAAATATACATTCGATGAATTCCGTGCATTTATTACTTTGGCCAGATTTCTTGAATGCTTCGGAGACTTACTCGAAAGTATACATTTGATTAATTTCGAGCAAATACTATTGCAAGATTCCATGAATGCTTTGGAGACTTACTCGAAAGTATACATTTGATTAATTTCGAGCAAATACTATGGCAAGATTCCATGAATGCTTTGGAGACTTACTCGAAAAGTATACATTGAATACATCTCAAGCAAATGATGCAATCAAATTCCATAAATACGTTGAAGACTTACTCTATTATGTTGAATTAGTTTATTACAGTAGAATTTACAATCAGTTTTAATGAAAACTCTAGAGAATAACGTGGAAATGAAGATTTGATTGTTTTCAAGCGAATATTATTGTCAGTTTGAATAAATAGTTTGGGGACACATCAAAATGTAAAAATTTGATGCATTACAAAACAAATGCTGTTATCAGATTCAATGTATACTTTAGAATCTGACTCTAAAATATTGATTTTGTTGATCACAAGGAAATGTTATAAACACTCGAATGAATACCCTAGAGAATGAGTCAAAAATATACTTTTTATCAATTTCGAGCAATTACCTTGGCCAGATTTCATGAATGCTTTGGAGACCCTTCGCAAACTATACATTTCATACATTACAAGCAAATACTATGGCCAGATTCCTTGAGTGCTTCGAAGACTTACTCGAAAGTATACATTTGATTAATTTCGAGCAAATACTATGGCAAGATTCCATGAATGCTTTGGAGACTTACTCGAAAGTATACATTGAATGCATCTCAAGCGAATGATGCAATCAAATTCCATAAATACGTTGAAGACTTACTCTATTATGTTGATTAGTTTATTACAGTAGAATTTACAATCAGTTTTGATGGAAACTCTAGAGAATAACGTGGAAATGAAACATTTGATTGTTTTTCAAGCGAATATTATTGTCAGTTTGAATAAATAGTTTGGGGACACATCAAAATGTAAAAATTTGATGCATTACAACCACCCTGCTGTTAGCGATTCACATGTCTATCTTTAGACATCTCTGACTCTACCCAGCTCGCTTCCCTGTGCTCACCGCAAATGTCATCGACGCCTTTGCTCCCTGCATCCTGTCTCGCACTGCCTTCGCCCCTCTCGCTATAGATTCGCTTGCCTTCCGTGCCTTCTCTATCCTATGCAGCTTCCCGCCTTGCCTGCTTCGGCGCCTTCCACTCGCCCGTCTCACACCTTGTGCTTCCTTTCGATCGCACCCCTCCTCTGGCCAAGCATCTCCTGCCACTGCTGTTGGCGCCCTTCCTACGCCCGTTCTACACCGTTTGCCATTCCTTTTCGCGCTCCTCGTCCCGCTTCTCTGCGCTCCTCATTGCAGCCTAGCCTCTCGCTCTAACCCTTGCTCCCCAAGCCTCTCCGCACCACTGCTGCATCATCCTCCCTTCACGATTAGCCCGCCGTCCACTCTTCTGTATGCCTTCGTTTCTCTCCGCTCGACTTTCCCCACCATCCGTTTTTCCCTGCCACCTCTCGCGCCTCTCGTGGCCAGCTGCATTATGAGTCATTGTTTTCCAAAGCTGCCTCTTCATTGTCCGTTATTGCCTCAATCGGTTTGGGGCCCATCAAACTGTCTCCCTTTTGCTGCACGTATCACCACATGCTGTCTCCTCATTCACTGCTTTCTTGACTCCTCTGTGCCGCTCGCTAGCTTCTGACTTGGCGGCGCTGTCCAATGACCACGCCTTATCACCCTGCATCATGTCACTCGCCTGCCTTCGCCCCTCATATCCTTCAGATGCCTCGTGCCCTTTCTGTCCGATCTTGGCCGCATTCCTCTGACTGCTTCGGCGCCTTCCTCGCGTCTCACCTTATGCTTCCTTGCGCGCTTCTCCGCTGGCCTGCTTTCCTGCCTCCTCTTGCGACCTGCCTTCTAACATACTTCCCAGTCCTCTCCGCCCCTGCTGCACTCGCCCTTCCTCCCTCGTTAAGCCCGCCTTCCTCCATCTGTTGACTTCGTCTCACAGTCCCGATTTACTCACGTTTTCCTAAAAACTCTCTCTGCGCTCCGTGGAAAGCCCTGAAACCTTTTGCTCGTTTTTCCGCGCCTACTTCATTGTTCGCTCCTGCCTCCTGTTGAAACGCCTCCTCACGTCTCCCTTTTTTATACTCTGCCGTGATCGAATTCGATGTAAACATCGGAGTCTGACTCTAAAAGATAGATTCTGTTGATCACAAGCAAATGTCATGAACGACTTTAATGAATACCGTATAGAATGAATTCGAAAATATACATTCGATGAATTCCGTGCATTTATTACTTTGGCCAGATTCCTTGAATGCTTCGGAGACTTACTCGAAAGTATACATTTGATTAATTTCGAGCAAATACTATGGCAAGATCCATGAATGCTTTGGAGACTTACTCGAAAGTATACATTTGATTAATTTCGAGCAAATACTATGGCAAGATTCCATGAATGCTTTGGAGACTTACTCGAAAGTATACATTGAATACATCTCAAGCAAATGATGCAATCAAATTCCATAAATACGTTGAAGACTTACTCCATTATGTTGGATTAGTTTATCACAGTAGAATTTACAATCAGTTTTAATGAAAACTCTAGAGAATAACGTGGAAATGAACATTTGATTGTTTTCAAGCGAATATTATTGTCAGTTTGAATAAATACTTTGAGGACACATCAACATGTATAAATTTGATGCATTACAAACAAATGCTGTTATCAGATTCAATGTATACTTTAGAATCTGACTCTAAAATATTGATTTTGTTGATCACAAGGAAATGTTATAAACAACTCGAATGAATACCCTAGAGAATGAGTCAAAAATATACTTTTTATCAATTTCGAGCAATTACCTCGGCCAGATTTCATGAATGCTTTGGAGACCCTTCGCAAACTATACATTTCATACATTACAAGCAAATACTATGGCCAGATTCCTTGAGTGCTTCGGAGACTTACTCGAAAGTATACATTTGATTAATTTCGAGCAAATACTATGGCAAGATTCTATGAATACTCTTGAGACTGACTTCAAAATATACATTGAATACATCTCAAGCAAATGATGCAATCAAATTCCATAAATACGTTGAAGACTTACACTATTATGTTGAATTAGTTTATCTCAGTAGAATTTACAATCAGTTTTAATGAAAACTCTAGAGAATAACGTGGAAATGAACATTTGATTGTTTTCAAGCGAATATTATTGTCAGTTTGAGTAAATACTTTGAAGACTCATCAAAAAGTATAAATTTGATACATTACAAACAAATGCTGTGATCGAATTCAATGTAAACATTGGAGTCTGACTCTAAAAGATAGATTCTGTTGATCACAAGCAAATGTCATGAACGACTTTAATGAATACCGTATAGAATGAATTCGAAAATATACATTCGATGAATTCCGTGCATTTATTACTTTGGCCAGATTCCTTGAATGCTTCGGAGACTTACTCGAAAGTATACATTTGATTAATTTCGAGCTTATACTATGGCAAGATTTCATGAATACTATTGAGACTGACTTAACAATATACATTAAATACATCTCAAGCAAATGATGCAATCAAATTCCATAAATACGTTGAAGACTTACTCCATTATGTTGAATTAGTTTATCACAGTAGAATTTACAATCAGTTTTAATAAAAACTCTAGAGAATAACGTGGAAATGAACATTTGATCGTTTTTAAGCGAATATTATTGTTAGCTTAAATGAATACTTTGAAGACTCATCAAAAAGTATAAATTTTATACATTACAAACAAATGCCGTGATCGAATTCGATGTAAACATCGGAGTCTGACTCTAAAAGATAGATTCTGTTGATCACAAGCAAATGTCATGAACGACTTTAATGAATACCGTATAGAATGAATTCGAAAATATACATTCGATGAATTCCGTGCATTTATTACTTTGGCCAGATTCCTTGAATGCTTCGGAGACTTACTCGAAAGTATACATTTGATTAATTTCGAGCAAATACTATGGCAAGATTCCATGAATGCTTTGGAGACTTACTCGAAAGTATACATTTAATTAATTTCGAGCTTATACTATGGCAAGATTTTATGAATACTCTTGAGACTGACTTCACAATATACATTAAATACATCTCAAGCAAATGATGCAATCAAATTCCATAAATACGTTGAAGACTTACTCCATTATGTTGGATTAGTTTATCACAGTAGAATTTACAATCAGTTTTAATGAAAACTCTAGAGAATAACTTGAAAATGAACATTTGATCGTTTTCAAGCGAATATTATTGTCAGTTTGAATAAATACTTTGGGGACACATCAAAATGTATAAATTTGATGCATTACAAACAAATGCTGTTATCAGATTCAATGTATACTTTAGAATCTGACTCTAAAATATTGATTTTGTTGATCACAAGAAAATGTTATGAACAACTCGAATGAATACCCTAGAGAATGAGTCAAAAATATACTTTTTATCAATTTCGAGCAATTACCTCGGCCAGATTTCATGAATGCTTTGGAGACCCTTCGCAAACTATACATTTCATACATTACAAGCAAATACTATGGCCAGATTCCTTGAGTGCTTCGGAGACTTACTCGAAAGTATACATTTGATTAATTTCGAGCAAATACTATGGCAAGATTCTATGAATACTCTTGAGACTGACTTCAAAATATACATTGAATACATCTCAAGCAAATGATGCAATCAAATTCCATAAATACGTTGAAGACTTACACTATTATGTTGAATTAGTTTATCTCAGTAGAATTTACAATCAGTTTTAATGAAAACTCTAGAGAATAACGTGGAAATGAACATTTGATTGTTTTCAAGCGAATATTATTGTCAGTTTGAGTAAATACTTTGAAGACTCATCAAAAAGTATAAATTTGATACATTACAAACAAATGCTGTGATCGAATTCAATGTAAACATTGGAGTCGGACTCTAAAAGATAGATTCTGTTGATCACAAGCAAATGTCATGAACGACTTTAATGAATACCGTATAGAATGAATTCGAAAATATACATTCGATGAATTCCGTGCATTTATTACTTTGGCCAGATTCCTTGAATGCTTCGGAGACTTACTCGAAAGTATACATTTGATTAATTTCGAGCAAATACTATTGCAAGATTCCATGAATGCTTTGGAGACTTACTCGAAAGTATACATTTGATTAATTTCGAGCTTATACTATGGCAAGATTTTATGAATACTCTTGAGACTGACTTAACAATATACATTAAATACATCTCAAGCAAATGATGCAATCGAATTCCATAAATACGTTGAAGACTTACTCTATTATGTTGAATTAGTTTATCACAGTAGAATTTACAATCAGTTTTAATAAAAACTCTAGAGAATAACGTGGAAATGAACATTTGATCGTTTTTAAGCGAATATTATTGTTAGCTTAAATGAATACTTTGAAGACTCATCAAAAAGTATAAATTTTATACATTACAAACAAATGCCGTGATCGAATTCGATGTAAACATCGGAGTCTGACTCTAAAAGATAGATTCTGTTGATCACAAGCAAATGTCATGAACGACTTTAATGAATACCGTATAGAATGAATTCGAAAATATACATTCGATGAATTCCGTGCATTTATTACTTTGGCCAGATTCCTTGAATGCTTCGGAGACTTACTCGAAAGTATACATTTGATTAATTTCGAGCAAATACTATTGCAAGATTCCATGAATGCTTTGGAGACTTACTCGAAAGTATACATTTGATTAATTTCGAGCAAATACTATGGCAAGATTCCATGAATGCTTTGGAGACTTACTCGAAAGTATACATTGAATACATCTCAAGCAAATGATGCAATCAAATTCCATAAATACGTTGAAGACTTACTCTATTATGTTGAATTAGTTTATTACAGTAGAATTTACAATCAGTTTTAATGAAAACTCTAGAGAATAACGTGGAAATGAACATTTGATTGTTTTCAAGCGAATATTATTGTCAGTTTGAATAAATACTTTGGGGACACATCAAAATGTATAAATTTGATGCATTACAAACAAATGCTGTTATCAGATTCAATGTATACTTTAGAATCTGACTCTAAAATATTGATTTTGTTGATCACAAGGAAATGTTATAAACAACTCGAATGAATACCCTAGAGAATGAGTCAAAAATATACTTTTTATCAATTTCGAGCAATTACCTTGGCAAGATTTCATGAATGCTTTGGAGACCCTTCGCAAACTATACATTTCATACATTACAAGCAAATACTATGGCCAGATTCCTTGAGTGCTTCGAAGACTTACTCGAAAGTATACATTTGATTAATTCCGAGCAAATACTATGGCAAGATTCCATGAATGCTTTGGAGACTTACTCGAAAGTATACATTCAATGCATCTCAAGCAAATGATGCAATCAAATTCCATAAATACGTTGAAGACTTACTCTATTATGTTGAATTAGTTTATTACAGTAGAATTTACAATCAGTTTTAATGAAAACTCTAGAGAATAACGTGGAAATGAAGATTTGATTGTTTTCAAGCGAATATTATTGTCAGTTTGAATAAATAGTTTGGGGACACATCAAAATGTAAAAATTTGATGCATTACAAACAAATGCTGTTATCATATTCAATGTATACTTTAGAATCTGACTCTAAAAGATAGATTCTGTTGATCACAAGCAAATGTCATGAACGACTTTCATGAATACCGTATAGAATGAATTCGAAAATATACATTCGATGAATTCCGTGCATTTACTTTGGCCAGATTCCTTGAGTGCTTCGGAAACTTACTCGAAAGTATACATTTGATTAATTTCGAGCAAATACTATGGCAAGATTCCATGAATGCTTTGGAGACTTACTCGAAAGTATACGTTTGATTAATTTCGAGCTTAGACTATAGCAAGATTTCATAAATACTCTTGAGACTGACTTCACAATATACATTGAATACATCTCAAGCAAATGATGCAATCAAATTCCATAAATACGTTGAAGACTTACTCCATTATGTTGAATTAGTTTATCACAGTAGAATTTACAATCAGTTTTAATAAAACCTCTGGAGGATAACTCGGAAATGAACATTTGATCGTTTTCAAGCGAATATTATTGTCAGTTTGAATAAATACTTTGGGGACACATCAAAATGTATAAATTTGATGCATTACAAACAAATGCTGGTATCAGATTCAATGTATACTTTAGAATCTGACTCTAAAATATTGATTTTGTTGATCACAAGGAAATGTTATAAACAACTCGAATAAATACCCTAGAGAATGAGTCAAAAATATACTTTTTATCAATTTCGAGCAATTACCTTGGCCAGATTTCATGAATGCTTTGGAGACCCTTCGCAAACTATACATTTCATACATTACAAGCAAATACTATGGCCAGATTCCTTGAGTGCTTCGAAGACTTACTCGAAAGTATACATTTGATTAATTTCGAGCAAATACTATGGCAAGATTCCATGAATGCTTTGGAGACTTACTCGAAAGTATACATTGAATACATCTCAAGCAAATGATGCAATCGAATTCTATAAATACGTTGAAGACTTACTCCATTATGTTGAATTAGTTTATTACAGTAGAATTTACAATCAGTTTTAATGAAAACTCTAGAGAATAACGTGGAAATGAACATTTGATTGTTTTCAAGCGAATATTATTGTCAGTTTGAATAAATAGTTTGGGGACACATCAAAATGTATAAATTTGATGCATTACAAACAAATGCTGTTATCATATTCAATGTATACTTTAGAATCTGACCCTAAAAGATAGATTCTGTTGATCACAAGCAAATGTCATGAACGACTTTAATGAATACTGTATAGAATGAATTCGAAAATATACATTCGATGAATTCCGTGCATTTATTACTTTGGCCAGATTCCTTGAATGCTTCGGAGACTTACTCGAAAGTATACATTTGATTAATTTCGAGCAAATACTATGGCAAGATTCCATGAATGCTTTGGAGACTTACTCGAAAGTATACATTTGATTTATTTCGAGCTTATACTATGGCAAGATTTCATGAATACTCTTGAGACTGACTTCACAATATACATTAAATACATCTCAAGCAAATGATGCAATCAAATTCCATAAATACGTTGAATACTTACTCCATTATGTTGGATTAGTTTATCACAGTAGAATTTACAATCAATTTTAATGAAAACTCTTGAGAATAACGACGAAAAAAACATTCGATCGTTTTCAAGCGAATATTATTGTTATTTTGAATGAATACTTTGAAGACTCATCAAAAAGTATAAATTTGATACATTACAAACAAATGCTGTGATCGAATTCAATGTAAACATTGGAGTCTGACTCTAAAAGATAGATTCTGTTGATCACAAGCAAATGTCATGAACGACTTTAATGAATACTGTATAGAATGAATTCGAAAATATACATTCGATGAATTCCGTGCATTTACTTTGGCCAGATTCCTTGAATGCTTCGGAGACTTACTCGAAAGTATACATTTGATTAATTTCGAGCAAATACTATGGCAAGATTCCATGAATGCTTTGGAGACTTACTCGAAAGTATACATTTGATTTATTTCGAGCTTATACTATGGCAAGATTTCATGAATACTCTTGAGACTGACTTCACAATATACATTAAATACATCTCAAGCAAATGATGCAATCAAATTCCATAAATACGTTGAATACTTACTCCATTATGTTGGATTAGTTTATCACAGTAGAATTTACAATCAATTTTAATGAAAACTCTTGAGAATAACGACGAAAAAAACATTCGATCGTTTCCAAGCGAATATTATTGTTATTTTGAATGAATACTTTGAAGACTCATCAAAAAGTATAAATTTGATACATTACAAACAAATGCCGTAATCGAATTCAATGTAAACATTGGAGTCTGACTCTAAAATATTGATTTTGTTGATCACAAGCAAATGTTATGAACAACTCGAATGAATACCCTAGAGAATAAGTCAAAAATATCCATTTGATCAATTCCGACTAATTACTTTAGCCAGATTCCATCAATGCTTTGGAGACTTACTCGAAAGTATACATTTGATTAATTTCGAGCAAATACTATGGCAAGATTCCATGAATACTCTTGAGACTGACTTCAAAATATACATTGAATGCATCTCAAGCAAATGATGCAATCAAATTCCATAAATACGTTGAAGACTTACTCTATTATGTTGGATCTAGAGTAGCGGTAGATACTCGGCGCCAAGTGCACATTCACCTTTTTCCTCTCTCTCTCTTTCTCACTAGCGCGCTCTTTCCCCCATCAGCGCCGAGGCTATCGACTACTCTATACACGAAAAATTTTGTGTGACGTCATCAACGCATCTTTATATGCAAATATCTTTATAATTGCTACATATTATGATTTCATATTTAATAGGTAGTTATCTTATATCATGAGCTTCCAATTAAACGTCAAACGAGAATTTTTTATTAATTATTAACGGAGTTATAAATAAGCCACGCCCCTAACAGCGATATTTCTGCTATTCAAGATTTTTTCGCTCGCTGTTTTACTCTACTTAATCGAGCGCTCTATCATGTGTTCTCTCTTACTGGATGTGTCTTTTGTCACTTTCTTTCACATTGGGCTCCCTACAGTGCCCTCTTTCTTGCGTTATGTATTGTTATCACTCTCTTTTACGTTAACCTCGTAATATTTCCTTCTCTCTTGCCTAACCAAGAGACATCTATGTTCTGAATAATGAAAAATGTTTCCCGCGTGTTGTATATCGATTTAAATAAACTTTTTTAGGAATTATTGGTAAAGAAAAGTATTAAATAATCAATAAAAAATAAGTGCTTGTCGAATAATAACAACAAAAGAATATGATTAAAAAAATAAGAAGTGTTTCCCGCGTGTTGCATATCGATTTTAATAGATTTCATTTGGAATCATGGATAAAATGATGTTCTAGATGATTGAAAGAAAAAACAATTATAATAAATATCCAAAATTGTTATAAATTTTGTGGTTGGCTTCAAATAATGTCTTATTGCAATATCATATTTTTCACTATTTTCATAAGACATTATTTTATTGAACTTTTTTCTATTTCAGAAAAAATAAGAAACTGGCTTTGCAGAGTAATGAAAAAGCAGAAAATACACCTATGTAGCATAGAAACTACTCAAAATTGTTATAAATTTTGTGGTTGGCTTCAAATAATGTCTTATTGCAATATCATATTTTTCACTATTTTCATAAGACATTATTTTATTGAACTTTTTTCTATTTCAGAAAAAATAAGAAACTGGCTTTGCAGAGTAATGAAAAAGCAGAAAATACACCTATGTAGCATAGAAACTACTCAAAATTGTTATAAATTTTGTGGTTGGATATAAATAATGTCTTATTGCGATATCATATTTTTCACTATTTTCATAAGACATTATTTCATTGAACTTTTTTCTATTTCAGGAAAATAAAAAACTGGCTTTGCAGAGCAATAAAAAAGCAGAAAATACACCTATGTAGCGTAGAAACTATCCAAAATTGTAATTAATTTTGTGGTTGGCTTAAAATAATGTCTTATTGCAATATCATATTTTTCACCATTTTCATAAGTCGTTATTTCATTGAACTTTTTTCTATTTCAGGAAAATAAGAAACTGGCTCGGCAAAGTAATAAAAGAGCCGAAAATACACCTATGTAGCATAGGAACTACCTAAAATTGTTATAAATTTTTAAATTTTCGAAATAAATAAAAATAAAAATTAAATAATTTTTAACGTTGTCGTCTTGAGACAGCACGCTCGGAGAGCGCGCGTTGTTTCTAGTAACCTTATTGAACAAAAAAATTAATTTGGAAGAAGAAAATTTTTTTGGAAGTTTGGTGACTGTCTTCAAAATTCCAATTCGTCATTAAACTTTCATTTTGATCGCACGAAATGTTACCGAACTTTCACTTGCACGTATATATACTACTATATAAATTTCTGGTGTCTATCTGTCTGTACGGGGTAATCTCCAAAACGGTTAATTCGATTGCGACCAAATTTAACAGATATGTAGAGGGGGTTGTTCGGAAAGTTATATGCTACTTTTTGTTAATGTGAATTGTTTATAACAATTAAATTTATTATAAACAATTGAAAACAGGATTTATTCAATTTGAGATCTTTCAGCGGGAAATTTTTTCTTTTACTGAAACAATGTTATCCACTGTGTAAAATGAATATAAACATACTTTTTTTGTTCGTAACATACCATTTGTTGTAAAAGAACAGAAATTGAGTTTTACGATCATTTCCTTTCATCATCAGTAAGAGTGCTCCTGTAACTGGAGGAGTTACCCAGTGAACACAGAGTGTAAATGTGACAGTCACCAAAATTCCATATCAATACTATTCGTTTTAATCCTCAATATCCGTTATTAGGTAAAAAATTAAATAACTAATTGTGATAAATCTATTTTTTGTAACAAATTTTGATATTTCCTCAGTTATTCTGCTCCTTTTAGATTCTTGAAGAACAGAACTTATTATATTATATGGTTTTTAACCGCATATCCGACATTTATCGTATTTTTTTGTTACTTTTTTTTTTTTGTAGATTTTAAAATTATTTTGGAAGTTTGATGACAGTCACCAAAATTCCAATTCGTCACCAAACTTCCACTTTGGTCGCACAAAATGTTACCAAACGTCCACTTGCATGTATATATATATATATGTATATATATACTTCTACTGTTATACAAGAGGAACGCTTCAACTTCATAGCTATAGATATTATATCAACGTTACTATGTCAGTAACGCGGATGATTTGGTGATGTGAACTTACAAGTTTGTCCCCTACTAAAAATTGCTCCAACGCGCCTGAAGAAGTTTTCACTTCAAAAAGAAGTGAAATCCGCACAAAACAGGCATCTAGGAATGCCTGTAAATACTGGCGCCAAGTCCACATTCAAGTAAAATTAGTATAAATGGAAAAAAGGTAAGATCAAAAAAATATGTGAAATCAAGTAAAACGCCAAGTTAGCTGCGTCTTTTTTCATAATTTTTTCAAACTAGCAATGTACTATTGACTTATAAAATTTCAGTTAATTTTGAAGTACCAAAAAAAAAATCTTTAAAACCAAAAAACTATGGAACTTGGCCCAATTTCGTCTTTAAAGTCTGCCCAATTCAGTTTTAAATGTTCTTATGTACGAACTATAATATATGGAACTGTTGGAAGAATTTTAAAAATTGGGCCAAGTTCCATAGTTTTTTGGTTTTGAAGATTTTTTTTTTGTACTTCAAAATTAACTGAAATTTTATAAGTTAATAGTACATTGCTAGTTCGAAAAAATTATGAAAAAAGACGCAGCTAACTTGGCGTTTTACTTGATTTCACATATTTTTTTGATCTTACCTTTTTTCCATTTATACTAATTTTACTTGAATGTGGACTTGGCGCCAGTTTTTACAGGCATTCCAAGATGCCTGTTTTGTGCGGATTAGTTTATCACAGTAGAATTTACAATCAATTTTAATGAAAACTCTAGAGAATAACGACGAAAAAAACATTCGATCGTTTTCAAGCGAATATTATTGTTATTTTGAATGAATACTTTGAAGACTCATCAAAAAGTATAAATTTGATACATTACAAACAAATGCTGTTATCAGATTCAATGTATACTTTGGAGTCTGACTCTAAAAGGTAGATTCTGTTGATCACAAGCAAATGTCATGAACGACTTTAATGAATACCGTATAGAATGAATTCGAAAATATACATTCGATGAATTCCGTTCATTTACTTTGGCCAGATTCCTTGAATGCTTCGGAGACTTACTCGAAAGTATACATTTTATTAATTTCGAGCAAATACTATGGCAAGATTCCATGAATACTCTTGAGACTGACTTCAAAATATACATTGAATACATCTCAAGCAAATGATGCAATCAAACTCCATAAATACGTTGAAGACTTCCTCTATTATGTTGGATTAGTTTATCACGATCAAATGTTTATTTTGAAGTTATTCTCTAGAGTTTTCATTAAAATTGATTGTGAATTTTATTGTGATAAACTGATTTAACACAATAGAGTAAGTCTTTAACGTATTTATGAAATTTGATTGCATCATTGGCTTGCGATGTTTCCAATGTATATTTGGAAGTCAGGCTCAAGAGTATTCATGGAATCTTGCCATACTATTTGCTCGAAATTAATCAAATGTATACTTTCGAGAAAGTCTCCGAAGCATTCATGGAATCTGGCCATAGTATTTGCTTGTAATGTATCAAATGTATAGTTTGCGATGGGTCTCCAAAGCATTCATGGAATTTGGCCAAAGTAAATGGACGAAATTCATCGAATGTATATTTTCGAGTTATTTCCTAGAGTATTCCTTAAAGTTGTTCATGACATTTGCTTGTGATGAACAAAATCAATGTTTTAGAGTCAGCCTCCAAAGTATACATTGAATTCGATTACAGCATTTGTTTGTAATGTATCAAATTTATACTTTTTGATGAGTCTTCAAAGTATTCATTCAAAATAACAATAATATTCGCTTGAAAACGATCGAATGTTTTTTTCGTCGTTATTCTCTAGAGTTTTCATTAAAATTGATTGTAAATTCTACTGTGATAAACTAATCCGCACAAAACAGGCATCTTGGAATGCCTGTAAAAACTGGCGCCAAGTCCACATTCAAGTAAAATTAGTATAAATGGAAAAAAGGTAAGATCAAAAAAATATGTGAAATCAAGTAAAACGCCAAGTTAGCTGCGTCTTTTTTCATAATTTTTTCAAACTAGCAATGTACTATTGACTTATAAAATTTCAGTTAATTTTGAAGTACCAAAAAAAAAATCTTTAAAACCAAAAAACTATGGAACTTGGCCCAATTTCGTCTTTAAAGTCTGCCCAATTCAGTTTTAAATGTTCTTATGTACGAACTATAATATATGGAACTGTTGGAAGAATTTTAAAAATTGGGCCAAGTTCCATAGTTTTTTGGTTTTGAAGATTTTTTTTTTGTACTTCAAAATTAACTGAAATTTTATAAGTTAATAGTACATTGCTAGTTCGAAAAAATTATGAAAAAAGACGCAGCTAACTTGGCGTTTTACTTGATTTCACATATTTTTTTGATCTTACCTTTTTTCCATTTATACTAATTTTACTTGAATGTGGACTTGGCGCCAGTTTTTACAGGCATTCCAAGATGCCTGTTTTGTGCGGATTAGTTTATCACAGTAGAATTTACAATCAATTTTAATGAAAACTCTAGAGAATAACGACGAAAAAAACATTCGATCGTTTTCAAGCGAATATTATTGTTATTTTGAATGAATACTTTGAAGACTCATCAAAAAGTATAAATTTGATACATTACAAACAAATGCCGTAATCGAATTCAATGTAAACATTGGAGTCTGACTCTAAAATATTGATTTTGTTGATCACAAGCAAATGTTATGAACAACTCGAATGAATACCCTAGAGAATAAGTCAAAAATATCCATTTGATCAATTCCGACTAATTACTTTAGCCAGATTCCATCAATGCTTTGGAGACTTACTCGAAAGTATACATTTGATTAATTTCGAGCAAATACTATGGCAAGATTCCATGAATACTCTTGAGACTGACTTCAAAATATACATTGAATACATCTCAAGCAAATGATGCAATCAAACTCCATAAATACGTTGAAGACTTCCTCTATTATGTTGGATTAGTTTATCACGATCAAATGTTTATTTTGAAGTTATTCTCTAGAGTTTTCATTAAAATTGATTGTGAATTTTATTGTGATAAACTGATTTAACACAATAGAGTAAGTCTTTAACGTATTTATGAAATTTGATTGCATCATTGGCTTGCGATGTTTCCAATGTATATTTGGAAGTCAGGCTCAAGAGTATTCATGGAATCTTGCCATACTATTTGCTCGAAATTAATCAAATGTATACTTTCGAGAAAGTCTCCGAAGCATTCATGGAATCTGGCCATAGTATTTGCTTGTAATGTATCAAATGTATAGTTTGCGATGGGTCTCCAAAGCATTCATGGAATTTGGCCAAAGTAAATGGACGAAATTCATCGAATGTATATTTTCGAGTTATTTCCTAGAGTATTCCTTAAAGTTGTTCATGACATTTGCTTGTGATGAACAAAATCAATGTTTTAGAGTCAGCCTCCAAAGTATACATTGAATTCGATTACAGCATTTGTTTGTAATGTATCAAATTTATACTTTTTGATGAGTCTCCAAAGTATTCATTTAAACTGACAATAATATTCGCTTGAAAACGATCAAATGTTTATTTTCAAGTTATTCTCTAGAGTTTTCATTAAAATTGATTGTGAATTCTATTGTTATAAACTGATTTAACATAATAGAGTAAGTCTTTAACGTATTTATGGAATTTGATTTCATCATTTGCTTGAGATGTATTTAATGTATATTTTGAAGTCAGTCTTAAGAGTATTCATGGAATCTTGCCATAGTATTTGCTCGAAATTAATCACATGTATACTTTCGAGTAAGTCTTCAAAGCATCCATGGAATCTGGCTATAGTAATTGCTCGGAATTAATAAAATGTATATTTTTGACTTATTCTCTAGGGTATTCATTCGAGTTGTTCATAACATTTGCTTGTGATCAACAAAATCTATGTTTAGAGTGTGACTCCAAAGTATACATTAAATTCGATTACAGCATTACTTTGTAATGTATAAAATGTATCCTTTTGAGTAAGTCTCACGAGCATTCATAGAATCTGACCAGAGTAAATCCTCGGAATTGATCGAATGTATATTTTTGATTTATTCTCTAGAGTATTCATTAAAGTTGTTTATGACATTTGCTTGTGATCAACAGAATCAATCTCTTAGAGTCAGACTCCAAAGTATACATTAAATTCGATGACAGCTTCACTTTGTAATGTATCAAATGTACACTTTTAGATAAGTCTCCAAAGCATTCATTTAAACTGATAACAATATTCGCTTGAAAACGATCAAATGTTTATTTTGAAGTTATACTCTAGAGTTTTCTCAAAATTGATTCTAAATTCTATTGTGATGAACTGATTTAACATAATAGAATAAGTCTCCAACGTATTTATGGAATTTGATTGCATCATTTGCTTGAGATGTATTTAATGTATATTTTGGAGTAAGTCTCCAAGCATTCATGGAATCTTGCCATAGTATTTGCTCGAAATTAATCAAATGTATACTTTCGAGTAAGTCTCCGAAGCATTCAAGGAATCTGGCCAAAGTAAATGAACGGAATTGATCGAATGTATATTTTCGAATTCATTCTATACGGTATTCATTAAAGTCGTTCATGACATTTGCTTGTGATCAACAGAATCTATCTTTTAGAGTCAGACTCTAAAGTATACATTGAATCTGATAACAGCATTTGTTTGTAATGCATCAAATTTATACTTTTTGATGTGTCTCCAAAGTATTCATTTAAACTGACAATAATATTCGCTTGAAAATGATCAAATGTTTATTTCCAAGTTATTTTCTGGAGTTTTTATTGAAATTGATTGTAAATTCTACTGTGATAAACTAATTCAACTTAATAGAGTAAGTCTTCAACGTATTTATGGAATTCGATTGCTTCATTTGCTTGAGATGTATTTAATGTATATTGTGAAGTCAGTCTCATGAGTATTCATGAAATCTTGCCATAGTATTTGCTCGGAATTGATCTAACGTATATTTTCGCGTTATTTTCAAGACTATTTATCAAAATTGTCCATAACATTTGTTTCTGATCTATAAAATTTATATTTTAGAGTCAGACTCCAAAGTAAACATTGAAGTTGATCACTGCATTTGCTTGTAATGTATTAAATGTATACTTTTGAGTGCGTCTCCGAAGCATTCATGGAATCTGACCAAAGTAATTGCTCGGAATTGATCAAATGGATATTTTTGACTTATTTTCTAGGGTATTCATTGAAGTTGTTCGTAACATTTGCTTGTGATCAACAGAATCTGTATTTTAGGGTCACACTCTAAAGTATACATCGATTTGGATTACAGCATTCGTTTGCAATGTATCAAATGTATACTTTGAAGTGCGCCTCCAGAGTATTCATTAAAATTGACTATTGTATCTGCTCGATATATGTCGGATGTGTATTCTAAAGTCATTCTGCAGAGTATTCATTGGATTTGATCATACCATTTGCATCTCCTCAACAAAATTTATATTTTGGAGTCAGACTCCAAAGTATATGTGAATCAGACTCCAAAGTGAATTCGATGACAGCATTTGTTAAAATTAATCAAATGGATATTTTTAAGTCAGTCTCCGAAGTATTTATTATAACTTACTATAGTATCTTTTTGAAATTAATCAAATGTTTTTTTTGAAGTCATTCTGTAGAGTATTCGTTGAAATTAATTGTAAATTTTATTGTGATAAACCAATTTAATATATTTAAGTCAGTCTCCAACTCATTCATTGAATTTGTATCCAGCATTTGTTTAAGATGTATCAAATGTATATTTTGAAGTCAGTCTCCCAAGTATTTATGAAATCTGGCTATAGTATTTGCTTGGAATGATCAAATGGATATTTTGGAGTTATTCTTTAAGGTATTCATGGAATCTGATAATAGTATTCGCTTAAAATCAATTGAATTTCGATTTCGGAGTAAGTCTCCAAAGTGTATATTCAATTGAATTGCAGCATTTGCTTGTGATGTATCGAATGTATATTTTGGAGTTATTCTCAAAAGTATTCATAGAATCCCTTCTTAAGTGCATAATGTTCTGAGTATGAGCAGCTGTAATGGGATCTATGGAATTTATCTTATGCTTTACTGTCTCATGAAGCCATCCTGGTCTTCGAAGTTTAGTTTCGTCGCAACAATAAAAAAATCTACTTATGCGTCGTAACCATCTACGATCCGTGAAAATTTGTATGAACGCATGTTTGCACTATAAAAGACTCGAAGTAATTCATAATGAGTAGAGCAACGATCTGAATCACGTTGAGAAATGTGCAAATTAAAATCAATGCTATCTGAATATCGTAAATTATCGATACTGCTGCGGAATGTAAACAAAGCGACAAGAAATATTTAAAATCAATAGGTCAATATACTTTTGTAGTGTTAGCGCATTTCTGCGCCCAATATATATATATATATATATTATCTTGCTCAAAATAACCCCAAAAATCACATATTTTAAGGTCAAGATCATTAGGCCGGTGAAGGTTAAACTGAATAATCACCCATTTCAGAAATGTCCTCTAGACATACATTCAATATTAAGTTATTTAAGAGGACCGGCGCCAAAGTGTACAAATGTCCTCAAACTATTCTTCCGCTTGAAAATATGTCTCCGAAACATACTTTGTACATACATATATTATATATATAATTCAGTTTCGGTTAAAATTTGCTCCAATGAAAATTATTTTTTTAACTATCTGCCTCTTCTTTGTTTATACCTAATAGTTATATCAATCCGTCAATTAAACATGATTAATCATTCATAATAAGAAATAAACTACTCGTTCAATTTATCAATGTACCTCGGAAATAGGTCTCTATTATGTGTTGTCCACTCCTATTGGTGGTAGATGATTTATTTCAGGATGGCATTGTGAATATAAGGATTGATTTGAGGTGGAGATATTACTTTCGGAGCAATGTTTTCCAAAACTGCTGTAGCAAACAATCATATTAAAAGTTTTTTTTATTCCTCAAAAACAAGGGTCAATGTTAAAAACATTAAATTTTCGTAACTATACTCTAAAAGTTCGTTTTACAACATCACGAGTCCGTATCAGTGCTTTGTTATACAGATCTTCTTAAAGTGTTCCCGGTGCAGCCAGTGGTGTCATCAAATAAAGTAAGCAAGATGGATACCCACCGTCACCGAGTAGTAATGAATTTCCATACATGACGTTATCGAATAAGTGCCTCATCCAGAATGATTAGGCATTGTCGTATCGTGAGCTGACCCAAGCAAATGGGCAACGATATCAATAAACTCTAGTCTGGCATTAACAACACCATGTACATTGATGAAGAGTATCTTTTTTTGTTTCTATACAGTTCTACGTAATCGCCTTTTAGAATAATAATAAGGAGATTGTAAAAAAGGCTGTTATAGCGGTATATAATTGAAGAAATTCATAAAAATTATATATTTCCTCACCGTAGGACTGAATTTTAGCAGCCTAGCCAACTATACAGCCAATTACCCGAATAAAGCTTGAGATGTTAGAAAATTATCGCTAAGATTGTCTAAATTTTTCAGGATTTGCTGGTAAATAAATAAACTAAGCTCGAAGACTACCAATAGCTTTTGAAACACGATAGGCAGTCTGGCAAGCGAACATTGGACTGACACAACAAAATCACTACATGTCATTAGGAATGATCCAGTAGGATAAAATCACAGTGCTAATAGCAACTAGATTGTTGACGAAATGGGTCGGTTTCTGTATCCAAATAGCGAGAGAATTGGTTAGGTTAAATAATATGTTAAATAATAATTCAACAATTCTTCCATTATTTCACCAACTATGATATTTAAAAAGAAATGTCATTGTAATAATAAAGTTATTCAAAGCTCATACTAATCGGGTAAACACTTCTTTATGAAAGAAGAAACCTTTTCAATAAGAAAATCATTAAACTGTTCGAATCGCATTCAAACTTCTAATTTATTTTCTTGTGATGATATTTCAATTGATTGTCGGACTGAAATATTTTTTAAATATTAGTGCTCTGCAGTGGGCTGGGTGCGACCCGGAAGGTCCACACGACCAACTACCCAGTGGAAAAAATGAAAAAATACTCCGAGTAAAACCCGTTTCCATTTTTTATATCAAATGGAATTGTTATAAAGGAAATGAGTGTGTTTCTATTCATTTGATGTGGTTAGTTACTTCATTTCAGTAAAAGAAAAAATTATGCGCTAGAAGAATTCAAATATTCCTCATAGATCCTTTTATTCATTATTTACAACAAATTTCATTGTTATACATGAAAAGTATACTCTTATTCATGTCATACGGTTGGTAATATTTTTCTAGTAAGAGAAAAAATTATGGGTTAGAAGTACTCGAATGTATAGCAAGGATACCTATTCTTATTGTTTATAACAATATAAAATTTTTTATTTAATTATCATCATGGTCAATAATTAATTGTTATTAACAATTCTTACTTGTTGAAGACAAAATTTCATATGATAACAATTATTATTGACCATTGTAGCGTCTTCAATGCTATTTTCTCAATCCTGACACGAGTTTAAAATTCTTTTATGGCTGAGTTTGTTTTTTAAACATTTTTTTTTCGATGAAATATTGTCATCATATTTTCATAGAAGTATTCCAATAATTTAAGATTCATATTTCTGCAATGATCTTGAAATTTTGTCTAAAAATGGTATAATTTATAAATTCAGGTAATTTCCTTTTTTTCTAGTTTTTTGATTCTGCCAAAAAAATGGCTTTACCGATTTTTCTGAAAACTCTTTCAGTTTTAAGTAACGTAATTACGCGTCGAATGCAATTGGTCCCACATCGATATCATTTTTTGTTCTCGAGATAATCGAGGCGAAAAATAATTCCGAACGTACGTACGCACATATGCACATACACACATACGTACATACACACACACAGACGTCTACTGGGAAACGGTCGTATTGGATTTGCGGGACCTCAAAACGTGGAGGTATTTTAAAATTTGCGATTTGCAAAATCGGACCCATTCCTATAACTTTCCACTGAGAAGTTGAAAAAATGCCAACATGGGAAAAATCTCATTTCAAGCTTAAAGCGACTGCGGACTCGCTTCTTAGATGTAAGAACTTTTTTCAGAACGACTATAAAAATCATTAAACTGTGCGGATTGCTTTTAGACCTATTGATTAATATTTTTTAATTTTTTTGCTAGCTGTGATATTTTTAAAAAAGTGCTATTATAAGAAAAATTTCATCCAAAGCTCATACTAATCGGGTAGACACCATTAACGGAAGAAGGGGCCTTTTTCACTATAAAAATCATAGAACCGTTTAGATCGTCTGTATACTTATTAATTAATTCATTTTAAATTATTGTCTATTCTTCTAACTGCAATATTTGAAAAAAAATACTACCATGATAAAAGAGACAGTGGAATTTCAGGCAGACTGTGTAGTCACTTTTTGATGACTGGAGCGTTTATTGTTCCAATAGAAAAATCATTTGGCCATTAGATTGTCTCCACAATTTTTATTAATTTTTCATTCATTAATCATTAATTTTATTGTTTTAGTTTTCTTCTATCAATTGTTGAATATTTCTCGATTTGTGAATTCCAATACAGAAACAATGGCTTTACAAAAAAATATGCATCACTAGTTTTTAGGCTTTCCTTTCTCTATTCACTTTGTTATACAGAGTTTCTTCGTTTTTCTCTAATGTAGAATGGTTACAAGAAAGTTTGTTTTTCTACCTACTAGCAGCTCAAAATTCAGGTTTTTATTCGATTAATTAATTAATTAATTTTAACATTTTTTGTTAAAATTCTTTTAAAAAACAGCCTAAAAATAATTTTTTAATTTTTATTATCAGAACATCTTTAATACTCAAAAATACAATTTTTATGCATGCATTTGTAACAAATCTCAAATCTAATCTACCAATAAATGTACCAAACCTTAAAGAGTCTTACAATTGAAAAATGTTTGTTATACATTATTTATTACTTCATAAAAATTGAGCTTTTTTTATTACTACTAAACTCAGTCTTAAGTTCAGCCTTCTGAGCTTAGGTTATTATTATAAAAATAATAGAAGAAAAATAGAATCAAAACGAATGAATGTTTTTTTTCTAAAAGTAGAAAAAGAAGAAACAATACAAAACTATAATTTCTCATTATTAGAATCAAATTTTTTTAATGACGATGCGGTTCCAAGTTTCTGTTAATTTCCAAAAAATAGAGTACAATTTAAATTCGAAGGTTTTCTTCATTTCAAAAAAATAGAAAACAAAAAAAAAATCAATCATTTCTTTTGAACAAAAAAAAAATATTCGATTTAAAAATAAAAAAAAATATCATTTGAGCACTCTTGCTTTATCAGAACGAAGCTTTTTGAAAACAAAAAAAAATCTACTTGAGTTGAAAGAAATAAAAATATAATGATTTTCATAAAAAGAAATGACCAATTAGTTTTTTTTAGTTCAAAAATAAAATGGTAATTTTGGAATAGAAAATGATCTAATGCTATGTTTTTTTTAAATAGAAACATGACAAGAAACTATTATTCATTGTGATCTGAATCGTATCTCCGACGATGAGAATCAGCATCCAAGCCTTCTGTTATCTGCATCAGGCGAGCGAAACTAAGTTTTTGATCACTTTCTCGAGTTATGTCTTTTGCTTTCTCTACTAAGATGTGAACAGGATTAGCTGAAAAATTACAACCTTCATTATTGAAAACTCTTGAATTTGAGACTCAAATCCAAATAATAAAGTTGAATCTCACCATTAACCTGAATCGACCCTTGGAGAGAAATATGATCTTCTTTAGTGAAAGGAATCTGACAGTCTTCTATATGTGCTTATCTGTGATAGATACACAAATATATTGATTTCTTGCATTCAATGTCTTGATGAGACCAAAATGAGTTTCAATAAATCCGACAGTTCCTGTAAATAATTAAAATTATAAAAAAATCGATATTTTCAATTGTATATATTTTATTTAAATAAACTCACGTATTAATCGGTGACCACACACGAGTAAATTACGAATTTTGATAAGAGGAGCTGGTCGATTAAGTTGAACTGCATTGTTCCCGATGTCATCGTGACCTTGGATAGTAATATTGGTGTTCGATTGAACTACTAACTCATAATTTTTCGTCCCTTTGTTGTATTTGAGCTTGGTAATTAGCTTACAATATACTAATTCAATATGAAGGATCTATACAAAAAAAGACTTATGCAATAACCCAACATTTAAAAAAAATTTTAATAAAATTGACAATTTTTAACTTACCGCATTAGTTTTAATATATGGAGCAATGCGTTTTATTTCGTCATTCCAAGAAGCTAGCTGGAGTTTTTCTCCTCTATCATTAACTAAATCGACTTTATAAAGATTATTTTTGTCTTCCCCAACTTCAGAAGGACCTGAGAATCCACTGATTTTTGCAATGATTGCTCTGAAAATGACGCGTAATTAATTAATATTTTAATGAGAAAAAGAGACATTAATCAATTCAATACTCTAAACATAAACTCTGGAAAATTAAAGTCATTATACACATAATGTGTATACAAACAAAATATTATACACATAAAAAAAAAAAATTAATATATTTTATAAATAAAAATTCAATTATAGTTTCACTTACATAGATTTGTCATATGCTTTGAATCCTTTGAACGATGAATATCCCACGAATTCTCGAGTATTAACTGATATTTCGGGTTGTCTTTGTCGTACAAGCTCATCTTCAACTACTACTGTTTCTTGATTGAGCAGATCATCATTTTTTTCATTTACTTGCTGCTCCAAATGGATTTTTTTTGAATTATTAGCATCACTACCATCATTATCAAATAATTTTTTAGAACTTCTTTTGTTTTTTGAAGAGTTCATTTTATTCAAGAATAATCTAGTAAAAAAATGGCGGATATTCAATTATTGATATGATTGTGACATTTAGCAATTATTGAGCGATAATATTTATAATAAGGCCGCTATTGAGAAAGAAATATGATAATTATTATTACGTGCTTCTGATGTACTTACTTTTAAGTGAATTTTATAAAAAATACTGCTGTTATTTATCAAAATACGTGAATGGTGCATCTGAGACACTTTGACTCTAGGACGACCACGATGAAAAAGACTGAGCATAGCTTTTGGCGGTTAACGTTAACGAACTTAAAGCTTTCACATACCTAGATTAACATATGAGTCATGGAAAATGTGTTTGATAAGAAGTCTGGCGGCCAAGAAATGAACTATCTCAAACAGACTTATCAACATAACTGTTATAATTTAATTCAAGCATAGGTTCGAATTTAGCTGAAAAGCTAGTTTTATATTTGATACTAAACAATTAAAATTATTTATTTAATAAAATACCTACTGTTTATTAATTCCCAACGCGCTATAGCTGTAGTGCTAACTGCCGGCCGCTGATCACCACATGAGCATAACGCCGTGACCACGTTTTTGGTATATGTATATATGACAGATAATATGTCAGATAAGTTGTAAACAATTTTAAAATATGATGAACCTATTTTATTAAAAACAAAATGGATTGAGAAGTTTTCAAACAATTATTTACAACAAACCTATGTATCGATAATTATCAACGTCAGGATAATACCATGTAAGTTTCATTTTTTATCAAAAAATAGATCACTGTTCTGACTTCGAGTCGGCCGAATGAGCAAACTGAAAACTAGTGGACTGTATGAATTAAGAGCAGAATAAGAACAAAAGGTTGGATGCTAGAAGGTTCTAAAATATAGTTTATTAACACTGAATGGCTTGGGTTTTATAGTTTTTATTCAACAATAACACTTAACATACTCAATAGAATTTAATAATCACTACATATAGTTGAGTTGACTGTACCATAATTGTTTGTACACTTATGAGTTGTCTAATGGTTATTTTTTCACCAAATAACATAGTCTCAAAAAACAGTGAAAAGCAACATTCACAGTATACACCAGAGTTGTTCGGGGGAGCGATGTATAGGTGAATGTCCGTGAGGCACTATGGCGTCGACGCCAGTTCAGCTTCGCGCCCAAAGACACTACAACTGAATATACTGGACCACTGGCACTGATGAGAGTGATTTGATGATTCACGTATCTTCGTGAGAGTTGTCTGAGTCTATTTGACCGTACTTGTAACTACAAAAGGTGAGCTGACTAAAAAATCTGCGATTCGACTGCGAAAAGTTATAGAGAGATGACCGCGTGATTTGCCTGGAGCTAACTGACGCCACAAGTGCTCGACCGCGTGCTTGTTGGCGTCACTAGGGCCGTAGAGTTGCCTTCTGGGCCATGAGGGAAATACTTCCCGATGATTGGTCCAGTGAGTTGACTGACGCGCCGGTGGACAAGTCCGGCATTAACAATTTTTTAATATTTCTGACCAACTGACTTGGGCCCCTCCAAGTCAGAACATTGTCCCACCATCAGCAACGCCTTTGCTGATCTTCTGCTGGTGGAGTGTATGGTAAGATGACTAGCTTTGTGAGTGGTCTGACGAGTTCTGCTGTTGCTGTCCTGAGTTTGACTGTTCTGATGAGTCCGTCTGATCCTGGGAACACCTCAATCACTCTGGCGAGAGGCCACTTCGTTGGTGGGAACCTCTCGTCAGTGAGTAGTACAAGTGAGCCGACTGTGATGTTGTGAGCGGGGTGTTTCCACTTGGAAATGGCGAGTTGCTGCTGAAGGTATTGTTTTGACCACGTTGACCAAAACGATTGGAGTCGCTGCTGAATAAATTGCCACCTGGACAAGCGTGGCATTGGCACATCTTCCAGTGAAGGCTCTAGTAATGTTACTAGCGGTTCACCAACCAAGAAGTGTGCTGGAGTCAACGCTGAGATGTCTGTAGAGTCGGCTGAGAGAGGCTCGAGTGGTCTGGAGTTAAGGACTGCTTCTATCTGGACAAGCAGTGTGGAAAGCTCTTCATATGTAAAGAGTGAGTCGCCTATCGTTCTGTTAAGATGGAACTTTACTGATTTGACTGCAGCTTCCCATTTTCCTCCCATATGTGGTGCAGCTGGTGGATTAAACTTCCAATCAGTTCCATCCTTTGCAAATACAGCTGCGAGTTGATTGAACTGTTGAGTCCCCTGCTTGAAGAGTTGTCTGATGAGCGTGTCTGCGCCTTGAAATGTGGTGCCACAATCACTGTGGAGAGTTCTGCAGACACCTCGACGTCCAGTGAACCTTCTGAACGCTGCAATAAATGAGTCTGCTGAATAATCTGTTACAATTTCTAAATGAAGCGCAGAAGTAACGAAGCACACAAAAATGCACATCCAACCGTTAGATGTTTTGGCGCCTCTGCCTTTCCAAGTCTTTAGCGTGATGGGACCAGCGTAATCCACACCACAGACGGCAAATGGTCGGGCTGGAGTGATTCTTGATAACGGCAATTGACCCATCAACTGCTTCGCTCGTTCGCCACGTAAACGAGCACATTTCATACAATGATAAATATAGGATCGTACTGGGAGTCGTCCGCCAATGATCCAGTACGATGATCGTATGAGGTTTAGAGTTGCCTGCGTCCCAACGTGCAATGTTCTTTTATGAGCATCCGCAATGATTAGCCTGGAAAGATGAGTTTTCTGTGGTAGGATTGCAGGATGCTTTGCTTCTTGGTCCAAGCTAGCATTTGCTAACCTCCCTCCAACACGTATGACTCCCTGAGTGTCAATAAATGCTGTCAATCGTGCGAGGGGGTGTGAGACGGGCAGTGAATTTGAGTTGATCTGCTTGATTTCTTGTGAGAAGTACGATTCTTGAGTTGCCTTTATCCAAAAAATCCTTGCTCTCTCTAATTCTTGTGGCGTGAGAGGGAAGGTGAGAGATGACTGCGGTACTCGTCTGAGGAGTTCGCTGAATCTGAAGCAAATTGCAGTCACTCTGAGCAATTTGATTAGCCGAGAATGTCTGTATATCATATCCCAATGATAATCATGTTGAATTGTCTGAGTAAGTAAAGTGAGCCCGGGCCGCTCTTCCTGCTGAGCTTTTGAATCGTACACTGATGATTGAGTTGGCCATAATGATTCGTCTGCTGTTAACCACTGTGGTCCTGTCCACCACAGGGGGTGCTTCCGAAGCTGGGATATGCTGATACCTCGAGAAGCACAATCCGCTGGATTTTGTTTGCCAGGTACAAACCTCCAAACGCTGATTGGAGTGAGATCTTGAATTGCTGACACTCTGTTTCTTACAAACTCCTTCCAACGGGATGAGTGAGACTGAATCCAGGTCAAAGTCACTGAGGAGTCTGTCCAACATACGAGTTGAGTTGGCTGAATGTCTAAGTTGTTCCTTACATAAGTGATTAGTCTGGCAAGCAGCAATGCTGCGGTGAGTTCTAGTCTAGGAATAGACATCTTCTTCAGTGGAGCAACTTTAGACTTTGAGCAGACTATAGTTGAACAAGTTCCATGATCTGGATGAGTTGCCCGTATGTAAACAACAGCTGCCATAGCTGCTTGTGAGGCGTCTGAAAAACCATGAAGTTCCACGGTCGATTTCTGAGTAATCCGTAACCATCGTGGAATTGAGAGGTCTGAAACATGTGAGAGTTTTGATCTGAAGCTGTTCCACTTGGTGATGATGTGATCTGGGGCTTGGTCATCCCATGACAGTTTATCTAGCCAGATTTCTTGTAGCAACATCTTTGCTCTGACAATGAAGGGTGCTAGAAATCCAAGTGGATCGTAGAGTTGTGCTGTTTCGGATAAAATTATTCTCTTTGTGAGCTTGGACTTCTCACGAGGAGGTTTTGAGTTGAACTTAAATGAGTCGTTCGCTGGAATCCACGAGAGCCCAAGTAATTTCGTTTTGCTGCTCTCAAATGAGTGGATCTGCTCTTCTGATGAGTTGTCTGTAATTGATTGAAGGAATTGAAGTGAGTTGCTGTGCCATTTCGCCAACGGGAAACCACCTGCCATGCAGAGTTGTCTGACTTGGGTTGAGATGTCTATCAGTTGACTCACGGTGTCAGCACCTCCAAAAATATCGTCCACATATCTTCCTTTTAGTAGTGGATCAACAGCTAGAGGGAACTTATGACCTTCATCCTTTACTAGCTGGATCATTGTACGAACAGCCAGAAATGGGGCTGACCTGGTACCATACGTGACCGTTGTGAGTTGATATGGGATTATCTTGGAGTGCTCGTCCACCCACAGGATTCTCTGGAGATCCCAATCATCTTGGTAGACTTTGATTTGCCTGTACATCTTTGTGATGTCTGATGTAAACACAAATTTATGCTGCTTGATCCAAATGAGTACGTCTGCAATGTCTTTCTGGGCTTTGGCACCAGTATGTTGAATATCGTTCACTGATAGACCACTAGACGATGGACTAGAGCCATTAAATACTACCCTAAGCTTTGTAGTAACACTGTCTTCTCTTAAGACACCATGATGAGGCAAATAATACACTGGAGAGTTGACTGGACTTGCCTTGGCTCGTGTCATGTGGTTCAGTGACTCGTATTCTTGCATAAAGTTGTGATAGAGTTGTGCATATGAGTCATTCTTTGTGAGTCGTCTGATCATGTGTAGTACACACTGATGAGCTCTCGCTGATGAGTTGCCTAGAAGAGATGGTGATGCTTTGAGTGGTAATCTCACAATATATCTCCCATCTTGATCTCTTGAATGAGTCGTAACATAATGATCTTCACAAGATTGATCATCTGGGCTGAGTTGGCTGGCTGAAGTCTCTGGAACTTCTTCTTGAACCCAGAATTTTGTCAAGAGATCAGATACTTGCTGGTATGAGTTGACCCTTGCTGCGTGATGAGTTCTCACAGTTGAGCATCTTGTCTGTTGTGGCATTCCAATGAGCATCCATCCAAAGAGTGAATCTTGGGCTATGAGAGATGACTGCGGAAATTGTTTGATGCCAGCCTTCACAATCAGACCATAACAATCTGCTCCTATTAAGATGTCAATGGGTCTTGGAGTTGAGTAGTCTGGATCAGCAAGTTGCAGAGAGTTGAGAGCTGACCAGTTGAGTTCCTTGAGTTGTCTGGTTGGTAAAGTACCAGTGACACATTTGAGGATATGAGCATTAATTGTAACTTGCTCCTGTGTGTGAGTTGATCTAAGTGTCACTGTTGTCACTCCTCTAGTTTGTACAGCTGGTTCGTTACCAATTCCCAGCACTGATATTACTGATGGACGACGTTGAAGATGACAAGTCTTTACCACACTTGATGAGATGAACGTCAGCTCAGACCCTGAGTCTATCAGGAGTCTTACTGGAAGCTGAGAGTAGTCTGAAAGTAATACTGCATTGGCTGTGGCGAGTAAGACTGCTGAGCTGTCTGATTGAACTGGAGACTCGTTAGTGCATGGATCTTCTGCTGCCCTGAGTGCTGAAGAGAGTCTTCCATTGATATCTGAGTTGTCTGTAGTGTTCTTGGTGAGTGTTGAATCATGTGAGTCGTCTGAGATTTGACTAGTGTGAGTTTGACTTTTTTCTTCAGCTGTAGGAGATCGAACGAGACCTTCTGACTCTTCTTCCAGGACCCTCAACCCTCCTGAGGCCGACACCTCATGTGCTAAGGTCATCCTTTCCGTCGAGTCATCAGAGAAGCATTCTTTACTCCTGTCAGCACATATAGATTGACATGATTCATAACCATTAATCATTGAGTTGTCTGCATGTTGAGTGATCACACCACCACTTGGATAATTGACTAAAACATAATTAGAGTTGACTGCAGAGAGTTGACTATGATGATGAGTTACCTGGTGAGAAGTCTGCTTAGATGAATGGGTGGGATCTGGAGTCGGCTGTGGAAATGGCACATCGTCATCTCACTGGGAGGTTGATGGGTATTGGCTGCTGTGAGTCGACTGCGGTTCTTGGCCAGGGCCATATCCTCTTTTTCTCAAGGACTCTGTATTGGGCGTATGTATCATTGAGTGGTGCTTTAAGTTGCACGTGCTGCATCGTTTCTCTGACTGGCACACCTGGATGGAGTGGTGGCCGAAGCAATTGAACCACAGCCGTGCTGCGAGGACCAGCTTGTACCTTTCGTGTTGTGAAAGTCCTGCGAACGCTTTGCAGTCAACCAAATAGTGATCCAAACTGCTGCATTGATCACACGGGTAGTCTGCTTGTCGTTTTTGCGCCGCATGCCTGGAGGCTCGAGTTGTCTGTGGGTGAGTCGTCTGCTGTTGAGTAGACTGTTGTTGTGATCTGGACCTTTTGGTGATCACTGGAGTAGGCCACCGTTTTGCTTGACGAGCTGCATCTTGAGCTGACTCCATCGCACGTGCCCTGGTTGAGATGAAGTTGAGTAGACTGTCTAGAGTTGTCGGTGAGCGAGACAGACTTCGCTCGAGTTCCCATGACTCACGTAGCGGTTGCTCCAATTTACTGGCCACCAGGTACACCAGAAAATAATTTGCAGCGTCTGTAGGTACATTGAGAGCCTTCAAGGCATCCAAGTTTTGCCGTACTACTCCCACCAGGTTGTCGAGTTGTTCAGCTGACTTTGATGATGGTGTGGTCACACTGAACAGGTCCTTGATGTAGGCAAAGATGAGTTGTTCTGGGTCAACGTACCTGGCCTTGAGCTGATTCCATGCTGGCTCATACCCATCATCATTCATTACGGCATGACGGATCAGTTGAAGTGGGGGACCTGATACGTTGGCCTTCAGGTAGTGTAGTTTGGCTACTGGTCTGAGATCTTCCCGATCGTAAACGAGGGACGTAAACATGTCCCGAAACTGCGTCCACGTTGATGAGTCGCCTGCGAATGTTGGGAGAGGGATCTCTGGGAGAGTTGCCTGTCGGTATATGATTGGAGTTGTCTGCTGTGTAGAGGCTTTGTAATCATCGATGGCCTTCTGGATGTCTTTCTCGTGTAGCTCTGATTTTACACGATGGAGAGTTGACTCTATATGGTAATGCAGCCGTAAAGCACTTTCATACACTCTGTCGGTCATATACTGGTGTTTAAATAGTGTCAACCGACACCCTACTCCTAATGCCTCATGCTCCACCACGAAGTATGTTCAGAGGTCATTGAGTTGTGATAGCTTCGCCTCGATTATGGGCATTGTGACGAGAGCAGGCTGTCGCACAAGATCAGCCACGTCTTGCTGCATAAATTGAAGCTGCTCATACCTGGACATTTGAGACGTCAATTTAAACAATGTGGTGTTTGCCAGTGCAGGTGGTGACTTGGACCTGTCACGTAATGTTGTTGCTTTTTCGGGTACCTTAAGTGTTGTTCCACTGGTACCTTCTGCCTGAGAGTCGACTGGAACTGGTGATGGTGCTTGGCTTACACTCACTTGCTCTAATATCTCACTAATACCTTCAACTGACTCATTGTCTTCGGCTACATCAACGTAGTCCGATTTTGCAGGCGAAATTAACCGTTTGTCTGCCATAGTTCAGTTGAGTGAGTTGTCTAATGTCACTAAACTTACACTTATCACTAAGAAAATCCACACAAAATGTTGCTAGAGTTGTCTGTTGTCACCTTGATGCCAATGGTGGGCTTTCAATAAAGTCTATACACCAAAAGAATTACACAATTAATTAACTGAGTCTACGAGCTCTTACTAATAATTTTAGGTGACTAAACTTACACTAAGAACACTACAATAATTACCGAACTATGTTTATATACACGTGAGTTGACTGCGTCAAGGTTCTCTTGACTCTCACACAACCAAACTGCGCGCCAAGCGTCTCAAGAAATTGTTCAAGTTGTGAGATGAGCACCACTGTCTCACAATAATAAAAATGAGTGTCACTGGGCACTGGAATGCGTAAACACCTTTTGTCTGTAAGGTTGTTTACACACTGACACTGAAAGTTATTTGAGTCTATCTAAATTCCAAGCACTTTATACAAAGCATCTCACAAAATATTCACAACAATTATGAAGCCCTAGAACCTTCTAGAGTTGTTCGATATGCATCCAAGCCGTTCTTATCCGGCTCGAAGGACCAAATGTCCTGACTTCGAGTCGGCCGAATGAGCAAACTGAAAACTAGTGGACTGTATGAATTAAGAGCAGAATAAGAACAAAAGGTTGGATGCTAGAAGGTTCTAAAATATAGTTTATTAACACTGAATGGCTTGGGTTTTATAGTTTTTATTCAACAATAACACTTAACATACTCAATAGAATTTAATAATCACTACATATAGTTGAGTTGACTGTACCATAATTGTTTGTACACTTATGAGTTGTCTAATGGTTATTTTTTCACCAAATAACATAGTCTCAAAAAACAGTGAAAAGCAACATTCACAGTATACACCAGAGTTGTTCGGGGGAGCGATGTATAGGTGAATGTCCGTGAGGCACTATGGCGTCGACGCCAGTTCAGCTTCGCGCCCAAAGACACTACAACTGAATATACTGGACCACTGGCACTGATGAGAGTGATTTGATGATTCACGTATCTTCGTGAGAGTTGTCTGAGTCTATTTGACCGTACTTGTAACTACAAAAGGTGAGCTGACTAAAAAATCTGCGATTCGACTGCGAAAAGTTATAGAGAGATGACCGCGTGATTTGCCTGGAGCTAACTGACGCCACAAGTGCTCGACCGCGTGCTTGTTGGCGTCACTAGGGCCGTAGAGTTGCCTTCTGGGCCATGAGGGAAATACTTCCCGATGATTGGTCCAGTGAGTTGACTGACGCGCCGGTGGACAAGTCCGGCATTAACAATTTTCTAATATTTCTGACCAACTGACTTGGGCCCCTCCAAGTTAGAACAATCACAATTCTAATTTTTCTCATGATTGATATTGTTTGTTGAATATTTACAATTCTAAATCAATTTTTTTTAATTTAGAGTTTAATTCAGTTGAAATTGAGAATAAAATTACGCTCCATAATTGCAAATTTAGAGGAAAAGTAAGTAGAGTAAAATTTTCGAATTCATTCACAGTCTGATTTGCGGTTATATGGATATAATTCAAGGTATCACAACAACAATTCGACCACTTTTTTGTTAATTTCATCAACATCTATATTCCGAGCTGAAAGTATTGCACATTTTGTAGCTTCATTAAATTTCTTTTGCCGAAATAAATCGCCATAAGTATTATTTATTATATCATCATCAACGTGAGCTAAACAACATGATGGTATCTGGACGTTACCTTCATTATCATTCAAAGTTCCGTTACCTAGATTTAATGAGAACTCTGCAAATTCAACTACCTCAGGTCATACTCGGATATTTTGTGATAATAAAAATAATTGAAAGTTTTTCCATAACGAACTGAATTTAATTGAGAGATTTACAGTTTCTTTTCGAGTACTGTGGGTTTTAACAGGTAGAAGTTGTCTGAAATCACCACCAAGAACAACAATTTTACCACCAAAAGCTACATCTTTCTTATTGGTTATATCACGTAATGTTCTATCCATTATTTCTAACGCATATCTTGGTGCCATGGGGGCTTCATCGCAAATGAAGTTTCTAATAATTATTTTCCTTCTTTGGATTGAAGTTTAATATTCGATGATGAATCCGAAAACATAGGTACAGGTAAACCAAATGTTCTATGAACAGTTTTACCATTAGGCAGCAAAGTAGCTGCAATTCCTGTGTATGCCATGGTACTAACTTTCTTATGTTGACTTCTTAACAAATACCATAAAGTAGTATAAATAAACGTTTTTCCTAATCCACCAGGTCCATCGATATGAAAACAATTTTCCTCGTTATGATTTGGATTTATATTATTATCATCATTAGTTTGCAGATTTAAAATAGTATCAACAATAACTTTTTGTTCTTCATTTAATTTGTTATATTGTTCTAATCCAAGTTCTCTTGCTTCATCAATAGATACTTCATTATCGATTCCATCTATTTCATTGATTTTTTCCATCGTAGGATAATCAGCTAAACTTCGATCTCCAGCATGAAGCATTAAAATTATTCGTAAATATGCTTTTTTAATTCCGTGGATTGATGAAACCATATTTTCATGTATAGTCTTCAGACATTGCGTCTTTGAACTCTTCTCATAACTTGTCTGGATGTTGAAGTTGGCAATGAATTAAAATACGAACAAATAATCTACGTAAACTTAAAGGCATCTTCCAAACTTCAGCTTCATGCATTGCGTTTTGCCATTTATCATCATGTTCAATTAATCCTCGTGCTATGCAAGTTTCAAAATATGATGAATATAGAATATTATTGAATGTTCTAATATTCTGATAACTTGTAGCTCATTTTACTGATAATAATAACAATCGAAGATAAAATAATTCAGTTTGAGTAGGACTAACAGAATACATACGTCCAATTGTATTAAAGTGTAATTTTCGTTCTTCCCAACTTGTAATATTTCGTCCATCAATTTTTTTCTTTTTAAAAACATAATGTTGAGGAATTTCAGGATATATATACTGCTTTGCTAGTTCATCAGTTGAATTTAATTTAAAATAGTCAGTCAACATTGTTGTTTTATCTGCTAATGCGTTAGTCATTTCATCTTCATTCATTTCAATATCAATCGTTATACTCTGTTGATTTAGTAAATGTGAAGGCAATCTAACAATAAAATGACTTTGTTTTTGCAATGGTTTACTTAGAATTCGCCATGTAGCTTTAATTGGGCTTACATATCGAGTTTCAATATAATTTTTTATTTTATCATGGTCAACAACCGAATTATCTGACGATGTTTCACCTACAGTTACTGTTGCACAATCATGCCCTTTATATACATATTTAAATAGATATTTTACAGATTTAATACTTGCCACAGCTTCCACATTGATATGACAATTAAATATCATAATTAAATGAAGACAATAAGGGACAACATGACGATTATCAACTATATATACATTAGATCGATTATGAGTTTTATTAATATTGTAAAATAAGACTCAATAACAACTTCGGAAAATTAGTAAATTAATTGAAATGTTTATTAATGATTGACAGCAATTAATTAAAAGTAAGAATCCGTGCGGTCAACTCAAGTCTCAGACAAAAACTGGAGATAAACAAACTCTCCCCTCGTTGCTATAAACAATCGTCAAGCAATCGTTGTTAACTAACAAACTGTCGTTAGTCTAATAGTCATTAGATGGCGACATACAAATATTTTACAATATTCCTTCGTCGATATGGAGGATAACCGTCACCACCCAATATTGTTTTATCTTAAAAGTCTTTTGGAAAATGTTTAGAACATTTATTATTTATTAAACACCAATTTCCACATGGTCCATGAATCATATTTTTCATAACAATATCATGTAAAATAGGATTTTTATTCGGATCTGGAATTTCAGCAGAGATATAACGATCAACAATTGTTGGAGTAGTCATTTTTGAATTCGAATTTAATGTTATTAATAGATGAATATGTGGTAATCCTTTTTTTCGAAACTCAATCACATATACATATGCAGCGACGTTCCCGAAAAACTTTTTTTCAACAATTAAATCAATCAAATGATTTCTTTTTAAATTGAATACTTTCGCACAAAGATCTGGTCTATCAAAAGCAATTTGATTAGGAAGCAAATTACCGTGATTTTTTTCCAATGAGGATTACAAGCCATTGTAACAAATAAGTCTGGTTTACCATATTTGCGTACAATAGCCATTGAATCTTGATAATTCTGAAACATATTGCGTGGTGATCCTGTAAATGTTGCCGAGAGAACTACAACTTTTCCTATACGACTATTAGAATCATTTGCTATACGTTGTAAATGATCATGAACTCCTTGGTACATATTAACTCTAATTTGTGCTTGATGATTTTTATGATATGTCATTTGATCTTTTTCTATTTTGACATAATTATCAACTAACCATTGCTAAAATAATCGACCTCCTCTTAGAAATACATTAAATTCGTCATTGCGTATGGAAATTAGGAATTTCACATAAGCTGCTCGAGAAACTTGTTTATTTTCACTAATTTTCATTGTATTTTGATGCCAACCGGGAAAACTATATGAATAAAATAAAGGATAAATTCAGGGTTCGACATTTGGATTCATTGTTCTTATATATTGTAATTCTTTTGTCCTTCGATTGCGTATACTTACGTATGATTCTGGAATTTTTCCATCTGCAGTGGTAGTAAAAATAGCAGCAACTCCATTAACTTGTTGCAAATTAAACCTTCTACGATCTACACCCGGTTTAAGCGTAAAAAGTAGTTCCATCTTTGGAGTATTTGAATAATTGGATTGCAATGCTAACTCTTCTTGTTTCTTGACTTCTTCATGCATCATTTGATGAAATTTCGCAAACATGTTATGGTCGCGCATGATTTTATCAAGATCTTGCAAAATATTCACATTAAGTTGTGAATTAGTTGCTAAACGATTAGTTATTGCTTCATTAGAATCAATGATGAATAAATGACCGAAACTGGGCGAATCGTCTGATTGTGGGTAAAGACTTGCATTTATTTGATAGTAAACTTGACCTTGAATCTTAAAACAATAAGGACCAGGGCGTCTTGATTGAAAGTTGATCAAATTAGCATTGAAAGATGCAAATGAAAACGAAGAATTATAAACGCGTATTTGTTCATGACAATTTTGAGAATTTGGATCGGAATAATCAAATAACATACGAAGTTTATCGGGAATAGATGGTGGACGCTAAAAAGGAACTTTTCCATGATTACAACAATCATTGAATGAATTACCTTAAGCGAATACTTTTTCTTGAGAGAAATGTTTTGCATTACAATGTTTGCATAAAACATCCATTTCTCCAGTAAAGTATTCATTAATATCGTTTACATTTTGATTTTGTATTACTGAAATTGTATTTCTTCTTTGTTGGCATAGTCGTTGTCGCTCTCGTGCAGAAACATTATTATTACTTGATAATGATTGATTTACAACTGAATCATCATTACTAACAGATAAATTATCAGAACTTAATAATGATTGATTTACAACTGAATGATTATTACTAACGGATGAATTATCAGTACTTAATAATGATTGATTTACAACTAAATCATTATTACTAATGAATAAATTATCATTGTTATTCATAAATTGTTGACTGGATTTTGTTACTTATAAACAAATATGATCCGACGAAACTCTATTTATATTGGAATTTGAATTATTATCTACTAAACAACTTTGTATTTTTTGTTGATGACGTTTACGCTGATTTTCAGCATTTCTCTGACGTCTTAGACGTTGGAACTCTTCTTCTCCTTCAACTGACCGAACAATCTTTCGTCGTCCCATTTTTTTCAGTGGAAAGAAATTAGATGAGCATAAAATATAACAAGGTGTCTAAATGTACAGAAAAACTTGAATGATGGAGGCTCGCGTGAATCACGATAAATGCGTGAACGACGCGTTAACTGAATTAAAACGAATGCCATTATCCACGCTACGTGATCCATATCGTCATTGACGCGATATTGTTATTCACGCAATTTTCATTCACACTATATCATCCATATTAATAAATTACTTGACATGAATTATGTTCTGAATCATTAGAGTTCAATAAAACCTTTTTTCGTTTATAACACCTGAACTGATTACAAACAATTGAGAACAGGATCCACATAATAAATTCGATCTATGCAACATATTCAAGTTTCTCCAACGAAAAATTTTTTCTTTGACTAAAATAAAGTTACTTACGACATAACATAGAACTGAATGAACTTCATTTGTTTATAATAATTGAATTTGTTATATGCAATAAATTTGAGTTTTTCTAATGAAAAATTTGTTTGCTGACTGTAATAGGATTACTAACGATTGAATATCGATCTAAATGGATTATATTCGTTAATTACTAATGAATTTGTTTTAGACAATTAAAAACGAGATCTCTAGAATACACTGAAAAAAATTTTTGGTTATTATTACCAGAATATTACCAAAATTTTTGGTTAAATACGGCATCAAACAAATTTTTTTAGTTATCATAACTAAAAAAAAAGGCTTGTGATGACAAGAAAAATTGTTGACGTAACTAATGTTCATACTATAATCATTTAGTTACGATACCTATAGCTTTATATAATTAATATTTTATAGTTACAAATACCAAATAATTTTGAGTATTAGTAACTAAATTTAATCATTAAATAGTGACTAAAAAAAAATTTTACGTTAGCTTGCTCTTTGTACGTGGGCGTCCACTTATTGCCTGATTCCGATTTAACTTGAGTTGGTCGAAATAAATATGGAAAAATGATGAGGCTTTGGATGTCAATTGATATTCCAGAATCTATAGTTCGGGAAGGAAAATGTCTGTAATACATAAAATTACCAAAAAAGCTTAAACCACAAGTTAAGTATGAATAATCTATTGTTACCTAGATTTTTTAAGATATTCTTGCAAGCTGATTTTTTCTTAGCAATCTGTATCAATTTATGACTAAATTCAGGCCAAATCTTCATAAAAATATTTTCATCCACAGAATTATGTAAATTGATGAAATCCAAATTAATCTGTAAATAGTTACAAAAATAATCAGCGTTTTAAGATCATTATCATCAATTATGTATATACGTGTGTATAAATATAAATAGGTATGTATACATAATATTGTTGTTAAAAAATAATTTGATAGTATTGATATTGTGTATACTTTCTATTAATTATAAAAATAAACATGATTTACCAATGATGATCCAATAGGATCTGCTAACATGGGATATAGTTTAATATAACTACTGGTACTCTCTACTTCTTTCAGTTCAACCATTCGAAACGAATGAGTCTTGATCCACAAGTCTTTAATTTCTCCATGATTCTCCAAAGACACATTATTTAATTTGTCAACATCTGATCTATCTAAGGTGGTTGTGACTTTTTCAGTAGACTTGGTACTTGATGGTTTAATAGAATTCAGCTTTTTTTTCAAATTTGAAAATTCATCATAAAGTTTGCCAGCTGCTGAGCTTTCATCTTTCTCATATGGGATGTAATAGGTTTCACGTCTTTCATTAGGAAATACAGCAACAATCTGATCCGCCCAATAAATAAACTCCTATTTTACTATTCTAAAAAATGAAATTAATTGTAAATAATCTATTGTCAATTTGTACATACATTTATTATCATCGAAAAATTTTAAAGGTAGAAAAAATCTACGTGGAATGTTATCCATTAAAAATAGCTATACTTGACAATAGAAAATAAGTTTTTCATTGTAGATTTAGCATTGTAGTATAAGAAAAAAAAAATCACTTTAATATAATTATTTCTTATTACGTAGAATGTAGTAAATTGATTAAAATCACTTTCTAGTCTGTTAAACTTTTAAAAAAGTCAAGTTAAAAAAAAGTTTTTTAATCATTAAATTATCAAATCAGGTTTTATGATGATATACTATTTATTGATCTATTTATCACGAAAATAATGAAATAAACAAAAAATAAAACGAATTTGAATTTAATGAACATTTGATGTTCGATTATTATCGTGACCAAAAGACCTCGATCATCTGCATTCAAACGATTGGTGTGTTTTAGTAACTCTTGCCCCACCACATTAGATTCCAATAGCTTTCTTAAGGCCTGTAAAAATTCATTTTAAAAATAAAAATAATTTTCGGTTATTAAGGTGATGAATATAATTATCAATTTTTATCTTTCAAGTAAGCAATGATATTGGCGAACAAAAATTCATTAAGAAAATTATAGTAAAATAGGTTAGTCGGTAGAAAACAAAACAGTATTTTTACAAATTGACACAAATATACAGAATATTATAATAATCTAATTCATGTACCTGTCCATCAGATTCATTCGATGTATTGATTTTATTTTTATCTGATATATTAGTCTCTTAATTCGACATTACATCAACCTCTTCATTGTTATCTTTATTTATATTACTTTCCAAAGAATTAGTATTCGTTGACGTTATAGGTATGGGGTCGTTTGTTGGCGTCTACATTTTCGTTTTCAGCGTTTATAAAAAAATAAAATAAGTAATTAAACTTGAAACAGGAAATGGAACTTTGTAATAATCTATTTAAATTACTTTTTAATAACAAACTTACAGCATTTCTTGCTAAATATTCTTCACGTTTGCGTAAAAATGTATATCTCCAACCGATTGTCTGAATTATTTGTTTAATGCCTTCTTCAGGAATAGTCAAAAAAGTTTCACGATCAATTTTTTGTTCTACATAAATAGGTTAAATATTATAAATCAGTTTAAATATAGGTTAACAAAGAATAATTGGAACAAAGAAAAAATTTTACAACGTGAGACTTATAACGTAATTCTTTTTCCACTTTAAAGACATTATTTACCAGAAGTTATTTATTGTAATATTCACTTATATTTTTACTTTAAAAGAATAAAACATCAAATATTAATCAAAAATGTTACTTACGATCAAATTCTTCAGTCAGTTGTTCTAAGCCTCACTCTTTCAAATGATCCTCAACAAAGGTATCCTCCATATTTATCACCAATGAACAATAATAATAACTACACTATTAATAATAAGTAATTACACTGTTTGATCACAATTATCACTTAGAAATTGCAAGAGATAACACCTGAATGCTTTTAGAAAAACTGAAAAGACACTAATATTGTGCGTAACGATGTTAACACTTAAGATGCAGCGTCTCTAATTATACGACGAACGTGCGAAACATTAGGTTTTAGATGTGTTAGTAAAATTTGATGTGTGTTACTTTTTTGTTTATGTATATTTTTTGTATAGCTTTATAAGTGTGAGTATGTATCAATCGATGATACGATTCCCCGAAAAAAAATGAATATATACTAAAACCAGTGTACTTGACCATGGTAAAGCACACCAGTCCGCACGGACTCAAGAATCATAACAAACACTGTTTATAAATATTATAATGGTGTGACTTGAAACGAAGTCAACGAATTTTTTTTTCAAGAATTTAGTTCGAGAAAGAATCATCATAAAAATATAACACAGTGGGACTTGTGTTTTATTCTTCTCGATTTATTTTCTATCTCCACTACATTTCTCACTCGCACTTATTGTTGATCTTAAAATCTTAGAAATCCTAGGTGAAATAAAATGAAGGTTCCGTTCTACATTATTATTTTTACTTATTAAGTATATGAGATAATAAGATATGTAATAAAGGAGATGATATATACAACTGTAGTAAATACAAGTAGAATTAAAGATTACAGATATAGAGCTACCACATATGCAGGCATTTCGACGCCGCATCTTGTAAGCGCTAGCGCGTGCATAGAGCGCCTTGACGCGTCTACGAGCGCCTTGGCGCGCTACGAGTGCCTAGGCGTGCTACGAGCGCATACATGCTGAAACGCTTGCATGTGTGGTGGGCTATAGCTGAGGAGTTATAACACTGTAAACTGTTATTCATAAGTATATGTATATATATAGACATGTATTTACAAATACATTTTATAGTGACTTCCTTTTTTAAATACTATAGAAAAGAACTTATAAGTTATATTATAACTTATAAGTCATAATATAACTTATAATGTTAAAATATATATAAACCAAATGTTCCTGGTTTATATTACAATAGAAGCCTAGTCAAAATGACTATCGACTTATGGTAATAAAAATATAGTACTAATTACAAAAATTTTGATTTAAACTTTTTTAGTTATGATAACTTACTGTGTTTTTTTCAAGAAGACTTAATTTTCAGTATTCCAAAATAAAAAAAAGGGTTATGATAACTATTCCATAATAACTAAAAATTTATAGGTAATATCAATTAAACAATTTTTTGAGTGTAAATTCGAATTTTTCTAACGGAACAATTTTTCTTCGACTATCAGAAAGTTACCAACAAGGTGACATGGGCTGATTAAAATCTTCTATTTGTAGAATTATGATGATATTTTAAGAACAAATAAAATAACTTATCCATGTAGATTCCCAATTTTTCCCACATAAGATCATTAAGTTTATTCTGATTCACATTAACCTTCGATTGGTCACTATGCGTAACCTAACGACGTTGGTCACCCAATGAGGGATTCGCCGCAATAGTTTTCTGGTTGCAGCGTTACCAAATTCTGAATCTCGGTTGCGTCTGTCATCGGTGAACACCGAAGAGTGGGGAGAACTTAAGTGAATTTGGCAACATCTGAATGTCAGCACAGTTAGTTACAGTTTTTGTTAAAACTGTGCTAAAATCTTTAGTGGAATCTATTTCTGATTTTTTATAACAAATGTTATTGTTATAGCGAAATCTATCTTTTTTTTATTCAGTTAATTATTTTTATACTATTTATATAAACATTTATATTATATAATTATGACTATTATTTTACCGTGCAGATGTTCAGATCATATCATTTATTCCTAGCAAAATTTAGAAAGTTCACTTTTTAGTTTTTTTTTCTGCGAAACAAACAGCTCCACCGACATTGCTGAAAATCTAATCAGGATCAAGTTACGTAATTATGTGTTAAATAAACTTGGTTCTATGATATCATTGTATGTTGTCGAGATGATCGAAACAAAAAATAATTTCGAACGTACATACGTCCATACATACTTACAGACATTCACTTAAAAACTATATTATGTTACTCTACGTCAAAACAATAATAGAAGAAAAACTTTAATTTATATAAATTGTTTTGATTAACATTGCCGCCATTTTTCCTAGCAAATATGGTGGAAAAACGAAGGCAAACACCGAGTTGCAATGTTAAAACATAAATTTCAAAAAAACTGTGTGGTAAATCATGTTGAAATTTAACTTAAATACATTTCAAGTAATATTTTTTGTATCAAGTTGTTTTTTACTGTGGGTCAACTGTGCCAATTGTTTCGGTGCTTTTTGATACCTGGACAAAATATCCCCGTCAAAATATCCCGGACAAAATATTTCCGCACAAAATATCCCCAAGACAAAATATCCCTGAGACAAAATGACTTCATACAAGATATCCCATTGACAGAATATCTTAAAAAAATTCTTATAGTCTCTACATACTAATAAAATAAATAGATATTATGTAAATTACATGGATTATTTTATTTTTTGTATTTTTTTTAAACTGTTAGAAATTACATTTATAATACTTCATGTTTCAACTTAAGACATGTTTATGTCAAATTCATATAAAAATATTTACTTCTTCCTGTACTGTCGAGATTACATATTATTAATAATAATTTTAAATTAACATTGGTTTAGTCTAACCTATACAGGAACGTAATATTGACATTGACTTAGTATGCCGTTATAGATAACAATATTCACATTATCACATGTTTTTACTTAGTAAATATCTTTTTTGATCAATTTTATAAAAAAAGTAAAGTAAATGACTATATACTACTCATGTGGTGACACGCTACTTCGTCCGACGACAATAAATCCGCTACATTACATCCGTTTGAAGAAATGCGGGGGGAGCGGGGAGGGGGGGTTAAAAAGCAGACCAAATATTCTGTATAACCCAATATTCACATTTGCTCGGCTTATTAAACACGCATTTCTTCAAACGGATGTAATGTCGCGGATTTATTGTCGTCGGACGAATAGTTACGGAACCACTCATGTTATCTTAAATTTTCACATAATAAATACTTTCTTTGATCGAATCTATAAAAAAAACATTTTTTTCTATTTTACATAAAAACGTAGAAATAACATTAATTATATTGTTTATAACAGTGTTAAATAAAAATTTATCTCAATTACAACCTTATATTGATAGTACTTTTGCAATATTTTTCAAGTATTCTAATTTGTAATCGGAGTTGTAATTCATAACAATGCTTTTCAATCGATTATCATAGTCACGATAGGCTTTACGACGAGATATTGAGACATTTAATCCTGAATCTATTTGAGCGATTAACATTTCAGTTTTGCACTGTTCATCTTTAATTGCATTTAGAAACTGTCCAATAGATGCATGACAAACAGCAACACGGCGGTTGAAACCATTGTGCCATCCTTCCATTAAATTGTTTGATCTAATATAATCATTACAAACAGCTTTATAACAATTCCACATTTTAACATTGAACCTTGGCTTATCGCGTTTTCTTCTATTGTGACGTGACTTACCAATCCACGTTATCTCAAAATACTCGAGTAATGTATTCAATTCATCATTATAACGATCATAATAGTCACTACCTACAATTAACTCGTAACCACATATTACATCATCAGTCGGAAGAAATGGTAATGCCATAAGTAAGCGTATGTTATAAGCAAACGTTATATCTGTGTTGTATAGTTTTTGGAGCCCACATAACTAAATGTGGCGCCAAATACATTGATTAAAATGGAAACTACACCCAGATATTTTCACTCCTGAATATATTTCTTTAAAAGCTTCAATAAATGCTTCTTCAAAATCGACTACAATACGCTTAGGTGAAAAATTTGGCAAACTTTGACGTAACACCTTCAAAAATTTTATATAAGTAGATTTCGTTTTATCAGGTGATAATAAATAAACAAGTGGCACTGATATACCATTCATGAAACCATGAATGGTATATAATTGCATAAAAATACTCGGTACACTTTTGAATGTACCATCACCCAGCCATTGATCACATTTACTTAAAAAATTTAAATTTTTGAGTGTTGTGAACACCAAAAATCTTCTTTTTGATCCACCGCTATCGTGAAGTAAGAATGACTCTCCATTGTGTGTACATTTAAACTGGTTTGGTAATTCTAATTCACCTCGAGATAACGGATTACTCAATTGAGGATTTTTTTTAACACGTACACGATGCACAGTTCAAACTAAAGATATTGGCTTTGGCAATAACGCAGTGACCGGTGATGATATACCTCGTAATACCTTGGACACGATCGTAGCAGGTTTTGAATCGTTTCCTTTAGCTTTCTTTACTACTTGACTTTTGATAATCTTCGTTTTCACTAAAGCAGCATTTCCAGCATGTTCGTGTTTTGGTATTTCACCAACTTATTGCCTGTACCCATTGAAATGGACCCATTAAAATGACAAATATTATTTATTCAACAATGAATACATATAAACTAATAAAATAAAATAATACCTGTTTTCAATTCACTGTCTGTATGAATTATTACATAGCAATTGGAATCAGAAGCACAACGCCACGATACATTACTTTTATTCACCTTCTTCCGTGTGTATAAAATTCCTTCATATAATAATAAGTTTTTACCTTTTTGTGACAACACAAATTTTAGAGGCATTGTGTAGAATGGTCTTTCAATAACTTGATTTGATTTAAAAATTTCTAATAAATAATTCACAAATATTGCTTAGAAACAATAGAAATACTAGCTCATAAAAATAGCAGCACTCCATATAATTACGAAATATACTAAAATAGATAGCAAGGTTTTCACTATTGCAAAACATAATTCCATAATTGAACGCTAGATAGCATTACAATACACAATGACATTTTAGCGCCAAAGTATGAAATTATTCGATTGTATATATACAATTTTTAAGAATATTTTGTCAGGAAATTATAGTGTCTGGAGTAATTTTGTCTTGAAAATATTTTGTCCGGGATATTTTGTCCAGGTATCAAAAAGCGCGTTACCGTGCTAATTTTTTATAAATCATCAATTTCCGGTAAAATTGAACATGGACAGTCATAAGAACTCATATATTTTTGCATAACTTCAAGTAATTATATCTCCTAAACAAAGAGGTAGAAAAATCCTTTTTTTTTATTTCAAGTCATGTAGGTATGGTCTTTCAAAAAAAATTTTAAAAAGGGGTAGTCAACTGTGAGTTTTACCAATGCCAAACTACCTCAAGTATGTTGTCATAAACATTATTTTAATTAACGCCAAATAAATGAAAAGAACTAATTTTCTAACGTAGCTGGTGAATTTTAACCTTCGGTTACGATCGACATCATTGTTGTGACGACAGAGCACGTCTTTATATACATGAAATCTCTAAAAAAAGCTAAGAAAATGTCACTAGAAGAAAGACAAAATGAAGTAAAAGAAAAGGGAGGTTGTTGTGGCTGCCTAACGCCAGGACATAATATTAGTCGTTGTAAGTTTCGACCGAAGTGTCATTGGTGTGGCAAAAAACATGCTATTTTACTATGCAGAGAGATGTCAAAACAAAAAGCAGAGGATAAATCAACATCGGAAAGCAGAGAAGTTAATGAGAAGAATATAAGGGAAGCTAATCTTGCTAATTTATCGTTAGAACCAGATGTTTTCCTTCATACATTACGTGTAAAAATGACCAATCATGGAAAAGAACGCATAGTACGAGCAGCATTAGACAGCGGCTCACAAAGGTCATATATTCTCAAACAGGCTGTTGATGATATAGGTTATGAATCAAATGGGGAACACCAGATAGTTCATCTGTTGTTTAAAGGCACTAAAACAAAATCTCAATCTCATATAATTAATTGCCCTAATATAATTTGAAACGCGGAATGAGTGCTGTTGAAACATTGTTAGGATGGACCTTGATGGGTAAAAAACCGTATGAAGAGAGTAGATGTAGCGACACAGCGCTGGCAGTGACTACAATGTTTGCTCAAGAAGCCGAGATATCTGATTTTTGGCGTTTAGATATAATAGGAATCACTGATCCAGCTCAATCCATATCTGAAGAAGCTCATCAGCAAGAAGTTTGTGATTATTTTCGTCAGACAACGATTATAAATGATGATGGTCGATATGAAGAACGCTTACCCTGGAAAGACAATTATCCGCCCCTTCCTACTAATAAAGATTCAGCTTTTAAAAGGCTCCTAGTCACTACGAAGAAGTTGCAAAATCAAAATTCATTTCAAGAATATGATCAAGTTATGGAGGAATGGCGTAAAGAGGAAATAGTACCAGACACAGAATTAGGTAAGTGGGGTCATTATCTTTCCCATAGACACGTCTTAAAAGAAAACAGTACTACAAGATTGAGACCAGTGTTTGACGCGTCTGCGAAAGAGAAAAATAGTTTATCGCTAAAACAGTGCCCGGAAGTAGGCCCAAATTTTATTGAACTCATTCCTACCATGTTGTTACGTTTTAGAGAGAAGAAAATTGGTGTTATCTCAGATATCAGAAAAGCTTTTCCGCAGATCAGTATTGCATCTATGAATAGAGATGCTCTCAGATTCTTTTGGTGGAATAGAAATAAGCCAGACACTTTAGCAGTTTAAAGATATGCTTGAGTAGTGTTTGGAGTAACTAGTAGTCCATTTCTGCTTGCTGCTGTTATTGCATTTTATTTGGAACGAGTAAACAACGAAGATGAATCCAAAAACATGAAAAGTATTATCCAAAAGCTTCGAAAGTCCTTTTATGTAGATAATTGTGTAACTAGTGTTGACACATATGAGCAGCTAGAGCAGTTCAGGGATGAAGCTATAAAATTAATGGTTGTGGCAGGTTTTGACTAAAGAGGGTAAGAGTATTCACGTTCTGAAGAACCTTCCCGGTTAACAGCAGTTCTTGGTCTTACATGAGATAAGAAAGAAGAAACTGTCATTTTAAGAAAACCATCACTTATAGAGCCAGTACCAGAGAAGATTACTAAAAGAGTCATATTAGCTGTCAGTCATAAGGTTTTTGATCCCATAGGTTTTGCATGTCCTGTGTTATTGCAGATTATAGTAAATTTAAATTGGGATACAGAAGTTACTCCACAAGTTAAAAGGCAATTCATGAAATGGTACGAGCAATAAGAGTTTTTACAAGATTTAAAAATACCTCGGTGGATGTTTGAAGGTTTTGATGACGAGCAAAAATTATCATTACATGTATTTGTTGATGCGAGCCAAGTGGCCTATGCTGCGGTAATCTATGCGAGGCTTTAATCATCCAGAGGTGTAAATATTCGATTGATCGAAGCAAAATCAACAGTAGCTCCAACAAAAAGATTACAATTCCTCGACTAGAACTCCTAGCATCTACAATAGGTGCTCGTCTTGTGAGATTCATTCAAACAACGTTGGAATATGAGCAAGTAGAGATATATTATTGAAGTGACTCAAGTACCGTGTTGTCCTAGATTCATAGATGAGCTCAGTGGGCTACTTTTGTGTGGAACAGAGTTCAAGAAATCGGGAAAACATCTAATAGTTCTCGTTGGCGTCATATGCCAAGTTCAATGAACCCTGCAGACCTTCCATCAAGAGGTTGCACTTCCAAGCAGTTAATAGAGTCGAAATGATTGAAGATTCCTGAGTGGCTTAAAAATTCTCCTGATGAATGGCCTACAACAGATTATTCAGTAAATGAAGAAGAAGTATGCAGTGAATTGAAGAAAACTGCAACAAAGATAAAAATCCCATCTCAGCAGCAACATGAAGATCTGATGATGACCAATATGAGTAGTCCAACTTTTAAAATACATTCCTGGTATCTTCGATATTTCTCACAATACACTAAGATTGTACGTTTAGTAGGGTGGATAAGACGTTTCATCTTCAATACAAAAAAAAGTATCAAACTGAGAAAGAAGGGTAAATTGGCAGCAAGAGAATTTTCTGATGCAGAAATGACAGTCATGTGTTTAGTACAAAGAGAATCATTCAGAAATAACTGTGACTCCAAAATTCATCATTTAAATCCTTTTATTGATAAAAATGGAAGATTTCGGATTCTCACGGGGAAAAGAGCAGTACAAAAATTATAAAGCAATGTATTACATGCAAAAGGTTTAGTTCCATGCGTGTAGAAGCAGCACCTGCAGTTCTAGTAAGTAATTGGTATAGATTTTGCTGGACCGTTGTACCTGAAAGACGGACAAAAGGCTTGGATCAGTTTATTTACGTGCGCGGTATTTCGAGTAGTCCACTTAGAATTAACATCATCATTATCTACGGAAGCGTTTGTAGAAGCTCTGCAACGTCTTATCACGAAAAAAAAGTAGACCAGCTGATATTTACAGTAACAATAGTACAAACTTTGTGGGAACCAAAAATTTACTTCGAACAATAAATTGGAACGAGATAAGAAAATATAGTACTGTTGAAAAAATAGATTGACATTTTAATCTACCATTAGCAGCTTGATAGGGTGAATGGTGGGAGCGTCTAGTACGCTTAATCAAGGCGCTATTACGCAGAGTGCTGAAGAAATCGTGTCTGTCATATGAAGAAATGTGTATCACACTCTATGATTGTGGATCAGTAATAAACTCTAGACCGATTACTTACCTATCAGAAGATGACTGGTAAAAATGGAAATGTACGTGTACTTCGATTGGAAACTGCGGCACGAGAGCTGGTACGACCAGTACAGCGAATATTTCCTTTGGTAATAAATTCTTTGGAAGAAGCCAAAGTTGTTCGTGAACGTAAGAAGAAAAGCACTAAACCTTCCTTATCTTTGAATCAAGATAAATGAATTGATAAAGAAGTTCAGACAGATCTTTGTATCCGGTCAGATCGCCATGTAAAAGCAATTTTATTGTTTTGAAAAAAGGATTTAAATATTTGCTTTGTTTTATTATTTTGCAGTTTATGTTCTAGTTATTTCATAGTATTTCATCAAAGTTTATTATTACTTAAAAATCTGTTGAGTCTTCCACCTCAAGGTGGGAGGATATGTGACGACAGAGCGCGTCTTTATATACATGTAATCTCTTAGTAGTGTTAGTATTTTATATGGCGGATAGTCATCATCTATGTAAACGGTGTGAGTTGAAGAAAAGTAAAAATACACAAATTTAGAGTAAAGATTCATTTACGAGCAACAAGCCTTATATTAAAATAAAGTGTGTCCATCAAAATTGTGCTACTCTGTCCCGAGGTAGGTTTTTAACTTAAAAAATACTATCAGAGATTCAACACCGGTGTAACTACTGCAGACTTTGATAAATCATCATAAATCTCTATAAACATTTTATGTAGCCAAAACAATTTTGGGGGTTTTTATGTTAAATCGAGATTTATTTGTTTTTAACATTTTTCTTTTTTGAGTCATGATTTTTATGAATGTATGATCGATAATGGTAAGACTTATCGATGAATACGTCATTGGGCATTGGTTTGAAAACTCCTTGAGGAAATTTCCGTATTCATATCAAGAGATGATTTCACCAAGATTAGCAAATATTTAAAATTTTGCCCCTTTTGGGGATAATGTCTAGTTAAAACCGTAACCATTTGAGCTGATGATTATTAGATTGGCGAAATAGTTTTGCAACAAAACAGAAACATCATTTATTATAAATTTAATGATAGATATAAATAAGAAAAAACTGATTTACAATAAAATTCTTAGCACATTCTGTTACTTAAACCATGTTACAAGTTAATTATTAATAACCGTGGCCAGAATTCGGAAGGTAAATTAAAGTTTTCGTTGCAGAACTTTCCTGCCAACTTAATAATTCATCATTTATAAATGTCATATGATATTTTTTCATTCTAAATAAGACGTTTTTGTTTTCTAAATATCTTGTAAAATTATTACACAAATAATTACTGCTGAACTGATCAGCACTAATGGATTGAAAATCTGAACTCATGTAAAAAGTGTTTTAATTACAACTGTATTACAATTCACTTCGACAGAGATTCCAGCGTATACATAACGTTTTTATTTCATTTCTAATGATTTTTGATGGCTGGTTGTTCATTTTCTATTTTTTAGTTTTTATCTAATCTGACTAAAATATTAAATACTATTTTTGATTATTTATTGCTATTTTCTTGACATCATGATCAAGTATATGAATTATTTTTTAAGGTAAGTTATTTTGTTTTTGAGTTATTTATGATATATATCTTGATTACGAATATTTGTTTATAAACTTGGTATACTATAGAATATATATATTACAGCACATTTGTTTGTTTTTTTCAAAAACGGTTAATTTCTTCATCTAAATTGGTACGTGAATTGCTTGAGAGAGGATCCGTTTATTGGATTTTTTTTTTATCATTAGTTGACTATAAGTAATTCGACTGAAGATCATTGTAAAATTGTTGCATGCCTTTTAAATCTATTCTAACTCTAATTAATTTTTAAATAATAGCTATCTCTATTGAAAGATTGATTTTAGCTAATCGATAACTTTGGATTGGCAAAGTCAATATCATCTAGACTTTAAAATTGGTTGGTAGTATTAAAATTACATCTTAACAAGCTTGAAATAACTTGAATCGTGACAGTTATAACTGGAGTTGCAGTTTTGAGATGTGTTGCTTAATATTTCTAAGACTAGAACATTAGCTCTATTGCATAATAATTTCAGCTGATCACATAGACGTGAAGTAACAAAATTTGATTATGATCCAAAGTCCAATGAAAACTCTATAATGATTATGTATTTTTGTATTGTTGAAAACTTCAACTATTACAGTCGAAAAAAGTGTAACAGAATGTATTTGATGTGTTAAATAAACTACTCTTAACGTTAGCTTTCTACTAGATTGAACATCGCTTGTATTTATACACAGAAATATGTAAAAGTGTATTATACTTATGATTACACTTTTTGCAGTCATTTAGCCTACAATATTTCACGGTGCCGCGCTTAGATATCCGCGGACAAAATATCCGGGGTAAAATAACCGCAGATGAAATAACTGAACGACAAAATAATCGATCGACAAAATAACCGATCGCTATTCTGACTAGAAATTAGTTCAGGTACTGTATCTGATTAGTTCCTGATCGTGCTACAGTACAGTATTTTTTCAGTCTATGGGTAATATTTCCAGTCTATAATCGAAAGTTATTAAATAATAAGTTTTGCAATAAATTACAATAATTGTATATATGTTTTAATGAAGACTAATTTTTTATATAGATATTTTTTCTTTATCTCAGTAATGAATTATTATTATTATGAAAATATTTTTTTGATGTTATTCTTACTTCTACTAATACTTTACTATTCCATAAAGCTTGAATTTTAATATACTGTCTATAAATATATTATATTTGTGGAAAAAAAAATTCATCAAAGTTTATAAGAATATTTTTATCAATTAAACAATTTATTACCGAGTATTCAAGTAAATATTGATCATTTATTTTAATTGTATACCTGGTTTGAGCCAGGTGTTTTGCAATACTTCCTTCTTATCCCTACGGTCGAGACCGTAAAGACTCACCACCCTCCTACCTGCCCAATAAACTATTACACACATAGTCCATCGGGTTGCGTCTGCAGCCGACTTACGCCCTAACTATTGTATCGCATTTGCACGAGGACACAGGGAAACTACAGAAAACCTGTGCCGATACAACCGGCCTCTCTGGAGAGGCCTCCTGCTTACGGTGGCCAGAGAAAAAACCATATTAAATGATTTCGTCCCGGCCGGGAATCGAACCCGCTACCCATGGCGCGCCAGGCTGACGCTGTACCCACTAGGCCACCGTGTCAGTAGTATTCAAGTAAATATATTATTGGTATTCGTCTTTTAAAAAAAAAAATTACATATGCATCTGTTGATATATATGTAATTGTCATAACTTATGCAATAAGTCGATAGCCGAGCGAGTCAAGGCACGGATTTAAGTTGCGCAAAGTAGTGATCATAGGTTCGAATCCTTCTACGGACAATATTTAATTATTCAATTTTTTGTGGAAATTTCATTAAGTATCATTAATTAATAGTATTTCTCATGTAAAAATCATAAAAAATAATAATCCAAGTATTTTTTGTTTTTATCAAAAAAAAATTATAATCAGGACTTGATAAATTCACCGGATCCGGACTGGATTTGGTTAGCGTATCCGGTTTATTTCATATGAGGTGTGACGTTTATTATCATATCCGAATCAGAAATCCTGACACGTTCCTGATCAAACTTCAGGCAATCCTGATCCGGATCGGATCCAAAACGGAACTAATTTTTAGTTAGGATAGTAACTAATAAAAAATTAATTCTTTACACAGAAACACGGATTTGTGAACCAAACCAAATGTCAATCAAATAAAATTCTGTAGAATTGTTTGTGATTATGTAGAACATGCAATCCCGTGTTTGAGGACAAAACCAACCGTTAATCAAACGAAATTCTGTAGAATTGTCTCTGATTCTGTAGGATTTTCAATCTAGTGTTTCCTTGTATTGTAACAATCGTATTACTTTCGCGGCGAGTTCAAATCTATTTGAATTTCTTCGCGCCTCGAACGAACGGATATATTAAATCTAATATATATGTTAATGTGATAAAAAAACCAAATGATGAATAAATGGATATAATAATAGGAATCAAATTTTTATTTATAATTATTAATCATTCTGTAATTATTGATTAAGTTCGGTTATTTTGTCCCCGATCATTTCCTCCAGCGGTTATTTTGTCACGGATATTTTGTTACGGAACCATATTTTACTAAATACTTTTGTTGTAGGCAACTGAAACGCAGTCCTGACCTCGTGACCTTTTTTGCCTTGTAGTAATGAGTCATTGTAAAAATTTTTACTGTTGTAAATGTAATAGCTCGATTTACAAACTTGATATGTTGACTGTGCTATTGATACATAATTGATGATATTGATTTCTTCCTTTGACTGTTTATTACTTTTGAATTTATAACTATTTTTTTCACTAATAGACGTTATCTATCACTTATCAATTGTTGAAATTTTACCAATAAAATTGTCTCACCTCTACTATTAGATTCTCATTGAAATTAGATGTTTTAGAGAACTTCTACCCTCAAACCCTTATATAACCATGTGCTTTTTGATCCGTGGATTCGAATCTGTTTTCCAATACATTATCAGCCATTTTATAATTTGTTGCTGAGATTCCAAGATAGAATATACATTTATCATGGTCACTTGTTAAGATTGAACATAGGTTATTCCTTAATATCAATTTTTTAGTATTATGAACTAATAAAATAAATGTGTCACTAACGTTGGTTTACTTTTCATGATCTTTATGAAAGGTTTACAAGAAAATTATTAAGAGCATTGAATCATCTTGTGTACTTTAAGGTGATTGATTCTGATTATTTTTGTTTCTATTATTCCGACGAGATAGATGACTAGTTTGCATTTTTTTCATGAAGGGCCGTAACTTCGACCATAATCTTACAATTCAAATCTTCAAAAATATCTTGTTTGATTTCTTTAATTCCAATAAAACTTTCAGAGGCATCGAGTAATTTAATTATCTTGTGAGTCTTCATTGTCTCGTTCAATAATCCTTTCAATTTCAATAGGGAAAAGAGAGGTTTATTAGTGATACAGGCAATTTGATGATAGACTCTTAAAAGTGTTTCAAAACGTTACCTATGCACGCAATAACGCAGAATGATGCAACTAATTCACCACAAAGGTGGACAAGACGTAAGATAAGACACATTATTACGCAAAATTGCGCCCATAGGTAGTGTTTTGGAAGACTTTTAAGAGTCTATCACCAAATTGCCTGTATCATCAATAAACCTCCCTTTACCCTACATGAAATTTCAACTGTGCTATATCAACATCTTGGTCGGGCTGTAAATAGTCATTCTTGAGTCTTGTTACTTGAGCACGCTGCTGCTTTCTTTATGGATTAAGGTTTTTACATTAATTTTGTTGTAAATATGCTTCAATATTGATAAATACTATATATTAACTGACGTTGATCAACTTTAACTTAACATTTAATATTTTTATGAAACTTTAATAATAAACACTAGACTGCTGTGTCGATATAGTCGAAACATCGAAAGAGTGGACTTGAAGGTTATACAGGGAAATTATTTTGACGCATGCGCACAATTATTTCTGAGCTGGTTCACAACTTAAAATAAACAATTTCTCGTATAAAATAATTTCCTGTATAATAATTTTTGATAAATAATAACTTAAAATAACTTGATTTAAAATATAAAAAATATGATAAACATTATAACTTAAAATAAATAATTGCCTGTATAACCTCCAAGTCTACTCTTTCAGTGTTTCGGCTATAACTTATTTGTTGTAATTCTCAAAATGCTCTGTAGATGGATGATTACTTTCATGTATAACTCCAATGTTACATTATAAAATCTTGTGTAAAATTAATCGTTAATCACATAATATTAATAATCAATAATTCTTAAATTTTTTACTGAAGTTAATAAACGCTAAAACGATATAGGTTTTTTAAAAATATACACATTTTAACCTTATCATTTTTACTATATGATTGTTCAAGTCAATCAAAACCTAACTTGATAGTGTGTTGTAGAGATTACTATTGATTCTTCTTCAAATCTATCAAACAGTATCTAACGTAAGTAGCGATGCAGTATTTATAGTACAGCTAATACAATTTACATACCTTAAATTGCATATTTATGTCTCCATAGATGACTGGCAATGAAAATAATGATGAAATCCTATATCTCAATCAATCGTTTAAAAGTAAGGAAGATTTCGAAATACGGTTTGCAGAATACCAAAAAAAAAAAAACAAAGCAACAATATATAATAAGAAGCTCAACACCTTTGTCGGAATCTAAAAAAAAAAGAAAACTCCGCGAATCATCATTACGAATTAATCTACAGATGTAAATTTGGTGGAGTTTACTGTTCACGTTCTCGGGGAATCCGTATCAGCAGGCAAATAATAAGTACTAGTGCTCGCTCATAAATAATAACATTCTGTAATTAATAATATGCTATTGACAATTAGTTAGTTACATTATGTACCACATTTAATTCGTCGTTACATTTGATGATCTCAATTTTTAGAACCTATCGATCGAACTGTCCTTCAGTAATCAGACTTTTGGCATCAAAAGATGGAAGTAAACTGATCGTGAAAACTCTTAATGAAAAACATAAAAATCATAGCGGATCAGAGGTATGATCTACATAAATGTATGACAATTGTTTTTTATGCTGCATGCTTGAAAGTATAAGGTAACAACTCAGATTTAAGTTTTAAATAGTTCAAACATGAGAGACATTTCGTTTAATTTCTTTATATGAATAATGTTTATATGATAAAATTTTTTCAATACTCTAGTCGGAACTCGTACTTAGAAGATTATTTATATTTATGAAAACTGTCTATCAGAATATCAAGATAACATAATATGAGTATTTTTTTTAGAAATACTTTGATGATTTTCCTATTAATCGACGACTTGATAGAAAAGAGAAAAAAGAGACTGCAAAATTAATGGAAATAAGATGTCCAATGAAAGCTATTCAAGAAAAAATAAGAGAAAAATACAATAAAAAAACCACCAGGAAAGATCTTCATAATATTAATGCCAAGTTAAAAAATATTGATGATGATACTTTGCCTGCATTAGTGAAATTGCTTGAACACGATTACAGTAAGTAAATAAATTGTGTGTAATGATTTATTTTATCGATTTATTATTTTATAATAACACTAAATATTATTTGCAGAAGCAACTCTGAAAGTTTCTCATAAAAATAAAACATTTACTGGCTTATATTTTTCAACAAAACTCATGCAAGAAAACGTTTCTTTGTTTGGTGATATTATTTTTGTCGATGGTACTTATAAACTATTTAAAAGAAATCTTACTCTGATATTGATTGTAATTGAAGATGAAATGGAGAAACACAATATGGTGAAGTTGGCATTTTAGCCGATGAAACTCGTGACACTCTAACGTGGTTTCAATTGTTTCAAAGAAGATAATATCAATGCTGTTGATAATATACAGTGTTTTATGACAGATAAGGATCTGACCGAAAGATCAGTTATAAGAAACATATTTCCTAATAAACATCTATATTTATGTGTCTTCCACACGTTAAGAACCTTCGATCGCGAAATCACGACAGTAAAAAGAAAAATTTCACAAGTACAACGGCTTTCTTCACTTGAGTATTTCGAAAAATTAGTGAAAAGTAAATCTGAAGAAGAATATAATCTTGTCTACACAGACTTGTCTAATAATGCACTGAAATCAGTGTTAAGTTATTATAATCGTTATTGGCATTCAAACAGATCAGAATGGAGTATGTATTGCATTGTAAAAGGGAATCTTGGCAATACAACAAACAATAGAATAGAATCATTAAATTCAAAAGTCAAAATTCATATTAAGCTCCGTGGAACGTTAGTTTCGTTTGCTAAAAGTTTTTTCAAGCATATGGAATATCGAATTATAGCTTCTAACTTCGGCTAAATTCAAAATATATTGAAAAAAGATACGAAAAAATACTCAATCAATAGTGATGAATGGAAATACAAAGAAACTTTAACAAGATATTCATTCAACTATGTCATAAAGGAATTAGCAGAATACGCTAATATTCAATTAGAACCCAATCCTATCGACTTAAAAACTTACAAAACTTCTCATAATAATAGATTCATACTCGTTACGCCATTAAGTTGTGAATGTTGGTTATGGACATCAATGATACTGCCTTGCCGTCATATATTCGCTGTACGCAAGCTGCTTGGTATAGATCTATTTGATGAAATTTTGTGTCGGCAACGATGGAGATTTTCTACAAATAATAAAAATTTAACACCAAATACATACTCAAAAGAAAAGATTATAGAACCTTGTGAAATTGAAGAATCTGGTACAGCTGAAATAATAAATGAAGATACAAAGAAATCAGCTTAATTTTGAATGACATTCTTTCAGGAAACAACACATCATAAAAAAGATTTTTTGAACATAAATTACATGTTCTTAACCAACTTAGAGATTATTGGAATCAAGAAATTTATGTATTTATAGTGCCAAGTGTCGAGAGTAACATAGACTCAAGTAAAACTGGTATTGAAATAGAAAATTTAAGTACAACTTTTGAAAACCTATCAATTAATAAATCATCAAATTGTAACAAAGCTGACACGAATGCCAGTACAGATATTATTCCTGTAATCGATCTTCCAACACCAATAAAAATGATTGGGCGTTCTAGAAAGCAATTGTCATGTACTGTCAAAACGAAAAAACGTAAAAGTAAAAAGAGATAATATAAGTCATATAAGAGTAATTTTAATATTGTGATCTATTTTCTTACATTAATATCAAATCAAAAAAAAAATTAATCAGCATGTACAAAAATAACACGCTTATCATTAACATTAATTATAATAAGCGTAAATGAAGCCTTCAGTCGATGTTGTTTATAGACATATATTTTTCCGTGGAATTTACTGATCTTCAAACATTTCTTTATATACACATTTATTAATCCATTTATTTGTATTTAAGTATGAATCTATTCATTTTATATCGATTACGATAGCATAGTAAATAAAGTTCTCCTCTAATTAAATGCATAGTTATTTTTATTTGGAACACAAAAAATTACAACGCTTATTCGAATCGTTTTTTCTACAAATCGTAAATTTCATTACTCAAGTATTATTATGATCACAATAATCTTTAACTACACTATTACAGAAAATGCACTCGGTCACATCACCTGATTCAACCAATACGGCTTTTTTCGTTTCCTGTTTTCAAGTTCTTTTCAACTACTTTGATATTCTCGATTAAAAATTTTATTTTCAGTTGATATAAAGGTCCAAAAATCAATCTTATGAAGTGTTGTAATAAAATATCGAACTCTGAAACTTTAACAATAATAATAAATAAATTGATTAAAAATAAATTATAGTATACTGTCAAATAAAGTAAAATAATGAAACTTATTTTTAAGAAATGCCTCTCTTGATGATTACTACTTTAGTACGAGATTTTCATAATACGACCTTTTCCAATAAACTTACGCATTGCGCTGACTAGATCCAATGGATCATATATGTTTCCTTAAATTTCTCATAATTTCTTAAACTTTGCTATTTTCTACATCTCTTCGTTGCTGTGATTTGCTGCTATTAGTATTAATTCAAAGCCTCTAAAAGTAATATTCACATATTAATATAATAAAAATGTAATAATCTTTTTGTTTTCAATTATGAGTATTAGCTACTTCTCATTTCAGTGTCTTCGAAATCGACATTATCTTCTGTTCAATTTTTTAAATAATCTTATGATAATAATTTATGTCTCGGTAGCCTGTGTATAGGATTTAGCATATAATGAGAGAGTAAAAGTTTGGCACACTCTTTAAGTTTCTCATTCTCATTAACAATAACAGCAAATTTACATGGTCATCAATGGTTTTGCTATCATTGCATTGTCTTCAACGATAATTTGAAATCTTACACTTCGCATTCAGGAAACATTCTCTTTTCAATTTCACATTGATAATACCTCTGTTCATGTATAACAAAAAATAGTATTCAGCGATGAGGAAGAAAATAAGATCATTTCAAACTAAAGTTTACAGACATTGCTTTGGCTTCAAAATCATTTTACACATGGTTAAAACTAATTTCGGTGTTTTCCTTTACCGCAAAAAATACCATTATGTTTAAATTTACTTACGTTTTACATTATGACAAATTATTTACCATGTTTCTTAATAAATTGAATGTGAATTTACATTAAAGGCTGGAAAACATATTTACATAGACCTATATATATGTAAACGTGAACATAAAAAAAATAGCTGAAAAAATATCCGCTTCAAAGTAGGCAACACTAGTACATGTATTCCAAAGTCAATTCATATATTTCGTAAGAGGTAGTTTTAATAAAAATGTTAGTCAAAATTTATAAACTTTATCAGTTATTCGACAATATAATTGTTATTTATCAATTGATCATATAAATCTTGTAAGACTTGATGATTTACATTTACAATCAATTATTTTTGAGTTGTATGTAACAAACTAATCCAAATGGCAAAGTTAAATAAATGACCGAAACAGTTATATGCATTGTTTTTACTTTTAATTTTTTTAATGGAAATCAAATGAATTTTACATAGTGTAATCATGATTATAGCTATTATAGTAATGCTATTAAATAGTATTTTTACGGAGATCTGAATATGGTTATAATATATAAATAATTAAATTTGTAAATTTTTTCTTATGTCGTTTTTATTTAGAGTATATTCAATATTGATTGTATTGAACTTCATTTAGAGAAAGAGATTAAGTTTTGTTAATTGAGGAATTAATAAGCGATCATTTATTTCGATTTTTACCGAATAAAGTCATGTTTTGAAGGTTTTAACAGAGACAACAAATTAAGATCAAGAATGTTGTAAAAAGAATTTTTCGTAAACTTCCCAAATGCATTGTTGTCTTCTGACTGACATTCAAAACTAAAGAAAGCTAAATGAGTAAATAATAAAATACAATAAAAGAATCTACATGTGAACGGAAAATATCAATAAAAAAGTGAAATGATTTTAAGTCATTCACAACACAAACGCTTGAATTAATTACTTGGCTTGTCGTCTTGTAGCTCTTGAGTTTATCTGTGGATGATCACATGCATTCTTTTTTTATGATCTAAGCACCCGCGAAGTATTTAATTTATTTTCACGAATTCTTATCTTAGCAGGCAACTCTAATTCAGAAGAATTAACATTTCGTTGAGTTTTTCGAGACGAACGTGGGAGTCCAATGGCAGTTTTCGTCAGTCCACGTGGTCTTCCTCGAGTTTTTCTAACTTTTGGGAACTCAATATCATTTAAACTGACATTTGATTGCTTTTCTCTATCATCTTTTTCTACACTTGTGATGACCGCATTGTAATCTTTTTGTTGCTCTCCAGTGTTATTATTCTCATTTTGTTGATCTTTATGAACAGCTTCTTCATTTTTATTATAAATTGCCATTTTAATATTATCACTATTTTTATCAGTTGGTTGGCCCCTATCAATAGATGAAGATAGGTCTTTGGGAACGACTTCTTGACATTCTTCTGATAGCCGGGATAGCATTTCTTTTTCCATATCATTCAGTTTATCTTTATCGGAATGAGCATTTTTATCTATTTGAGCTTGAACATCAAGCTGTGTTTCAGTATTATCGAAATTGATATTTTCCATGTTTTCATCGTTCTCTGCCGTAGTTGTTATTATAATAATGTTCTGGACAGGGTCAAGAAAAGTATTGTTTACATCATGTTCTTTAGATGAAGATTGTCCAGCTTCACCGCCCTCACGCATAATTGGTAAAGTAACAACAATTGATTTGTCTGACGAATTAACACATTGTGAAGTTGCATCACTGGTAGTCGAAATTGCTTCGGGTTGTGGTGAAGTAGATTGCAGTTCATCAGATTCTTGTACTGGTTCTGGTGGATCTACTTCCCTTTGATGATTATTATTTTCTTCATACTTCTTGAAGTAAAAAGATTGACCATCTCCTGTGATTCTTGCTTGGAAGATGACAGAGCAGTCAGTTTTTAATGATCTATGCATAAAATATAAAATTATAATTAAACATTGTTTAAAAACTAGTTTTTAACTAGTTTTAGATTATTCACAGCTATGAATAATCTAATATTTATAAGATCTATAAATCATCAAGTATAGTTTCTCTTTAGTTTAGAAAGAATTTAAAAAACTTTATTATATTAATCTAAGCAATAACTATTCTTCAGAAATTTTATTTTAGGTTAATTAAAAAAAAAACCACAATGTTATATATACGCATCAAGCAGTTATGATTAACGAAGGACTCGACCTAGCAACAAATCACAACTGACTAATTCTCGGCTAACACTGAGTTATAGTCAACTCAGACTAGAGACTAGATCATTGTTGAACTAGAAATGGCCAGTCACATGTTTTCCTGTTGCAGTAATTTGAAGAATTTTATTGAAGATAATTAAAAAATTTGACTATTATGCACATTTCAAGGAAATCATTTGATTTTTCAACTAACATATTATAGAGTACTTGATGTAATTTCAGACAAAAATACATATAAGAATAGTTATCACCGCATAGATTAAATTTCTATAAAAAATGAGTTTTTACAAATCACAATACGTACGTGGATTTTTTAATTTCTTTGCCTGTTGGTATATACTTTCCATACCGAATACATTTAAAATCGTAATACCTATTACCCAATTCTGGTTTACACTGAATAGTTTTCAGTGGTGCTGCTTTCAGTGACTTGGTATTTTTTTTAGAAAATTTGTACCCGGTTTCGATGGCATAATTAGCCATGAAATCTTCAAGTTCTTTGGCACTGCCAAATTTCTTTGAAGATAGTGAGTCGTTGGACATCTAAAAAATTGTATTAATGTTACCGTAATTGTATAAATGGTACTGTAATTACCATGCATAATGTATATTAACTAAATAGTAAAAAAATAGCGTGGTCACATTATCTACATTATAATACAATGAGGTTAAAATACATATGCTTAAGAAATAACCTAATTGTACGAATATGGAATGTATTTGCAGCAAAAAGTATTTTATACCTAACAGAAAATGAATAATGTTTGGTAAAATAATTTTATATTGCAAGATAAAAAAAACTGTAGGGATTTTTCAAATAAGATGTGATTCTACATTTTATTTTTCATTTCTACACGATATTATACTTAAAGGTTATAGAAATGAAAAAAGGGGATATAAAAAACACATAAATAAATTAAATTTATCCTCGTGGTTTTCAAAAATTTTTAAATAAGAATCAAATAAGCATCAAATCCGTATTAAAACAGCATTATTTCGGCCTTGAAATGGCATATGCCATTAATATTAAATTTGAAAAATCTATGAATTGTATTCAATTAAATTTCAATAATAGGAATAAGAATAATGTCGCAATTATTGATAACTGACTTGTTATCTGTTGATGTAAATTATTTATAACAATTAAATTGTTAGTAAGAATTAAGAATGGGCTACATTCATCCAATTTGACATATAAATCTCGTTGTTAATTATTTATAACAAATTTAATTGTTATAAACAAATTGGATTGATTGAGAATCATGTTTATTCGTTAGTAACTCTATTTTAACCAAAGAAAAAATTTCTACTTGGAAGAACTTGAATCTGATCAATAGAGCCTGTTCTCAACTATTTATAACAAATTAAATTGTTATGAATAATATACCTCAATGAAAAACAAATCAGTTCTCAATAGTTGCGACAATATTCGTATTCCTATTATTGGAATTTAATTGAATACAATTCAAAGATTTTTTAAATTTTATGCCATTTTAAGGCCGAAATAATCCTATTTTAAGGCTTAAAAAATGCTGTTTCAAGTCTGGAATAATGCTTTTTTAATACGGATTTGATGCTTATTCGATTCTTATTTAAAAATTTTTAGAAACCGCGAGGGTATAGATAAACATTTTTTTCAGTTTTTAACTTCCCAGTGGGAAGTTATAGTAATGGGTCAGATTTTGCGAATCCCGAATTTTGACATATCTCTACGTTTCAAGACCGCCAGAGTCGAATACAATAGTTTTTTAGTGGACGTCTGTGTGTGTGTATGTACGTATGTGCGTACGTGCGTTCGGAATTATTTTCCTGGTCGATTATCTCGAGACCAAAAAATGATATCGACATAGGACCAATTGTATTCGACGCATAATGACGCAACTTAGAACTGATTAGGTTTTCAGCAAAATCGGCCCGGCCATTTTTTATGCAGGATCAAAAAACTAGGAAAAATGGTAAACTAACTCAATCTTATCATTTTTTTCCGCTGGGAAGTTAGTGAGAGCACTAATTTTGATACAATACATTATATGAAATGTTTACATTTCAAACATTATCTATTTAAAATCATAGTAGAAAATAATTCTGAACTTCATGTATCTGTTCTTCATTATGATAATTTGGCCTATGAATGCAATAAAAAAATACAGAATTGTATAGTAATTAAAAATACAAAATCGCAAGGGAACAGGGGTAAAACAATGTGAAAATAGGGTGACATCGCAAGAAAACAAGGAAGAATTACGTGTATACAATGAAAATGAATGGGAGAATCTAACGAAACCAAGAAAAAAGAGCAAGGGAATCGGGAAATATAGCAAAAGAACAAAGAGAAAATTGTCAGGAATATTGAGACGTAACGGGGAGAAAGATGCGATAGAGCATTGAGTGAACAAGAGAAAAATCATCAAAAAAACAGACAACAATAGCGTAAGAATAGGAGTAGGAGCAGTAGAACATAAAGAGAACAAGGGAAAAATTGCAAGAGAACATGGATCCAGACAGCACTGAGAGTTCGCAGCGAGCTCCCAATAAACTCTTATTTCTGAGTTTCAACTCAGAAACAGCTGGCTCTTAAGCTCCCTACGAGCTCAGAAAGTACTCTTATGCGCCGATTGGGGAGGAGAATTGAAGTTCAGAAAAAAGAGCTCTCCAGAAGCTCATTTTTATGAGTTATTAAAGAACTCGCTTTAACAACGATAGTAACCTAAAAATTACGTGGAATAGAGTTTAGTTTCTTGAATATTTTTCTATGAAGCTAAATGGAGATACATTAATGCTTCTTCTATTTATGTTTATTTTTTACATGAATGATTATTGTTCTTCGAGGAGTATTAAGTAAAGTTCTTGAATCTTGTGGAAGTTGCTTCAGTTGCTCTAATGAATTTACACTGTGTAAAACGTCTATTAAAACTTTTAAAGCGGAGTGGGAAATAGTAAAATGACAGATCCACTGTGCTATTGTTTCTTGTAGGTTAAAATTTAGAGAATCATTCACTCTCAACTCAGATACAGAAAAAGGTGACTCTTGTAGGTGAACGTTTGAAATATTATTAAGTTCAGATACAAATACTGAACAAGGTAGATTGTCACAAACTTCCATTGAAGGAAGACTCAAATAATAATTCGTTTGGATATATTAAATATATCATCGAATAAATTAAAAAAAATGAATTAAGTTGTTTTTCAATTGTTTTATGTTAAAAAATATTATATATGATATATGTCATTTAAGAAGAATCAATAAATTCATTTAAGTTAATAAATCAATATTTATTTATTTTTCACTGAAGATGAATTTAAAATAATTTGAACAGGATAGATGATGCAAAATCACTAGTGTATTCGGAAATACTTGTATCATAGATAACCTCTTCTGTGCTGTCTGTTTCAATATGATCACTTGAGGGCTAAATAGGTTTTTAGAGAAACTTTATTAATAAATAAATAATCTTAATTTATTTAAACTTTATATAGAGTAGCAGTAGATACTCGGCGCCAAGCACACATTTACGGTCTCTCCCGTTTATAGTAGAGCGCTCTTTTTCCCGTGTGCGGGAAGAATATTGTGTGACGTCATCAACGCATCTTCATATGCGAATATCATTATAATTGCTACATATTATGCTTTCATATTTAACAGGTAGTCATGCTATATCATAAGCTTTCGATTAAACGTTGAACGAAAATTTTTCATTAATTATTAGCAGAGTTATAAATAAGCGACGCTTCTAACAGCGATATTTCTGCTATTCAAGATTTTTTCGCTCGCTGTTTCACTTTACTTAATCCAGCGCTCTATCATGTGCTCTCTTTTACTGAATGTGTCTTATGTCATTTTCTTTCACGTTAGGCTTTCCACAGTGCCCTCTTTCTTGCCTTACGTATTGTTATCACTCTCTTTTACGTTAACCTCGTGATGTTTTCTTCTCTCTTGAATAACGAAGAGACATCTATACCACATGGCGTGAACTAATCATCATATTTGATTTATAAAGACATTTAAAAGTTGAAATTTTTTCTATCATTAATAAATTAAAAACTGGCTTAGTAGATTGATAGAAATTTTATATATTTTAGATATATCCATAGTGTAAAATACAACTATGTAACATAGGAAATAAATGACATCTTTCAACATTACATATGTTTCGTTGAAAATTTTTTTTCGAAAAAAGTAAGAACATTTTTGCTGTAAAGAACACAATTTTGGTTCGTCTTTTAGATTGCTTTTTTTTTATGTCATAATCTCAATTCATTCGCATTATTCATATATTATTAATGATCGGCGAAAAAAATATTTTGGATATGATTCAGTTAAAATCCGTTCTTAGTAGGTATCGATGTCGGGAAAGTCACAATAATGTTAAATTTCAAGTCAATCGGACTTATAGTTGTGGAGATCTCGTGATGAAACGGTGAGTCAGTAAGTCAGAAGTAAATCGCTTATATATATATATAGATTATTTTGTTTTTGCAGGATAATGCGAGCTTATATTTTTTATAGAATTTTCTTTACTTTCATATTTTCTGTATAGTTGTTCATTATTCGCAACCTTGACATTAGCTAATTATAATTGAATGCTCGTATGTTTTATGTGTGGCTTCAATATTTTCGGCGCATATCGTTCACAACGCGAAATTCTTTGCGTAGACATTTAAGTTTATTGTATCATAACATCTCAACTGTTTCTGCAGACTTTTTTAAATATCAAGAAAAAAGTAATGAAATCCGGACAAAACAGATACCTTCGGATATCTGTAAAAATGAGCGCCAAGCTTACATTATAATGACTTCCGGATACTTGAATTCGATTCCGTCAAAAACAAAAAAATCGCTGAAATCATCTACTTGCACCAAGCTGCGCTCAATTGATATAGTGAAATTTATGAACTGTCTGTAGTATTGTTGAATCATTTTTAACGAATTTTGAGAATTTCTATATTTCATTTATATTGTCTACAGAACAAATGCTGATGTTATCATTTATAATGTAAAGTAAAATGAAATTACTGTTATCTTATAACTGCACATAAAATGCAAGAAAAAGTCGTAAGATTTTTCTCATTCTCAAATTTGTTGATGATTGGTAGCAATTTATTTGTTTGTCGTAAGTCATTTTTTGGAAATTCAAACTATTGACTTACTTTCGGATCAATTCTCCACAGCTTGGCCCATTTTTTAGGCCAAATTTTTTGAAGCGACCACGACAAATTTTATCTTTCTACGGGTAGAAAAAATGCCTACGAATCTATCTTATTTTTTTAATATAATTACACAGCAATATGTTCTAAATTGGCTTCTTAAATCTATAAAGGACTATATAAAACATTCTCGATCAATCTATTATTATGTAACGTAACTCTACACATTATGCGAAGGAAGTCGCAGGAATCTGCTAGTGCAATAATAAAAAACGTTATTCTTCGATAACTAAATAATTTTAATCGAGTATGTAATCGCATTAAATTACGTTTTTTTTTAAGAATATATAACAAAATACAATAATGGAAGAAATTTTTTTAAAAATATTTTTGTGTTAACTTATGAATTCATTGTAATACTAGCAGATTCTTGCGACTTCGTTCGCATAATGTGTAGAATTACGTTGCATAGTAATAGATTGATCGAGATGGTTTAAATAATAATTTTATCGTCAAATGATCCAATTTAGAGACGCATTGCTTCGTGATAGTAATCGAAGGAAAATACTATATTCGTAATCATTGATAATGGAAGAAAAAGGTTCGAATTTGAACGTGAGATTCTATTCCTGCTCTTTTAAAACGATTTGATGGTGATAAACAAAAGGGTAGGCTTTCATCCATTTCACACGGTTAGTAACTTTATTTCAGTAAAAAGAAAAATTTTCCGTTAGTGGAACTTAAATATATTTAATAGATCCCGTTTTTCATTATTCATAACAAATTCAATTGTTATAAACAAAAAGAGTCCGTGATCATTCATGTTTCGTGGTTAGTAACTTATTTTTAGAAAAAGAAAAAAATACTCGTTAGAGGCAATCGAATATATTGCATAGATCCCGTTTTTAATTGTTTATAACAAATGCAATTGTGATAAACAATCTACATAAACAAAAAGTAGCCTATGTTACTCCTGATGACCCTTTCTACATGTCTGCAAAGTTTCATCGAAATCGGTTCAGCCGTTTCTGAGATTTCCCCGGACAGACAGACAGACAGACAAAAATTTCAAAAATGGTCATTTACGTTTTAACAGCATGCGAATGACCCTCTGAGCTTAGTTTGAGGCAGTTTTTTAAAAATCACAGACAGCCACTCTGATTTTATTTATATAGATGAGCTCTGAAACTATTTTTATTGCTTAAATCATAATAAAAAATTTCTATATATATGAATTCGCAAGAAAGAACTCTTAGTAAACTCTTTTTCAAGAGCTCTCTACGAGCTTCCGAAAAAGAGCTCCTAAAGAACTCTTTTTGTGCAGGGTGTTGTCTGGGAAGAAATAGCAGACAAGGGAAAATTTAGCAGGAGTACAGGAAAGAAATTTCTTTTCCTGGTATATCAGTAGGTTTTTATATAATTGTAACAAGAATAGTAATAAATTGTTTCTTATATCTTATATTTAATCATGAGCATGCATTCGTTAACACGATTACTATTTTATTTCTTTATTTTTTATGTTTATATAAAATGTTAATATCATATGGACAGTTTTTTAATTAGAAAATTAAAAAATTAATAATTAATTTTTGAATAACAATTGTTATTTATGACACAAGGAGGTGTTTATATGTAATACCCATTCTGATCGGCAATAGAGCGCGCGTAGCGCGCACAAAAGTCCCTGGTTTTATAAAAGAAAAAAAAATACAATAATGGGAATTTTTTAATCTATATCTATACTACGATATAAATTACTGGTGTCTGTCTGTCTGTCTGTTGACGGTAATCTCCGAAACGGCTTATCGGTTAATTTTTTTGTTGAAATAAATTTTGTCTTTAAGGAGTCTTGAACTTACGACCACACTGAAACGGTCGCCGTTACCCATTTGGCTACGCTGTCATTAAATACTAGACAGAAATTTTGTATATATAAGAGCATATATGTGCGTTATACGTACAAATGTACATAAAACAGAAATAGTTATGTAATTATTAATTCAAATAAATTATTTCACGAGGTAATTCCTTATTTACAAACTATCCATAAATATCTAAATTTAATTTTTTTTTTTAGAAGCAAAATATTGTTCATTTCTTATCTATAATTTATACTAATACATGTCTTCGTATAATACTGAGGAAAAAAAATTTATTACATATTTCTTTATATTTTTATATGCATTCGGATATAATTAAATTTGAATATCAGTGCTCTCCAGTGGGTTGGGTGCGACACGAAAGGTCCACACTACTAATTTCCCAGTGGAAAAAATGATAAAATTTAGCTAATTTACTATTTTTCAGTTTTTTAATTCTGCATAAAAAATGGCCGGGCCGATTTTGCTGAAAACCTAATCAGTTCTGAGTTACGTAATTGCGCGTCGAATGCAATTGATCCCACGTCGATATCATTTTTTGTTCTCGAGATAATTGACCAGAAAAATAATTCCGAACGCACGTACGCACATACGTACATACACACACAGACGTTCACTCAAAAACTACTGTATTCGACTCTGGCGGTCTTGAAACGTAGAGATATGTCAAAATTCGGGATTCGCAAAATCGGACCCATTACAAAAACTTCCCACTGGGAAGTTAAAAATATGTAAACAGATCAAATCATGTCTAAAAAGATCTCAAGAGGTGTAATAATATCTATTAGAGTATAATAAGATCCAAAAAGATCAAATAGATCCATACAGATAACACGTTATGTCACTTTAACATTTCTAGAGTCAAGTAATATATATTTTTATATATTTGATAACTATAATAATACTCGAATTGCAGACATATTTAATTTAATGAAAATTTGCAAATTCCTTGATATGATATGTAAAATATTAACAGTTTTCAATATATATATATATATATAGATATAGACATATTTTCGACCCCAATGTAGATCATTGAATAGTCGAGTGAGTAAGGTGTTAGCTTTCAAGTGCAGCGGTCGCAGTTTCGAATCCCAGTGAAGACAAGTCTCAATGAATGCATTTTTATTTTAATAATTTTTCGATTAAAAATACTATAATGTTATTCAGTATAATAACTATAAGTTTTGAGTATAATTAAGAGAAAAACAAAATTCATTCTTGGTGTAAATTCGGTGCGTACAATGAGACAAATACACTATGTATTCCTACAGAAATAATGGTGCATTTTCAGTGTAACTTCTGGAATACACTGAGTGTATACTCGAATTACCCGGCGTGTTTGTAAATCCGTAATATTTCCCGCTAGAAAAACTTTAATTCATTGCATAAGTTTCGTGTTCAATTCCTTATAACAAATTTTATTGTTATAAACAAATGATGCTATCCATGACCCATGTTATATCGTTTGTAACTTTATTTTCATTCATTCAGAAATTTTCTATGGAAAAAACCTGAACTTTCTCTATAGGTCCTGTTTTCAATTGTGTATAACAAATTCCATTGTAATAACAATTGGATTTCACTTAGATCCATGTTACATGGTTAGTAACTTTTTGTCAGTGAAAGAAAAAATTTTCCATTAGAAGAACTCGGATATGTTCAGAGATCCTGTTTTCAATTGTTTATAAAAAATCCGTTCGTTATAAACAAATAGAATTCACTTAGATGCATAAAACATCGCTAGTAACCTTATTTTAGTCAGAATAAAAATTTTTCGTTGAGAAATCTTGAATTCAATGCGTACATCCTATTTTTAATTGTGTATAGCAAATAACAATTTTTTATACAATTAGAGTTCATCTCATTCGTTTATAACGAATTCCATTGTTATAAGCAAATAGAGTTTATTTAGATCCACGTTTCATCGTTAGTAACGTAATTTTGGTCGATAAAAAAATCTTCCGTTAGAAAAACTCGAATTCATTGCATAGTTCCTGTTTTCAATGGTTTATAACAACTTTAGTTATTACGAACGAATAAAGTTCGTTGAGATCTATATTTGATCGTTTGTAACTCAATTTTTGTCAAAGAAAAAATTTCCTGTTGGAAAAACTCAAATATTTTGTATAGATCCCATTTTCGATTGTTTATAAAAAATTAAATTATTATTAACAATCTCTGTAATTATTAACATGCTCATATATATATTTTTATTGTTGTAGAATTATTAACACTTTCGTTTCTGCCAAATCACCTATTTCCACCTTACCACATCGGGTTTGCACGCTGCGCCTACGCAGGCACCCTTTTGCGTGTTTATAACAATTTCCATTGTTATAGATAATCAGAATAAAAAAAAAATAGCCATTCAATAGTCATTCACTAAGATCTATTATATCTCTGTGCCAAATTTAATCGAAATCAGTTAGAGGTTTGGACATAAAAATATAACAGACAGAAAGCGTTACTTTCGCATTTATAATATAAGTCAGGATGTGTAGCGTAAATAACGATAAAAATGATGCAGCGTGGATGACGATATCGCGTCAATGACGATATAGATGATGTTGCGTGGATGACGACATTGCGTGTCAGTTTAGCTGAAAAATAAAAAATAAAATCAATTAATGAAACTTATTTTTATATGAAATAAGTATATCAATTCAAAGATTTCTATTCGAAATTAAAAAAGAATAAATTTAGGAGGTAGTTGCACAACTAATAGTATAATGTAGGTAAAATTTATGTCAAAATTCAATTTAAAGGTAAATGATAAGGCTAGCTATCACTTTGAAAAATTTTATAAATTAATTTTTAAAATTTTGCTTCATAAAAGTGTCAATTTCTTCAACCTATCATCTCTAACTTCCCTATATCAACAATAAGCTTTGCCTTCACAAATAATAAAACGATAAAATTGATAATGAAATAAGCGAATATATCAATGTAAAACTTACCTGCGATCGATTTGTAATTGTCAATAATTATAGAATAATAACTATTTGAAATTTTCCTCTTGTTGCACGTGTTTCTGCACAATGAACAATTAAATTAATATAATTTAATTCAGTCACAGTTTATTACAGTTTATTACAATCTTACTACTGCCCTCTCGTGCTAATATAAAATAATAAATATGAAAATAGATAAATCCACAGCACTCCCTAGTTGCGCCATCTGTTTTATCAAGTTTAAATTCAAGTGAAGAAAGAATCATAGCGATTTGTCATCTTAATTTTTAGTTCTTAATCTTAATTGTTAAATAATTTTTAGAATAAATAATTAAATAAAATATAATATCAATATATTATAGTATAATAAAATTACGAAGAAAGCATTACATATATATGATATATGATAAAAATAATATCAATATTATAATAAATATATAGCCATATAGAAACAAATTCACATCATCTTGTCTTTATAAATTGATTTTTTTATTTAGAAAAAAAATTTTTCTAATCATTAAACGTTAATCAATCATAAAACATTAATAAAATAAATTTTAAAAATTCAAATCAAAAGCCTATAGCACCATTATTCTCAACGACCAATCAACGCCCGAATAAACCGGTGACGGAAATGACGCTAAACATAACCAACATCCGTGATTGTCTACTTTTTAGTAGAGGAAACATAATCATTACGGAAGGTAGGGTAATGCGGTACACCAAAAGAATGCGTAAATCAACGATTGTATTGCCAACCATTCATAATTTCTTAATGCATTAATAATTCGAAAAATCGATTAAAAAAAGTCCAATTACTGTTTTCAAACTTATTATAATAAATAAATTAATTTTTTCGAGTGTTTTGATTTGCCTTTGTGTTCTACTTTATCCTCCCTTTCTCTATATAGGATTATTATAGATACATTACTAGGTATTCATTTTGTACATTTCTACATCAATCCATTCCATACAGTATCTCGTAATTCATGCTTGACATTTTTTTTAGAGAAATTTTTTTAAAGTCTTTACGTATTCAAATGTGCTCCTATGATCGAGAGGTATGTTTTTACACTTTGTTATTCCATTTCGATGCAACGTTTTAATCGCGTTAATGTCATCTAATACGATGTTCTGTAAATTCTTTGTCCCGTCTCCTCTAATATTATGGTGTGTACTAGCATATTTTTAATCCCTCTCTGTGTGTCAGATGGCTCACTTTCATTGAATATACTGTTGTAGCCGGGTATAACTCTGTGTGCTTATGTTATTAAGTGCACCCGACAATTGTTTTTCGAAGTACTTGAGAATTGTTGAGGTACATGAATGACCTAGAAATTATCGCTTGGATTCCGGCTATGAGATTTGGTGGTATTATATTAGCTGCGTGAATCCAAATACAGAAAAATTCTATGTTTTGGTACAACTGCTAGCAGCGTTCAGTGTTTGTTGTGATTCACCGGTATTATCCAGACAGAAAAATTCTGTACCTGTACTGCCTCTATTTACTTTCTAAGGCACTTAAGTGAGTGATCCATTTTTTATAAATCCTGTTGCTACGGATGTTTCAAAACATATTACTTTTAATTCGTTTTGCCTTCTAATATTTTGAAATATTATTAATAATGCATGAATGATATTCTCGTCTAATTGTTTTCCCCTTATTGATGTTGAAAACTTGTTTCAGTCGAGTAAATTCCATTTAAAACTCTTCTAATAAGAAGAAAATTCGGTGGATATCTTGAATCTCGAAAAATCCGTTTACTTTATCCATTGATGTATTTGACAGCATTTTTACTGCACTACTGATAACTTTATCATTTTCAATGCTTTGATCGTTTAAAAAAAGACTAATACAATCATCTTTTTCAATGTCCACGTCTATAACATGTTTTTCATATCGTTTATAGTTTCTGTCTGCACTGACAATACCATTATCCCTACTGACGCTCACGTTTAATTCAATTTTTTCTTTATTGGCACTTTGCGATGTTTTATATCTGTCATCGTAGCAAATGCGAATATCACTAAATTTATTTCTGTACAATCTATAACATAAAGTAGTGTGTTTTTTTAGCGTTTCGCGATGCAGACTGGTGAAATCAAAGTTGCCAATATGTAGCAGCAAACCCTTTGAAAAAAACACATGTCAGGTTTATATGAGTAAACATCGGCTGAATTTTCGATTTCTTAAAATGTTTTTTCACCAGACAGCTTAAACATGGCTTTGGCCATTTGAGCTTCCGTAAAAATCATAATTATTCAATTGTATGAAGCTACAAAAAAGGTACTTTGAATTAGACAATTACGGTAAGAGAATCGACGTTGACAGTGTCCAATCGAACAAGAGACTAATATGAAAGACTTAAATAAATTAACGACTCGAAATTTTGTTTACAGGCAAAAAATATTGTCAATCTATAAATTGTGTACGCGGGACTAGATCAGTGTACCCTCATACTACATCTCCAATCGTCTTTTAGGTAGGCAGCAACTCCAAGAATAAAGGGTGAGATGAAGACAAGGCCTATGTTTCATCTCTAATAAGCCTATATACTTTATCATTAATATTATTAAGAGCGATCAGTATTTTGGCAAAATATGCTACATAACAAATTCCAGATTGCAAAATAAAGAATAAATTCTAACTGATAGTCTGCAACAAAAAACATATAGAAATAAAAAAACTGCAAAGAATTATCACGAAACGAAGATTCATGAAATTAATTACTCTTAAAGAATATTTTGATTTCTATGCCATTTCTATTATTTCTAAAAAAATGCCATCAAAGTTATTAATTAATTTTTTATAATAATATTATAAATTTTATAATTGTTACGTCCTGACGAACTTCACTTAGATTTTAAGTAAAGACAATAAAAATACTATTGCATCTACAACTTTAGACAGATAGGTTACAACCACCACCAAGTCCAACGCACATGTACGTGCAGCAGGCGAAAGCTAATGCGCACGCGCTTGGACTTAGTGTCTAGCAATTTAATCTTATAATTTTAAGTATAATCAAATTGATTCCCTGACAACCCAGGGATCTTTTTAATAAAATTTAATCATGCCATTAAGGTAGAATTCATTGTTTTTATTAAATTTTTACACAATTTGTAGTTTTCAAATAAAATAGGATTAAGGTTCCCAAGCGGCAAGGTCACTCGTCACAGCTAGCGCGGCTGGATGGACGGGGACCTTGAGGCCGGCAGAGTGGGGCGCACGGCTAACAATATTTTCTCTTGTTTAAGCTCTCCTAATACCTCATGAAGAGGAGAGCGACTTTAATTATTAAACTAATCCATAAATATTAAATATTTACCTGCCGATTTTTGGCAGGTATGTTCCTCATAAGCGTCCCTATCACATAGGACCCCAAAAATCCCCTAAATTTTAAATTTTTTCATTTTCACATAGGAATACCTAAATGAAGTGTGTGTATGTCAACACACACACGTCCACCAACTGATGCGCGTTCCCACGCAGCGTCAGGCAAAAGTTTAAACAAAGTGAGATGTGGATTTGTTAACCGGACGTTCCCAAGACTATATTCTAAGTAATTGGTGATAAGCACTATTAATGTAACAAACTAATATTTTGTTACAAATAAGTAAAATCGCGAAGAACCGCGTTATTCTCGGCGTTAAAAATGCTGATAATTAACCTCATAAAATAATTCAGGTAGCCGCGGCAGCACACCTGTATCTGCACCACAGCTCCTGAAAATTCATGAAAACCTGAAAATAATGTATCATAAAGAAAACAATTTAATCTTCAAGAAAAATATCAAATGTGCGAGAAGAAAGCCGACGTCAGCGATAAGGCCCAGAAGGCTCGACGTTGTCAAATCTGCCCGAAAAGTCCTGACGTTGCACCTGTATCACCACGGATACAGCAACGTTGAGCACGGAGCTCCCGAGCCGCCGTCGTCGCTGACGTGATCTTCCTCCTCAGTTGATCTGCAAATCTCAAAGAGTGAACTTGTCACTCCTTGTGAGGTATATAAATTCATTATAATTAATACAACCCTCAAAACTATCTGTCAGTCTTTTTCTTTACTACTCCCTATGCTCTACCTCCTCTACACCCACATGACTGAGGCGCGGTTTGTATAACGCGTGCAGTTATTCCTACATTTCTACACGCTACGTTTCTGAGTTCGTTGTTCTGAGGCGCAGTTTTGTATAACGCGTGCAAACAACATTTCAGAGCGGAGACGTTCCTTTTTCCCCATTTTCCTAGACTCGATTTGTTTGAATTTATTTACTTCACAAGTGCGCAAATTTTTACTTTTCGACGTTTCTCTAGAATAGTTCGAGCGAACGCTATTTGTAGTTGGATCTCAAGTGAACCCTCAGTTTGGATATTTTTGGATTACTGTTGTAAAATTTTAAGTTAAAGTGAACTGTGAGAACCATGTGTGCATGCCCTCATGGGTAAATCCAAAAGGCGAGGCATCAGAGCAGGCTGAAGGGTGCAGATGAGGAGGATCATCAAGGACCACCACAGGGGACGCGCCCATCTATCCTCGATTTTCCAGGAGGAGCCACCAAAGCCCACTTTACCCACCGGCAGAGGAATCACCATCCTGAGAGACGAGGTTTTGCTGGATTTTAAAGTGATTTTGGTGATCCCTAAAAACTTCCAATAACTACCTAGCCATTTATCCCCAGTGACATTTTTGCGGGGTGGACCGACTAATTTAGTGGACCTTTTTCTTTTGGAGTTTTTTTTTGTTGTTTGTGTGTGCATCATTTTCTCAATCATGAGCAATCCAGCAGCTCCAACGGTGATGATTTAATTTCTTTCTCTTTTATTTATTCATTATATTTCTCTCTTGTTTATCTATGCATCTAATATTCCACCCGTCGGATAAATTTTTCGGTTTCCCCTATTTAAATTTTCGCGGTTCTCAACGCGTTAAGGTGAGAGCGCTGTATTATCGGCAGCTTCACAAACGTTAAGCATGTTTACATGGGAATTAATTTGATGAACTGACTCCCTGTTTACCTATCGTTTGTAAAAGCTCCCTAAACTTGGAAATGTCATTTAATGTCAGGATAATTAGTCAGGACGTAACAATAATATTATTATAAATTTGAATTATATTAATTTTTATTATATCTTTATTATAATATTTTTTTAATACTTTAATCATTGTGCCATTACTAATACTTTTAAAAAATTGCCATCGTGAAAATAGGTCCAACCACACTTCGTTTGTGCTAACGCGACGAACTTCTCATTAGTAATTTTTTATAACAAATTTAAATAGTCATAATCAATGATTGTTAAAAACATCCAAGTCTATGTGATATAATCATGATTTAATCAATTCTTAATGGCTTATAATAAACTCATATTGTTATAAACAATGCGTAATTGTTGAGAGTCATATTTAGTCGTGAACAATAATGACAATATCGACTTCATTTTCGGATCCATTTTTTATTGTTTGGATTAAAAGTATTTCAAATAGCTTATCTTTTTTTTTTTCTATTAGTCATTTTGTTATAAAAAAACGGCTTGATCCAATTAGTTTAAATTACTTTCGGGTCTTCTTTATAATAATATTTTCGAATTCATTTTGGGTAAAGTCGATTTCTTAATTCATTCTTGAGATATTGTAAACAAAAAAATGCTGACGTCCTTACATAGATACATACATACATACACATTCACACATTATTTAAAAAATATGTCAGTATGCTTGCAAATATCGTTCAAACGTGAAAATGTAATGATAATTCAAATTTCACTAATCGACCCCATTACAATAACATCTTAATATGAAGTCAATAGAAGAATCATTTAAAGCGCAGACAAATTCTGTTATCACTACTCAACAATACGAGGGGCTTTTTGTTATTATAAGAATTACTGTACTGTTTAGATAACTAATAATAAGGTATTTATTTTAATTTTTCTTTTCCGCAGGTAGGGACAAGATGGATCTACTCACCTCCCAGCGCTCCTCACTCCGGTGGAAAATAGGAAGCCGCTGTGACGTCGATGAAGGCGCACAGAGTAAGGATACTAAAAACAACCTTACTGACATATGAGGACTTTACTACTTTACTAGCTTAAATAGAAGCGGTGTTAAATTCTCGACCGCTCTCGCCGCTCACTGATGATCCTGACGCTACAAAAAAATCTCTCAATCTCTAAGTGGAGAAGAGCAGCTCACGACATTGCAGTCGGCTCTCTAGTTCTGCTCATTGAGGATAACTTCCCTCCAGCTCAATGGCCTTCAGCTAGAGTCATCAATGTTCATTCAGGACAAGATGGACTTATTCGGGTGGTCTTAATCAAGACTTCAAAGACGACCCTCACCAAACCATTGGTGATCAGAACTCATTGTTCTACCAGTGGACTAGTACCGCAAGGACGAGCTGAACTGTTCGGACTCCACTTAGTACTCTAAAAAACAGCAATATTTAGTGTAATTATCATTTCTATAAATTAACGATTCCTTTAACAAAAGTAAATTTTAAATACGAGACATTAATGATAAAACTGACAATATTTCATTATATACTATGTGTGGGTGATTTAATGATATAGGAAGTATTCGATTAAAAAAAGGAAATAGATATTAGTGCTCTGCAGTGGTCTGGGTGCGAACCGAAAGGTCCACACGACCAATTTCCCAGTAGATACGCGTTGGAGAATCCAAATATATTGCGTGGATCTATATTATTATTGTTTATAACAGATTTAATTGTTGTAAACAAGAAGAATGAGTTTTTATTCATGTCGTACGGTTGGTAACTTTTTTTTAGCAAAAGAAAAAAAAATTTCTTGTTAATATTTATTATGTTTCACAGGTATCACCTGTTCTTTGTCAGTTTTATCATTAATATCTCGTATTTGAAATTTACTTTTGTTAAAGGAATCGTTAATTTATAGAAATGATAATTACACTAAATATTGCTGTTTTTTAGAGTACTAAGTGGAGTCCGAACAGTTCAGCTCGTCCTTGCGGTACTAGTCCACTGGTAGAACAATGAGTTCTGATCACCAATGGTTTGGTGAGGGTCGTCTTTGAAGTCTTGATTAAGACCACCCGAATAAGTCCATCTTGTCCTGAATGAACATTGATGACTCTAGCTGAAGGCCATTGAGCTGGAGGGAAGTTATCCTCAATGAGCAGAACTAGAGAGCCGACTGCAATGTCGTGAGCTGCTCTTCTCCACTTAGAGATTGAGAGATTTTTTTGTAGCGTCAGGATCATCAGTGAGCGGCGAGAGCGGTCGAGAATTTAACACCGCTTCTATTTAAGCTAGTAAAGTAGTAAAGTCCTCATATGTCAGTAAGGTTGTTTTTAGTATCCTTACTCTGTGCGCCTTCATCGACGTCACAGCGGCTTCCTATTTTCCACCGGAGTGAGGAGCGCTGGGAGGTGAGTAGATCCATCTTGTCCCTACCTGAGCTAATGAACTGACGAGCTGAGCGTTTTCTAATGAGCTTTGACGAAAGAGATCCTTTAGAAAGGAATAAGCTCCCTTAAAGTTGGTTCCACCGTCGCTATAGAGCACTGAGCTTGCCCCTTGACGACTGACAAAGCGTCGCTAGGCTTTTATGAAGGCTTCTGTGGTGTCGTCTGACACCAGCTCCAAGTAAACAGCTGAGCTCACGGAGCAGACAAAAACAGCTATCTAGCTTTTATATGTTTTTGCGCCTCTTCCCTAGAACGTCTTGAGCGTGAAGGGATTAGCGTAATCTAGCCCAGTAGTGTGAAATGATCGTACCGGTACTACACGATCAGCTGGGAGCTGGCCCATGAGCTGTGTAGCACGTCGAGCGCGATATCATGCACAAATCACGCATCTCAAGATAAATAAGTGAATAAGAGCTCTCCCTCCTAGGATCCAAAACTTTTCTCCAACATGAATGAGAGTAACTTGAGTTTCTCTATAGAGCGTCCGTCGATGAGCTTGATTAATAACAAGCTGTGAAAAGTAGGATTTTCAAGGGAGTATTATCGAATGAATTTTATCTTCTTCGAGCTCAGAGTTTGTCAGGCGACTGCCAACACAAAGTATACATTTTAATCAGCGAAAGCTGCGAGCTTAGAGACAAAGTGCGATGATGGTAATTGAAGCCCATCTCGCAGAGCTTTAAATTCAAATGGAAAGTGAAGTCGTTGTATGATCTATACCGAGATGAGCATCGAGCTGTTCTTGTGAATCTATAGGATTGTGAGCTAACGAGCTAGTGGTTTTTTCTCTGAACAAGGCGATGAAACGTAGACGAAGAGCAGTGATGCGTAAGAGCTTGTAGAGCGATGAATATTTTGATAGAAGGGACCACAATGGATAATCTCCTTCCGATGGAGCTTTAGCTGCGTGCAATAAGACACCTGATCTTTCCTCTTTGTGAGCAAAAGCTAAAGCTTTGAACTGTTGAACTGACCAATAAGAAAACGAGCCTTCAAGCCACTCAGGTCCTTTTCACCCGAGCTTGAAGTCAGTAAGTTGGGTTGGAGTAAAGCCACGAGCTACACAATCCGCTGGATTTTGTTTTCTCGGGACATAAAGCCATTGAGCGGTTGAATTGAGTTCTTAGATAGATGAAACTCTATTGCGCACAAATTCTTTTCACTTGGATGGATGACTAAGAATCCTTGTTAGTCCAACTGATGAATCTGTTCATATTTTCTCGAACTATTACAAAAGCTAAAAATCCGAGTGGATCAAAGAGCTGAGCTACTTCAGAGAGCACTAAGCGCTTCGTTCTTTTCTTGAACGTTGAGATTTTCGTGGAAGAGATAAATTAATCAGATGTAGGACTCCAAGATAGTCCAAGCACTCTTAGTTCTGTATCATCTAGAGCTTGAGCAGAAGCAGTTGAGAGACTTTGTAGAGCTAGGGCTTTTAGAAAAGCAAGGCTATTGCTTGACCACTTTGCTAGAGGGAAGCTCTCCGCCATGCAGAGCTTTATTAGATCTTGAGCTATGGGCTGAGCTTCGTGCAAAGTATCTGAGCCACCGAAAATGTCATTGACATAATGACCTTTCGTCATAGGAGCTATTGCACGAGGATATTTCATGCCTTTATCTTCTATTAGTTGAAGTAAAACTCGTACAGCAAGAAATGGAGCTGGCCTGGTATCATAGGGAACCGAGGTGAGCCGATATGGAACTATATTGTTATGTTCATCGACCCAAAGAATCCTCTGGAGATCCCAATCTGCTGGATAAACGTTTATCTGTCAAAACATCTTTGTTATATCAAAGCTAAACATAATTTTGTGTCGTCTAATCCAAAACAAGACTTCGAAGATGTCGACTTGGAGCTTGGCCAGTATGAAGAACATCATTGAGCGAGAAACTAGATCTTGTATAAGCTGATCCATTGAAGACGACTCTAAACTTTGTTGTAAGACTCTGCTCACGTAGCACTTCATGATGAGGCAAATAAAAATGAGGCAGACCATTGGGTTGCACCGATGACCCTTCTACAGAGACCCTTAACCCTCCTGATACCGAAGTATCATGTGCCAAGGTCATCTTATTTGAGCGATCACCAGATACAATACCTGAACTTTCTCTTGAACTTAATCAAACGTCTGGAGCACGCCTTATATGTCCTAGAGCTTGATATTCGTTCGATTGAAAACACTTGAGAGCTAAGGTTTTGGATTTTCCTAGAGCTGGCGGTGATCGAACTATTGGAAGTCTCGCAACATATCTTTCAGTTCCATCCCTGAGGTAAGTTTTGATAAAATAAGCTTCACAGTGTTCTTCGTCTGGAGTGAACTTAGAGGAATGAGCTCGAGCTGTCTCTTCTTAAACCCAAGACTTGGATAGTAGTTCATGAAGATCGTGATCTTGTTCCACGTGAAGAGCTCGACTTGCTGGATATGATGAGCTTGACTTAGTTGCACCGAAGACGATCCAACCAAAAACAATCTTGAGAGCTATGGGATCTGAGGCGTGACCTCGTCTGAGCTCCGAGCAAATGACTTGACCTAATGGTATAGAGCGCAGAGAAACATCAATGTTATCTGGCGTTCTATACTGAGGATCTGCGAGCTGTAAGCCTCTGAGACGAGACCACAATGAGCTGTCAATGTTGTAGGCAGGCGAGACTGTTGTTATCTTGCTAAGCATGTAAACAGAAACTTGTATTAGTCGTCCAAGTAGAGAGATTTGAGCGCGATGATGAAGATTCCGTGTACGACCAGCAGCAGCGTTGCCATTACTAGTGAGCAGGATTGATGATCGTTGTTTTAGGAGATTGAGTTGACCAGGTAACTTATTTGTCATAAAAGAGAGCTCAGATCCTGAATTCAACAATATTCTTACTGGTTGGCGAGCATGAATAGGAGTAATACTCAAGCTTCAGCTGTTGCAAGTAAAGCTGTTGGATAAACATAAAAATCTTGAACTTGTTTAAGAACTGGAGGATCACAAGAACTAGTAGAGCAAGATAGAGCTACTGAAGAGCTTATCGGAAGACCAGAGGTCGACCTTAGAGATGATTCAGGAGCTGGAGCTAAACTGGAGCATAAATCAGGAGCAGGTGGAGAGCTGCGTGTTGAGTTGAGCTGAGCTGGAGCGTAAACCAAGAGCTAGTGAAGAGCTGAGCTGTAAAGCTAATAAGGGAGAGCCACATTGAGCTACCAACAAAAGAAACAAAAATTAATTCTCCAGCATGACTTTCAAGTTTAATTGGAGCTCATCAACCTGATGTGGTTGGAGGTTGCTGAGCTGGAGCTGGATCGGATGAGCTTGGGCTGATTGGAGCTGCAGGAGCTGGAGCCGAAATGATTTAAAAGCCCTCGCCTTGATTTATTGTGGGATGATGCTTCATACCACAATGACGACAACACTTTTCGCTCTGACAGGCCTTGACATCATGTCTGCCAAGGCAGTTGCTGCAGAGCCGATACTCCATTGTGAGCTTGAGCCTGTTAAGTAGAGAGAGCTTCCTGCAGTCTGGACAGCTGACGATGAAGTGATTTGTGCTGCCACAATAATTACAGACATGGCCGGGATCGGTTGAACCTCTGTACCTCGCCGTCCAGGGTCTGAGCTTGTTGGCTGAGCTTTGCTAAGCAGTTGGCTTTGCACTAAAGCCACGACGTTGAGCTTGATCTGATGGAGCTTGAGATGCAGGCGCTGGAGATTCAGCTTGAGCGGTGGCAGCATATGACCGAGCTGTTGGTTTCTTGAGTTGAGCAGAGCTGGACTTTGATGTTGACTTGAGCTTTGATGGTTTCTCTGAAGTGAGCTCAATACGCTCAAGAGAAAAGGCTTCAGAAGTCAAAAACTCCTGAAGCGAGGTGAGCGATGGATAAGCGGTGTTAGAGCCGAGCGTTCGCTCCCATTCTCTTCTGATGGAAGGATCTAGCTGACGAACTAAATGGTAGACAAGTAGCATGTCCCACTTGTCAACATCGGCATCCAGAGTTCCTAATGAATCAAGAGCTTTTCGTTCCCTATTGAGCAAGTTGTGGAGACCTTAAGTTGTTGCAAATCATAGACTAGCACAAGTCCTCAAACTCCTTTCAATCCTGTTATTTCCCACTGAAGGGTTTGATCTTGATTTCCTCAAAGAGATGAGCACCAGGTCAGCTAGTTGTACGAGCTTCAGGAGAGCTTGATGGTTGAGCTGAGTAAAGAGAGCTGATGAGGTTGGTCAGGATTGACCGAGTTTCGTCGTAGACCTCTAACGTTACAAGAGAAACCCTCTTTTTTTTGTACGAGAAGCTTAGGTAGAGCTGAGGGAATTTCGTGGCGACATCATTGTTCTTTGGGTGCTAAACATTGTTCGACATGGGAAGCCATTATTGGCTTCTTATCCCTAATTAATGCTCTGTTCGGTGGAAATGTGGTTTCAGAAACTGAATATAAATTATTCGAGTACTTTCCATTTGGAGATAATCTTATCATATACAATTTATTTTGTTCATCTTGTAAATGGTTCTCAATGGAAAACAGTCTGATTTCAATTCTGTCTGATGAGAATAATTAAAAACCGCGAATCAGCTCGCAGGCAATTCTGAGAGAAGTACTTTTAGAGAAGCTGTGACAGAAAACATTCTTTTATTACCTTCTATTTTTTCTAACTTTTTTCAATATCAATGTTAAGGGATGAAATTTGAATGTCTGATTAAAATCATCAAAAACCGTCAATAAACTCCGCGGGCAATTATAAAAGCACGAAACACTACATTGCAAAAATAGCTTATTCGATTAATTTTTGCTGAAAATTTCCTCTTCTATGCTCGACAGTCATTCAACTTTTGTTCGTTCGGTGAAGTACTTTTTGTATATTTATCGTTTGAAGTTTTATTCTTGCCTTCCTTACTGCCGACTTCGGTCATTTATTTGTACTGTTGATTGTTTTATAATTGTTTAACGCTGTGATTCTGAATATTGTTCTTTGTTAAGCATTCTGTTCTTCGTGTCATTAATGAGCGGAATTTCGTCTATGTGTGAATTGCTATTCTGTTTTTACTGTACCACATCATCTTGGTGGTTCTGCTAACAGAAGTAATTTTTTAATAGTGAATACTTTTCTATCTTTTCTTAATAATCGAGCACGAAATTTCGTACATGTCTAATGGTCGAGAAATACAACTTAGGTATAATTGCGTTGTTATCACTATCTCTATCTTCTTATGTTCTAAACGTTCGATTCGTTTATTTCTTTTTGGCATTATCATGGATAGTGTTGTTTCGGTAAACGATATGATGTTTTATATCACTGATGTTGGTGGCAACTAAATTTGTTTCTTCAATTGTCTCAGTATACAGGGTGTATGTGACCTAACTACCGACGAAAAAAATTCGAATCTACACAGGTTAATTGAACAAAATATCAAAGAAATGATTAATTAGAGTAATTAGGATTTAAATTTTTCACTAATTGGGTTCCGCCAATTGTAGCGCGCAATTTTTGCGGCCAAAACGGTAGTTAATAGTAGGCAGCAGGAAGAAGTTTTAAAATTATACAGAGATGGCACTACAAGTAAGATGAAATCGAAAGAATTGGAAATTTAAATCTCAAATCAATTAATAGTATCATAATGAAACTTAATGAATAACTATAAAAAGGGGGAAAAAAAAATTTACCAGAAAAAACTTTCACAACAAAAGTTAATAATAAAATGCTCAGGTAATGTAGGCCAGTCAACAAAACAAGAACCTTAATTGTAACAATAAAAAATATCTTGAACGATCTAAATCGCCTTTATAACATATTGTAAAATAAGAACAAATAACAACTTTGGAGAATTAATAAATAAAGGAAAAAGTTTATTAAAGAATGACGGCAGTTAATTGAAATCAAAGAATCCGTGCGGTCAACTCAAGTTTCAGTCAAAAACTGGAGATGAACAAACTCTCCCTTCGTTGCTATGTACAATCTAATCGTCAAGCAATCGTCGTCAACTAACAAACTGTCGTTAGTCTAACAGTCATCAGATAGTGATATACAAATATTTTACAATGTAAATTGATTTCAATGAATTTATACATTATTAATTGTGCCAACAGTAGCATTTATAACAAAATGCTATAACTTATCATTAACTTTCCTTAATCGATATTTTAATTAATTAGCCAATAGTTATATTTTCCAATGAATGCCATCATAATAAAAATCTGATTTGAAGCTCAGACTGACTGCAGACTTGCTCCTTAGATGCACGAACGTTCTTTATAACGAAAATGAAAATCATTAAACTGTTCAGATCGCTTTTAAACCTATTAAATAATTTTTTGTAAGAATTTTTAAATTATTCGCTATCTGTAATATTTATAAAAAATGCTATTATGAGAAAGATTTAATTTAAAGTTCATATTAATCAGGTAAACACTACTCAACGAGAAGAGGAGCCTTTTTTACTATAAAAATCATGGAACTGTTTAGATCGCATGTACACTTATTAATTAATTCATTTCAAATTATATTCTGTCTATTTTTCTAAGTGCAATATTTTTACCCTTAACCACTTACCATTGGTCTCTCAGACACCGCTGAAGTATTTTTCATGAATATTCCGGCGTAAGAGCATCTTACACTTTAATGCATCTATGTACCTCCCTCCCTCTCGTCAGTACCGCGTGAGCCTCCAACTACGTCACAGGTGCCCTCGATTGTCCACGGTCAGGTCCCAAACATCGTCAGAAGTCTGTAAGACTGGAGGTAGGTGGTTACGTAATATTACTAATAAATTTTTTTTAACTTCATGTTTTTCGTTTGTAGTAAATAATGGCTGCTGATAACGAAGTTATTGCTAGATGGCTGAAAGAAGTTCCGACATATGAAGAGGACATAGAAAATTAAGTTTTTAGTGATGTCGAAGATGATATTGGTGACGATCGGATCCTAGAATAAATCAGCGGATCCGATTCCGAAATTAAAGGCGACGAGAAATCTAAATCACCAAGCAACGGCAGAAACACTCCTTCCGTATCGTCTATTTAAACCTTATCAGACGAAGAAGTGCCGCTGTCAGAGTTTCGGTCTTGCCCCAAAAGAAAGAATTTTTTTGGCAAAACGATACGGCGAAACTGACTCAAGTCTGTTTGGATTTACAAAAGACTTTACATCGGCATCGTTTGTTCCAAAACCAAATAAAACAGTTATAATGCTCTCGATATGCATTACTTACTGGAAGTCGATGAAAGCACAAATAAGGCAGAGATTATATTATTTTACAACAGTACTAAATTTGATGTCGATTTGCTGGATCAGAGGTGCTCAAACTATTCTACAGCTCGTCACACACGCCGATAGCCGTTAGCCATATTTTATAGATTACTCTACGTGTTGACCTCGAATGCTGATGTTGGAAGCTTATCAACCAAAGCACAGAAAAAAGACACCCGATTCGACCTTATTACGTAGTTGGTAAAACAACTCACAAAACCATATATGGAATAATACACTTGATTATATTAACAAGTAATTAATCTATAGGTGTACAAAAATTCCGCAAATTGTAAAAAAACAGTCACAGAATTGCACAAGAATGTGCTTCCTTAGTATAAATAAATTAGAGTTCTGCTATTGTACACTGTATTTAATAACTACAAAAATCTTTCGTTCTTTCATATTTTCCTGTATTGTATGTTTAATAATATAATATAGTCGTAACCACTGTTCCATTGAAAAATTCAATCAGTACTGCTTTCCGAGTCGTACTTGTAGGCCCAGTGCGGTGTATACGTGTACACAGAGCGTACGCCAAGCTAGCGTGCATAGTAGAAGCTATATAAACATACTGTAAAATATTCGGATGTCGCTATCTATTGATTATTACACCAACGCCCGTTTGTTAGTTAACGATAATTGTTTGACGATTAGATTTTTTATAGCAAACAAGGAGAGAGTTTGTTTATCATTAGTTTTTGACGGAGACCTCAGTTGACCGAACATCTTCTCTTTATATTCAATAATAGCTGTCAATTTCCTAATAGAGTGTTACATTATTAATTAATTTTGTAAAGTTATTATTTGGACTTATTGTACAATACGTAATAGAGCTTATTAATAATACTGACTTTGATGATGAATAGACGCTTTATTGCTTTCATATACATTTATAATTGATTGTCAATTATAAATGTAATAAAAATTTTTAAAAAAAAAAATAGTTTATTACACTGACAGATCCAGTTGTTCACTTTCTCATGAAATTTTCAAGCCACAATAATTCCTGGTTACAAGAAAAATTTCGGTAATTTCTTGGAATTGGGGTTTCAGGCTAAGTCCAGCTACTGAAAATTTTTTAAGTCCAGGAACAGAAAATTATCTAAGTTATCATTGACTTTTTTGTAAACTATTCGAAAAAAAACTGGTCTCATTCAGGATTCACAGCGAGGATATTATCTACGAGGAAGGCCAAGAAGGCTGCAAGAGAGAACTTGATCCCACACCAACAACCAGAGTGGATCAAGAACACGTCCCCGGAACTTGGACATCTAAGCACCTGCTAAGAGCCGAAGCGTTCTAAGGGGTGTCTGGTTGGCCGCAGGTACGCTGCTTTCTTGCGCTGCCGCTAACAGTCCGTCTTCGAACCTGGTCACATATACGCAATCACGATCGGTCCGCCCCTATCGCGCGACGCGATACGAGCTTACCTAGTTCAAAGGATGTTTTGTGTTTCCAAGTTGACTGGATGCTTGAGTAAACCCGACAGAGAGGGTACACCGAATCGGTAACTGCTCAGTGAGGCTAACTGAACTAGAGTTGCGCAGCCTCCGCCGAGGCCTGCATATTAAGCATAGAGAAGGTATCTTCCGATTTCTCACAATGCAAAGGCGCTGCCAGGGCTCGTAAGAGGTGGCCGATATTCACAATAATAATAAAGACAATACTATCACGGTATGCGAATCACAAGACAATTAAGACAGTAGAAGTACCGTTTCGACTCCAAGTAGTCAAAGGCCGTCCTAAAATATCTTTCTTAGTCAGCTTTGAGCATCTGTATTTTTTAACAATTTTTGGACATTTTAATTGCTATTTCGAAAGTGGATAGGATTTTTTGCGCTTTAGACAATGGCTTTTTTATTTTTTTCAAAATAATTTTTCTAATCCACTAATATACATTTTTCTCTCATTAACACAATTAAAAAGTCATGACAATTAATAATTGTTTTAAATAAATAATTCAAACATGATTTACATTCGTTTTTGTTTTTATACTAATTATTAACATCATCATTATTGTTAAAGGTATTCACTTACCGCAGGGAAGAGTTTATTTATCTCCTATTCACGGCTAATACTTAAGCTAAGACTATTTTCTTGTGAAATTGTGAAAAAAATTTCTTGCTCGAAGAACTTCAATATATCGAATAGATCTGTTTACCCTTCGTTTTCAATAATTTAATTTGTTATAAAAATTAAGAACGGAAACAAAAAAGGTTTTCTTGTTCACTACAAACGTAACATAATTATAAACAATTTTATAATTATAATCATTTTGGTTGTTTACAACAACCAAATCCGTTGTCAATGATTATAAAGGCAATCGATGTATTTTGGTATTTAAGGTTACAGGGATTTTATCGGGGGATTGACAAGCTAGATTTAAAAATCATTTTAATTTTTCCTTGTGGGTTCAGCAAAATAATAGAACCTTCGTCGATTAGAAATTAATGAATTCATGCTTTTCAATTTAATTTCTCGTCGCCAATGAGAATTTTTAGATTTAAATTTATGTACAATAATACATAACAAGCTTAAAATATATTCTGATCAACCGCTATTATATTCCGTGTTAAGTTTTGAGAATTTCAACTGATGGATCATGTTTATTTTCTCCGCATCCCTCCTTATTGTACAGTAACATTTCCAAGGATACCACGGTTCGACAAAATATTGTTTATCATGTATCAATGAACTGCAATAGGTTTTCTATACTTTACTCAATTGCTATCTGGTATCCCTTATTATAAAAAAAAATTCTATCGCACAGAAATGTCTATGCATAACCCGTATGGATCCATTTGTAATTATGGTGGCTGAAATTCCCTATTTTCTTACGTAGTTTGAATGCATGTTTTGACTTGAAATGCATGTTTAGATTTGCATCAACATGTATTATTGCAAGTTCAGATTTGCTAAAACTCTATCAACATGCTTCATTAAGTACTCTGACATTAAATAGATAACAGTACATGCAAGCTTTAGTCCTGCAATAAGTGAAAATTCTGATAATGCTGACTATTTAACATGTGAGTACATAAAAAAATACTTTAATACTTCTCAGCTTTGGATGTATATTTATAATTACTTCTAATCTAGACGAAGTCTGTTTTTTAATGAACAAGAAACGATAATTGATCGAATTTCTAGTCTAAATGAATTCTTTATCAATTAATAGGAAACAGTGATAAAAGTAATATCATGAGTAAAGTGAATATCTTGTGTTAAGTGAGCACTTACGAACACTAGAAAAACTTACCGAGTCCGATTAATGCGTTAAGTACACGACAACGTAAGTTGCAGGGCCGCGTTGTACAGTTTAGTCCATTGTGTTCGATTAAATGCTGATTCCTTGAAATATTGAGTGATAATAAATGTAATGAATTTTAATTAAGATTCCTGTGAGTCACTGAGTTAAGTTTATGAGCACTAAATTGAGAAAAATAAGCCGTTGTGACTGAATGAGTGCGTTGAATGAATCCAAAAGAGTTCATAAGACGATGAGTCACAGTCACGCGTAGGATGAATGCTTCTACAAATTAGTTGACACCCGGAAGTCAACAGCGTCCGCAGCCCTTGGTTGGTCTGCGTTATGAATGCACTGATAATGCGTTATGAGTGGCTGTTTTAATTGTTACGACCTTGATGAGCCCATCCTTCCATAAATGGAAATCGAGCACCCGAGCGGTTGGCCACTTGGATGGTGAAAACCGACTATCTGTGATGAGTACATTTAAGCTAACCTTATGTTGTTGACTTTTGTGTGCTACTTGCTGATTGCCTGATGTTGTTGCAGGTAACTTAAGCTCTAGTCAGTTCAGAAATTCAAAACTTTCACTGGATGAGTTAATATCTGTTAAGTCAAGCGCAGTTAAGTTCGATGATTGTTGGCTCTGTTAGGGTATTGAGTGGTCGTCCTGCCAGGAAATGCCCTGGGGTGAGTACTGAAAGATCATCTAAATCTTCAGTGAGTGCTCTAAATAGCCTCGAGTTCACATTGCTTCTACTTGTATACGAAGAGTTGTAAATTCTTCATAAGTGAGAAGAGTGCCCTCGAGGGTGCCGTTTAGATAAGTCTTGATGAGTTTTACTATAGCCTTCTATGTGGGGAGCTGCGGGTGGAATAAATTGCCACGTTATTTTGCTTTCAGTAAATGAGTGATCAAGTACCGTGAACTCTTGGGTGCCTTGATGAACGTTGTAGAATTGTAAGATGTTTTGAGTAATGAGCTGAGAACGAGTTTTCGAGTCTACTGCCTACGCGGATAATTTCATGAGCTTGAAGATAAGCGTCCATGATATTTTCTGTAGCTTAGATCCAGTGTAAAGGATGTCGTCGAGTGCTACCCCTGACTGAGTATTCTGAGATCCATCGAATACTACTCTTAACTTAGTCGTTTTGATGTCTTTACATATAACTTCTTGATGGGTCGAATAAAAAGAGTGATGAGCGCAGGCAGTAAGCTGGTGAGCTGATATTTGTGGGTTTAACCACTGACCAGGAACCCTCAAACCTCCTGCCGCCAAAACGCCGTGTGCCAAGGTCATTTCATGGAAGCGATCACCTAGAACACAGCCGTTGCCCATGCGTTCAGATACTGACCTATGATTCTTTTCCTCATATGGCCAAGTGCCTCATATTCTTGACGAAACGATTCTCATTCTTTGACGAAGAGATTCAATTTCTTCATAAATTGAGTTCCTGTTCAAATTTCTGAGTTGACGTTAAAGACAATGATGAGCTATTTTAGATAACTCCTTAAAATGATAGGGCGATAAAACCGGTGGCAAGCGTACTATGTAACGACCTGTTAGATCTCTTCGGTGTGTAGTTTTAAAATGCTTTATCTGTAATCAGTTTGTAAACTGATAGTACACGAACTTCGTCTTGTGTCCAGAATTTGGTAAGCAGCTCTTGAAGCTGATGAGTATCAGATTTAACTGTTGCTTAATGAACATGAGTACGAAACAAAGGCGATGAGTGTATTGGACCAACAAAATTTGAACCAAAAATAGTAGACTGTGCGTTGTCCCTACCTGGAGCCTGAGATCAAACCTCAGGTTCGAGTATCTGACCATAGACGTCTGCTCTTAAGATGATATTTACTGGCCTCGACGTCACGTACGTTGGATTGGTTAACTACAACCAGATCAGAAATAACAACAATTGATTGCAACTTTTCAGTCAAATCTCACACGATATGAGCACCAACGGTGATTTAGAGAGATAAGTATCTGAATCTACTATCGTTCTTCCTTTCACCCGCTCGGTCTTGGCCTTTCCTACTACTGTTATCATGAGTGATAAGAAACAACTTGTACCGTTTCACGAGTCCATCTGAAACCGAAGAAACTCCAGACCTTTGATTTATGGGTATTCTGACAGGATGAGCATTATTACGAGTAAGAAGATCTATGCGAGCAAACAAGAAATGAAACGATAGAGTTAACGGTTTCTTATTACATGACACAGGTATCAGGTGTTCTGCGAAGATTGCAGGCTAGCAACCTGTGCCTAGGTGCTCCGACAACACCCAGGTGTAGATCAATAAAGTTCACGAGCTAAAAAATTTTACGGTTCAGCTGTTGCCGAGATTACCTCGGACAGACAGGCAGATACTCTAATCTTATTTCTATCGATGATAACAAAGAAAAATCATTTTGATAGACTAAAACGATTTAATAAATTGTAAACAGTACAAAAATTAATCATTAATTCGATTTGCGTAACACATATTTCTTCTCATCAATTGTATCTCCATCATTTTTGGATTTGGAAGTTCCTATTATCGATGGATATCAATAGTTCTTCTATTGTGCGTACTTTCCGGCTGTCTTCGACATTTGGTGACAGTCAGCAAACTTCCGTATGAGTAATAATTATGATTTCCTGACTAAACTATCGGGCTTATACTAATGTGACGCTTTCCACGTACTTAAGTGACCCCGGAGAATACTTTTCTTGCATTAGATTTAACATATAAGAAAAGTCACCAAACTTCCGCTCACACGTATATATCTATATACAACCACCGGTACTTTTGGAGACTAAATCTGGAATATATAGGTTTTTTTTAAAACGGTCCTCAAAAAAATTCACATATAAAGAGTTGCTGGCCTCGGGCTTGTTACGTGTATTCCTGTGCCTTTTATAAGGTGCTGGTATACGCGTCCCGGGAAATGCCATCGCGAAGGGAGTAGAGTTATGATTTCCCAGAGTTATGCCCGAAGAGGCGAGGTACTCACTTTTCGTTCTTCGGACGAGGGAAGCATGAAAATAGAGCGGTGCTTTTGAAGACGGTCCTCAAAAACGGTCCTACAGTCAGATAATTTTGATGAAACATACTTCGAATAATACTCTGCTAGAGAAATAAAGTGTTTATATAAGTCCAAACTGGCTAAGAATTGAGCAATTACATCATTGCATATATTTAAAATTTTTCACTGATAGGACATAAGAAAAAAGGAGTAGAATTGAAGAAGAGACATAGGAACTTATATACCAGTGCTCTTAAGGACCTTATTGTATATTAATTGAGGTTTTTAGGAAACAAAAATTTACTAGAATGAGAATACAATCATTTCCCGATTTCATACCTGTGAAGCTCCGTTTTAATGTCTAATTCAAATTTAATTAAAATACAACTATTGAATCATTGATGTGGAAATGGGTGAATAATTCTAATGCTCAATTATATAAAGGTGAATGCCCTACATATGCCGAATAATGATTGTTATTTCTAACTACATTGATAGACGATAAAGTGACCTTAAGTAATTCGAAAAATCTAAAAAACAACACAATTTATTCAGCATAAGAGATTTGTATTCATCTGCGAAGCAAGAAATTATGAAGGAATCTACCAAATGGAAATTACTTTTTCCACATTAATGATTTATTCATTTATACTGTCATAAAAAACATGGTATTTTTCGTCAGAAGAGTCTTCAGTTACGAATAACTTTTCGGAATATTCTCCGCATTGAAGATAATTGAAGAAATTCCTAAAACGAACCATCACATTTATATTGTCCTCAGAAGTACTAGTGTATCAATTTTTAGGTCTCAAAAGACACTATAATATACGTACTGAATCAATCATAATTCAAAAAAATGAATGAAACCTACTAACGACAATAAACAAATATCATTTTTATCATGAAGAAAAAATTTTTTTATTATTCTTTATAAGAAAAAAAATAATCGCTATTAACTTTTTTTTCTATTTTTCTTTTTTCTTTCATTAGATACTCTTGATGAGATTCTTTTTTTTCTGATTTCTGTCTATCCGAGCACAGCGACGTTATAAATTCTTCCATATTGAGTTTATCAGGTCCACACCACCAACTTCCTAGTGGAAAAAATCGAAAAAACACCTCGAATAGAATTCGTTTTCATTCTTTCTAACAAATGGAATTATTATAAATAAAATGAGTGTGTTTTTCTCTATTTGATATGGTTAGTTACTTTATTTCAGTGAAAGGAAAAATTATGCGTTGGAAGAATTCAAATATACTTCATAGATCCTTTATTTCATTATTTATAACAAATTTTATTGTTAAAAACTAAAAAGTATGTTATTATTTATGTCATACAGTTGGTAATATTTGCTTAGTAAAAGAAAAAATCATGCGTTGAAAGTACTCATATATATATAGAATGTGTTCTGACTTCGAGTCGGCCGGACGAGCAAACAAAAAACTAGTGGACTGTAATAATTAAGAGCAGAATGAAGAAAAAGGTTCGATGCTAGAAGGTTCCTTAAAATAGTTTATTAACACCAAATTGTATGGGTTTTATAGATTTTATTAACCAATAACACTTAACTTAAACTATAGACATTAATAATCACTGAGTTTATGTGAGTTGACTGTACATCACTTGTTCATACACTTTTGAATTGTCTGATGGTTGTTTTTTCACCACAAAACGTCTCAAAACAGTGAATAGCAACATTCACGGTATACATCAGAGTTGTTCGGGTGTGCGATGTATATGTGAATGTCCGTGAGGCACTATGAGAGTTGTCTGAGTCTACTTGACTGTATTTGGTACTACCAAAGGTGAGCTGACTGCACAAAACCGCGATTTGACTGCGAACAATTATACAGAGATGACCGCGTGATTTGCCTGGAGCTAACTGACGCCACAAGTGCTCGATCGCGTGCTTGTCGGCGTCACTAGGGTCGTAGAGTTGCCTTCTGGGCCATGAGGAAAATACTTCCCGATGATTGGTCCAGTGAGTTGACTGACGCGCCGGTCGACAAGTCCGGCATTAACCATTTTCAAATATTCTGAGACTTGCTGACTTGGGGCCCTCCAAGTCAGAACAGAATGGATCCCTATTTTTATTGTTTATAACGATTGAAAACTCATTGTCTAAATATTACCATGATCAATAATCATTTGTTAGTAACAATGTTCAATTGTTATGGACACAATTCCATATGATTGACAATTATTATTGACTATCATAGCGTCTTGAATACTGTTTTCCTAATCCTGACACGAGTTTTAAAGTTCTTTCATTGCTGATTTTGTTTTTTTGAACTTTTTTTTTCCGATGAATTGTTGTCGTCATATTTTCTTACAAGTATCTTAATCATTTAATATTTATTTTTTTAACAAGGTTCTGAAATTTCGGCTAAAAAATAGTATAATTGATAGATCGCAAATTCAGGTCGTTTTCTATTTTTTTAAGTTTGTTGATTCTGCATAAGAAACTACTGGACCGATTTTGTTGTGAACCTAAGCAGTTGTTACTTATGCAATTACGCGTCGAATGCAGTTGGTTCTACGTCGATATCATTTTTCTTTCTCGAGATAATCGGGGCGAAAAATAATTCCGAACGCACACACGCACATACGTACATAGACTTACAGACGTCTACTAGAAAACGGTCGTATTCGACTCTGGAGACCTTGAAACGCTGATATATGTCAAAATTTGGAATTCGCAAAATCGGAACCATCACTATAACTTCCCACTAGTCAATTAATTATATTACTAACGTTTCCTTCGTGTTACTAAGAGTATTATACTTGTTCTAATATGATCTTTGAACTATACATGTATGGAATTAATATTCATCATGGAAAAAATTAAATAAAAATGATTTTAAAATTATTTTAGTATTTTTCAGTTAATTACAATTCAATAGTTGTATTTCAATTAAATTTGAATTAGACATTAAAACCAGTCTTTATCATTTGTGTCATTTATTTCTTTTTTATTATAAATTCTGAATTCAGACGGTAATTTTGAAAAAAACCAATCGAATTCAAAAAAAAATTGGTACAAATAATGTCAAATTTAATTAATTGCACCTGTAATGATGACAGATTTCGTTAATCAATTGAAGCAATCGACTTCTCCCGTACTAAAAACTTTAATATTAAGGATGTCCTCCGTCAATTGGATAATTAAAGTAAGTCCTCGTAAATACCGCTATATGCATAGTACGGTCCTATAAAGTACCACGATATTCCTGTTGAGGTCCCAAAGAGAACCATTACATAAGTACTAAAAGAAAATAATAATAAAACATGAATGAAAATCATTAACACTAATGTGCATATATAACCGTCAGTATATATCGTCAAAATATTATTAACTTTCGCCACCGGTCCAGTATTTTTTATCGTCAACACTTTGTTACAATTTGAATTATGATAGTAAACCAAACAATTTATACCAATATATCACATCGTTAGGAACCTGTTTTTGGAATTGATAGAAAATTTTTTTTGCGTTTTGCTCCGTAAACTTATTTAATACTGCAAAAGATAACTTAGAAAGACGTGAAATAGCTAATACTTTCTGAGTTTGTGTATGTTGCATTAAATAATTCGTGATGAATACATGACATTTTGACCCACTTTAATACTGCATTTTTCGTTGTTATTTTTTTTCAAATTAAAATGATATAAATTTTTGTAAAGTAATTACATTTTGAAATAAAATTGGAATGTTATTCCACCTAGGACTCGTAAGTGTCGGAAATTTTAAGTAAACATTATATTACACTTATAGAATAAATATATATAAGATGTTACGCCGTGACTACCTCACACCATACGTGTATTTAATTTTTGCTGACTGTAATATTATTACGCCTGTGTCTCGAGATTCATGGCAACTCACCTACTTATTTTTCTCAAGCGCAGTAACACATTAGTAGCACTACTTTTGTATTTTGATATTTTTTCGTTTTTGTTATTCAGTCAGTCGACAGGAAACTATCATTGAAGTAGAAACAGAAATAAATAAAGTTTTCTCGATTCATGTGAAGAATAAGAATCAGAATATTGTCAATAAGTTTAGAATATTCAGTAATAAATAGAAGTGATTAATTAACTGTACTGTTGTTAACTATAATTTTAGTGCTAAACATTTAAGTGTAATTAATATTAAAAGTGACAATAAATTTGTGATCACTTAAAATAAATTTTTGTGTATTTAAATTGACTGAAATCCTAGAATTTATCCACGGCATAAAAAGGGTATAGATAGAATCATTAGTAGGAAAAACATTTTTTAAACAATAAATCGTACCAATTTAAAAAAAATCAGAGTAAAGTAGCAGGCATTTTTTGCTGGTAATCTGTATACATTTCATAAAATTAAACGTAGCATTGAATTTCACGATAAGATACATCTGAAGATTAGATAAAAATGCAGGTCTAATACATTTTAGATTAGTCAAAAAAGGCCTTAAAAACCCCAATAAATTCACAATTTCCTCAAAAAAACTAGAATATATATTCTCAGGTCTTAAAAATTATTATTCGATGCGTACTGCAAAAATGCATTGACTTGGCAAATTCATGAATTGCAACGCCCTATACATCTATTTGTTCGCATTACAAGAAACGACTGATTAGTTGATTCTGTCTTATTAACATCTTGTAATGTAAATCCGTCATATAGCTTCTCTTGCTTTCTCCAGACTTTACTATCTGTTCGGAGATATTGTCAGTCATTCTTTCTTCAACACTGTTAGTGTATGATTTAAAACATATGTAATTACATTCATTTGCTCAATGAATACGTCAGTTTTTTTTAAACGCAACTATGTACCGTATATAAAATTATCATGATAAGTACGTTCAGCATTGTGGCACAGAATCATTTAAGTGTTCTATTTTTATTTTTCTATTCAAATTCGCTTCCCGCGACAAGACATTCTAAAAAGTCCCCGAAAACGCCATTACATCTGCAATAAGGCACCGGTATATACAATCGCAGGTCTTCAATTGCACTATCCTATCCGTAATGTGAAAAATCAATAGTTTTGCAATGTGATCAATTCTAACGTCTTGTACCTACAGTTTTTCGTTCTACTGAAAAGTACTCATAAGTTTATTCCATCTCTCCGACATCATGGCATGTAAATCTGTCATCTAGTAAGACTTGCCAAATGCTAACGAGCTCAGCACGCTTCTCAAGTTGAGCAAGAATGTGATTGTGCACGTGGCGTTAGCCTATCAATGCAATGCAGAATGAATTTAATGTAATTTCGTGAATTAACTATGAAATGTCTTGAAATGTTAGTTGATTTTTATTGTAGAATAAAAATTGAATATTTCTGGTGATTCAATATAGCACTAGCACTAATGGCGACAGGAACTTCATTAGTCAAAAGGGACACTGAAAATTAGTCAAATGAGTGACTAGATTAAGAATTATTGATTATTTGGTCGATTGGTTATCGACCCAGTCGTAAGATGGCCGCCGAAGTTCCTGTCAGCTGGCAAATTCAAACTGAGAATTAATTAATTCTCAACACAATATGACTTCAACTTGTATTACATGATGCTTAACAAGGCACGATTTGCTGAAGTACATGAAGTTATCCTGTAGTATTTATGGGGACGGTCCACATAAGACTCTAGTACATATTTTAATTGTATATTTTCTACTTTCATTTTTTTTTGTTTTAGTGACTTTATATATTTATATATTAATTCATATATTTTATTAAATTATTCTTCCAATTCATTACAAAAAAGTAAAAAAATATTCAAATAGTATGAAACCAGTATGAAAAAACTGGTCTTTACCGAATATGAGTACTTTTAGCGCATAATTTTTTCTTTTTCTAAAAAAATGTTACTAACTGTATGACATAAATGAAAAAATACTTTTTTCGTAAATGACAATGAAGTTTGTTGTAAATAATGAATGAAAGGATCTATGAGGTATATTTGAATTCTTCTAACGCACAATTCTTTCTTTCACTGAAATCAAGTGACTAACCATATCAAATGAATAAAAACAGACTCATTTCGTTTGTAACAATTCCATTCGTTATAACTAATGATTTGGATTTGAATAGGCTTGTCAAATTTGCATATCCTTTGGTTTCTTTTGAGAGATAGTATTGCTGGTTTGCAATTCATTTTTGTGTTAAAAAAAATTGAAGTTACAATTTTCTCTTTGTTGGATTGAGTCTCTTCAATTAGCAACTCAGAGAGCTGTAGAGCTTGAGTCGATTGAAGATTTGACTTTTGGAGGTCAGAATTGGAACAATTTTAACAATACTTTAAGAAACGATAAAATTTATAATAATAATCATTCCAATTCTGCTATAGAAAATTCGAAATCTTTTGATAATGAAAATTATTGTTATGGATTTAGACGTTGGATTTGTGGAATAGAAGGTCATTCTAAGAATAAATGTAAGATTTTTCAGGCTGTTAAATCAAGTATAACAGAAAATAATTAGATTTGGTTTGAAATTCTTTTAGATTAAATTCAGAGATTTAATTGAATTTTTCTAGTAAGTGAAAGAAATCGCCTACAGTTTTAGTTATTTTTTGTAGGTCTTCATGCATCTAAAATGTACTTAAAGATGTGTTTAGAATTTCAATTGAAATCAAACTTCGGCCTTCTGCCGCCCAACGGGAGGGCGTAGAGTCAACTTCCGAAACTTTTCTCAGGTATAGCACAGCCTTAACAATTCATTTTTATTTATGAGTGCATCATTCCATTTATTAGTCTAAATAATTCGTTACTTACATTGTCGATTTTAATCTATCAAAATGAGTAAGTATTCGTTAGTACTCAATAATAATGGAAGTTATTACGAACACGAAATGTCACATTTAGAGAAGATCCATACTGGAAAATATGAAATAAAATCAACTGGCTTGATTGTATCAATAATCTGTTATAATAGTGAGTAATAAATTTTTTGTTCTTTACATAATTAAAAAATACCATAAATAACTCGACCATCATAAAACATGAGGTATTGTTTTACGTAATATCTATGCTTTATTATTCCTATAGCAAACAAAGAACCATTAGATGTCTTGCAAGCTAACCTCCAAAAAAAACGGCCCTCGTTGGAGCTTCAAAACTTTAATTTTTTAGTACATAAAGGAATTTTTTTGAAAATATTACATTCAAAAAAAACATTCATTAACCTTTTTGAAGGAAGTACTTATTTCTTCGTTTACTTGGGTTTCAAATTGAATAAAAAAACAAAGTGGTAATTAAAAACCAAGATTGTATAAATATTATTTTCGTTTTAACTAATAATAAAATTTACTGTTTTCATATTTCAAAATTTTAGCAAAAGTTATTAGCAATAAGAGAGTTACTGACTATTTACATGAGCTAAAAATTTCTGAATGTTTTCATTCGTTGAATAACTATTAACTATTATACATACTCAATAAATTGTTGCATCGATAGGAAATTAATCCAATTTTTTCATCAACTAAGCAGCTTTAAATTTCGTGTATGCATAAATAATCAAATGGATGTCACACGTAATTATAAATTGATAAATTTTTCCTAATATTTAGATATGTTGATAGTTTATATTAATTGAAGAGTCTTCAAACATGTAAAATTTATACTATGTCGAATCAATTATCCAAATATTTTTATATTTAACATTATTTCAAATTTACTAGTGGTTTTTTGGTTATAACTTTTTACTCTTGGGAGTAAAAAATTTTGATAATAAACTCAATGGAATTAACTGTACATAGTGAAATGATTTAATGATATTATGTTAACTGAATGTTTCCATTAGTTCAAAATTTTATGGATGTTACTGTTAACAACAAATCTGTTGGATGTTACTTATTGATTTTTTTGTTCATTTTCTGTTAGTAATTGAAAGTTTATGGGACGTTTCGAAGTAGTTGAAAAGTTAAACAAGGTTTATTGTATTATCTTTCTTTTAGTAAAGTGACTTATATATACAAAACGATTTTATGATTTAATAACATATTAAGATTTTTTAAGCAATAACCTGGTATTGCTAAAAGTGTTAAAGATTTAAATAAAAAAATAAAAAATTTTTGTATTTAATTCTATTATTTACTATGATGTTTCAATGTCCCACTAAGTAAACAATACTTAATATCATTATAAACTACATGAATCAAAACGTTTTAGAAAGAAAGACTATCGTCATAGTGAATATGAAAAGTACATGCGGTAGCCAAACATCTAAAAATTTTGATAAACCAGTAAACAATAATTTCAGAACGTTCTTCATCGCAGTACTTGTTTCTTTAATTCCTATTATAAATCTAAATTTTACTATATCATTGTGTAAATGATTCAGGAGTGTCACTATTAGTTCCATTAAGCAATAAGACCTGAAATTATAGCACGTCCGGGAATCTAACAATGAGTAGATAGAAAACCTTGTTGTTGATCATTTTGGACGATTGAAGAGCTAAAAATTTTATAATACACTGGAAAGATAAAAAGAAGTCATTTCAAAAATTTAGTTTCAAAACTTAAATCGTCTCTCCAATTAATGTGCACAAAATATTCGGAGTGAATGCATTATCGTAAAATATGACATCCTGTAAAATCAACTTTTTATTACAAATATCATATATTTTTCATTCGAACTAGTCGTGCAACGAAATATAAATTTACCATCATCAGTCGATTTGACACGCTATTTTAGTACATATCTAGAAAATTATGTCTATCGTCAAGACGGTCTTGGAATCAAACGAGCCTAAATAAACTAATTACCATTAAGTCAGAAGCTCTGGATACTCTACTTGCCATACAACTAAAATCCTAACATCACTCTTATTCTATTAACAGTAACAATTGGTATTACATCCTTGATTATAAATTAAAGTTAATGCATAAAGTCCTGGAATCTGACCTTCTCTAGATAACAACTAGACATTACTAGATTTTTTTAAGCTCTACTAACATAGAACATATAATAGTACTGTATTGCTCTTGACCCCTATTCCATGGAGTTATGTTAATTGTAATATGATTTGTACAGGATTAATGTCATATTTCAGCATGTATTTGGAAGATTGTACCTTTCGTCAAGACGGTCTTGAAATCATACAAGCCTAAAAAAACATGATGTCTGAGACATCTACTTAAATTTTATAGTATTTTTGAAAAAATTATTTTTCTATCAAAATATCTTCATAAAATTATAGTTAGTAGTCAAACTATACAATTCCATGTTCTGAGCTTGTCATGTATCTCTTACTTCGTTACTAGATATAAATTTTTTGACGAGTTTTATATCATAAAAACAAAGGCCTAGAAAACATCAGATTATTTTTTAGGAACAGGCTAATTAATGATGGCAGAAATTTTATCTGGAAAACTTTTCAGTCCGTCACCAGAAACTACATGTCCAAGGAAAAAAATTTGTCTACTTTGAAAAAATTTATTCAAACACAAAATGGACTAATTAATAAAATAAATTCAATAAAAAATTCAAAATAAATGGACACATGAAATGGAATAATTCTTATATTCGCAGATCCTAGTAATTACTCTGGCAGCTTTCTAATCATCCTAATAGTCTTTAGTTCATCAATATTTCTGTTGAAATACAGTTTATTACATTCACTATCAATGTGGCCCAACAATTTTCTAATAAAAACTCAAAGTATTAGAAGAAGTCACATCAAAGAATTTTACCATAGTGCCACTATAGTCCCATCGTACACTCGGCTTTGTTGCTGCCTTTCCTATATTATAAGAGTAATTACCGGCTCAAATATACATTCTTTTAAATGGAGTCTCGGATCATAAGTTTTTTAATCATGAATTATAAATTTTCTACGACAATTCCGGAGAAAATGAATAATTAATAATTTATTTACAATAATAACATAACAGCTACGGAACTCCATCAAGTATGTATGTACAGTACCGGACATGAATGCTGTTTAATTTTGCAATTAATAGACACGCCAAGTTTTTTGTGTTTGAATAAATTTTTTCAAAGTAGACAAATTTTTTTCCTTGGACATGTAGTTTCTGGTGACGGACTGAAAAGTTTTCCAGATAAAATTTCTGCCATCATTAATTAGCCTGTTCCTAAAAAATAATCTGATGTTTTCTAGGCCTTTGTTTTTATGATATAAAACTCGTCAAAAAATTTATATCTAGTAACGAAGTAAGAGATACATGACAAGCTCAGAACATGGAATTGTATAGTTTGACTACTAACTATAATTTTATGAAGATATTTTGATAGAAAAATAATTTTTTCAAAAATACTATAAAATTTAAGTAGATGTCTCAGACATCATGTTTTTTTAGGCTTGTATGATTTCAAGACCGTCTTGACGAAAGGTATAATCTTCCAAATACATGCTGAAATATGACAATCATCCTGTACAAATCATATTACAATTAACATAACTCCATGGAATAGGGGTCAAGAGCAATACAGTACTATTATATGTTCTATGTTAGTAGAGCTTAAAAAAATCTAGTAATGTCTAGTTGTTATCTAGAGAAGGTCAGATTCCAGGACTTTATGCATTAACTTTAATTTATAATCAAGGATGTAATACCAATTGTTACTGTTAATAGAATAAGAGTGATGTTAGGATTTTAGTTGTATGGCAAGTAGAGTATCCAGAGCTTCTGACTTAATGGTAATTAGTTTATTTAGGCTCGTTTGATTCCAAGACCGTCTTGACGATAGACATAATTTTCTAGATATGTACTAAAATAGCGTGTCAAATCGACTGATGATGGTAAATTTATATTTCGTTGCACGACTAGTTCGAATGAAAAATATATGATATTTGTAATAAAAAGTTGATTTTACAGGATGTCATATTTTACGATAATGCATTCACTCCGAATATTTTGTGCACATTAATTGGAGAGACGATTTAAGTTTTGAAACTAAATTTTTGAAATGACTTCTTTTTATCTTTCCAGTGTATTATAAAATTTTTAGCTCTTCAATCGTCCAAAATGATCAACAACAAGGTTTTCTATCTACTCATTGTTAGATTCCCGGACGTGCTATAATTTCAGGTCTTATTAGCTATACATGGCCCGCTCAGTGCCCACGCCTGCCTACCTATTTCCCCCACATGCTAATCGTCAACCTTTCGATTTATCCCGGCCTTCCGCAAAAGCCCGTCCTGCGATGCACGGACTTTTCGGCCTTTTGATGTCGCTGGTTTCGCAACCTTTTTCGCTGTTTGGCTCACCGCATGTAACTTTTCCTCTATCACTCTGCCGCTTCGTCGTTCTTCTCCCCGTTTTTTGCTTTCCATGTAGTGTCACTCAGGCGCTTAAGTATGTGTTTCCATCGTGGGCCCTTGCACCCTCCTAGTACCCTACTTCAGACCATCTCCCTCCCCCCCTTTTTTCTTTTTTTCTTTCCCCTCTTTCACACTTTTCGCCTACCCTTATTGCTTAACCCCCTCTTCTCGTTCTTCCTCCTCCCCTCGTTTTGTCTCTCTAAGTCCCTTATCCTCAACGCCACGCTACTACCCTCCCCCCTGGTTTCCCTTGGTCCCTCCTTCGCACAGTCCCCTCCACTTCCCTCTCACAAGCCACTGACACAACCTCAATAGTCCCATCCACCGCTTTAGTTGTTCACCGTCCCGCCCCTACCCCTTTTGCCCTCCCTGGCACCCCTATCCGTTCACCATCACTCGCCTTCCCTCCTTTCCCTCTGTCCGTGTCATTCCCTGGCGTGTCTTCATCCCCACATTATTTTTACCTCGCCCCGCGTCCCCCCAGTTCTCCCCACCCCCCCTACGTCACTTTTGCCCTCATGATTCCCTTCTCACAACCTATTTGGCTCCTTGCTTCGCATCGTCTCCCTTTTCCATGTTTGACAGCCTACATTCCATTAATCTCCCCTCGCCACCGCCCTCACCTTTCGGCCCCTTTCTCCCTTTCCCTTCCGTGTGACCTCCCCTTGCACCTTTCTTTCTAGCCTCCCCGCCCTTTCCCGCTGCTTCGTATGCTGCCCCTTTAGGCTTCCTTTTCCTCTCGCTGCAACCCCACTTTCTTGGTCTGGCTCCTAGTTCCATCACGTTCATTCCACGCTAGCCCACCCTATCCCCTATTGTCGCTCTGTCCCTCAGTACCCCGTCCTCTCTTCTTGCTCCTAACTTTTGCTCCCTTTTGCCCTCTGCCCCCGTCCATTTTCCTTCTGCGTTCCCCCGCCACTCCTCTTTCTCCCCCCTCTATTTTTATTATCTTACCCCTTTGGTTTTTTCATTCCTTTGCCCCGCCACGTGCCCCGCGACTACGTACGTCATCAAAAAGGTTAATGAATGTTTTTTTTGAATGTAATATTTTCAAAAAAATTCCTTTATGTACTAAAAAATTAAAGTTTTGAAGCTCCAACGAGGGCCGTTTTTTTTGGAGGTTAGCTTGCAAGACATCTAATGGTTCTTTGTTTGCTATAGGAATAATAAAGCATAGATATTACGTAAAACAATACCTCATGTTTTATGATGGTCGAGTTATTTATGGTATTTTTTAATTATGTAAAGAACAAAAAATTTATTACTTATGTTTGAAAAATTCCTTGTGCGAGGTGGAATTGAATTGATTGTTTAGTGATATTGAATCATTTATTGGAGAGTTGGATTTCATTTTGAAAAAGGATGCGAAGTCGGAATTTATTTAGAGAATTGACTCAATGAAGTGTGATCATTACTTGAACATTGAATCCATTATTAAATGATAAAATTTTTGAAAAACTTCGATTCTGTGAGGAACTTTTATTTTGTTAAGTTCCATGACCTTCTAGTTCTTGGCATTTCTTACTCTTCGAGTTCTTATGATTCTTAGTGCTGAAAAAAAAGGAAGAAAAGAGAATTAAAGTTGAAAATTTAGATTTTCAATTTCTAATTCCATTAAAGGACGATTGGGTTTTAAAAAATCTTTTATTGTATAGAATCACGTTATTAGTTCAATTTAGATCATGTTGGTCTGTTTGGAGGTTTTTACCTGCCGCAAGATTTTCCCTCCTGATTATTTTTTTTTTTTTTAAAGCAGACAGAGTTGGAAAGCAGCAATATTGGAATCTAGGCTGAATAATGATTGATTTGATTTTCATAATTTCTAATTAGAAATTTAATTCGAGATTTTTTACGATATTAATATTTTAGCCTAATCCAATATTTTTGCCCAACTTATAGGAATTGCTAGGTGGCAATTTTCAGAAGATTGGGGGAAGTGTAAAATATTTGTATGTCGCCATCTAATGACTATTAGACTAACGACAGTTTGTTAGTTAACAACGATTGCTCGACGATTAAATTGTTTATAGCACCGACGGGAGAGTTCGTTAATCTCCAGTTTTTGACTGAAACTTGAGTTGACCGCACGGATTCTTTCTTTCTAGTTAATTGCTGTCATTCTTGAAAAAACGTTTTTTTTTCATTTATTAATTTTTCAAAGTTGTTATTTGTTCTTATTTCACAATATTATCGTTCATGAGTGGAATATCAACCTGAATTACCAGAAATCACATTAAACAAAAGACCCCGGATAAAAGTAATCGATTTACAATGAGCTGTAAATGAATTAGATATTTCTAATAATAACCACAATCTTTCAGAACGTAAATCTTACCATCGAGAAATTACGATAAATGGATTAGAAAACTATAACGAAAGAAGTAGTTTTGTTAATGCAACTATACAATCAGTTTTTAATTGTATTCTTACATCAAATTTTATTAGCGATTTAACTAGCCACTCTTAGTGCCTTTTGAAACAATTATTATTTTAATATAAGAATAATCACAGCAATTTGAGCATTTTGACCGTGTTAGAAGATATTGAAAATTATTTGAATACTGATAAGAAGAAGGATCCTCTAGTACTACTTGATTCGATATGTGAGAAACATTATGAAATTAAACCACTATTAACTAATCATTTGCAAATGTGGATCGATGTAATAATTTTAGTTATATCAATATATACTTAGAGGAAACTATTCGATTATCGTGTCCTATTCCTATCAAGTACAATAAATAATAATAGATTACTTAGAAACTCTTATTCACATTGGCTAGAAAAAAAGTTACTTGTCTAAATTGTAATGAAGAAACTGAATGTCAACGTAAAATTAGAATATCTTCTACTGGACGATTTGTTGTTATTTCTTTAAACATATTTCCTGATTGCAAAAACATCGATAAAAATTATACTAGAGGTATTCTTCGAGATACGTCAATGGAAAAAATAAATATTTGTGATAATATATACATGATGAAAAGCGCTGTATTCTATGTAGGTAACTCTATATCGCAAAATCATTTACACTATGATAAAAGGAAGTACATCTTTAAAGTGAGTTAAAATTGATGATTCAAATCATGAGTATGAAAGATGGCCCATAAATAGTAAACGGGTTAACGTTCTATTTTTATACAATAAAAATTCTAAAATTTCGAAAAAAGTATTAAGTATCTCACAAAATAAAGAGTACAATTAATTTTGAAATCGAAACAATTTGATTTCGATAGATATGTAAAATACTCACAGGATTAAAGTTATATATTTGTTTAAATGAAATATTTCAAGTGAAGTTACCACTGATTCATTACCAAATGAAATTACGGAACAGTAAAATATTCATAACATTCGGGTAATCTTATGACTTCAATATTGTTGAAACATAAAAATAAATAGTAGAGTAAGGGATGGCTATACGGAGTGGAGGAGATCATTAAAAAAAGTGTACGATAACGTGCAGGATGTAATTTTCTTCGCAAAAAAAAGAGTTCGATTGCTACCATATGTAGCGTTGACATAAGCTTCTTTTTTCTAGCAAAGAAATGAGCATGTTTTAATTCATAACGTGATTTTATACATCAAGTTTCATTAAACAAAGTTGTTGCAACGATGTTTTAATGAATTCCACATCACATTAGCTTAATTTTGCTTAACTTAACTCGAATCAACATCACTTGGTGGAAATATTATTTGATTACCTTTGTGATAGCCTGATAGACTTTTTTCAATACAAAAAAATGTTTTTGTTAGCTCTCTGTCAGATTATTAATTATTAATTTACTACATTTGATTATCGAATTATACATAACTTCTGTAATCAGTAATTCTGTGGAAGAATTAAAGAATAGTCCTGTGAATAATAATTTCACTCAAAATATTGTTCATCCTGAGAATAATTTGTTATTAAATTACAAGTTACTTAATCAATTAATAATTTTAGGAATAAAACTGACAGATATCTGCGACTAGAAGATGAAATATACGTACGTATGAATAATAAAAGGAAATGTTTTGAATTCTACTGTAAGACTCATTTTCAGGTTATTTACAGCAACTTTAAATATTGTAAAATAAGACTCAATAACAACTTCGGAAAATTAGTAGATTAATTAAAATTTTTATTGATGATTGACAGCAATTAATAAAAGAAAGAATCCGTGCCGTCAACTCAAGTCTCAGACAAAAACTGGAGATAAACAAACTCTCCCCTCGTTGCTATAAACAATCTAATCGTCAAGCAATCGTTGTTAACTAAATAACTGTCGTTAGTCTAATAGTCATTAGATGGCGACATACAAATATTTTACAATATCATAAACACAGGAGGTCGGCTTTTATACATGTTAGATGGCTTGTAACTTTAGCAAAAGAGGAAATTACGCGTCAATATAAATCGAATTGAAATGTTTCGTAACATTTGTGCAATAGAATTGGGTTTTTATTCATTTTACACAGAGTAACTGCATTTTAAATTTCATTATTTTTAACAATTGACATAAATGAAAGGTAGCCTGTAATCTTTCTCACAATGCCTTTTACATGTTTGTAGAATTTGACTGCAATTCTGCTTTACAAACTTTATAGCAATTGAGTGATGATTGTAAAATTTCTTTATTGATCCCAGGGCCGAGAAGCTTATCTCCTAATTTGTAGATTATTTTAATTCTAGAAGCCGTAGTCAATGTATAGTATGCTCCTTGACGTAGCAAGGTCAATTTTAGATTTTTTCCCTCTGAGTAAAACTACTGCATACATAACACGAATTATACGGATTACTAAAAAAACATTGTAGTTAGATAATACTCAGCTACAAATTAAATTAAATAAAAACAAATGTGCAAAACTCTATCGAAACAACTAAAAATTCATTCAGAGTACTACTTCAACCATTTGTAAAATACATTCGTAACACACATTTTTTCCTTTTCTTCCGCTTATGCAGCGAAAACTGTGTTTCTTGAAACGAAACAAAATTACACTTTCTTTTTATAAAAAATCGAATTGCAAAACCTTGCCAAAGATAGTTTTGTTTCCCTGTCCTAAGAAGGACATTTTATTTGAGTACCTCGCCGTATGGGGCATAACTCTGGGAATAGCTCTACATCTAGTGACGGCGTTACTTGAGAAGTAGTGTTCTCGCGCCTTTAGAAAGGCTCGAGGATGCGCGCATCTAGCCCAAGGCCTTGCGACATACCACTATGAGTCCAACATCAATCAACCGAAAGCACCCGGTTCTCTGCATATCGTTTTTCGACTTTGCAGCCCCGGAGGCGGGCATGGATTTCGATCTCCTGTAGTTTTATCCGCTTTGGTCGGCAGCCGGAGTTGTTTATGGTGTGGGGGGAGCATCACTTTGCCAAAGATAGTCGTCCTTCCGTTGTGCTCCATTGGCTTTTGGTTGTAACGTGCTGCTACAATTATTACTCGAGTAACGCTTTCGAACATGTGCTCGTTCATTTATTAATTTATTTTCGATTTATAAATATATTAAATAACACGAGAAATCGTAATTTGTGATTTGATGGCGAAAAGTTCTACCGAAGAATTTTCGACATCATAATATTTCTATATGTTTTATTTATGTATTTTCTTGTTTAGATTACGACTATTTATTGAACGGAAAAAATCTAGCATATAATGTAACGTAATAGTCTTATTTGACACTATTTTCAACGAGTTTATTTATACTTCTTATATTTTTCAGCGACTCAAAAACACATCGCTTTAACATAATTATTTCCTACGAAAACTGGCGGTGTGTAAAATTTTCAATTGATTAGAGTACATTTCTAAACTTAAGAACACTGATTTTTTTAGCGCATTGTGACCAAACGATAACCAACTGATTCAATTTTTCAATCACATCAAATTTTTACTTCAAATGATATTTCGAACACAAGAATTTTTTACAAGGACTGACTTACCTGATTTACTCACCACTCAATTTATGATCTATTAATCTAGATTGATGCTCTTCTATATGCTTTGTATACATATAAAAATATCGATACATGGTTTTTCTATAATGAGATTTATTGATTATGTACATTTTTCCATTCTGTGGAGAAAATTGAAACCTATCGACGTATGTATTCTATCGGTTAGATAATTAATTCGTATCAAGCAGATATTTATTATTCTCATTAAAAAAACCATATTGATATTGTTGGAATTACAGCAAGATACTTTACAAATGAGTTTCGTATGTTTACATTATTAGATATCGTCAAAAATTAATCAATAAAAGTATTCATGTGATTGACTATCTACAAAAGTCAATGAATATTTAAAATAAATTTTTAAATGTAACTTCATCTATGAAATACTCTTGTACAGAAATAGTTATTTAAGCGATCTTGATAATCATATTACACTAATGTACGATTTCGAAATAATTGCAGCATACATGAAATATACCACATTGCACTTGCAATTATCTCCTATACATACCATTCTTTAATGTCTTTCATTTCACGTTTTTTATTCGTTTTATTAACACTTGAACTGGACTTGAGAGATCCGTTGTGTGATTGACGAGAACTTATCGTACCAAGTAAAGCAACATTTGGATCATGACAAAATGTTCGTGTTTCTTCGATTTTGTAATCAGCATCTGGACGATTTTTAAATTTTAAAATTAAAAGTATAACAAGTACAATAGCTATTAATGCTGCAGCAATAATGGCAATTATAAGAGCAGCATTCTTTGCTGCATCAGATTGAATACTTGGCGTTTTTGGAACATCTTTCGCCTTTGGAGAAATTGTTATAGATGGATAATCTTTAGAATTTAGTTTGGTTATTACACCTGTTACTGTAGTTGATGCTAAAGTTGACATATCAAGTCGATGTTCGGGAGTGACACTGAAACAAAAAATGAGTTTCAAAAAGTTACTTTTTTATTCGCATGAACTATTGTACTAAAAAAAATCATCCGAAGCAATTGACGCCGATCTGTTTAGAAAGAACAACACAGTGGAATTTTTGCAAGAGCAAACACAGATAATTATGTAGTTAAGCCTACCCTCCTGCGAGTTCGTTGAAATTTTAATATGTTATAGAGAAAATCATGCAAAGAATATAGATGCATATATTTAGGGCGCGGAAATCATTCTTTGAAGTATTTTTCTGCTTTTGGAGAATCAAATAATTGTAATTGTTCAGGAATTGTAATATCTGAATCAAACGTTAATAAAATAAAAGATGGACAGAATAGGAAAATGTAAAAGGGTTGGTCTAAACTTCCAGCACTCCCTGTATCTCCGGCCTCTCCGCCTCTTGCAACATTCAATTATTAAATAATCATTCAATCTAATTTAACAATTGTTATCTATGGTTTCGTAGAAATCGATAATTAGAACGGCCGAAAAGAGTTTCGGGCAAGGAGAGGCAAGTGGTGTTAACAAATAAGACTAACTTTTAACATTAGCATAATAAAATTTTGACTAAGAATACTGATAGAATCTCAAACGATGGATAGCAATCGCAGAAATTCAAAGAATTTTATCTTTTCCATAGTCAAACACGAATAGAAAAGAAAAAAAAATCGATAGATTTACTGATGATAATCGTATGTAAACGAACTTGAAATATCAGTGCTCTGCAGTGGTCTGGGTGCGACTCGAAAGGTCCACACGACCAACTTCCCAGTGGAAAAAATAAAAAAACAATTCGAATAAAACCTGTTCCCATTTTTTATAACAAATGAAATTGTTATAAACGAAATGAGTCTGTTTTTATTCATTTGACACAGTTAGTTACTTTATTTCAGTAAAAGAAAAAATCATGCATTAAAAGTACACATATATATAGAATGGATTCCTATTTTTATTGTTTATAACAATTTAAAACTTATTATTTAAATATTACTATTTTCAATAATCACTTGTTAGTAACAATGTTCAATTGTTATAAACACAATTCCATATTATTGACTATTATAACGTCTTTAATGCTGTTTGTTCAATCTTGACACAAGTTTAAAATTCTTTCATTGCTGATTTTGTTTTTAAAAATTTTTTTTTCGATGAAATATTATCACCATATTTTCATACAAGTATTCTAATTATTTAATGTTCATATTTTTTCTATGATTTCATAATTTTGTCTGAAAAATGGTACAATTTATAAATTGAGAAATTCAGGTTACTTTCCATTTTTGCTAGTTGTTTGGTTCTGCAAAAGAAATCGCTGGACCGATTTTCCTAAAAACTTTTTCAGTTCTAAGTTATGTAGTTACGTGTCGAATGCAATTGGTCCCACATTGATATCATTTTTTGTTCTCGAGATAATCCAGGCGAAAAATAATTCCGAACGTACGTACGCACATATGGACATACGCACATACGTACATACACACACACAGACGTCCATTGGAAAACGGTCGTACTGGATCCGCGGGACCTTAAATGAGAAGATATGTTAAAATTAGCGATTCGCAAAATCGGACTCATTACTATAACTTCCCACTGGGAAGTTAATAATTTCCTGATCAATTGTTTAAAACGATATCAATTATTATCGAAATGGCCACCAGATAGTATTACTACATCATTGAATACACAAATTGATGTCATTTGTTCTGATATTCATAACTTACAATGTGGAGTATATGAATCATAATATACGATATTAGCATGGACTGTGATAATAAAAATATCAATGAATTTCCAATGGATATTAAAAATGATGATATAGATGATAAGCAAACTAGAAGCATAATTAGTCATGATTATATTGTATCAAACGATATTGAGAATGTCTATGACAATATAGATGATAATAACGTACCATATGATCTTGATATTCCAATCGCAGAATGTCAAGAAGTGTCTCATTGTAGATTTTATTTATCTGATAAACATATTAATTTATTTCATGAAATAATGAATAGAAAACTAACTGCCCACGGAGTATATAATTTCGCACAAGATGTAGGATACATAGGTGCATTTTTACATAATTTACAAGCAATACCTAGATCTGAAAAAAATATTCAGATTATTTATAGCGGTAATATTGGTGTCAACATTGTAGGTCACTGGATTTGTACAAAATATGACGGTAATGGCAACGTACACATCTACGACAGTTTAAATAAGAATTACTTGGAAAAAGATCAAATAGATTACTTAGATACCTTGTACAGATTAAATAAAAGATTTATATTCCATAAAGTACAGGAACAAAATAATGGTATTGTGGAGCATTTTCAATCTATTTTGCAATATTATTGTGTTATAAAAAAGAACCAGAGAACCAAATGCCATATAATGTACCAATTATGCGTAATCATATAGTTCAAATGCTGCTGAACAAAAAGTTACTACCGTTTCCAAATCATGGATATGAAAAATAATTTAATGATAATATTTACTTGTAAAAAGTGATAAACACCGTGGACCATTTGGACTGAAGCAAATAAATCTAGGAAAGCTGTACATTCGAGTATTTAATGATGATCCACTTACAGTATGCTTGTAATCGCTGAACATTCACTACTTTACACTAGTTACTGATCACTACTAGGTTTTGTTTATTATCCCAGACAACTATGACACAATAATAGTATAGTGTCACAAGATAGTAGCAGGATGGGCACACAACTCCACGGCTGCTCTTACGGCCTTAAATTAATAATAAATAAATTCGAAAGCCTATTCTAGAATGAATCGACAGTTACTAGTTACTAGTCACTAGTTACTACTGTACACTATCTAAACTGGAGTACTAGAATTACTGAAGAAACGTAAATTTTCCAGTAATTTGTCCAAAATACATGATACTTTTTTTTTTTGTATTTTTGTTATAGATTCATCTTATCATCGAGGAAGCACCAGCACTGCCACAAGAAAAGATTGAAGAACGGTTGTGAATATACGTTGTCAACAGGTTTCTTTAAAAAACCACATCTCTTTTTCTTTTATTCGGATTGGGAAATATCTATTTATACACTGCTATTGTTGTTTTATTTTGATAAATCTTATTTCAAAATGGAAGTAAATGTCAAAAAACGGTACTTAACTAATCAAGAACTCCTTCACGCATATCGATGGGTCAACGTCAATTCCATCTCGTCAGCAATGATATACAGTAACAATGTGAAGACATGAAGTAAATACGAATTATAAAGAATACGATAAATTATTAAAATTTTCCTAATTATACTCTATAGTGACTAAACAATATTAATAATAGACCAAGATTCTGACATCGCCACACTCTTTATTCTCTTCGTAAATTATTCAACAAACATCAATACTAGTCTTTCTGTCTTGTTTTGAGGTTACTACAAAGATAACTTTCAGTAATTCATTATGACTGGACGTGGAAAGGGAAGAAAAGGACAACATTTAACATATCATGAAACCTGCAATCCATCCTTTCGCTATTCGAGGTGGTGTTAAACATATTTCTGGAGAGACTTGTGAAGTTTTAGAAGTCTTCCTCGAAAAAGTGATTAATGACGCAATAACTTACATCGAGCATGCCAAATGAAAAACTGTCACGGCAGATGTAGTTTACGCATTGAAAGATAGGGAACGTACGCTATACGGATTCGGTGGTTAAACATTAATTCGCTCAAATAATCGGAAAAAAATGGAAGAAATTAATGAAGATCTTACAACACCAACATCTTATGCATAACAGCTGTATTGAAGTAGAAGTCTGGAATATTTCGAAAAATCAGCATAACATAAGACAAATCAGAATATAAAACAACAATATTCAGTGTTCATAATTAATTAATGCATCTAAAACTAACAGAAGAAAGCGTTGCTTTATTTAAAATTATTTCGACTGTTAACAACTGGTATTTACAACCGGGCTCTACGTTGATATTACAATATTGCTTATGAACATTTAATCAAAAACTATATGCTTGTATTCATTGTTTAGAAATAAACTAACTTTTAATTGCAAGAACATTGTTAAATTTTGGGTAGCAAAATATACCCTCATATACAATAGCTATTAACTATAATTAAATTTATTATAAACAATTAACCAAAGAGTTATCAAAAAAATTTGAGTTTTTGGCAAATAGATCGTTAACTAAGCAAACATTGTGTTATAAGGAATAAGGATTCAGTTGAACAGAACAGGTAGACTTTTTTGATTAACCAAACGGTATGTTATGATTTTGTATTAAGCAGCATCAATTTTCATGGTTGAGTATTGTTTATATACCGTAAATTCAAGTGCGCTATTCGTGGGGACACTTTTAACATGCTAAGCTTCTTCAATGTTAAATGCCGTAAACTATCAATAGATTTTTTACACACGACGAACAGCTTCCAGCGACTATATCCGCGCAAATATGCATAATAACATTACATTGTGATAGATTGATCAAATAAAGTATTAAATGGTATTTTCGTAGTTTAAACAAACCAATTACGAGTAGGAATTGATCTGTGATGATATTAAAAAAATTATCTACATAATATCAAATGTAGCGGATAAACCCGCTATCATCGTTCGTTTATCTATTAATATTTATGACAGCATTAATATTGCAATTGTACTATCTAATTTATTGAAAGAAACTGCAAAAATAATAAAAAGTTCATTGAAAGAAAATAGTTTTGATCTGAAGAGCCAGCTTTGCGACGAAAGTAATCTGAAAAATGCATCGGAAAATGTTCTGATATCAGATATCCAGTTCCGATATAATACATCTTCTGAGATGTATTTTATTATTTGGAAAAATTATTTAATGTACAGACGATGATTTTTTAGATGATTTAATCAAGAATTGTGAGGATGACGTGGTTGATTTGGATTCACCATTTCCGGTGAAAAAACCAGGGCAAAAAACTATGAAAATTAAAATTAAATGTTTATTTTAAATTATGTTCTGTACACGGAAAAAACGGATGCTTTTTTTTTGTAAAAATTCCAACGTAAAATAAAAAATTACTATACTTAAGTTAATATTATTATGACTTAATCAATTGTACAAGTCCCTGTTCAATATTTATATGGTATTCAGTAAATGTTATGAGTTACGTATTTTACAGTATTAAGGATTAATGCGAAAAAAACATTGTTACAATTTTTGGAATGATTAAAATATGTCAAATTCGTTTAGAATGCTAGCATTGAATAATCCGTATATTACAGTTACAGAAATAATTTTCCTCAAAAAAAGTTTTTCAGTGACTGTGATAAAAATTATATCTATGTTTGCCTACATGTCGATAACAAAAAATAATATTTTGATTAATCATAAACTACTCAGTCTCTTATTACGACGTATTTTTTTCGGTGATTATTGTGACGAAAAATAATCAATCAATAACAATTGAAAATTTTTAAATTGTGACTTTGTTTACTGTCGTTAACGTTATTTCAAAAATTGCAGAGACACGTATCTCGTAATTTTTTATGCTTCTCTGATTTAAATTGGTCTCATTCAGAAATAATCAATAGTTTTTGAGTGATAGATTTTTTGTAATTTTTGATATAAAAAAAAATGTATATCTGCAAGTTTTATAAATATGTGAATGAAGATATTTTTCATCATTTTTCATGTTGTTTTTAACATATAAGGTCGTATATAGAAGCCTTAGCTAAATCGACGTTGACTACCTCGCGACGTTTCTTTGTGAGTAAGACGACATATTTTTCTTACCTTATAGCAGTTGTTTCCTCGATCTGTGTTAGAGCATCTGTAGACCAGACAATTACAGAGTTATCGATTGTGGTCAATAAGTCCAACGGCGTGCTCATGATGGTATGGTTAGAAAGTAATTCTTCGTTTTCTGTGTAGTTTGCTGCAATCATATTGAAAGTAAGTGGTGGTCTAGCATATGAGATTTTGTCGATTTCTTAATTTTTCAATATTAGGAAAGAAAAATGAATTTTTTTAGTGCTTTTCAAAATGAGTTTATTGCGTAACCGGGATAAATTTTACTTAGTATATTTAACACGAAGAGAACTCCAAAAGAAAATTTATGCTAAGCAATGTTTATTCAAATTTTAATAAAGCACATAATCTAGAATCTTTCACGCACGCTTACGGAATTTCTTATGATTCTGCGATGATAGCAAGTTGAACTGGATGTAATATTATGACCTGATTAAAAACAACTATAAGCTCAAAATATAACGATAGTTTTCGTATGTTTTAAATTCCAACTTGATTCATGTTTATTTCTTGAAATTGATGTAAATGCCTTTTTTTAGAAAAATGTATTTCTATCCAAAATTATCTTTATTATATTCAACGGAGTGAATGTTGTTTTTCTCGGAAGAATAAATCTGTTCAATTAATAAATATAATACATTCACGAATTGACATACTAAGCTCTTAATAGTTTGATTTTTTTTTGTATTGTTTTCAATCAGATTCGTAACATTGTGTTTTATAAATGATAATTATCGTCTTCGTCATTCATACTCAGCGCGGAACTTTTTTTGCCCTCAGGGCTACTCTAAGTTAGATTCCCTGACTTTTTGTATGATAAATAAAATAAATTTGAATGAATGAATTGAGTCGGCTGGATTTAATGAAAACAGATACATCAACCGTCAATGGATTAAGATGTACAGAGCTATAAATGATTCAAACGATATTAAAAATAAGAATAAAATCTCAAATGAACGATAAAAATGGTTATTACTCTGTAAGCAATTAAATTATTACGTTTATCAAAAACTAATTGTTGAATGAAGTAATAGGTTCACTGTGTGGCCCTTTTATACATACTTCTGAAAATCTTATTACTTTTGCTCTGTCTCTTATTACCATTCTCAGGATATATGCAATTTTCTATACAAAAACTTATTTACATTTGATAAGAAAATCTCAACTTTTGAATTAAACTAACCGTTTAAGGATAGGGATGATTGTGCCGGAACAAAGCAGACGGAAGTCAGGTTTTTAAAAAAAAATATAATCTTTATTTTGAGCACTAACAGGTACACAATATACACTGAATGACTGTTTGTCACTGAATACAAGAAATGAATGTCTTTAGAAATCACTAAATGTCAATTGTAATTAGTGAATGTGAATTGAATGTCTAAAAAATACTCAACTTGGTGTGTTCGGTATTATTGACCTCCCACACGAGCTCAGCACGCTTCTCAAGTTGAGCAAAAATGTAATTGTGCACGTGGCGTTAACCTACCAATGCAATGCAAAATGAATTTAATGTAAATTCGTGAATTTTCCATGAAATGTCTTGAAATGTTAGTTGATTTTGATTGTAGAATGAAAATTGAATATTTCTGGTGGTTCAGAATAGCACTACCACTAATAATTGACTCGAAACTTCAAGATTGTCTGGAAAGAATGTGAATGGCGTGTACACGTGAATGAAAACGGAAAAAGAATGGCGACAGGAACTTCATTAGTCAAAAGAGACACTAAAAATTAGTCAAATGATTGACTAAATTAAGAATTATTTGATTGTTTGGTCGATTGGTTATCGACCCAGTCCCAAGATGGTTGCCGAAGTTCTGTCAGCTGGCAAATTCAAACTGAGAATTAATTAATTCTCAACATGCCGCCCGCCAACAGCAACTGGTTGATGATTGTCTTCTGGATGATTCAGCTGCCGGGCTTCAGGAGTTGGGTTGATTGGTAGAATGGCTAGTTTGACGATTGGTCTGGCCAACGTCGTTGTTGGTGTCTTCACCGTTGCTACTCGTGGCAGCCCGTCTTGCCCTGGGTGCAATTGAATAATCCTCACGAATGGCCATTTCGTGGGGGGAAATCTTTCATCTGTCAGCAAGGCTAATGCACCAACTTGAATTATTCTGTTCCTGAAAAACCACTTAGAAATAGCTTGTAATTTTTGTAAGTAAGATTATGACCACCTGGACCAGAACTGGTGTGATTGTCACAGCTGGCAAATTAAAACTGAGAATAAATTAATTCTCAACACATCTGTAATTTAGTGCCTACGTATTTTCTTTGTTGTTCACCTACATAATTATTTTTGTCGTTATGCAGCAACGTCTTAGTAGTAGGAACTTTATAGAAAAAAATGGTATTTCGAGGAATAAATTCTCTTTCTTAGGAACCATCTAGACAGATGAACAATAACCCAAGTCGAAAGGTCCTATAATACTGTTTTTCTCTGAATCTTCTTCTTGACGTAATATTTTATCTCTATGTTGAGGCGGAAAGCGATATTATGTTCCAAATACCAAAATATCATCACTACTGTAAATCCTGTGGATAAGGACGTCTGTAACACTTATATTTTTTTAAGAAAGCGAGAAAAACATGATCATCAGTGGTAATAGAAGGTATACCCTCGAACTCAAGATCAATAATGGAATTGGAATAGTACAGTTTTCTGTAGAAATCAAGAAAACATTACGACAGTTAGGAGTTTTACTGCTGGACGTAAATTTACTAGACAGTTCAGTGAATTGAAAAGGCCTTATCTAGAATGAAATGTCGTGATACAAATCATTGAAGTCGTTAAAGTGCAAGAATTCACTTGAGAAATGAGCAAATCCCATTTTTCTCGAGTTTATTTTTTTTATCATGTAATGAAAACCTTTTCTTTCCTCTGCATAGAGTATGTTTTCAAAAAGGATCCTAACACAAATGACATATTTTATCATTTTTTCAGAAGCCCTTATCGCAATATACTGTGAAGCAGCTCTGTTGAAAATTAATTAATTCTCAGTTTGAATTTGCCAGCTGACAGGAACTTCGGCGGCCATCTTGGGACTGGGTCGATAACCAATCGACCAAACAATCAAATAATTCTTAATTTAGTCAATCATTTGACTAATTTTTAGTGTCTCTTTTGACTAATGGAGTTCCTGTCGCCATTCTTTTTCCGTTTTCATTCACGTGTACACGCCATTCTTATTCATTCTTAACAAATCTGAAAAGTTTGAGTCAATCATCAGTACTAGTGCTATTGTAAATTGTCAGAGCCATTCAAGCTTCATTCTAAAACTAGAATCAAGAAATATTTCAAGATTTTTCAGTGTAATTCAAGACAGTTCATCAAGATTCATTTGCATTGCATTGATAGGCTAACGCCACGTGCACAATCACATTTTTGCTCAACTTGAGAAGCGTGCTGAGCTCGTGTGGGAGGTCAATAATACCGAACACACCAAGTTGAGTATTTTTTTTAGACATTCAATTCAGATTCAATAATTAAAATAGACATTCAGTGATTTTGAGCGACATTCAGTCTTCCTAGTTAATAACACAAAGTTGTCAGTGTATTTAGTGTACCTGTTAGTGCTGAAAATAAAGATACTTTATTTTTTATAAAACCTGACTTCCGTTTGCTCTGTTTCGGCACAATAATCCCTATCATTAAACGGTTAGGTTAATTTACAAGTTGAGATTTTCTCAACAAGCTCAGAACTCATTCAGATTAATATATTCCATGCTTTCTACAATAGATCGCGTATCTGGGTCGAGTTCCTGACGAATTCGAATTAAATATACGTTCTCAGCTGTGAAAGGCAGCATTAAACATGCTTGTTTTTTAGCTCTTTTGAAATCACCGACCTGAGTCTAACGAGTGATGACGGAAAGACAGATAAGACAGTGGGTCTTTGACTAAAATTTAGTTGATACCACCAAGAACTGTTTGTTCCTCAGCTCTCATTCTCATGACTTGATAATAAAGTGAGGTCATTATGTCCCCGACTTGCTAACGTACATCTGCTCTCCGTTTTTTTTTCCAACGTCTCCCCGTTTGGACATATAGTATTTCTTGTCAGTTGTATATATATATGTTTTTCAAGTTTTAATGATTTCCCAAGAGCTGCGATTCAGCTAAAGGTGTTCCGCTGCGGTCATCTACTTCATTTTATATGTATAACAAATTGGTTTTTTTTTTTAATATTAAAAATTACAAGCTTTCTCGCGTTTTTGGAATTTTCCAACAAAATATCTATTTCTGTATTAAAAAAAGTTTTGAAATCATACAATTGTGCTAAGTCCGACTCACCATAATCGAAAAACCATAAAATTGTTTCTATTAATTGTTTAATAAATAAATACATCATTGTGCGTGAAAAATTGAAGTTCGAATGCTAGATCAAAACATTCTTTAGTTTCATACTTTTCGGATTCTTTTCGACGGAAAAGGAAAATGGAATTGTGAAAGTTTTCAAATTTCGACATTCGGATTCTTCAATTGTATAGAGTCACAGTATTATATAGCTGAGTTTATTCCGGCCTGTTTCTAAGGGCCTTTTCTTACCGCTGGATATTTTCCTCCAAAAAAATTGGTTTCATTTATTTTCAAGCAGGCAGAGTTGAGCAGCACCAATATTGAAATCTACGCTGGATGGTTATTTCATTAATTTTCATAATTTTAAACTCGAAGTGAAATTTAGATTCCGTGTGTTTATTTCAATCAAGCTCAATTTAAAATTTCATGTAGCTAGTAGGAATCCCTAGGAAGAGGAGACTGGAAAAAGTGTAAATTGTGTGTGTCCATATATAAATGGATTTATAGTAGCTCTTTTCAGACAACATATTCGGAATTCTGTACTTGAAACTGTTGATTGAATCAACATTCTTCATCTAATACCTGTTGTTTCCATATAATGTTTTGCAATATTGTTGGTCATCATCGCTTTCCTTTGACTTTTGTAGGTCGCTAGTAGTGCGTAATATGGGGCATTTGCTAATATAACAAATGGAGGTTTTTAAGATTCAGACGCATTACACCAAGCTATTGCTGGAATACTTCTCTACCATCTATTAAACTAGACGGACAATGCTTTTTTCGAACAGACTAAAAAAGCTTTGTTTTCATAGAAAAAGTCTCACACCTTTACTGTTTTATTTTTTCTATCTAGCCGTTTGAAATATAAAAATAAATGCTATAATTTGTCTTGTGATTGAAAAAGATTTCCCTTGCTCTTTATCGTGTTATTTTTATGGTCTCAACTAGTTTATCGGACGAAAAATCAGTTTTAATTGACATTTCGAAATCTATTGATACTTACACTCAACTAATGTTGATACGCTCTGAGTGGTCATTAAGTCTCCAGAACCATCAAAACAATCTTCATCATCGTCACATGAAAGATGCTCCTGAAAAATGTTTTTACTTCTTGACTTCGTTATGTCAGGTGATTTAGTAGGTTGTTTGTAGATTGGTGTTATTAAATCATCTGAAATAAAACACATTATATATTATGATGCTTTTACCGTATTACAGCTTATTATCTCGTGTTATTTGAGTTCAGAATAATGCTAATAATATATACCATTTTTATGACAAGAGAAGTTAAAATTGTGTCTCTTAGATCAGTATTGCATTTAATTAATATGATGGTGACAGGCTCAACGTTATTACAATCTAAACCATTGTAATTTTAGAAGAACAACAAATACAACAATAAAAGAATTGTTTTTTTACTCAATAATTACAGGTATACAGATACATTTGTTTGTCAATTATAGTATTGAAATGATAGTACCATAATTCATGTATAACTATTCTCAACGCAATCAGTCAATATTAGTAGGTGTAGTCCAGTTAACAATTTGATAGACAATTGTCCTTCACAGATTCGGTTTTACAATCAAAACCAAGTACTCCAAACGATTATAAAAATTTAACTCATAAAGATAATACTGCTTAAGAAACATTGCACAAAGATCCAAACTTACCGTGGTACTTTCGCAATAGAAAATATGAAAAACATAGCGGAGAATCACCAACATTGGCAACGGGGAATAAAGAATTATTAAAGAAACCTTCAAAAAAATATGCAGACTGCTCGGAAGATCATAAAATATACGAGGACGTTAAAGCTTGATTACAGCTACTTTATCATAAAATTTGTCGAGTTGATTTTGTTCAATTAATTGAAATCTGATCTTATTGAATGCCTTCCACTCCGTATTACGCAACGAAGCTGCTACATACAAGGGTTATCATCAACTACCTATGTATATTCTACGAAAAATTTCTAATCTATATTTTATTTCTTATCATCAAGATTACCCTCGTTGGACAGTTTAATGTATCGATTATTTATATAAAGCTGACGAGACTCAGCCGTATTTATATGCTGTACTAAATAGAGAAAATATTAGCCTCAAAGCCGCAGGCAAATGTTTGTCAAGATAGCCCATTAATGTTACTCTTGACCTGACTATTGATTCAGATGCTGCTAAAACAGATTTTACTCATTTTACAAACCCTATTTCAAGTCGACGAAGATTGACCAAGAGTCACATCATTCGTGCTACAATAATGTCTTGAACATATGAAGTCACAGGTTCAAATAAACTTCAAAATGTTTCTACTCAACTACAAAGCCACAAACATTGCAGCCGGAAAAGGTGCACTAGTTAAAATTAAAGAGTTTTAATTGTAATTGAAGCAAATCGGAACAGACTACAAGAGGAGTTTATACCACAATGTTCGTCAAATCCAGACCTGGAAGAGCAATAAAAAAAATAAAGTTAATAATTGCAATGGTTTTAGCAAAAAAAAATGTCAATAATACGGTTCACGCTATAGGTCTGCAACGACATCTGTTTAGACAAATTGTGGCATTATCCATGAATGATAAAATTAATGTACAAAACTAAATAAATAACCGTGGACAAAACAACCGCAACAAAATAATCGTTCGAAAATTACCACAGATGAGAAAATAAGTCTGAGCACACTTTGCTTGCGCTAACACGATGAACTTTCGATTAGGAATTGTTTATAACAAATTTAAATAGTCATAATCAATGATTGTTGAAATTATCCAAGTCTATGTGATATAAACATTATTTAATCGATAAATACAATTTTTAATTGTTTATAAAAAATTCATATTGTTATAAACAATGCGTAATTGTTGAAAGTCATATTTGGTTGTGAACAATAATGTCTAGTCAATATCAATTTAATTTTTAAATGGAATTGTTTTTGTTTGGCTTTGAAGTATTTTAAATAGCTAATCTTTTAATTTTTTTTTTTTGTTATTTTGTTATAAAAGAGAAACGGCACAATCGAATTCGTTCAAATTCTTTTCAGGTCTTTTTTATAATACTATCTTGCGAATTAATGTTGGTTGAAATCACTATCTCAATTCGTTCTTGAGATATCGAAAACGAAAAAATGCTGACGTCATACGTACGTGCATACATACATACATATGTACGTGAATTGTGCATTTCTGTTGCAAAAAATGTTATGCTTTATACATTTATGTGACGTCACATAAATGTAAAACATAGGAATTGGGCATTTGTGTAACGTCACAAAAATGTACAAATTAAGACGTCAATTATTTTTTATGCTTTGTACATTTATGTGACAAGAATGAAATTTTTTTTTAGCAAGTTTCCAAAATTTATGGGACGAAATAGGCAGGATAAAAAAACAATTATTCTTTTTCCTTAACTATCGCAATCATTTATCGGTTATTCAACTATATCTGAAAGAATGAACGAGATTATGACTATCAGCAATTTGAAAACATTAGACAGGATAAATTACTTCTAAGACCAGACGACTATGGGATATGATCTTAGAGGTTATTATCGAAGTTGTTGATGTAGAATTCATAACTAACATAATGCTTAAAAGTTTTTACAAATTAGGCTTTTAGGCAACTTCACAAAAATCCCTATAAATGATTTAATATTAAATGAAATGTCTATAATATAATGACAAAGAAAATGATCGACTCCGTTAACATTCGTTGTCTATCCGAAAGATTCTATTTCTCGTTTTAATTTAAAGTTAAATTGAGACAAAACCGAAAAAACATTATAGTAAGATTTAAATCAATAACCTGTCGCTCCATAGTCTGAACGACTTATCAGTTATCCATAGACACTTAAGGATGAAATATTATTTCTATCATAGGTTCATAATTCATCAATAAATTACGTATGCATCATTTGTATTTTACATATAAGAAGATATCTATTCAACAGATAAAAAAAGTTTGTAATCGTATAATAGCTCAATATTCGGGTTGCTATTGTGTATTTTTGAAGTACATAGTATTAAAAAGTTTAAAAGAATTGTACATTTATGTGACATCAAAAAAAATCAGACTGTTGAATTTTTCTGAACAAAAAAATTTTTTATGCCTTATATGTAATCGCGGAATCAAGATTGCAGTATAAATAGATTCTAGCTCTACAAAGTGATTGAAGACAGAAAAATATGATATAAGGCATAAAGAATCCCCAGTATCTACAACGATCCTCTATGGCGCATGAAAAAGACTATGATTGATTTGTTACGTTCTCAAACAACATTCATAACACAGTTTACGTCGTAATTCATTCGATATATCGGGCAAGAATGCATAATGGGATATTTTTTTTAATAAAATGTGACACTACAAGAAATCATTCCAACTATTGAACTTTATTTTTAAAAAACTGTTCCACGCCTCTTAGAAAAAAGTAGCGTCTTTTGTAGCGATGTGCTTATTGATATCGAATCACTTATCATCTTGATTAGTAAAAAAAAAATAAGACGAAAACAGCACGATGGGATTCGAACGTACGGTCTTTCGCATCGCAGTTTGATTTGCCTAACACTAGTCTACCAGTTATATGATATCAAAAGTTATCTCTCATGTGCATTTATTATTCATCAATCACATACATATGCATTATTTCTGATGTTTTCAGTATAAAAGGATTAGAAAATATATTTCCAATAGAAAATAACATTCGCAATCATACGATATTGGAGTATTTGTGTTGTGATTGTTTATTTCATAAAGTAAATAATATATAGAAGTTCTGGGGAATTGCACCTTATGTGACACCTCGACAAATCACCCCAACTATTGAATCTTAGAAAAAAAAATTTTTTACGTTTTATATGTAACCGTAATATTATAATCACATACAGTAAATTTCTGCTCTTCAAACGGATTCAATACAGTTCAATGTTATATAAAAACATAAGAAATTACGAATATCTATAGAGATTTCGTATTTTGCATTAAATAAACCATAATTGATTTGTAACATTTTTGACCAACATTGATCATACATTTTTTATCCCAATTATTTTTTCTGCACAAATAATAAAATTGTGCTTTATATAGTAATTCAACATAGTTGAATGTTATATAAAAGCATCCGACATATCAATCATCTCCAGAGATTTTCTATGTTGCCTCAAATAAACTGTAACTGTTTTGTAACATTTTCGATTAACATTAATCATGCCATCTACGTCTTAATTTTTTTGTATAATGAATAAATTATGAGATTTTTTTTCATAGGAAGAAACGTATTCGCAATGATATGATGGTATAGTATCATTGTGGTCGTCGTTTATTTTATGAAGTAAATGATGTACAAAAGTTTTGATGAATTGTACATTTTTGTAACACCATAAAAAAAATTCAAACTGTTGATTTTCATAAGGGAAAAAAATTATGTTACGTCTCATAAAGAAGAACATTATTTTTTTCATAAATTTCTGTATCAAGATCGAATCATTTTTTCGTTAGTTAGTGACAACGAAAAAAAACGGTAGAAAACATCCCGCGGAGATTTGAACGTATGATCTCTAGCATCGTAGTCTAAATCACTTACCCCTAGTCTACCAGTCCTATGATTTACAATTTTATCTCTCATGTATATTTATAATTTATCAATGACACACATATGCATCATTTCTGCTATATCCAGCATGAATAAATTATAAGATATCTTCTCAATAAAAAAACCATTTGCAAAAATATGATGGCATAGTGATTGTGATGTCATTGTTTATTTCATAATGTACATGATATTGGGAAGTTTTAAAGAATTGTACATTTTTTAACACCATAACAAAAATTCAGACTATTGATTTCTATGAAAAAAAAAAAGTTGTTTTCCGTCTCTTGAAAAAAAACAGCATCTCGTTTAGCAATTTATGTATCTATATAAATGTTGTGCGTATCATAATTATGAAAAAACAAAAAAAAAGGTTAAGTGGTAATTGTGGGATTCAATCATGAATACTCTTTCGTCGTAGCCTGACTTTTTTGCTACTAGTCTATAAATATTATAAGACAAATAGTTTTTCTGGTACAAATTCATTTTGGTATAATATTTCAAAGGAAAAAAAAATGCAAAAGAATCGTTTATATGACAACTTTAACGAAAGTTGGGCACAGCACATCTTTTATGAGTATTATGATATAAAAATACATACATTCATAAATACATACCTACATACATACATACGTGGAACTCTTGCTTATTTAGCCAACTTTTTACGATTGTTGACGTGCGCTTCGAATCATTATCATGCTGGAATACTATTTTATTTACAGGGTACGGCATATTTTCAACAGCTCTCAACAAATTAATTTTTGTCTCATCTGACCAAATAACCCTTATCCACTCATCTTCAGTCCAGTTAATATATTGTTTCGCTAAATTTTTTCTATCTTTAATATTTTTTTCACTAAGAAGAGGTTTTTTTTTCTACTCAACAGCTCTCATATTTGCTTTGTGTAATGCCCGACAAACAGTCCACTTGCTAACTAACGTGCCAGTGTCTTGCCTTAAAATTACCGCCGCTTCCGAAGCTGAAGACGCCACACTAGATCTTAAATAGTGAATAACTTTCCTTATGTCTCTATCAGATAATTTTTTTGGGCGACCACCAACGTTAACTGATATGGAAAAGTTGCATTTGGCTCTAACTTTTTGTATTGTTGATTGACTAACGTGTCACTCTCGAGTGATATATCTTGTCAATTTCCCATTCCTAAGTAGCTCTATAACAGATTTTATAATATTCTTTGCAATCGGTTTCATGATTGTATCGGAAAGAAATGTATCAAGTTAATCTGTTCACTGTGCTGGATCGAATTAGACTGAGAAATAGACAAAGCGAATCTGTTTTTCTACGCGAATGTTGACAAATTTGAACACGTTTATACTTGAGTGCAAAGCCGTTTTCAAATACGGTGCGAAAGTGAGTCAAGCAATATTGATCATCCCAAGTTTTTAAAGTGTACATACTAGACAATAATTAAACGCGTTAAATACTGAGCGAAGTAAAGTTTTTAAATAATAACACATATCATTTAAAACGCTACTAAAAAAATTAATCAATGTATCAATAAAGGTACGAATGTGACTAGTTTTTAATGCATACAAATTTCCGTGAAAATGAAATTATTTTTAAGAAGCTCTGGTATCATTTAAAGTGAGCATATAACAATTTTTAGCATCAACCGGTCATCTTTGCGTATCAGTTTCCATATTGTTAATCCTTCTCCATGTTGAGGACTTTTTTTCTCTTATCATATTGTAGAATTGGCCGTTTGTCTGATTTGGTAATCTGATTACCAAATTACGATTGGATTGGTGACATTGATTAAGTGGTATTACATTATTCTAATAATGCAGCTCTAGATCCACCTGAATTTGAAAAGTTATTCGATATTCCTTCATAATTAGGATTAGATCCTAAGATTCTAGATCCTAAGATGTTTGGATTCCTTTATAATTCGATAATCTTACATTTTGTAAAAAAAACAATAACTCCCAATTGGTCATAAAAATCTCTTGGCATATGATGTCATTGAATCAGAAATGTCTCTAAAAACTACTTTTGGATCCTCCGAATTAAGATCGATTTTATGAACCGTATTTTTAACTTTTTAAGAAATTTTTAGTAAAGCACTATCACAAAATACCTCTCTTGTGTCTTGTGAGCAGAGATTTAATGGTGAAGTTTTACTTTTAGAAGTATTGTTTTTATCGTATTTATAAATTTTTTTAAAGATTTGTTCATTTTCTATATTTGCTTCTTTTATATTATTGGAAAGAAGACCTGTTGGATCTGGGAACATTCTTATAACTGTTTTAGGTAATTTTAGTGCACAAAAAACTTGAATTTGAGGTTTTGAGTCTACATAATGTTTTTAATGAGATCTTGGTGGACATTTAAAGTCTCAGTTTTTTCTTTAAATTATTATTTCTATTTTTCACACTCTAATGATGATTATTTATAGAAATAGGTATCGGAATGTTTTGTTGTTGTTGAGGCCCTTAATGCCATTGTTCATCTGTTCTGACTTGGAGGGGCCCAAGTCAGTTCGTCAGAAATATTCAAAAATTGTTAATGCCGGACTTGTCCACCGGCGCGTCAGTCAACTCACTGGACCAATCATCGGGAAGTATTTCCCTTATGGCCCAGAAGGCAACTCTACGGCCCTAGTGACGCCAACAAGCACGCGGTCGAGCACTTGTGGCGTCAGTTAGCTCCAGGCAAATCACGCGGTCATCTATGTATAACTTTTCGCAGTCGAATCGCAGATTTTTCAGTCAGCTCACCTTTTGTAGTTACAAGTACGGTCAAATAGACTCAGACAACTCTCACGAATATACGTGAATCATCAAATTACTCTCATCAGTGCCAGTGGTCCAGTACATTCAGTTGTAGTGTCTTTGGGCGCGAAGCTGAACTGGCGTCGGCGCCATAGTGCCTCACGGACATTCACCTATACATCGCTCCCCCGAACAACTCTGGTGTATACTGTGAATGTTGCTATTCACTGTTTTTTGAGACTATGTTATTTGGTGACAAAATAACCATTAGACAACTCATAAGTGTACAAACAATTATGGTACAGTCAACTCAACTATATGTAGTGATTATAAAGTTCTATTGAGTATGTTAAGTGTTATTGTTGAATAAAAACTATAAAACCCAAGCAATTCAGTGTTAATGAACTATTCTTTGGAACCTTCTAGCATCCAACCTTTATTCTTATTCTGCTCTTAATTCATACAGTCCACTAGTTTTCAGTTTGCTCATTCGGCCGACTCGAAGTCAGAACATCATCAGTATCTGATAATACCTCAGATATTAAATCCAATATCAATTTTTCTTCAGACGATAATGCAGCATTAGATTGATTATGTTTTGCTTAATAGATCGAAGATGTTCGAAAGATTGAAGTAGACGATATTGATAATACGAATGTTTGTTCATCGATAATTGATGAGTTTGATTCAAGAATATTCAACAATAAATTCTTTTTCGATAATTTTTCTTAGTAGATCGAAATTTTTTCGATGTAAGATTATCTTTTTCAACAAATTTATCTCTGAGTTTTGGTGAAGTTGGTTGCTCATTTCCTTGAGTACACTAAATAAGATACAATTCTTCTTTCTTCTCTATATCTCGTAAGAAATTCTACAAATTTGAATTACATAAAGTTATCAAAATTTCTGTCATTCGTTCTATACGTCATTTCAGGTTATGAAGTTTTTTATTATTATTAAAAAACTAGTTGAAGTATCATATCAATCTGAAATAGCACTTTCAATGAATTACCTAAATTGACTATTTTATTGAAAGTTGTAAAAAATAACATGTTAACAAACTTCATCAATATCAAAATCATCAATTCCAGACATATCATTTCCTCGATTATTTTTCTTGAAAACTTAAATTTTTAAACATATAATTTAATATAATAATAGTAATAAAATAATAATATAATAATAATATAATAATAAAATAATAAATTAAAAAACAAATTCCGCTGCTATCACTTTAGATCTTGATTCTTATCTTTTCTTCTGCTTCTTTTCTCAATAATTCTACACTTTCGGGTTCAACTAATTCTAAAAAATCTTCTAAAAAATATTTTGTTAATAATAAACAAATCGATTTTGGAGAATTTTGTACCCAACACTCGAATGTGTTTTAACCTTTCTATTTCAACAATTCCATCGTCCACTATATTATTAAGAAATGGATGCCTCTACAATCATGTTTTATAAAACACATTTTGTACAAAATTGAATAAATTATCTTACAAATTAATATTCGGAAATCATTAGTTTTTTATATTTCATGTAACTGCGTCAAATTGCGAGAGAAAATAGTGATTTAACGGAACACTATTTTTCTTAAATTTGTAAGTAGTTATAAAAAAACTGAACACTAAACCATTATTAAATAAATGATTAATAAATTTTTAACGTTTTGATTTTAATTATTATAACTACTGTTATTTGTTGTATTATTATAATCAAATAATAAAAATATATATACAATGTAATCTATAACCTACGTACGATTACCAATTTGAAAATGCAAATTTCTGCCTGTGGACAGAATACAATGTGGCGGATAGAATATTTATTTTATATGTAGTCTATTGATGTAGAGTTACCAACTCAAGAAATCTGAGAATCTTGACTTTCGTTGAATATTTTTTAGAAAAGTTCAGACTTGTGATCTTTACGAATGAATATCACTTTAATACTAATAATACTCACAGACTAAAAATTATGTTTAAGCCTGCTGTTATGTCTTAACGTACAATTAATTTATCGAATTAATTGCAATAAAAGACACAAACATAGAATTCTCCGATTTTGCCCTAGCTTAATAGCCAATAGACAGGTAAGGAGTACTAGGATCTTTAATTGTAAAAATTGATTGAACCAGTAATATCATTTCAAAGTGACTTTTAAAGTCATATATTCCCTTGAATTAACAGCAAGTAAATCTACAAGATGTACGATTCGAGATGAGGACCCCAATAGTCCATTGATTTAAGACAGGAACCACAATTTAAACACTGATACACGTTCGTTTGATTCAAACACGACTTCGGCACTAACTATTGAGTTTTTACAATGGTATGAATATTATTTGAAGAAGGTGTTGACTTTTCAGAAATTAGCTTTGTGATTTTTAACTTATTAATTGTTATAGGTGAGAACTAATACTTCAAGGAACACAGTATCCCTTCCATATTGGTGACACCGTAGCCTGACGGTATCTTACTCCGGACCGATGTCACCGGACGTAATTACCTTCCCAATTGTTTCTACTAATATGTGTTGAGACGGCACAATCTCCTTAGAGTACGAAATTGCTACGAAATTTTAAGTTATTTTGCATGTATATACGATACAGATGATTTATTAATTATTGGTAAAACTTTTCAAAGTAACATAAATTGTTCTATTGCTTCTTTCATAATTTCTATAGAATACTTCATTGAATTAAAATTAACATGATCATAAATTATTGATAATATTACGAATTACGAATACAAAGAATATTACAAAATTACAATATTACAAACACAAGAAATATTTTAATAATGAGATAATAATTACTAAAACAGTTTAATGTGAAGAAAGAATTGTTATTTACTTCTCAAAATTAATAAAAACAGACGGAGGTTACACTGCGAATAAAAGCTCATAAACGATTTGTATGGCAAACCTATTAATACATTATGCGTATGTGCTATACTTTAAGAGTTAATAGAAAAAATAGAATTGAGAGGAAAGGAGGAGGGTAAAATTTCTCGTATAGAGTGTCTGCTGTTGCGCGCTGTCATAAGGAATTGCGAAAGGAAGAGATAATGTAAAAAAAGTGAGAAACAGAAAGTGGGACGTAGACTTGGCGCGAGTGACAAGCCGATCACTCTTGATAGGTATAGATTGTCGTTCAAAGTTCTAGACAATTTAAAAAATGAGATAACTAATTTATCAGTGATTATTTTTACATGATTTAAAATTTGACGTGAATTTTTAAATAAAGACACTTGAATCATGAGTTTTTTTAGGTCGTTTAGATAATTTAAAAAGTGTTAATGATTATCGGAATTCTTGAATAAAATGAAAATATGGTAGAAATTATAAATTACCGATGAAAACGCAATTCAAATTTTTTCGGAGCAACAGAGCATGATTTTACCGATTGATAATCTACGTCATTGATGTGTCATGATTATGATAATGAGTTCAAAATTAATTAATAATTTATAGAAGACATTAAAAAAAAACATCATCTTATTACCAATACAAATTCATAATAATGAAGAAAAACTGCTCTAAAGAACCCTAATATACAATTTCGATAATGTTACCAAAAAAATTAGTACAATTACTACGAAAATAATTAAAATCACTACAGGTGCTGATGTTTATATGTTTTCTACGTATGAATGTGATATTTATCAGTTTTACGACTAGAAAATAATTTTTGAAAATACATGCCTGAGTTGGGATCATAAACTGGTGTACAATCATCATCTTCATCGTCACCAACACAGCCACTTCCTGCTCCCGAAAAAATAAGATCGTCCATTATTCCTGGTGTGCCAGATGCAGGTGTCTAGAAAAGGAAAGTAAAAATTTACGGATACTTTTATTTCTTTAAAGAAGGCTCTAACTTAAAAAAATTTATGATCAAGATGTTATAATACTGACAATGATAAATAATTGTATACTATTATTTATTATATCCTCATAAATTTCGTTTAATTAATAATAAATGAAGAGGACATAATGATCGAAATATAGTATAATGAAAATTAATGATAAATTATTTGATAACATGATAAAAACATGAAAATAACATCAGTTTTTGGTTATTTACATATCATTAGTGATTATTTTGTAAACAAATGCTTATATCTCGCGAACGGTAAGAGATACGACGAAAATAATTAAATTTTCAGGCAGTTTTTATGGGGGGGTCGTACTTTTAACCCTCAACTGTTTAGTACTTTTATGTTCAAAAAAATTCCATTTATCATCAATATACAATTCACTTTTGGTAGTAATTAATGAAAATTCAATTATTTTGTTTCTAATCAATTCAGCATTTAGCAAGGATATCCACTCTTATGAACAAAATAAACTAAATTATCTTTTCTCCACTAGAATAATTCTTTTGTATATGTACTGTATTTTTAGATTTTACATTGTAATCATATTCCGCTAATTTTAAACGCTATTCGAATACTCTTGCGTTTGCCTTTTTTGCAGATTGAAACCAGATAAATGGTTTATGATCAGTAACTAACGTGAATTTATGGTACAGGAAAATTTTTTACTGCATCTAATTTCGATAGATTAGGTCTTAACCCTTTATTATTAATAATATGATCCGGATAATGTACGTCACTGCGCCAAAAATTCATATTTATCTAATTGCAAATCAGCTTTACGTAAACGTTGCATTAAATCATCAATTCTTTTTCCATGGTCATTAAAATTTTTCGCCAAAACTCCGATATTGTTTAATAAACAAATATCGATATACCTTGTAACCCAGGTAAAATCGCAATCATTTACCTTTAGAACGCTGCTAGTGCATTTCTTAACCCAAACGGCATACGTTTCAACACCCAATGTCCTTCTGGAGTTAAAAATGTCATCTTATGGCTATTCTTTGGATCCATCTCAATCTGATGATATCCGGAAGCCGAATTAAATACAAAGAAATACATTGAACCGTCTGATTGATCAAGAATATCAGTTATATTTGGTAATGGATAAACGTCAGTAATAGTTTTTTCATTTAATTTTCAGTAACGTATGAGGACGTGCCATCTTTTATTACCTTGCAAGCCTGATTTTTTAAGCACGATTCAAACTAGACTTTTATAAGAAGACTAAAAATGCCCAATCATGCCTGTGTCGAGTTCCTCTTCAATTTGCTTTTCAATTTCTGTTCTTGAAAACTGAGGTGTAAAATACTGTTTTACAGTTATAGGAATATCTGAAGTAGGAGGTATTTTATGATTGTATACATCTGTTGACCCTCATGGTTTACCTGGAATATGAGACCGATCTGGATATTTTTCCAAAATTTTTCCGACATGTGTTCTTTTTCCTTCGCCTAAGTGGCTTAATCTCAATAACATTATAATTTTCTCAAATCTCTCATCATTATCGTCAAAATCTAATTGAGTTTTAATTTTACAATTTCTACTCCAATATTCTTCTTGATCAATTCTAGAATCATGTATATTCACCATTGACTGTATAAATGAAGTAGGAATTTTCAATCCCACTTCATTCTTAGTCGTATTAAAAACCTGCATATAAGCACGACCATTATTGATACGTAGTAAATAATCTCGAACAATTCGTCGAAGTGTGCGCGGAAGAGAAATAGATCGAGGAGATTAGGCGCATCCGCGAGAAAGTGAGATAGAAGAGAAGAGAAGCGCGAGCAGTAGCACCGATGACCAATAGACAGACTTCTACACTCCATAGCAGTAGTAGGTAATTACAACCAGCGCCATAAAAACATAGGCCGTAAACTTCAGTAACCACACCTGGGTGTTGTCTGAGCATCTAGGCACAGGCTGTAGGCCTGCAATCTTCAAAGGACACCTGTAGTCTGTGGATTAAACGGATAGAGTACTTCAAGTTACTTTGCTTTATTTCATTTCTTTTATTATCACTTTTAGTTCATCTTCAACCTTCAGCTTGAATTATATTTGATTTTATTTTGCAAACAATCTACACTTGTCTGGTGTCCCTGTCAAAATACGTATGACTCAATTTACCAGAGGATGATCAAGAGAGTCATGCTTGAACATTACCATTTAACTTGTAGCGAGAAGCGCCACTATTCTCAATAAGGCAATAACTCTTATTTTATAGCTACAAGACTGGCCAATGCTCAAAGGCAAAAGGGCGGGGCCTACAGCGCGAGAACCCCCCGGAGAGACTCGTAAGGAAGCCAGTCATCGAACATAGGTATCGATTGACGAACAGCACAAGCAGAGCGGACTTAGTGCCTGTAGATGAAATAATAAAGCGACAATTAATAATCCATAACCGTAACAAACTTGTTATCGCGAATTATACGGAAGAATAAAATCTAACAATTCACCGCGATAAAAGTAACGCGACGATTGTATGTTGGGCGAAAAAAATAAAATTTTGTTATTTTTCTGAATCATTGAGTGCATTTCTACGGGACCTTTGCGAAAACCCAGTCACTCAGCTACTCAGAAAGATCAGTCGAGACGTTCTTCAGACTAGAGGGAAAGTTTAACGGCAAGATTGGGAACTTGTGGGGCAAACTGCATGCACGGTAGAGGTCTTTCTTATCTCGAGAAGTAACTTTATGCCTGGCGTTATAATTTTCCTTATGAAAGGAAGAATCATTGAAAGAAAAAAAAAACAGGAAAGCTATGCATGCTGGTACAAGCTGAAAATTGAAAAAAATTACGAAATATTAGTCATTAGATAGCGACATAAAAATATTTTACAATATGTTAGTCATTTAATTTCTGCCCCGACAAAGCATGCTTGTTTCTTTTGTGAAGAATTAAATGTAGGAATTAGTCATTTTTCGCAACTTTTGAAGACAAAGAAACGGTAAACGGCTAATTGAAGATTTTAGAAACAAAGGTGATTACAAACATAATTTGAATCTTAGTCTTCAATGGAATACTCATGAGGGACTTGTCTTGAGACGGCCAAATTCGAATGTTAGAAAATAGCTATTCGATTTGGCTTATTGTTTCTTTGTAAGACATATATCAACTTTTTTCCACCAAAATACATTTTATTGTGTTGGTATTGTTTCATTTCTCTCAAGAGCACGAGCGGCTATATCTTTTCATTCAAAAACAATAAATTCCATTAGTCGTCCAGTTTGTCCCATCCCCTTCAAAATTTTTAGGTTCAAAGAAACCAGATCCTGTTTTATTGAACCCGGACCACGAGTCTTTGTGAAATGTAAGGATTAAAGGGGTTAAGAGCAGGCTCTTTTCTTGGATACTGGTGGAGATGTGTGTCTTCTCAGTCTCGACGCCCCTCGACCACACATGCACAAAGAGATAGACACGTTGTTCAGACTCTAATTAAAAGAAATTGGTAGAGATTATGTTAGCTCTTTGAGGACTGTAAAATTAAAAATCTTTGGAATCAAAATTATGTTCCATGTAGTGGATTTTGATCTTCCTGTAGCGGGGGTCAGGATCATTGGGAATTATGTTTTCATTGAAGAAGCTGCAGAAATATCATACTTGCGGCAAACTATCATCTTTTCCAGTAATCCTCAAATCGACTACCCTTTCTCACTTCACTCAAACAATAGATACACGTCATCTTGGACAATACATCCTAGAACGCGAATGGTAGTGGAGTTTCCTATCACCAACCCTTGTCTCAAAGAAGGATTCTTACCTAGGACTAACCTTGGTCCTGGCATCGATTTTGGTAATGCAGTCGTCACCGCATCAATAGGAATGGCTAGGGCTTTAGTAATTAATGTCCGGAATGTACACCAAGAGATCACTATCCCTTCTCAGGACTTAGAGGATTTTGAAGCTTATCACGACGACCGTACCATCGATCTTGATGACGACTCGGACAGTGAGTCCGAAGAGGCTCCTTTGTATAACTTTCGCGACCGTGTGGCAGAGATCATGAAACGAATAAATCTTCAAACTCTTGCGCCCGAACACCAGGCCCACGTTATGCCCTACGTGGAAAACTACCCTGACATCTTTGACTTACCAAGAGACGAGGTAAAGAAGAAGAACATCGTAAAGAAATTGAAAAACGAAAACAAGCACTCCGACAGCGAAAAATAGTAAATTCCTCGCGATCACCTTACAACTTGTCACTCGAGATCGTTCCGAAGTAACTTGACGCTCAGGGAAGAAAACGTTGGCGACTAGTAATCAATTTTAGAGCACTCAATCGTAAAACTATCGGAGACGCGTACCCTCTTCCTGATATTGAAACCATCTAGAGTCAACTATGGGGAGCAATGTATTTTAGCGTGTTTGATTAAGCCAGCGGCTTCCACCGAGTACGCATGGACCCAGCTCACAGCCATAAGACCGCGTTTTCATTACCAGACGGTCATTATCAGATTGGGAATTTATACGCATGCCTTTCGAGTTACAAAATGCCCCCGCGGAATTTCGAAGAATGATGGATTCTGCTCTAACGGGTTTGAAAGGAACTGAGTTGTTTGCTTATCTCGATGACATTATTATTTTTGCTAGAACTCTCGAAGAACAAGGTAAAAGACTCGGTGGATTATTTCAACGACTCAGGGAAACTGGAGTCAAATTGCAAACTGAGAAATGTAAATTCCTTTGTAATCAAGTAAATTATCTGGGTCATGTTATTACTGCGCAAGGAATCAAACCTGACCTTGACAAGGTTTCAGCTTTTCAAGCCGTTCCTTAACCTCGTACTCAAAGGGACGTCAGCAAATTTCTCGGTCTTGCAAATTATCTACGACGTTTTGTTCTGGATTTTTTTGAACGAGCTGAACCATTAATCGATCTTACTAGCAAAACTCTTAAGTTTGAATGGAACGAAAACGCAGAAATAGCTTTTAACGATATCAAAAAGACACTCTGCGGACAGACACTTTTACATTATCCAAACCCTGACCTACCTTTTATTTTAGCAACCGATGCTTCGGAAGTAGGTTTAAGTAGTGTTTTAAGTCAAGAAATCAAGGTAGAAAATCCAGATGGTGACGCTAAGGGAAAAATCAAAGAACTGAGACATATTGCATTCGCTTCTAGAGTATTACGCGGTGCAGAAGTCCGATATTCACCCTAAGAACGTGAATGTTTAGCTCACGTATTCGCAATAGAACAGTTTAGGCCATATTTATACTCTAACCCCTCTTTGTGCATACAGATAGTGGGTGTATTGCGTGGTTACAAAACGCTGTACAACCCACTGAAAGACAGATGAAATGGATGGCTTTATTAAACAGCTATCAGTTTAAGGCATTTTGTAAGAAAAGAGTCGGAGACCTATACACCGATGCGTTGACTTACAACAACCGCCTTATTGACGATAATAACACCCCAATAGTCATTCCATACATAACTGAACAGACTAACGTACCTAAAAAACCACGTGGACGTCCTCCGGGAAGTAAAAACAAACCTAAAGTCATTCCAGTGACGGAGACAATCGCTTCTCGATCAAGAAGCAGAAAAAAACAAGATAATGAGACTTCTGAATCAGATTTACAGACTCAAAAAAACGCTAGAAAAGCAAGAAAAGCTAAAAGAGCAACTCCAAGTATAATAGAGCTACCTAGAGTAAAGAATACAGATTCGACAACGATGGAAACTATTCCGGAAGAAAAAGCCATAGAGATCGAGTCTCCAAGTCAGTCAACCCCGACTATTGGCGAGTCTATTCCAATGGATCCAACCCCTGCAGCCCCTTTATTAGACACTCCATCTAGCGTTCCATCTTCAATGACTTTACAAAAAACCAGGCCCAGACATCTTACTTCAGACTCCGTTAAAGTAATAAAATCTTCAATTGCACAATTTGACCAGTTTATAAAAGACAGCTCCCTAACTGACGGTACATTACTTGAGAAAAATGCCGAAGAAGAAATAGACGATGACTTGGACGCAGAACTCTCTGACGACTCTGACATAGACTCAATAAAGGGTGAAACCGACGCTAAACAGCCTCCAAATCACTTACCCATCGAAATTTCTCCCTTTTCACCCGACATTCGGAATGAATTCGACCTTACTCCTTTTCAGGACATGTATTGGGATAAAGAAGCCTATCAGGTTCTTGATTCCTGATGTTCCTTCCCCAAGCGAAAGAAATATACAGGCGGACCTACAATCTCCTACAGACATTATTCCTCCTCTCCTGGAACCAGGAGGGATCGTAATCTCATCTGAGAACACGAGCTTCTCTTCTGAAACCCCAGAGGAAGAAGCACCTTGTCTTACAAAAGTCTCATTCCCTACTGAGTCCCTCTTTATCCCGAATTTGTTGAAAATTATTGAGACACGAGATGGACTAACTTACGCTCGCGACAACATAGCACATTTCCTATTAGCAGATTGCGAGTTAATACAACCCGTTTCAAAACTCCTTCAAGCTTTCAGATATATCTCAAAAGAGGATCTTAAGGCCGAAAATCCTTCTCCTGGCGACGTTTTTATCACACTTGTAGGAAAGAGGCGTGTGTTTATTGTTTCCATTAAAAAACATCACTTTGATAAAGCCACACCGGAACAGGTTATCAGGTCATGAGACCGCCTGCGAGCTGCGTTAGCAAAATTTAATATCCAGACGCTTCGAATAGCGGCCAACGGCGACGATCTTGGTGAGAACATTAAACAATACGGCATCAAAACATTCGAGCATTGCCCTATTGAAATTTTTTTGACTCAAGGAAAAGTTGAATACCCTGAGGTCAATAAACGTATTGAAATTATAAAAGAAAACCATTGTAGTTTAATAGGTGGGCATAAGGGTGTTGTAAGAACGTACGAAAGAATTCGAGAACGATTTAATTGGCAGAACATGAAGAAGGACATTTATAAATTTATAGAAGAATGTAAAATCTGCCAAAAAGAAAAACTCTCACGTATTAAAAATCGCCCCCTATGACCATTACTGATACACCTTTTGAACCCTTTGAAAAAATTTTAATAGATAGTGTCGGGCCATTGGATAAAACCCCCGATAACAACGTTCACATTCTAACCATACAAGATAATTTTTAAAAATTTTGTTGTGCCACTCCTCTCCCAGATATTCGAACGCAAACAATTGCAGAATCCCTATTAATCACTTTATCTGTCCTTATGGATGTCCAAAAGTAATGTTATCTGACAGGAAGACATCCTTCACCAGTAAATTATTAAGTAATCTCGCTAAAATTCTTAAAATAGATAAGGTGACCACGTCTGCATATCACCCCTAATCAAACGGGGTTCTTAAGAGATCCCATCACTCTCTTGTAGAATATCTGAGAGCATTTATTACTCCTTTTAAAGATTTGGATAAATATCTACCGATGGCAATGTTTAGTTATAACTTCTCGGTCCATAGTAGCACAAAATTCCCCCTTATGAATTAGTATATGGCAGACTCACACGTGCTCCTACATCTTTTCCTGATTTTTCAGAAATAAATACTTACCCTGAAGCTCTAGAAAAATTAATTCTTCGTTTAACAAAATCGCGTTCAATCGCGAGAGGAAATCTCTTAAAAGCAAAAAATAAATCTAAAGAACGTTTCGATGAAAAAGTTCATGAGGAAAAATTTGAAATGGGTGGTTTCGATCGAGCCCAAAAAAGAACTCGACGTAACAAACTAGATCCCCACTACATCAGCTCTTACGAAATTGTCGATATCACAGAACAGGGTAACTATATTCTGGAAAATCAGGACGGTACACATTTCATGAAACATCCTAGTAGAATCAAGAATTTCTCTCTCCCGGTAAATTAATAACTTAACTCAAAATTTTTTTTTTCCTCCCTTTCCCTTGATTTTCCCTATAAGAAAAATTCCAAGAAAAAATGATGAAGAATAACGCCTTCTCTCTTCATATCTGGTTATAAAATCAAAATTGAATTCAAACCTCTTAAGAAAGCACTCTAAGAAATCCACCGACCTTCTGTGCTTCGTTAATCGATCATCAGACCCTCCTCCCCACTCCACGGCGGAACGTAGAATCGTGGTCCCAATTGGGCAGAAATGGAGGCTGTTCGAGAGGGGGGGGAGGGGTACCGAAGACCCGGATGGGTCGGAAGTGCTTACTAGAACTCATGTATCACATATGGACGTGATTCTTAACCTTTTTCCTGGCTTTAATTCTAAAGAGAATTAACTCCCTTTTCTTCTACTCGGATTAGAAAAATTGAGGGTATGTTTTCACATTTGACATATCAAAGGAAGAGACAGAGACTACATTCTTTCCTTTCAATTTTCCTTACTCCCCTGTTTTACAGTCATCTTTACTTAAAAGTCATCTATTTAAACAGTTTTTGATTTCAGATGGAGTATCTTTACTCACTATACCTTTTAGCAGTGCTCTTGCTTTCTATGGCGAGCCATTGTTATAAACTTGAAACTTTTAACCACCGTCCCAGAATTTACTATGCAGAAAACAATAACATAAATCTAGTTCGAAAAACGTGGAAGATCGTTTCAACCCTGGACGTCTCAACGCTCATCACAGCTCACCAACATGATTGGACGACTTTTCAAGAGCAATATGAAAATTGTACAAGACTGTTAAATGAAAAATGGTGTCAAAATCTCTTACAACCAGACTCTATTGTCTCTGAGATTCTTCGAAGAAGCCAATTATCAACTTATCTTCGCCAGCTGATTAAACGTACTCCTTTATACATCCAGAGGAGCAAAAGATTACCTTCGTTCGGTGTAATAGGCACTGGTCTCAGGAAACTCTTTGGAACCATGGATTATAATGACTTCGAACACCTTTCTCACGAGATAGACAAAATATATCAAGACCACGCCAGCATCGTGCATCTCGTCAACAGTTTTACCTATATTATCAGAGCAGAAGTCAACACGCTTGTTGACCAAGTCAAAGAAAATAATCACGTAATCAATAATTTAATAAACGACATCAATGACTTGAACGTAGACCTTACGAGCTGGGAATCTGTGTACAACTTAGAGCAGAGCTACACTCTGTTTGGAATGAAGTTCTTTAGGACTTTGCAACAACATAACTCAATCATGAGGCAAGTCATTCTAGCTGTGGAAGAAGCCAGGAGAGGAATCCTCAACCCAATTACCATTTCATTAGCTCAGATGACTCAAGCATTGGCGCATATCGAGCAACAACATTCAGATTTAAATCCTCCCCAACCATTGGATCAAATCGACCTACAAACCTTATCTGAAATCTCAGAAGTTTATGCACACGACTCGGTCAATATTTTGTGACAGTCATCGAGATGCCATTTCTTGATCAGCAACTCTGGAGAAATTATCATCTACTGCCATATAAGATCCCTGAACAACTGGGTAATACTGATTCAACCCTTACTATCATTCCAAAAACAGAGTATATTACACTCTCGGATGATGGAGAGCACCATTTCCACACCACTTAAGACTATTTGAACAAATGCACGCCAGCTGGGAAAACTATTGCATGTTTTCCTTCAAAAATGATTGAATCTTCGAATAACCGGCTCATTTGTGAGGTAGAACTCTTATGTTATCCTTCTAACGATACTCTCAGGAAGTGCAAGATACATTTGATAACTGACACAACGACCATCTGGACTGCATTAGCTAAACAAAACACTTGGTTATTTTCTACCAATAAACCAGAGAGCTTCCATATCATTTGTAACAATCAGATGATCGAAAACATCGAGTTGACTGGTAAAGGAATCCTTCATCTTAATCCTGGTTGTATTGCTGAAAACCAATATGAGTCAATTTTGAGTCTTAACATCTCCGGCGTACTACCTTCATTCTCACTCAATTTATCTTTTCTATTACCCTCTCTTTCTTTATTACCAGACTTATCAGTCTCAGTATTAAACCAAACTAATTCAAAATCTGACAGTTTTGATGCTACAGGTGCGTGGGGGGACAGCTTAGATCAATTGGAAGACGAACTCAATCAGATTTCTCTACGTCACCACGAAATCCAATCCCATAATATCTGGAAGTAGAGCATCACTGGCCTAGGGGGTCTCTCACTCCTCATGGTGGCTTGTTATTTCTTCTATAACAACTTCTATCGCTGCAAACCACTAGCCTCTAAGACCAAGAAGGGCCTGAGACAACGGCGAGGCGCTGAAGTCCCCTTATCTATCATAATCCTTCCTAATGACACACTTGTCTCCAACACGGTAGCAGAGGGAAAACCAACTGCAGGCACTGAGGATCTGCCTATAGGTACTTCAAGAACAACCGCGGGTATTGTAATTGCCCCGAGTCCGGGTTTTGAAAACGAAAATTTATATATAACCTAACGAATGCGGATACCTATTGTTTCATTTTATGTTTTTATAAACTATTTCTATAATCAATAATTTAATGAGAAAATAATATACATATTTTTGTCTGAGCCTAATAAGGAAATAAAAAAACATTTAAAAATCTATTTAAATTTGACGTCACATTACCTAGTGACAAAGTGAATTGTGCTGATGCTTACATTCTTGAGAATCATATAACTCGCGACCGTGTAGGGTATCACAACAATACACTCAGTACTGAAACTTTTATAAGATTAATTCCTCCTTTCTTTCAAATTTTACAAATACATAAGGGTATTTAAATAACCACATCAAATAGATAGTTAGTAATAAGGAAGATTTTACATATTCACCCAAAGTTTTATACCACTATATATATATTTTTATCTTTTATTCTAAATTGTTAAAATAAAACTTATAAAGAGAGTTATTTGTGAGTCTTGCAATAATCGACAATGTCATACTACGCGGTGGCAGAAGGGCGTAAAATTAGCATCTACCCCTCATGGCATTATTGCCGCCCCCGAATTGCTAACTATCCCAATCCTATATTCAGTAAATTTTGGAATTTACAGTAAGGTTTGGACCTTATCCGATGCCCGTAACTTCCTCATAAGTCGTATATACCCTATTTTAGACCTCTCCAACCTTATAAAAACATCCCTATTTCCTCGAAATGAAATAAAAAAAGTTGTAGTCTACCCGGATGGAGCCTGCACAGGAAATGGTACGTCCGAAAGCAGAGCAGGAATCGGTGTCTACTTCGGAGAGAATCACCCCGAAAATATCTCTAAGTTCATCCCCTGGAGACACACCAATAACGGAGTTAAGTCGAAGCCATCATCCTACTCTACGAGTCCTCATCACCTTCGAACTATACGACGTACTCATTTACACTGACTCACAATTCGTTGTGAACAGCATCTACGAATGGTTACCTGGGTGGCATCGCCAAGGGTGGAAAAATTCCTCTGGTCAACTAATCGTCTACCAGAAAGAAATAAAATACATTTACACCATCATCAGGCAATATTGCATTACCATCTACCACGTATGGGGTCACCAAGGGAACAGAAAAAAGTTGTTATTTATCTTTATATAGGGAATTTTTAAAACTACTTTTTCATGAAATCTTTGCACTCATTTTTAAAGTATTTCAGTAATGTTAAATCTGAAGTGGCGATTTTTTAACTTCGGTCCTGCAAAAAAAAAATATTCTTGATCGACTCAGCATCGAAAATTGAATTACTTTATTTTTTGATTTTTTTTGAAACGATATCTTTGGTGTAATTACGACCTCTGGCACGAGTAATAGATTTTGTTCCATTTCATACGTTGAGAATGCTGACCTCGTGAAGTCAACTCTTTTTTTCATTTTAATATATAAATAGAACCCGGTATTTCTATTTTATGGGTTTTGTTTACAGCACAATATCTCTAAGCACGTTTATTGTTCTAAAAAACTCGCTATGAGAGCGAAGAGTGCGTCCGATACGCTGTCTCTCTTGGGCTAAGTGCCAGACCCTCAGCGCCTCGATTTTTCTTAACTTTTACAGTTTGCGAAATCTCAAAAAAAGGCTAAGAACTTTTTGTTTCTAAATTCCATACTTATTTTTTTTTTTTGAAAAACTGATTTTATTACCATAGATGCCGAACTTGAAATGCATTTTTTGCGAAAACTGCAATAAATGCGAAAAAATGTTTTAGACAATAGTTGTAGATTTTAACATTTTCTACATTTTCTTTTGAACATTTCCTATTCTATATATAATAGTTTACGTAAAATAATAAAAAAAGCGGCTTTTGGAGCAATCTTACTTCTTTCCCACCCTGACGCTAGGTTCGCAACCCTCTCAAAACTATCCCTAGTTAAATTTAGCATACCCAGAAACATTTCAGCCAAGTTTAGCCGAGGGCGAGAAATTGCCATTTCAGGTCTAAGTTGACTGTACTTAAGTTGCAATTCTTCAGGATAATGTGATGGACATTATATCACAAGGTGAAGGCTATGTTTGAATTGTGAGAGAATGAAATAGTTTTAAAAATCTGTCTACAGATAGAAAAATAAACGAAACATGATTAATATACGTGAATTTGGATGTCTCATCCAATCAGTGAACATTACTGCGTACTAAAGCTTGTGAGGAATTTTATTTAAAGTGATAGATAAACGTTAATATTACTTACTTGTTGCATTCGCTGCATAGAAATGGTTTTATCTAGTAAACTACCGGGTGTTATAGGTTGAACATCTCCTTTGATAGTAACTACAACTTCATTCTCAGATCCAGCGGCTAATTCCAAGATTCGAGCGCCATTTACAACTAATCCTGATATTACTCCTTGGAATGGTTTTTCTACTCTTGCATTACTTTTATTCCATTTTCCTCCGACTTGAATGATTGATTGACTGTTAAAAATTGTAAGTTGATGACCTAAAATCAAATTGATGAACAAATTTAAACCTGCGACTTCATCGACATGTAATCTAAGGAACAAAATATCAGTCAATTCACTGGATATTCGATTTTCTTCTTGCCAGAAGTAAAATACTTCTAAAAAATGATACTGCTTACTTTGTGCAACTTGAGATACTAATTCTTACATGTTACACTGACAATTCTTACACTTCATGAAAGTATATTAGTTCGGTCGCGGTGGAATTAAAAATAGGGGTACTACCGAATTTAACCTCCCATTTCAAACTGAGGTTATCTTTATGTAAAATTGCACGAGGATTCTAAAAAAACTATTCACAGGCAAAAAAAGTGTACGCGTCATTGAGTTTATTTTTTATGGACGATTTTTTCCTACTAGAATCTGCACATTTTTATTTATAACCTTTCAGTTATGCAGAAATCGACAATACTTTTTTTCACACTTTTCATCGAAATTAATAAAAGGAATACTCAATTTTATTCGACTTCAAAACCTCGCAGACAAATTAATTGATATCAAGTACGACATCTACAAATAAATAGCGACCAAAGTGGACAGGAAAATTCATTCTCTCTCAGATTCAATGATTTTAAGAAGAAACCGTCTCCCTACTCTTGGATTATGACTGCTGCGTTTATTCATGTTCAATCTAGAAAATTTATTTGGATGAATGGATGATTGAACGGAGATCGTTTTCATCATTCGTAACGCACTCAGCTTTTTGTCGCTGGTGACTTACACGTGATTAGCTCAGTGTTAAGTTTTTAAACTTCATATGTCTTCCGAAGTATTTATTTGGCAAACTTTTTGCTGAGGAACTTTTGTTCCTATTTCCGCTCTAGATTACGATCGTGTCAATATTGACGTCGATTTTTTGCACATCTTGTATAATAATTTTTACACTAGAAACGAGATGGGTAAAATTACATTAAACTACGCCAAACTGGTGTCGACGTACTCCGATTCCATCAACTGACGCACGTGTTTGTCACGATGCAACAAGTTTCGAGTGTTGTTGAATGCAAACTTCAGTGTTTGTTTTACTAAAAATGTAAATTCTTATTAGAAAACCAGAGTAGAAAAAATAAGTGGCCGTTTGCGTCGACAAGAGTTTGAAATTTATTGTTTAGATGTTTGTAAGTAGGAATATTGTGTAATATTTTTTAAATATAACACAATTAAATTATCAATGAAAATATACACATTTATTACACTTCTCCCGATATCTAAAAATTGCTACCAGGCAACCATAGTTAAGTAAAATATTGGATTCAGCTCAAATCGACGAAACATCCTGTATCAATAATTAAAATAAGAAAATTATCCATTATTAACAAAAAGAATCGAATTATAATATAACCTTGCTTCGAAAACGGCCGAACTTTTAACTTTACCTGTTACAAATAAAATAAAATAAAGTTCTGTTTAAAAAAAATCCTACGTTAGGTAAAAAACCTCCTTAACGAGTTAAAATACAATTAAAAATTTTTTTCCAACTACAAGTGTAATACCAGGAATTGTTTGCAAAAAAAATAAGTAATATACATTCGTGAAACCTATTCATAGTGTTTGCGTTATCTGCACATATCCGTAATGCTGATGAATTTACATTCTATTAAACATGCAGCTGCAACTTCCTTTCGATATAATTATTCTAATTATGTTTTCCTTGCAAATGAAAGAAAAATGGTTATTACCATTTGGGATTTTTTTTTCAAGAACGTTTTATCAATCTCGACCATTTTACACTTTCTGCCTAGTACCAAATCACAATCACTGAACATCTGATGGAATCAGGCGCATTTTGGAGAAAAGAAGCTTGTATTGAGCATTCAAAAGAATCAAGAAATACATGTTCACTATATGATACTGCAGGTATATGTAATCGTACGCGTATGAGGATTATTTAATACGACATTATCATTGTCTTAAATACATAAAATGATCATAATGATCATAATTATTCTTATAATTTCCTAAAGTGATAAACAAGACCAACAAATAAAAGAGTAACTATTGTATACGAGTTATTGTTTCGTAATTACAAGCACGTTTTGAGTAGAGTAGATTATTTGAATGTTTAGTCTTCTTTATATACATTCTTTCGATTAATTTTATTGAAGATAACACGTAACAAAGAAATTTCAAATACAGAGTACAAGGTTCAAAGTAACTAGCCTACCTGAGGGATGACTTGACTGAAGATCATAATCATCAACTTGTAACGTGCTATTTGCACCGTTCCGTAGAAATCTCATTATGTGGTATTGATTATCATTTACTTTGACTGTAGTTTCGCTAATTGGATGATCCATCGTTCCCACGTTGAAAATAGTAAAAATGTTGCCTTCAGTCTGAAAATTTATAAAACCAGTTTAGAAATTGTGGTTTAATAGATGTAAAGAATAAGCCTATCAAAAATGTGTCCAACGGCTATAAGATATGATCAAACATATGAAACTAAATTTTCGGAAAAATCGGATAATTATTAAACTGATAAACTTATAACAAAATCAATTCATTAGATACGACAAAATTTAGGTACGTAAAAGACCGCGCGATTTATCGAATGATTTTTATACAGAATTTGTTGATCACTGTAGGAGGTGTGATATTCAAGAAATACGTTATTAAACTATTCATGACGTTTTCAATCAATATTCTGTATAAGTTATCTAATAAAAGATATTATGATATGTCACTACTAAATTCTTGGTAGATGACACATATTTTCCGAGGTTACAGGTTAATTTTCTCCATTCGATCTGCCTTTTTTTAACGCAATTACAAGACTTTACATTCATCAAACTCATTATTTTCCAAGCGATCAAGTAAGTGTAAATTTCTGCTGAGAAAAATCAAACTCAGCTAATTTTGATTAAATCAGAGAATGCATCAGAAAATAGGCATTCGCAGAACAAAAAGACTCATGTTCGGAACGCAAATTGCCTAAGAATAAGAACAAATGCTAAAAAATGATCGGATAATTTATAGCATTACTTAAAGTTCTAACAAGGAAACCTCGCGAAGTAGTCGCTGTCGATTGAGCTGCGGTTCCTGATTTTGACACCCTATGAAAGTGATTTTTAATTTTCACATTGTTCTAATCTAATTTTTAAAAACGACTTAGTACGTTAGAAACAACATAAGAGATGATAAAAAATAAATTTATATACATATTTAAAAAACTTGCAAATATACTTTTTTTTTAGTAAAAATAATAAAAAAACTATCACTCAAAAACTATAATTTTTCTATCAATAAGACCAATTTTGATCGAAAGAGCATAAAAAACTGCGCAAAACGTTTTTTCCCTTTTTTCCCAGAGTTGTATCAAAATAACGAAGATGAATTATTTATTCATCGTACGCATTGTATATATGATGATTATTTAAAAAATGTTCAAGACACATTAATTTTCACACCATGCACAACGGATAATTGCAATATTTTTTTTATTCCGGAATTTTGCAGCGAGACTTACAGTTATCGCCAAATGGAAAATCGACTAGATTTTAAAATAAATGTACCGCGGGACAAGAGTTGATTATGACTTAGTGATTGTAATTTAATAATATTATTTTTTAAGGGTAAATTTAAATCATTTTCTCATAATAAGACACTGTATGGAAAATGTCTTACAAAGTTTTTCTATATTCTAAACCCAAAAGCATCTAATTTTTGAATTAGTACAGTAGCCCTTTCAAAAATAACCATTATCTCAATTTCTTTATCCGGTGTTTTGGCAGATGTGTCAGCTTCAGAACAATGTCCAGTTCACGAATCAATGAAAAGTAAACTATTTTATCCAACATTCCGAAAAAATACATCCTTTAACCAGATTTTGAAGTGTTCTAAAAAAAATTGATATATAATCTTCTAGAATATATCATATAATATAATATTTAAATCGAATTGTTTACCAGAAGTAGTTATTTAGATTTCAATATTTCTACGTGTACATTATCTGGTCTAAAAAACAATGCTTCTACCCGTAGACCAAGTTTTCCAGTTGGTTCTTTTAACACAAGAAAAAGGGAAGTAAGGTGTTTTCTACCAGCTGATACCAGCTGGTACTTCTAATTGAAAGTCACTTTGATCAGAATTATATATGTTGTCTAAACCATATGATTGAATTTTCGATTTTACATCGTTAACGAACACTTCTGATGTTTGTTTTAATATTTTACGATCTTCAATCGTTTCTGATGATATGAATTTGTTAATTTTATGAGGAACAGTATAGTGAGCTCTTTTGAATAATAGTATTTACGTTGGAGATGCTTGAAAACAGAGATCAATAGATTGTAAATTTTTTTGGCTGATAATGCTTATTTTTTTTAATCAGAATCATGGACTATCATCACATCATCGATCGCAGTTTTAAAATTTTTCTACGTATATTTGCAAATTTGAGCTATTTTTTCTTCCTATGTTTCACGTTGGTCCAATTGATGTGCTCAGCGTTTTAATTGTCGAGTAGACTGTACTTTTTTAAATTTTTGTTTGACACTATTAATACTTAAATTCTTTTTCTTACAACTTTACCAATACTTAACTGCTCACATTTCATAATCATGACTAAAGCTTTTTTTATCAGTAGTACATACTTCATCAGACACTTTTCGTTCATAAATTGCAGATGCATATTCTTTGTCCTGTACAATGTCTGGTTTCCAATCGTTACACAGTTTTTCAAAATGTCATGAATTCTTCTCCATCATTTCGATATCAGTTTAGTCATTCATTGCATTCAATTATATTTGTTTAACGTGATCCTTCAATTGTATTTCAGCATCATTCAACAAAAATTAAAATAAATACAAGATGCAAAAATATTTATTCACTACAGTATTAAAGATAAATGCAAAAAAAAATTCAATTTAATTAAAAATTTCTTAGATGATTAAAATATGTTAAATTCGTTCAGAATGCTAGCATTGAATAATCCGTATATTACAGTTACAGAAATAATTTTCCTCAAAAAAAGATCATCAGTGACTGTGATAAGAATTATATTATTATTTTACGTATCTCGTAATTTTTTATACTCTTTCAATAAAAATTGGTTCCTGAAAAAAATAATTTTTAGTTTTGAGTTACAGACTTTTTGTTATTTTTAATAAAAAAGAATGTATATCTGCAAGTTTTTTTAATATGTATATAAAGTTATTTTTCATTATTTTTTATGTTGATTTAAACGTTCAAGGTTGTTTTGAAAAATCTCGATTCGAAATATGTGAAGATTAAAAACCATCTTTATAGGGTGTCAACTTTGTGGGTGCTTTCAACCTCTTCGAAACATTATTTTTCCAAAAAAAAAAAATACGAGGTTCATTATTTTCGACGTAGATTGTTACAAAGACACGTCATCTAAATCGATGATGACCACCTCGCATTACTTTTCAGTTCATAAGTGGCGCTCAAAATTGACCTTTTTTTTTCAACAGGTAACATAAAATAAACTTGAAACTATTATTCTGTTCGGCTAGGAAATAAATTGAACGCTGAATTGATTGTACAATGTCTATATTAATTTTGCCAACATGAATTTATAACATCGGGAGCAATGGAATTTTTGAGGTTAACAAACAGTCTTTATTGCTATCAGTTCTTTCGATTAGTTTGGATTAGGTTTAAATTAGGTTTGAATAACCGTAGTGGCGCTAAAAATCGATTTATTGAAAAAAAATTTTTACTAAATTTAACAACAATGATTCTGAATTGATTTTGCGTTTAGATAGATTGAATTTGTTCTGACTTTGAGTCGGCTGAGTGAGAAGTCGGGACTTTGTGGACTGTATTTTTTAGGATGTTTGGATGCTAGAACAGTCGGGACTTTTGAACGGTGTAAATGAGTTACTAAAATCACAGTAATAGAAAAATAACAATAACAGAGTCTTTGAATTGTCTGTACAGTCTTGAGTTCACGGAAATTTCACACAGAGTTCACAGATGAGTTGACTGAATAGTAGAGGATTACAGGAAAGTTGTAAGTTTTCCTGTACTGGTCTCTGTACTAGGAGTAGCCTGATTTTTTTGAGTAGTCTGTTTCATTGTGTTGGCGTCAGCCACACAGACACAAGCGAGTTGTTCGTGTATGGATCTTGTGTGTGTGTCTGTCCATGAGGCCGTGAGGCGTCGAAGCCGACATCATTCGCGCCTTTTGTAAGAAGGTGCTGATGCGGATCAACATGAGCTTCCTGAGGATGTCTTCTAAGAGGTAGACTGCCTGATGAGTTCATAATCATCACTATAGATGATTAACTGGTGAGTTAGTCTATGTCTGAGGAGTTGTCTGGGTTTTCACTAGAGAGTTCGACTGCGTGAGCTCTCTGCTAGTACACACGTACCGAGTTGACTGTTACAACGAGTTGTCTGTAGATCTGCATCGTCCGATGATGCCCAAGAGTCGTCCGAGTACGAGCTACGTACGAATACTCGTAGTAACCGGCGAATACTGACTAATACATACTGTTTTTCCCGAAACCTCTGCGTTCTCGAAGCTTCTAGGCCCTTCGAAAAGGGATATATACGTCTAGGAATTAGTGAGAGTTGTCTAATTGGCGAAAATGAGTTGGCAGGAGAGACCTCGAGTCATCTAATTATTCGGTGGGGAGAAAAATGTTAGGCCGTCGATAGAGTACCTTAGACCAAGTCAGAACAGAATTTTTCTAACAAATGAAAAAATTTTAACAACAAATGCCACGGGACTCTATCTAAGCGCCAAATTTAGCTAGAAAAATGATAGATGAGACAAATTCGATGTGGAAAGACAAAAATTATCAATGATAGTTTGAAAAAAATATAGGAAAAAAACACACGAAGTTAGAAAACATCTCAAAAATCATGCAGGTTTCATAACGATCATTCACAACAAGAATTATTTAAAGTAATCTTTTTCTTAATAGATGTTGATATATGAAGGCAGTAGTAGAGCGGAAATGATTTCATTGGCAAACATTCTAGAATTAATAAGGATAAAACGGCACAGTGAAGAAGATGTGCGGCTATCGTATAGTATAAATAATATACAGATTTTATTAAAAACAAATAGGACCCTAAAGTCATCATTTTTTTATTTTTCAGCATATGCTCAAAAATTTTCAGATATAATTTCTAAATTAAAATTGGCATGATTTATCTGACAAAGTAATTAACGCAATTTAATTCGAATCTTCGCGTTTAATTTGAAACACGATTACAATTATCGATATTTATATTTGAAACTTTCGAGACTTTGTATTGAGCACATATATATATTCTAGAAAACTTATATTAGAGAAATTCACTCACAATTCCGATTTCCAAATAATCGGCGCTTGTTGCTGAATCTATTCGTAGGAGTACCGCATCATTTATACTCGTAATAAATCCCAGAGCGATGCTATCTTTCTTCGATTCTGGTCTTTGAGTGGTTGGAAACGTATATGTTATGAGACCTCTACCAGGTCCGAATTCATAAGCCACTGCTTCTGTAATCAAAAATAAAAATTCAAGGCTAAATTTCGATTATTACTACGTGTGAACACAACCAAAATAAGTAAATTATTTATTAAGTCAATGTGCTGCGAGAGGTTAATCGCAATCTCGCAGTTGGACTTGCTATCGTCCCAGCTCGTGCTCAGTCGAGCTCACCCGATCCGCTCGCCCTATTCCAGCTCTTGTTTCAGCGCTCGGCGAATCCTAGCTCTTCTTCTCCAATCTAGCCAATGACAGTTGCTCTATCATTGTGCTAGGTCTACCGACGCCGGCTACAACGTGTTTGCAGCTATAAACGTTCAAGCGAAGCTCAAGTACACGTGCTCGATTATCGCTCGTTCCTATTTTGCAAATCCTAATCATTTCAAGCTCTTGATAAATTCAATTCTGTTAAAGTAAAGTTCAATTAAGCTCGTAAATTGTTAATAAGTAATTGTTAACTTAATAAATAATTTATTTTTGTAATAAACCTGATAATAAGCTCAAGAAAAGTGTCTATTGAGTGAGTGCACCTCCCCCGACCACATCCTACGGCGTAGCTCGATCGCTATCGATCTTTTAGCTCTAAATAAATGAACTTAATCAATAATTTTCGGTTCTACACAATGTAAAAGATATTCACACTTGGTTATTTTATAAGTTATAACTGACTTCTGAAATAATATACATATTTTACTGGATAAATTTTTGTAACATGTTACGTACAAAAGATATAATTAAGCTTTGGTTCAAAGTTATATTAAATAGCTCCGAATGATTAGTAGAATTATTAAATTCACGTTTTGATGTAACAGTTCATGATGTGATAACTCTTAGATTTCAATTGAGTCCCGTTGAGTCTCCATACTCAATGAGAATATAACACTCAGAGGAACCGTAGATCTCGAGTAACCTTGCCAGCAGTTTTGCCAATAGACATTGCTATGACGGTCAACACTCAACTAACTGTCATTACCCAATGTTAGAAACAATTCACGTGTTCTGTTCTAGTTATTTCTACTGAGACGGTCTGAGTCCGATTGATAATAAAGTGCTTCTTTACGTTTAAGTCATAGAAATAACCTACACTGAATATTTGATGCAAACGTTCAAATAAATTCTCTTTGAAAACCAAATAGAAATGTAAATTTGATAACGTCAATTTTATAGAAGTATTAATATAAATTCCGCAATTAGTCACTTTCGTTAAAACTAAAATTTTTTTATTTACAATGTTGTGCGTTACTTACACACATTTAATGCAACACTTTATAAACATTGCTTCAACGTGTTGACACTAACGAACTTTGACTGTACGTACTACATGTCTAAAAAATTTTGATCTTGTCATGTCAGCTATTCTGTCCTATATTTGTAATACATAAATACAATCCTCCTTGTGTATCCTATGGATTTTGATCCGGCTCGTTGATTGTGATAAAAAACTGGACAGTGAGTGAGAGAGAGCGAGAGAGAGAGAGAGACATATCGATCTGTCTCTCTCACAGCAGTATCGTACCCAAGAGCTGTTCAATATTTTTACCGTTTCTAATTTCATTAACCATAAATGGCCAACAACTTTTTACCTGTTACAGCTAACGGTATGCAGATCTGATTTTTTTAATGTAAAATTGTAGCTACTACAACTGTTCATTGAAAAATTTCGTTGTATGTATCATTTTCTTCGAAAAAATAAGAACGAGTATGAAGAAATGCATTAAAAAACGTTCGAAGGGTGATTTCAACTCCTGCCGGGTGTCAGATTGTACTTTTTTAAGGGGACCTAATTCTAAATTCCCTAAAAAATTTCATCTATCCTAAGATTACGTGAATTAAAACCTGATATAAGTAAACTAGAACAGACAAAAAGACACAAAAATTTATATAGTAGTACAGATAGATAAGCAATATACTACTGACTCACATATCACAGGACGTCTGAACTTATACGTTTGATTTACTTACAATTCCACATAACAAGACTTTCCTGAACCTCAACACCCACTGAGAACGGATATTGACTAGGTCCTACTTAATAATTTTTTCACTAATCATGAATAATATATTTATCAATACTATTTAACACCCACCTGTCGTTATCGTAAAAATGGCAAATAATCATTGGTAGAGTATTGATTGTCATAGTAACTGTTGCTGCAGTAACTATTACTAGACTATTACTTTAACTTTTTATTTATAAAAAAAAAAAAGAAAATCGTGACAAATTCAATATTTCTCCAAAAAATTTTAGATGAGTTAGCATGAGAAGGAGAAAATTATGAAAATGATTGTTTTCATGAATAACTTGAAAATACGTCTCACCATAAGTTAAACTGTCAAGCAATAGTAATACTTAACATTTTGTACATACTAGAGCTATAATATAAATGTAAATTTTCTAAGTAACACAAATAAATCAAAATTATAACACATTTTTGTTATTTCTCATGCATTTACGAAAACAAATTAAAACTGTGTTCTTCAGAGCTAAAATGTGTTTTTCACGTTTCACTATAAAAATTCTTTAACAAAACATAAATAATGTTTGAAAGCATTAACTACTTACTATGCACCATAATTGTATTCAACACTACTCCATCAGTTTACCAAATTGGTTTTAATTTCTTTCGGATAGAAAAAAGCCTTATAGTAATAGTGAACGAATTGATATTGATAAGACAATTCGAGGCAAAATACATAATTTCTGTCAATTTTAATCATATCATGCTGCATAGTTACATTTTACTGCTCTCTATTCGTGGGTTGTAAGTATGTAGATCCAAGAACAAGATATTTAAAATTTTTCAACATGATTTGAATGTAAGTGTGATAACTTAATTATTTTTCCTTTGGCTACGTAATCAGATAATAACTTGATCTCTAACAAGTATTACGACATGATAATTTTGAAGTTATTTCGAACATCAACCTAAAATTAAACATTTTGTGCATATTTTACGTCGAGAAGCTCAATTTATATAAAATTTTAGTAGGCTATACGTTTTTTTGTGCTGAACAAGAATGCATATTTAGGGCACGGAAAATGTAATTCCAATCTTTCAAAAAAAAAAAGTTTAATAGCTCGAATTTTTTACATGGTCCTTCGAGCCGGATGAGTAAATAATTATCACCTTATTACTATTTCAGTTGCGATTTAGAGTTAGTGTAATACTATCTTACTCCTGTCTGAACTTGTGACAGTTAGTGACACTCCAGTGACTATATCAGTGCATCTTGTGAGTTCATGTGCTATTAGTGAACTTGTTGACCTGTCTAGTTAGTTCTGTAATTTTATAAATTCAGCAGCATCATGTCTGAGACAAAGACAACTGAGAAGCAACCAGGCGCTAAACCTGAGTCGTCTAGCACTCCGCCCACTTAGTTATTGTCTATTGCAGTGCCTTCAGCCTCTGCTCAGCACTCACCTGGTGACGTCACATCACCAGCCAACTTCTCAACTCCTCTACAAGACATTTTATCTCACGGAGGACAACCTTCTGTGCGTACTCAACAACCAACAACACTCAGCCGCGCAAAACGGCGTTCACGATCTACATCTCCTCTCGTCATTCCCAGCGACCTGCAGAACAAACTCAACACTCAACTGGGCATGTTAGAGCTTATCGATAATTTCTGTTCTTCTATGCGTCAGATAGGAGCCACGATGTCGCTTGCAGACCTAGAAATATTTAAGTCTCGCGTTAAAGAGACTCACAAAGAGTTTGTTGAGGCTCATGAATATTTGGCGCACACGCGGCCTTCTGCAACACATCGTCACGATTATTGGACATCGAATCTCCACTCATTCGCTGATGCGCAGCTGCATATAGCTCGCATCAAAACCACACTCAAGGAAGTTGCAGGTCGCAAGGAGGCAGCACCACTCAACTAGTCACTTCAGCTTTTCCTCACTTATCAAGCTTGCCAAAACTTCCATCGCGAACGTTCAAGCGCGACTTTGCATCATGGATTCAATTTGAAGAATCTTTCACCTCGAGAGTTATCAAGGATCAACTCATTGATGGAGTAACCATGTTTGCATATCTCCTGCACTACACAGAAGGTGATCTCCACGAACTCATTAACACTCTTCCTCGAACCGAGCAAGGGTTTACTGCAGCTTGGAGTGAGTTGAACTCCAATAAGCGCAGGCTGATCTTCGCGCAACTGGATCTCTTCTTCCCCACACGTTTTGAGCATCTGTCACGCCTTCTAATGATGGTGAGAAATGCAGTCAAATGCAACTAATGGACCAATCTACTGAGAACTAGAATTGTATATTGGTGTACTATGTGCCTAGGAAACTAGACAACGACGCAAAAGAACAGCAATCAAGAGGTCATCCAAGGGCGAGTCACGTCGAACAAGCCCAGCCTTTTCAGCAGACTCCGAAGGTGTTTGTGTGTGACTATTGCAACCAAGGGCACTTTCCGGCTGAGTAGAATGACTTCCACCTCGTTCCATCTGCAGAGCAAATCAAGTTAGTGAATACCAAACGTCTGTGCATTAATTGCTTCGGCAGGCATAACACTCACTCCTGCAGAAGCAAGTGTTCTCGTCGTACATGCAACCAACGGCATCACTCACGTCTCCACGACGAAATCACCCAAAGGGTGCAATCTCACACTACGCCTTTAAGCTCAAACTCCCGCTAGGAACTCGCAGCAGTCTTCAACACTCTACACTTAGCACTCAACACTCTATTAACACAGTCATCTACAGCTTTAGACACGCTACTGACTGAAAAGAAGCTTGCGACGGATAGATTGAACAGTGGTATGACCTTAGCACATGGTACTTCGGTTCCAGGAGGGTTGAGGTCGTTGAGACTCGAATTCAATTCTTCAGTATAAGCAACAGCACTCGTCAACGTCTCAACTGAGCTGACCAATCACAGAGTCAGGACATTAATAGACCCTGGGTCAAAAGTCACACTCATCTCGTGAATCTCATAGACTCATCTTGAACAATTTTTTCTTAAATTTTTTACGCCGTCGCCTTCATGGTATTAAGCACGAAAAACTAAATTTAAATCTAACAATTTTTAAATTAAGTCTAAACCGAGACTTTCTAGGTGTACCCTTACATGACTGATTCAAATCGATTATTAATTAATTTTCCGTCTTGATCCACAACTCGTATCTGTAGATAATGTTTTTTCCTCACGGTAACTGGAAGATAAATGACTTATTAGTGATTCGATAATTTTATATCCTGGTGGGACCGACGGAAAAAATGCATGAATTGTATGAGCAAATTGATTACTTATGTATGTACTACTTGTACTATTACACTCTACACACATTGCATTAATACTCAATTTTGATGTTGGTTTTTCTGATTTATATACTTCTTCTGCTTTATAAATTTTTCATTTGAAACCTAAAGATTCAACTATAGAATCTTCAGATGTGAAGTCAATAGCTGATTTTTCGCCATATAATTTAGTGACAAGTGTACATTCTTTCATCTCCTAGATTATAACAAATTCATATTGTTATAAACAATGCGTGATTGTTAAGGGTCATATTTGGTTGTAAACAATAATGTCTACACTACAAATCCAAGTGTTTTAAGTTGAAACATTTAAAATGTTTGAATCATCGTAAGATGTTTTGATATACAGTTAAAACAAATATTCTTCAGTTTGAATGTTTTATACGCAAAAGCTACAAAACTCTTTAAGCGCTTTAATGAATTAAAACATTTTTCACGTTTTAAATAATCGATTTAAAATTAAAATTACAAGAAACGTGGTATATATATATATATTATTTGAAAAAATAAGATTGTCCTGTTATTTTTAATTGTATTTAAAAATTTCAAATATTACAACAATTCAAATATGTGTCTGTAATTCACATCTTTCGTGGTTAATTAATAAAACATACTTTTCATTCCGAACATTGAAGCTGGAAATCGGATGTGAAAATATTAAATTATTCAGTTTTATCGCAATTCTTTCATTATTTATTGTTTTTATAATGTTGTAAGCATTCAATGTCGGCTTATAACAAACTGTTTCTAACAATATTGCAATAAGAAAAATATTACCATTCAGAATACATACGTCACAAATCTCACCGAAAACTGGCAAAAAATTTTCATCACACTCTAATAAAATAATAGATTGATTTTGATATGCGGTATCATGTATAATAATTTTAGGGGATCGCATCACTTGACATACATTTCTTTCTAATTCACCAACATACTCATAAAGTAAATTGGCATAAGATAAATTTTGTAATCTAACTGTAGGACCTGGAGTAATTTCATTTCCTTTGATTAAAAAGATCTTTGATGAATACTTCGGGTAAGAATTAAGATGAGAGCAAAGACGTACTTGATGACGATAAGATAGTGTATAGGGCATATTTTTGAAATTCCGAACAACTGGAACCAGAGACATGAAATATGCGTGAGCTGACTCAAATCTGAAGCACCATTGTTGTTGTGCAGGTCCAAATAATTTTATATAACGTGGAACATGAATTAGAAAATGAAATTTTAGAACAAAATGATCAGGATATAATAAAATTGATTGCGACAAAAATAATTCAATGCTTTGACTCAATAAATTTACAGAGTCAGCACTGATTTCGTAGGAAAGACACAAATTCATGATTTGAAGTAGTAAAATATAATGTTCAAGTCGTTTTCTAAGCCCTTCTCTTTCACAAAAGTATACCCATTCATCGATTAAAAATGGCAGCGTGTGTGCTAATGCAAACATTTGTAGTGCACTTTGGCGTAAAGGCTTGTCTATGGCCAATTCATCTTTATGAATGATAGCTGATTTACTTGATTCTAAATGTCCATAATTAAAAGTTGATATATTATTATTAATATTATTGAGTAAACAAAGTTTTTCGTTCATGATGATATGACATAAGAATAATCGACATGTGATTTCTGTAACACCTTCAATTAATACGTGCATACAATCTTGGGGTAAACCAGCTGTTATGTCAAAATGAGGTATATTCATTAATGAACTTCTTCGATTAATTCCATAAGTTTTCTTCCAAAAATCCCTTGCCCCTTCACTTAAATTGGGTTCGTTTATTGCATTTAAATGATCCTCATGATTATCTAGGTTTCTTAAAATAAAATCTTCTTCAGTGAAAAATCTTTTAAGGTCTTCGTATGCAACCATGCAAGAGCGACAAGGACGTGTTGCTGAAACAGACTCTTTAAATCCACCTATCAATGCTGATGCAGGTGTATCTCCGGCAAAAAATAAGAGAGACCCTTTATAATTTTTTACAGTATTATTTATGACGATATCAATCCCTATCGTCTGTAATTTAACTATGTCATCAACAAAAAATTGTAAAATTTTTCGTAGATTATCTGGATTCTTTATATGTTTTGTTTTTACAATAGCCAGTAATTGAATGGCATTCTTTAATAATCTAAGTTCTGGTCTGATATTAGCAAGTACCCAATAAAACATAGACAGTTTTTGAGATTTGGCACTACTACCTGATACGTTAGCTATTCCTAAATCGTCATAATATAATATTATAGCCAAAGAATTTGGATTCTGTCTAAAAAACTCATTTTCTCGATAGTAACTACCATCCAAAACAGTTCGATAAGTGCCATTAATGTATTGTAAAGGATTATCTACATTAGCTCTGATCTCATCATTCATCAATAAATTTTTTAAATTCTCCAAAAAAGGAACTACATATGCATTATTATCAGCTTTACATATTTTCATTGTTGTCTCCCCTCTTGGTCCTTCTTTTTTCCTCCAAACAAAGTTTGTGGATAATTTTTTTTCTCGAGGCAAGACCAAATCTATTTCTTCTACAAGAAATTTTTCCAAATCATCTTCAGTTGTTAGGTGAGAAAAAATCATTGAAGAAGGGTACTTTTCAATAAAAATGTCTTCAATGCACTGCACTGTCAACATTTGAGTTTGAGAATCTGCTGCTTCTCTCATCTCTTTCTGGAAATAGTATGTATAATATTTCATTAGATACAGATACTTAATAAAAATATAAATATTAATAAATGATTTACCAATTAACATAAGATCTATCAAACAATTTGTGAAATAAAAAGTTGTTAAAAGGAAGAATTATCTAAATAAAAAACAATGCATCTCAAGTCACGTAGAATAGTCGTAGTAAGAATTAATGATTACATACAGACTAATTTTTATCTATCAACTTACCATAATTAAAGAAAAATAAATGTCCAACAAATGAGTGACTCCATCGATAACCTTATTCATCGCATTTTGCGAAACTTTACAGTTTTCACGTATATTGATAAAAAATTTTGCAGCATGCCATTGAAGTGACTCTATTGAATGATTAAACCCTGAAACTCGAATGTGATTTTGATTAAAATAGACTACTTATTTTATATTAATATAATTCAAAAATATTATTACTTGCAAATTGTTAATTAAATATAAGAACAATAATATAATTGTGAACTCACTTAGAGGTTCATCTTCGTTTAGTGATGCATCATGAATTTCTTCTTCTGTCTCAATGTCATTTGTATTTTCTATGTTATCAGCCGTTATATTTCCCTCTGCTCTTAAAATCGTTGAATGTTTGCGGTAAAGATGATTGTTGAACGATTTCCAATTTTGGTATGTAGCCCCACATCCATGTTGAGTACATTTTACCATAAAACTTGGATCAAATCGATGATACCGTACAATATGTTTAATTACATTCAACTTTGACACACTAGTGAAAGAACACATTGAGCATTTTTTATTAATTTCTGTACTCATTTTTATATATTTATATTGAGCACACAATAATGTTATGAAAGTATAATCTTCATATTTTATGAAACCTTTCTATTTAACCTTTTTAATATAATAATTGAATTTCTCGAATTAAAAAAATTTTTATTCATCGATTTATCAATTGATTTGTTATTGTCACTACACATATCAACACATCCGTTCGAGAAAATTTGGCAGTTTGAATTGAATCTAATAGGTGTCGCGACGAATGTACACACTAGTATAGAATATACTATATATATACACACTAGTATAATATATAATAGTATTAGTAATATACATGTGCTGTGACAAAGGTTTCTGCTGTTCGTTGGCGCCAAGTCGTATGTTGTGTAGTCTTTTATTATTTATCAGTGATCACTAATCAATTATTTTTGTAAGTCAACTGTTTGTGTTATGTGAATCGTTGGTGGAATAATGGAAAAAAAGGTTTTTTGTGCAGTGGGGCAACAGTGCAAATGTGTTAAATTTGTGTCTGATAAAAATCATTCAGATGTTAAACTTGTGCGAGAAAAAATTCAAAACATTTGTGCTCGTGATAAACTGTTAACGGAAGCTGCCAATGGAAAAAGTATCATCATTCAAATGCAAGATCCTGACACACAAATATGGTGTGGTGTTGAAGATGATGATGAAATTCCTGATAAAATGAAACTCAATATAATTTTTTTATCATCATCATTACCTGAATCGACCATTTCAATATTAACAGAAAGTAATTCTACTGTTTCATCAAAAATACTTAACAAAGAAGAAGTATTGCCTATGTCTATGAAAGTTTTATATACTGAACCTCACGTGGAAAATCAAATATGTTCGGAAGCAGAGCAGATAGATGATATAGCTGTTGATGAAGTAAGTCATATATGTATCATAATACTTAACATTGTGTAATAATTAATTGACTGAGTAATAAATTCGATAATCTATTGGTACTACTTTTTTCTTTTAAAAAAAATTTTGACAGGTGAAAGAAAATCTTGCTCCAATATCTGATCTCAATTTTAGTGAATTATCATCAGTTGCATCAACCTCTACTGCAAAATCCTGTGGTGATGTTAAATTTACTATACATGATGCTATAATTATTATGTTTTATATTAATATTTGTTCAGTATTTAATTCAGATTATAAAAAAGATGTTAAAGTTGAATTTTCCAAGAGTACAACAAAAAAATTTGCTGTAAAACGAAATATTATTTCACTTGGCGAGTCATTACCTCCACTAAATTCCGATTTACAACAAAAGGTAGACGAAATAGGTGTAGTGCATGCTCAGAAGGATTTAATGTATCACTGGGGGACGTATTTATGGCAGAAAACAGCAGGAATACCATCTAAAACTGATTATAAAAATATGGCAGAAAACATTGTCAAAGTTTATCCACCATTAGGATTGAAGAATGGAGATTCTGTAAATATTTTTATCTTTTTATTTTCATTTTATTGTAAACCAAATTTTTTCAATTTCATTTCTGTAAAGGCCATAGTCAGAGCTACCCTCAGCTCATGGATAAGGAACCATCGAAAAACTGCGAAGAAGCAAGCAGCTAAAAGGAATGCAAATGGAAAAATAATTAAATCAATTTCTAATGCTGATGTTGTTACAATAGAAACGTAAGTATAATTGTGATTTTTTAAGACATGCATTCATTGCTGTATAGTAAAAATAATTCATCTTTTATATCAGAACCGCCGATTTCTACATCAGAACCGTCGACTTTTGACGTAAATGTTGCTTTGAAAGAGCTAGAACAGAAAAAGAAAGGAGGCAATACTCCTCATATTCGCAGACTCTTGAAAATTACACAGAAGGATCGACGTGAATGGATTGAAAACACTGCTCAATCAATTTCTGAAATCATTGATAGATATCCACAACTTCAGAATAGTGACTTGGTATTAATAAAATATTTATAAATACTACACTAAAATTCTGTCTTGTATATTCAAGAATCACACATTTTCATCATTTATTATTTTCTACTTTTTAAATAATTTAAGTTACTTTTTGAATTCTACAACCTAAAAAACTTGACGCAGAAAATGATAAACGACAACATCAACTCGATGGTGAAAAAGTTATTTAAATTTTTTGAGGTTGAAGAATCGCATGAATTATCTAAAGCAATGGTCATGATTACCTTAAATAGTGAACTATCGAAAAAAAATAAAAAAAAGTATAAAGCCTCTCTTTATATTAAAACAAGTATGTTTTAAACTTTAAATCATTTTGAAATTGTGTGTATTTTTGTATCATTTTATAAGGAAGTTAAAAAATGTGTATTTTTTACAGGTTAATACTTCATTAACAGATATTGAAGTAGAAGTAGATGAATCACCTCGTTGTGTTCTGTATACTACTGAACAGAACATTCAAGATGCCATAATTGTAGCTGATGAAAATATTCGCATGCACATCGATAATCCTTCAATTGAAAAAGTAATCACTTGTTTATTAGCAGCATATTATGTGTGGCATATTGAATACCCCCAACCATATCGTCACATGTTACAATTTCTCGATCATGAAATTTTTAGAACTGTATTTGAGAAAAATCCAGTAGTTGTAAAGTTTCTAAGGAAAATAGATCAAAAACTTGAAACTGAGGTAATAGAACAGGAATAGAATATTTTTTTACGTGTGAAACAATTAAAATCGAGTTTTACTTATATAAAATAGTATTTTTGTAATATTATTTTTAATATTTTTTTTGTTAGAATAAAAATGAATATATTCATTGCAATATTTAAATATATTCATTTGCAATATTTGAAACCTTATCATTCATTCTCATTCAAGTTCCTAAATTTCTGATAGACATAATTATTAAGCATTATATCTTATTTAATCAGAAATTGTTTAAATTACATTGTTCAAAATATATCAATAAAAATTTTATTTAATTCATAATTGAATTCTTTTTAAAAAGCTTTTTAATATATTTCAGATACATTCGATAAATATTTCATAAAACACTTCAAGTGCTTTACATGGCGTAAATAAAAAGCAAATAAAATGTTTTACCATAAAACACTTGAAGTGTTGCTTTCTCTAAAGCACTTGAAAACATTTAAAAAGTGACTGCATACGTTTAAATGTTTAAAATGTTTTAACTTAAAACACTTGGATTTGTAGTGTAGTCAATATCGACTTAATTTTCAAATGAAATTGTTATTGTTTGGTTTAAAAGTATTTTAAGTAGCTAATCTTTTCATTTTTTTTTTTTTTTAGTTATTTTGTTGTAAAAAAACGGCTCTATCGAATTCGTCCAAATTTCTTTTAGGTCTTCTTCATAATAATATCTTTCGAATAAATTTTGGTTCAAGTTGATATCTTTATCCGTTCTTAAGATGTCGAAAACGAACAAATGCTGACGTCCGTACATACATCCATCCATACATACATACATACGTACACACACATCATTCTAAAAAGAAGTCAGTATGCTTGCAAATATCTTAAAACGTGGAGATTGATGATAATGTAAATATGTCAAAGAATGAAAGACAATATGCCAGCTCGAGAAAGAGAAAATTCAATCGTCGGAAGCTGGATACTTTCTCAATTTATAACGATAACATTTAGAAAAAAACGTGAAGAAATCAATCAAAGCAAAGAAGTTCAAGCAATATTATAAGCCATGAAAAGACCAATCCCTATAAATAATTTGAAGCATGAAATGATCGAAAATACAAAAGTACAAAATAAGAAAAAGGAGAAAGAGCAGTAGAAGGAAATGATAGAGAAGCTGTAGGCGGGGAAGAAGAGCAGTGGAAGGATAAAAGGAGGGATCAGCAGTAAAAATGGAAGCTGTATAGCAAAAGCCTACAGCAAGTATGATATGAAGCACTCCCCTAAAAATCACCAAAATAATAAATAAATAGATAAAAATGCTCAGAGATAATGATCGAAATATGGATACAAAGTGTGGCGTGAGAAAACTTCGAGGAAATGTGTTTTATATCGGAGATTCAGAAATTGTTTTTCAGGTTAATAAAATTCTCATTGCTGATCAAGTTTATAGAAGCACACCAGGGCTACTTGAATTATTATTATTTAAAAACTACCCAATAAACTTGCTGTTAATAAAAGAGATAAAAGAATTTTTGGTGACATTGTTAAATATACAAACATGGCTCGGAAAAATTATAATCCAAATCAAGAGCTCAGAACTGATTATCGTAAAAAATACAATATGTATGTTGCAAAGTATAATGGTCGTGGATTATTAACCAAAATGAGGAAATTTTGACCTCAATATAAATCTCAATAAAAAATCAACCAACAAATTTCACCTACTTGGATGATCCTTATGAGCTCGTTGATCGATTCTGGCTACTTATAGCTTCCTATAATGCGGGAAATAATACTTATTTGAATGAGATAATTTCAATCATTGAAGAGCTTAAAGAAGCAAATAAAGGAAAAATTTTACCCAAAATTTATTGAAAATTTTTTTTTAGTAAAAACTTTACCCAAAATTTCTATGATATATAAGTCAAAAAATTGAGTATCTTTTATTCGCGTAGTGGCTACCATACAGTTTATACGCTTCAATAAAAAAATAAGTATCAATCGTCATGATCAATATTAGACTCCTAGTTACAGTCAACTTCAGGGCCGTTGGGGAAAAAATTGTGTAATATAGGTGATGCTATAGATTCAAGTGATGTCAAAGTCAATCACTTGATAATAAAGTAGAAGGACTTAATAGAAAAACGACGGATATAGCATTTAAAGTTGAAAATAATGTAGCAGTATCAGTAAAAAATACACTGGAAACTCATCCATCTTCTTCAGCCAATTCAATTAATACAATAAATTCAAAGTTAATAGCACTTCAAACCAAGTTTGATGAATTTAAGATAATACTTAAAAGAGGTATATATTCTGAACTATAGTCGACAACTAATCATTCGTGTGTTAACTTTTGTGGTGTTCAAATCATTTTCTGAAAAAATGAGTGTGCATCGTCTTGGAAAGCATTGGGAATCTACTCCTGGTCTAGTAAGAGGGCCTCCTGAAATGGATGTCAATTAACAAGTGACGATCAGTTTGATATTGATGGTGAACGATTGTGCAATATAGTTGATCCCATAGAAAAGTGTTGATAATATTGTGCATTGAGAATTTAAAAACTTACATAAAATACTGTTGGCAGATTTTATTGAAGCAATAGATCTATCGGATGATGAAACTTGATTATTGAGAGAAACTATATCCACTTTGAGAGAACAGATAAACAATATGGAAGATTCAGTATCTGGTGAAATATCATTGTCATCATTGAATGAAACTATATCTACTTTAGAGAAGAAGTTGGATATTTTTTAATGAAAATTTATCGCAGAAAGAATTTACAGTGATTCTAAATTTTCAAAATTTGATGTCAATACTGATTCAATAGAATTACAGTTCAATGTATGTCGGAAAGCTATAATAAACCTTTTCGAAAAATCAAGGAGACGAAATGCAGTATTGAAATCATTACAATCATTGAATTTCTGGCTCAGTTGTCTAACCTAGAATAATGAATCAAATGAAAAAAATGAAGAAAATAATTTCCAATGAGCTGCATAAACCTGCAAAAACAAACTTTAAACATAGGAAATTTCATATACGAGGTTTCGATGAAACATAGCAAAGGAATTGGTTGATTAAACTGCTTACTGATCCACCAACAATAGATAGGAATAAATTTGAACAATTATCTATATATCGAAATATGCCTGGGCTGTAGAGGTGGAAACAAAAAAAGGAGAAGATGTCACTGATGCTATGAAATCAGTGTTAATACAGAAACGAGTTCCTCAAAAATAACATGTAGATAGAGACAAAGAATTTTATAATAAAGAATTTTAAATACTTATAAAGCAATACAACATAGAAATGTTTTCAACATTTACAAATCTGAAGGCGTATGTAAACGATTTAATCGTACATTAAAAAATAAAATGTGGTAACAATTTACGATACGTGGAAATTATAAATGAATTGATATTTTATTTTCTTTTATGAAATCATATAATAATACAATACATAGTACCATTAAAATGAAACCGGAAGATGTAACAGTTGATAATAAAAAACAATTGCTTCAAGACATTTATAAAGAACATTTACATTTAGTAAATAAACGTTTAAAATTAAAATTTGAAATTGGAGATAAAGTGTGTGAAAGTAAATATAAACATGCATTCGCAAAAGGATATACACCCAATTGGACAGTTGAAATTTTCACAATTGAAATCATCAAAAATACAAGACCTGTGACATATGAATTCATTAATTATCAAGATCAGCCAATTGAGGGAAAATTCTACACCGAGTAATTTACCAAAGTCCAGTATTCAGATGTCTACCTTGTTGGAAAAGTGTTGAAAAAGCAGAAAAATGTATGTTGAATGGTTAGGATTTGATAAACCACATAACAGTTGGATAGATATAAAAAATTTGTAATTTTATTAATTCAAATAAATAACGCACAATTTGTATCAGTAAATGCTCCTAATAAATAAAAACATGTTTCTTATTTATTATTTTTCGCCCTTTTTCCCATGTTTTTAATGTGATTGCTCTATTATTATTCTTATACCCCCATGAAATGTATCAGTTTTCCTTTCTTGCACCATTCGCTTATCATCTTCTGCGCTTAAAGCTTTTCTTATTTAAGAAATTGTACTCACTCTATGTTTTTCACTAACTATATGATGCTCAATTTGAGATATTTTAATAGCTCAAATACATCTTTGCATATTGCTAATTTAAATGATTCTTCATCGGGGAACTTCCTACACGTCATTATTTTATCATCATTAGATAAAGATTTAGATAATTTATCGATACCAGAGCTCATGGAACGGAATGAATCTACAAAACGAAGCTGTATGCTTGAATTTTTTTTCTTTTTTCATCATTATCATCATTCGATCTTTCTGAATTTCTATGTCTATCGATTTTAACTACTTTGGAGAATGATATATATTTTTCTTTTTTGATAGGAGTAATAGTTATAGTACCAGGAACATCTGATGATGATAATGATTCAATAAGAAAATGTGAATCGTATCCTGATAAATTATGGAAAACAATTGGAATTATAGGTTCTATTTGATAATTTAAATTACACTCATTATGAGCTGGACCACGAAATCTTCCTGTTAAATGACAATGATCGCGAACTTTCAGCTATAAACCATTTTATACAATCTTCCCCACGTTTGAGAGCAAATCTCGATTGTGAATCATTATACGAGCAATGTATATAAAAAGTTATACTACATGGTATATGTTCAGATCTTTCTTTAATAGGTGGTTTAATAATGCACTCTAAATCAGCATAAATTTCAAAAGGTACTTTTTCTTTATACATAGAATTTTTAAATTTTATTTTTAAATTTTCTTCTTCGAGGAATAAAATTTTACGATCGTTGAAATTAATACAATCTTGGATATGTTTATCATTGGATTCTTTCATTTGAAAGTGATTTGATCAACGGTCACAGAGATCTATACTCTTATTATGATTAGATAGTTGACTTGATACTCAACGAAAAAGAGATTAAATAACTGACTAATCGTAAACTAGTTTTTTATTTTTATCTACTTTTATCTCAGAAATCAAAAGATAAATACGATTTTTATTGTTATCATAATATTTACTTGAATAAACTGGTCTAATGTCATTATCATCATCTAAACCGTAAACATTAATAATTAAACCATTTAATTTCTTGAATTCACAAATATCACTCAACGGCGTTGGAAATAAGATTGTTTTTAAGGTATCAAAATGTTCGTTATAATTTGATATACGATTACTTGTTCGCGCATCTCATGCTGGATGTAACGAAGCGAGAACTGACCAGAGAAAACAGTATTCATCTTTCTCATTTTTTATGTTTAAAACAGCTTCTCTTTTTATTCAACTAGGAAGATCACAATATGTGCTTTTTTTGTTTTTTACTTTTCTTTATATATTTCGATCCTTTCTAAGGTGTATACCTATTGATATTTATCTATAAGCTATCGATTGTAACCATTGACCACCTAGAGTCACGTTCTCGAAACTCTTCTGTATCTTTCAATAAATGCGGTATAGTATGATTTCATAAATGATTTGAAAACTTCGTTGAAATCAGTACTTGTATGTTTTTTGTATTGAAATGCTTTTCTCCATACACTATCGAATCTTTTTTTATATTTTTAAATGTACAAGCTAATTCAAAATTTACAAGCAAATGATTTGTTAATAATTGATAATATTTAACTTTATCCGTTACTAATTCTTCGCATACTTCAAGAAAATTTTTTAAATTTAAATATATAAATTTAGGATTTCTTATTACATGAGTAGTACTGAGGCGATTTTTAAAAGCGCTGACCGAATCAATCATTTGAGGCCGGTAGATGCTGCTGCTACTGCTGACGATGATGATTTGCTGCTGATGATGATGTCGCTGTTGTAGCGGATGGTGTTGATCTTGAGGATGTTGTCGTTGTTTTAGATAATGTATTATTGATTACACCACCACTCACTAGTTTTTCAAGTTCCTCGTAAACACTTTGGAAAGAATTATAATCTTCATGGATTTTTGGTATTCAATGTTCAACTCTCACAATAATGTTTGAAACTTTAAACTTTTGAGATAATGGTAACGATGGATATTTTGAATTATTCCCCACCGATATTAAAAATTTACTTGTTAAATCTAGCCAACGTCTAACTTCATCTCAATCGCACTGCTCTTGTTGTCCAAAATAACGACGAACTGACTCTAATCGTGAAAGTAAGCGATCGTGAAGATTATTAATCCGCTTGAAGTCCATCGTATATTCGCTCATTTCGACTAAGTAAAAATCGTGTAGCATGATGATTATATACGTATTTTGATCTTTGTTCACCTACCCGTTTAAATATAAAAATATTTATTCGATAAATTAAACATTAAGTATTTATTGAAAAATATATAAAATGTTTGAAAGGTGCATCCCACAAGCATCTCCCATAAGAGCAGGACGCCAATGACCTCTAAGATGCATTGGATGGGGCATCATTGGAAAGAACATCAACGCTTCCTCCCAAAATGCATGGGGTGAGGAAAAATGAAAATCTATTGGTGAAGGAGCGGTTGATAACTTCAGATGGAAAATTATTAAAAGTGCATCAACGCCTCCGTAAATGCGTGGGGGGGGGGAGAAAAAGTCGAAAACTTTAGTTAGTAAAGACAGGGTAAGTTTTGAAAATAGTAGGGATAAAATTGAGGCGAACAGTGCTATAAATGAGAGTTTTTAGTTAGAAAATCACTCTTAAACGAAAAGTTGTTTGATACTTTATAATCTTTGTAGGTTGAAAAATATCTTTTCTCTTTGTGAATAACGATGGATCCATCAGAATTCAATACCTCAGCCAAAAAAATCTTCAAAACAAAGGAAATGAAGGATCTGGAATTATCGAAACGATATAAAGTGACGGTATTGAATTTGATTGCAGCCAAGTACGGTGATGCTGCTGTGGCAACTCTGGACGACGAGTTTAGAGTTTTCCTTTCAAAGAGAATTGTTAAAGTATTGGCGGCAGACGATGAAAAACAATTGCTTAATTTCCGAAAGGCATAGATGATCATTTATACATGAAATATTATGGGACTGGATGTAACTCATTTGAACGCTTTTATGAACATGTTCTCATTTCATAATCATTTGTAAGTATTTAAAAACTTTTGTATCTGCTATAAAAAAATTTATTTTCGAATAACTTATGTTTTTCTATTTTTTGTTGCAGTTACTCCAAAGAAAGAGGCTTCTAACTATTCAATCTATTAATCAGTATCAAATAATTTTATACAAGTACAATTTCATATCAGTACTAAGTATTGTATATTTTATAATTCATTTTAACATGTGTAAAAGATTAAATACAAAAGTCTATGTAACCATATTTATGTTTTATCATTTTTATAAAAAAAGAACCTTATTTGCTTTCTTCTATACATCTATGTTTAATAAGAATTAGGCGATGAGAAGAAGAAGATAATTTTGATTTTTATATCATACTTATTCAATTTGTGCTCAATCAAGTTTGTGCGCCAATGTTATGCTCAATGTTCCATATTCAAAAATTGAAATATCAGTTATTACTCGATTTGATGTTGAAAATTCTAGAGAAATATCTTCTTGTAAATCATCAGCAACATAAATATATATTGCATTTTGTAATGCATTCGTTATGACTTTTTTTAGATGATCATATGGAACTTTACCACATTCCCAATCAATTCCGTAAATAGCATAAGTATCCCATAAAATTTAGTTCCACTTCATTTAGATTGCACTCTTAAGATGCAAAACTTTTTGAAGGTTGAAACAACACAGCACGTTCTAACGATTTATCTTGGAAATTATTCAAAGAGATGATGTAAAAATCTTTAACAACTAACTCACTATCCACAAAGGTATAACCGTGTACGTTTCCCACAACAGCATTCATTTTTGTATATTAAAGAATAATCTTACTCAGATAAGAGTTTTAGAAATACTGATACATCATTCTTCGGATAAATTGAGGATTATTACGACAGACATTCGATGTTTTTCAGATAGTTATAGATCCCCCTCCCTCCTTCGACTTTTGATCATCGAGATCAAATTTTGTTTCCATTAACTCAACTCAGTAACTCACAGAACTCATAATTGAAATTAATGCATTCATTTTTTCTCACTTTTCAATAAAAATAAGCATCTAATAGAGCTCGACGGACTCAAGTGTACAACGCAGCCTGTCAAAATTAGCATTACTCGTGTTCGCTTGCGCTCGGAACATCTATTCGTAGTGGTACTTATGTTTGTTATTAGTGCTCAGTGATTATCATCAAGCACCTCTTTTTCCGAATAAAGTGATAATCATCTTACACTTGAAGTGGTGCTCATTAAAAAACTAAACCGATTCATTTCTTAGTGTAGTGATTTTTATTCAACTTATCCAGTGGTGTCTAGTATACTCAACAAACCTAAACACTCATCGATAGTGCTGAGTAAACACATTCAGTTGCATTCAAATTTCTCAACTTAACTTAATGCTCAATTCAGTGATCATTTTGACTCTGACTGAACTTATTGTTAGTTTTGTGTAATACTTCAACTCATCTATTCATTACAATAGCTGATAAAAAAAAGGCCAATAAACTCGACACCCCTCATGCACCTGAATGTTAGCTTAAACGACCTCTTATAGTAATAGACGAGGTAACAAGTGACTCAGATGCTCAAGGAGATCAAGACTCACAAGTCAGCTCGAACTCATAACATATGCGCTCGACCTCAGACAACTACACTGCACTAATCCAGTACTCAACAGCACTCAGCTGGAGCTCAACAAGCCTTTAGATGCACTGAAAAGTCAGGTACTGGTAGAAAACCACAGTCTCCGTGTGACATGTATAGAGATCCTAAGTATTACATCATCACCTGTGAAAAGTTCATTCACCGTTGCGGATTGATCACGAACGCCACAAGAAGTTATGTGATAACTGTTCAAGACATCATAAGCCAGAGGCGTGCAACACCACAAAATAGTGCAAACACTGTGGAGGCTTGCATCATACAATGCTCTACAATTTTGCTCTTCCTTGTAGCACTCGACAATGAAATTATAAGCTTCTGCTTGAGCACTCATTTGAGCATACACGCTCTCAACGTAACATTCATGCTAGTCCGCATTCAATAAGCAACACCAGAATTCACGAAAAACTGCACTTATACACCAACTCTTTATGTCACTCACCATCGTTCTTCTCCACTGACAACTCAACATCGAGCTTAGTCAAGGTGCAGACTCAGTCTTCAATAGTTTCTAATACTGTTCTCCAGTATCCTGTGCCCAATAATACTTTTTCTTGTGTTCATGTACTTACAAACTCATATACTTGAACCAATTACCCATCTGCATCCATTAATACAGATCATAACTTATCGCACTCACCTTATGCTTCTTTAATAATACTCAATGTTTACAAGTTCCCCTTGCAACCAGCTTAACTAACCTCCTGACTCCTACTTACACTCATACCGTTTGGGTAGGAGCAGCGCCTACTGTTACGGCAAAGGGAAAAGTTGTACTCATATTAACGTCCAGAGACTCAACAGACTCAGTCAACGTCGGCACTTACATTCTCAAAGATCTCACTAGGTTGTTACCATCATTTTCTGGTACGTCTGGTCCATTGCCACAATTTGTAGACTAGCAGTTAGCCGATCCAGACTACATGGTAGCCAGACCTGTTGTCATCATACTTGGTGCAGATATTTATAGCCAAATAATCAAACCTAAGGTTAGATCTCAATGAGCCGGATGATCGTTCAAGTAGCCAACTAACGCAGTGGACATTGACAAAGCGTTAATGTTCTGGGTTCAGCACACTCAAGCCAGTCATTTTGGCGAAGAACTCGCAATGATCGAGAAAAGAAAACCGTGGCCGAAACGTCACGCCTTTGCTCAACTTACCACTCATATTGACTCACAAGGAAACCTCGCGAGGTGGTCACCGTCGATTTAACTGAGGATTTTGTTTAATTATCTACGTTGTAAATGATAAACTACGAATTATTTTTTTTCTGCCGAAAAACGTTTTCAAGGGGTGTAAAGCACCACCAAAGTTGACACCCTATAAAAGTGATTTTTGATTTTCACATATTTCTAATCCAAATTTTCCAAAACGACCTTATACGTTAATAACAACATAAAAAATAATAAGAAATACTTTCACTTACATATTTACAAAACTTGTGGACATACATTTTTTTTTTTTATTAAAAATAACAAAAAATCTACAATTCAAGAACTATTAATTATTCTTTAATGGGATCAATTTTAATCGAAAAAGTATGAAAATTTACGAAATACGTGGATTTGCAATTTTTAAAATAACATTAACGACAGTGAACAAAAACGCAATTAAAAAATTTTTGATTGTTATTGATTACTTATTTAGAGTCACAATAATCACCGAAAAAATACGTCGTAATGAGAGACTGAGTAGTTTATGATTAGTCAACATATTATTTTTTGTTATCGTCACGTGGGCAACAATAGATATAATTCTTATCGCAGTCAATGATAAACTATTTTTAAGAAGAACAATTTTCACTTGTTGATGCTAATATACAATTGAAGAATCACTTTGAAGAAATATTTTTGAATGCAATAAATGGGTATACTGACATCGAAATGATAGAGGAGAACTCATTGCATTTGGAAGAATCATATAAGGATTGGAAGTGTAAATTTACATTTGAGAAATAATATTATTAAATTACAATAACTGACTCATAATCAACTCTCGTCTCTGCGATATATTAATTTTCTTCGTTATTTATGGTTTAAAAGTAGTTATACATTTATTAAACCAGATAAATTTAAAAATCCAGTCGATTTTGGAAATAACTGTAAGTCTCGTTGTGAAATTCCAGAATGTAATAATATTGTAATTATCCGTTGTGCATGGTGTAAAAAATCATTGTGACTCGAACATTTTTACAATTATTGTCATATATGTAATACGTACGATAAATAAATAATTTATCTTCTTCGTTTTGATACAAATCTAGGGAAAAAGGGAATATTTTTTTGTGGCATCGATTTCGATGTCATTTTAAGAATTGTAAAGAGATGCATCCCACAAATTTTTATACTCTTTCGATTAAAATCGGTCCCATTAACGAATAATTAATAGTTTTTGAGTTATAGACTTTTCGTTATATTGAATAAAAAAAAATGTAGATCCTCAAGTTCTATGAATATGTAAATAAAGGTATTTTTCATTATTTTTTATGTTGTTTTCAACGTATAAAGTCGACGTTTAACGCCTGTGCTGGCGTCGACGCCATAGTGCCTCCTGGACAGTCACACGTATATCACACATCCGAACAACTCCACTGTATTGTGTGCCTGTCGCTACACGTGGTCTGAGATTTTTTTTGTGGTTATATTACGCAGACGACTCGGTTTAGTGAATTAAATGAACGGTTAATGGAAAACTCACGTACAATTAGTGATTAATCATATCTATAGTCATAGGTTCAATGTTTTTGTTAATAATAATTCCAGAAAACCATATTCCTTGTGTGTTAGTGCAAGTTTATTCTCTGAACCTTCTCGTATCCAACCTTTTTCAGCCCACCGAGGCTCGTTTTAGTATTTGTTTGTTAATCAGCCGACTCAAAGTCTGAACAGCAATTTCAAAAATAACATAGAAATCGATGTCAAAGGGAATATTCCTTTTTTTCTCAGATTTGTATTAAAATGAAGAAGATGAGTTATTTATTTATTGTACGTATTACATGTAGGACAATTATCGTAAAAATGTTGAAGACGCAATGATTTTTACAACATGCACAACGGACAATTGCAATATTTTTACATCCTGGAATTTCACAATGAATTTTGCCAATACTCATGCTCTATCAAACACTTTTGGTTCATGGATTGCAGATGCATATTCTTCGTCCTGTAAAATTTTTGGTTTCCAATCATTATACGGTTCTCCAGAATGTAATGAATGCTCTTCCATCATTTCGATATCAGCATAGTCGTTCGTTGCGTTCCAAAAATTCCATAGTATTTGTTTAACGTGACTCTTCAATTGTATTTCAGCATCATCTACAGGTGTCTCCATAACTTTCATAATTTGAAATATTGTTAAAAGTAACCGAACGATATTGAAGGAGTTTACTTTCATTTTTAACTATTGAGTATTAAACAATTTTCAATTAAAAGATAATAATATTTCTGTTCAAAGCACACAATTTCATATACATATAAAATAATGACTATCAACTAAAATTAAAATAAATATAGGATGTGAAAAAATCCATTCATTACAGTATTAAAGATGAATGCGAAAAAATAATGTTACAATTTTTTAAATGATCAAGATATGTCACATTCGTTCAAAATGCTAGCACTGAACAATCCGGTTATTAGCCCAGGCATATTATTGCAGGAATAATTAACGTTTTTGAGAAAGGTGCTTAGTTGAGTCAGTGTTGTAAAAGCCGGGAAATTTTCGATGACTCAAGGCTTCGTAGCATATGGAAGAGATGTGGTAAGTGGTGAAAGAAGAAGGCCAGTCCTGAGTGGAAATGCAACTCCAACGAAAACGACGTCCCGTCGAAAATGAGATTAAAATTGAGCACTGTTCTTGAGCAGAGAAGTGAACCATTGAAGTTAATGTACATGCAAAAGTATCACAAACTAAAAATGGGCCTACGTGACTTTGTAGTACAGTACATAGCTCAGAGTTGTCTTTTATCACCAAAGTTGTTAGCCGGCTCTCTTCGAAATATAATAGATTTCAAACAGCTTAGAATTTCATAGAGAGCTGAAGATAAACAATGTTACACCTGTTTGAAAGGTCGATAAAGGAAGAACGTCAACGAAAGCGAGAAGACTATACAGTGTTACTATTACAAGAAGATTAGAAATGAAGGAGGAAGACAAGAGGTTAAATCAAAAAACTGAAGGAAGAGATAGCCGTGACTGTGGTTTCGTCGTTACAGCATACAAAAATAGACAACTGATTATGAAAGAAGAATAAAAATTTTTCGGTCATATATTCTTGTAGAAGATGATGAATAGAGTATTTGTGCAAATTTCGAATATTTGATTCTACACGTTCCAATTGTAAAGGGGCTGGGCCTTCCAGTGCGTAAGGTCACGTAAGCGATAACTGTTGCAACGTGTAGAATAAAATATTTGAAAAACTTAACCATACTCTAGATTGAGTAAAAATTGTTTGAATAAGACGTACAATAGACCAAATACACGAGAAAAGTGCGTAGAATTTTTTTTTTTTTTTATAAAAAACTATGAAAAATAATTTGCAACTCAGAATAAATGAAAGAAATGTAAAAAAATATTTTATATTACCAATTAGTAATTATTAAAAATTTTTAAGGAACATCAATAAGTGACAGCTAGTTTGTAATAATGATGAAGTAACTGGAAAGAATAGATGAAGTAAAAAAAAAAATAGTAATGACAAAAAAATTGTTTAAAAGACAATTAAAAAAAATATTATAATTTTCCCGGATGCATCATTCAGAAAATCATCGCTCATTATTAAAAAATGAATTTCCCAAAAACAATAATTGTTATTGGAAATATTTTTCATGTAAACAAAAAAAGATAAGCATATTACAAATAAATTTTCAATAAATCCAACATTCTGTTGATAATTGTTTATAAAAATCCTACAAATAGAATTGGAAAAAATTTTAAATAATTAGAAATTACACATTTGTGGATAGCATTTATCTATAAGAAATGCTGAAAAAATTTTTAAAAAATTGTTTCATACTCTTCACATGAAGAGTGGAGTGCATGTTGAGACTTAGTGCACATTACGTAATATTATTGTTGATATAATAAAAATTGAAAATTGCTAGACGAGTGCATAAAAAATGTATGCGCTATGATTTGAATTTTGTTTTTCTTAGATAGACAGTGTTAGCCTCTAGTTGACATCAGCAAAAGATACTTAATAGAAAGTGTTTCGACACGTAACATAATATTGAATGATGTTAGGGATGTTTGTCTCCGTTTTCGTATTTACGAAATAGTCGTAATTGAATAAATATTTTCCCCATCTGATTAGTTGTAAATTAAATGATTTAACTTACCATTTTCACATTTTTCTCCAACAAAACTTGTCATATCACAGTCACATGTGATACTATTCCATTTTTGGATGCATTTGCCATTGTTGAAGCATTTTTCTTGAGAACATCTTTTTGTTGCATAGAAACTAGTATAGCTACTACATCCAGATTCAACTAAAGTACTTGGAACCACGGCATCGATTAATAGATCAATACTTTCACCGCTGACATCTAGTGACGCAATACACCCCACAAATCCGTGACGACTTAAAATGTGGGATGGTAATCGATCGTACAGTAATTTTTCCACTCCACCTGAAATTGAAAGGATATATTCAAATCAAAAATATCGGGAGCAGCTTGCACGAAATCATTGACTAGAAATGATTGGGACCGACGGTCTATATTAGGTAGTAAAATGCTTCTTTGATTGTCTTTCAAAGCCGTAGTTAAAAGCTGAACATGGTAGACTTCACGAAAAATGCATTCAAAGTTTGGAATCTTTGAAATCAAAATTTTTTTTTTATCTGTTGAAACTCATGACGAACTATCAAGCGAGGAGACAAAATTACAAAAACCGGTCGTGAAAATTTAAATAGATATTTATAATATCTTTCTTCATAAAATCATAGAGATTACAATTCAATACTGATAATAGCAAAGAAAAACTTTTTAATGACCGTAACAAATACCTATAAACAATAATTAAAGAATACAAAATTGAATCGACATCAAAATGAAAATTAAGGAATTTTTAACGTTGCTTATTTGCGACAGGGCGTTTGGGGAGCACGTTTCGTATTTGTAGTTATAGTAAATTGACAAATAACAAATTTAAGAGCGAAAAGACCTCTGCCATTCGGCGAAATTCCGAAAACTATAAAAATTGGAAGAAATTTGATTGCTGAGGGTCCTGCACTGAGTGTAAAAAAGCCAGCGTATTGGATGCACTCTTTACACTCGCTGCAAGTTTTCGAGCACAATCAACGTGCTTGGAGGAATTTTGATGTGAACAAAACTGATAGAATAGAAAGTCGAGCCGTTGTTCATATACTAAAAATGAGAAAAAGAAGAGCTGACTGCACAAAGTCAGCATTCTCCGCCTATAGAATGAAAATTAAGTTATTACTCGAACCTAAGGTGGTTATTACTTTACAGATATAGTTTAAAAAAAAAAGGAAAAATTTTAATCAACATTTCAAACTATAAAAATTATGGAGCCACCTGTAAATGATACTGAAAGACAATTAAAGAATCAATTTGAACAAATATTATAGAATGCAATGAATAGGTATACTGATTTCAGAATGATGGGCGAGAATTTATTATATTGTAAAATATTTGTACGTAATGACTAATAAACTAACGACAGTTTTATAAGTTGTTAACGTTGCTTGACGATTAGGATGTTTATAGCAACGAGAAGATAGTTTGTTCACCTCCAGTTTTTAACTAAGACATGACAGGACGTCTTTTCTTCAATGAATTTATAGCTGTTAATCTTAAATGAGCATTACCATTTTTCTATTAATATCTGAAGTTATTATTTGGATTTATTTTACATTAGTGCCAGAAAGTGGTTCGTCTCGCGTGCCGTGAATATGTTTGTTAGTGAATTTTGCAGAATTTTTGGATTATCATGCTATAGAGTCCAAGTCGTAGGCAAACTCGAGCTGTAAAGAGAACTCAATTTGCCGATTGTATTGAAGTAGGTACTAACAGAGGATTCTAGCCGTAGAGATGAGGTTAAATCTATCAGAAAAGAGGTTGGACAGAAATAAAATTCGTTTAGAGGAGCGTTATAAAGAAAGTCGAAAGGAGACTCAAGACTTAGTTCGAGAGATAAGGAATTGAATTACTAACAATAATAATAACTCAATGTAATACACGTGCGTAGTGGTATGGTCGGAAAGAGTAATTTCCGGCTTATTGTGTTCGATGCGTTGAGGCGTAGAGAGGGGGTAATTCTATAAAATTTTTGCTCTCCGGTTCTCAACGACTGATTCAATTTCACCGGGCATATAGGGCAGTACTGGTGGCTCGTCTATTCCATAAGAGTACCGAAGGTGGTAATACAGCACTCTTAGAGCGGCGTCATGCCTGTGAATGTATGCTGAGCGCGCTAATATTGAACAACCCAATACGACATGAAATATCGTCTCATCTACATTACCATGGCAAACTTAGCATCTTGTGTCCTCGAGTTGCTCGTGCATAACGTCACGCTGATAGGCGAGGGTGGAAAATACACCATCTTAGCAGGCCATAATGAATCCTCCGGTCTCAGAGAACAAGCCAGCTGACTTAAGGTGTTGGAAAGTCAGCTGGTGTGACAAGTCCTGTGTTTCGAGATGACGGTAAAACACACCATGTAAGGACTTTGCCACATGTTCGTCGAGCAGTTTTAACTGCTCGGTTGTTTTTATATTGACCTTCCGCTGCTCTCTGGTCAATTGCAAAAGCATTAGACCGTCTGGGCTGCTAGGGTCAAACACTGAGCCGAGGTGTTGCGCTTCCTGAAATGCTGTTCTATATCAGAACGCATCACTTTCCAGTAGTTCAAAGCTGTTCACAAACTTGAAAGAGGATCAAAGCTCTCATAGATGTCATAAGCCAGTCCTATCACTAACCTGTCATGTAGACATTTCTAACTTCGTAGTCCACGACCTCCCAGATCACGGGAAAAGTATAGGCGTTGGACTGAAGATCGCGGGTGATAACTTCGATATGATATCATCACTTTCCTCGTGATAATGTCCAACTCTTTAAGTTCTTTTTGGAGCCATTTACGAACTCCGAATGAGTATAGCAAGACTGGGACAGCGAGCATATTCGTTGCTTTGACTTTGTTAGGGCCTGATAATTTAGAACCCCATATTCTCTTAAGTCGCCACTTGCACTCACTGCAGAAAGAATCTTTGATGACAAACACGGTCTGTAAGGGAGATCGCGCCTGTCTAAGATATCAGTATGACTCTCCAGCATCCAGATGTTTGATGATGCTCTCGTCTGTAAGCTCGACATTAGCACTCCAGTTAGGCGATCTTCTTTTTACTAAGTAAGCAATTGCGCCCCGGCTGAAACAAATATACGTGCAAAAGAAGAGAGTAAACAGGAACGCTACAGAGAGCTCATGGAGGCCATGAGAAATGTCTATCACGAATACATAGCGCACGTGATAGTCCTGGTGATTGGCGCCCTCGGAGGGAATAGGGACCGCTTCCTGACAGGGCTTCGAACAATACTAGTCTGCCGTAGTCAGGATGAGATTCTCGCGGTTCGTATATAGAAAGCGGTCATCCTCTCAGGTGGGTCGGAGCCCTGGGATCTCTGGCCGGACACTTTTAACGAACCAAATGGCGATACTAACGATAGTTTTAATGAAAATAATGATTTTAGAAATAATTTCAAAAAAGATAATTAAAATCATTAAAATTCTTTCGAAGGTAACTTTAAGTCCAACTCTGTATCAAAATTCTTTGCAAACTTTTCAATATTGGATTTGTGGTAAAAAAGGGTATTCTGAAAAGAATCGTCCGGTTTTCAAGCTGTTTGAGCTAGTTTATTAAATATTCATAATTCTAATAAGTCTACTGGTAAGACTTCATACAGAAGAAAATTTCGTCGAAACTAAAAATTAATTCAATTGACTTTTCTTCCTCTTCTGGTTCTTCGATACCAAAACTTTCACTTAAAGGGGAAATTAATGGTAAAAAATGTATCATGACAGTTGATACTGCTGCTGATATTACGGTTGTTAGTACTTCTTTACTTAAAAAAAAGGTAACTGCTATGAATAATTCTTCAGTTTCTTATTCCATTTTTACAGTTCTAGGTAACAAATTTGATTTTAATTTTATCAAGATTGTGGAAATTAATATTTCCGATATTATGGTTAATTTAAAGGTTGTTTTCGCTGAAAATGAAGTTTATTTGGATAATATAATTATTTTCAGTAAAAGTCTAAATGAACATTTTTTTTATCTTTACAATGTTTTTCAAAGACTTTTACATCCTTCTCTTAAGGTAAGACCCAAGAAATGTATATTTTTCCAAAAAGAAGTTCCTTGGACATGTAGTTTTTGGTGAAGTACTAAAAGTTCTCCAGATAAAATTCCTGCCATTATTAATCGGCCCGTTCCTCAAAATAAATTTGAACTTAGAAGTTTTCTAAGTCTTGGTTCTCATTATAGGAAACTCGTCAACAATGTTGCTACTATTGCAAAACTTCCATATCTCATTAGTCAGGAAAAGGAAGACTTCATTTGGAATGATTTAGCTTTTCAAAGGTTCTAAAAATTAAAACAAATTTTCACTTCTATTCCAATTTTAGGTTATCCGGACTCAAATTATCCTTTTATTCGTGATACTGATGCTTTGAATGTTGGCATTGGTACTGTGTTATCTGGAAAAATTCTAGTTAATAGAAATTGTGAGAATGTTTATGATGAAATAGTTATTGCTTATTCTACGAAAACTTTAAACAATCGTAAACGTAACTACTGTGGTACTAGGAAAGAATTATTAGCTATTGCTATTTCTGTTAACCATTTTCGTCATATTCTTCTTGGCAAGAGGTTCACTATTAGAACTGATCATGCTTCTTTCACATGGTTACTTTCTTCCAAAAATCCTTAAGATCAAGTAGCCCGTTGGTTGAAAATCTTATTCCAATATGATTTCGAAGTTCAGCATAGACCTGGTCCTAAACATGATAATGCTGATGGCCTATCTCGGCGTCCGTGTGATTGTAAAAAATGTATTGAAACAGATTCTAATGAGAAATGTGATAGTTAGCATATGTTTGTGTCATTTGTGAAATTGACAATGATTCTGATTGAATTAAATTTCGAAACGACGATACTATTTTGAATTTGTTAATTACATTCAAACAGGAAAAAAAAATTCTCGAGTTTAATGACGTTTCACATTTTGATTCCACTTTTAGAATTTATTTACTGTATTGGAATTCTCGAGAATTGAAAAATGGCGTTTTAGTTAAACTTTGGGAAGCTCCAAATCTTTTTCATTTCATTTTTCAAGTTGTCATTACTCCAGCTAAAGTGAATGAAATAATTCTTGAGGCTCATAATTCTCCTTCTGGTGGTAATTTTTTGAATCAATAAAACAATTACGAAAATTCGTCAACGATTTTTCTCGGCAACTCTCAAACAAGATGTTAAGATTTGGTATAAAAAATGCCAAGGTTGTTTCGCTAAAAAGAGTCCCCATAAAAAGTCTCATGGTCAACTTCAAATTTATAATGTCGGTTCTCCTTTTGAAAGGGTTGCCATTAATATTCTTGGTCCTCTAACTGAAACCTTTTCTGGAAATGAATTTTAACTTGTTGTTACAGATTATTCTACTAGATGGCCTGAGGCGATTCCTCTGCCTAATCATCAGGTTTCTACTATTGCTGAGGCTCTAGTAACTTGAAAATTTTGCAGATATGGTGTTCCTATTGAAGTTCATTCTTATCAAGGTAGAGAATTTGAATCTGAAATCTTCAAGGAAGTGATGAGTCTTTTTGGTATTAAAGATACGAGGACCACGCCTCTTTATCCTTAATCTAATGGTTTAGTTGAAAGGTTGCATAGGACTTTCCTTCAATATCTGTCCAAATGTATTATTAAGAATCGAAAAGATTGAAATAATTTTCTTTGAGGAATTAATCCTTCACATAATCCTTTTACTGATGTTGTTTTTAATCTTCGATAATTGAAGATTGTTCACGATAATGTGCGTGATAAGTTGCAAATTAAATCAGAAAAACTTAAGTGTATGTATGATTTGAAATCCAATGTTCTTTTTTTTGATGCCGGTCGAAACGTTTGTTTATTTTTCCCTCAAAAAGTTAAAGGAAGATGTCCGAAACTTCAACGTAAGTGGAAAGGTCCATATATCATTAAAACAAACATAATGATGTTGTAATTTCAATTCATAAAATTCCAAATGGTCATTTCAAAGTTGCTTAGGTGAATAGACTATCCTCTTATGAAGATGATTAGTTATTCTGACTTTTTATGGATTTCTACTTTCTGTTTAATTCAGGGTTTTTGTAACCTCTAATCTGTCAACATTGGCTCTTATTGATCATTTGATTATTCATTCACAATGTCTGTCCTGGAGCGTTCTCGAGGAGTTACTATATAATATACACGGTTGGAGGCATTCTACCGGAATCCTTTTCTTCATTCATTGACCAAAGTGAGGCACTAGATGACCATGGTATCCTATTATTTTTGTCTGAATAGTATGCATAACTGTAAGCCCAATTTATTAATAATTTAATTTGCACTATGAGCAGAAGCTATCGAACTTATTTTTGAAAATTTCTTGCGCAAGTTGGAATTCGTTGTTTTAATTATATTGAATCATTTACTTGAGAGTCGGATTTAATGTTAAAAAAATGCGTAGTCAGTTATTTATTCAAAGAATCAATTCAATGAAGTGTAGCTAGTCAACCTAATGATTGAATAATACAATTTACAAATAACTTTGATTCTGTAAGGAACAATTTTGTATTGTTGAGTTCCATTACCTTCCAGTTCTTGGTATTTTCTGTTCGTTGGGTTTTTATTGATTCTTTTCAGTGGTTCCTTCTGATGAAAAAGAAGAAACGAAAGGAAACTGAAGATGAAAATTTGGATTTTTAATTTGACTAATGGACGATTAGTTTTAAGGAAACTTTTGTTGAATAGAATCACGTTATTAGTTTAATTTCGATCATTTTGGTCTGTATGGAAGTTTTCACCTTCCGCAGGATTTTCCCTCACTAATTATCTATTAAATTCCCTTTAGAAAGTTATTGAAATTGTGTCGATTGGTGAAATTTGAATTGTCGTCATATTTCTACGTTTCATGATATTGAAAAAGATCTAAAAGGATTCCGAACAAATTCGGTTGGGTGGTTCTTTTTCTAACAAAAAATCTAAAAAAAAAAAAAATAAGAAGATTAACTATCTGAAAAACTTTTAAAAGGAAGTACAACAATTTTCTTCGAAAATGAAGTCAGTATTAACTAGACATTATTGTTCACAACTAAATGTGACTTTTATTAAACATGCATTGTTTACAACAATATGAATTTGTTATAAAATATCAGTGCTCTGCAGTGGTCTGGGTGCGACCCGAAAGGTCCACACGACTAACTTTCCAGTGGAGAAAATAAAAAAACACCTCGAATGCAACCCGTTTCTATTTTTTACAACAAATGGAATTGTTATAAACGAAATGAGTCTGTTTTTATTCATTTGATATGGTTAGTTACTTCATTTCAGTAAAAGAAAAAATCGTGCGTTAGAAGAATTCAAATATACCTAATAGATCCTTTTTGTCATTATTTACAACAAATTTCATTGTTATAAACAGATAAAGTATGTTTTCATTAATGTGATACGATTGGTAACTTTTCTTTAGTAGAAAAAAAAAATTACGCGTTGGAAGCATTCGAAGATATTGCATAGATTTCTATTTCTATTATTTATACGAATTTAAAATTTGTTACTTAAATATTATCATGATCAATAATCATTTGTTAGTAACAATGTTCAATTATTATGAACACAATTCCATATTATTGACAATTATTATTGACTATTATAGCGTCTTTAATGCTGTTTTCTCGATCCTAACACGAGTTTAAAATTCTTTCACTGCTGATTTTGTTTTTTAAAATTTCTTTTTTTTATGAAATACCGTCATCATATTTTCATACAAGTATTTTAATCATTAAATAATTAAATTATTAAAAAGATTTTGAACTTTTGTCTAAAAAATAATATAATTTATAAATTGAGAAATTCAGGTCATTTTCCATTTTTTCTAGTTTTTTTGGTACTGCAAAAAAAATGGCTAGACCGATTTTGCTGAAAATCTAACTAAATCTAAGTTACATAATTACGCGTCGAATGCAATTGGTCCTACATCGATATCATTTCTTGTTTTCGAGATAATCGAGGCGAAAAATAATTCCGAACGCACATACACATACACAGACGTCCACTGGAAAACGATTCTATTCGACTCTGGGCACCTTAAAACTTTGAGATATGTCCAAATTCAGGATTCGCAAAATCGGACCCATTACTATAACTTCCCCCTGAGAAGTTAATTAAAAACTGTATTTTTCAATTGACTTATGTGTGTTTCACACTGATTTGGATTTTTTCAACAAAATGATAAGTTATGACTCTTAACAATCACGCATCGTTTATAACAATATGAATTTGTTATGAACAATTAATAATTGTATTTATTTATTAAGTTGTATGTATATCACATGGATTCGGATGCTTTCAACAAACATTGTTTATAATTATTTAAATTTATTATAAACAATTACTCATGGAGAGTTCGTCAAGTTAGCACAGACAAAGTGTGCTCAGACCTATTATCTTAATTAATTTTTAAGCAGACAGAGTTAAGAAGCGGCAATATTGGAAGCTAGGCTGAAATCTCAATTTTGATCGTTTTTGAATCGTATTAAATTGAATTTGAATTCATTTAGTTTGAGATTCCATTTTAAACATTATTTAGTTTCAGCCTGATCCAACTTTACCCAACTTATAGCATGTCTATAGCAACGAGGAAAGAGTTTGTTTATTTTCAGTTGTTGACCAAGACTTGAGTTGACCTGACGTCTTTTCTTTAATTTTTTAATAACTGTCAGTCTTGAATAAACATTTCTATTTCTTTATCAATCTCTGAAGTTATTATTTGGATCTATTCTACATTATTTTGAGGAACTATATTAAGGATTGAAAATCAGGAATTATAGAAGACGAAGAACATGCATCTGCAATCCATGATTAAAAGTGTCTGATTAAGCATGACTATTGGCGAAATGCATTATGAAATTCCAGGATGTCAAAATATTGCAATTATCAGTTGTGCACGGTGAAAAAACCGTTGTGTCTTGAACATTTTCACAATCATTGTCATCCATGTAATATGTGTGTAATGTCTGAATGCATTTTAATTTTAAAGAATTCCATTAAAGTAAATAAAGTTTCGAAGTTGAATCTAAATGTGAAACACCACTAAATTTAAGGATTTTTTTTTCTTTTTGAATTAAATTATCAAACTCGAAATACTATCATCATTCTGGAATTTTATCTAATCGGAGTTATCATTTATTTCACAAATAGTACGGAAATATTTTTGTTATAATAACGTTCTTCATTAGCATCAATTTTTAAACATTTCTTACAATCACATGGACGGCGAGATAAAGCATCAGCATTACCATGAATTTGACTAGGTCTATGCTGAATTTCAAAATCAGTTTGAAACAAAATTTCTAACCAACGAGCAACTTGATCTTTAGGATTTTCGAAAGAAAGTAACCAGCTAAGAGAAACATGATCAGTTCTAATTGTAAATCGTTTACCGAGAAGAAAATGATGAAAATGTTCAACCGAAATAACAACAGCTAACAATTCTTTTCTAGTAACACAATAATTCCGTTGGAGAAATCCTGACATCATTCAACTTTCGATAATCAACACGAAATCTGATATCACCACACTTTTTAGGAAGAAGAACAACAGGAGAAGCCCAAGAACCATAAGAATGTCCAATTGCATCTTGTTCTTTTATTTCTATCATAACAGTATCAACTTTTTCCCTATAATGTAAAGGAAAAGGACAAGGAACTTGTATAATAGAGAGAGCATTTCCAACATTAATAGATGTCGTAAAATTTTACACTTCCCAATATCGTAAGAATTTTTTCGATCAAATATTTGAATTTTTCAGTAACAATTGTTTAAAACATAAAACATTTCTCTCATCCAATAACTTCGAAGACCTATGAAACAAATCTAAAATGAATTCAGGAAAATTATTTAATTCAAAAGAAATTTTATTAATTGTAACAACTTTACCATTCGTAAGAAATTTCTTATAAAGAATTTCCCTAAATTCACCAAACAAACCCGATTTAACTAACAAAAAAACCTCGCGAGGTTGTCACTGTCGATTTAGCTAAGGTTTCTATGTAATAATCCACGTCGGAAATAATGAACAATGTATTTTTTTTGCTGCGGAAATACGTTTTGAAGGGCTAAAAATCATCCCCAAAGTTGACACCCTATAAAGGTAATTTTTGATTTTCACATTTTGAATTGAAATTTTCCAAAACGACCTTATACGTTAGAAACAACATAAAAAATACTTTTATTTACATATTTACAAAACTTGTGGATACACATTCTTTTTTTTTAAAAAAATAACAAAAAATCTGTGACTGAAATACTATTTATTATTTTCTAATGAGACTAATTTTAATCGAAAAAGCATAAAAAATTACAAGATACGTATTTTTGCAATTTTTTAAATAACATTAATGACAGTCAACAAAATTGCAGTTTAAAAATTTCCAATTGTTATTGATCAATTGACTCATTGACTGAGTAGTTTATGATTAGTCAAAATATTATTTTTTGTTATCGTCATGTGGGCAAACATAGACATTATTCTTATCAAAGTCACTCATAAACTATTTATGGGAACAATCATTCCTGTTACTGTAATATACGGATTATTCAATGCTAGCATTTTGAACGAATGTTTCATATTTTGATCATTTAAAAAATTGTAACATTATTTTTTTGTATTCAACTTTAATTCTGTAGTGAATGGATATTTTTGCATCTTGTATTCGTTTCAATTTTAGTTAATAGTCATCATTTTACATGTGTAAAAAATCGTGTACTCGAAATAGAAATATTCGTATCTTTTATTCTAAAAATTTTGTAACATTCAATAGTTGAAAATGAAAATTAAGTCCTTTAATGTTATTCGGTTACTTTTAAAAACATTTTAAACTATGGAAATTATGGAGACACCTGTAAGTGATGCTGAAATACAATTGAAGAATCACTTTGGAGAAATATTATTGATTGCAATGAATGGGTACACTGATAACGAAATGATGGAGGAGAATTCATTGCATTTTGAAGCACCATATAAGGATTGGGAACCAGAAATTATATAAGACAGAGAATATGCATCTATAATCCATGAACTAAAAGTGTTCAATGAAGCATGTACTACTGATAAAGAGAGCTTTAGTCATGATTATAAATTGCGAGCAGTTGAGTATTAGCGAAGAAGTGAGAAGAAGAATTCAAGTATCGATAGTGTTAAGCAGAAATTGTGAAAAGTACAGTCCACTGAACCTGAAAATCCAGTTGATTTTGCATTTGGAGATCACTGTAAGTCTCATTGTGAAATTCCAGAATGTAGAAATATTGCAATTATCCGTTGTACATGGTTTAAAAAATTGTTCTCTCTTGAACATTTTTACAACGATTATCATATTTCTAATAAGTACAATAAATAAATAATTTATCTTCTTCATTTTGATACAAATCTAGGAAAATGAGGGATATTTTTCTAGATTTGTGTATAGCCGAATCGACGGTGATCACCTCGTGAGGTTTTCTTCTAAGAAATCTATTTGAAAAGAGAAGAATCATTAACCGTATTATCAGCATCAGTATCAACTAACATATGACAGTTTTTACCATCAATTTCACCTTTAAGTATAAGTAAAGGTTTAAATAAATAATCTGATTCTTGAAAAATCATCGAAGAACTAACTACATTATGACTTAATTCTGACGAAATTTTTTTTTTTAAGAAATTCAACTTAAAAAGTTACCAATATTTTAAGAATTATTTTCTAAACTAGCTTGAACAGCTTGAAGATCTTGACAACTATTCCTCATATGACCTTTCTGTCCACAAACTCAACATTGAAAATCTTGAGAAGAATTCCCATTATCGATTTTCCTGGAATTCTTTTTAGAAAAATTAGAATTATTACTATTATTCCGGAAATTTCACAAATAATAATAATTATTATTAAACTGTTTATTGAAGTTTTAATTTTTATTATCTTTATGATCATCATTTTTATTAATATGATCATCTTCAACAGCTTTGGTTCCGAAACATAATTTATCAATCGACTTCAATTCAACAGCCCGTTGAGTCGCCGATCGAAGAAATTTTATCGTTTTTGACCGTAAAGAGTATTGTAATTTTAGATTATTTACGCATATTCAACTTGTTGAGAATTAATTAATTCTCAGTTTAAATTTGCCAGCTGACAGGAACTTCGGCGGCCATCTTGGGACTGGGTCGATAACCAATCGACCAAACAATCAATAATTCTTAATTTGGTCAATCATTTGACTAATTTTCAGTGTCCCCTTTGACTAATGAAGTTCCTGTCGCCAATCTTCCACTGTTCTCGTTCACGTGTACACGCCATTCTTATTCATTCTTAACAAATCTTACAAGTTTGAGTCAATCATCAGTACTAGTAATTGTAAATTATCAGAGCCATTCAAGCTTCATTCTAAAACTAGAATCAAGTAATATTTCAAGACTTTTCATTGTAATTTAAGACATTACATCAAGATTCATTTTGCATTGCATTGATAGGCTAACGCCACGTGCACAATCACATTCTTGCTCATCTTGAGAAGTGTGCTGAGCTCGTGTGGGAGGTCAATAATACCGAACACACCAAGTTGAGTATTTTTTGGACATTCAATTCAGATTCAATAATTAAAAATAGACATTCAGTGATTTTGATCGACATTCAGTCTTCCTATTTTATAACACAAAGTTTGTCAGTATATTTAGTGTACCTGTTAGTGCTTAAAATAAAGATACTTTATTTTTTATAGAATCTGACTTCCGTTTGCTCTGTTCCGGCACAATCATCCCTATCCTTAAACGGTTAGGTTAATTCACAAGTTGAGATTTTCTCAACACAACTTATTTATCCAAATCGTTGGAAAAATCGATTCAACTTTCATTTTCATTCTGTTTCCTAGCTTGGAAACGACTGAAATAAGCTCTAGAAAATTGAGCTGAACGAAACGATTTTTTAAAGATTTCGATAACAGACTTAAATTTCTCAAATCATCGATGCTCAAGTTTTCTAAAATTTCTTAAAGTTCGTCCTTCAAACAGGACACTAAAATTAGAAGCTTCAAGTTCATTCGACTAATTATGCAATCGAGCGATGGTCTCAAATTGACGTGAATAAGATTCCAACGTCTGAGAACGATCATATTTTACCGGTTACGCGAAAGATAACGAATTCCCGGCGGACGATGATGAGACCAATTCAATTAGATTGAGATTCAAATTGAAAGAATTATTAGGATTAACAATTCATGAAGAATTATTTGGATGAATGAATTTGTTTCAATATTTATCGAATTGTTATTATTAATATTATTCATCTTGCGATTCGTCAAAGGTGTCTGGCCAGAGATCCCAGGGCTTCGACCCACCTGGAGCCTGACCAGACGGGATTATCCTGCAGACCCCGACTCCCTCAGGTTTGAGGGTGAGCCGAGGCTGCAGCCGTTCAGTCAAAGTTATTACAATCGTCTCAGGATTCGGAGAGACGCGAGGATGACCGCTTTCTGCATACGAGCCGCGAGAATCTCAGCCTGACTACGGCAGACTGGTGTTGTTCGAAGCTCTGTCAGAAAGCAGTCCCTCATTCTTCCGAGGACGCTAATCACCAAGACTATCACGTGCTCATGACCTCCATGAGTTCTCTGTAGCGTTCCTGTTTACTTTCCTATTTCGCACGTATATTCGTTTCAGCCGGGGATGAGAACTCAATGTACTATACGTGCTTGGTGGTATGGTCGAAGAGAGTATTTGGAATTCTTTGAAATTTTCGCTCTCTCGTTTTTAACGACTGACTCAATTCCACCGGAAACATCGGGCAGCACTGGTGTCTCGTCTTTCCTATAAGAGTGCCGAAGGTAGTAGTACAGCACTCTTAGGGCAACGTTATGCTTGTGAATATAGGCTGAGCGCACTCATATCAAACAAGCTGATAACAGATGATGTAGCGTCTCATCTATATCACCGTGGCAAACTCGGCATCTTGTGTCCTCAAGTTGCTCGTGCATAACCTCACGCCGATAGGCGAGGGTAGAAAATACACCCAAAGAACAAGCAAGCTGACTGAAGATATTGAAAAGTCAGGTGGTGTGACAAGTCCTGTGTTTTCTTTTTTATTATCCATCTCTTTCCCCTCGTTAAACCAGCGCTCTTTCGCGGCTCATATTTACAGTGCCGAGTAACACTCTACTCTATACTGAAAAGTTCGGGTGTGACGTCACGACGCAATGTTCAAATGTAAATATCTCGATAACTATTTAACATTACGGGGAAATTTTCAATATGCAATTAAAAATAACTATAAGCTTTCATTAAAATCCAAAATAGGATTTTTTCATTGAGTATTCATCGAGATACAAAATAGGCCACGCCCCAAGTTTCGTTTTCCGTACATTCCAACTTGATTTCTAGCCTCTTCTTTGTCTGTCTTGCCTCAATGCCATCTTATGCGGACCTCTTTTTCATGGCCATAATTTTTCTCCGATATATATCTATATAGATTATCTTAAAATACATATAATGTGAAACGGAAGTTTATTTAATTTTTGGATTTAAACACTAATGTTTATTTATAACGAACTGAAAAAGAAGGAATATGACAACTGAATTTGTTATAAATCATCGACAACGGAATCTGCGCAATCAGTTCGAATGCTTTCAACCTGATTTTTTTTCTTTTACTAAAAACAAGTTACTAACTATGTTACGTGGATGGAAATTGACTCAATCAAATGAAATTAATTCGAATTTTTTTTACCGGGATTAACATAATTGTAATCGCTTCAGAAGAGCATCTATTAAATCTTACATTGAAATCCGAATTTTTACTGTTTCCATTCATATACACAAATTTATTACTTTTTCTTCCATGTTATCACAAAGTATTACGTATCTAGAATGGGGATACCTGAACGTCGACATTTTTTTCTAAAACTTCACTCAATCAATTGATTCTCATGTAACGCAATCATGTCATATCGATTATTTACAGTAAATAAGAGATTCTGTTAATCGGCTGAGAAAATAAATGATTTCTTATTTAGGTTTATCACTTCTTTCAATCTATCACTGTTATACCAGTCGAACAGCATTTACGCGGACAAATAGATAGAAAAAAACAAATACATCCTATATCTTTTGTCAGATTTAATCTTTTTAGCCTGGTGCACTGCAAATCCCAAGATTCCAAGAACGTGTTAAAATAACACACATGAAGCGTATTCAATGTAAAATGTCCGTAAACAAATTATACGTGATTTATAGACACTTTTTATGCATTTCATAGTGTGTGGAAAATCTATAGTTCGTTTACGGCATTTAACATTGAAGAGGCTCAGCGTGTTAAATGTGTCTACAAAAATAACAAACTCGGATTTGCTATGTGGTAAGATTGGTATCACTTTGACTTCGTTCAACTTATCTCCAAATAACTTTCCTTGTTATAATCATTGCGATGGATAAAAAATGAATTTAAACAAACGTCTACATTTAAAAATAATAGAATTTGTTATAAGTAACCAAACTGGAGATCATCACAAAATTTGAGTTGTTTTGCCGTAGAAACGGGCTTCAATAAAACGAAAGTTAACGACGAAAAAAAATAAATTTTAAAAAAACATTCGTTGTCTATCGATTTTTCGTGTAAAGTTGAGTTTCCACGGCATTTCCGCGATATCGTAGGTTTTTAATGTTTTTTTTAAATCTCAAAAAAAAAATTTTCGGTGCGAGATAAGGGTTCAACCTACCAAAAAAAAGAGTTTTATTATGTTTGAAATCACAAAATTGCACCAAGTTTGACTTGCCATAATCACAAAACTATAAAATTGTTTAATAAAAATATCACATAAGTGTGCCTGTTCTGACTTGGAGGGCCCCAAGTCAGCAAGTCTCAGAATATTCGAAAATTGTTAATGCCGGACTTGTCCACCGGCGCGTTAGTCAACTCACTGGACTAATCATCGGGAAGTATTTCTCTCATGGCCCAGAAAGCAACTCTACGGCCCTAGTGACGCCAACAAGCACGCGGTCGAGCACTTGTGGCGTCAGTTAGCTCCAGGCAAATCACGCGGTCATCTCTGTACAACCTTTCGCAGTCAAATCGCAGATTTTTTCAGTCAGCTCACCCTTTGTAGTTAGAAATACGGTCAAACAGACTCAGACAACTCTCGTGAACATAATTGAAGCTTCATAATCAATCTCATCCTAACTGGTAGGCTCTTTTTAATTGACATTTTGTTAACACACTTGTAACGATATTTTATTGCTATTAACATTGTTCGATCATCAATAACATTTTAAATTAATCATCTACTAAGTAATCTAATATTTTTCAAAGTTTGATTATCAATTTCTATCAATTAGCAATTTCATTCATTTAATTTCCGATTATTTTTTAATATAATATGTTCGATTCCCGGAATTTCATTATTCCATACTCTTAATTTTTTAATTGATAATAAGGTGATAATTTGAAAATCAAAAGTTAAAATTTTCCGTGGTGCTTGACACTATTTTACATACATTTCCAAGCATACTACTTTATGTATCGAAATAATAAAATTTTGATAGTTTCTCTGTTTCCGGCATCAAGATAATCTAATCTAATTTAATTTTTTTATCACCGTAAAATAAGAGTGTAAAATTTGCTATCTTTTCTACAGTATTTTATAATTATCCTTCATACAATGATAAACTAAACTCAGATAACATACCTATGTACAGTAATCCATCAAGATCCAGATTTTCATTATCTCCATGGATAGTTTTCAATGTTGTGTGATCATCTATTGCGAGCGTATGTTTTTTTGGAGAAGGCCGTTCAATACTGACAGCATGCCATTTACCATCATTCAATCGAGATTTTAAGTTATCTTTCATTCGAATTGGTCCATCACCCAGATCAAAGGTATAGTGAATATGACCATCGATGAGTTCAACAGCAATGTAATCTTTTTCTTTGCCACCATTAAAAAGAATCAATCCGTTAGACTCCCATGTTTTAAACTATAATCAAAATATCAAAAAAATAAATATAACGTTTGCTGCCTGAAAAAAACAAAAATTCTTATAATAACAGAAATTAACAAAATTCAAATTTATCAAAATTTGAGATACATCGCAACACAGTTTGTAACTATCTCTATTGAAGAGGAAAAATTACGCGATGGAAGATCTTGAATACAATATAAACGAATTTCATTCGAATAGAATATTAGAAGTAAATTTTAGGTTTTCCAATTTGAATTAATGACTCATTTTACTCAACCTACCTTTATAACTATTTTAATGAGAATAAAAATATATGAGCAAATTTATTTTTACCTAAGTAATACTGTCATTCGATTCTTAAAAAATATGTCTCTTCATTTACCTCATTTACTATTATTTTTTTCTGTTTCGCTGATTCGTGAATTTGTTTGTTATAACTCAGTCATACATTCTCTACTGTTCAGTATTAGAGAATGAGTTGAGCTGTTAATTAACATTTCATACGATGGATCGAACAATATCTAATTTTGAAGTTGACATTTTTTGAACCTTAAGAAAAAAAAAAGAAATATCACGACCCCAGATCTCGTTGCTGCCCTTGATGGAACCAAAACTACTAGTAAAAACGCCGCATATGACTGCTACTGCTATTAGTCTCAGTGTTGATGTTAACACCATTAATCTCAGCCCAAGTACAATTCATTAGAGTCGTATAAAATTCTGAGAGTTGATGGCAACACAATTGAACAGGAATTTGGCAGTGGCAAAATGTTTCGTCGTACATTGGGATGAAAAATTACTGTCCTATATCGCTGTTCTTAATAGAGTTAAGAGATTACCCGTTGTCTTGTCTGGTTTAAAAACTGATAAACTGAACTACTTTGTCCTTACTTTAATGAGGGTTGTTATTTGTTCTAAAGAAACGATTTCGATGGTAATAATAGAGTCTCTAAATTTCAAAGCATAATTTCCAGTTACTTGGCGTAACTTTTATTAATTGGCTTGAATATTTTCAATGTTTTCAAAATTTCATGCTTCTGTAAAATCTTGACCGTGCGCCAAGTTTTTCGTTGTGATGTTTATTGTGTCATTAAACATACTAAATAAAAAAAAAAAAAACCGAAAATAAATATTTTCAATATTGTTGATTCTTAGATTTAAATAATTGGCGTGTAATAATTTCAGGAGATTTTGTAATTTCAACGCTGTCGTTATTTATGCTTGGCGCACATTTTTGTACTGCCTCGAAAAAGGGGGTTGCTTTTCATGAGATTTTTTAATTTTTTTCAGATACAATTACTTTTAAGAAATTTGTGATAAAATTTTCGTTCGTGGTACATAATTTTGAATGCCTTTAAATGCCACCGAAAGTTACTAATATTTCGAACGTAGTACGTGAGGTGGATGGAGTTTGAAACTTGTATGAAGAATGATTATTTGACTAGTTTTTTAACGCCTGCTCTTTCTTCCTGATGTCATAACTCTCGAACTCCTTTTGCTTTTAATGCTTTAGTAGAATGTGATCCTAAAAGTTCGGCCTTTTCTTTCGTTAGATTCAGATCCCTGGATAGATCATCGTTCTTGGCTCAATAAGATTGGAGTATTACTAGTAGAAGGCTCATGAAACTCTGGATCAGAGGACAAATCTTCCGCGCTGTCTGGTGATGTCTCAGTGTCTAGTGATGAATGCGCTGGCAAATCCTCAGAACGGAACACAAGTTTGTCAACTGAACTCACGTAAGGATACTTCAGAGCATGTTTTTTTTTCCTGTTTTACCCTTTAAGATTAGTGAGACAAAAATAGCAGTCAGTAATGTGATCTCTTGGTTCACGCCAAATGGCCGGTTTCGTAAAGGGCAGCATCTTAATTTTTTTATCGGTTAGGTTTCTGTAGCAATTTGTACAGCAGACATGTGGCACCCACGATTTATCTAGATTGGCAACTCTAATTTTGAAATAATTAAAATAACACTCTTTTATATACGTAGTAATAGACTTCTTCTCGCTATCTGTTATGAACTTTCCACACGCGTAACAAAACGATCGGGAGAATTGATGCAACTCCGTGACATTTTTGTAGCTTACTGTCCGGCGTTTCGAACACGATTGAACTTGTTTCAATATTTTATTTATTCTTTGTAGTATCGTAAAGAAAAAAAGTGTAGAGGTGGAAAATTCACGCGAGTCATTCATTTCTACAACGGTAACTAAACAAACCTAAGTATTATTATTTTTGTGGTAGACTCGAGGATACATAATGAAACCAATATGAATCACTTAGGTGGGAGAATCGATGTTAAATAGTGTTATTAAAAAATTGGGCTTACAGTTATGCATACTATTCAGACAAAAATAATAGGATACCATGGTCATCTAGTGCCTCACTTTGGTCAATGAATGAAGAAAAGGATTCCGGTAGAATGCCTCCAACCGTGTATATTATATAGTAACTCCTCGAGAACGCTCCAGGACAGACATTGTGAATGAATAATCAAATGATCAATAAGAGCCAATGTTGACAGATTAGAGGTTACAAAAACCCTGAATTAAACAGAAAGTAGAAATCCATAAAAAGTCAGAATAACTAATCATCTTCATAAAAGGATAGTCTATTCACCTAAGCAACTTTGAAATGACCATTTGGAATTTTATGAATTGAAATTACAACATCATTATGTTTGTTTTAATGATATATGGACCTTTCCACTTACGTTGAAGTTTCGGACATCTTCCTTTAACTTTTTGAGGGAAAAATAAACAAACGTTTCGACCGGCATCAAAAAAAAGAACATTGGATTTCAAATCATACATACACTTAAGTTTTTCTGATTTAATTTGCAACTTATCACGCACATTATCGTGAACAATCTTCAATTATCGAAGATTAAAAACAACATCAGTAAAAGGATTATGTGAAGGATTAATTCCTCAAAGAAAATTATTTCAATCTTTTCGATTCTTAATAATACATTTGGACAGATATTGAAGGAAAGTCCTATGCAACCTTTCAACTAAACCATTAGATTAAGGATAAAGAGGCGTGGTCCTCGTATCTTTAATACCAAAAAGACTCATCACTTCCTTGAAGATTTCAGATTCAAATTCTCTACCTTGATAAGAATGAACTTCAATAGGAACACCATATCTGCAAAATTTTCAAGTTACTAGAGCCTCAGCAATAGTAGAAACCTGATGATTAGGCAGAGGAATCGCCTCAGGCCATCTAGTAGAATAATCTGTAACAACAAGTTAAAATTCATTTCCAGAAAAGGTTTCAGTTAGAGGACCAAGAATATTAATGGCAACCCTTTCAAAAGGAGAACCGACATTATAAATTTGAAGTTGACCATGAGACTTTTTATGGGGACTCTTTTTAGCGAAACAACCTTGGCATTTTTTATACCAAATCTTAACATCTTGTTTGAGAGTTGCCGAGAAAAATCGTTGACGAATTTTCGTAATTGTTTTATTGATTCAAAAAATTACCACCAGAAGGAGAATTATGAGCCTCAAGAATTATTTCATTCACTTTAGCTGGAGTAATGACAACTTGAAAAATGAAATGAAAAAGATTTGGAGCTTCCCAAAGTTTAACTAAAACGCCATTTTTCAATTCTCGAGAATTCCAATACAGTAAATAAATTCTAAAAGTGGAATCAAAATGTGAAACGTCATTAAACTCGAGAATTTTTTTTTCCTGTTTGAATGTAATTAACAAATTCAAAATAGTATCGTCGTTTCGAAATTTAATTCAATCAGAATCATTGTCAATTTCACAAATGACACAAACATATGCTAACTATCACATTTCTCATTAGAATCTGTTTCAATACATTTTTTACAATCACACGGACGCCGAGATAGGCCATCAGCATTATCATGTTTAGGACCAGGTCTATGCTGAACTTCGAAATCATATTGGAATAAGATTTTAAACCAACGGGCTACTTGATCTTAAGGATTTTTGAAAGAAAGTAACCAAGTGAAAGAAGCATGATCAGTTCTATTAGTGGATATAAAGGTTTAGCAATAGTAGCAAAATGTTTGACGAATTTCCTATAACAAGAAAAAAGACCTAGGAAACTTCTACGTTCAGATTTATTTTAAGGAACAGGCCAATTGAAAATGGCAGAAATTTTATCTAAATAACTTTTCAGTCCTTTTCCAGATACTACATGTTCAAGGAACTTTTTTTGGGAAAAATATACATTCCTTAGGATTTATTACTAGCGGAGCATGAAACAATCTTTAAAAAACATTTTGAAGATGAATAAAATGTTCATTTAGGCTTTTACTGAAGATAATTATATCATCCAAATAAAATGAACAAATTTTGCCAAGACGACCTTTCAAAACTATGTTCATAAGATTAACGAAGGTTGCAGGAGCATTACACAAGCCAAAAAGAAGAACCGTTAATTGCCAAACCTTAGTTCAAATACAAAAAGCCATTTTAGGTCTATCTCCCGGAGCAACTTCAACTTGCCAATGTCTACTTTTTAAATCAATAGTAGAAAATGATTGAGCACCAAGAACTATATTCAATATGTCTTCTTGATGTGGAATTGGTGTTGAATCCTCAGCTGTAACATTGTTGAATTTACGATAGTCAACACAAAATCTAATTGGCCAGGAATCCCAGGGTTCCGACCGACCTAGAGCCTGACCAGACGGAATGATCCTGCAGACACCCAACTCCCTCAGGGTTGAGGGTGAGCTGGGACTACAGCCATTTAGTCAGTTTTACAGCCGTCTCAGGATTCGGTGAGAACCAACGATGACCGCTTTCTGCATATGAGCCGCGAGAATCTAAGCCTGGCTATAGCCAACTGGTATTGTTCGAAGCTCTTTTAGCGATGCTTCATCTCTCGGAAGACGTCAATCACCAGGACTATCACATACGCTGTATATTCGTGATAGACATTTCTCATGACCTCAATGAGCTCTCTGTAGCGTTCCTGTTTACTCTCTTCTTTTGCACGTATATTCGTCTCAGCTGGGGCTGAGAACTCAATGTAATATACGTGCATGGTGGTATGGTCGAAAAGAGTAATATCCGGCTTATTGTGTTCTCTAAGTTGAGGCGTAGAGAGCGAGTAATTCTATAAAATTTCTGCTCTCCGGTTCTCAATGACTGACTCAATTTCACCGGGCATATAGGGCAGTACTGGTGTCTCGTCTATTCCACAAGAGTGTCGAAGGTGGTAATACAGCACTCTGAGGGCGACGTTATGCCGGTGAATGTGGGCTGAGCGCGCTAATATCGCACAACCCGATAATACATGAAATAGCGTCTCATCTACATTACCGTGGCAAACTCGGCATCTTGTGTCCTCGAGTTGTTCGTGCATAACATCACGCCGATAGGCGAAGGTGGAAAATACACCATCTTGGCAAGCCATAATGAATCCTCCGGTCTCAAAGAACGAAAAGAAAAGAAAAGATGTTATTACTTTTCTCGTGATAATGTCCAGATATTCATTATTCTTATTATTGTTATTATTGGTAACTGTTGGTAATTAAATTCCTTATCTCACGAAATAAATCTTGAGTCTTTCTTCGATGTTTCTCGAAACGCTTTTCTAAACAAATTTGATCCTTGTTCAACCTTTCTTCCAACCGATTTAACCTCATCTCTGAAGCTAGAAATCCTATTTAGTACATTCTTTAATGCAATCGGCAAATTGAGTCCTCCATTCGGCTCGAGTTTGCCTACGACTTGCGCTCTCTGGCATGATTATTTCAAAGTTCCTTAAAAATTCACCAATAAAAATTTCTACGGCACGCGAAACGGACCACTTTCTGACACCAACGTAAAATAAATCCAAATAATAAATACAGCAATTAATAAGTAATGAAAAAGTTAATTGACAGCTAATAATTAATTGAAGCGAAGACGTCCGGTCAACTCAAGTCTCAGTCAAAAACTGAAGATAAACAAACTCTTCTCTTGTTGCTATAAATATTCTAATCGTCAAGCAGCGTCAACAACTTATAAAACTGTCTTTAGTCTAATAGTCATTAGATGACGACATGCAAATATTTTATAATATTGAAACCTTAGGGGATTATCATGATTCATATTTGGCTATAGATGTTTTTTTTCAGTTGAAAATCGTAGGATTAATTGTGTGAAAACATGTTATTGAGATCCTTTACATTACTACACAGCACCTGGATCAGTATTTGATGCCATGTTTAAATAAACTTGTATTGAATTAAATATTATATATCATCCTCAAATGGTATCCTCCATAAAGAAAAGAATTGGAGGTGGAGTATCGGAATGTTGTTATAGATATACTGAGGCGAGTAATGAACGTATGAGTAATAATTATCAATTACATAAGGAAATATCATATTTGATGTATTAAATTACAACTCCATTACCATTTGGTTCTTTGAAATGGTCCACAACAGAAATAGACATTATAGGAATGAATCGTCATCATCCTTTTGATTATGTACTTGAAGTTGACTTGAAATATCCTTAACGTTTATTTGAGAGACATAAAGATCTACTACTTTGTCCTGAGCATTTTCGAGCACCTCATTTACAGCAAAATAAATTAATGACAACTTTAGAAGTAACAAAAATGAAAAGAGTTTAAGAATTTAAGCAATCTCAATGGCTAAAGACATTTATAGATTTAAATACTGATAAAAAAACAGAGACAAGAAATGATTTTGATAAAAGTTTTTTTAGGTTAATAAATCAATTCGGGAAACTATGGAATATGTTCAAAAACATAGAGATATTAAACTTGTCACAAAATGAGAAAAAGACTGTGGAGAAAATTATGACATATTTCAACCAAATTATCATCCTACTGTAATTTCTAATAAATATTCAATTGCTCTATGTCTTACGAGAATGATTGCAATTTTCTAGAAACCAATATGTATCGGATCTTATGAAGAATAAGAAATGTATTCTTATTCATAAGGCACATTCAATAATACAAATTGTATGTTTTTATCAAATCAATACAATTACGAATCTTCCATCTGTATCCAACTGTTCTGTAGTTTATCAAATCTCAACCACGTAATATAGGCTTCATTGCTCTGTCTTTTTAAATCTTCTTCAACAAAGTAGACATCTGAATACTGGACTCTGCATAATTCTTGAATATAGAATCGTCCCTCAATAAGTTGATCTTGATAGAAAACCAATATAAATATCACAGGTCTTGTATTTCCAATAGTTTTAATAGTGAAAATTCTAACTGTCCAATTGGGTGTATATTCTCTTTTGAATGCATGTTTGTATTGATTTATACGCACTTTCTCACCAATTGTAAATTCTAATTCTAATCTGTTAATCACAAAGGGGAAATGTTGATAAAAAATATCGTAAAGTATCTTTTTCCCATTGTTTCATGTTACATCTTTTGGCTTCAACATAATTATACGATATTCTGTATCATTGTATAAGTTTATTCAATTGGGTAAAATATTAATCCACTTGTTATTGTCACTTATGGTAAATCGTTTCCACATTCTATTTTTTAACGTACAATTATATCGTTTACAAATAGAAGCTTTGAGAGTTGTAAGTGTTGAACACATTTCTTTTTTGTATTGTTTCATGAGTGTTTAAAGTTTCGAATATAAAATTTTTGGCTCCGAACTGCACGTAATTATTGAGGTACTCTTTTTTTATTAAGCAGCGATTTCATAGCAGCAGGAACATCTTTGACATTTTTTGTCTTTAACGCTATAGCCAATGCATATTTTGAAAAATTACCAATAATTGTGCATAGATATTTCTATTCGTAAAAAACAGCTATCATAAGATATCTGTAAATAACGGCGCCACGTCACTGTTGTTCGAACGTCCGATATTTTCAAATTGTTCTACATGCAAAAAATGTTTGAAATCATAAAATTGCGCTAAATCCGACTTGCCATAATCGCAAAACCATAAAATGGTTTCTATAGATTGTTTAAAAATTAATTTTAAATAAAAAAAAAAATATGACGCTGTTGGTTCTTCTGGCTGGGAATTTGTTCATTAAATTTAGCCCATTTTTCTCTATGAAATGACTTGTGCCACAAAATTTCGTATAGACTATAATAATTAGTTAGAAACTGAAAAAATGTTCATTCTATGATTATGCTTCTGATTATAGCACTATCTATTATCATATCGTATTGCATTTTGAGAGGACCGAAAATTATTGATTTAGTTGATTTATGTTTTCTGAGCTAAGAATAATGATAGCAGATTAGCTACGCTGTAGGATGTGGTCAGGAGAGGTGCACACACAAAAGACACTTTTTTTGAGCGATAATCGAGCACGTGTACTTGAGTGTCGCTTAAGCGTTAATGGCTGCAATCGCGTTGTAGCCGGTTGCGTTGGTAGACCTAGCACAGTGATAGAGCAACTGTCATTAGCTAGATTGAAGAAGAAGAGCTAGGATTCGCCGAGCACTGAAACGAGAGCTAGGATAGGGCGAGCTTAACTGAGCACGAGCTGAGACGAGAGCGAGTCCAACTGACAGGTTGCGATTAACCTCTCGCAACATACTCCCCGTCCGCCGCAACGTCCTCGCGGTACTCGTCTACTGGTAGAACAATGAGCTTGGTGATTGGTCTGTTGAGGGTGGTCCTTGACGTCTTGATTGAGACGTTTCGTAATAATAAATAGATCGAAAATGACTCAAATAGTAATTTCCTCAACTAAAGGAAAAGATTAAGATACACATTGCTATGTGATATATGACATAAATTCCGTTTTTATTTTTTGAAACAAATCTAATTGTCATAAGCAATTAACATAAACAAATCGTAGCCTATAACCTTATAAATCACCTCCTCTCCGTACCTGCAATGTTTGGTTACATTCGAATTATTTGTTCTGGATATTAGCGTGGACAGACATACAGACACCAGAATTTTATATATTAGTTATATATATCCATCATTTTTTATATTTAAAAATTTAATCAACTTATGTTTCACATAATTTATCTTAAAGAACAATCCTTGCGTAAATAATATTATCCATATTTTTCATGAATATCAACGAAAGAACGATATAAATAATTTATTCACTCAATTTACAGAGTAGGAGTATACCTATATGTATTGTAGAAAAGTCTTGGCCACGAGAAAGAGAGTTTTACGTCAAATTGCATTTAGATAAGACTGACAAAGCAGAGGCTAGAATGAAGCTAGAAATCGAACATTTCAATACAAAGCAGCGTGTGATTCGGCACTTTAATTGTAAACCGCGAGAGCGCGTTAGTTTGACGAGAGGCAATAATTGGATAGAACAAAAAGTGCAGGTGACGTGGCGCCGAATATCTACCGCTACTCTAGATCCATTAATGAAGGATGGACAAGCACTGAAGCTTCAAGTCGGCGCGTGGTCATCAATACAAAAATGTATTATGCGCGGTCGATTAGACTGTGCGCGCCCGCTTGAAGGTTAAATCAATCACGTCTGTCAGCCACCTTTCATCTAAACTTTGTACATAAAGCTCTATAATACCGATATACGTTTTGCTTTAAATGTGCGAATGTTATTGGCGTTATCATTTATTCCAGAAAATAATGTTATTCAAGCTTTTGATGAACTTGTTCAGTCTAAGTATGATTGTGAGCATGCAGATAATTTTCAAAAATTAGTAGAGTATTTTGGAAGAACCTGGGTTGGTATGAGAATGAATATTGGTAAAAAACGACTGAAACCATTATTTGCCTTACCACTTTGGAATTGTTATGACGCAGTAATCAATGGTTATATACAAACTAATAATTTAATTGAAGGATGGCATAGTCCCTTCGATAGAAAAGTGGGAATTAGTCATCCTAGTACCAGTAGATTTATAGATGTGATGAAAATGGAGCAAGCAACGACTGATGTTTACATAACATTATCTAATACAGGTCTTGAAATAGTATCAAAACGTAAAAGAGCATATGTAGATCTCGATCATCGGCTCGAAGAGATTGTATCATCGTATAATAAGAAAAAAAAGCTATCATATTTACACGATATTGCATCGATTCTGAATTTAAATTATTTATTTGAAAAATACCATTATCTCATATCTTTGTATCTGTAATGAAACAAAAGTTTGGGTTGGTGCAATGAATCGAAGTTGACAATAATGTAGTACTTTAATTTGACAGGATGAGAGTGTAAGAAAGAAACCGAAGATCTTAATAATTTGAGTGATGAAGTCTTTTGTTTTAATGGATATGACGACATATTGTTTTCGAAATGTTTATTGTAATTGTTAATATCTATATTCTAAATAAAAAAGTATGTACATGAGTGAAAAGTAACATAAATCAATTATATTTTCCTAGATAAAACTGTTAAAATTATATAAAATATGATTTAATGAAAATGTAAAACATTAATGTTAACCAGTAATGTAATTGTTAAATAATAATCGTTGATAAAAAAAATGAATTTTTCAAAGATGAAATTGGAGTTAATAGTTTATTGTAATCATTAATCGAGAGACGTGTAACGTAGTTATCTTATCGCGTAGTTATTTTGTCGCGCGGAGATTTTTTTTGCGCGGTTCTTTAGTCACCGTTATTTTGTCGTCGGAAATTTTTGTATAGAACCATAATTTATATACTTATTCCAGGAAGCATTATCTCTCGATTTACAGAATTACGCAATCGTTTATCATGGATATCAAACTGATTATCAACCGTTAAGTTTAAGCCGATTCCTGAATACGATGAATACTCATTTTCACAAGACTATGTGAACTCTATTAACGTCCGTCAATGAATCACGGGTTTCTGATTATACTCTGGATAATATATTCATTTGAAGCATTCTATCTGTTCCTTAGAATTGGGCTTTAAGAGTTTCCAATGTTAATTCTATTGCTGCAACTGACTTTTCCACAGATGTATGGAATAACACGAGTAACGCGAGTATACTAGTAATACTAAGACGGCATGTTCGGCCTAGGGGCGGTATTTTATCCCAACTCTCCATCGAAAACTGAAGAAACGCCAAAATTCATCCCCACTTTTTACGCCTACACCCAGGTAACACCTTATACATAGATCCACTCCTATCGAAACATAAGATCTCCCCCCCCCACTCTCTTCACATCTACAGCAATAAGAGTCTACCGCAACATACACACATAGGATAACTACTGTGATCAGCCGTCTACAATTACAGTTAGTAAAAAAATGAATAACAAGACGTCTGTGCTGGAAACAATGAAATCAGTGTACTATACAGCGAAGCTCTCAGCAGTTCCACTAAATTCGCAAAAAATGTTAAACAATGTTGGAATTTTCGTTGGCGAAGAATCATTTATTTATTTTTAGTCGAATTATTTGGAAAGTATCATTGATGGCAAACCATCAAAAAATGATAACCAAAACTATCTCATATCATGTTGACACTTTCCCCGACTTAGAGAAAGGTTGCAAGAGATTGATAAGTACAATTAGAGTAGATAAAATAATTAAATTCATTCATCTTATGTTATGTAAGTTACGTGTTGATTTTCTAGAAATTTTCAGTATTGCACGGGGAATTGTTGTTCGAGATCAACTGAGTGCGTGTATAAGAAATCATCGCGCCAACTTAAAAATGGAAACTAATCAGAAAGTGAGAGCTAAACCTTCATCAAGAACAATAGCTCAAGATATGTAAGTGTAGACCGATATTTTTTAATGTATCTAAAAACAATACACATGGATTTACAGCTTATTTATCAGTTGCTAATCGTGTCTTAAGAAGTGAGACAATTAATTTATTTTCAAATAAATTTCCCACAGCTTGGCTCATTTTTTTAATTGTTTAATCTAATATATGAATGAGTTTGATTCAATAGTAATAATTAATATCAACTTTGTCTTAGTTGCATACCAACACACTATCAGTCACACTTCAAAACATTTTTTTTTCTTATAAGATACTCACGGTTCTTTTAAATCGAATGCCATTCAAAAGTTCACAATTTCCTTCTTTATTCTATGCCAATTTTGAATTATTTATAAAAAATGTATTGTTTATGAAATAAAAAAAATTTTGAGTAAGTTTTTTAGAGCTTTTTATGGTAAGGCTGTTGTTAAAGTTCTTATCGTTCATTTTACCTATTTTTTTAACAAATTCTTTGTTATAAACAAATATTTTCAATTATATTATGTTTTTCAAGAATAGGAGTACAACGGAAAAGTAGTGCTAATTTGTCAAACTACCAAAGAAAATTTTTTCCTTATCAATTTGCTGATTTCAATTCTTTTTATAATTATTTTACTACTTTTAATAATGATTACGAATCTATACTTATTCTTTTAACATTTCGAGCAAAAAACTTAAAATTCTGTAAATGAAATGTTTGTATTGATATGTTTTTAATACGCTTCAAATTTATATTATCCTGACAATAGGCATTCAAGAAATGAGCAAAATAAAAGAATAAACATTTGGACAAGTTTAAAACAGCCCCCTCTCCCGACCTCGCATACTTTGCGAATATTATGTCGCAGATATTTTATCAACAAATATAGAGGCATTTTACCTGACGAATAGTATCAAAAAATTTGTATTTTTTCGCACTACATGTTCAAGAATGTGTACATAGGTTTGGCTGAAATAAAAATTGTCTACTTCTCTGTGTCAACTCATACAAAAATATTCACGTACATTATCTTGTTTCTCGCATGTAACATCATCTTAAATTATTTTCAAATTGGGTTTGCACAATCAGGTTTCACGACTTCTCAAGATTTTCAGAACGGAGGGTAACCTATTCCTTCAACAGGTTTGAGCAACGTGTCTAAAAATTTATATTTTGGTTGATGTATAGATTTAGGATATAAATATATATTTCCAAATTGTAAATCATTCGAATGAAAAATAAGGGCCAAGAGTACATTTGTTTTACCACAAATCGAAGGACTACATATTATTCACCACTACTATTTAGCAATAAATTGTCGTGACGTTAAACTTTTACAGTTTGTGGCACAATATTGTCAACATTTGTCGCTGGTAATTGCAGTCACTGTTGATTATACCTCATTTCGACGACAACTGAAAAATTAGGATGTGAATTCACGACTGTTACAGATGTACTTTTTGTATCAAAAACATTATGATAGAGTACAGACATGGAGCTAGCATAGTAAATACAACAATCAATTAATTGTCATTCGAATTACATATTCACAGTTATCAGTACACTAGGTCTGGTATAGAATTACAAGAAAGATTGGCATGTAGGGATCATATATCGATATTCAAGAGTTCAAGTAACTTCGCCGCTTCAGCTGATGGAGCTGCAGGTATTGTGGATGCAGTTAATGATGCTAAAGCTGCTTATCGCCAATTGAATAAAGCAAAACATCGTAATCAGAAAATGAAAGTAATACCCTTGGGTAAAGCTCTTTCTTTTGAATCCAAGAAACAATAACATCGATATTTTAACGTATGCAAAAATCATAACAAATCAACATTTTTGTAGTGTTTTCACGATAATTGATTTACCGACCTTAAACCGTAAAAAAAATAATCGTTTATATCTCTACAGTAGTAGTATAATATACTACACAATCATAAAAATAATCAAGACTTTTTGACAATCAATTTTGGACATTTACATGTGAAATTCCTTCGGGAAAATGTACCCAAGAATGGTGAAATAAAGAATGATTCCAAACAGCTAATTCTTTCACTGTCTGAACAGCTCTCGATACTAAAAGATTATTATTTCTCACAGTTTAATTACATCTAAAATCCATAAAATGATGGAAACTATTTCTTAGTCAATCATTGGATGAAGCTGTAAAACTGAGGTACTATGCTACAATGTTATCAATCACAAAAAGTGTGCTGTTTCTTACGTCTACTGCCGTCGCTACAGAAAAACAAGTTTTAGCATTTCATAGAGGTGTGATATTTTATAAGTTCATTTCACATTACGATGTGCACGTATACCAGCCATATTCTACTCTAATATTCAACAATAATCATGGAATAGGCAGCTCAGTCCAGCATCAAGATTTGTGTTTACTTTCCAGTAGAAGTTCTGTACATATGTCTAGAAGATCATATCTTTTTAATTCTCAGATTCATCCTCTGTAATTGGAATTGATTGCTCGTGGCGAAACGGATAGTTGAAATCTGAACCTGTTGATGCTCAACAGATATTTGAATCAACAAAACAATCTTCTGCTAATACATTATAAAATCACATCATAAAATATAAGTTATTAAGTGAACGAGTACAATAACTAATTTAATAGAAGTTTACTTAAATTCTTAACCTGACATATGATGTAAGTGAATTATGCATTTAAAGAAGCCAGACGTGGACCTTGAAATAGAAACCGATTCACATCATCTAATGTAAGTAAATCTAGAAAACTAATAATTGTAAATCAAGTCAAGTGACTTGAGTAAAACTTATAAAAATCAAGTAAACGTGGATACAGTGAAATCAAATAATAAAGACGTGTGGCATAAAACCCTGTGACATGACTGGAAAATTTTTGTGCCCCTTTGTGGCAAGAAGCGCCCTTAGCATCTAAGTCCTGTATGAAAAGAAGACTTACGCTTCCATATGCGAGAGTAATCCCCGAGTATGTTTCAAGAAAGCTACAGCACCGGAAACTACACTTGCCGGTAACACACGGAACTGCTTAACCTCCGGAGGACAATCCACTGCTACACAAAAAGTACATCATAAGAGGCGCTGCGATGGCAGACTGGAGGGAGTCACCTCGGTGGAGGGGGGTCCCGCCAAGACGCCGGAGAACACGTCATGGCGAAACAATCACGCCAGTTGGGCTAACGCCGCTAAAGCAACAACACCGAGACGGACGACGCTCCTCGCGTGGACGTGCTGCCCTGAAGGACGAGATTCAACAAGCGCTTGGGATCACCGATTACGGCTGGCCGTACGAGACGGAAGCCAGGTTTTCCCTGAGGGTGAACGGCCATCTGACGTCCCTAAGACCACGCTGAAGGATCAGTAAGGAAATTAGCAGTATCAAACTTGCTCCTGGAAGTCCAGTCAACGGCGGTAAGCTCATACCTTGATATCTTCTACGGGCATAGGGCGATGCCGCGTAAAATAGCATATTTGTACAAATTGCTTGCTGGGGTCCTTTAGGCTGCCATTTTGTTTTCTCAAATCTCCATTTCGTACCCGGATCGAGTACGTTAAAGTCTCTATTATTTTATTGTATCTATTTTACATTATTAATAATCATTACACGAACACTACACCCTCTAAGAAGCATTGTATACATCTACTCACTTCAAGTCGTGGGAGGAGAATCCCACTTGATTGTACTAAGATTAATAACAAGTCAATTAACGTACTTATTTGTGGACACAATTCTCCTGGAGGGCACCTTTGCTCTCCCCTAGATTAGGTTTGCATGCAAATTTTCATGGTATAGGAGTCTCTAAAGACTCGAGTCGACTTCCGACACCAGAACAGAGGAACTCAACCTTCGAGTCAATCGTACACGCACGTCGGGTTGGCATCGGCGAGGTCCAACCACGTTGCATTTTTTAATAAACAAATTATTCTCTCGCCCTTTCCGCATCGTTCTCACGGCAAGCACGAGAATATTTAGAGAAAGGTAAAAGAGAAATGAAAAATATCATTACGTAAAGCAGTACCTCGCTTTCCATTTCAAAGTCACTCATAAAAATTTGCAGGGCTACATTCCTCCCAAGTACCCTGGTTAAACAAACCACCCCGAGATGAAACAGGTGAAAAAAAATCATCAAAACCTACCATAGTTTTCCATAGATCAACTTTCCCGTCAACAAAGATAGTTCCAGTTTCACACAATCTATTTCCCTTCAAACATCTATTTCTACATCTATTGCATATTATAATCATTATATCTACATATATTTTTAATTTTTTTCTTTTTTATCCCTCCTCATTCCCTTTTAACAAGAAAGTGAGCGAGAGAGAAAATTTCCTTCCTTGGCGCAAACGCCATTTTCCCGCCAGAAATATCTCAACCCTAAGGTATGTAGATTTTCAATATTCAAAGAGATTACTTCGACAAAAATCAGGACTAAATGCAACTTCATGGCATATTATTATCCTTAAAAAGTAGTATTCTACATAAGTAGTATAAGCTATTCATTCTGATATCAACATACTCCAAGAAGCTAACAATACTGCAATAATAGTCGACAAATTTGACTCAATGTGACATTTTAAATTAAATGTACACAGATTTTAAAGAATTAGATTCGACTGAATTTTACCAGAATCAATTGAATTAAATTCGATAGGGTCAAAGCTAAAACCTCCGATAATTTATTGAATGATTTTTATTACTTCATCGCTATTTGTTAAATTGAACATAAGTTTGTTTATCACAAAAAATTCACTTAATTCTAATTAAAGCTTCTTATCACAGGTAAAAAAAATAAATCGCTTCAGCCATACAAATAGACAATTTATGAATAGTATCATACTTATAATTAGTAAGATATAACTCATAACTAGTATGGATAATTTTTTCTGTTCTTTTTTTTCTTTGTGCCAGTGATTATTACTTAGGAAATGGAGGGAATGATAAATAAAGCCAAAAACACGCTAATTTGATCTCAGTACTTTGGAATACCTGGAAGTGGATGTTAGTTTCGATGTAAGCTCTAAGAACTGGTAATCCGACGAAAGTATGCTTAGAAGTAAATGTAACTGAGTGATGAATAGGATGAGTCCGTTTCTCAAAATTTCCAGTGACTCGGATAATAGGAGTTACATTGTAGTTGTAATATTGAGATAGTGCAAAACTTCGAGCAATCTCTATGTATGGCTGTCCGTTAAACCATAATTGTTGTATTTGTCCGGCAAAATTATGTACACTTCCACTGTTCTGACAATCACCACCAATGCAAAGAGTACGTAATTTCAAGAAGGCGTTGTTTATAGGCTGCATTTCAGCTGAAAAAAAAAGAGTTTCATTTACATACTCATTCACTGAATTGAGCATACATTTTAATAATACATATCTGTTGTTGTAAATACTGCATTTTATGAAGCATTTTAACAGTATAGGAACATATATTTCAAATAAGTTCGGTCAATATGCTTCAAATAGCGGCCTAATTTGGAAATCCAGTTTAGACCAATCTCAACTCTTTACTGTTTTTCAAGTAATTGATCGTAGCTTATTAACAAATGAATTTTTTTGAGTTTTTTTTTATTCCAAAGCTACGTTCATGCCAAATATGTAAACCAACTTGGCAATGATTAATTGTCATTCCTTTTTTAAATTAAAAAAACCTGCATTATAGCAAACTCTATCAAATTTGCCTAAAATTAAGATTTTATGAGTGTACTCTATATGCTCTAGAAAAAAACTGAAATTTATTATTCATTGGATATCAGTCAATGTTGGTCATTTGTACTGAGGGCAAATTTCAGTACGCATTTACAACTACATCGCAAAATAAATACATTTCAAAAACAACGCATCGAAAATAGAGATATAACCCAAGATCTTTTAAGTTACTAAAATGCTGTTTTATCAAAAATATCTCCCCTTTGGCAAATAAAAAATTATTAACGAACTTAGGTTCGTTCGACTAAACACTTCATTAAATCATTTTGGTGGATAAGGCACTTATAAGGGCACCTATATTAGCATAACACGCCGACTAATTAATGAGCAAAAAAAAAACAGATATACGTTCTATGCTACAAGCCATGTATATCACAATGCAGTGCTTGACGCTGTGGCTTAGCAACGGAACATAATAGCCATCACTTTTAGACGAGCTGATATTAAGCAATTTCCATTTGTAGACGTCATATGATAGGAAAGATCGTTATCCTACGATAATTACAACAATTAATGTTGTTGTTCTGACTTCGAGTCGGCCGGACGAGCAAACAAAAAAACTAGTGGACTGTAATAATTGAGAGCAGAATAAGAACAAAGGTTGGATGCCAGAAGGTTCCTTCCAAATGATTCACAAACACCAATTTGTCTAGGTTTTGATGGTTTTTATTCATCAATAACACTTAACATAATCAATAGAACTTAATAATCACTACATATAATTGAGTTGACTGTACAGTAATTGTTTGTACACGTATGAATTGTCTGATGGTTATTTTTTCACCAAAAAAAATAGTCTCAAAAAACAGTGAATAGCAACATTCACAGTATACACCAGAGTTGTTCGGGGGTGCGATGTATATGTGAATGTCCGTGAGGCACTATGGCGTCGACGCCAGTTCAGCTTCGCGCCCAAAGACACTACAACTGAATATACTGGACCACTGGCACTGATGAGAGTACTTTGATGATTCACGTATGTTCGTGAGAGTTGTCTGAGTCTATTTGACCGTACTTTTTTGTACAAAGAGTGAGCTGACTGCAAAAAACTGCGATTTGACTGCGAACGATTGTACAGAGATGACCGCGTGATTTGCCTGGAGCTAACTGACGCCACAAGTGCTCGACCGCGTGCTTGTTGGCGTCACTAGGGACGTAGAGTTGTCTTCTGGGCCATGAGGGAAATACTTCCCGATGATTGGTCCAGTGAGTTGACTGAAGCGCCGGTGGACAAGTCCGGCATTATGAAATTTTGATTATTCCTGACTACCTGATTTGGGCCCCTCCAAGTCAGAACAGTTGTACTTCCAATAATTTCAAGCTGCTCCAGTCAGACTTTTTGGCAGTAAAGAGTTCATCTCCCAATAAATTATTTTATGTAATGCCTTTCATAATGATGGACTGTTTATTATATTTATATCAATAAATTCACGAAAAAATCGTTATTTTACGATAATTAGTGAAATTGTTGCTGTACATTTCAATATATCAAGCTGTTACTTTTAGGCTCTTTGCCTGCAAAGAGTTTATGTTCCAACTCAGCGCTCAGCTATAAATTATTAAATGTTAAATCTACGATAAAAATGATAAATTTATTCTATTCTCATTAATTAATTTAGACAAAAAATCATAATTTAATGATAATTACAACAATTATTGTTTCATGTTTCAATACCTCGAGCATCTGCAGTCAGACTTTTTGCCTCTGAGGAGTTCATCTTTCAACTCAGCAATAAATTATTAAATATTGTATTTTTAATAATAAATGGATTATTTATTCAATTGTCTGTTATGTAATTTTGCTCTTTAAAGGTGTCAATATGTAAACCATATGCTTAACCTTAGAGACTTTAAGTTCCTCTTTTTAGTCCTAGCCTTTCGACCAATAGACAGGGAAGAGGGGATCTTCGATAGAGAAAGTAAAAATGTGTGATTTATATAAAAAACAATAACAAAATTTTATTGAATGAAAATTATTGAAAAATTATAACAACAATTTAAACGTTACCAACAGATGATTTCTTTTACTCTGGTCGAGATGAATTACAATTAATTGGTCCTCAGTCGATGTTCCAGTCAGCGCAATTATTCACTTTTTCTCGCGAATTAATTTAAATATCAATTTAAAAATAATTTGACGATCAAATAAACTTCATGCAAAAATTTACAAACTTTGAAGTATTATCAATACAATACTCAAGACTTATGATTTCAAGAGATGTTCCACGACGATCTGATCTCGATCTTACTTTTTCGACAACTGACTGATGCATCAAACCTTACGTATTTATTTAGTCGAATGTGACATAATTAGAAGTCCCTTGCTTCAGGCGCGCACAAGTCCCTTCGCAAATTACCATCAATGTTACTCTCTACCTTACGTATTTATTTAGTCGAATGTGACATAATTAGAAGTCCCTTGCTTCAGGCGCGCACAAGTCCCTTCGCATGGTCTTTTCCCTTTTTGGAAAAGCTTAACGCTCTTTTTACGTCACGTACTCTTTTTTTAGAGCTTTATGGCTTTTCGCCACGTGGGTTTTCCAAAAGCAATAAAATATCTAAAGAATGACTTCCTCAACTATTCTTCGAAATCCTTTCTATTTTAACGAAATCTTAGGAAAACTCAAAAAAATAACTTGAGTAATGATCGTTAACCTCAATCCTTAAGTTTATCGCTATTCATTTTTAGCTTTTCTTAAAATATATTTTAAATAATTATATGAAATAATTAAAAATACATTTAGACATTACACCCCCCGTGTTAGACGGAAGTGCGAGTGACAAAATTTGATCGAGTACGACGTTTTTCCTTTTTAAAATTAAACTTTTACAATAGGATTAGTAACACTCAATTCATACATGGTTAGTTATTTGAAATTACTCTCTAACTGTTGGTTGACAATGATAACCTATTTTATAACTGGTTTAAAACCCTTTCGAGAACCTTTTGGCAGCTCACTGGTGGTTCCCTTGTCATCCTTCTGCAAGTTAATTGAAGTTGAGTAGGCCAATTTTGCGGAAAGTTATTCACTTGACAAATACTCGAGTTGTTATTTCTGTTCTTTGATTTTCTATATCTGGATATAATGGAGAACTAGTTTCAGCTGTTGTAACATCTTCTCCACGTTCAACATTTATATCCGACATCCTTACATTTGGTGAAGAATATTTATCTGAATTATCTTTTGCTAAATGAACCAATAAATATGTTATTGAGTCCCAGAGGGCTCCTATTAATTTTAATGACCATCCGTACACGCTATGAAGTGTGTAACCATGTACAATGGTATCTATTATCAGTTTACATATTTTCAGAACCATAAACACGCCAATGAACCCTGCGCTGATAGTCCCAAATCTGACAAATCTTCCCCAGGTCTTCTCCCAGGCATTCTTAGCTAATTTTTCCAACGATTCTTCATCCAACATATTATAAATTGATGGCTTATTTGATATAGATCCTCTGGTTGCCTTTCCCGCAACTGTCTCTAATACTGCTGCTTGTTCCATGGTGAACATTATTCGATTCCTCATGGTTTCCAAATCCTCGGACGTATAAATTCCGCTACTCGCCAAATGAACGGGGTTTTTATATTCCCAAGTAATTTTCGAGTCTGGTTTTAGACTCATCGGCGGTGCTGTTTCGACAGGTTTTGGCATGAACTTATACCATGTCTGTCCAATTCTATAAAATTGTAATAATGGCGAATTGCAGGGAATTTGTGCTGCATGATTTGTGATTATATGAGTTTTTGGTGATAAGAAAAAACTTCGATTGTTTCTTAATATTGGTATTCTATTATAACAAATTTCTGTATGCTGAATCTTTACTTCAACTGGAACACATTGTACAATATGAATAACTTCTCCAGCCAAAATTGCCATCAATCCAGGTCCTTTCATGAATCTGTAGGCGAATTCATCGGGCTGAGTTGATGCAATAGCCAGGCTGTTCTGTAGAATCTCCTTCTCTAGCTTACACCTATGCATCATTACATCATGATATAATGTTTGGAGCTGACGTCTAATGTGTCTTTCAACATAAATAAATTTAGTATTAATATAAAGGAAAATGTCCATGTTATCAGTTGTTGTGTTGACTGCTTTAGTTGCTTCTACTTGACCGAGTGAAGTTCCAATAACTATGAAAAGTTTTGGATGCTCAGTCTTTAATAATTTGAGACCACATGAGTCTTCAGCTCCAATTACAGATAATGAGAATGTAGTATCTTTTGACTGAACTGTATAAATCGTTTCCTTTTTAGTTTCTAATCTTTGAGCTAATCCTCTATATAACGTTGAATATGTTGTCATAGAACAATATCTACGCGGTAATTGATCCCAGAAGGTATGTCCTCCTTCGGGATCTACACATATTCCCGAATTTAAATTACATTTAAAACCGGACGGCAAATAAATTTGATTGGAATCCGTTTTTACTCGGGCTATGGCCGATCGTAAACTAATACGAACAGTGCCCATTACTACTACAGAATTCCATGTACCGTATGGATCTGAGTACTGTGCACCTGAACAAGCTCCATTCTGAGTTGATGAGCCTGCTAAGGTGATGCTTCTAATTGTAGTCGTATTTAATAGTAAACCATCTATTACTGCGTTAGCGATTCGAAGCGTGCCATGATCGTGCGCTATCTGACATGCTTCCCTTGACATGAAATGGACATAATCCATGTACGCGTTATCGACAACCGAAACATGAGAATGCATTCCACAATAATGCACCGTTCTACTTATTTCAACTTTACATTGTTTTATTTCAACATGATCATATTCATTGATTTGCAGTAAGAAAAGGTTTACATTTGCTATTTGTACATGTTCATCTTCAACATTGCATTCCTCAATGTCTAATAGAGATATCGTTGTCATATTCAACGACTTAGAACCGCAATCATACCCAATAATGGCTTGAACTGCTCCAACTACAATCAACAATAACAAAATTTGGAATCCCTGCATTGTTACTGAAAAAGAAAAAAAAACAACAAAAATTAATTTCGATAATCTGGATCCTTCTCCTTGGTTATTCGCCTTTTTGACTTCTCCAATTGTTCTTTAGCTTCGAACATCGTTATTTTCGACTTTTTTAGTCTATCAGAATGAACTATTTTTGGTTTATTCTTAATTAGTATTTTGACATTTCCATTTGGAGATATCTCTAAAACTTCAATTGGCCCATCATAATGATCACCTAATTTACTTGGCTTTGGTCCTTTTTCTAAGAAAACATTATCTCCTATATGTAACTCCATAGGTTTCATTTTTCTGTCATAATATTTCTTTGACGTTTCTTTCGAATCTACTAGATTTTCATAAGCTAATTTACGTATGTTCATTAATCTTTCCACTAAATCTGTTATATAATTTTTATACGTTGGCAGACGATCTAAGTTATGCAGAGGTTCATTCGTCGGAACGCGCGCTATTTTTCCAAAAACAAGTTCATAAGGTGTAAATTTCGTACCTTCATGAACACTCGTATTATATGAGAACATGGCTAATTCTAACCACTCGTCCCATTCGTCATCTTTACGTGCGAATTGTTTTAAATATTCTCCCAACACATGGTGGGATCTCTCTAGAGAACCATTTGATTGTGGCCTAAACGCGGTTGTCTGCAACTTTTTTATTTTAAATCTTTTCATTATTCTTTGCATAAAAGCACTAATAAAATTACGACCTTGATCAGTCAATAAAACCTTCGGTGCTCCAAATACACAAATAAATCTTTTAATAAATGCATCCGCAACCGAAATCGCGGTCATATTTTCAAGTGGAATCGCGACACTATACTTCGATAATTGATCCTGAATTGTTAAAATATATTCTTTTCGTCGTGATGTAACTGGTAATGGACCTACTATGTCCATTGCAATTCTCTCAAACACTGTACCTGGAGTATCCGTAATAATCATTGGTTGCCTATTTTTAACACGAGTTAATTTTTTTAATTGACAATCTAAACATTGTTGTATTCGACGTTGCACGTCGCCCTTTAAATCTTCCCAATAATAATTATGCTTTAATCTATTATATGTTTTAGACACACCTTTATGACCACCAACGGGTGAAGAGTGTGCTTCCGCAAAAATTTTATCACGTTCATCCGGAGGAACGTGCCTAATAGTTCCTAAACAAATAATTACCTTTATATTTTCATTCTCAAAAATTTCTTTAATCATTGATAAAACATCATCCCAAGGAATATTTTCTATATACTTTGAATAAGCAACTGAAACTGTTTCAATATTCTTTTCTTTTAACATGACTTTTAAATTGACCAAACATCGTCCTAAATGACTTTTTACTCGAATTATAGATTCTCCTTTCGATTCACGAATTATACATGCAAAATGAACTTTTCGATTAACCTTGAACGAATAAATACTCCCTACTCTAGGAGCTTTAATTATAGACATTTTATTAAGGTCCTTTAATTTCTTAGAGCCCTCATCACAAGGATGTCCACTCTTATCAACAAAATAAACTAAATTATCCTTTTTATACTGAAATAATTCTTTCGATAAAATAATATTCGACCTGATTTTCTTAAATTTTTGTTCATCAACAGCTACATCCTCCAATGAATCATCCGATTCATTGTCCGACTCGACTTCAGACTCGGAGTCAGAATCATGAGGATTTCCAGAACCAGCAAATCTCGTATCATCATCACTAGAGATACCTTGAGTATTTACATTATCAGGTTCTTTAGAGTCTAACACCTTTTTCGGTGGCCTACCTCTTTTCTTGAGCATAGCTCCATCCGTGTTTACGACTCCTTTTCGCGGCCTACCCCTTTTCTTTTTGGGAGTAACATTGCCGTTTTCTTTTTCCTTTGACGATTTTTCTGATAAATCATTTAAATCACTGACTTTATTGTTCATTCGCAATTCGAGATCGGAGCAATCTTTCTTTTCATTTCCTACTTTTGCTTGAGCACGAGTAGTAACATTTACAACTTCTACCGGATTTCGCGATAATGCATCCGCGTTCAAATTAATTTTTCCCGGTTTATATACAACATCATAATCATATTCTGCTAATTTTAAACGCCATTTAAGAACTCTTGCGTTTGCTTCTTTTGCAGCTTGAAACCAGATCAATGGTTTATGATCAGTAACTAACGTAAATTTATGCCCATAGATGTGAGGCTTAAAATTTTTAACAGCCTGAACAATAGCCAAAGCTTCTTTTTCATATGTATCATATTTCAACTCAGCGCCTCTTAACGCTCTGGAATAATAAGCAATAGGTTTATCTTTACCTATTTCCCCTTGAGATAAAACTGCACCAACAGCAATGCCTGAAGCATCTGTTGTAATTATGAATGGTTTTGAAAAATCTGGATATTGTAATACTGGAGCTCTACATAAAGCTTCCTTTAATATCTCGAAAGCACTCTGTGCTTCTTGAGACCATTTAAAATCTCTATTCTTTTCTAATAAACGCGTTAATGGTTTTGCAATTTTTGAAAAATTCTTAATACATCTTCTGTAATATCCAGTTAAACCCAGAAAAGCTCTAATATTTTTTTGCGTTTTCGGTACCGGAAATTTTTTAACCGCATCTAATTTTGATGGATCAGGTTTTAACCCTTTATTACTAATAATATGACCCAGATAATTTACTTCACTGCGTAAAAATTCACATTTATCTGGTTGCAATTGCAAATTAGCTTTACGTAAACGTTGCATTAAATCATCAATTCTTTTTCCATGCTCATCCAAATTTTTCGCGAAAACTACAATATCATCTAAATAAACAAACATCGATATACCTTGCAACCCAGTCAAAACCGTATCCATTAACCTTTGGAACGTTGCTGGTGCGTTTTTTAACCCGAACGGCATACGTTTAAACTCCCAATGTCCTTGTGGAGTTGAAAACGCCGTCTTATGGCTATCTTTTGGATCCATCTTAATCTGATGATATTCGGAAGCTAAATCAAACACAGAGAAATACATTGAACCTCCTAATTGATCAAGAATATCAGTAATATTTGGTAATGGATAAGCGTCAGTAATAGTTCTTTCATTTAATTTTCTGTAATCTATAACGACTCGCCATCTTTTATTACCTTGCGAATCTGGTTTCTTAGGCACGATCCAAACTGGACTATTATAAGGAGACTCAGAAGGCCCAATAATGCCTGTGTCGAGTTCCTCCTTAATTTGTTTTTCAATTTCTGTCTTCAAAAACTGAGGTGTACGATATTGTTTCACTGTTATAGGAATATCTGAAGTAGTCGGTATTTTATGATTGTATACATCTGTTGACCCTAGTGGTTCATCTGGAATATGAAACCGATCTGCATATTTTTTTAAAAATTTTTCAACATGTTTTCTTTCTTCTTCGCCTAAATGGCTTAATCTCAATAACTTTATAATTTTTTTAAATCTTTTATCATTTTCAAAATTTTCAACAATTGACAAAATTTTTTCCACATTAAAATCTTTAAAATTTAGTTTATTAAAATCTGATTGAGTTTCAATTTCACAATTTCTGTTCAAACAGTCTTCTTGATCAATTTTAGGATCATGTAAATTCTCTACTGACTGTATAAATAAAGTAGGAATTTTCAATCCCACTTCATTTTCAGTCGTATTAAAAACTTGCATATAAGCACGACCATCATTAACACGTACTAAACAGTCTCCCAAAAATACGCCTTTACACGCTTTTAATCTTGGGACATAACCTTCGACAATATTTTTATTTTTAACTTTTACGAAAAAGGTTGACTCACTACGAGGGGGAATATACATCACTCCATCCTCGACTCTATTAGCTTTTTTAAATGGGTATTTAACATTATCTACTTTCATTACTTTATTTTTATAATCAATTTTTACCCCATGAGTTGCGAAAAATCGAGATCCTACGAGACCTGCATACGGAATACCTAAAGTATCAGGAATCACATGACATACAGTCTCTTTATTAAATAATTTAACTTTTACTCTTCCGAGTGTCTTTATTGGTACATTTGCAATACCGTGCAATTCAACAATTTTACTTTTATCAATTGTCGTCGGATCATTTACATAGCTAAATTTGAGTAAGTTCGGCGAAGCTCCTGAATCTATCATCATAATTACATCTTTATTTTTATTTGTTTTGCCTACAATAATATACGGTAGATCGTCTAAATTTTCTAATTTCACGCTCATGATTAGTACCCGTTTTCGGTTTCCTCCTCGAAAGTCAATGTCACTGGACGCTTTTGAAGTGCCTCTGACCCCGCGCCCATCTGGCGAGACACATTCGAGTTTTCCTGTTCGTCGTATTTTTTAGCTTTAAGACGGAAACAAGTGGAAATGTCGTGACCAGATTTTTTACAAAATTTACAAGATTTACTTTGATTACTTTCATTCGAATGATTAATTAATCGACACGTTTTAGCAATATGACCATTTTTTTCACAAATTTGACATTTTACGTTTGATGAAACTCTATTTGGATTTTTAAAACAATTTTTAGCAGTATGTCCAGTTTTATTACAAAGCTGACAATTTCCTCTTGAATTATTATTATCTTTCTCTCGACAATTTTTCTTTATATGACCAGGTTTATTACATGAATGACAAATAATCTTTGGTTTCTCTTGACTATTATTATTTAAACTTTTGTCTTTATCGTTATTTAGTTTATTAGTTACAAATTTAACGGGTTTATTTTTATCTTCATTTTTATTTTCTTTATTTTTTATACTATTTGGGTCTTTACGAATTTCTTTTCGCGCAATTAATCGTCTTTCTATTTCTATTGCCTTTTCTAAGGCCTCAGTGACGTTGTCACATCGAGACATTCGTTGATCTATTTCATTTCTTAAATTTTGAACAAAACATTGAGCTACGGCTTTATCAGTATTATCCTTATAGATTTGAATTTCATTCAGAGTAGCAGTCGGATTATTTAATTTGAAACATTCTACTATTTCTTTTGCTTTTTTCCGTAATCTATTAACAAAGTCTACTACTAATTTATCATCTTTTTGAAACATTCTTCCTAGTTCACCTTGCAACTGAAAAAGTGTTTTAGAAGGAACATAAACTTTTTTAAGATCTCTTAAGAGTTCATTTACAGTGCTATATGTTATTTTATTTAATGCATCTTTAACTGAAGGAGATAATTTACTACCAAAAATTAATTTAGTGAGATTTGATTCTACTTGCTCTGGTAACATACATTTTGCTTCCTCACAACAATTTGAAAAATCAATTAATTCTTCTGGTTTGCCCGTAAATATAGGAATGCATATTAACGCGTCTTTGAGAGATATATTTTGATTATCAGACATTTTCCTTTGTTCCGTCATATTTATATCTAAATTTTCCGTCTCTACGTGAGCTTGAGTTTGATGTATCGTTTCGTCACTATTATCACTCTCGTCAGATGTAACGAGTTCACTCGATTCTGATATTTTTGTTAAATCACCGATACCCGAATCAACAAACTTGAAACTTTTAGGTCTAGTAGGCGGAGCTAAACCTTCAGGATATAGTGGGTCACCGGTACTACTCAACGAATAACCTTTTTTATTATTATTAGATGATCCAGAATTATCAGACATTTAAACTATTTCTCCATAGAAGATCATTGCGATCCCGGACGAGCCCCCAAAAATTGTTATGTAATTTTGCTCTTTAAAGGTGTCAATATGTAAACCATATGCTTAACCTTAGAGACTTTAAGTTCCTCTTTTTAGTCCTAGCCTTTCGACCAATAGACAGGGAAGAGGGGATCTTCGATAGAGAAAGTAAAAATGTGTGATTTATATAAAAAACAATAACAAAATTTTATTGAATAAAAATTATTGAAAAATTATAACAACAATTTAAACGTTACCAACAGATGATTTCTTTTACTCTGGTCGAGATGAATTACAATTAATTGGTCCTCAGTCGATGTTCCAGTCAGCGCAATTATTCACTTTTTCTCGCGAATTAATTTAAATATCAATTTAAAAATAATTTGACGATCAAATAAACTTCATGCAAAAATTTACAAACTTTGAAGTATTATCAATACAATACTCAAGACTTATGATTTCAAGAGATGTTCCACGACGATCTGATCTCGATCTTACTTTTTCGACAACTGACTGATGCATCAAACCTTACGTATTTATTTAGTCGAATGTGACATAATTAGAAGTCCCTTGCTTCAGGCGCGCACAAGTCCCTCCACATGGTCTTTTCCCTTTTTGGAAAAGCTTAACGCTCTTCTTACGTCACGTACTCTTTTTTTAGAGTTTTATTGCTTTTCGCCACGTGGGTTTTCCAAAAGCAATAAAATATCTGAAAAATGACTTCCTCAACTATTCTTCGAAATCCTTTCTATTTTAACGAAATCTTAGGAAAACTCAAAAAAATAACTTGAGTAATAATCGTTAACCTCAATCCTTAAGTTTATCGCTATTCATTTTTAGCTTTTCTTAAAATATATTTTAAATAATTATATGAAATAATTAAAAATACATTTAGACATTACATGTCATTAAATAATTCAGACGAAGAATCATAATTTTACATTTTTCCAATGCTAAAATTTCTTTAATATTGTATCTTTTCTTAGCAGATTTCACCAATTTTTTTTTGTTGATAAGCATACCTTACTCTTCTATTATTTTCTAGGATATCTATTAAATAGATGGAATTTTATTTATTAATGAAACCAGTATTAATTCATCGAGAAAGTTCTAGATTTATTGTCGAGATTATTTGATGCTTCATAGTGCATCTTCTTTTTCACTAATTATTACAGAATCGATTTTCACTCTCAACATTGATTTTTTCACATCAAATTCTGTTAATAATTCTATTTATGCCAAACCCCAATATTAATCTCCTATTGTCCATATCGGGGTGCGACATAACATGCACGTTGAAACAAATTCTCCGTCATCTCTTTCTCTTCTGTTGTAATATCTCTTTATTTTATCTATGCATACTGAACATAAGCATACGTAGCCGCGTGGTATAATTACTGCCACCGATGTTCACGTTTGACAAATGCTGCAGGGTGCTGGAGTTCTCTATTACGTCTGATGTTGACGATAACTGATCTACAAAACTATATAAGATGAAATCGAAATTATTGTTTGAATGAACATTATTTTTGTTTTTATTAAAAGAAAAAAAAATTAAAAAAGTAATGGAATTCGTACAATACAATAGTCTTATTAGCTTAGATTAGATTTGTCACAGGTCAACGCCTTGCAAGAATATTACGCAAAGTTCGCACCATGATACAAACCATCATTTATAGAAATAAAGTTTCCATGCACATCACGACTCATCTTGCCTGTTAATTTAATCCAACTGTTCCCTGTATTATGTCTTGACGTACAATTAATCTATTGAATTAATTGCAATGAAAGACACATATAATTCTCCGTTTTTGCCCTAGCTTTGCAGCCAATAGACAAGAAATGAGTACAGGGATCTTTGATTGTAGAAATTGATTAATCCAGTGATTTGATTTGAAAGTGACTTTTTAAAGTCGTACATTAAAAAGCAGCTTCAATAAAATGAAATAAACATTTTCGAATAACATTATAATACCTTGAATTAACAGCAAGTCAATTCACAGAATGTACAATTTAAGATGAGGAACCTAATAGTCAATTGATTTAAGACAGGAACCACAATTTGAACACCGATACACGTTTGTTCGGTTCAAACACGACTTCGCAACTAACAATACAACTTCACAACACAAATGACTATTGAGTTTTTACAATGATATATATATTATTTGAAGAAGGCGTTGACTTTTCCGAAAGTAGGAAAAGTCAAAACCAATTAGCTTTGAGATTTTTGACTTATTAATTTTTATTAGTGAGAACTAATACTTCAAGAACCACACTATCCTTTTTATATTGGTGATACCTTAGCCTGAAGGTATCTTATTCGTTACACACTGACGTCATCGGGCGTAATTACCTTTCTAATTGTTTCTACTAAAATATGTTGAAACGGTACAATTTCCTTAGAGTAATTTAAAAGGTGTTACAATAGGCATTGATTATCAATTCATTTTCATTGCTACAAAATTTTAGGTTCTATTGCATATATAAAAGATATAGATGATTTCTCACTTATTGGTAAAACTTTTCAAAGTAACATTAATTGTTTTATTGTTTCTTTTATAATTTTTATAGAACACTTCATTGAATTAAAATTCACATGATCATAAATTATCGATAATACTATGAATTTAACGCTAAGTAAATAATTAGTAGGTTGAGAGAAATTTTTTTTTTTTCAATTTAAAGAATATTACAAAATAATTGAACACACGAAATATTCAAATAATGAGATAATAATTACTAAAACAATTTGATGTGAAGAAATAATTGTTAATTACTTTTCACAATTAATAAAAACAGACGGACGTCACACCTGTTTTTCTATCTAAAACATTGGTATTGGCAGCTAAGTCAGAACCACTAAGCCAGACGTTAGACTCTTCACATGCAATGTCTAATAACGGCAGCTCTTGGTATTCAAATGTACAACTCTGATTGTAACCATGATAGAATTATGATTCTTTTGCTGAATTAATTCGTCTGCCCACAAAAGATGGATTCGAAAAAAATTTTTATCGGTTTTCCAAGAGATTGTTACATTAAATATATTGAATTTTTGAACGACTATATGTGACCGTTTAGGTACTGTAAACTCATCTAATCAGATAAGGACTATGAACCAACATGGGGCAAAAAAATTAATAATTTTATCCTTCATTGAAAACTTTAAACTAGTCCCATGAATACATCGTTTTTTTTGGATTGATTATTGTAGTTCCATTTAAACTTCCAGAATATATCATATAATATAATATTTGAATTGAATGTTTTACCTGAAGTAAGTTTTGCAGATTTTTCCCTGTACATTATTTGGTCTGAAAAGCGATACTCCTACCCGTAGACCAAGTTTTCCAGTTAAATCTTTTAACACAAGAAAAAGGGTAGTAAAGAGTTCTCCATCAGCTGATATCTATGTTTTTATCTTTCTTCTAGAACTAAAGTCCTCTCTGAAGGTACTTCTGATTGATAGCCACTTTGATCAGAATTATATATGCTGTCTAAACCATATGATTGAATTTCGGATTTTATATCGTTAACGAACACTCCTGATGTTTGTTTTTATATTTTACGATCTTTGATCGTTTTCGATGATATGAATTTGTTAATTTTACTAGAAATAATACGATAAGCTTTTTCGACTGATAGTATTTACGTTGAAGATGCTTGAATACCAAGATCATTGTCAGTTGTCAATTTTTTTTAGCTAATAATGCACATTTTCTTAAATCGGAATCATGAACTATTATCCCAACATCGATAGCAGTTGAAAAATTTTGCAATGTATATGTGCCAATTTGAGCTATTTTTTCTTTGTATGTTCCACCTTAGTTCAATTGATGCACCCAGCGTTTTGATTGACGAGTACACTGGACTTCTTTGAATTTTTGCTCAACACTATCGATACTTAAATTCTTCTCCTTACTTTTTCGCCAATACTCAACTTCTCGCAATTCATAATCATAATTAAAGCTCTCTTGATCTGTAGTACATGCTCAATCAGACATTTTTAGTTTATAGATTGCAGAGGCCTATCCTTCGTTTTCTATAATTTCTGGTTCACAATCCTTATATGGTTCTTCAAAATGCAATGAATTCTCCTCCATCATTTCGATATTAGTATACCCATTCATTGTATTCAATGAATTTGTTCAAAGTGATTCTTTAATTGTATTTCAGCATCATTTACAGGTGTCTCCATAATTTTCATAGTTTGAAATGTCAATGTAACCGAATAACATTGAGGAGGTTAACTTTTATTTTCAACTATTGAGTGTTACACAATTTAAGAATAAAAGATAATAATATTTCTATTTTGATCACACGATTTCATATACATATAAAATAAGAACTATTGACAAAAATTAAAATGAATACAAGATGCAAAAATATCCATTTACTACAGTATTCAAGATAAATGTAAAATATAATGTTACAATTTTTTAAATGATCAAAATATGTCACATTTGTTCAGAATGCTAGCATTGAATAATCCGCTATAATTACAGACACAATTATAGAAACAATTCTCCTGGAAAATAGTTCATCAGTGACTGTGATATAAATTCTATCTATGTTTGCCCACATGACGATAACAAAAAATGATATTTTGACTAATCATAAACCATTCAGTCTCTATTCACGACGTACTTTATTCGGTGATTATTGTAACTATAAATAATTAATTAACAACAACTGGAAATTTCAAATTGTGATTTCGAAGAAATGTTTCCTTAAAAAGTAATTTTCAGTGTTGAGTTATAGACTTTTTCGAAAAAAGTAATATTTTTTTCGGCATCGATTTTTATGTCATTTTCGAAATTGCGAAGACACATATCTCATAGTTTTTTATGTTTTTTCGATTAATATCGGTCTCATTAAGAAATAAATAATAGTTTGTGAGTTAAAGAATTTTTCTTATTTTTAGTAAAAAAAGAAAAGTGTATATCCGCATGTTTTATAAATATGTAAATAAAAGTATTTATCATCATTTTCTAAGTTGTTTTCATAGTATAAGGTCGTTTTGGAAAATTTTGATTGGAAGTGGCCATTTCGAGCAAGATCGACGTTCAGTAATTCAAAAAAAATAAAGAAATAGTAAAGGAGTGAACTAACGATCCTTCTTGTAAATTTATTATTGAACATTGAATCATTTATGCATCATGATCAAAAATATAATATCAGATAATTGAGATGTAAGCGCTAAATTATTAGTGTCAAAGTTAGGGAAATGGCATTTTTCCACCTTTCACCACCTACTTATCACCACAACTTTTTTGTATAATATCAAATTCTCTACAAAAGAGTCTGCTAGAGCACCTGTCCATCGTGGACATGTAAAAATGTACAGCGCTGCGAAGGCGCGTTAAAAATCGAGCATTTTGGAAGCCCCGGCAGAATATTATTTAAGGGTGCAACGTGTAAAATAAAATAGTTAAAAAACTAAAAAATACCCTAGATTAAGTAAAAATTGATAAGAAAACTCCTACAATGTTACAAATCGCACAAGGAAAGTAGAATTTATTTTTTCATTGAAAAATAGAGAATACTATCTGCAAATGCAAAAAATGGAAGAAATGTTAAAAATTGTTAATAATGAAAAAATAGTTCAAAGAACAATTATCAAGAATCATCGTCAAAATTCAAAAGAACGATGAAAAGTGTAATGACAATCATTATGAAACCCTCTATAGATCAATAAACGATAATTTTATCATTATTTTATCATCGACACCATTATTGACAAAATATGCGACATAATTTTTTCGATTAAAATCAGATTATTGACAATTCAACAGATTACCATAAATAAAATTTTCCTTTTTTCACAATATTGACCCTTCCTCTAGTGATCATATAATGGTGTGTTTTTAGTGCAAATAAATAGCTACTAATATTCTATTTAATTATTTCGAGCCAAAAGATCGATAACTGATGAGCTACGCCGTAGAATGTGGTAAGGAGAGGTGCACATACACAAAAGACACTTTTATAGAGTTTTATTATGATTTTATTATGAAAATAAATTATTAGTCTCGTTAACAGTAAATCATTGACACTCGTAGAACTTAGCAGAGCTTTTAGGAACTTTTTTAAACTTGGATAGAGCTTCGAGCAAATTATTTAATAAGAAAACACAAGGAGCGTTAACAGAGCACGTGTACTAGAGCGTCGCGTGAGCGTTAATGGCTGCAAACACGTTGTAGCCGGTGTCGGTAGACCTGGTATAATAGTAGGACAATTATCATTGACTAGGTTGGAAAAGACGAGCCGTAATTAGTTGAGGGTTAAAAGAAGAGCTAGGATCGGGTGAGCTCGACTTAGCACGAGCTGGGACAAGAGCGAGTCCAGCTGACAGGTTGTGATTTACCTCTCGCAACATACACCCTATTTACCGCAACGTCCTTGTGGTACTCGTCCACTGGTAAAACAATGAGCTTGGTGATTGGTCTGGTGAGAGTGGTCTTCGAAGTCTTGTTTGAGACCACCAGAATGAGTCCAACCTGTCCAGGATAAACATCGATGACACGAGCTAAAGGCCATTGAGCTGGAGGGAAGTTACTTTCAATGAGCAGAACTAGAGAGCTGACTGCAATGTCGTGGGCTGTTTTTCTCCACTTAGAGATTGAGAAATATCTTGTGAGCACTCTTCGGACCATCGCTTTCAAAAGTGCGGGAGCTTTCATTTGATTATCTCCCATAGAGCAAGTCACGACTCAAAGAGATGAGTTAGAGCAACTTCGGGGAGAACTCCTTGAGATGTTCCATGAAGAAAGTGAGTTGGAGTCAGAGCTCGTAGATCGACGGGATTGTCAATGAGCGGTCGAGAATTTAACCATGTACCTTCTTGATCAGCGAAAGCTGAGTGCTTAAAGACAAAATGCGATGATGGTAATTAAAGACTATATCGCAGAGCTTTTAATTTAAATGTAAAGTGAAGTCTTTGGACAATCTTCACCCAAATGAGCTGAGCATCGAAATGTTCTTATGGAGCTATAGGATTGTGAGCTAACGAGCTGGTGGTCTCTCCTCTGAGCAAGGCGATGAATCGTAAACAAAGAGCAGTGATGCGTGAGAGCTTGTAGAGCGATAAATATCTTGATAGAAGGTACCACAATTGATGATCTTTTTCAGATGAAGCTTTAGCTGCGTGCAATAAGATGCTTGATCTTTCTTCTTTGTGAGCAAGAGCTAAAGGTTTGAGCTGTTGAGCTGGCCAAGAAGAAAATGAGCCTTTTAGCCACTCAGAGTCTTTCCACCAAAGCTTGAAGTCAGTTAGTTGGGTTGGAGTAAGGCCACAGTCCATAGATATTGTAAAATATTTGTATGTCGCCATCTAATGACTATAGGACTAATGACAGTTTGTTAGTTAACGATTATTGCTTGACGATTAGATTGTTTATAGCAACGAGGGGAGAGTTTGTTTATCTCTGGTTTCTGACAGAGACTTGAGTTGACCGCACGAATTCTTTCTTTCCAATTGATTGCAGTTAATCTGTAATAAACTCTTTCATTATTATTTAATTTTCCGAAATTGTTATTCGGTCTTATTTAACATTGGTATCAGAAAGTAAATTTTAAAGAATATTTAAAAAGAATCATGCCAAAGAGTCCAAGTCGCAGGCAAACTCGAGCTGGAAGGACAACTCAATATGCCGATTGTATCGAAGATGGTACTAATGGGGGACTTCTAGCTTTAGAGATCAGATTAAATCAGTTAAAAGAAAGACTGAATCGAGATCAAATTCGTTTGAAGGAACGCTCCGAGGATGGCCAAAGAGAAACTCAAGATTTTTTAGAGAGATAAGAAATCTCATTAATAACGATAATAACAATAATAATAATAATAAGACGACTGTAAATAAATGTCCGAACGGCTGCAGCCCCGGATCACCCTCAAACCTAAGGGAGTCAGGTGTCGGCAGGATAATAATAATAATAACAGATGGTGTAGACCTTTTTGCACTGAAAAATGCAGTCTATGATGTGGTTCGAGGGTTTACTCAGAGCAAACGAACACCTGTCAATGTTCGGCGTATCGTAGCGTGTATTAGACGTGAACATCACACTTTGAGTACGGCCGTGTTACTGATCCTAAAGAAAAGGTACACACGCAAAATAAGATCGCTAATGGCCATTAAAAAGTAATTGGCAAAGCGGTACAAGCGGCAACAGGACAACAGATTGTTCCAATCTTACCCCTCGTGCTTTCTGAAGCCGCAAGCCCCTGTCACTTATAAGCCTGCAAGTGCAGAATAAGTCGAAACCTACTGAGCCGAAATATATGGTCGCGCTAGTGCGCTAGATGTAGACACTCCAGCCCTTTAACTTTTCAGAGAATTCTGTGACGAACATCTATCACGAATTCCTGTAGAGTTTTAACGAGTTAACATTGATAAGGTCAGGAATGCTCTAAGGGGCACATAGAACAGGGCTGCCCCTGGGCCAGATGCAATCCCTACCTTCTGGTGGAAGAAACTGACATCTGAGGAGATACGCCCATTCCTGGATGGCTCGTTGAAGGGCGCACTGTGCTGATCCCCAAAAGTGGTGACCTGTCTTACCCCAAAAACTACAGGCCTATTGTATGTCTGAATACTCTCTAAAAATTTTTTACGAAGATTTTGAACAAAAGGATCTGGACGGCAATAGAACCTGTATGAAGAGAGATAAACGAACAACGTGGCAGCAAGCGTGGTGAAATGAAAGTGTCTACCAGAACAGTGCCATTTAGGAGAGGTGTATACCAGGGAGATATCCTGAGTCCTCTTCTATTTTGCATCTCACTGCTGCCATTATCTGTCACTCTACGCCGAACGCCTGGATATAGAGCCGGACGAGTCTCCAACCGCGTACACAATGTCACACATCTATTCTATATGAATAGAAATGATGATGTTCTATTTTCAAAATACTTCATGAGCATTTATGATTTAGAAAAATTCACGAATATTTTAGTGAAAAAGTGTACGGTTATCATATTTCATATTTTATTCCCGGAATTTTTCGAAGATTGGGCTAAGTCATCAATTTTTTTACAAATAAATATTTTTTTCGGTTAATTTAAATCACTCCAAAAATCGCTGTTAATTCTTGAATTATATTTGAAGAATATTTTTGTAAATAAGATGGAAATGATATTTAAAAAGTTCTTAGATTTTCATTATCAATTCGAAGCAAAAAGAGTCTATTCCATTCAATAAATGACTTGGCATTCCATGTGATTCAAATTATTTTTGGTATCCAAACATTCCAATAGTCTATCACATATGAATGTTGTTATATTAGAGTCACTTAGGACGTGGACTTGGCGCAAATTTTACCGACATCTGGTAAAGTCGGTTTTGGTAGGATTCCAGTTATTTTTGTAGATTAAATCAAGGAAAACGCCAAGTTAGCCGCGTCTTTTTTTTATAATCTTTGCGAACTAGTAACGTACTATTAACTTACGAAATTTAAGTTAATTTTGAATTGCAAAAAAAAATTATCTTCAAAATCGAAAAACTATGGAACTTTGCCCAATTTTGCTTTAAAGTCTGCCTAATTCAGATTCAAACGTTCTTATGTACGAAGAACTATAATATATGGAACTGTTCAGAGAACCTAAAAAAATGGGCTACGTTCCATAGTTTTTTGATTTTTAAGATAATTTTTTTTTGTAATTCAAAATTTACTTGAATTTCATGAGTCAAAAGTACGTTACTAGCTCGAAAAGATTACATAAATGAAAAAAAAACGCCGCTAACTTGACGTTTTACTTGATTTTACATATTTTTTTGATCGTACCTGTTTTGCATTCATGCTAATTTTACTTGAATGTGAACTTGGCGTCAATTTTTACAGGCATTCGTAGGTGTCCCTATGATTGCCTGAAATTTCTCCTTTAAACTTACTGTGAGATTGCTACGACGATAACAATTCAATTTTATTGAAATTTTTTTTGTTTAAAATCTCTGAAAAACGAAATTTTTGACCTAGATATATTAATGAAAAAAGTTACACAATCATTACAAGCTTAGAATGCTGTTACTGTTGTGTTTCGAATCTCAAAAAATCTCGAATGGTTGTTTTTTAGTGATTGAATGATTAGACTTGGTTCGTATGATGATAATGAATCAAAGTGAGGTACTAGATGTCCATGGTATCCTAATATTTTTGTTCGGATAGTATGCGTAACTGTGAGCCCAATTTTTAATAATTTAGTTTGCACAGTGAGCAGAAGCTATTGAACTTATTTATGAAAATACCTTGCGCAAGGTGGAATTGAATTGATTGTTTTAATAATATTGAATCATTTATTTGAGAGTCGGATTTAATTTAAAAAGGATGCAAAGTCGGAATTTATTTGGAAAATTGACTCCATGAAATGTGACCATTCAACCTAATTATTAATTGAACATTGAATTTATGATTAAAAATAAAATTTTTAAAGAACTTTGATTCTGTGTGACTTCCAGTTTTTTGGCATTTCCTACTCTTTGGGTTTTTTTGGTTCTTTTTAGTGGTGTCTCTTGATGAAAAAGAAGGATGGAAAGGGAATTAAAGATGAAAATTAAGATTGTTAATTTTTAATTTGACTAACGGACGATTAATTTTTAAGAAATCTTTTGTTGTCTAGAATTACATTATTAGTTTAATTTAGATCATTTTGGTCTGTTAGGAGGTTTTCACCCACCGCAGGATTTTCCCCTCCGAATTCTTTGTACTATTCATTTTAAAGCAGATAGAGTTGAGAAGCGGCAATATTGGAATCTAGGCTGAATGATTATTATTTTGATTTTCATAATTTCGCATTAGAAATTTAATTTTAGATTTTACATTTTTTTTATTTTAGCCTAATCCAATATTTTAATCCAACTCATAGGAATCGCCAGTTGGCTATTTTTAGAAGATCGGAAGAAGTGTAAAATATTTGTATGTCGCCATCTAATGACTATAGGACTAATGATAGTTTGTTAGTTAACGATTATTGCTTGACGATTAGATTGTTTCTAGCAACGAGGGAAGAGTTTGTTTATCTCTGGTTTTTGACTGAGACTTGAGTTGACCGCACGGATTCTTTCTTTCCAATTGATTGCAGTTAATCTGTAATAAACTTTTTCATTATTTTTTAATTTTCCGAAGTTGTTATTTGGTTTTATTTTACAATATATACAAACTTGAGCTAATTCTAGACTTGTTGAACGTTTTTTACGAGCTTGAGGGCATTCAAGCAGCAGTTAGTTCAAGCCGAGGAATTGTAACTGGATTCAATGGTGCTATCGTAGTTTTAGCACACAAGAGCTGGATCTGAGCTGATTCATTTAAAATTTGAGATAAATACATTCCGCTGTTGCTAACTGCGATGCATCTAAGAAGCCATGTATTTCTATGTATGAGCTGAAGATCGTGTTAAGCCATCTAGGGATATGTACATGAGTGAGATATTGTATTTATTATGAAAAAGAGCTCTGATCTTAAATTCAATAACATTCCCACTGGTTTGCGAGCATGAACAGGAGCAATTCGTTGAGCTTAAGCTGTAGCTAGTAAAGCTGTTGTATAAACAGACAATTCTTGCACTTGTTTGAGAGCTGAAGGATTGTAGGAACTGGTAGAGCAAGGTAGAGCTGCTGCAGGGCTTATCAGAAGACCAGAAGTCGAGCTTAGAGATGACTTAGGAGCTGGACGAACTACAAACACTAATCACGAGCGCGAGTTTAATGAGTCAATAAGTGCGAGCGAGAAAGCGATAGTTTGTCTTTTTTAATCACTTTTCACGTCACTGCTGACCACATCCGGCTCGAAAGACCAATGTTTTTAGTGCATATAAAATGCTATTAATATTTTATTTAATTATTTTTAGCCAAAAGATCGATAACTGATGAGCTACGCCGTAGGATGTAGTCAGGAGAGGTGCACATACACAAAACTTTCATCGTGCTTTATTGTAATTTTATGAAAAAAAAAATTATTAATCACGTTAACGATAAATCATTAACACTAGCAGAGCTTCTCGAAACTTTGTTGAACTTAGATAGAGCTTAAAGCAATTGTAGTGGTATCGCATCGGTGCGCTTGTAGAGTCTGTTGACCATTCACAACTACAAAAAGAGCTGTTTGTTAATCGCAACCTGCCAGCTGGACTCGCTCTTGTCCCAGCTCGTGCTCAGTCGAGCTCACCCGATCCTAGCTATGTTATCGATCGTTTGGCTCTCAAGTATTGATGTAAAGTAAATAAATCAACAATTTTCGGTTCTCAAAAAACAATGAGCGAACATCTCTGATTATCACAGCATACACGAGAGAGTAAGAACGCATTTTCCATTATAACAACGAAAGTTAGAGCGCTAAAACACATGTTTGTTGCTTGGAAAAAACGTTCCGGCATTATAAGACGACAACGGATATTGGAACGCACATTTTACTATGAGAACAAAAATCAAATCGGTAGAACGTATTCCATTTTAACAAAACATCAATTGGAATATTAGGACCTATATTTGACATTTTGAACATAAATGGGTTAGTGAAAACACACATCTAATCATAAGAACATGAGTGGAAACGTTAGAGCACACAACATAACGATAGAACATATATTTATTTATTGAAAAATAAAAAAGATCGTTAAAACACATATTTCATCATGAGAACATAAGTGGAAACGTTAGAACCCATAACATAACATTGAACATGTTTTTGTTCATGAGAATATAATTTAGAACATTCGAACGAATATTGGATGATTACGACATGAAAAAATTTCTAAGAATGCATTCTCTATTATTCGAACATAAACCGGAACATTAGAATACATATTCAACCATTCGAACATAAATAAGTTCGTTTGAACATATATTAAATCATTAAAACATGAGTTAGAACGTTCAATTGTATGATTCAACGTTGAAACATCTTGACGAACATTCAAACATAAATAAGTTCTTAAACATATATGTGTTATGGTCAAAATATATGTGTGAACTTTGAAACACATAATTTATTATTGAACCATATGGTAATTCGTTGATAAACTTATTAAAACATTATTTTATTTTTATTATGAGAATGTGATGCTTCCATCACAGAATAAATGAAAATTTTAATTATTTCTTAGTAAAATTAATAATTATTATTTTGGAAATTCAAATTACTATATTATCGATCACTTTTGCATGATAATTTCTTTTTTCTGATGAAAAATTTCCCTGTTATTGAGTAATGTGTAATTGAAAATACTTTTCTCTATGATCTCTGCAAAGCATCCTGATTCGCTTTTCTTTACAACGGAATTATTTTTCATGCATCAAATTAATCTATCAAACGAATGTTAAATTCATTTAATGTACGAATGTACGATTCCAAAAATTCAGAGACTGTAGGAGAAGCAGAAGCATTACTTGGAGTATTGAATTGTTTATAATATTATTTCCGTATGAGAAAATTTTGAATAAAAAATTTTTGTATTTAAGAATTAATAAAACATATTTTGAACATTTCATAGGTTTAAAATCTTCCTTGTCTTCAATTTAAAACCAGTTTTAGAGAATTTCAGAGGTTTTTGAAGTGCTTTTTGTAGAAACGATTATCCCCAAGTTGGTAATTCGGCTGAAGATCAAAAACTATATCTAGGAACTTTGTCCTATCAGCACCATTATAAGTTAAAGATATTAGAAGTAGATTAAAATATTAAGATTTTGAATATTAAAATTTAATGTTTATCATATTGGGATATATTTTGAACTCATAATGAAATGGATAAAGAGTCCTCTTATACATATTTGTTTCTGAACCATTGAAATATATACAAAATGATAACACTTTTTTTACTGTTTCATTAAAAATTTATAACAGTTTAATGATACTCAAAATTTAATGATAAACTACGCTTTCAAATATGAATAATGGAAATTAAATTTTCATGTAATTTATGGTCTTTATCATATAATTATTGAAGACATAAACTTCTGTCATTGGGACACACAAGAAGCTTATTAGATTTTACGTAATATGAATTATTTAACATATGGTGATAATAATTATTAATAGTACATTGTGCAACTAGGGAGCAAAGTACGACATTTCCACCCATGTGTGATATTACCACCCGAGCCGAGGGAGAGGGTGGTAAATACACGGGTTGAGATGTCGTATTTGCTCCCTTGTTGCACATACTATCTTTTCTTATACCTGTGCCGAAAGTTTGCAAAATAGACCAATCAATGAAGAGCAAGATTTTTTTTATAGGGACTACCTTTTCATTTCTGAATAAAACTTAAATCATACAAATGAATATATTACTTCGAACTAGTTAATAAAATATTTATAAAATTTTCTGAAAATAGATTAATATTAAGGCATACATTAATTATTCAGTTATTTGTAGTAATTATTCATTGTAAGTTGTTTTATTTCACAGTTCTTAAAAATAATGTTGGGCAATTCTAATGATTGGGTTTGTTGTTTCTGAATTTCTCGAGTTTATAGTTTTTTTCTCTTTTGATTTTTTTTTTCGTCTGATTTGGATGATTTTCTTTTCTTTGGTTTATCAGGATTCGAAATGTCTGAGACAGGTTCCTGGGTTTCGGGTATAATTATAGTTTTTTCTAATTGTAATAGTGTTGATGGTATCGGCGATGGTGGTATTGGTGTTGGTGATGATGGTGCTGGTGATGGTGATGATGGTAACGGCAATGCTTTGCTGGCTTTATTCGTGTATTTAATGTTCTTTTTCTCATTTATTTTAGCAGTCGATGTTGAAGGTTGATTGTTGCTGGTTCCTGGACAGAAAATCTACAAGAGACTAACTAAAAATTTTTCTTGGGAACTTATCTTAACTCACTTAATTTAATTGTAAGGGATTCTGAAGAATTTTTTGTCCTTAGAGAAATGCATGATTTTATTGGTCCCTAGGAATTTTTTTACTCTTCTGGTTTGGATTGAGTGAAAAATTTGAATATTTATTACTACACACAATATCTTGAAAGTTTTATTTTTGTTTTTTTTTGGACGTAAGAAAATTTTCAACAAACGGGTTGTCTTAGATTTCCCCATCATTCAGCTTAGGGAGGTCTAATATTTTTTTTTTATTGCTTTTGTGGACACAGAAAAAGTAATATGTTGTGACAACTATTTAAAAACTTTCCACAGGGAGGGAATTTAGTGTAATCGCTATATCAGCGCCACTTTCTAGTCAGCGGTAAGGCTAGAATTCTTTAAAAGGGAAAAAAGTGACAGACACGCACGTAGCAGTAAGGTTAGTATTATTCAAAGGGCGAGAACGTTTTAGAAAAGCACCTAGCGGCAGAATCGGTACTATTCAGCAGGATAAAAAGTTTCAGACCCGTAATTATCAGCTATAATGGTTATGTTGCATAAAAATATCTTACTTTGCGCCCTGAAAACAGGGCTAGAATTCGAACTTTCGGTGGGGGTATGATTACTTCAGGACAGAATTATATCACTTTTCAGTAATTGTAGCGATTTTTCAGTTAAGATAAGAAGATAATCTAGTTTTATCAAATACATTATTATAAACATAAAAACAATGCACGATGAACATATAATTTAAAAAAGTGTCTTTACTTAAAAATGATTCCCGTCGTTGGCATTTTTTAATCAAAAAATAAACAAAAATGTAGTCAAGTATATCATTTTAAGACTGGGCTGAAGTCAGAAAGCCCTTGCGTTGAGCGAAGAAAAGCCGACGCTTGATGTCAACGGAAATTGAGTAGGTGACAGGAAAATCTTTTTGGAAATGATACTTTTTAGTGGTGTACTCAAAAAAAGAAGCCTTAGAACACCAAGAGATTTATAAATTTCTGAATTTTCTATTCCGTGCAAGACATAGCACAGATCATATTTACCTTTCTGCGTCTTATTTATCAAAAACAAGATTGTGAGAACAGGCGGTTGACAAGCAAGCTCAGCCCTACCCCCTGTTACCAACCCTGGAGCATATGATATCTAAATGTAATCAACATAAATTAGTATATGTTGACACTGTAGTCAGAGCGCTTGACTTTTTTTTCACCGAACGTTATTCGATTTCAATGACGGCATGAATTTACATTAATTCAATTGCAAGTAATAGCAATTTTATCATGCGAAGGACAGTTCTAGATGTCAATTCAAATTTTTCATGTTAAACCATTTCTTAATTAATCGATACATCGTTTTGTCACGTAATTTTTCTAGATAAAAATATTATTTGAAACGAGCCTGGGCAGTAGTGTAAGCCTCTATGACAACATTTGTTGTGAGATGTAATTTGAGTACTTCATCTTTTTGCACATATGATGTGTAAAAAACAGAATTATTAACACAATGTAAACCTTTAATATCAATCAGAGCGAAGTTTTTGATCTCTGCATACGCGAAAATATTTCAGAAAACCATGCCAATAACAGCCATAAAATTGAAATACGATTTTTTCTTAAGTTCCTTGAAAAGCCAGCACACTATATTTACATCGCCCTCCTATGATGAAAACATAACTTTGGAAGTCAAACATTTAATGTTATTCACTAAAAATTAAAATGATTATATGTGCATACCATAGTAATCCAAGAACGGTAAGACGCCGGCTGCATTTTCTCTTGTTGAGATATTTTTTGTAAGTAAGCGTGTTTAAGTCTCGGTATTTTATTTCATTGGATGAATATTAATGATATGAAACATTAACTTAGAAATTTTAAGGTAACACGTCATTGTCGTGCTGATCTCCAGATTGCCCTTGAAACTGGAATTGGTTATTTTTGTAGACTCATGAGTAGTCATTTGATCGATGTTTGATTGATCTGATTATTGATTATGTGCATAAATATCGAGATATTCTTGTATATACTTCTATGTACTTGTTTCGAAAAGTCAATTTTTAGAACGTAATAAGCTTTTTTAAGCCATTTTTTTTACAAGATAACATTAAAATAACTTGAAAATAAATGTAATAATGTGACTAATTTTCATGAACTTAAATATTTACTAATGTGAACAATTTTTCATGATAACCACAGGAGAAACTAGTCATCTATGAATTCAGTCTTCTGTTTATAAATACGTCGGGTATTTCTGGAACAAAAATTTTTGTAAAAATCAGTACAAAAGCACACGCCATGATAATGTTTTGATCTTATCAATAGACGTCAATACATTCTGACAATTCATTAAATTTTCTAACAGCAGCGTCTTCATCACGACAAGAATGTGTGTTCCGTACAGCGCACTCGAGGTCATAAGTATTCACTTGTCGAATACAATGTCTTCAGACTTTTTAGGACCCCATATCAGTTCGTCTTCGGACATAAATATCTGCTCTTGTGTATTATTACCGAAACTAATAACTTCAATTTACGTCCTGTGTAATAGACGATCTGCCGAACACTATCTCTCAGGTCGTTGTTTCTATTTTTATTGGAGATTTTTTTTTAAGCTCGCCTTCTAAAAACCACTTTCGCATCTTATGCCCGTAGTCAGGAGTGAATTAAAACTTGCATTCATATTCTGTACGCATTGCCAAGTTGTACTTAATAGCGTAAATTTTAATTTCTCAATATTTCAATATAAAAATCAACAGGGGCAATAGTTTCGAAATCACTACCAAAGTGTTAACGCTCACAGCTAGGTCTATGTATTTTCTAGTGCTCAACACAAAACTTTTCTATGTCGATGATGTTTAGGCATTGGTAGCCAGGATATATAATTATAGTACACTTATGCAAACCACGAATAGTTAATTCCTCTAATGTCTCATTATAGTTCAATTAACGTCGTAAAATGTATCGTTTCCTATAATCCACATTTAAAAACCACCCGTTAATGCGTAAAGTTATTTCAAACTTTTCAATTTACATGATTGCAGCGAGTCCAAGAGGTAATTGCAACATTTCTTCTGCCTTTTCATCACTTTGCCCTTTTTGAAGACTACAAGAGCTATGCTCGTTTTGAACAGTTTCTAGGCACTTATCTTTCAAATTTTAACATGGCTGCACATCTCCAGCTGCTGTTATGATAATGTATATAAGTTAAGACGCTGACCATCCCTAGAAATAAAGGCATAGCTTTATAATGATAGAATTTTTTGTGGGTCGGTTTAGTATGAAATTAGAATTCTAAGGTTATTTATATAATTGATGATATTAGAACCGCGCTAGGAACATCGATAGACTTCTATTATTTGTGGTTTAATTGGTTGTAGTTAATTTGTTTTCGTAAAAAAGTTCTTAATACCTTAATAATAAAAAAGGAATTAATACCTCTTGTATAGTAAATAGCAGGAGAAGATACTTTTTTGAATTGTTTTTATATAATTTGGAAAGTGATTTCATTGATAAGAATTTACAATGAATTTTTTTTTTGCCATTAATTTTTGGACTATTCGAAGAAGAAGTTAAATAGAAAAAATATTTGAGAACGGCTCATTTTCTGTATTATTTTTCATTGATAGGGAATTTTTAAATATGATCTTATAATTTGAATGACAGAAATAATAAGCAGGTACTCTAAATTTGTTGGTTCGAAACTTAGTCCACATATATGACAATTTTTTCCAGTGCTGTAATAAAGTTGTTCGTGTGATTCTTTCATTAGTAGAGGGTTCTGAGGTATTGTTTTATTTCATGCGATTTCACACGATTAAGAGCGAATTTTAATCTTGAGTGATCATAAGAACATTATATGTAAAACAATATCCTGAATAATGTGTATGGATCTTACTTTCAAAATCCGTATAAATTACAAAAAGTACTTTTTCTTTGTAAAGAAAAAATTCTTTTGTTCCATCTCAATTTTTATATGAAATGTAACTCTGCAATTATAAAGATCAACGCAATTCTTAATATGTTCTTCGAATATTGCTCCATTATGGAAGTAGTTTAAATAACGATCACAATGACGTAAGATTTTAATATGAACCATTATTTCCGTGGATATGAGTCATGAAAGATTTTCTATACGTAAATTTACGTCGATTTTTCGCACACCTTATACGTTGAGTTCTTATCTGTGAATTCAATCCCACAATGAAAAACCAAAGAGGAATGATAACTTAACAGTAGTTCACATAAGTTCAAATCACAAAAGTGTAACTGGAAAATTTAAATAATCATACAAGTTCTTTATTATCTTATGAATGTTGACTTACACATGAACCTCACGTTCCTCATAACAATTGGGAATTTTTGAGTTGCGATTTCGTTTACTTTTGACAATGTTACTTCGAAAATTGCAAAAAAACGTATCTCGTAATTTTTATGCTATTATGATTAAAATTGGCTCAATTGACAAAAAAACAATAGTTTTTGACTCACAGGTTTTTTTTTTATTTTAATGAAAAAAATGTATGTATGCAAGTTTTATGAATATGCGGATAAAAGTTTTTTTACCATTTGTTATGGTGTTTTCAACGTATAAGGTCACTCTCGAAAATTTCGATTAGAAATATGTAAAAATTGAAAATCACCTTTGAAAAATATCAACTTAGGGAATGATTTCCATCCCTTTGAAACGTTTGTCCGCGGAACAAAAAATACATATTTCATTATTTTCGACGCAGATTATTATATTGTAAACTATGTAAATGTCTCCATCTATTAAGTGATTGAATAACGATAGTTTGTTAGTTGACAACGATTGCTTGATGATAACATTGTTTGTAGCAACGAGGGGAGAGTTTGTTGACCTTCAGTTTACGACTGAGACTAGCTGACTTGAGACGTCATATCATTGATTCTGTATTTTCGATCTGTCATTTTCATAAACATCCTTCTTAAATATTAGTTGTCCTTATCCTTTTACTTTACATTTGGTGTTATTCGTCTCACATGACGAAGTGTATTGTGATTCTTCGAAAAAGTTAAAAAATGCCATGAACATCAAATCATGGTCAAAACATCGGAAACAAGTACAAATCGTGTCGATGATTGTATTAAAGTAGGTAATTATTGAAATAGTGGATTGTGGGCTTTGGAAATAGGGATGAACTGATTGAAGGATTAATCATCACAGAACAAATGAGAAATGAATTGCTTACTTAAAAATTTCATGGGAAAGATAAGATCTCTACCTATCAATAATAATAATTTTAATTCTAATAATGATAATAATCATAATTCAAACAATAACAGTAGTGATAACTCCAACGGATAAGCATCGATGAGATCAGGAATGCTCTGAGAGGCACAAAGAACTGGGCAGACCCTGGGTCAGATGCAATCACCATCTTGTGGTAGAAGAAATCAACATCTTCTCACCAGCATCTGGCTCGTATTTTCTCAAAATATCTAGGAGAAAATACGCTCATTCCTGGATGGCTCCTTGAAAGGAGCACTGTGCTGATCCCCAAAAGTGGTGATCTGTCTAACCCTAAAAACTACAAGCCTATTGCATGTCTGAATACTCTCTTCAAATGGTTCATTAAGATCTAGAACGTGAGGACTCTGACTTCAATAGAACCTGTATGAAGACAGATGCATCGAACATCTGATGCCACGTTGGAGGACACGTTTTACTGTAACATCTGGTGAAACTAGAGTGTCCACGAGAGCAATGCCGTTTAGTAAAGGCGTATACCAGAGAGAGAGAGAGAGAGAGAGAGACCCTAAGTTCTTTTCTATTTTGCATCTCACTGCTGCCATTATCTGTCACGTTCCGCCAAATGCCTGGGTATATCAGTGCAATCGGCATGGAGTTTGGGTTAGACAGCAGTATCTCTGGATGCTAGTGAATCATACCGATATCTTGGACAGGTACAAACTCCTTCACAAGACGTATCTGTCGTCAAAGATACTCTCCGTAGCGAGTCGAAGTGACGACTTAAAAGGATATAGGGCTCTGAATTATCAGGCCATAATAAAGTTGCAGCCATAAATATGCTCACCGTCCTAGTCTTGCTATACTCATTCGGAGTTCTTGAATGGCTGCAATGTGAGCTTAAAGATCTGGACATTATCACGAGAAAAGTAATGACATTATACCGAAGTTATTACCCACGAACTTTTATCCAATGCCTATACATTCCCCGTAATCTGGGAGAGCGTAGACTACTAAGTTTGGAGAGTCTACACGACAGGTTTGTGATAGGCTTGGCTTATGACATCTATGAGAACTCTGATCCTCTTCTTAAGTTCGTGAACAGCTTCGAACTATTGGAAAGAAATGCATTTCTACATAGAGCAGCATATCAGGCAGCGCAGAACCTCGGCTCAGTTTTCAATCCTAGCTGCACAGACGGACGCAGGGTTTTGCAATTGACCAGAGGACAGCAAAAGATTGATATAAATTAAAATTGCTCGACTATCATGTAGCAAAGTCTTACATGGTGTGTTTTATCGTCATCTTGAAACACAGGACTTGTCACACCAACTGACTTTCCAATATCTCAAGTCAGCTGAATTATTTTCTGAGACCGAGGGATTTATAATAGCCCACCCAGATGGTGTGTTTTCTACCCTCGCCTATTTGCGTGATGTTATGCACGAGTAACTCGAGGACACAAGATGCCGAGTTTGCCACGGTGATGTAGATGAGCCGGAACGCAACAGAGAACTTATAGAGGTCGTGAGAAATGTCTATCGCGAACACACAGCGGATATTATCGTCCTCGTGATTGGTACTCTCGGAGGGATGAGGGACCGCTTTCTGAAAGATCTTCAAACAATCCCAGTCTGCCATCGGTTCTTTCCAAATCCTGAGACAACTGAATTATTGATTCAACATCTGCAGCTTCGGTTCACTCTCGAACCTGCGGGAGTCAGGTGTCTGCAGGATAATTTCGTCTAATCAGGCCCCAAGTGGGTTGAAGCTCTGGGGTCCCTCACTAGACATCTCTGACGAATTGTGAAATGATAATAATTCTAATTTTTCTGAAAAGAATTACACGGAATTCAAATAATTATTACAAATAATTGTTGAGTTCTTCAAGCTGTTCAAGCCAGTTTGGGAAATAATACATAAAATATTGGTTATTTTTCAAGTCAAAATCCTCTCAAAAAAAAAATTCATCAGAATTGAATCATAATGTAGTTAGTTCTTCGAAGATTTTTCAAGATTCGAATTTTTTTTAAAGCTTTACTTATACTTCCAGGTGAACTTAATAGTGAAAAAAGTTATATGTTAGTCAATACTGCTGCTGATATTACGGTTGTTAATTTTTCTCTTTTTAATAAGAAGTCTTCTAGAGCAAGTAATTTTTCTCTTTCTATTGTTACAGTTTCTAATGATAAATTTTATTTTGTTTTTGTTAAGACTATGGAAGTTAAGATTCCATACATCAAAATTAGTTTAGAGGTTGTTTTTGCATAAATTTATAAAGAATGTATTTTGGGAATAGATTTATTCATAAAATCAGTTTTGTCTAGTGAATTTATGAAAATTATTCATAGAAAATTTCTTCGAATAATAATAAGAATGATAGAAGTTATTTTTCTTGATTTGAATGATCTTCTTGACTTTATTTCAAATTTGTTCCAAAGATCTTCAAAGTGATTAAATGAAAAAAATGTTGTACATTTTAAAAAATTACTATTGAAAAATATAAGTATTCATTCGAAAAAATTTTTATTATTGGGAAGTGTAAAATGTTACAACATAGAATTAATGTTGGAAATGCTCTTCCTATTAAACAAGTTCCTTGTCGTGTTCCTTTACATCAGAGGAAAAAAGTAAATACTGTTATGAGATAAATAAAACAAATGAACCTTCTCATGGTCCTTAGGCTCCTCCTGTTGTTCTTATCTCCTGAATATGGTTTCCGGTGCTTAATGGTTCACCACTATTGATTTAAAAAGTGGTTATTCGCAGTTGAAGATGCTCCTGAAGATTGTGAGAAAACAGCTTTTTGTATTGGAAGTGAACTTTGGAAATTCAAAGTTTTTCCTCTTGGTTTATGTAATGCTCCTCCCACCTTTGTAAAATTTATAAATATAGTTTTACAAGATCACCTCGGCTAAATTTGTTTAATTCGTTTAGATGACATTATTATCTTTAGTAAAAGTCTTGATAAACATTCCATTCGTCTTCAAAATGTTTTTGAAAGACTCTTACCGTCAGGACTTTAAATTAATGCTAATAAATGTATATTCTTCTGAAGAGCGGTTGTCTTTTGTAAAAAAAAACTGTACTAATAAGTCAAACAAGTGTACTCCCACTGTTGACACAGCTCCGCCGTTCCTTTTACGGCCTAAAATGCCACAAGTGTTCTTGGTGAAGTTTTAGAGAGTTGTCCTGAGAAGATTTCTGCCATTATCAATTCGTGAATGCCGAAAAATAAAAATGAACTTAGGAGTTTTCTCAGTCTTTTCTCGTATTATAGGAAATTTATTACAGATTTTGCTACTTCAGCAAGACCTCTTCACTTAATTAGTGGAAAGAAAAAAGAAAAAAAATTGAAACAAATTTTAACTACTATACCTTTTTTGGGTTATCCAGATCCTAATTTTCCATTTATGTATGACACTAATGCTTCTAATGTTGGTATTGGAGCAGTTCTATCTCAGAATATCCCAATTAAGAAAAATAGTGAAATTATTTATCAAGAAAAGATTATTGCGTATTTTAGTAAGACTTTAAAAAGTCGTAAACGGAATTATTGCATAACTAGGATTGTTATCTGTTGTAATTTCGGTTGAACATTTTCGTCATTTTCTGCACCGTAAACGATTCATGATTAAAACTGATCATGCTTTTTTCAGTTGGTTAATTTCTTTCAAAAATCCTGATATAATTTTGAAGTTCAGAATAGACCTGGTCAAAGTCATGATCATGCTGATGCTACATCTCGGTATCGATGTGATTGTACGGAATGTTTGAAAATGGATGCTAACGCAAAATATTCTTTTAATAAAAATATTTTCCGCACTATCTTTGAAATTAATATTAATTTCGATTGGATTAAATTTAAAAATGATAAGAGTATTTCGAATTCAATAATTAAATACAAAGGAAAATAAAGTCTCTGAATTTAATGATGTTTCTCATTTAGATTTGACTTTTAAACTCACTTTACTTCATTGGAATTCTTTAGAATTAAAAAATGGAGTTTCAGTTAAACGATGGGAAGCTCCTAATTTTTCTTACATTAGTTTTCAGGTTGTTTCTCCTTGAGCCAAAGTTAATAGAATGATATGTCATAATTCATCTAGTAAAAATTTTAGTATAAATAAGAGTACTTCCTAGATTCATCAAAAATCCTTCGGGTCTACTCAGAATCAAGATGTTCATATTTGGTGTAAGAAGTGGAAAGTTTGTTTTGCTAAAAAAGATGCCTATAAGCGATCATGTGTTTTCTTCAAATTTATAATGTTAACTCTCCTTTTGAAAGAGTTGCGATTGATATTCTCGGTCCTCTTACTAAAACGTTTTCTGGAAATAAATTCGCTTTAGTTCTTACTAATTATTTTGCTAAATGGCCTGAAGAAATTCCTCTTCCTAATCATGAGACTTCTTCCATTTGCTAAAGCTTTAGTTCCTCAAATATTTTGTCGATATGGTGTCCCTTTGGATATTCACTCAACAATTTAGGTAGAGAGTTTGCATCAAAAATATTTGAAAAGGAAATAAATAAATAAATAAACAAATGAATTAGAAAGACTAGAACTACACCTCTTCATCCTCAATCTATTGGTTGAGTTGAAAGGTTGACGACAACTATTCTTCAACATTTATCAAAAGTTATCAATGAAAATCAAAAAGATTAAGATCGTTGGATTTTTCCATTTTTGTTAGATTATCATTCTTTTCAACATAAGACTACAGAATTTACTCTAGCAATACTAATGTTAGGTCGTGAGTTAAGGTTATTCTGAGATTTTCTTTGTAGAATTTTCCCTCCAGAAAACATTCCTAAAGATAATTCAATAAATATGTTTTGAATCTTCGCCAGAAATTATAATTTTCCATTAACAGCTAAAATGAAGATAAGTTAGGCACTATGTGTCCATAATATTATATAAAGTTCTAACAGTTTTTCAGGCTATTGAACTAATGTTTTTAGAAATTCCTTGTAAGATGGAAAACGTATGGTTTTTTATATAAATTTATCTAACAAAGAAACCTCGCGAGGTGGTCACCGTCGATTCAGCTGGGGCTTCTATACAATAATCTACGTCGAAAATTATGAACCACGTATTTTTTTTCTGCGGAAAAACGTTTTGAAAGGGTGAAAATCACCTCCAATGTTGACACCCTCTAAAGGTGATTCCCAATTATCATGTATTTCCAATCGAAATTTTCTTATACGTTTAAAATAACATAAAAAATAATAAAAAATACCTTTATTCACAAATTATTTTTTAATGGAACCAATTTCTATCGAAAGAGTATAAAAATTTACGAGATACGCGGCTTCGCAATTGTTTAAATGTTCACGATACAATGATTTTTTACACCATGCACAACAGATAATTGCAATATTTTTACATCCTGGAATTCCACAATGAGACTTACAGTGATCTCCAAATGCTAAATTAACTTGATTTTCAAATTCATATGGTGTAATAAATGTACAACTACTCTTAAACCATAAATAACGATAAAGTATGTATCGTGGAGACGAGAGTTGGTAAGGAGTCAGTGATTGTAATTTAATAATATTATTACTCAAGTGTAAATTTAAATCATCTCCTCATAATAGGACACTGTATGGAAAATGTCTCACAAAGTTTTTCTATATTCTGAACACAAAAACATCTAATGTTTGAATCTGTCCAGTACCCTTCTTAGGAATAATCATTATCTCAATTTCTTTATCCGGTGGTTTGACAGACGTGACAGCTTCAGAACAATGCCCAGTTTACGAATTAATCAAAAGTAAACTTTTTTTCCAACATTCGAAAAGAATACATCCCTCAACCAGATTTTGAAGTGTTCTCAAAAAATTAGTATATAAACTTCCAGAATATATTATATAATATAATATTTGAATTGAATTCGTTACCTGAAGTAAGTTTTCCAGATTTCGATATTTCTACGTGTACATTATCTGGCCTAAAAAGCGATGCTTCTACCCGTGAACCAAGTTTGTCAGTTGGTTCTTTGAACACAAGAAAAAAGGGAGTGAGAAGTTTTCCATTAGCTGATACCGTTGGTTGTATAGTATAACTGTGAGTTGTCGATCAAACTGATTGAACTGTACACTCCATTTTTTCTTTATCTTCTGGAGCTAAAGTCCTCTCTGAAGGTACTCCTAATTGATAGCCACTTTGATCAGAATTATATATGCTGTCTAAACCATATGATTGAATTTCCGATTTTACATCGTTAACGAACACTTCTGATGTTTGTTTTTTTTATTCTACGATCTTTAATCGTTTTCGATGATAGGAATTTGTTTAATTTTACGAGAGACATTACGATTAGTTCTTTTGAATGATGGTATCCACGTTGGAAATACTTGAAAACGGAGATCATCAAATCGTAAATTTTTTTAGCTAGTAAAATATATTTGCAAATTTGAGCGATTTTTTCTTTGTATGTTTCACGTTGGTCCAATTGATGTGGTCCAATATTATCGGTGTACAATAGAATATAATATATTGTTCCATTAATTGTTTGCAGATATTTTGAAAAAGGAATGATTTATGAATATGAGTCTATTCAATATATTGCGATATAATCGATTAAGCACATTTCATTTGTTTTCAATATAAATTTGAGCTCACCGATAATGAACGTGCGCATAAATTATACAATGTGACACTACCAACTTAACAAAACGCGAAATGTTTAACTTTCTTCCATGATAAAAATTTTTTTTCAACAATCTATGACTTTCAATCCTAAGTACAGTAAGAATCTATTGAACAGTGAAACACATCAGAGTTCTGGATCATACAATATGGAGTAAATTCTATGGCTGATCGTATGTTGATCACTAAGCTAGACTTTTGTTTTAAACAAGTTAGCTTAGACTTGAGGACTTCACTACGATAAAACCGTTTCAACGTGTGTGAGATGCTCTTATCCAAAAGTCGAAGTTTACCGGTGGTATTGGCAGGCAAAAGTAACTTTCACATTTTCAAGTTTTGGTAAGTCCGTACAGACAATGCAGTTATCGATAAAGACCATTAATAGAGTTTTCTCAGTAATTCAGGTGTTGCTTATCCAGGATCAACTGTATATGATTCCAACATTTTTTCTCGAAGAGTTACTGTTTGCATGGATTTGTAAATCCATTAACGAATATTTCCATCCATAATTTAGATAATCAATCATAGTGTTCATTTTCGAATTTATATTTACTACCAGAAACACCGTTAATCAATAAAGATATATAATATAAACTTCATATAATGCCATTTTAAATACTCACAATAACTAACTGGCTCATCGTCAACCCAAAGTTTAATTGATTGAGCACGCCGAGAAAATTTCATTGTGTGCCATGTTTCATCATTGAGACCTTGACCCGACATGAGAGTCTGCAAAATAGAAAATCTTGTGTTAATTATAGTTGTCTGGAATTTTGTATTCTGAGAAAGTTTTTGTGGATTCTCATATAATTATAGATTGATAGTTTGTCTATACTATATGTCAATACATTAATTTTTTTGTGAAAGATCTAGATAAACATTAAGTGAATTTCTGAAGATTGATGACAGAAGTAGAAGAGGCAGATTTGAAAATTGTAACTAGAGAAATAAATATTATTGAGAATAAAAATACGTTGTATATAAATATACGAGTATATTTCAAACTTCTAGTTCGCCCAAATAACTCGAGCAGCCCGAGAGGTTGTGTCCGAGTATACCAGTGCAATCGGCATGGAGTTTGGGTTAGACGGCAGTATCTCGTTCAGTAAAAGGAAGATCGCCGAACTGAAGTGATAATGCCGAGCTTACAGACTGAAGCATCATAAAACGTCTGGATGCTGGTGAATCATACCGATATCTTGGACAGGTACAAACTCCTTCACAGGACGTGTCTGTCGTCAAAGATACTCTCCGTAGCGAGTAGAAGTAACGACTTAAAAGGATATGGGGCTCTGAATTATCAGGCCATAATAAAGTACTCACCGTCCTAGTCTTGCTATACTCATTCGGAGTTCTTAAATGGCTCCAAAGTGAGCTTAAAGATCTGGACATTATCACGAGAAAAGTGATGACATTATACCGAAGTTATTACTTATACATGATAGGTTGAGGTCAACGTTTGCTCCCGAACGTATGGCTGATATACGAGACAGTGCAACAAGAAGTGTTTCATTGTGTCATTCTCTTCCCTATTACAATTACAGAAAGTTAAGTCAGTCTTGGTGGTATATTGTGCACGAAAAATACTATGCTGTGTTAATATTGGTGTCATCAGGTTGTTGTAGCGATTCCAGTTATTGTCAAGTCTATCTGCTATGTTCAGGGAAAAGTGGTATGCTTTGCGGCCTGTTTCGGATGCATCCCATTTTGCCTGCCATACACAGTAGAAAATTTTATGTTCTGTGTAAAAAAAATGTAGTAGTCAAAATTTTTGTGTTAAATTAGCAGCACAACCTTGCGTTAATTGAACATTTATTGCTTGCGTTAAATAAATGTATTCACACAAATTTCAATCCAACTCAATAAAAATGTCAATAAATTATGAACAAGACTGAACGTAACAATATGTGTGTAACGGAAAATAAACAAACGTTTGTTTTATCGTCATAATTTTTCGAAATCCTATTCCGAGAAGAATGTAATAAGTGCTCTTTTTCGTGTATTTCCAACACAAAAAGTGTGTTATACATCAAAATCTATTTCAATAAGTATTGGAAACTACATAAAACTAGTGTCATTCATTTCGAATAACACTTTTAAAGTGTAGAATTAACACTTTTTGATTGTAGGTGACTCTACAAAAGAACAATCTCTCGTGCGTTTTCTGTTTTATCTAAAAGTGGGGGCAGTGGTACTATTATTCGTTTTCGTGCATTCAGAAGACAAAATACATATCACAAAAGTGTATATTTCTGAGTTAAATTTGTTCTTTTAATAATTATTGAAAAGTAAATCAGTGAGTTGATTATAAAAATTTCTCTAATTTAAAGTATATATTGTATCAATCTATAAATGCATTTTATACTTATATTATGATGAAAGTGAATGCTCATAACCTTAAATAAGTTGCTCCCACACGTTCCTCATACGGCATTTATAATTAAATTATTAATTGATTTTGCAGTGATAAATGATATTCTTCATGTAATCGATTATTTTAAACTTTCATTGAAGTAAATCCGTATTTAGATACATATTTGATTTTCAGTTTGTCATTATCTACCTACGCGATATAAGTGATTTTGACGACGCAACTTTTGTATGGTTGTTTCTTGTATTTAAATATAGTGATCATAGAATGTGGATGAAATTACCAGAACCATATATTTACGAACATTTTACCTACAAAGGTATTGGAAATTCTCCTTTTTCTACCTTCTAAAAATATTATTCGAATATAATCTGATGTAATATTTAAATAAAAGTAAAATGTGAACAACGTAATTTATTGAGAGAGTTTTTACAAAGTGACAGAAACCATAGACTTGCTATTCTATATTAGTGGTGTATCAATCGATAAAGAAGGGATGGATTTTATTATTACAACATAATCAAATTGTAATGATTTATTTTCGCTTGTGAATTATTTCCGAATCTATGTGAAAATGAGTTTTTCGTTACGGACAATATTGATGTAAAATTTGGTTCGAATATTTGCCGGATTATGTGAGACTAAACGATCGAGGTGTGATTGTGAAAATTCGTTGTTCTCGAACAATAGTAGACATTTCTAATAACCCAATTTTCTAATACTGACATTTGCTACTTTTTTTTTGTTTTAATATTTGAGGTAAGTTTTATTGTAAAATTGATGTTAACTGTTATGATAAAGAAAATTCATTATGGTTTTTCCAAATAAAATATTATAATATTTGCAGTAGTTAATCTAAATTTCGCAATTGACTCTAAAATAACGAAGGAAAAGATCGAAGTCTACTTGGTAGACAATTTTCTCTAAATTCATTATAGAGTAAAAAAAGATCTTTTAATGTATTATTTATTGTGTTGTACTTAGAATGGGGTCGCATAACAAATGCTATGATAGCGCTCACTCAGTTACTCCCTCCAATAGCCAAGGGTAAGCATTCATCATCGAGAGAAAAACCGAGGAATATTATAAAAAAGTTGATTGTTTTCAAAGAGGTACGTTTTTTTCATAGAAGCAGTATATAACATAAATAAATTCTATTCCTTAATTTCATTACTTTTCAAGCGTGGAACACCACTGACGGCTAACGAGGAACACCGAAATCAACCTAAATTAATTGCAGTTGGATCAAACAAATCAGCAATTGATCAATATTTCTTGGAAATTGATAAGAAATTCATATTACTGCCTACAAAAGATACTGTACAAGCAATGAATTACTTATTTAAAGCTCATTTTGTCTTTACAGCAGTTCGACAACGATCTTCACAATTTTTGGGTATTGTTACAACATGACCTTTGTCACATACTAAGTAAAGTGAAATGCACCAATGTTATTGTTGAATTTTTTACAAAAATTGATTTTATTCAAAGAAATAGTTCTAAACAATGCGAAAATTGATATTGCATAATAAGTCAGTCATACAATTTTAGAACGAATATTTTTATTGCAAGATTTTAGATTTTTAAGTACAGTATTGTTCTCAATTTTGAAAATTTTACAGTTAACCATTTTCTTAGTTAATACGTATATTCAGGTATTTTTTTCTAAGTAATTATCTGATTATTATTATGATTAATTTTTTTTTGTGCGATTTCAAAACTCATACAACTAACGGAATTTGTAGTCATTTACGCATTAACCATTTGTTAGTCGATGGCTCTAATTTACATCTAAAATGTTGTTTCGGATTTCCAGCTAGTTTAGAAACGTATAATGGGTTTAGAAAACATTTAAGAAGGTGTGAATCACAACCAATCCCATCATGTCATTATAGTAGTACTGATTCTGTTGATGAGACATTAATATCTGATTCTGGTATTAACGATAATGACATTGAAGATAATGCTCAGGTGGCTGATGATGGTGGTCATATTACAGACACAATGATTCGAAAAAATTTATTTCATTATATCTCCAAACTATATTCCTTAGGATTACCTGATAGCACAATCACAACGATTCTCGAATCAATGACAGAAATGTTAATTCCACTTTTAGACGATATCGTATCCATGACAACATTAGATAAACGTCAATATCTCGCGGATATATTTACATTTTCTATTGAAAATAAATTAACTAAGTATGGTAGACAGAAACTTTTTACGGAAAACATTGTAAAGCCTGTTCGAAAAGCCCACGATGTTCGAATTGATAAAAAGTTCGATAGTCAAATAGTGTGTTATAAGCAGATCCCTGTAACGAGCACATTTACATATTTTCCAATACTTGAAACTTTGTCTATTTTATGCAATGAAGAAGCTTTTCAGAAATACTTAAAGAATAAAAGTCCTATTAAAAATAATGATTACACAGGTTTTAAAAGCGGAGCAGTTTATAAAAATAACTTTTCTTTTTCAACTAATAAAAATGCAATTTAAATAAATGCAATACTTTCAATTTTTTCGGTGTCAAGCATCGCACTCCCTTACTCAATTTGACTTATTTTGATGTTTGTGAGAACCAAGTTTGCATTGATTCAAAGATGATTACTTTAACTGCTTTGAATGAAAAAATATAGGCATTTGACTATGGACTTTATAATCGATCGAACCATCCAACAGCAATCAATCTAAATAAAAATTCTGATTCGATCGGTTGAATTTAATGACACTCCTTTATTTGATAAGTAAAAAATAGTCTTAATATTATTCAATAATTCAAAAATAGTTCTGTTACCAAGAACAACAAATACTATGTCATAAGATTTAAAACTACTCATGAAAACACATCATTGCCTATATGCTTAGGGTATGTCGTTCAAAAAAAAAGCCAAATGTATTGATTATAAAGATAAGTGATTTACCTTATACGAAAAGTTGGAATATTTACAAATGTTCTGATGAAGAGCATGTTATTGCAACAAAGCATTTTTTGTAAATTAATAGATAATATGTTTGTTAAAATATTGAATAGAAAAGTTTAAGTATAGGAAAATTAAATGTTACTACTTTCTTGCATTCTTTAATAAAGAAGAAAATTTACAATAGTTATAACGGGTGGTAATAATAGTAATAATGAATAAATAAAACCTAACTAACATAAAAGAAGTGTCAAGTTTCCCAGTGTAAGTGTTAATATAACCATTATTTAGAGTGAATGTTTAACACAAAAACATGTAAAATTAACTGAATTAGTATAGTATATGATACTGCGAAAAAATATATACCAACACATTTATTGAGTAAACTTTTACATTCTACATCGGTTAATTTTACACATCATTGTGTCAAAATGTACACAAAATAATAGTTATATTAACATTCACTAGTAAAATTATAATCAATTAATTGTGTCGAATTGACACAAAATTTATATCCTCTTATGTGTAAAATCATTGACACAACGGTTGTGTGCAGATTTGACACATATACTTTGTGTTGGAATAACACAAAAAATTGAGTGGACCGTTCTGAACATGTGAAATGTGTTAATTTTAACACAAATTTTCTGTCTGGGTATCTTCAGTGTTTGCAACCTGAAATTTATCATCGGCGTTGACGATTCTTCTAATGTGTTGTCATTTTATCCTTTGAGTCACACTGCAAGAGCACCACCTATTTTAACCGCTATCGAAAATATCCTACCACATATTTTGGTCTAAATATTTGTACATCTTTGATCCACCATTTTATAATTTGTAAATCTAACCTTTAATTTGTAATAAGTCACCACGAAAGGACAATCGAGTACAAAAATTCAGACAAAAATATGCAGTAGAACACTGATCGGATGGTCTAAACGATTCAATTGCACAAAATTTAGGCTGCCGTATTGAATTTTGCAAATCTAAGCTCATATTCGTGATTAACGACCCCAAAAATTACCGAGTATGAAATTTCAGGTCAAAATATGCAGTAGAACAAAGCATGACTCCAAGGGTTGAGGAGATTCTAGCATTGTTATACGTTAGTGCTTTGTTGGTACGAAGTGTGTATCGCGCATTGAGATCTACAATCGCTATGCGTATAGGCAGGACGCCCATCGTCACGCAAAAGCTGTTCCTCAGGGTAGGTGCATGGGCGTGCGTGACAATCGTTTCGGAATTGAAAGACTAGAACTATGCTTCTTTATTTTCAATCTATTGGTTGAGTTGAAAGGTTGACGACAACTATTCTTCGATATTTATCGAAATTTTTCAATAAAAATCCAAAAGATTGGAATCTTTGGATTTTTTTATTTTTGTTGACTTTCGTTTTTCTAGACATGAGACTACAGAACTCTCTCTAGCATTACTGATGTTAGGTCGTTAATTATGGTTATCCTGAGCTATCTCTGTAGAATTTTCCCTCCAGAAACCATTCCTAAAGATAATTCAACAGGTAAATACAGGGTGTAAATAAAAGGGTAACCGCAGAGTACACCACTGTAATCTACGTAAAAAACTGAATAAAAAATTCCTGTGCGAAAATTATTTTTAGAGTTATACGCGTTTCAAAGTCATAAAATTTGACCAATCAGAGAGCCGGTCACATAATGATAAGCGTCAATTACAGTACAACGGAAATAAAAATTTAAGTGAGTAAATGAATGAGAGAGCTCAATGAGAAGATGGATGAGAGAAAAGATAGTGTTTAAGTGAGTGGGTGTATGAAAGAAGGGAGAGAGTTTCTGTGAGTGAATGAATGAGAAAGAATAGAGAAATCAAGTGAGTAAATACATGAAAAAAAAACTGAGATTTAATAAGTAGATGGATGGAAGAAAAGATAGATAATGTGAGTAGATAAATGAAAGAGAAGAGGGAGAGATTTGATGACAAAAAATTATGCACTATGCTTGAGGCTGTACAACTCGTCGCCGGCAACTCGTCTCTGAATAGTAAACAAGTAATTTTACATCTTCGCAAATATGCATCAAGTGTAGTTTTCGCATAGACATATTTTTTAAGATTGGCCGGCAGAATACAATGATAAACTGTCTAAATACGAGATTTTTTCGACATGCTATAAAAAAACATCACAATTACACAATATTTGTGACTTATTTTCCTATCAAACTTTTTATACAAGTAAGCTTGTAAAATGATGAAGGTTTCTACATATTTATACTGATAAATCGAACCATAGGAGCATGAGAAACATTGGAAATTCACTAAAATTCAGTGGATTACGTTCTATAATATGTTATAGAATAGCAGGTCAGCAATGAATATGGCAATAAAAAAGAGCACATAAAGATTAACATAATGATAACTTAGTTATTAGGATTAGTACAGCAAATTAATCAATGCAGAATTTATTCTAAGGAAAATCATCCAAGCTATATTCTGATGACTTGTCTTACATCAGCTCTTAGCTATTGTCATACTAAGATTCTTATCTGCCTCCTGACTCCGAATCTGATCAGTCTTCTTACACTTTTTACCATACAGTGTGTGGAAAAAAACAGTGCTCGAAGACCGATGATGCTAAGAGACAGGTCTTGGAACAAATGTGACAATGAAAAATAGCACATGAAGATAAACTAAATAGTGACTCAGTTAATTAGGTTGGAAGAATGAATGAACGTTTAATTTCGACAAATTAACTAAGCTATATTCTGATGACATTTGACAAGTACTTTATGCTACTTTTTGATAAAATTCATTACATGCCCTCTAACCCAGCTTCTGATCTCTCTGCTTACACTTTTTACCATACATTGTGTGGATAGAAAACAGACTTCAAAGATCAAAAACATACGAGGCCAGAAGGCATGTCAAGAAACTCATATAATCATAGAAATAACACATAAAAATACATATAATGATGACTTAGTCGATCGTCATCAACTAGTGCATTATTGAATGAAAGATTTATATATAAAAAATTATTTAGGCTTTATTTTAATAACTTATCTTACATAGACTGTTTGCTATTGTCATATTGAGTTTTTTCCTTGCCCTCCGACCCGGTATCTGATCTGTCTTCTTACACCTTTCATTATGTACACTGTGTGGGTAAAAAATAGTGTTTTAAGACTAATAACTTATGATGTTGGAGAACAGGTAAGAAAACTAATATGACAATAGAGAATAGCACATGAAGATGAACCAAATGATGACTTAGTTAATCAAATTAGACTAGTGAATCAGTAAATAAAGGATTAATTACAACAAATCAATCAAGATTCATTCTGATGACTCATCTTACATGATCTCTAAGCTATTTTCATATTAAGTTTTCTACCTGGCTTCTAGCTCAGCATTTAATTTGTCTTCTTAACTTTTTATTATACATTTGTTTTATGTTCATGTTTTTTTTTCAATAGTTGACACTTGTTATGAGAACATAATTCAATTCTCTGTAGTAAATGATAAGAAGAACAATGAATGAATTTTTAGTTGTAAGAAACACTTAATTTTACTACCATTATTTTATCCAACTACTTGAACACTCAATATGACATATGATAAATTTTGAGAGGAATAAAATCACTACACAATTAATAAATTTTTGAAAATAAAAGAAAGCAGAAGTGCGACAGTAAACGGAGAAAAAGGACTGTACTAACCAGTCAGACTTCTTTTTCAACGTTCACTAAGTAATAAATAAATTTCTTCACTCCAATCCCCTCTGCTGAACTTTGTTGATAAAAAACAGTGTTTTAAGACTAATAACTTATGATGTTGGAGAACAGGTAAGAAAACTAATATGATAATAGAGAATAGCACATGAAGATGAACCAAATGATTACTTGGTTAATCAAATTAAACTAGTGAATCAGTAACATTAAGTTTTCCAAAAAGTTGTCAAAATTCAACAAAAGAAACTAAACTCAAATTCAACAAAAGATACTAAATGACCAATGATAATCAAACTGGAAACTATTCTATTATCATGGGGACGATTGGCGTATCCCATACACGGGCACACACGAGTGCAAGGGTACAATGTTTATCATACTTATGTGCTCGTGTGTGCCCGTATATGGGACACGCCAATCGTCTAACTTTTTCATTCCAGCCTATCGTAGCTGCTCTGCGTGACCACCATCTTCTTCAATACACTGATTGACGACGGTTAACACTCTGTTCGTTGCTCGTTTAATCATTTCTGGAGGAATGGCTAAGGCTTCTTCTATTATTCTATTTTGAAGATCTTCTTCATCTAGTACCGGAGTAGCATACACTTTATCCTTGAGGTATCCCCACAAGAAGAAATCTAACGGCGTCATATCTGGTGATCTGGGGGGCCACTCTCGATACCATGATTCCAAACCTATCCATCCATCAGGAAATAGATTATCCAAGCAATTCAGTACATCGCTACGTCGATGAGCAGTCGCACCATCCTGCTGCCAGATAATGTTTGCTCTTCTTTGCAGAGGTACGTCTTCTAGCAGCTGTGGGAGATCACGTAAAATCTCCAGGTAATCGTCCCCATTGACGGCATTCGGTAGAATGACTGGACCGATCTGTTATACAGGATTGGTATCTTAGAATCATTTACAACATTTTTGCGTGTCAGAAAAAGAACCACAGTAGACTAAAAAAATCAAAAAATGAAAAAAAAAACTATATTTTCTTGTTATTTTTTAACGTTAATGCTCTAAAAATATACTGATAATGAAATTCGTTTGGAAATACTGTTAAAATAAACTTAAAAGATGTTAATTACCAATTGATTATGAATCAAGCCGCACCAGACGTGAACTTGAAACCGACGCTGAGTTATTTTTTCACGGACACATCTCGGATTTTCATGGGCATATATGTGCTCATTGTGTAAATTGTATGGGCTATCTTGCCGGAAGATAGCTTCATCAGTCCAAAGAATGTTTTTTAGAAAGTCTTTATCCCGCACTTGTCGTCTGAACCATCGACAGAACCGAAGTTTAACAGGTAGATCACCATCCTCTAGATATTGTACAGGAGTATAGTGATAGGGATAAAGACCGTCATGTTTCAAAGTTTTATGGATTGTGACGTGATTGATGTTGAGGTGCCGTGCAGCCCTTCTAGTGCTTGATTCAGGATGACGATCAAAGTAATTGAGAATTTTTGCATCTCGCCTGTGATTTCGAGGATGACCAACATCTCCTAAAGGAACTGGAACGATGGGTCGATGATTGCGGATACGATCTTGGAGGCGATTAAGGACTTGAATGCATGGATGACGATCACGATCAGGGAAGCGTTCGGCATACAATCTTGCCGCGTCTACTACGTTTCCATGACACTTATGAAGCACGCGTATCATATCTACGTATTCATATTGTTCGTATATAGCCATTTTGCAAAATTCAATAAAAGTCTTAATGATATAATGAATGTACAACTATGAAGCGTATAGGTATTTATTTAAGCAACAAAATCTATAGTAACGCCGTGAATGAATTGTCACCTAACGACATTCACGATGAACTGCAATAACGAATGAGGCCAATTTTTGGGAGGAAATCGAACTATACATGCGATCATTCAACGCTAGATAAAATATAAATATTCTTGTTTAATACAAGAATAACTCAATAAATATATTTTAACCAAAATATTAATGAATTCTGAAGTAAAAGGAGCTACTTCCCGATAACAGAAATTATTTTTATAGAATAAAACTAAAGCTTTGAGCATTAATAGCCAAAGCTAATAATGAAGTACTTCAATTAATTTCATTATGAAAGAAAAAAACTAATTTATTTAGTCTCCAATCCACTAGTGTTAAAAAATACTTAAATAATTAATCAATTTGAATAATAATAATATAATCTTTAATAATTTAATAAGATTTTATCTTGTAAGACAACTAATGAATCTATTTAAAATATGACAATAAAACTAATAATAATTTGCTGTTAGCACGTCGACACGACTGGCCGCAGCGTACGAAGTTTCACAGCTTCTCGAAGATGAATATCGCTGAAATATGAATAAATGTGAATTTTGGTCGTTAACTGAAAGGTTATGCAGTGTTTAGACCCATTATACTGTAAAATAAGACTCAATAACAACTTCGGAAAATTAGTAAATTAATTAAAATGTTTATTAATAATTGACAGCAATTAATTAAAAGAAAGAATCCGTGCGGTCAACTCAAGTCTCAGACAAAAACTGGAGATAAACAAGCTCTCCCCTCGTTGCTATAAACAATCTAATCGTCAAGCAATCGTTGTTGACTAACAAACTGTCGTTAGTCTAATAGTTATTAGATGGCGACATACAAATATTTTACACTTCTCCCGATCTTTTAAAAAAAATTGCCACCTGGCAATTCCTATTAGTTGGGTAAAAATATTGGATTAGGCTGAAATAAAAAAACATGAAAAATCTAAAATTTAATTTCTAATTCGAAATTATGATGATCAAAATAATAATCTTTCAGCCTAGATTCCAATAGTGCCGCTTCCCAACTCTGTCTGCTTTAAAAATAAATAAAACAAATAATTAGGAGGGAAAAATCCTGCGGCGGGTAAAAACCTCCAAACAGACCAAAATGATTTAAATTAAACTAATAACGTGATTCTATACAATAAAAGATTTCTTAAGAACTAATCGTCCGTTAGTCAAATTAAAAATTAAAAATTAAAATTTCCATCTTCAATTCCCTTTCCATCCTTCTTTTTTATCAGGAGGAACCACTGGGAAGAACCATAAGAACCCAAAGAGTAGGAAATGCCAAGAACTGGAAGGTCACGGAACTAAACAAAATAAAAGTTCCTCACAGAATCAAAGTTCTTTAAAAATTTCATTATTTAATCATAAATTCAATGTTCAATTTATAATTAGGTTGAATGGTCACATTTCATGGAGTCAATTCTCCAAATAAATTCCGACTTCGCATCCTTTTTTTATCCGACTCTCAAATAAATGATTCAATATCATTAAAACAATCAATTCAATTCCACCTTGCGCAAGGAATTTCCATAAATAAGTTCAATAGCTTCTGCTCACTGTGCAAACTAAATTATTAAAAATTGGGCTCACAGTTACGCATACTATCCGAACAAAAATATTAGGATACCATGGACATCTAATACCTCACTTTGCTTCACTTTGGCCAATAAATGAAGAAAAGGATTCCAGTACAATGACTCCAACCGTGTATATCCTACAGTAACTCCACGAGAACGCTCCAGGACAGACATTGTGAATTTAAATCAACAATCAAATGATCAATGAGAGCCAACATTCTCAGACTGGAAGTTACAAAAACCCTGAATTCAACAGAAATTAGGAATCCAGAAAGAGTCAACAATGATTCATTATCATTATACGGAGCGAGTATAATCATTCAATCACTTAAAAACGACCATTCAAGATTTTCTGAAATTCGAAACACAACATCTTTAAGTAGATTTCAGATGCATGAAGACCTTCCAAAAATAACTAAAACTTTAGGCGATTTCCTTCACTTTAAAGAAAAATTGAATTAAATCTCTGAATTTAATCTAAACGCATTTCAAACCAAATTTAATTATTTTCTGTTAAACTTGATTTAACAGCCTGAAAAATCTTACAATTCTTCTTAGAATGACCTTCTATTCCACAAATCCAACATCTAAATCCATGAAAAGAATTTTGATTATTAAAAGATTTTAAATTTCCTTCAACAGAATCAAAATGATTATTATTATCATTATAAATTTTTATCTTGAAATTTTTATTGAAATTATTGTTAAAATTGTTTTTATTCTGACCTCCGAAGGTCAAATCTTCAATCGACTCAAGCTCTAAAGCTCTCTGAGTTGCTAATTGAAGAGACTCAATCCTCTCTGAACGAAGAGAAAATTGTAACTCTAATTTTTTTAATCCGGAAATAAATTGTAAACCAGCAATTCTATCTCTCTCTTCGGAAGAGACCGAAGGATACGCAAATTTGACAAGCCTATCCAAATCATTTGAAAAATCAGTTAAATTTTCATTTTCAGACTGTTTTCTAGCCTGAAAACGACTAAAATAAGCTCGAGAAAATTGAGCTTCACCAAAACGATCTTCCAACATTTTTTTCAATTTATCGAAATTCCCTAAATCTTCTAAACTCAAATTTTCTAAAATAACTTGAGCTTTGTCCTTCAAACAGGACACTAAAATCGATGCTTTAACTTCATTTGTCCATTTATGCAAACGAGCGATAGTCTCAAATTGACGGAAATAAGATTCCCACGTCTGAGAACCATCAAATTTTTCTGGTTTTGCAAAAGCTAAAGAATTATTATTAACTGAAGAAGTTGAGACCGATTCAACCAAATTATTAGAGTTATTTTCTAAATTATGAATTTCCAGATTATTGTTATTATTATTATTATTATTATTATTATTATTATTATTATTATTATTATTATTATTATTATTATTGTTATTATTATTATTAATTAAATTTCTTATCTCTTCAAATAAATTTTGAGTCTCTCTTCGACCTTCTTCAAAACGAATCTGATCACGATTTAGTCTTTCTTCCAAACGATTCAATCTCATCTCTAAAGCTAGAAGTCCTCCATTACTACCGTCTTCGACACAATCAGCATATTGAGTTCTCCTTCCAGCTCGAGTTTGTCTCCGACTTGGATTCTTTGGCATGATTTTCAAAATATTTTTCCAGAAATCACCAACAAAAATATTCACGGCACGCGAAACGAACCACTTTCTGACACCAATGTAAAATAAGACTCAATAACAACTTCGGAAAATTAGTAAATTAATTGAAATGTTTATTAATGATTGACAGCAATTAATTAAAAGGAAGAATCCGTGCGGTCAACTGAAGTCTCAGACAAAAACTGGAGATAAACAAACTCTCCCCTCGTTGTTATAAACAATCTAATCGTCAAGCAATCGTTGTTAACTAACAAACTGTCGTTAGTCTAATAGTCATTAGATGGCGACATACAAATATTTTACAATACATTAGAAGAATTTAGTAAAACTTGAAAATGTATGTGAATCAAGTGGTTTAACCAGCTGATAATTTATGTTCGTTAAGATTCGTGATGAATCTATTGAAAATTGTGGCCGTGTACGCACTTGATTCCAAACTTGATATATCTGAGTTGAAAATGAAACAGATCGAATCGTTTAGTCAGTAGAAATTCGTGACTGAATTTCACAAAGATTTGATAGTATGGCCGTTTACGTATTTGATCTGTAGCAAAGTGATCATAACTTTGACAATACTAATTCAGGGTATAAGTCAGCAGGACTTGTGGTCAATCCCATGGAAACGTTTGAGTTTCCCTCTAAGAAATTGTGACTTATACGCAACTGAATTCACCAAAAGAAGTCAAGCCACTTACTGACTCTGATCAATAGCAAAATGAACTCACGACTGTTGAATAAATCCAAAATCCCTTTCAATAAGTATGATATCCAAGGAGAAACACCGTCACTAAGTGAGATGCACTTACTCTCTCAATGATTTTTAAAGACTGACTCATGAGTTCCTCATTGCCTATAGGACCCGTTAATGTTCTACCAATAAGATCACGCCATGATTATAAACAAAGATACTAGTGTGATTGAACGAACGAAATAGATACATGACTCTAAGAGAGAAAATGAGATTATGTTTGGATGAGTTCATTATAATAACTCTATGAACAATTATTATATTAAGTCATGGACTTTATTTGTCGCAAAAAATACAGAATAAAATGCCATTTTTAAACAACTAGACAATAGCAAACAAAGCATGTAAAACAAGTCATCAGAATGTGGATTAAATGATTTTTTTGAAATTGATTCTGCATTAATTAATTTGCTAGACTAATCTAATGACTGAATCTAAAGACTAATGACTAGGTTATTATTTCATTAATTATCATGTGCGATTCCTTATTGTCACGTTTGGTTTTGACCTGTCCTCCAACCATGTATGTCTTTCGTCTCTGAACTCTGTTTTCTATGTACACAAGGTATAGTAAAGAGTGTAAGAAGACTGATCAGATTCGGAGTCAGGAGGCAGATAAGAATCTTAGTATGACAATAGCTAAGAGCTGATGTAAGACAAGTCATCAGAATATAGCTTGGATGATTTTCCTTAGAATAAATTCTGCATTGATTAATTTGCTGTACTAATCCTAATAACTAAGTTATCATTATGTTAATCTTCATGTGCTCTTTTTTATTGTCATATTCATTTCTGACCTGTCTTCTAGCATCATCTGTGATTAATCTTTAATCACTGTTTTTCTCCACTCAATGTATGGTAAAAAGTGTGAGAAGACTGATCAGATTCTGAGTTAGTGGGTAGGTCAGAATCTTATTTTAATGATAGCTCTGAGCATATGTTAAGTAAATTCAAAGAATTGATTATCAATTTTTGAAAAAAATTGCGAAAAAAAACGAAAAATTCTCCATTTTTCATTCTCTGTCTTAATTTTATTATTAATTAACGCATTCATCTACAATCATCTTTTTTTTTAACAGAAGGCTTCCTATGTTCACGTTTCACCCGAAGTTTCTAACCGTTAAATATTCATGATCGTCATTTCGTTTCGCGAACTTATCAACAATGTATGTAATAAATTTTTATTTCCGTTGTACTGTAATTGACGCTTATCATTATGTGACCGGCTCTCTGATTGGTCAAATTTTACGACTTTGAAACGCGTATAACACTAAAAATAATTTTTGCACGCAATTTTCGCACAGGAATTTTTTGTTCAGTTTTTTACGTAGATTACGGTGATGTACTCTGCGGTTACCCTTTTATTAACACCCTGTATGTTTTGGATCTTCCCCAAAAATTATAATTTTTCGTTAACGGCTTAAATGAAGATAAGTCAGGCACTAAGTTTTCATGGTATCCTATGAAATTGTTATAGTTGTTCAGACTATCGACCTTATGTTTTGGAAAATTCCTTGCACGGTGGGAAATGTGTAATTATTATTTTTGTGATTGTAAAAGCTTGATATTATGAATAGGTTGCGGAGTTGGTTATTAACTTGGAGAAGCGTACTAAGTAATTTTTTATGATCTATTCAGATCTTCCTTGTTATGACTTCTCAAATTCTTGACATTTCCAGTTCTTGTGGGTTTTTATTCTATAATTTCCCGAATTTTTTCAATGGAAAAAGAGGAAGTAAAGGTAAGTTTTTGACGTTTTGTATTTCGACTGACAAACTCTCAGTCTTCAAGAATTTCAAATTGTACAAGGTCACGTCATTAGTTAATGCAGATCATTTTGGCCTGTTTTTGGAGGTTTACCCGCTGCCAAAATTTTTCCCTGTAAAAGAATTTGTTTTATTTATTTGTAGCAGGTAGAGTTGGAAAGCAGCAATATTCAAATCTAGGCTGAATAATAACTTCATTGATTTTCATGATTTTGAGTAAAAAGTTTTATTTAAGATAGAATTCGAAGAGTAGAGAGTGAAAACTAGAGACCAGCACTTAGTCTCTAGTACGTAATCTAAAAATGGATTTCTGAATAGATGATTAATTTTAGGCCGTAAGAGGAACGGCGGAAGTTGTACAGAAATTTGTGCCTAACCTGTGCCACTTTTGTGTGAGATGAATTACAGCATCTACGCGCAAGATCTAGCGTTAGAGAGTAGTAAAAGAGTAGAGACAAGAGACCCGCACTTAGTCTTATATCATTCTAAAAATTGGTCAGTATGCTTGAAAATATCATGAAACGTGGAGATATAATATAAATTTAAATTCCACCAACTGACCTAATTTCAATAACTTCCTCATGGGAGGTCTAAACTAGTTTAGCAGCCTTTTCATACTCTATGAACTCAACGAGATGTTATGGACATCAAGTAACTTACTAAATTTTTCTGTAGTCATCACTGAAAAACAGCTAAATTGTATACTTGATGCCAACATTAAAGATTTTTATTTTATCACTATTTGGAATTTTCTGTATCTAACATATAACTTCACTCAGTTTGTTGCTGAAAATATAGAGCCTTCTCAATTCGATTCCAATTTCGAGCATTTGCCTTCAAATCTCTGATGAAAAATATAAATAATCGCCAAATATTAAAAATTTAATTTAGAAAGTCTGAATAACATACACAGTCTTCTTGCAAATGACTAATTTAACCATATAACGAACATTAGATAGTTGAAGAAGAATCTAAATTATGATTATTCGTTTACTTATTGGAACAAGTTGGTGAGGGATTATTGTCATCGTCCGAATTAGTATTACTGTAATTATTTCTATTCCTGAAAAATAATTTTTCAGCAGACTCAAATTCAAGCGCGAGCTAAGTCGCTTGTTGTAATGTTTTAATTCTATCCATTAGAAGAGAAAATTGCAAGCAACGCACATTTGAATTAGTCATTCATTTCCTCAGAATAATCAGTAATACATTTATCTGGACCTTGTTTTCTCGATTACAAACGATTAAAATATCATGGAGGGTATTGCGATTCGCCGAAATGATATTTTAAACATTCTGTTTATTTGTAGACACTTTTTTAACCTTCTTCACTCAAATTTTAAAAAATATTTTTTGTGCCTTGTCATCGGTCCAAATATGTAATTCTGCAATGATCTCGAGTTGTCGTGAGTAACTTTCCTACGTCTAAGATCCGTAAAATTTTCCTGGTTGTGCAAAAGTAGCCGAACTTCCAACCGGAGAAAGCGAGTTTCTGGCTAGAGAAGGTGCAACCATATCAACCAAATGATTAATTATTTTCGGAATTTTCAGCATTTATATAATTTAAATTTCCTTTATTCAAGTTATTAGTATGAATATGAATATCATTGTTATTATCATTTTTTGGTTTTTCAGAGGTGTCTGGCCAGGGATCCCACTAACGTGGGGCCTTACCAAACGGAATTATCCTGCAGACATCTGAATTTCACAGGTTCGAGGGTAAGCCGGGGCTGTAGACAATCGTTCATTTCATCGTCTCAGGATTCGGAGAGAACCAAAGATAAACGCTCTATGAGTTCTCCGTAGCATTTCTGCTTACTCTATTCGTCTTAGCCAGGGCTGAGACCTCAACGTAGAATACGTGCTTAGTGTTATGGTCGAAGAGAGTGATATCCAGCTCATTGCGTTCAATACGTTGAGGCCTAAAAGCGGGAAATTCCAAAGAATTTTTGCTTACCCGTTCTCAACGACTGACTCAATTTTACTGGGAACATACGGCAGCTCTGGTGTCTTGTCTATTCCATTAGAGTCCTAACTCAACTGAACGCTCGAGTGGCCCGATAGTAATGTAATGCAAAATTTCTTTACAGATCATACAGTTAGCCTATCTTGGGCTAACTTGACCGATCCTAACATGAAAAGCGTTATGCAGCGCATGCAGATCATTGAATTGTCATTATAGATGGCAATTCTAGAGAAACTCTCGAGGCCAGAGGACAGGCAGTCGATGATACAATACTCACTTAGTGCAAGAATGCCAAGCTCGAGTTATTAAAAACAAAATCAGAGGCAATCTCCATGAAACGAAAGATTAAGCTTAAAGGCAAGAGAAGCTACAGGAATATAACCATCCCAACTATAGAGTATATAAACCACACCTCAAAAGGAAGAAAGACAGGCACGCAAGTAAACCACCGAAGATCACCATAGAGAATACAAAGATAAATTATCCAGAGATGGTTAGGTACCTGGGGGTTTGGTTTGACAGAGACTTTGATATATCTGTCATACATGCTTAACTATATCTAGGGGGTGCTCCGTGTCGGTGGTCGCTTATGAGTCCTCAGCATAGAGCAATTTACGTAACGCGAAAGATTGGCTGCCGCTTGTAGTCGCGCATTGAGGCGTCTTAAGAGTTGTTGCGCATGCCCGCGCACCTACCCCAAGCGACGGCTTCTGCGTTGAGGTAGAAACGATATAGGCTATTATTGTTTAAAAAATGAATGTTGTTCTGACTTGGAGGGGCCCAAGTCAGTTAGTCAGGAATAATCAAAATTTCGTAATGCCGGACTTGTCCACCGGCGCTTCAGTCAACTCACTGGACCAATCATCGGGAAGTATTTCCCTCATGGCCCAGAAGACAACTCTACGGCCCTAGTGACGCCAACAAGCACGCGGTCGAGCACTTGTGGCGTCAGTTAGCTCCAGGCAAATCACGCAGTCATCTCTGTACAATCTTTCGCAGTCAAATCGCAGATTTTTTCAGTCAGCTCACTCTTTGTAGATAAAAGTACGGTCAAATAGACTCAGACAACTCTCACGAACATACGTGAATCATCAAAATTACTCTCATCAGTGCCAGTGGTCCAGTATATTCAGTTGTAGTGTCTTTGGGCGCGAAGCTGAACTGGCGTCGACGCCATAGTGCCTCACGGACATTTACATATACATCGCACCCACGAACAACTCTGGTGTATAAAAAACAACAAGAATTGATCATAATGAAAAGTAATTACCTATGTAAATAATTCTCATGCTGATCTATTTAACAGTCAATAATTTTACAAAATGTTCTTATTGTAAAAAGACGTTTCATTATTTTTCTTAATGATCTATCACTATTACAAGTAAACGTAATATAGATATAAGACTTACTTTTCTTTTTTATTAGTTGAGTTAGAGCGTCAAGTGGAAGAAGTGGGGTCTCTTCTTTCTAATAAGCAAGCCCCCACTTTTATGCAACTTAAATATAACATTTCAACGTAAGAATTGTCGTATGAATAAGTAACTCAGCCGTAAAGCGCTTGGCTATAACGGTAAATTTTTGGTTTCGAATTCTGTTTAATGTTTTCTTTCTATTACTTTCTTTTACACAATAAAAACGATTGAATGTACAAAGTTATCATTATAATTTTCTTTTTCATTTCGCGATTACATACAGAGATAGAGTTTAACGTCTGAATACCTCTTTAATAGACAAATCATAAATCCTACGGTTTTTAGTTTTAGCTACTTTGTCGTATCTCTTACAGCCTACTTTAGGTATTTCTTCAATCTCTGAGAGATATGACGCGGTGGAAGGTCAAATGCACTGAGACAGCATTCCTGAAGTATATGAATGTATTTGAGAGAATATTCGTGCAGTTTAAAATTTATATGTGCATATTATTTAAAAATTATTAACACCCCCTTAGATTGAATAATATATATATATCCTGATGGCGAAAACGTTCGATGAAAGGCATACTAAAGGCTTTCTCAAAGCTATTTCTTCAGAAAAAGTCAATATCAGTCATAAAATTCACACAATAAAGAGTGCTTTATTTTATGAAAGTAAGTCTTCGTCATGTGATTCGAATCTTAGGATTCACTCCTAACCCTTGGTTGTCGGAGCACCTAGGCACAGGTTGCAGGCCTACAATCTTTACGGAACACCTGTAGCCTGTGGATCAAACAAATGGGAAATTTATTCTCTATTTTTGTTTTTTTTATCCTACTTTATTTTTTACTTTTTTTTTGTTATCTCTTTACGTTACTTTCAAGTATTCAATAAACTCGAATACTGATTTTTTCGTATTTCAGGAAACTTCACAATATTGATCATATATTCTTTCAGCTGTCGACAATAGAATGGTACTTCCCCTCACATCATAAACAACTGAGGCCGTCGACCAAACCGGACAAAACTAGTACTACGGGTGACCGAAATCCAAGCCTGCACCTTGGGCTGCAAAGTCGAAAAATGATATGTACCAGGTGCTTTCAGTCGATTGAGGTTGGGCTCGTAGTGGTATGTCGTAAGGTCTTTGGCTGGATGCGTGTATCCTCATGCCTTTCTTATGGCGCGAGAAAATTACGTCCCAAGTAACTCCGTCACTAGGAGTAGAGTTATTTCTCGAGTTATACTTTATGAGGCGAGGTACTCGAATAAAATGTCCTTTTGAGGACAGGGAACTAAGGATTTGTATCGACACAAGTTTTCTGCAGTTTCCCTGTGTCCCCGTGCAAATGCGATACAATAGTTAGGAGATAAGTTGCCTACCGGGGTAACCCGATAGACTATGTGTATAAAACTTTATCGGGTAGGTAAAAGGTGGTAAGCCTGTAGAGGGGCAGGAAGACTTAGAAAAAGTGTGCGTAATATCCCGACCGTAGAGATGTTAAAACAAAAATTGAGATTGGTATTGTAGTAATGTTGTAAACCAGAAGATTGTACATGTCGCCAGACACACTGGAAAAATGTAAAAAACAACCAGAAACAGTGCACGCAGAAAATTGACTTTCAGCAGCGTTTTTGAATGTCCGTTCGAAATCACTAATCACTCTTTGAGGCTCCAAATTAGGTTAATAACGTCTGATTGCAGACAATACAGATGTATACAATTTTTCCGATTTATTCGGAGTGAGTATATAAACTAATGGCAACAGTTTATCATGATACATTCCATGTATGGTATACACCGCACAAAACAGGCATCTAGGAATGCCTGTAAAAACTGGCGCCAAGTCCACATTCAAGTAAAATTAGTATAAATGGAAAAAAGGTAAGTTTAAAAAAAACATGTGAAATCAAGTAAAACGCCAAGTTAGCTGCGTCTTTTTTCATAATTTTTTCGAACTAGCAATGTACTATTGACTTATAAAATTTCAGTTAATTTTGAAGTACCAAAAAAAAAATCTTCAAAACCAAAAAACTATGGAACTTGGCCTAATTTTGTCTTTAAAGTCTGCCTAATTCAGTTTCAAATGTTCTTATGTAGGAACTATAATATATGGAACTGTTGAAAGAATTTTAAAAATTGGGCCAAGTTCCATAGTTTTTTGGTTTTGAAGATTTTTTTTTTTTGGTACTTCAAAATTAACTGAAATTTTATAAGTCAATAGTATATTGCTAGTTCGAAAAAATTATGAAAAAAGACGCAGCTAACTTGGCGTTTTACCTGATTTCACACGTTTTTTTGATCTTACCTTTTTTCCATTTATACTAATTTTACTTGAATGTGGACTTGGCGCCAGTTTTTACAGGCATTCCTAGATGCCTGTTTTGTGCGGATCTTTCTTATACTCTGAAGTATTGAATGCATCTATATCCTATTCAATATGTTTATAAATATCAGAATTTTTGAAATGATAGATTAAACTATTAGTATTAGTATACATTAATTTAGCGTGTTCAAGAGGATATTTGTGAAGTATATAATTATAATGAAAATCATAAATATAATTTTTTGAAATATCGAGAATACAGAATCGAATGGATATAGGCTTATTAAAAATTACTTTCATTTTTTTAAGTTCTATCGCAACCAAATTTTCATTAAAAATTACACTAGAATGATAATTAGGTTTAGATATGTAATAATTCGCTCCGTTACGTTATTCCCATTCTGTAACAAGTTTGACATCTCTATGTTTTTTAACATTTTCCATAGGTCTACCGAAAACAGCATTGTTCATTAACTTAAAAAATTTCTTTCAAAATTATTTCTCGCCTCTTTCCTTTTATGTGAATTTAAATCTATATATGGCTTTAGCCATCGAGATTGTTTAAATTTTAAAACTCTATGTATATTTGTTACTTTTAATCGTAATGCGATACATTGTTTTCAATTTCTGTAGTGAATAATATAATTTTTTTTATCATGTAAAGTTGTCATTAATTTAGAATGCTTTGAATTAGGTGCTCGGGAATGCTCAGGGCAAAGGGGCAAATCTCTGTGTCTTTCAAATAAACTTTGAGGGTATTCCAAATCAACTTTAAGTATATAATCAGTAAGATCATCATCGCTTATTATCATAATATCGATTCTGTCGTAGACTATTCGAAAGAACCATACGGTAAAGAAGAGCTCATGGCTGCTCCATACAAATTATTTACATCATAATACATTAAATATGATACTTTTTCATGTAGCTGATAATCGTCACCCATATATTCATTATTCGCCTCAGCGTATCTATTACAACATTAGGATACTTCACCTCTAATTCCTTTTTCTATAAATAAAACTATTTCAGCATCACATAAAATATCTAATTGAATATCTGTTCTTTTAAGCATAGCATCAAATGCTAATCCAGGTGATGTGTAGTAATGTAAAGGATCTAAATTATAAGTTCTCATATAATTTATTCTAAAATTTTCAAATATATCAGCTAGAAGACAAACATCTATAGTCAAATATAAATCATAATAATTACTTAATGTTTTAGTATTGAAACGGAATGAATCTATAAAACGAAGCTGTATGTTTGAATTTTTTTTCTTTTTTTCATCATTATCATTATTGGATCTTTTTGAATTTGTATTTTGACGATTTCAACTACTGTTTCAACACTGTTAGATGACAATGATCGCGAACTCTCAGTTGATAGGGTTCAATCCGCTTCTCACATATATGTTTAGATCTTTTTTCAATAGGTGGTTCGATACTGTACTCTAAATCAGTATAAATTACAAAAGGTACTTTGTCTTCATACATAAAATTTTTAAATTTCATTTTTAAATTCTCTTCTTGAGGGAATAAAATTTGAACGATCATTGAAATTAATACAATCTTGAATATGTTTATCATAGGATTCTATTGTGTGAAAGTGATTTTAACAGCGATCAACAAGATTTATACTTATATTATAATTCGATAGTTGACTCGATACTAAACGTGAAAGAGATTCAATAAGTGAGTAATGGTGAACTGGTTTCTTATTTTCATCTACTCCTATCTCAGAGATCAAAAGATAAATACGATTTTTATTGATATCATAATATTTACTTAAATAAACCAGTGCAGTGTCATTATCATCATCTAAACCGTGAACATTAATGATAAAATTATTGAATTTCTCAAATTTACAAATATCACTCAATGGTGTTGTAAATGAGATTCTTGTTATTTTTAAAGTATGAAAATGCTCTTCATAGTTCGTTATACGATTAGCTGATCGTGCATCTTATGCATGATGTATCGAAACGAGAACTGACCAGAGAAAACAGTATTCATTATTTTCTTTCCTCATGTTTAAAACACCTTTTTTTTTATCGAAATAGAGAGATCACAATATGTACTAATTTTTTTTTTACTCTTCTTTATATATCCTGATCTTTTCAAAGGTGTATACTTGAAACTTTTCTGTATGTTTCAATAAACGCGGTATAGTATAATTTGAAAAAGGATCTAATAAGTCCATTGAAATAAGTACTTGTATGTTTTTTGTATTGAAATGCTTTTTTTCATACACTATCAAATCTTGTTTTATATTTTCAAATGTGCAAGCTAATTCAAAATTTACAAGCAAATTGGTTTTTGATGATTGATCTATTTAAGATCGATAGATACTGCTGCTGCTGATGATCATGTTGAAGGTACCGCCACCGATGACAATGGTGTCGATGATGATGCTGCTGAAGTCGATGACGTTGCTCTCAAGGATGATGTTCTTGAGGGTATTGTTATTGCTGTAGAAGATGTATTATTTACCGCACCACCACTCACAAGTTTTTTTAGTTCCCCATCCAATGCATCGGCTTCTCCGATGGGGAATCATTAGGAAGTGCGTCAACGCTTCCTCCTAAAATGCATGGGTTGCGGGAAAATGAAAATCTCTTGTTAAAGAAGCCGTAAATTTTAAAAGTAGTAGGGATAACAGTTGATAACTTCAGATAGAAAATCATTGAAAGTGCGCCAACGCCTCTCTGAATGCACGGAAAAAGGAAAAGTTAAAAACTTTAGTTAGCAAAGAGAGGGTAAATTTAAAAAAAAAATTGGGGAACAAAATTGATGTGAAAAGTGCTATAAAAGCTAAGATTTTGCGGATAGAAAATCACTCTCAAACGAAAAGTTGTTGGATATTTTAGAACCTTTGTAAGCTGAAGAATATCTTTTTCTTCGTGAATAACTATGTATCAATCAGAATTCAACAAACCCAGGCAAAAAAATCTTCGAAACGAAGAAAATGAAGGATCTGTAATTATCTAAAAGATATAAAGTAACGGAATTAAATTTGATTGCAACCAAGTACGGTGATGCTGCTATGGCAACTCTGGACGACAAGTTTAGAGTTTTTCTTCCAAAGAGAATTGTCAGAGTATTGGAGGCAAACAATAAAAAAAAATTGCTCGATTTTTAAAGGCATGCACGGATAATCATTTATCTATGGAATATTATGGGACTGGATGTAACTTATTTGAATTCTTAATGAATTCTTTGATAACTTGTTTTTTTATTTTTTGTTGCAGTTAACCTCAGAGAAAGACGCCTTCAACTATTCAATTTATTAATCAGTATCAAATAATTCTATACAAGTATAATTCCATATGAGTAATAAGTATTGTATATTTTATAATTCATTTTAACATTCGTAAACGATCAAATAAAAAAGTCTATGTAACCATATTTATGTTTTATCATTTTCATAAAAAAAGAACCTTATTTATTTCCTTTTATATATCTATCCGCACAAAACAGGCATCTAGGAATGCCTGTAAAAACTGGCGCCAAGTCCACATTCAAGTAAAATTAGTATAAATGGTGTTGAGAAAATCTCAACTTGTGAATTAACCTAACCGTTTAAGGATAGGGATGATTGTGCCGGAACAGAGCAAACGGAAGTCAGGTTTTATAAAAAATATATAATCTTTATTTTGAGCACTAACAGGTACACAATATACACTGAATGACCGTTTGTCAATGAATGCAAGAAATGAATGTCTTTAGAAATCACTAAATGTCTAATTTTAATTACTGAATGTGAATTGAATGTCTAAAAAATACTCAACTTGGTGTGTTCAGTATTATTGACCTCCCACACGAGCTCAGCACGCTTCTCAAGTTGAGCAAGAATATGATTGTGCACGTGGCGTTAGCCTATCAATGCAATGCAAAATGAATTTACTGTAACTTCGTGAATTTACTATGAAATGTCTTGAACTGTTAGTTGATTTTGATTGTAGAATGAAAATTGAATATTTCTGGTGGTTCAGAATAGCACTAGCACTAATGATTGACTCAAAACTTCAAGATTGTCTGAAAAGAATGTGAATGGCGTGTACACGTGAACGAGAACAGAGAAAGAATGGCGACAGGAACTTCATTAGTCAAAAGGGACACTCAAAAGTAGTCAAATGAGTGACTAGATAAAGAATTATTGATTATTAGGTCGATTGGTTATCGACCCAGTCCCAAGATGGCCGCCGAAGTTCCTGTCAGCTGGCAAATTCAAATTGAGAATTAATTAATTCTCAACATGCCGCCCGCCATCAGCAACTGGTTGATGATTGTCTTCTGGTTGATTCTGCTGCTGGGCTTCAGGAGTTGGGTTGATTGGTAGAATGGCTAGCTTGACGATTGGTCTGACCAACGTCGTTGTTGGTGTCTTCACCGTTGCTACTCGTGGAAGCCCATCTTGCCCTGGGTGTAGTTGAATTATCCTCACGAGTGGCCATTTCGTGGGGGGAAATCTTTCATCAGTTAGCAAGGCTAATGCACCAACTTGAATTGTTCTGTTCCAGAACTGCTGTGATTGTCGTTGAATCATCCGCCATCGATTTTGAATTGAATGTGCAGGTTCTGAGGTTGATGGTTCAGGAACAGTGTTGAGTGCTGACCCAATAAGAAAGTGTCCAGGAGTGAGTGCTTGAATGTCTTCTGGGTCATCACTGATTGGCTCTAGAGGTCTTGAGTTGAGAATGGCTTCTATTTGTGTCAGTAGTGTGGTGATCTCTTCAAACGTGAAGAGTGATTCTTTTACTGTTCTCGTCAAATGAAATTTAAGTGATTTCACTACTGACTCCCACTTGCCACCCATGTGTGGTGCTGCAGGTGGGTTGAATGACCATTGAGTGCCGTTGGTGATGATGAATCTAGAGATGACCTCATGTTCTCTGGTGAATTGTGTGAATAATTTCTTGAGTTCTATATCAGCTCCAATGAAATTTCTGCCACAGTCAGAATAGATTGTCTGGCACAATCCTCGTCTAGAGGTGAATCTCCTGTAGGCAGCAATGAATGCTTCAGTTGAATAGTCACTAACTGCTTCCAAATGAACTGCGGAAGTTGACATGCAGACAAATACACAGACCCAATCCTTTCGAGTCTTGGCTCCTCTGCCTGATGATGTTTTGATTGTGAATGGCCCAGCATAATCTATGCCAGTATGAGAGAATGGCCGTGAAGGAGTGATACGTGATTGTGGCAATTGGCCCATGAGTTGTTGTGCTCTTATGCCTCTTTGTCGAGCACATTCGATGCACCGAAGAATGAATGTTTTTACTGGAGCTCTTCCACCCATGATCCAGTAACGTTGTCTGATTGTTGTGAGTGTAAGTTGAGTGCCACCATGTAGTGTGGCTAAATGATAATGTCTAATAATAAGAGTGGTGAATGGTGAATGTCGAGGTAGAATTGATTGATGTTTTGAATCATGACTCAACAGAGCATGCTGAAGTCGTCCTCCTACTCGTAGAACTCCTTCTGAGTCAACGTATGCTGTGAGTCTGTTGAATGAATGGTTTGGTGGAAGATGTTGATTGTTGGATAAAGTCCTGATTTCTTGGTGAAAATGTGCTGCTTGAGTAGACTTTATCCAGAAGATTCTCGCTTTTTCGATGTCAGCTGTTGTGATTGATGCTAAAGGACTGGTAACTGGTGAATGTCGAAGTCTTGAAGTGAATTTGATGATTAAGGCGGTGATTCTAAGTGACTTGTTGAGTGTAGAATATCTGTTAACCAAGTCCCATTGAATTGTTGTGTCGTGAATTGCTGCTATGAGTGAAATTCCAGGACGAGCTTCTAAGTTACAAGCCTCGTCAGCTGGTGGTGAATTTACTGGCCAGTTTTCTTGATTTTCAGCTAACCAGGTGGGTCCCCTCCACCATAGCGAGTAATCTCTCACTTGATTGGCTGTGATGCCTCTTGAATCGCAGTCCACTGAATTCTCCTTGCCAGAAATATGGTGCCAGTGCGCGTCCGCAACTAGTTCTTGTATTTGCACTACTCTGTTCCTGACAAAGTCCTTCCAGCGTCCTGCATTTGAATTGATCCACGAATGAGTGATTGAAGAGTCCGTCCATAAGTGAATTGAATGTATGTTCACTCTGTGGAGTGTAGCTCGAACATACTTCGTGAGTTTCACTAGAATTAACGCAGCAGTTAACTCTAGCCTGGGGATCGTGAATTGTTTGATTGGTGCTACTTTAGTTTTCGCACGGATGAATGTGATTTTGGGCCCTGTGGACGGTGAATTGATTTTTGAATAGATCTGCCGCGGCCATCGCGAGCTGTGATGCACCAGAGAATCAATGAATTTCTACTGTTGAATGTCTTGTTGTATGGATCCATTGTGAATTATTATTTCTTAAGTTGTGTGAATTTTCTCTGATGAGCAGCCAGCGATTAATGAATTGTTGTGGGACTGGTTCGTCCCAGCTGAGGTTGTGTAGCCAGAGCTCTTGAAGGAACATCTAAGCTGTGATTGTTATAGGTGACACAACCCCAATGGATCATAGTTTTGAGCTACTTCTGAATGGATGAGGCGTTTTGAATATGTTGACTCATGAATGACTGATTTTGATCAGAATGTGAATGTGTCTGAATTCGGATTCTAATAAAGTTCAAGAATTTTTGGTGCAGTCTTCGAAGGTGATTTTTCCTTGATTGACTGATGATTGTGACGTTATTTGGAGAAGTGATTGACTATTTGATTGCCATTTTGCAAGGGGGACGCCGCCCGCCTTGCACCATTGATTAACTCCTTCGTATTCCTTCATGAAATGTCTGTAGAGATTGTTGTATTCAGTCTCGTTGGTTGATCTCCTCAACTGACGCCTCAAGCATCGATACGCAGTTGTATAGGAGTCCCCAAGAGCTGCAGGTGAATAAGTGAGTGGAATTCAAACAATGTATCGTCCTGATGAATGTCTAGAATGTGTTGATTTAAAGAAATCTTCACATTGTTGGTCCAAGGATGATAATTGATGTTGATTTGACATCGGAACTTCCTCTTGGACCCAGAATTTTGTTAGCAACTCTTGAATGTCTTCATGGTTCTTGATTGTAGTAGCATGATGAATATGATAGTGATTGACTGATGAATTTGGTGCTACTGGACCAAGAATTAGCCAACCAAAGTTTGAAAGTTGAGCTATAGGAGCTGTTGGAGAATTACATATATTTTGTTTTATGATTTGTCCAAAACAATCAGCTCCAAGTAGAATGTCTATTGATTGTGGAATATTGAATGTTGGATCTGCTTGTTTTTATCCATTGAGATGAGTCCAATGATTGTTAGAATAATTGCATGGCACCTTTGGAGTTCATGCTGTCAACTAATTCATTATGTGAGCTCGAATGTGTATTGAATGACTGAATGTTAGAGATTATAGCTCACAGAAGACTACACCTGTTTTTTGAGTGAATTTAGATCTTCCTACTCCTCTTATGTTGATTGTCTGATGGCGTTTTTTCAGTTGCTGCAGATTGGCTAGTTGAGTTGTGATTAGTGTTAGCTCTGATCCAGGATCTATGAGCACTCGTGCTATACAACTCCCTGTAGGTGAATTTGCTCTGACTTTTGCTGTTGCTAACAGCGTTGAATGATCATCTTGTAGATGACTTGGAATAGTTTGATTTGAGCAGATTGCTGTAGTCGTTGATTGTCTATTAGGTTGAATTAAATTAACGTCACTTGATTGTTGATTTTGTGTGCTGATAGCACTACTAGTTGAATGTTGATTGATTGTCCTGTGGTCATTCTGACCTTTTGATTGTCCTAGATGAGTTTGCTGCTTCTGAGCTTGTCCTTTGGACCATTCCAACTGAACCCTCAACCCTCCTGAGGCCGAAACCTCATGTGCTAAGGTCATCCAGTCAGTTTGACCCTCCAGAGCAAGTCCATCAGCAAGCTTGAATGTCTGTGAATTGTGTGAATGTTCTTCGAAGACTGCTTCGCCTCCTCATTGCTGTGAAGTTGAAGGCTGAGTGTCTGATGATGATTGTTGTGATGATTGTGTCCTGGAAGACGCTTGATTGTTGTTGCTTGATGATTGTCTGAATAGTAGTGAATGGAACATTGTATGATGTTTAGAGTTGCACTCCTTACATCTGTTCTTGTTGGTGCAAGCTGGTGTGTTATGTCTTCCAAGACAGTTCCTGCAGAGTTTTTTACTGTCTACAGTCCTCAATCGCTGTTCAAGAGGCAAAGCCCTGTATTCTGGGCAGACTACGATGAAATGACCGCCATTGCAGCAGTCACAAATGAATCTACGCTCACTGGTAGTTGAATGCGATGAGCGTTGTTGATTGTCTGATTTGATTCGTGGCTCCAGTTTCTCCAAGGTACGAATCCGAGCCAGCAGAAACTCACGAAACTCTGAGTACGTAGGCATCCGCTCAAGATCATTGTCCTGAGTTTCCCAGAGCTCACGAGAATGTTGGTCAAGATGTTTGAGAATGTGGAAGATGAGAATTGTATCCCAATTCTCGGTTGATTGTCCCAATAGCTTGAGTGAGTCCAATGAATTGTCTACGATGGTGAGTAAAGATGATATCTTGGCTGAATGAAGAGCAGCTCTTTTAGACTCAGCAAACTGGCTGAAGAGTTTTTCCAGGTGAACATTGATGAGCCTCTTGCGATTCTCGTACCTGGATTTGAGTGTCGACCATGCCTTGGTGAATGATTCCTTCGTGTGAGGAAGGTTCTCTACCAGAGAGAGAGCTGGACCTGAAAGAGCTGATTTGAGATAATTAAACTTGATTACCTCATCCAGACCAGGTTGATTGGCTATCATGGACTCGAATTGATCTCTGAATGACAACCAGGATGCACTAGTTCCATGAAATTTGGGTACTGACAGCTTAGGAAGTCGGGCTAAAGCTTGTGCGACGTCAGATGCACCACTGGTTGATGTTGATTGTGCTGGAGGTTCCTTGGAAGCTACCTTAGCAGATATCATGAAGAAGTCTGAGACTGATTTGTTGAATGTCTCAAAGACATCATCCACAATGTACGGATGATGAAATTGAGATGGTGGCCAAACCTCCTCGAGCACTTGATGTTCTGAATTGAATGACTCGTGCAGCGCTGTGAGTTGTTTCTCCAGCGAGAGTCTTTCTTCTTTAGTGATTGTCTGTTGTTGGTCTTTGATTTGCTGAGTGAATGATTGGGCTAAGCGTAGACGAGCCATTTGAGACTTGATCTTGAAGGTCAATTGAATCGGTAGACCAGGATTTGATGGTGTGATTGTCTGTATTGTGCTTTCAGTTGTCGATCTCCGTTGTGGCTGGAGATCTGGCTCTTCTAGTTGATCAGTTGGACTACCAAACTCCTCTACACCATCGTCAGGAGTCACGCTGATTGTTGGTTGAGGCTTCAAGGTCGTGGACTCTTGGTCCTCACTCTTCCTGTCTTGATCGGCCATTTTGTGCACTTACACACTTGATTGTCGGAAGCAGTGCACTGGTAGCACCAAAAAATTTGTACTTCAAAACCGAGAGCTCTGATCCGGCTCGAAGGACCAATAAAATGTTGAGAAAATCTCAACTTGTGAATTAACCTAACCGTTTAAGGATAGGGATGATTGTGCCGGAACAGAGCAAACGGAAGTCAGGTTTTATAAAAAATATATAATCTTTATTTTGAGCACTAACAGGTACACAATATACACTGAATGACCGTTTGTCAATGAATGCAAGAAATGAATGTCTTTAGAAATCACTAAATGTCTAATTTTAATTACTGAATGTGAATTGAATGTCTAAAAAATACTCAACTTGGTGTGTTCAGTATTATTGACCTCCCACACGAGCTCAGCACGCTTCTCAAGTTGAGCAAGAATATGATTGTGCACGTGGCGTTAGCCTATCAATGCAATGCAAAATGAATTTACTGTAACTTCGTGAATTTACTATGAAATGTCTTGAACTGTTAGTTGATTTTGATTGTAGAATGAAAATTGAATATTTCTGGTGGTTCAGAATAGCACTAGCACTAATGATTGACTCAAAACTTCAAGATTGTCTGAAAAGAATGTGAATGGCGTGTACACGTGAACGAGAACAGAGAAAGAATGGCGACAGGAACTTCATTAGTCAAAAGGGACACTCAAAAGTAGTCAAATGAGTGACTAGATAAAGAATTATTGATTATTAGGTCGATTGGTTATCGACCCAGTCCCAAGATGGCCGCCGAAGTTCCTGTCAGCTGGCAAATTCAAATTGAGAATTAATTAATTCTCAACAAATGGAAAAAAGGTAAGTTTAAAAAAAACATGTGAAATCAAGTAAAACGCCAAGTTAGCTGCGTCTTTTTTCATAATTTTTTCGAACTAGCAATGTACTATTGACTTATAAAATTTCAGTTAATTTTGAAGTACCAAAAAAAAAATCTTCAAAACCAAAAAACTATGGAACTTGGCCTAATTTTGTCTTTAAAGTCTGCCCAATTCAGTTTCAAATGTTCTTATGTACGAACTATAATATATGGAACTGTTGAAAGAATTTTAAAAATTGGGCCAAGTTCCATAGTTTTTTGGTTTTAAAGATTTTTTTTTTGGTACTTGAAAATTAACTGAAATTTTATAAGTCAATAGTACATTGCTAGTTCGAAAAAATTATGAAAAAAGACGCAGCTAACTTGGCGTTTTACCTGATTTCACATGTTTTTTTGATCTTACCTTTTTTCCATTTATACTAATTTTACTTGAATGTGGACTTGGCGCCAGTTTTTACAGGCATTCCTAGATGCCTGTTTTGTGCGGATTTTACTTCTTTTTGAAGTGAAAACTTCTTTAGGCGCGTTGGAGCAATTTTTAGTAGGGGACAAACTTGTAAGTTCACATCACCAAATCATCCGCGTTACTGACATAGTAACGTTGATATAATATTTATAGCTATGAAGTTGAAGCGTTCCTCTTATATAACAGTAGAAGTATATATATACATATATATATATATATATATATATATATATATATATATATATATATACATGCAAGTGGACGTTTGGTAACATTTTGTGCGACCAAAGTGGAAGTTTGGTGACGAATTGGAATTTTGGTGACAGTCATCAAACTTCCAAAATAATTTTGAAATCTATAAAAAAAAGAAAAGTAACAGAAAAATACGATAAATGTCGGATATACGGTTAAGAACCATATAATATAATGAGTTCTGTTCTTCAAGAATCTAAAAGGAGCAGAATAACTGAGGAAATATCAAAATTTGTTACAAAAAATAGATTTATCACAATTAGTTTTTTAATTTTTTACCTAATAACGGATATTGAAGATTAAAACGAATAGTATTGATATGGAATTTTGGTAACTGTCACATTTACATTCTGTGTTCACTGGGTAACTCCTCCAGTTACAGGAGCACTCTTACTGATGATGAAAGGAAATGATCGTAAAACTCAATTTCTGTTCTTTTACAACAAATGGTATGTTACGAACAAAAGAAGTATGTTTATATCCATTTTACACAGTGGATAACATTGTTTCAGTAAAAGAAAAAATTTCCCGTTGAAAGATCTCAAATATATTGAATAAATCCTGTTTTCAATTGTTTATAACAAATTTAGTTGTTATAAACAATTGACATTAACAAAAAGTAGCATATAACCTTCCGAACAACCCCCTCTACATATCTGTTAAATTTGGTCGCAATCGAATTAACCGTTTTGGAGATTACCCCGAACAGACAGATAGACACCAGAAATTTATATAGTAGTATATATACGTGCAAGGGGAAGTTCGGTAACATTTCGTGCGATCAAAATGGAAGTTTGGTGACGAATTGGAATTTTGGAAACAGTCACCAAACTTCCAAAAAATTTTCTTCTTCCAAATCAATTTTTTTTTTCAATAAGGTTACTAGAAATAACGCGCGCTCTCCGAGCGCGCTGTCTCAAGACGACAACGTTAAAAATTATTTAATTTTTATTTTTATTTATTTCGAAAATGTTAAAATTTATAACAATTTTAGGTAGTTCCTATGCTACATAGGTGTATTTTCTGCTCTTTTATTACTCTGCCAAGCCAGTTTTTTTTTTCTGAAATAGAAAAAAGTTCAATGAAATAATGTCTTATGAAAATAGTGAAAAAAATATGATATTTCAATAAGACATTATTTGAAGCCAACCACAAAATTTATAACAATTTTAGATAGATCCTATGCTACATAGGTGTATTTTCTGCTTTTTTATCACTCTGCAAAGCCAGTTTTTTATTTTTCTGAAATAGAAAAAAGTTCAATGAAATAATGTCTTATGAAAATAGTGAAAAATATGATATTTCAATAAGACATTATTTAAAGCCAACTACAAAATTTATAATAATTTTGGATATTTATTATAATTGTTTTTTCTTTCAATCATCTAGAACATCATTTTATCCATGATTCCAAATGAAATCTATTAAAATCGATATGCAACACGCGGGAAACACTTCTTATTTTTTTAATCATATTCTTTTGTTGTTATTATTCGACAAACACTTATTTTTCATTGATCATTTAATACTTTTCTTTACCAATGATTCCTAAAAAAGTTTATTTAAATCGATATACAACACGCGGGAAACATTTTTCATTATTCAGAACATAGATGTCTCTTGGTTAGGCAAGAGAGAAGGAAATATTATGAGTTCAACGTGAAAGAGAGTGATAACAATACGTAACGCAAGAAAGAGGGCACTGTAGGGAGCCCAATGTGAAAGAAAGTGACAAAAGACACATTCAGTAAGAGAGAACACATGATAGAGCGCTCGATTAAGTAGAGTGAAACAGCGAGCGAAAAAATCTTGAATAGCAGAAATATCGCTGTTAGGGGCGTGGCTTATTTATAACCCCGTTAATAATTAATAAAAAATTCTCGTTTAACGTTTAATTGGAAGCTCAAGATATAAGATAACTACCTATTAAATATGAAATCATAATATGTAGCAATTATGAAGATATTTGCATATAAAGATGCGTTGATGACGTCACACAAAATTTTTCGTGTATAGAGTAGTCGGTAGCCTCGGCGCTCATGGGGGAAAGAGCGCGCTAGTGAGAAAGAGAGAGAGAGGGAAAAGGTGAATGTGCACTTGGCGCCGAGTATCTACCGCTACTCTAGATTCGCTTTAAAATCACCGGAACTGAATTGAATGTACCATTACAACACCACAAGTGGCATTGAGCTAATACTTTCAAATTTCTAGCAGTACTATGAATGAGAAAACGTTTTGAACCCCCTCTGCGGTCGTGTAACAGAAATGTCTCACTATCATTCGTCATGTGATATATATACGGTATAATCAATTCTCTTGAAGTCTTAGGATTTACTACAACAGTTCCATCAGTTTTCTTGGCTCGATGTCATTTTTGGTAACTGAGCTTGAATAGATAATAGCACATTACTTAAAACATTGGCAATCAAAACTCCATTCATTGCACAATCCTTGCGAGCTCTTGTCTTGAATTTTCCTTCTACCTTCAGAGTTTCAATACCAATAACATTAGCAGCATGATTATGAGTAAGTGGAATACCAATGACTTCACCTATATTACACACGTAAATCAATTATAGTGATGCATACTATTAAACAATGGATAGAAATAATAGTACGAACTTGATTAAAAAACCGAACATATAACATACCGGTTCTTTTATCACTTGTTGTATGAATTATAATATTACATAACCTCTTCCGATACTCTATACATCGTCAGGTAATATCTGTCTTATTCAGACTTTTTTTATTGTAGAGATACCCATCATAAAATAGTATTAATCTACCAGGCAATGTAGCAAATGAACTTAGATTTGCTTATTGAACTTAGAGTGATTATTACAATAAAACAAAAATGCCGATTACATCTAAATATTTTGAAATTAACGCAGACTGCCATCTTCTAGGATTAGATGACCCTATAGTCTAGTAGCCGCGTGAATTTATCGTGCATTAATTATAGAATAAAAGAAAATTTTTTTGGTCACATATTCTTGTAGGGAATGATGAGGAAAGTATTTGTGCAAATTTTCATTACTCGGAAACAATAATTACTATTGTTTATCGAGTTTCAAAGTTTGCCAAATTGCGTTTTTCTACCTTTCACCGCTTACGTACCGAGAGCGGTATGAGATATGGAGAAAAAGTTAGCATCTTCTTTGTAGAGAGTCAAATTTCTTACAAAACAGTCCGCAGGAGCATCTGTCAATCGTGGACAGGTAAAAATGTACAGTGCTGTTGAGCGCCTTTTCAATTAACACAGAAAAAAATATTTCCAGTATCTTAAAAAATCTGGAAACATTGTGAAATGTTCAGAATGAGTTTCTAAACATTTTTGAATTAAAATTTTTAAAAAAGGAATTTTTCGATTTTTTACGGTATCTGAAGCGTCTTTTTTTTTTCGTAGACTTTGCATCCTTATATGTGTTCAGTTCGAAGGCATATTCCATAGCCAATTCAGTAGCCGATAGATTTTTTCGTGCTCTATAAAACGGCTATCTAAGTTTTCGAAAGATATTTTTTTTTTGAACTGATAAAAATCCAAATGTTTTTTTTTGGATTCTTTCACACCCCTATTTTGCGAGTGAAGTTAATTTGAAATATAAAAAGTATATACAGCAAAGTTTCATATCTTTATTGAAGAGTATGAATCATTTTCTCAAAAATTATTTTTAGCATTTGTTATAAATACATTTTATGAACAAATGCGTAATTTTCAATTATTTAAAATTTTTTTTCATTCAATTCGTAGGTTTTTTATAAACAATTATCAACACAATGTTGGATTTATTGAAAATTTATTTGTAGAATGTGAATTTTTAATTGATTGAAAAAATAGTTCCAATAACAATGATGGTAATTGAAAAATTCATTTCTTTAAAATGAACGATGCTTTTCCACATGATACATCCGGAAAAATTATAATACTTTTTTTCAATGTTTTCAAAACAATTTTTTTACCACATATTTTTTTCCAGTTGCTCCATTATGATTGCATACTGTCACTTATTTATGTTTTCAAAAAATTTTAAAATCATTTTTTATAGTTTTTTCATGAAAAAATGAATTCTACGCACTTTTCTCGTGTGATTTAGTACATTATACGTCTTCTGTTAACAATGTTTACTCAATCTAGAGTATTTCTCAGTTTTTCAAATATTTAATTCTACTCATTCCAGTTGTAAAGAGGCGGGGCCTTTTAGTGCGGCAAGTCACGTGAGCGATGACTGTTGCAAATTATCATCGACCTATCTGTCGTCAGATCAATTACACTGAATATTAAATGTTGCGGTTTAAATGTCACGGATTAAATGTCTGCGGGCATAGATAGGCCACATAACCTCATTTATTTATTCCCGATATTATTTTTTAATAAACATCATATTGAAACCTACAATCGAACGCTAATTTCGTGAATACTTATACTGCAAATATATTACTGTAAACATTTTTATCGAATTGCTTACTATCTCATGGACTATTAGCTTAATTAACATTTTTACACATCTTTATTCTGCAATTAGTATTCATAACAATGATTCTTTTAATATTATCCAAACATTATTACTTCTAGTCATAATGCGCCAATTTTTTTTGATCTTCCAACTTCAAGTGTCATCGGCATGATAGGAATTTCGCATGTTCATAAACTCCTCGACTTTTCTGCTTTATGTGTTGTCTGATTATTTCAAATATAGGGTATCCTATTGAATCTTGATTAATGTAATTTTTTCTTCTTTATTTAATCATGTTCCTTCAAAGTTTTCCCCTTTATATGTAATTTTTGTTCCTTTTTCTTCAGCTTCAGTTGCAATTTTTAATAAGAATTGGTCGTGATTCGACTTAACTACAGAATAACATCTCATGAATGTTATGTAAACACACTGGTGCAGTTTTTTTATCTTCATAGAATATAATATAGAAATTTCTAATCTTACAAAAATGAGACTGACCTCTCCAGAAGCAACAGTAATATATGCCAACTCTTTGTACATAAGTTTTTTGATTACCATAAAACCCTCCATATCAATAATATAAAGTTTTTAATTCTTCATTTTTTTTTTAATTTTACACACAACTTTTCATTGTAAGCTCAAATATAAAAGTAAATTGATTCGATTATCTTAAATATGACTTTAAATCTGCAACTGAAAAGTAGTTTTTTTCAATCTTATCGGTATTTTTATCGAACTATAAAAATATTTTCAAAAAGTGACGCAACAATAAAAAAACCATATAATTAGTTAAGGTGAAAGGGTAGTTTTGTTATCACGTGTGGCGATGTATTTAATTTTATATTAATAATTAACTGGTGGTACTACTCGTACATTTTTATTTTGAAAGTCACAAAGTGAACATGTGAAACATGTGTAAATCAGGCCAACGAAAAAATATTTCTAAGAAAATTACACTACTTTCAAAAACAATTATGAAATATCAGTGCTCTGCAGTGGTCTGGGTGCGACCCGGAAGGTCCACACGACCAACTTCCCAGTGGAAAAAATCAAGAAACAATTTGAATAGAACCCGTCTCCATTTTTTATAACAAATGGAATTGTTAGAAACGAAATGAGTCTGTTTTTATTCATTTGATATGGTTAGTTACTTTATTTCAGTAAAAGAAAAAAACGTGCGTTAGAAGAATTCGAATATACCTCATAGATCCTTTTTTTCATTATTTACAACAAATTTCATTGTTATACACGAAAAAAGTATGTTTTCATTTATGTCATACAGTTGGTAACATTTTTTTAGTAAACGAAAAAATTATGCGTTAAAAGTACTCATATATATAGAAAGGGTCCCTATTTTTATTGTTTATAACAATTTAAAACTTATTATTTAAATATTACTATGATCAATAATCACTTGTTAGCAACAATTTTCAATTGTTATGTACATAATTCCATATTATTGACTATTATGACAATTGACAATCATTATTGACTATTATAGCGTCTTTAATGCTGTTTTCTCAATCCTGACACGAGTTTAAAATTCTTTCATTGCTGATTTTTTTTTTTTAAATTGTTTTTTGTGATGAAATATTGTCACCATATTTCCATACAAGTATTCTTATCATTTGATATTCATATTTCTGCAATGATCTTAAAATTTTGTCTAAGAAATGGTATAATTGATCAATTGCAAAATTCAGGTAATTTCCTTTTTTGCCAGTGTTTTTATTCTGCATAAAAAATGGCTGGACCGATTTTGCTAAAAATCTGATCAGTTCTAAGTTACGTGATTACGCGTCGTATGCAGTTGGTCTCACGTCGATATCATTTTTTGTTCTCGAGATAATCGAGGCGAAAAATAATTCCGAACGAATATACGAACATACGCACATACAAACATACGCACATACGTACATACACACACACAGACGTTCACGTAAGAACTATCGTATTCAACTCTGGGGACCTTAAAACGTGGAGATATGTCAAAATTAGCGATTCGCAAAATCGGACCCATTACTATAAGTTCCCACTGGGAAGTTAATAATAACAGACTCTGCACAGATTAACCTTTATTTTCTTAATACTCGTAAAACTCGAAAGGATGATTTAATTGACATCCGGAGTAGTGGGGGTCCTGTTTCTTCTGACGAAGAGCTGCCTTGTAAGGAACGACCTGTTACCGGTAATGAGAATCAGGGAAAGGAATTCGATAAACCTGATTTATTTTTACGCCCTAATGAGAACAAACTTTGTGAGGCAGAGAAGAAGAGAAGAAGGAAGGCAAAGCTGCTGAAACTGAAGAAATCCAGGGCTAGCATAGCCGGAGCAAAAGCTGAGCCAACGCAGAGGACACTGGGGACCCCTGTGATCACCTGTGGAATCTCTAGAGGTGGGATAACTTCCAGTGGAACCGGGACTGACCATAAGGTTGATACCGAAGCTACTAGCTCTAGCAAGTCAGGGTCTTCTATCGGAGCCATAGGTAATATGAAAAAACAAAGGTCGAAGGATGACCCCCCCCCCTGCCCTCGACGAGAAATGTTGAGCGAAAAAGGCTCACATAGCGCCCGGGCCCAGCAGCTGCCTTGAAGATGCTGTAGGAGGCAAACGCGCGGAACCTCTACCCTTCTGTGCCTCTCAGCAAGCAGCGAAGGGAATTGATGCTAGCGAGACTCCTTTGGAGCCTGGACGATACTATCAAAAATGGTACTTTTCTGGCATAATCTCGACACATGGGCTCCTGTAGATTCACTGTCTTGATGAACAGGCAGTCACTTGGTTCAAGGAGTCAGTACCCCTAATAAAGGTCTGAGAAGGAGCAAACCTCGAGGTTCTCGAGAGGGAGAAAGTTCCAAGACTCTCGAAAGTCACCGCGACTGCATACTAACCTCTTGTCAGTATAGAACACGAAGGTGACATCAATGCTGACTAGTTTAGTCATTGGTGTGGACGACGAGACACGAGAGCTCTTTAAAAGGTTAGGAATGAGACCTTACTGTGGCCTAGGCTGAGCTCGTTCTCACGATGCGCTGAAGGTTATGAAGAGGAAACAGGCCACACCTGGAAAGAGACGTTTACTGGTGGCAGGGACCTCCGCAGTGGTTCCTTCTCCAAGCGAAAAAAGGAGGCATGTGAAAACGCATACAGCCTTCACCTCGAAGGAGAAGGAATCGCTAGGAGGGCCTATCAACCCCCCACCTCTGAGGGAGCCATCGAGGAGGCCCGAAAAGCCGCACTGTGGTGAGGGCAAACCTTAGAGTATTGAGTGGGTGGAAATGCAGGTCTATGGTTGAGTCTGCAAAAAGGCAAGTCTAGAGAAGCTTCTGCGAGAGACTGGAGACACTACTTGAGGTAGCCAGCCTCTGCAAACTGCTTACTCCCCGAAAAAATGTGGCGCTCCGGGGCCCAGAATTTTCTGAAGAAGAAATAGTCGACGATTATCGGGGTAAACTAGAGCTCCTGATTAAAACGCATTTTCCGGGATCAACTCCAGGGCAAGAGACCATAAGCGAGGCTGATGGATCGAGTAGGCTCGTGAGGGCCAACCGGAAAACCGCAAGGCGAGTAGTGACCTACGATCGAGTAAAATGAGTGGTCGGTACCTTCGGTCACTAAAAAGGTCCGGGCACGAACAGAGTTTATTCGGTTCTGTTGCAGATGGACGGTAAGCAACTATAGGGCAGACTAAAACAAATTTACAGATTCTGCCTTGTTATGAGTCACATAAACAATGCGCTTCCTTGGAGCAACTTTAGATGAAAATCTCTACTGGAGGGCGCATGTGGACAAACAGGTTAAGAAAGCCACGGCTACCTTCTGGACCTGCAGAAGAATGTTCAGCACCACATGGCGTTTAAAGCTGAAAACAATAAAACGGCTGTACACAGCTGTTGTCATTCCCCAACTAACTTACGCCTCCATAGTGTGGTGGACCTCCGTCAGGGGGGACGTTTGTAAGAGGTAATTAAACAACGTCTATGGAGCGGCTCTACTGGGTACAATGGAAGCGTTGAGGACGACTCCGACCCCGGCCATGAGTTGCTTACTGAGCATTTCTCCGCCGGAAATTATGGTGGAGGCGTCAGTGAAGAGAGTTATCCGCTTGAGGAGCAGTAGACAGTAGAGGAGCTTTCGTACAGGGTATGCGGTGATTTTGGCCTTAGAGGACCTTTCGGGACTCAGCGGCGTTGCCCAGAAAGGCTAGAGTTCTCACCTAGGTACGAAGTCAATGTCTTGGACAGACGGACCTAGATGGAGGAAGACGAAAAATTTGCTATTCTTAAGAGATCTGTCTGGTACGTGGATAGGGCGAAGATCACGGGGGGAGAGGCTGGAGCCGGAATCTGGTGCAGTGGACCATGAGTGAAGGAATCCTACACCTCGAGCCAGGACGCTTCCGTTTTCCAAGCAAAAGTATACACAATCCACAATTTCAATTAAAAGAGCATGAAAAACTACCCGGAGAAAATAGTCATGACCATATTTCTAGAATTCTCGAAAACTCTATCAGAAACTCTTTCACTTATATGGATGATCGTCGAGTCAAGCGAAATTTACTAGAAATGTCTCATCAATAGATACTAAAGGTTGACGATAAATTCTAGTAATATTTACTCGACTAGAGAGTAATTTTCACAAATGTTGTAGGTATTTCAATCAAATTTTTCAACAATATATTTAAAAAATTCATAATTTAGTAAAATTATTAACGATATATATTGTATTTAGGTAACGTATCATCTACTATAATTTTTAAGAAATATTATGCTCTTTAAATTCTTTATCGTAAAAATCGTGGCGGTTCACGCAGAAAATGCAAAAAACCAATAAATAAACATAATTGAAATAATTAAAAAATCATTATTGATAGACGCTAAATGTATATGATAAACGCCAATCTTACGTATTTACAGTTTAAAGATTGCAGAAAACGCAGCTTTAAAGTTAGTAAAGAATATTCTTTTAGAGAGATTCGAACCTACGATCGCTTATAATGTACGCAACTAACTAAACCAACGCTTTAGCCCGCTTGGCTATCCGAAACAAATGAAATGAATCAAAATTCTTATTTATATAAAATTGTGGCAACATGGTCATTCGAATACTGTTTAGCAAAAAGTATGAAAACGCGTTTCATGCTACTAATGATATTTTACTAGAATTTTAGTAACGTTTTCTGGAATGCCTTGAATCGGCTAGTCAACTAATAAGGCTCTCATAATTTTCGTCTATCCAGTCATTTTTACTAGAAAACATAAGAAAGTAATTAAGAAACACAGTGGAAATCTTAAATTGACTCTGCTTTATTTTTCTAATACTATTCATCAGATGGTATAAGAAACTATTTTACTCTGCGAATAAACATCAAAGTCGAAGCTAAGAAAATAATTCCCTTTTTCCGAAAAAATCCATCACAAAAAGTCTATAACTTAAAAACTTAAATTATTTCTTGATGAAACCAATTTTTATCGAGAGAATATAAACAATTATGAAAAACGTGTCTTTGCAATTTTAAAAATAACATTAATGACCGTGAACAAAATCGCAATTTAAAATTTTTTAATCGTTATTGATTAATTATATCTAGTCACAATAATTACCGAAAAAAATACGTCGTAATCAGAGACTGAACAATTTATGATTAGTCAATCAACGCTCCTTCTATGTCCAAGAAGACTCCAATTGCCGACCTGCCCGTCTCCAGAGCTCTCTCCAGGCCTCCTACGAGGTCATGGAGGGCGGTCTTTACAGACTTGCCACTTTGGTAGGCGTGTTGCGCTGAGCATAAGGGTTTAATGCACAGTGCGCTCTCCTTAAGGTAACAGTCCACAAGCCGCTTTAGTGTCTTTAGGACAAAGGAGGTTAGACTTATTTGCCTGTAAGCCTTTATCTGATCGTAGTGGTCCTGACCCATTTAGGGTATGAATACTACTCTGACCGTTCGCCATGCCTTAAGTATGTTGCTCATGGCAAGGCAGGATCGGTAAATAGTCATCAGTCTGCGCCATATTCGCTTTCTGCCCATTTGCAACAGAATTGCTCTACAGTTAGTAATGTGAAAAATTGTCATTTGGTATTAACTATTTCAAAGCGTAGAACAGGGATAACTAGTAGATTAACTTAGTGAGTTCAGCAGATAATTCATCGATTATGGTTACCGTAGTTTTCTCATAGATTTTAACTGGGGTGTAGTACTGTAGAACACTTATGGGTTTGAACTAGTGGGAGGGTATAGAGTGTGTAGTACTGTAGAACTAACTGATCAGTTTTATGAGTTATACATTGAACGCAGACTTACATAAAATCAAACTTTACTAGATTAAATTATTTCAATTATTCCGTACTAACTATGTATCATGATGAACAACGATTTTTTACCATAACAATTTAATTATTGTGGAGGAACAGAAATTCAACCTCATGATAAATTCTTAATTTCCACTGGAAAGTTGGTCGTGTAGACTGATCGCGTTGCATCTAATCCGCGTTGCATCTTGCGAATTATCCGAAACAGGATGGAGTTGAAGGTTCCTCATTACGTAAATTCATTAAAAAAAACCAATATCTAGTAAACATGAATTTATTAACCAAAAACAAAATCAACCTTTTTATAGCCAGGCGGCATTAAACAATTATTTCACAATCAAACGTCTTCAACCTAGGTTCTGGATCGTTCTACAATTTTTTCTAAAACCCGAAGCAAAATCATTAATATTTCTCATAAATGCAATATAATAACTTGAACTGTCAAGTTATGTGCGAGGTCTTAATGGACCATGGCAAGCAGACGTACAAGGAGACCTCGCGAGGTGGTCACCGTCGATTAAGCTGAGATTTTTATATAGTTATCTACGTCGAAAATGATGATCGACGTATTTCCAAATGCAAAATTGACTGGATTTTCTAATTCATCTGGTTTAATAAATGTATAACTACTTTTAAACCATGAATAACGAAAAAGTCTGTTGATAACAATACTTTGTTGTTTCCTGTACTAAAAGTCTTTTTATCATACACTATCGGATCTTGTTTAACATTTTCAAATGTACAATTCAAAACGAAATTCACAAGCGAATTAATTTTTGATAATTGATTAGATTTTACTTTTTTACTAATTAATTTTTCACAATCTTTAAGAAAATTTTTTAAATTTAAATATCTAAAGTTCAATATTGCATGAGTACTAACACGTTTTTTGGAAATACTGGCCAGATCAATCCCCTTATATTCTGAGATTGCAATGATGTACAGGTTGATGGTATAGCTGATGCTCTTGAGGAAGATGGTAGAGCTGATACTCTTAAGGTAGATAATATAGCTGGTGCTGTTGAGGTAGATGATATAGCTAGTGCTGTTGGAGTAGATGGTACAGCTGCTGATGATGATGATAATGATATAGTTGGAGTAATTGCTATTCCTCCTCGTCTTTCAATTTCTGAGCGAATGGTAATTTTTTATTTTGTGACTCAACATGAAGCATGGTATAAAACTGTTCTGCTATATTTCCCATCGTTAAATTTCTTCATAATCATACTGATGCTGTTTTTCTGAACAATCACGAACTGTTTCTAATTGACCGAGTGGAAGATTATAAAGTTTATTAATACGTCTGAAATTCATCGTATACAATTTTCTCTTAACTAAAAAAATTATTTTTATCCTTGTATTTATATATTTATAGATGTATTTATTTATTTATATATTTATATGTATTTTCTCTTCAACTCCCTCTGTTATAAATAAACCAATGGATTATGAGGAACATGATTATATAGGAAATCGACAGATCAAAAAAATTAATAAAAAATGATAATGTTCTAAGATAGCGTGAAAGTAAAAATGGAAACAACAGTTAATTTTTCAAAATCGATAAGAGAAAGGAACGAAAACTTCCAAATAGAAGGGCAATTATGATGTAAACAGCACCATAAAAGGTTGTACTTTTCAGAAGAAAAATCACTCACAAACGAACAGTTGTTTAATAACTTAATAATAGCACTACAGAGTGTTCGGCACAGACTAGAAAATATATTTTACCGCTTCAATTTACAGTAACATTTCTATTTTAACGTTTCATCTCAGTACTAATGTTGTTGCATTTAAATAAACAATAGGTGTCACTATAGTATACAAGTAATATTATTTGAATACAAATTTAACACGCTCCCATATCAAAATAATTGGTACACGGATATTGAAAAAATACAAAAAATGTACATAAATAAAACAAAATTACATGGAAGTTACACCTAACTGTTCAACAAAATTATTATGCTTTTGACAACTCAAACTTTTTGTAAATATATCTGCAGGCATAGAATTAGTATTTAAGTACTCTATTTTAATACAATTATTTTCAACTGCTGTTCTGACAAAATGAAATCTAATATCTATATGCTTGCTTCGTTTATGGAATACAGAATGTTTAGTTAACAAATTGTGCACTCTGGTTGTCATTATATAACAATACAGGCAAATCATTTCTACATTTCAACTTAAATAACAAGTTCTTTAAGTATATGGCTTCCTTACTTGCTTCACATATGGCCATATACTCAGCTTCTGTGCTTGACAGAGCTATTGTTGACTGCTTTTTGCATTCAAATGAAATTACACTATCAGACATTTTAAACATGAAACCTGTATAAGATTTGCGGTCAACACAATCTGATGCCCAATCTGCATCGGCATAACCTAACAGATCTAAATCATCTTTTACATATTTCAAACCAAAATGTTTAGTTTTTTGCAAATACTTTAGAACACGCTTTACATGCTTCCAATGAGTTTCATTATGATTGTTATTAAACTGGCTAAGGTAGCAAACAGAAAAAAATATATCAGGTCGGGTTAACATTGACAAATGGAGCAAACTTCCTATTAACTGCTGGTAGGGGTATTGTTTAGAACAATTATTATCACCCTTTTCAAGCTTCAAGTTTACTTCCATGGGAGTACTGACTGGATTACAATTTTTCATATTAAACTTATTCAACAAATGATCAACAAATTGTTCCTGGTCTACAAAAATTTTATTATTTTCCCTTCTAACCCTCATACCTAAACATTGTCTAATCTTTCCCAAGTCTTTCAACTTAAATTTACTTTTCAAATGATTTTTAAGGAATTCAGTTTCCTTTTGACTGTCAGAAAAAAAAATCATCTACAAACAAAGCCACACATATTCTAGCATTATTATTAAGTTTCATGAATAAACAGGGTTCATATTTTGATTTTTTATAACCTAAATCATGTAGACAATCTTCTACGCGTTTATACCATGCCCTAGCAGACTGTTTTAGCCCGTAGATAGCACGTTTCAACTTTAACACTTTGTTTTCTTTATTACTACATTCAAAGTTCTGAGGTGAGCTCATATACACATTTTTATTTAAATATCCATTTGAAAATGCTGTGGTTACATCTAAGTGAGTAATATCCAAGTTATATTTGACACTTAATTCAAACAACAATCTTAATGTTGAATGACGGACAACTGGGGAGGAGCTTTCTGTATAGTCTATTCCTGCCTTTTGGGAGAATCCTTTGGCGACTAGACGAGCACGATATCTCACATTATTATCACAGTCCACTTTTTTCTTAAACACCCACTTACACTTAACCACTGTAGCTTGCTCTGGCCTGTTCACCACATCCCAAGCTTCATTTTCTTCGAATGATTTTAGTTCCTCCTGCATAGCTTTACACCATTTCTCTGATTCTGGTCGATTTACAGCCGCTTCATCTGTTATCAGCTGGTCTGCACATAAATTTAAGTCTGTTTCAACACACATATTACTATAACCATATCGGTCAGGTTTTTTCCTTTCTCTAACAGCTTTATCTGGTTTTTCACACTCAATTAGATCTTTCAAGTCCTTTGCTGGTATACTGTCAAAAAATTCATCTGAACTACTGTGTGAGTTTGATTCTCCTATGTAAGTACTGTCATTATTGTTACTTTTCACTGTACCAGTTGACACTTCAGAGTCCGAGCCATCAGAATCTCTATTCTGACCAAGACTGTCAGATGAGGACACATTGTTTTCATTTATTGTTGCTTGCACTATTTCTGAATTATCCTGCTCCATGACAGTGACATCCCTGCATGTTATCACTTCATTGGTACTGGGACTGTACAGCCTGCACCCCTTTATATTATCAGCATACCCAACTAAGTAATGCTTTTCTGCCTTTATATCCCATTTCAGCCTTTTTTGTTTAGGGATGTGAGCCATAACTGTGCTTCCAAACAACCTTAGATGACTGACATTTGGCTTGCAGCCAGTCCAAAGTTCATAGGGAGTTTTTTGGTTCAACCCAGAAGCAACTGTTCTATTTTTTAAGTACACAGTTGTGTGAACTGCTTCTACCCAAAACTTCTTCTCAAACTTTGCATTATAAAGTAAGCATCTGGCTCTCTCCACAAGAGTGCGGTTAAATCTTTCACACATCCCATTTTTTCTGGGGTATGTAGGTTGGTGCGCTGATGTGGTAGTGATGTATTATGCCATGTTGTTTTAAATAGTTTCCATTTCATTTGATTAAAATTCTGTGCCATTGTCTGTCCTTAGAACTTTTATACTGCAATTCATCTGTTTTTCAACCATAATCTTGAAATCTTCAAAACAATTTATATTATGTGGAAATGGCAATCTGGTTTGTTTGGCTTCACAGCACACTGTGCAATTGAACTTGCTGATCTCAGCTTTCTTGTCAAATTCTGGGCCATCAACAGCACCCTCTCTCATGTCATTCATGTCTTTGCTATTTATATGTCCAAGTCTTCTGTACCAAATTATATTTGAGGTCGTTGTTGCTGAAGCCGCGAACAAACATGCTGACCTGGTGTTCAACTTGTAGACCCCATTTACTAACTCTGCTATGCCAATCAGTTCATTCTGCCGATTTCTGATGTAACAACATTCCTGATGAAAACTGACTTTGTTACCATGCTTTATCAGCTGACTGACAGACAATAAGTTGGTGGTGAGTGTGGGAATACAGAACACATCTTTGACAACAATATCAAATTCCTTGTTGTTCACAACAGTCGTAATTTGTGTATCTCCAGAGCACAATACAGGCATAGTTGTTCTGCTTGCAACTATAATCTTCTTTGTAGTGAGGTTACATGACGCATTTTTTATGTTGTCTTGGCTGATCATGTGACTACTGGCACCAGAGTCAATGTACCATTCATGCTTATCAAAACTGCCATTAAGAAGTACTGCACTGAACGCATTTACTTGTTTTTCCTTTGTTTGCGGACATTGGTTTTTATAGTGACCGGTTTGTTTACATTCATAGCATATTATCACTTTGACAGGTCGGTTTAACGTTTCAACAGTTTTGACAACTTTATTTTCTTTACGGCGCTGCCAACCTTTAGATGCTAAAAATGCGCTTTCGGACTCACTGCTGCCAACATTATCGCTCATGTCGAACAATTTGGTTTTTATGACGTCAGCAGATATGGCCAACCCAGAATGTTCGATCGCCATGATCATGGGCGAAAATTTGTCCGGCAATTCTGCCAACAACAGCGATCCTATCCATCCTATATCTTAAAGTTGATGAGTTAGATGGAAGATGCCATATTGGTCATGTTTTCCGATGATCTGATTGGTTTGTAGTAGACCAATAGCGTGTATTACAATATTGTAGTAGTAGGTAGTAAGAACTATATAAAAACTATAGTAATCAACGTAAGAGTATACTAGATAATTTCACTGACTGTATCGTAGAACAGTATAGTGTAATTTTACATGAGAGAGTGGGGAGTCTTTCTCCTTCATTGATTCGACCATATTGTTCCTGCCGGTTAAATCTTTCTTCTGCGTTTGGGACTTCACGAGTGCAGACGTGTTACGTGGTGTAGTGTACAGACCAATATTATACAGTTTGTTAGGTTATTATTGTGATCAAGATGAGCATGAACTTCACTTCTGACGAAGAAATAGATGCATGTTGTGTGGTCGACAACACTGTGTAAGTCAAATATTTTGATTTTTTTAATAAATGTGTCAATATATATTTGTTTTAATTTTAATCTCTTTTTTTCACTTCATGTTGAGTTTTTTTTCTTAGAATTCTTTCTTTTTCTATTGTTTCTTCATCTTGATAAGGTTTCATTCTTTTCATTGAATTTTGTTTCGTAACGAAACTACAAAATTCGAAGAAAACAATGTTACTTTATCAAGATAAATGAAACGCTTCAATCTTTTGTTTTTTTTTCGTTGTTACAGGCGTTTAGTCGGCTATGTTGATGATATCATCAGCATCAAACCTGTGGGGAAGATGGAAAAAAAACTCTACAAAATAATTGTTAACAATGGTTCAAACCGTCGCGTTCGAGTTTTGTTCTGGAAGGATTTCGCATTAGAATGGCATTCTCAAATCACCAGCAACGTTGTAAGTGTATTTTTTTATTTTATATATGTATGTTTTTTTCTTCATTTATTTAAATCTATTCGTAATTACATAGAACTTTGAATCAATTTCAGATTATTGATATTAATCGAGGACGTCCCACATTAGTGAATCAAACGTATGTAGACCTATCCGACGGCTTGGCACCAATGGAATTAACTATTGTTAAATGCACGAAAGTCAAGTTGGGTCCAACTTATTCAGCCAATGCAGCTACACCGGTGGTAATTAAAGAGATTTCAATTCAAGATTTTCAGAATACAACTGAAAATGCATTTTGTAAGTTAATTTGTTTTATAATTATTTTTCTTTTCAATATCTGTCATACAGTACTTTGTTATCAACAAAAAAATTTTTACAGATATTACAGCCTATGTAAAAGTAGTATTTGAAAATATTACTGCTGGTGGATCATCATATGGTTGCGGTGCAATTGCTGATGGAACAACAAAAATTGTTGTCAAAATTGCGGTATTCGATCAAGATGAAAATATTGAAGTTGGAAGCACTGTCAAGATTCTCGGATCAAAAAAAGAAGATAAAAGTAAGATTAATTGATTCTTTTTTTTATTATTTATAAAATTTTATTTGTAAATTTACAAATAGAATAAATTTTATATTTAAATCTGTTTTAGATGGAAATATGTTTATCCAGGTCAACGACTCAAATGATATTACCCTGATACACAAAGATCCTGTAGATGAAAACAAGATTCGTGGTTTCAGGACTCCTAAAAGATCATACCGTTCACCATTAGCTGTTCTTGATGACGCAAATAAACAGAAAACAATTTAAAAAACTATTTTTTTTTTAAAGAAAAGATTGCGGTTATATATTATTATAAGTAAGAATGACAGTATTCTTGCAGTATTCTAAACTAACTAATTACTAGATTACTAAAAAATAAGAAGAAGTGATATGTAACAAATAATAAGACTAGAATACTTATAATAATAATTAACAAGTAATTAAAATATAAATGATTATAAAAATGTAATAATATTTAAACTAAATGCAAATATTTATGATATAAATATTCATTGTAAAACATATTTTTCTTAATAAAAATTCTACGTGTGTAATACATAAAGATTAAATTAAATTTTATGCTTGACAATAAACTAAGAATAAAGCAAAGTACATTAAAAAAAAATTCGATATCTCCGGTCGGTAACATCAAATTGTAATTATTGTGTCTATTAACATGCCAGACCTGTTGAATCTTTCATCTTTGCACGAGATTTCATTGAGTGTGGACGTATCACGTGGTTTGATTTTTTTTGTTTGGTTATTCCTATCAAAATGAATTTTACTTCAAATCAAGAAATAGATACGTATTTTGCTCATAATTTTTTCACGTGAGTTAATATTTTATATTCTAACAATGTTAATATTTTTAAATGTTATTATCTTTAAAATAATGGACATTTTTGTCTTAAAATTTTATTGATTCATTGCTTTTGAATCTTTAACAAAACAAACATGTAACAATTCTATAAAATTTTCAGACAAAAATATAATTTTATCAATGTAAATAAAACACATGAATATTTGTTTTTTTTTTTTATATGTGGACCATCAACAGTGATTTGGTTGGTTACGTTGACAACATTGAAAGCATCGTAAATATTGGACCAAATAATAAAAAGCTTTATCGAATTATCATGAATAATGGTTCTAATCGTCGCGTTCGAGTTTTGTTTTGGGATGATCACGCATTAATATGGCATTCTGAAATCACCATGAATACTGTCAGTATAAATACATATTTACAATATATTCAATATTTAATAGTTTATTTATAATTCGATCATTTATAAATTGCAGGTGATTAATATTACTCATGCATATGCGTCATTGATCAATCAAGTTTATGTAAATCCAGCTAACGGATTAGCACCAATAGAGTTAAAAATTACTGACAAATCAAGAATTATATTAGGTCCGATTCACCCAATGTGACTTCAAAAAGACTATACATAAATAATAACAAGATAATAAATAATAAGTCAGCTTAAAATACTCAATGATGATACTTAATGAGAATAATGTCAATTACTAATGTATATTTACTTACTTTATAAAACGAATTTTTATGTGTTTCATTCAAATCATTGCATGTTATAAAATAGATATTTCTCAAGAAAAATGCAATTTTATAAAATAATTTAAATTAAATATAATTTTTTATATTAGAAAAAAAATTGACAATAAAGCAGAGTTCTTTACATAAAATGACAACATACCAAAAATCATATGTCGATAATATAGTTGGCATCATAACAGCAAATGTTATTTCTGCAAAAAAAAGTATCTTTGCTCCGTCCAGTGACATACATGTGAATAATTACTTTTTCAAAAACAGCAATAAATATTACTAATATCATTAACAATAAGAGTTTCCTGATTTTATTGTACACATCATAAATTTTAGAATCACCCAACAGATTGGTGAATACTAATGCACAGTACAGGTGAAAATTAAAAATTTATATTATGAGGTTAGATTGAATGCCATTTAATATGATTGTATCATTAAATCTTCATAAACTTTTTCTAATGTATGATTAATGTTTAATCAATAATTCTCTTATAGATTTCATCATTAAATCAGCTTCAATTCAAGTTAAATCGATAATCACCGTTTATTTCATGTGTAAGTATTTTTCCATTTATATTTCAGATGGAAATTCTTGATCCTTTTTTTCAATAGCATATACAATAAATTAATTCATTTAATCTAGGGTTTCTCAAAAATTATCAATTGAGATTTTATTAATTCGTTTGTATGGTTATTAATAATTTTTAAATACCATCTGTCATATTCATTGTGTAATTAAAATTAATACATACCATACATTAACTCAAAAATTATGCATAATAAAAGGTTAGATAGAATGTCATTCGATTCAAGTAAACTTTATCAAATATTTTAATTGTACTTATCTAAAAATTTCTTCACAGACGTAATTCAATTAAAAAATATTGAAACATAAATCAAAACATCATCAATTACACCGAAGACAAGGACCATAGGCATTTGCAATTTATTTTTTTGGTAAATATTTTTTTTACGAATTTTCAAATAAAGCAATACTTGATACAATTTTTTATTTTTTAATTTCATAAGATAATAAAATATTAATCACTAAATTTTATTTGATCTTAAAATAATTGAAATACCATTGATTGAAAATTTCTTAATCTGTTTACATTATTTATCAATAATATCTTACAGATTTTTTAACAAATTATTATTACGATATCATCACGTATTTTTAAATTATGGCTTAATTTTATTTTAAAATTTGTTTCAAGTATTTAATTATATTCACTTAAATATGGATGGCTATGAAAAGAATGGATCTTTTTTTACAGGGTTCCAGACACATCAACAAAAATTTAAAAATATACTCGAAATCTTGGAAATAAAACTAAAATAGAACTTTATTATTAAGAAATTTAAAGAACTTAGAAATATAGAAAATATATGCATTTTTTGGAAATTTAAGAAATATCTGCAGACTTATCGGTGTATTTTGAAAATTTATATCAAAATTAAGATAAAAACATAATAAAAATCATATAAAACTTTTAAATAATCGCAAAATTGTACAAATTGATGGAGCAGGACTGAATAAACACTCACAATTTTTATTATTTCCGATTAATTGAATTCTTTATAAAAATCCAAATATTGTATCTTTAAAGACTCTTGCACAATTCCATCTATTCTTTTCTATAGAAATATTGAAATAAACCAAACTTTTTCTTTACATAATAAATTTTTATCCATTAGATTATAGTTGAAGAAGAAGTGGAACATAAACGACTTCAATGCGAAAAACGAAGGAAAAAATATCATCAAAAGCGTATGCTTCAACAAACTGTCTTTGATACATCATCTTCACACAATTTTTATTCTCATTCTTTATCTCTTGATCATTCGTACAATGCATCTTTGCCAGAAACTGTTAATCATGTATTACTGGATCATTCTTATAATGTATCTTGGAATAATACTGAACCACTTATAGATTTAACTCTTAAGACTACTTCAACACCTAACAATCATAGTAATATCAATAATAATTGTAATAATAGTAATAATAACATTAGTAATGATGATGATAATAATGATAATGAAAATAATAGTAATGATTTTGTACAAAATAATCATACATTATATTCTCATGATGCTCTACCATTAGTAAATTTGACAAATGAAACTAATCAAGTGATTAACAACAATACCAATGATAATAACATAATAACAACTCAATCTGTTTCTACTGCAGCCAATAATAACAGTTTGTCAAATGTATACGATTCATCCTATTTCTATACTATTATACGTAATATTGAAGAAAATTACATCGGAAAGATGGATATCATTTGTATTCATTGTAATGCAAAACATTTTCCTGATGAAAGAGTTACCAATAAAAAGAATTCTTTTAATGACTGTTGTCATCAAGGTAAAGTAAAACTTGAACCTTTACCAACCACCCCAACATTACTACAATCATTGTTTGAAGGTAATCATCCAAAATCAACTAATTTTTTTCAATGTATTCGTCAGTTCAATAATTCTTACTTCTTTGCCTCATTTAATGCTAATCTAATCAATTTTAATAATCAACGTAGTGGTTCGTATTGTTTTAAAATACAAGGACAAGTTTACTATCAAATTAACACAGCATTATATCCAGATTCAAGTACAACTCCTGCATTTGGTCAACTGTTTATTTATGATGAACAGCAAGCAGTTCAATTTCGATTACAAAATAACGTACAATGTGATATTGAAATTTTTGAACTATTAGATTCTTTGATGAGACAATATAATGCATTTGCTAAATCTTATCTAATGATGAAAGAAGTAATTGAAAATGAGAAAAGAAAAAACAACAATATCGAACCTGAATTACATTTATCATTTACATTGAAACCCGGTGTAGATCGAAGACGTTATAATTTTTAAAGAAAAAATGAAGTAGCTGCTATCTTTTCAACGAATGCTAATGGAGACATACCAGAATCCTATGTTTCTATTATAAATAAATCAACTAAAACATTAAAGCATATAAATACTATGGACCCTAATGTAGAACCATGGGTTTATCCATTATTTTATCCATTTGGTACTCAAGGTTGGTATAAAGATATCCCTTATCATCAAGCAAATGGGAAAGTAACTCGAAATGATTATTATAAATATCAAATAGCTATTAGAGATGGATTTAATATTTTTTTAATGGGTCGTCGATTATTTCAACAGTGGATAGTTGACGCTTATGTTAAAGTAGAAAAAGATAGAATAAACTTTTTTAGATGCAATCAGAAACAAATTCGTTCTGAAACTTATGAAGGTTTATTAGATTATCTACATCATCAAGCAAATAATGATGGTAGTAATATTGGAAAAGTATTTATACTTCCATCATCATTTATTGGTTCACCTCGAAATATGTTACGAAATTATCAGGACGCTATGGCAATAGTTCGAAAATATGGAAAACCAGATCTTTTCATTACAATGACATGCAATCCCAATTGGTATGAAATTAAAGAGAACCTCTTACCCAATCGAACGCCATCAGACAGCCCTGATATTGTTGCACGAGTATTTAATATAAAAAAAGATAAACTAATTGATTATATACTCAATAAAAAACTCTTTGGAGAAGTTTCAGCATATATATATGTCGTTGAATTTCAGAAACGTGGATTACCCCATATTCACATGTTACTTACATTACTCCATAATTACAAAATAACTACTCCCAACATAGTTGATCGATATATCTGTGCTGAACTTCCGATTCAAACCGTAGATCCCACATTATATGAGATTGTTACTAAAAATATGCTTCATGGTCCATGTGGGGCTTGGTGTTTAGTAAACAACAAATGTTCAAAACACTATCCGAAAGATTTTTGCAACGAAACAACTATGGATGCAGACGGTTATCCTCAATATCATCGTAGAAATTCTGCTATAACATTCACACGACGTAATAGAGATATTTTCACTAATCAACATGTTGTTCCATATAATAATGTTCTATTGAAAATGTTTAACGCTCATATTAATGTTGAAGCTGTTTCCAGCATAAAATCTGTTAAATATCTATATAAATATGTATATAAAGGTCATGATCGAGCGGTAATTACTGTTACTGGTACTACATCAAATTTAAATGCATCTCAAACAAATAACAATAATTCAAATGTAATAAATCATGATGAAATAACTGACCATATCGACAGTCGCTATGTTGGTCCAGTTGAGGCAATTTGAAGGATACTATCAAAACCACTACAAAATAAAAGTCATGCTATTACACGATTACCGGTACATTTACCTAATCAACATACTCTTACAATTATTGCTAATCCAACTCAACAGCAAGTTATGGATGCTTTACAAGAAGATTCAATGCTCATAGATTATTTTGCACTAAATGCACGTGATCCACAAGCTAAACAATATTTATATGTACAAATTCCGAGTTACTATGTTTTTAAGAAACAAGGAAATACCAATATCAAAAAATGAGAAAGACGTCAAAAAAAATTCACTGTTATTGGTAGAATGTACTCAGTTAGCCCAACTAAAATTGAATTATTCCATCTTTGATTACTTTTAACCACAGTAAAAGGAGCAATTAGTTATGACGATTTAACAACTGTTAATGGTAATGTATACAATACTTTCACAGATGCATGTTTAGCTTTAGGTCTTATTGAAGACGATGGTGAATGGAAACGAGTTTTACATGAAGCGGAAATATGGATGATGCCTCGACAATTACGCGATTTATATGTACGTATAATAATGCATTGTAATCCACTTCATCCAGAAGAACTTTGGGAACAATTTAAAGAACCCATGTCTGAAGATTATATACATAATTTCGGAAAAGTAATTGGAATACAAAAAGCCTATAATTCAATTATTTCTCATCTCGATAAAGAAAATTTTAATCTATCAAATCTTCCAAACATGCCACCAATTACAGAAATAGAAGAAATAGATAATCAACTACCAGTAGAAACAGCATATGAGAAAGGTAAAGAACAATATGACAAATTAAATGAAAAACAAAAAGAAATTGTCGATTTCATCATAGATATTGTAGAAAATAAAAATAATAATAAACCTAATTGTATATATATAGATGGACCAGGAGGATCTGGAAAAACATATATTTATACAACTTTATGTTATTTACTTCGCAGTACCAATAAAAACGTATGTACAATGGCTTATACAGGAATTGCAGCTACATTATTACCTAATGGAAAAACCACACATGAAACATTTAGTTTACCTGTCCCTATACATGAAGATTCTAGCTCAAATATAAAACCAAATTCAAAGCAAGGCCAGTATCTCAAAAATATTGATGCTTTCATATGGGATGAAGCTCCTATGGCTCCTAGATATGTTTTGGAAGTAATAGATCGAACATTGCGTAACATTACAAACGAAGATTCCCTGTTTGGTGGGAAATAATGATTTTAGGTGGAGATTTTCGACAACTACTTCCAGTAAAAAAAAATTCTACTCGAAATGAGTTAATTAACTTATCAATAAAATTTAGTCCTCTCTGGCATAATTTCCATAAATTCTCACTAACACAAAATATGCGTGCACAACCAAATGAAATTGAATTCATTCAATTCTTATTAGACGTAGGTAACGGAACTTTGAATGATTTAAATGATAACTTTTGTAGTCCAGATCGATGTATCGCATCTAATAACATTAATATTGTAGATAATATATATGGCTCCATAATTGATAGGCATGAATTCAACGAACTATGTAATCGTGCAATTCTTACAGCGCGACATATTGACGTTGACAGAATTAATAAAGAAATAATTAGATTATTAGATGTAAATACCGAAAGAATATATACAAGTGTCGACAGTACAGAAAATTATGACAACGAAGGAATTAACGATGCTATATTACCAGAATATTTGAATACCTTAAATCCACCTAACTTTCCTCCTCATGAACTTCAACTTCGAGTAAATACTATACTAATGGTGATCAGAAATCTTAACGTTAGTGAAGGTTTATGCAATGGTACAAGATTACTCCTTTTAGAACTTAAAACTAATCTTTTAAAATGCAAAATATTAAATGGTGACAAAGTGGGAGAAATTGTATTTATTAATCGCATTACTCTATACTGCGAAAATATTTACCCTTTCACATTTAAAAGACGACAATTTCCCGTTACATTAGCATTTGCTATGACAATAAATAAAGCTCAAGGTCAAACATTCAATAAAATTGGTATTGATTTAAAAAAAGATATTTTTAGTCATGGTCAATTATATGTGGCACTTTCAAGAGTCCGATCCTGGGATTCACTTCACGTTTACCTGAATGATCAAAGACTAAATAATTTTGTCAAAAATTACGTATTCACAGAATTATATCAATAATCTATTATTTATAAATATGTTCTCATTAATGTCGAAACCCGTTCCTCTTAATTTTTGCGCCGTATCTATGACCTCCGTAACGTATGCCGTCATTGACTCGCTGCTCTCGAGGCGTATGAAAATCAAATTTCGTAACAAGCTAATCCTTCGGGTGAAACCAGAGTCGTCGAATAGCGTCTTGAGTTTTTTCCATACGTCCAAAGCGGTTTTTTCATTCTTAATATGTACGTATAACGACGAATCTATTGTCATCACCAATTTTGCTTTTGCCTTTTGTTCATCGACGGTGACTGGAACATTAATAATATAACTGCCAGCTATTTTTCACAGTATTTCCACAGCAAATTACTATTTTAAGCGGGACTGGGCCCATAACCTAATAAAACTACAGAGTGCTCGGCACAGACTAAAAAATATATTTTACCGCTTTAATTTACAGTAACATTACTATTTTAACGTTTCATCTCAGTACTAATGTAGTTGCACTTAAAAAAACAATACGTGTCACTATAGTATACGAGTAATATTATTTTGATACAAATTTAACACTTATATTTAACATGAACGAAAAGATCATATTCAACAATGAATCTATCTGCATTTAACAACGTAGCCAAACATGATAGAGTAACAAAGAAGTTGAAAGAACTTGATCTATCAAAAAGGTATAAAGTGTCTGCTTCAAATATAATTTCTACCAAGTTCGGAAACGTTTAAATATTTCGAACTTATTAATCGATATGTATTACAAACTTTACATCTTTTTCTTTTAAACAAACTTCAAACATCTTTATCGATTATTTTTTTATTCTTATTGATAATACATCTATAAGGAATTGATACTAAAAAAACAACAATTTTTTTTTTCATGAAGGTGTCTTAAAATGTCCCGCCTTCCCCTGCACTGAGTCACGGGGCTAATGTACAAGGTCTGTTTGAACAGTAAAGGCGGTTAGTAATTCATCTTGAAGGATAGTACAGAACTTCTTTACAACTAATTAGATAATTCTACGAGACTTATGTCTGAAATTAGACTGACGCTTTTTTAGGTTTGTATCTCACAATAAATACTTCTAAAAAAACGGTCCTCCTTCCTATTTTCCCTTCCACTTTTCGCAGGTAACAAACCAGGAAATGTCCCCTTGCTGGAGGCATTGACAATACTACACTGAAAACCATAAGAGTTTAACAACACTCCACCCGTTTAAATACTATGAATAGGATAACCTACTCTATCCCCTCACTTCCGTTCAAACCCATAAGAGTCCTATAGTACTTCACACTCTATCTTTTCCCACCTGTTTAAACCCATGAGAGTTTAGTCCACCGAAATCTATGTGAGTTTTACGGCAACCTTAATCAATGAATTATCTGCTAAACTCTCCAATTCTATCTACTTCCCATCCTTCTGGATAAAGTTGATTTTTTAAAATAGTTTTAACAAATGTATTAATTAACTCGCGAGTAAAAGAAAGAAACTGCGCCCTGTGGATCATTAACTAATTGTGTTGAGAAAATCTCAACTTGTGAATTAACCTAACCGTTTAAGGATAGGGATGATTGTGCCGGAACAGAGCAAACGGAAGTCAGGTTTTAGAAAAAATAAAGTATCTTCATTTTCAGCACTAACAGGTACACTAAATACACTAACAAACTTTTTGTTATTGAATAGGAAGACTAAATGTCGCTCAAAATCACTGAATGTCCATTTTAATTACTGCATCTGAATTGAATGTCCAAAAAATACTCAACTTGGTGTGTTCGGTATTATTGACCTCACACACGAGCTCAGCACGCTTCTCAAGTTGAGCAAAAATGTGATTGTGCACGTGGCGTTAGCCTATCAATACAATGCACAATGAATTTAATGAAAAGTCTTAAATTTACGATGAAATGTCTTGAAATATTACTTGATTCTTGTTTTAAAATGAAGCCTGAATGTTTCTGATGATTTACAATAGCACTAGTACTGATGATTGACTCAAAACTTTCAGATTTGTTAAGAAAGAATATGAATGGCGTATACACGTGAACGAGAACAGTGAAAGAATGGCGACAGGAACTTCATTAGTCAAAAGGGACACTGAAAATTAGTCAAATGATTAAGAATTATTGATTATTTGGTCGATTGGTTATCGACCCAGTCCCAAGATGGCCGCCGAAGTTCCTGTCAGCCGGCAAATTCAAACTGAGAATTAATCAATTCTCAACAAATTGAAATGTATTTTAACGGTGTCAAAGTGATTTTTTGTTGGTAGCGTTGTTATTGTTATTAAAATATTCTATTAATTTTCGTCCATTCTGTTATTGTCTCTATAATATCACATATTTCTACTTTTTCTTTAAGATTTTTTTATCCCTGTCTATTGATCGAAAGGTTAGGACTAGATAGAGTAACTTCAAATCTTTGAAATTACGTATACGATTCACATATTGGAACTTTTTAAGAGTAAAACTACATGACGAATCGATTTTGATAAACTGTTCTTCGATAAAGAGAATCACTTTTTTACGATAGTCATATGAACTAACGTCATTACGTTCATAAACGAAAAGTTTTATCTTTATCTATTGATCTACTCATGTGTAAAAAAGTTCAGGCCTCTCGTTACTATTTATGAATAATTTTTGGCTGTGTCTAAATATACAGAAAAACGTGAATGACGACGCGGCATGCGTGAGCCACGCAAATGCGTGAATGACGCGTTCTATAAAAGAGTGAAAATTAACGTAAACACCGTCGCTCACGCTTACCGTCATTGACGCAATATCGTCATTCACGCTGCATCATTTTTATCGTTATTCACGCAATGTCGTCATCCACGAAGTATCGTCATTCACGCAGCGTCGTCATCCACGCATCATCATCTATATCGTCATTGACGCGATAAATAATTAATGAAAAATTTTCGTTCAACGTTTAATCGAAAGCTTATGATATAGCATGACTACCTGTTAAATATGAAAGCATAATATGTAGCAATTATAAAGATATTCGCATATGAAGATGCGTTGATGACGTCACACAATATTCTTCATGTATAGAGTAGTCGGTAGCCTCGGCGCACACGGGAAAAAGAGCGCTCTAGTATAAACGGGAGAGACCGTAAATGTGTGCTTGGCGCCGAGTATCTACTGCTACTCTGGATAAAGTTTAAATAAATTAAGATTATTTATTTATTAATAAAGTTTTTCTAAAAACCTATTTAGCCTTCTCATGAAAATTAATTTTTAAGAATTCGCTTTTATTTACCATTGTTAGCATTGTAAAGAACTGTTGTAAACAAATGTTCATACATGAACATGTGTGCTCCGTTTTACGCAAAAGTTTGTGATTAGCAAAGTAGTGTAAACTGAAATGCCTCGACTTAAATATTTTTTGTTTTTATCTAAAAGCTAAAAAAACTGAAGAATAGCAAATGCTTCACGTGATATTTGCTCAAGTGATCATATTGAAACAGACAGCACAGAAGAGGTTATCTATGATACAAGTATTTCCGAATGCACTAGTGATTTTGCATCATCTATCCTGTTCAAATTATTTTAAATTTATCTTCAGTGAAAAATAAATAAATATTGATTTATTAACTTTAATGAATTTATTGATTCTTTTTAAATGACATATATCATATATAATATTTTTTAACATAAAATAATTGAAAAACAACTTAATTCATTTTTTAAATTTATTCGATGATATATTCAATACACCCCCTCAACGAATAAATTAATTATTTTAAAAATAAAATTGAATTTCTGAATTTTTCAAACTTAGGTTTTCCTAAAGGCTTTGTTAACAAATCTGCTATATTTTCATTAGATTGAACATAAATTAAATCAATTAAACCTTTTTTAATATTTTCTATGATATAATGATATTTGATATCAATATGTTTTAATCTTTTATTATTTTCATAATTTTTAGTAATTTTGATAACTGGTTGATTATCTTCAAAAATTTTAATTTTATTATTAATAATTCCAAAATCTAATAATAAATTATTCAACCAAATTGCTTCAGATATTGCTGATGTTAAAGCGATATATTCAGCTTCTGTAGAAGATAAAGAAACTGTTGGTTGCTTTCTAGAAGACTATGATATTATACAACCGTACACTTTAAAAATATAACCAGAAGTTGATTTTCCATCTTGTATATCACCCGCCCAATCAGCATCAACAAAACCAACTAATGCATCGTTATCATTACTTTTATAAATTAATGATAAATTTAAAGTTCCTTTGATATATCGTAATACTCGCTTTAATGCTTTACATAAAGCTGTACTTGCACAATGTTGATATCGGCTTAAAAAATTTACTACTACACATAAATCTGGTCGAGTTCCTGAAACTGCATATAATAAATTTCCTATAATTTGTCTGCAAATTTTTTCTATTTCATTACTTTCAGATTTTTCTCGTTTCAATGAATTAAAATCAAAATTTTGATCAATTGGAGTATGAACAATTTTACAATTTTCTATATTAAATTTCTCTAACACTTTTATCAAATATTGTTCCTGATTAATTATTGTAATTCCATTTTCTATATCCTGTTTAATATTTATACCTAAGAAATTTTTTGCATGTCCTAAATCTTTCATTTCAAAATTCTTGTTTGAGAAATCTTTAAAATTAATAATACTCTTTTCACTATTTCCAAAAAATAAAATATCATCAACATAAAGTAATACAAATATAAACATATCATCTTTTCTGTTAATATATAAACAATAATCATTATTAGATCTAATAAAACCAATTTTACTTATTAATTCATTAAATTTATCATTCCAACATTTTGGAGACGATTTTAAACCATAAATTGACTTATTTAATTTACACAACGTCCCATCTGGTAATTTCATGTAAACATTATCTTTAATTTCTCCATATAAAAATGCTCCTGTCCCATCCATTTGATAAACTAATAACTTATGTTTATTAGCAATAGACATAAATAACCTGAATGTTGACAGTTTTGCTACTGGAGCATATAAATTTTGATCCCAAACATTTTGTTCGAAACCTCTTGCAACCAATCTTGCTTTATATTGTATTTCACCATTATTCAATTCTTTTATTCTAAAAACCCATTTACTACTTATAATTTGATTATTTTTAGGTACCTCAGAAACTTCATCCCAAGTATTATTTTGTTTAAGAGTATTCAATTCCTTTTCTATTGCTTTCAACCAGTCTTCTTTGTTTTCACTTTTGATAACTTCTTCATAAGTATTTGGTTCATTATAAATACTCATTAAATTAAAAATATAATCTCCAAACCAACCAGGTTTCTTTTTACTTCTTGTTTGTCTTTCTTCTCCATCAGTTGTTTCCAAAATTCCATTTTGTTCAATATTAAATTGAACATTTTCAATTTGTTGTGTTTCTGAATTTTCAAAAATCTCATCTTCATGACAATCTTCAATTTCTGCTTGATTTTCATTATCATTACTTACTTGATCATTAATTGATTCAACTTGAATTTGGTTTTCTTCAAAAATATCTATCAACTTAAAAATTTCCTTATTTGTATTATCAGATTGAAATTGTTCTGTTTCTTCCATTTTTTGATCAATTTCTAAATTATTTTTTACTTCTTTAATAAATATAACATCTCTTTTGATAAAAACATCTCTTTTATTTGGAATATAAATCCGATATCCTTTAGTATCTTCTTCATATCCAACAAAAATTCCTAATTCACATTTACTGTCCCACTTCAATCTTTTTTGATCAGGAATATGAACTGAAACTTTTTGACCAAAAATTTTCAACTCATTAATATTAAATAAATTTGTTGGTAATTATATAGATTAAGTTACACTACTCCGATTTCCATAGGATCGACATATATTGTCTAAAATACTTTAATTTAGGCCGTAAGAGGGACGGTGGAGCGCGGAAAGCAGCGATGAATGCAGGCACGAAAAGTAGGAAATTAGACACGAGTGTGGGATAGCTTAATTGGTAAAGCATCCTAGCGCGTAACTAGGAGGATCTAGGTTCGAGTCCCGGTCTCACCAAGTTGCTTTTTTCCGAAAAGTAAGCCTGTACAAGTCGTTGTGGACCAAATAGTGGAGTAAAGGGGGGTGTTGCCCAAAATGGATAATTACCAATTTGTTTTATACCAAATTTCATATGGTGTTTTATCATTAACTCGACTTTTTCCAGTTCTATTAATCACATATACAGCAGTATTAATTGCTTCTGCCCATAATTCTTTATTAAAATTATTTTCATTTAACATACTTCTTGCTGATTCAACAACTGTTGTAATTTCTCTTTCAGCACCTCCATTTTGTTCAGGAGTATATACTACACTTGTTTGATGTTGTATTCCATTTTCTTCTAAAATTTTCTTTACTTCATTATGAATAAATTCTTTACCATTATCACTTCCTATAATTTCAATTTCATGACCAGGATTTATTTTTACAGCTTGAATAAATTGCTTAATTTTTGACCCAACTTCAGATTTATGTTTCAAAAAATGAACTTTTTTATATTTCGAGTAATCATCTTTTATTAATAAAAAATATTTAGATCCACCAATTGAATAATTTTCCATAGGACCACAAACATCCATATGTAATAATTTACCAGGTCTATCAGCATGATTTTCACTTGATGGAAATGATAATTTATGCTGTTTCCCTTTAAAACATGGAATACAAGTAGCTTCATTATCAAAATTATACTCAATATTACTTCTTTTTAAAATATTTTTAACTTGTTCAATATTTTGATGAGCCATTTTAGCATGCCAATCATATAAACCATCATAAACATGACCAATATTAACATAAGATCTTTCAAAATATTTAAATTTCATCACAAATATATTATTAGAACGCTCAGCAATAGCTCCTATTTTATTATTTTTAATGAATTTACAACATTCATTATTCATTTCAACTTTATAACCTTTATCAACTGCTGCATTTACAGAAAATAAATTTACTGCAATTTTTGGAACAAATAGCACATCAAATAGAATCGTATCAATCCAAGTTTTATCATTAAAAGCCTTTAAATTAACTTTACCAGCACCAATTGCTTCAATAATTGTTCCATCACCAATTACTACATGTTTTGGTGTTACAAATTCTTCATAGTTTTTAATGATTTCTTTCTCATGACACATATGACCTGTAGCACCACTATCCATTATCCAAGATTTATCAGTTTTATTTAAATTATATAACGCTGAAATAGCTCCAACAACAAAAGCATTACAATTTCTTTCAAATTTTTCATTATTATAGTTTCCTTTTTTATTAGTTAATAGCCAACAATTTTTCTTCAAATGTCCTTTTTTATTACAATGATCACAAGAAATTATATTCTCACGACAATCTTTCTTAAAATGACCATTTTTTCTACATTTAAAACATTTCTTATCTCTATTAAAATTTTTTATTTTTTTGGATACTAAAGCAACTTTTTCATCATTACATTTACTTACTCTTTGCTCTTCAATTGATAGTCTTGCTGTCAATTCAGTCAATGATTGTTTATTTTCTGGTACAGATTCCCAAGCTGATATAAAATGTTTAAATTTTTCAGGTAAAGTTGAAATAATTTTTGTAATTATCATTTTTCCATCTATTTCATGCCCTAAATGTTTTAATTGATTTACAATTTCTTCAATTTGACTAATATACATAGAAATATCTAGTTTATCATCAAATTGTATTGAATAAAATTTATTCATAAGTAAATGTACTGAAATTGATGATTTTTGTTCATAGATAGTGTGTAATTTATTCCAAACTTCATTAGAATTTTCACATATCATTACCTGAGTCAATACGTTATTAGATAAACGAGTTGCAATAATACCCATAGCTTTAGCATCTTTCTGTTTCCATGATACACTATTTTCAGGAAGTAATAATTCACTTCCATCGACCACTTCAAATACATTTACAGCTCTCAAAATTGCTTTAATTTGAAATTTCCAACTTGACCAATTCTTTATTCCTTCCAGCTTAATTGAATCACCATGATTACCCACAAAATTCTCCATTTCTAATACAACGCTTTTTACACGTATATGTATTTTTTTTTAAATTAATTTATTGTGCTTTTTACACACAATTAATTATCAATATTTAATTATTAATGGGATCTGGGCCCATAACCTGTTTAAATTATTTCATATTTATCTTCAGTGAAAAATAAATAAATATTGATTTATTAACTTAAATGAATTTATTGATTCTTTTTAAATGACATATATCATATATAACATTTCTTAACATAAAACAATTGAAAAACAACTTAATTCATTTTTTTAATTTATTCGATGATATATTCAATATATCCAAACGAATTATTATTTGAGTCTTCCTTCAATGGAAGTTTGTGACAATCTACCTTGTTCAGTATTTGTATCTGAACTTAATAATATTTCAAACGTTCACCTACAAGAGTCACCTTTTTCTGTATCTGAGTTGAGAGTGAATGATTCTCTAAATTTTAACCTACAAGAAACAATAGCACAGTGGATCTGTCATTTTACTATTTCCCACTCCGCTTTAAAAGTTTTAATAGACGTTTTACACAGTGTAAATTCATTAGAGCAACTGAAGCAACTTCCACAAGATTCAAGAACTTTACTTAATACTCCTCGAAGAACAATAATCATTCATGTAAAAAATAAACATAAATAGAAGAAGCATTAATGTATCTCCATTTAGCTTCATAGAAAAATATTCAAGAAACTAAACTCTATTCCACGTAATTTTTAGGTTACTACCGTTGTTAAAGCGAGTTCTTTAATAACTCATAAAAATGAGCTTCTGGAGAGCTCTTTTTTCTGAACTTCAATTCTCCTCCCCAATCGGCGCATAAGAGTACTTTCTGAGCTCGTAGGGAGCTTAAGAGCCAGCTGTTTCTGAGTTGAAACTCAGAAATAAGAGTTTATTGGGAGCTCGCTGCGAACTCTCAGTGCTGTCTGGATCCATGTTCTCTTGCAATTTTTCCCTTGTTCTCTTTATGTTCTACTGCTCCTACTCCTATTCTTACGCTATTGTTGTCTGTTTTTTTGATGATTTTTCTCTTGTTCACTCAATGCTCTATCGCATCTTTCTCCCCGTTACGTCTCAATATTCCTGACAATTTTCTCTTTGTTCTTTCGCTATATTTCCCGATTCCCTTGCTCTTTTTTCTTGGTTTCGTTAGATTCTCCCATTCATTTTCATTGTATACACGTAATTTTTCCTTGTTTTCTTGCGATGTCACCCTATTTTCACATTGTTTTACCCCTGTTCCCTTGCGATTTTGTATTTTTAATTACTATACAATTCTGTATTTTTTTATTGCATTCACAGGTCAAATTATCATAATGAAGAACAGATACATGAAGTTCAGAATTATTTTCTACTATGATTTTAAATAGATAATGTTTGAAATGTAAACATTTCATATAATGTATTGTATCAAAATTAGTGCTCTCACTAACTTCCCAGCGGAAAAAAATGATAAGATTGAGTTAGTTTACCATTTTTCAGTTTTTTAATTCTGCATAAAAAATGGCCGGGCCGATTTTGCTGAAAACCTAATCAGTTCTAAGTTACGTAATTGCGCGTCGAATGCAATTGATCCCACGTCGATATCATTTTTTGTTCTCGAGATAATCGACCAGGAAAATAATTCCGAACGCACGTGCGCACATACGCACATACGTACATACACACACAGACGTCTACTCAAAAACTATTGTATTCGACTCTGGCGGTCTTGAAACGTAGAGATATGTCAAAATTCGGGATTCGCAGAATCTGACCCATTACTATAACTTCCCACTGGGAAGTTAAAAAGTGAAAAAAATGTTTATCTACACCCTCGCGGTTTCTAAAAATTTTTAAATAAGAATCGAATAAGCATCCAATCCGTATTAAAAAAGCATTATTCCAGACTTGAAACAGCATTATTTAAGCCTTAAAATAGCATTATTTCGGCCTTCAAATGGCATAAAATTTAAAAAATTTAAAACAGATAACAAGTCAGTTATCAATAAATGCGACATTATTCTTATTCCTATTATTGAAATTTAATTGAATACAATTCATAGATTTTTCAAATTTAATATTAATGGCATATGCCATTTCAAGGCCGAAATAATGCTGTTTTAATACGGATTTGATGCTTATTTGATTCTTATTTTAAAATTTTTAAAAACCGCGAGGGTAAATTTTATTTATTTACTTAAACTGATAAAAAAAACAAAATATAAAACATTATTGTAAAAAATATATTTCCGCAACTTACATAGTAATGTAAGACTTATAAGCATGAATCGCATCGTTCAATGTAAATTTGAATTGATCGGTTTATACTCAAATGATTAATATTTAGTTTTTTGAAATGCAATTAATTAAACACAGAAAAAAATTTTTAATACACTTTTCGGACTTTCAAACAATGAATATAGGATAAAGTCATTTGCGCCATCATGTGGTAAAACTTTGGAGCTTTAATATCTAATCATATGGCCGGGAAAAATGCATCAGCCAATCATATGACTGGAAAAGAGGCTTCAATATGGCTGCCTCCATATGGTCATTCTCTGTTTTATATATATAATATAGAGATAGAGACACATTATTTATTATCATATGAGTATGATCTTTGCGAGACAATTAAACCTGAAATTTACCAACTTATGTTAAGAAGATAGCGTTGTTCGTCTATGCCGTATGAAACAATGACGTGATATGAAGTTAACAACGCTATTCATATGTGAGAATGTATTTGATTCGCAGCTCGTTATTAGATATTTCGTCGCAAGAGAATTTCATTGTTCCTCGTATTTTTATAACAATCATTTACAGTAAGTATTTATTTATGTGTTTTTTATATCCCCTTTTTTCATTTCTATAACCTTTGAGTATAATATCGTGTAGAAATGGAAAATAAAATGTAGAATCACATCTTATTTGAAAAATCCCTACAGTTTTTTTTATCTTGCAATATAAAATTATTTTACCAAACATTATTCATTTTCTGTTAGGTATAAAATACTTTTTTTTGCAAATACATTCCATATTCGTACAATTAGGTTATTTCTTAAGCATATGTATTTTAACCTCATTGTATTATAATGTAGATAATGTGACCACGCTATTTTTTCACTATTTAGTTAATATACATTATGCATGGTAATTACAGTAACATTTATACAATTACGGTAACATTAATACAATTTTTTAGATGTCCAACGACTCACTATCTTCAAAGAAATTTGGCAGTGCCAAAGAACTTGAAGATTTCATGGCTAACTATGCCATCGAAACCGGGTACGAATTTTCTAAAAAAAATACCAAGTCACTGAAAGCAGCACCACTGAAAACTATTCAGTGTAAACCAGAATTGGGTAATAGGTATTACGATTTTAAATGTATTCGGTATGGAAAGTATATACCAACAGGCAAAGGAATTAAAAAATCCACGTACGTATTGTGATTTGTAAAAACTCAGTTTTTATAGAAATTTAATCTATGCGGTGATAACTATTCTTATATGTGTTTTTGTCTGAAATTACATCAAGTACTCTATAATATGTTAGTTGAAAAATCAAATGATTTCCATGAAATGTGCATAATAGTCAAATTTTTTAATTATCTTCAATAAAATTCTTCAAATTACTGCAACAGGAAAATATGTGACTGGCCATTTCTAGTTCAACAATGATCTAGTCTCTAGTCTGAGTTGACTATAACTCAGTGTTAGCCGAGAAATAGTCAGTTGTGATTTGTTGCTAGGTCGTTTTCTTCGTTAATCATAACTGCTTGATGCGTATATATAACATTGTGGTTTTTTTTTTAATTAACCTAAAATAAAATTTCTGAAGAATAGTTATTGCTTAGATTAAAATAATAAAGTTTTTTAAATTCTTTCTAAACTAAAGAGAAACTATACTTGATGATTTATAGATCTTATAAATATTAGATTATTCATAGCTGTGAATAATCTAAAACTAGTTAAAAACTAGTTTTTAAACAATGTTTAATTATAATTTTATATTTTATGGATAGATCATTAAAAACTGACTGCCCTGTCATCTTCCAAGCAAGAATCACAGGAGATGGTCAATCTTTTTACTTCAAGAAGTATGAAGAAAATCATAATCATCCAAGGGAAGTAGATCCACTAGAACCAGTACAAGAATCTGATGAACTGCAATCTACTTCACCACAACCCGAAGCAATTTCGACTACCAGTGATGCAACTTCACAATGTGTTAATTCTTCAGACAAATCAATTGTTGTTACTTTACCAATTATGCGTGAGGGCGGTGAAGCTGGACAATCTTCATCTAAAGAACATGATGAAAACAATATTTTTCTTGACCCTGTCCAGAACATTATTATAATAACAACTACGGCAGAGAACGATGAAAACATGGAAAATATAAATTTCGATAATACTGAAACACAGCTTGATGTTCCAGCTCAAATAGATAAAAATGCTCATTCCGATGAAGATAAACTGAATGATATGGAAAAAGAAATGCTATCCCAGCTATCAGAAGAATGTCAAAAAGTCGTTCCCAAAGACCTGTCTTTATCTATTGATAGGGACACACCAACTGATAAAAATAGTGATAATATTAAAATGGAAATTTATAATAAAAATGAAGAAGCTGTTCATAAAGATCAACAAAATGAGAATAATAACACTGGAGAGCAACAAAAAGATTACAATGCGGTCATCACAAGTGTAGAAAAAGATGATAGAGAAAAGCAATCAAATGTCAGTTTAAATGATATTGAGTTCCCAGAAGTTAGAAAAACTCGAGGAAGACTACGTGGACTGACGAAAACTGCCATTGGAGTTGCCTGCTAAGATAAGAATTCGTGAAAATAAATTAAATACTTCGCGGGTGCTTAGATCATAAAAAAAGAATGCATGTGATCAACCACAGATAAACTCAAGAGCTACAAGACGACAAGCCAAGTAATTAATTCAAGCGTTTGTGTTGTGAATCATTTAAAATCATTTCACTTTTTTATTGATATTTTCCGTTCACATGTAGATTCTTTTATTGTATTTTATTATTTACTCATTTAGCTTTCTTTAGTTTTGAATGTCAGTCAGAAGAAAACAATGCATTTGGGAAGTTTACAAAAAATTCTTTTTACAACATTCTTGATCTTAATTTGTTGTCTCTGTTAAAACCTTCAAAACATGACATTATTCGGTAAAAATCGAAATAAATGATCGCTTATTAATTCCTCAATTAACAAAACTTTATCTCTTTCTCTAAATGAAGTTCAATACAATCAATATTGAATATACTCTAAATAAAAACGACATAAAAAAAAATTTACAAATTTAATTATTTATATATTATAACCATATTCAGATCTCCGTAAAAATACTATTTAATAGCATTACTACCGAGATATAAATGGTGTAATCATGGCTACCGAGATATAAATTATTATCATAAGATTATTTAAAAAATTGAACAGAAGATAATGTCGATTTCGAAGACACTGAAATGAGAAGTAGCTAATACTCATAATTGAGAACAAAAAGATTATTACATTTTCATTATATTAATATGTGAATATTACTTTTAGAGGCTTTGAATTAATATTAATAGCAGCAAATCACAGCAACGAAGAGATGTAGAAAATAGCAAAGTTTAAGAAATTATGAGAAATTTAAGGAAACATATATGATCCATTGGATCTAGTCAGTGCAATGCGTAAGTTTATTGGAAAAGGTCGTATTATGAAAATCTCGTACTAAAGTAGTAATCATCAAGAGAGGCATTTCTTAAAAATAAGTTTCATTATTTTACTTTATTTGACAGTATACTATAATTTATTTTTAATGAATTTATTTATTATTATTATCGTTAAAGTTTCAGAGTTCGATATTTTATTACAACGCTTCATAAGATTGATTTTTGGACCTTTATATCAACTGAAAATAAAATTTTTAATCGAGAATATCAAAGTAGTTGAAAAGCACTTGAAAACAGGAAACGAAAAAAGCCGTATTGGTTGAATCAGGTGATGTGACCGAGTGCATTTTCTGTAATAGTGTAGTTAAAGATTATTGTGATCATAATAATACTTGAGTAATGAAATTTACGATTTGTAGAAAAAACGATTCGAATAAGCGTTGTAATTTTTTGTGTTCCAAATAAAAATAACTATGCATTTAATTAGAGGAGAACTTTATTTACTATGCTATCGTAATCGATATAAAATAAATAGATTCATACTTAAATACAAATAAATAGATTGATAAATGTGTATATAAAAAAATGTTTGAAGATCAGTAAATTCCACGGAAAAATATATGTCTATAAACAACATCGACTGAAGGCTTCATTTACGCTTATTATAATTAATGTTAATGATAAGCGTGTTATTTTTGTACATGCTGATTAATTTTTTTTTTGATTTGATATTAATGTAAGAAAATAGATCACAATATTAAAATTACTCTTATATGACTTATATTATCTCTTTTTACTTTTACGTTTTTTCGTTTTGACAGTACATGACAATTGCTTTCTAGAACGCCCAATCATTTTTATTGGTGTTGGAAGATCGATTACAGGAATAATATCTGTACTGGCATTTGTGTCAGCTTTGTTACAATTTGATGATTTATTAATTGATAGGTTTTCAAAAGTTGTACTTAAATTTTCTATTTCAATACCAGTTTTACTTGAGTCTATGTTACTCTCGACACTTGGCACTATTGATACATAAATTTCTTGATTCCAATAATCTCTAAGTTGGTTAAGAACATGTAATTTATGTTCAAAAAATCTTTTTGATGATGTGTTGTTTCCTGAAAGAATGTCATTCAAAATTAAGCTGATTTCTTTGTATCTTCATTTATTATTTCAGCTGTACCAGATTCTTCAATTTCCTGAATGCGAAGTGTAAGATTTCAAATTATCGTTGAAGACAATGCAATGATAGCAAAACCATTGATGACCATGTAAATTTGCTGTTATTGTTAATGAGAATGAGAAACTTAAAGAGTGTGCCAAACTTTTACTTTCTCATTATATGTTCTATATATATATAGAACAAGGTTCTATAATCTTTTCTTTTGAGTATGTATTTGGTGTTAAATTTTTATTATTTGTAGAAAATCTCCATCGTTGCCGACACAAAATTTCATCAAATAGATCTATACCAAGCAGCTTGCGTACAGCAAATATATGACGGCAAGGCAGTATCATTGATGTCCATAACCAACATTCACAACTTAATGGCGTAACGAGTATGAATCTATTATTATGAGAAGTTTTGTAAGTTTTTAAGTCGATAGGATTGGGTTCTAATTGAATATTAGCGTATTCTGCTAATTCCTTTATGACATAGTTGAATAAATATCTTGTTAAAGTTTCTTTGTATTTCCATTCATCACTATTGATTGAGTATTTTTTCGTATCTTTTTTCAATATATTTTGAATTTAGCCGAAGTTAGAAGCTATAATTCGATATTCCATATGCTTGAAAAAACTTTTAGCAAACGAAACTAACGTCCCACGGAGCTTAATATGAATTTTGACTTTTGAATTTAATGATTCTATTCTATTGTTTGTTGTATTGCCAAGATTCCCTTTTACAATGCAATACATACTCCATTCTGATCTGTTTGAATGCTAATAACGATTATAATAACTTAACACTGATTTCGGTGCATTATTAGAAAAGTCTGTGTAGACAAGATTATATTCTTCTTCAGATTTACTTTTTACTAATTTTCCGAAATACTCAAGTAAAGAAAGCTGTTGTACTTGTGAAATTTTTCTTTTCACTGTCGTGATTTCACGATCGAAGGTTCTTAACGTGTGGAAGACACATAAATATAGATGTTTATTAGGAAATATGTTTCTTATAACTGATCTTTCGGTCAGATCCTTATCTGTCATAAAACACTGTATATTATCAACAGCATTGATATTATCTTCTTTGAAACAATTGAAAAACCACGTTAGAGTGTCACGAGTTTCATCGGCTAAAATGCCAACTTCACCATATTGTGTTTCTCCATTTCATCTTCAATTACAATCAATATCAGAGTAAGATTTCTTTTAAATAGTTTATAAGTACCATCGACAAAAATAATATCACCAAACAAAGAAACGTTTTCTTGCATGAGTTTTGTTGAAAAATATAAGCCAGTAAATGTTTTATTTTTATGAGAAACTTCCACAGTTGCTTCTGGAAATAATATTTAGTGTTATTATAAAATAATAAATCGATAAAATAAATCATTACACACAATTTATTTACTTACTGTAATCGTGTTCAAGCAATTTCACTAATGCAGACAAAGTATCATCATCAATATTTTTCAACTTGGCATTAATATTATGAAGATCTTTCCTGGTGGTTTTCTTATTGTATTTTTCTCTTATTTTTTCTTGAATAGCTTTCATTGGACATCCCATTTCCATTAATTTTGCAGTCTCTTTTTTCTCTTTTCTATCAAGTCATCGATTAATAGGAAAATAATCAAAGTATTTCTAAAAAAAAATACTCATATTATGTTATCTTGATATTCTGATAGACAGTTTTCATAAATATAAATAATCTTCTAAGTACGAGTTCCGACTAGAGTATTTAAAAAATTTTATCATATAAACATTATTCATATAAAAAAATTAAACGAAATGTCTCTCATGTTTGAACTATTTAAAACTTAAATCTGAGTTGTTACCTTATACTTTCAAGCATGCAGCATAAAAAACAATTGTCATACATTTATGTAGATCATACCTCTGATCCGCTATGATTTTTATGTTTTTCATTAAGAGTTTTCACGATCAGTTTACTTCCATCTTTTGATGCCAAAAGTCTAATTACTGAAGGACAGTTCGATCGATAGGTTCTAAAAATTGAGATCATCAAATGTAACGACGAATTAAATGTGGTACATAATGTAACTAACTAATTGTCAATAGCATATTATTAATTACAGAATGTTATTATTTATGAGCGAGCACTAGTACTTATTATTTGCCTGCTGATACGGATTCCCCGAGAACGTGAACAGTAAACTCCACCAAATTTACATCTGTAGATTAATTCGTAATGATGATTCGCGGAGTTTTCTTTTTTTTTAGATTCCGACAAAGGTGTTGAGCTTCTTATTATATATTGTTGCTTTGTTTTTTTTTTGGTATTCTGCAAACCGTATTTCAAAATCTTCCTTATTTTTAAACGATTGATTGAGATATGGGATTTCATCATTATTTTCATTGTCAGTCATCTATGGAGACATAAATATGCAATTTAAGGTATGTAAATTGTATTAGCTATACTATAAATACTGCATCGCTACTTACGTTAGATACTGTTTGATAGATTTGAAGAAGAATCAATAGTAATCTCTACAACACACTATCAAGTTAGGTTTTGATTGACTCGAACAATCATATAGTAAAAATGATAAGGTTAAAATGTGTATATTTTTAAAAAACCTATATCGTTTTAGCGTTTATTAACTTCAGTAAAAAATTTAAGAATTATTGATTATTAATATTATGTGATTAACGATTAATTTTACACAAGATTTTATAATGTAACATTGGAGTTATACATGAAAGTAATCATCCATCTACAGAGCATTTTGAGAATTACAACAAATAAGTTATAGCCGAAACACTGAAAGAGTAGACTTGGAGGTTATACGGGCAATTATGTATTTTAAGTTATTATGTTTATCATATTTTTTATATTTTAAATCAAGTTATTTTAAGTTATTATTTATCAAAAATTATTATACAGGAAATTATTTTATACGAGAAATTGTTTATTTTAAGTTGTGAACCAGCTCAGAAATAATTGTGCGCATGCGTCAAAATAATTTCCCTGTATAACCTTCAAGTCCACTCTTTCGATGTTTCGACTATATCGACACAGCAGTCTAGTGTTTATTATTAAAGTTTCATAAAAATATTAAATGTTAAGTTAAAGTTGATCAACGTCAGTTAATATATAGTATTTATCAATATTGAAGCATATTTACAACAAAATTAATGTAAAAACCTTAATCCATAAAGAAAACAGCAGCGTGCTCAAGTAACAAGACTCAAGAATGACTATTTACAGCCCGACCAAGATGTTGATATAGCACAGTTGAAATTTCATGTAGGGTAAAGGGAGGTTTATTGGTGATACAGGCAATTTGGTGATAGACTCTTAAAAGTCTTCCTAAACATTACCTATGGGCGCAATTTTGCGTAATAATGTGTCTTATCTTACGTCTTGTCCACCTTTGTGGTGAATTAGTTGCATCATTCTGCGTTATTGCGTGCATAGGTAACGTTTTGAAACACTTTTAAGAGTCTATCATCAAATTGTCTGTATCACTAATAAACCTCTCTTTACCCTATTGAAATTAAAAGGATTATTGAACGAGACAATGAAGACTCACAAGATAATTAAATTACTCGACGCCTCTGAAAGTTTCATTGGAATTAAAGAAATCAAACAAGATATTTTTGTAGATTTGAATTGTAAGATTATGGTCGTAGTTACGGCCCTTCATGAAAAGAATGCAAACTAGTCATCTATCTCGTCGGAATAATAGAAACAAAAATAATCAGAATCAATCACCTTAAAGTACACAAGATGATTCAATGCTCTTAATAATTTTCTTGTAAACCTTTCATAAAGATCATGAAAAGTAAACCAACGTTAGTGACACATTTATTTCATTAGTTCATAACAATAAAAAATTGATATTAAGGAATTACCTATGTTCAATCTTAACAGGGGACCATGATAAACGTATATTGTATCTTGGAATCTCAGCAACAAATTATAAAATGGCTGATAATGTATTGGAAAACAGATTCGAAACCACGGATCAAAAAGCACATGGTCATATAAGGGTTTGAGGGTAGAAGTTCTCTAAAACATCTAATTTTAATGAGAATCTAATAGTAGAGGTGAGACAATTTTATTGGTAAAATTTCAACAATTGAGAAGTGATAGATAACGTCTATTAGTGAAAAAAATAGTTATAAATTCAAAAGTAATAAACAGTCAAAGGAAGAAATCAATATCATCAATTATGTATCAATAGCACAGTCAACATATCAAGTTTGTAAATCGAGCCATTACATTTACAACGGTAAAAATTTTTAAAATGACTCATTCCTACAAGGCAAAAAAAGGTCACGAGGTTAGGACTGCGTTTCAGTTGCCTACAACAAAAGTATTTAGTGAAATTTGGTTCCGTAACAAAATATCCGCGACAGGATAACCGCTGGAGGAAATGACCGGGGACAAAATAACCAAACTTAATCAATAATTACAGAATGATTAATAATTATAAATAAAAATTTGATTCCTATTATTATATCCATTTATTCATTTATTCATCATTTGGTTTTTTTATCACATTGACATATATGTTAGATTTAATATATTCGTTCGTTCGAGACGCGAAGAAATTTAAATAGATTCGAACTCGCCGCGAAAGTAATACGATTGTTACAATACAAGGAAACACAAGATTGAAAATCCTACAGAATCAGAGACAATTCTACAGAATTTCGTTTGATTAACGGTTGGTTTTGTCCTCAAACACGGGATTGCATGTTCTACATAATCACAAACAATTCTACAGAATTTTATTTGATTGGAATTTGGTTTGGTTCACAAATCCGTGTTTCTGTGTAAAGAATTAATTTTTTATTAGTTACTATCCTAACTAAAAATTAGTTCCGTTTCGGATCCGATCCGGATCAGGATTGCCTGAAGTTTGATCAGGAACGTGTCAGGATTTCTGATTCAAATATGATCATAAACGTCACACCTCATATGAAATAAACCGGACACGCTTACCAAATCCAGTCCGGATCCGGTGAATTTATCAAGTCCTGATTATAATTTTTTTTTTGATAAAAACAAAAAATACTTGGATTATTATTTTTTATGATTTTTACATGAGAAATACTATTAATTAATGATACTTAATGAAATTTCCACAAAAAATTGAATAATTAAATATTGTCCTTAGAAGGATTCGAACCTATGATCACTACTTTGCGCAACTTAAATCCGTGCCTTGACTCGCTCGGCTATCGACTTATTGCATAAGTTATGACAATTACATATATATCAACAGATGCATATGTAATTTTTTTTTTTAAAAGACGAATACCAATAAATATATTTACTTGAATACTACTGACACGGTGGCCTAGTGGGTACAGCGTCAGCCTGGCGCGCCATTGGTAGCGGGTTCGATTTCCGGCCGGGACGAAATCATTTAATATGGTTTTTTCTCTGGCCACCGTAAGCAGGAGGCCTCTCCAGAGAGGCCGGTTGTATCGGCACAGGTTTTCTGTAGTTTCCCTGTGTCCTCGTGCAAATGCGATACAATAGTTAGGGCGTAAGTCGGCTGCAGACGCAACCCGATGGACTATGTGTGTAATAGTTTATTGGGCAGGTAGGAGGGTGGTGAGTCTTTACGGTCCCGACCGTAGGGATAAGAAGGAAGTATTGTAAAACACCTGGCTCAAACCAGGTATACAATTAAAATAAATGATCAATATTTACTTGAATACTCGGTAATAAATTGTTTAATTGATAAAAATTCTTATAAACTTTGATGAATTTTTTTTCCACAATATATATATTTATAGACAGTATATTAAAATCTAAGCTTTATGGAACTAGTAACGTCATTTTCAGTAGAAGTAAGAATACATCAAAAAAATTTTTCATAATATAATAATTCATCACTAATGAGCATAAGAAAAAATATCTATATAAAAATTCGTCTTCATTAAACCTATATACACATTATGTAATTTATTGCAAAACTATTATTTCATAACTTCGATTATAGACTGGAAATATTACCATAGACTGAAAAAATACTGTACTGTAGCACGATCAGGAACTATATCAGCTACAGTACCTGAAACTCATTTTAGTCAGCACTAGCGATCTCGGTTATTTTGTCGATCGACTTATTTTGTCGTTCAGTTATTTCATCTGCGGTTATTTTACCCGGTATATTTGTCCGCGGATATTAAGCGCGGCACCGTGAAATCTTGTAGGCTAATGACTGCAAAAGTGTAATCATAAGCTATCATACACTTTTACATATTTCTGTGTATAACTACAAGCGATGTTCAATCTACGTAGACAGCTAACGTTACGAGTAGTTTATTTAACACATCAACATACATTCTGTTACACCTTTTTTCGACTGTAATAGTTGAAGTTTTCACACTACAGAAAATATCACATACATCATTATAGAGTTTTTCTTGGACTTTGGATCATAATCAAATTTTGTTACTTCACCGTCTATGTGATCAGCTGAAATCTTATGCACTAGAGCTAATGTTCTAGTCTTAGAAATATGAGCAACACATCTCAAAACTGCAACTCCAGTTATAACTGTCACGATTCAAGTTATTTCAAGCTTGTTAAGATGTAATTTTATACTACAACCAATTTACGTCTAGATGCTTATTGACTTTGCCAATCCAAAGTTACGATTAGCTGAAATAAATCTTTCAATAGAGATAGCTATTATTTAAAATGAATCAGAGTTAGAGTAGATTTACAAGGCATGCAACAATTTTACAATAATCTCGTCGCTCGAAATTCCTTATAGTCAACTACAATGATATCCAATAAACGAATCCTCTTTCAAGCAATTCACGTACCCAATTTAGATTGAGAGAATTAAACGTTTTGAAACACAACCAAATGTGCTGTAATATATATGATTCTATAGTATACCAGGTTTATAAACAAATATTGTATCAAGATATATTCATAAATAACTCAAAAACAAACTAACTTACCTATGAAATATTCATATTACTTAATCATGATGTCACAAAAATAGCAATAAATCATCATAAAGTTAGTATTACATATTTTAGTCAGATTAGATAAAAACTAAAAATGAAGAAAAAGAAATGAAACCAGGCCATCAAAAACATCATTAGGAAATGAACTCAATCACGTTATGTATATCGCTGGTGTACTCTCTGCTGAAAGGATATGTGTGTGAAAGTGTAATGTAATACTAGTGTCATTATCGACACTTTCCTTTATCATGAGTTCTATGATTTTTCATCCTATTAGTGCTGTATTTTTCTCCGTCTTTCAGCTTTAGTATATTATTGTGTCGTATATCATTCTTACAGTAGATATTTCATGAAAAAAACAAACGTCTTATTCTAGACTGCACATTTAAAAATCGATTCATATGCCATTTATCAATAATGAATTATTACATTGTCTCGCAGGAAAACGTCGCTGGCTGCTACAACGAAAACTTTATTTCCTTTCTGAACGCTTATTTCCTTCTGTGCTCACGGTTATCATATTAATCTTGTAACATCGGTCTCTAAAGTACAGATTCTGCTACATGAATTTTATTGTTAAATCAGTTTCTGTATATCTACTCATTAAATTATAATAAGGATGATTTCTTCGTTTCTGTGTTTGTTCGCATTATTATATCTCATTCTGCCAATCTATATAATCATCATGCTCAAATGCGGGACTCCCTGGTTTTAATACGTAGACTATATCCCCAAAATGCGTGGCAACATTTCCAATATTTGCTAATCTGTTTCGGGAATCGATCTCTTGATATGACTACGTGATTTTCGTTTTTATCGGACTAACTTTCCTCAAGGCGTTTTCAACCAATGCATACTGTACGTATTCATCGACTAAGTCTTATCTTATTATCGATTCATACCAGTCACTAACTAAATCATGACTTAAAAAAGAAAAATGTTAAACACACATATTGATCATTCCGAATCTCGACTTGCCTTTACCCCATAAAAACTTCTTTCTTTTCCACAATTTATTCTTTTTTGTTGGGCCGATCCCCACTACACCACCCCCCCCACCCTACCCCCCCCCCCCCCCCGTTCCCTCCTCCTTCGACTCGCTTTTTTTGTGGTATGTTTTATTCGTTTTATGTTATTGTTGAGTGTTTATTATTTTGTTTTTTTTTTTTTTTTTTTTTTTTTTTGTTTTTTTTGTTTTTATTTTGTTTTTCCACGGCCGCCCCCTTCCCCTCCGCTGCTGCACTAGTGTTTTTCCCGCAGTCCCTCCCGCCCTGTTTTTCTTGTTCCTCCGTTTTTTTTTTTTAGGTTGGTTATTGTTCCCCTCGTTCTGTTGGTTGTTTTTGTGTTTGGTTTTGTTTACCACCCCCACTTCCATTTAGCGTTCTCGGTGGCGTTGATCTCTCTGATAGATTTTTATACGTTAATACATCTACATCGGGCCAGAGTAGCCAATTGATGGACACACTTTATTTTAATATGAGGCTTGTTGCTTGTAAATGAATCTTCACTCTGAATTTGTGTATTTTTACTTTTATTCAACTCACACCGTTTACATAGATGATGACTATCCGCCATATAAAATACTAACACTACTAAGAGATTACATGTATATAAAGACGCGCTCTGTCGTCACATATCCTCCCACCTTGAAGTGGAAGACTCAACATATTTTTAAGTAATAATAAACTTTGATGAAATACTATGAAATAACTAGAACATAGACTGCAAAATAATAAAACAAAGCAAATATTTAAATCCTTTTTTCAAAACAATAAAATTCAAAAACAAGAAAAGGAAAAACTAGACTATCGTCGTGAAATTTAAACTTTTAAATGAAATACCATGAACCTTAACTAATATCTTGACTTTCTTTATGTTCAACTGCAAGAAATCCTAATCTATCAGGTGCTTTTACATGGCGATCTGACCGGGTACAAAGATCTGTCTTAACTTCTTTATCAATTCATTTATCTTGATTCAAAGATGGAGAAGGTTTAGTGCTTTTCTTCTTACGTTCACGAACAACTTTGGCTACTTCCAAAGAATTTATTTCCAAAGGAAATATTCGTTGTACTGGTCGTACCAGCTCTCGTGCCGCAGTTTTCAATCGAACTACACGTACATTTCCATTTTTACCAGTCATCTTCTGATAGGTAAGTAATCGGTCTAGAGTTTATTACTTATCTACAATCATAGAGTGTGGTACACATTTCTTCATATGACAGACACGATTTCTTCAGCACTCTGCGTGATAGCGCCTTGATTAAGCGTACTAGACGCTCCCACCATCCACCCTATCAAGCTGCTAATGGTAGATTAAAATGCCAATTTATTTTTTCAACAGTACTATATTTTGTTTTCTCGTTCCAATTTATTGTTCGAAGTAAATTTTTGGTTCCCACAAAGTTTGTACTGTTGTCACTGTAAATAACAGCTGGTCTACTTTTTTTTTCGCGATAAAACGTCGCAGAGCTTCTACAAACGCTTCCGTAGATAATGATGATGTTAATTCTAAGTGGACTACTCGAAATACCGCGCACGTAAATAAACCGATCCAAGCCTTTTGTCCGTCTTTCAGGTACAACGGTCCAGCAAAATCTATACCAATTACTTACTAGAACTGCAGGTGCTGCTTCTACACGCATGGAACTAAATCTTTTGCATGTAATACATTGCTTTATAATTTTCGTACTGCTCTTTTCCCCGTGAGTCACAGTTATTTCTGAATGATTCTCTTTGTACTAAACACATGACTGTCATTTCTGCATCAGAAAATTCTCTTGCTGACAATTCACCCTTCATTTTCAGTTTGATACTTTTTTTTGTATTGAAGATGAAATGTCTTATCTACCCTACTAAACGTATAATCTTAGTGTATTGTGAGAAATATCGAAGATACCAGGAATGTATTTTAAAAGTTGGACTACTCATATTAGTCATCATCAGATCTTCATTTTGCTGCTGAGATGGGATTTTTATCTTTGTTGCAGTTTTCTTCAATTCACTGCATACTTCTTCTTCATTTACTGAATAATCTGTTGTAGGCCATTCATCAGGAGAATTTTTAAGCCACTCAGGACTCTTCCATCATTTCGACTCTATTAACTGCTTGGAAGTGCAACCTCTTGATGGAAGGTCTGCAGGGTTCATTGAACCTGGCATATGACGCCAACGAGAACTATCAGATGTTTTTCCGATTTCTTGAACTCTGTTCCACACAAAAGTAGCCCACTGAGCTTATCTATGAATCTAGGACAACACGGTACTTGAGTCACTTCAATAATATATCTCTACTTGCTCATATTCCAACGGTGTTTAAATGAATCTCACAAGACGAGCACCTATTGTAGCTGCTAGGAGTTCTAGTCGAGGAATTGTAATCTTTTTGTTGGAGCTACTGTTGATTTTGCTTCGATCAATTGAATATTTACACCTCTGGATGATTGAAGCCTCGCGTAGATTACCGCAGCATAGGCCACTTGGCTCGCATCAACAAATACATGTAATGATAATTTTTGCTCTTCATCAAAACCTTCAAACATCCACCGAGGTATTTTTAAATCTTGTAAAAACCTATGGGATCAAAAACCTTATGACTGACAGCTAATATGACTCTTTTAGTAATCTTTTCTGGTACTGGCTCTATAAGTGATTATTTTCTCAAAATGACAGTTTCTTCTTTCTTATCCCATGTAAGACCAAGAACTGCTGTTAACCGGGAAGGTTCTTCACAACGTGAATACTCTCACCCTCTTAAGTCAAAACCTGCCGCAACCATTAATTTTATAGCTTCATCTCTGAACTGCTCTAGCTGCTCATATGTGTCAACACTAGTTACACAATTATCTACATAAAAGGACTTTCGAAGCTTGTGGATAGTACTTTTCATGTTTTTGGAGTCATCTTCGTTGTTTACTCGTTCCAAATGAAATGCAATAACAGCAGCAAGCAGAAATGGACTACTAGTTACTCCAAACACTACTCAAGCATATCTATAAACTTCTAAAGTGTCTGGCTTATTTCTATTCCACCAAAAGAATCTGAGAGCATCTCTATCCATAGATGCAATACTGATCTGCGGAAAAGCTTTTCTGATATCTGAGATAACACCAATTTTCTTCTCTCTAAAACGTAACAACATGGTAGAAATGAGTTCAATAAAATTTGGGCCTACTTCCGGGCACTGTTTCAGCGATAAACTATTCTTCTCTTTTGCAGACGCGTCAAACACTGGTCTCAATCTTGTAGTACTGTTTTCTTTTAAGACGTGTCTATGGGAAAGATAATGACCCCACTTACTTAATTCTGTGTCTGGTACTTTTTCAACTATTTCCTCTTTACGCCATTCCTCTATAACTTGATCATATTCTTGAAATGAATTTTGATTTTGCAACTTCTTCGTAGTAACTAGAAGCCTTTTAAAAGCTGAATCTTTATTAGTAGGAAGGGGCGGATAATTTTCTTTTCAGGGTAAGCGTTCTTCATATCGACCATCATCATTTATAATCGTTGTCTGACGAAAATAATCACAAACTTCTTGCTGATGAGCTTCTTCAGATTTGGATTGAGCTGGATCAGTGATTCCTATTATATCTAAACGCCAAAAATCAGATATCTCGGCTTCTTGAGCAAACATTGTAGTCACTGCTAACGCTGTGTCGCTACATCTACTCTCTTCATACGGTTTTTTACCCATCAAGGTCCATCCCAACAATGTTTCAACGGCAGTCATTCCGCGTTCCAAATTATATACATTGCCTGTTAACAATTTTCCCGGTATGTCAGCGCCTATTAATATCGAAATTTAGTTTTCACCTTGTCCAACATCTGTCAATTTAATATCTGCCTTCAATAATTCTTTAACCCAGGGACCACTGTTGATGCTTGATATTCTCTGACAAATCGAAGTTTGATCGAGAGCAGTGAAATTGCACGCGTAGCTATCATTTGAACTTCTAAGATGAACTAAATAAGACTTATGAGCTTGAGATTTTGTTTTAGTGCCTTCAAACAACAGATGAACTATCTGGTGTTCTCCATTTGATTCATAACCTTTATCATCAACAGCCTGTTTGAGAATATATGACCTTTGTGAGCCGCTGTCTAATACTGCTCGTACTATGCGTTCTTTTCCATGATTGGTCATTTATACACGTAATGTATGAAGGAAAACATCTGGTTCTAACGATAAATTAGCAAGATTAGCTTCCCTTATATTCTTCTCATTAACTTCTCTGCTTTCCGATGTTGATTTATCCTCTGCTTTTTGTTTTGACATCTCTCTGCATAGTAAAATAGCATGTTTTTTGCCACACCAATGACACTTCGGTCGAAACTTACAACGACTAATATTATGTCCTGGCGTTAGGCAGCCAAAACAACCTCCCTTTTCTTTTACTCCATTTTGTCTTTCTTCTAGTGACATTTTCTTAGCTTTGTCACATTTGAAGCTCTTGTGATCGTCATTACAAAATATACATGGGTGAGTCGTTTTGTCGCCTTTTTCTGCTAATAGTCCTGTCGCGGTCGAAATATCAGACTTTGCAGGCTTATTCTTTTTCTTAGGTTTATCTTTGTTCTCTTGCTCATTGTTCAATGCAAATCCATCTACAGCCATGTTTATTCTTTCCTTATTCTCTGCTTGCGAAAATTTCATAAGTTTTGATAACCTGTTTTCAGTCGCATTTGTTTTGCGAGTAGATGCATGTCGTTGTTAGATACGTAGTAAATCTTCAGGGCGAGATGACTCCACCAATGGGTACAACATTGCAGCATATTTGTCCTTAGTTACTCCTAGAGATTCCAACGCTCTTAAGTGTGATTCAAGCTCATCATAGATAGTGGATAATGGAGTCTTTTCTTTAGGCTTCATTGCATTGTTAAGCACTAATGTTAACAATTCTTTTATGTAGACTTCCACTAGTAATTCGTTTTTTTTTTAAATCTGCTTATTGAACTATTTATTGCTTTCTCATGATTTTCACTTTTTGTTGGGAAGCTATTTATTAATTCTGCTGCTCTGGAACCTGGATTCATAAATTGAATTAAATATTGAAATTTATCTTCTGTGCTGAGTTTTTCGTCTTCATAAATATTTTTGAATTGACTCCAAAATTGTAACCAATCTTTGATTTCACTACTGAACTTCTTAACCTCAATTTTTGGTAGTTTACATTTTTTATTTTAATCTTGTCCTTGAGATGCCGTGAGTCTTGATTCGTTTATCGACGGTTGATATGCTATGGTTGCTCTGTTGATAATTTTATTGACCTCTAGTTTTGCACGTAAGAACTTAGCCGTATATTCCGTTGTGACGTCATATTCATCTGTTGGCTCCTCTAAATCATTTTCAGCTATAATATCTTGAATTCGTTGATGTAACGTATTCAATTCTAATTCTCTTGCTTCAAGCAATTGAAAGCTAACTTGTATGTTCTCAACTATAGGGGTTTCTTGATTTAGATGCTCTTGTAACATCATGAAGGAACGCGTAACCGCTGTACGCACCGGTCTTCGTGCCTGTCTCAACTTTTCTAGAACGACTGCCATTGCTCATCAAAGTACAAAAGAAAACCTCAAGCACTCAATATTAATTACTATTTCAACTGTGTCTCGTCACGGTCGCCACAATGTGATGGACACACTTTATTTTAATATGAGGCTTGTTGCTTGTAAATGAATCTTCACTCTAAATTTGTGTATTTTTACTTTTATTCAACTCACACCGTTTACATAGATGATGACTATCCGCCATATACAAAAATACTAACACTACTAAGAGATTACATGTATATAAAGACGCGCTCTGTCGTCACAACAATGATGTCGATCGTAACCGAAGGTTAAAATTCACCAGCTACGTTAGAAAATTAGTTCTTTCTATTTATTTGGCGTTAATTAAAATAATGTTTATGACAAAATACTTAATGTAGTTTGGCATTGGTAAAACTTACAGTTGACTACCCTTTTTTAAAATTTTTTTTTAAAAGACTATACCTACATGACTTGAAAGAAAAAAAAGGATTTTTCTACCTCTTTGTTTAGGAGATATAATTACTTAAAGTTATGCAAAAATATATGAGTTCTTATGACTGTCCTTGTTCAATTTTACCGGAAATTGATGATTTATAAAAAATTGGCACAGTTGACCCACAGTAAAAAACATCTTGATATAAAGAATATGACTTGAAATGTATTTAAGTTAAATTTCAACATGATTCACCACACAGTTTTTCTGAAATTTATGTTTTAACATTGCAACTCGGTGTTTGCCTTTGTTTCTCCACCATATTTGCTAGGAAAAATGGCGGCAATGTTAATCAAAACAATTTATATAAATTAAAGTTTTTCTTTTATTATGTTTTGACGTAGAGTAACATAATATAGTTTTTAAGTGAATGTCTGTAAGTATGTATGGACGTGTGTACGTTCGAAATTATTTTTTGTTTCGATCATCTCGACAACAAAAAATGATATCATAGGACCAAGTTTATTTAACACATAATTACGTAACTTGAACCTGATTAGATTTTCAGCAATGTCGATGGAGCTGTTTGTTTCGCAGAAAAAAAAACTAAAAAGTGAACTTTCTAAATTTTGCTAGGAATAAATGATATGATCTGAACATCTGCACAGTAAAATAATAGTCATAATTATATAATATAAATGTTTGTATAAATAGTAAAAAAATAATTAACTGAATAAAAAAAAGAAAGATTTCGCTATAACAATAACATTTGTTATAAAAAATCAGAAATAGATTCCACTAAAGATTTTAGCACAGTTTTAACAAAAACTGTAACTAACTGTGCTGATATTCAGATGTTGCCAAATTCACTTAAGTTCTCCCCACTCTTCGGTGTTCACCGATGACAGACGCAACCAAGATTCAAAATTTGGTAACGCTGCAACCAGAAAACTATTGCGGCGAATCCCTCATTGGGTGACCAACGTCGTTAGGTTACGCATAGTGACCAATCTAGGGTTAATGTAAATCAGAATAAACTCAATGATCTTATGTGGGAAAAATTGGAAATCTACATGGATAAGTTATTTTATTTGTTCTTAAAATATCATTATAATTCTACAAATAGAAGATTTTAATCAGCCCATGTCACCTTGTTGGTAACTTTCTGATAGTCGAAGAAAAATTGTCCCGTCGGAAAAATTCAAATTTATTCTAGAGATCTCGTTTTCAATTGTCTAAAACAAATTCATTAGTAATAAACAAATATAATCCATTTAGATCGATATTCTATCGTTAGTAATCCTATTACAGTCAGCGAACAAATTTTTCATTAGAAAAACTCAAATTTATTGCATAAATCCCATTTTTAATTGTTTATAACAAATTCAATTGTTATAAACAAATAAAATTCATTTGGATTCATATTCTGTCTATGGTAATTTTATTTTAGTCAAAAAAAAGATTTCTCGTTGGAGAAACTCGAATATGTTGCGTAGATCCGATTTTTAATTGCTTATAACAAATTCAATTATTATTAACAAATGAAGTTCATTCAGTCCTATGTTTCGTCGTAAGTAACTTTATTTTAGTCAAAGAAAAAATTTTTCGTTGGAGAAATTTGAATATGTTGCATAGATCGAATTCATTATGTGGATCCTGTTCTCAATTGTTTGTAATCAGTTTAGGTGTTATAAACAAAAAAAGGTTTTATTAAACTCTAATGATTCAGAACATAATTTATGTCAAGTAATTTATTAATATGGATGATATAGTGTGAATGAAAATATTGCGTGAATAACGATATCGCGTCAATGACTATATAGATAATGTAGCGTGAATGACGATATTGCGTTAGTGACGATATTGCGTAAATAACGATATTGCGTGAATAACAATATCGCGTCAATGACGATATGGATCATGTCGCGTGGATGACGGCATTCGTTTTAATTCAGTTAACGCGTCGTTCACGCATTTATCGTGATTCACGCGAGCCTTCGTCATTCAAGTTTTTCTGTACATTTAGACACTTCGATAATTTTTACAAGTAGTGTATGCCTTGAATACAAGGACATATATTTATATCATTTACGAACAGGTGGTCGTGACTTTTTTCGCATAATGTCCATAATTACATTACACAGTCATTGATGGCTTAACGAAAATATTAAATAATAGTTTTGTACTTTGAATAAGCCAATTTTCAGTGCGTATTACGTTATGATGATATTAAAAAAAAAAAACCAATTGGTGGGTATTTATAATGAACGGAGAAAAATTTAAATTTTATAGTAAGATTCAATTTTTGCTAGTGTTCTGACTTAAAGGGCCCCAAGTCAGTTAGTTATAAAATATTCGAATTCGTCTGATACCGGGCTTGTCTACCGGTGCTTAAGTCAACTTCCTGGATCAATAGTCGACAAGGATTTTCCTCACGGTCCAGCAGACAACTCTACGGCCCTAGTGAGGCCACCAAGCATGTGATCGAACACTTGTGACGTCAGTAAGCTCCAGGCAAATCAAGCAGGTGAATCTCTTAGTTAATTTACCGGCGATTCACTAAATTTATAGTAATAACTCACTCGCGTATTAATTAAGTGCCCAGCAACTCCAACCAGCTCTAGTGGTCCAGAAGAATCAGTTTTGTGGCTTTAGGCGCGAAACTGTGCTGGCGTCGAGGCCGTAAGTACCTCACGGACAGTCACACGTACAGAACATCATCGAACAACTCACTTGTAGCTGTATGCCTGTCGCTACAAGCTGTGTTGAATTATTTTTGTAAACTTACTCGTTTTAGATAACTTTTATGGTGATTTAGTAACAGATAAATCACAAACGATTGGCAATTCAATTCTTATATTTATATGTTAAGTATTGTGTTCAGAAAAACCACAAAACTTTTTTTTTGTGTTCATAAAACGTTACTTCTACTAGACCATCTCGCATCCAACCTTACTATTTATCAGTAGAGTCCACTAAGTATATTCTTCTCATTCGGTCAACTTGAAGTCAGAAGAGCTAATTTACAACGATGAAATTGTCATAAAGAAAATCCTGCTTTATTTATGCAACATTGTCAGTACCTTTGCTTTGATGCAAAAAAAAAATTTTTTTTGGTAAACTTGAATACCTTGCATAGATCTCGTTTTCAATTGTTCATAACACATTGAGTTTTTATAGACAAGACTAGTACTTTTATGTTTATGTCATATGGTTAGTAACATTTTTCTATAAAATACCAAATTTTCTGTTAGACCTACTTGAATACAAAGCGTATAACAAATATTGAGGTCAATAACCAAGATAAAACTATCCTCTCTTCCGAGTTCGACCGAATTACAGACAGCTGCAAAGCTTGATCGAAATAAGTTCAATAGTTTTAGAGTTTATTTCGAACATATACATATCTGTGGATAATGTCCATAAAACTTATAGTGTTCAAGTAAATAAGGATTATATAATTACAGAAAGATATAATAAGGAAAAAAAGAAAACTTTTTTTCACAACAACTACGCTCTCGAGAAAGATATGACTTTGGTAAAAATTATACAAGATTCATTCTATTCGTGGAAGTAAAATGGAGAATTGTAAAGTTTTTTAGTTACAATGATACTTCTCTATCTTGAATCACCATTGTTTACACGCTAAACTTAATAGTCATCAACCTAAAAAAAAATTTTTCTCTATAGATGTGCGTATAATACTTACCTCTTTAACTCCATTCACTTGAATCCGTGCGTTCACAATTCCTTTCTCTAATAATATTTCTAAATGATTAGGAGAATCGTCCAAGGATGTTTTTATTAATAACCCATGTGATTTGAGTGTTTTGAATCGTAATGAAATTTCTTCTGCCTCTGTTATCGAGTCATCTGGCATAACGATTATCAGTTGCTGGCTTCCGTTGAGATGCAATGTTGAGGCGGCTAAATAAAGAAAAAAAGTAAATCAGAAATTTTGTGTAAATATATATTTATGTATACATATATATATATATATATATATGTATACATATATATATATATATATATATATATATATATATATATATATATATATATATATATATATATATATATAGGATTTAGGCGCAAGACCTAGCACAGAGAGAAAGGGACTAGAGTATCTAACTTAAATAGTCTCCAGCACTTTTTTCAGAAATGAGTTTTTACAATTATTTTTTCTTTGATTGCATAACCGACACGGTAGCCTAGTGGGTACAGCGTCAGCCTGGCGCGCCATGGGTTGGGGGTTTGATTCCTGGAAGTTTCCCTGTGTCTATCTATGCAAATGTGATACAATTTGGGTAGGTGACAGGATGGTAAGTCAGCTACAGACGCAATCTCGGAGTCACAATGTAGTGGCTGCGTCGTAGGTAGGATGTAGTCTAGTGAAGCGTGGATATATGAATGTATATGGTAAAGAATTGGATTGTAAAAATGCATAGATAGATTATTGCATTATTACATTAATTCATTTTTTATTCCATTTTTCGAGCACATTACGGATATACTATTTGCATAACAGCGCAGTATTATAATTTTTCTCATCATTACCGTATAACTAACAGAAAAAAAAAGAAAAAAAAAAGGACTTCTAATACCTTTTACCTCCTCGGAGTTAAAATTAGAAAACTTTTCAGACTCAATGACGAAGAGCGGGTTCAAAATATGAGCTGTAAATAATTTTTCATAGCAACAAAATTCAATTTTTGATGAGTATATTTTTTCGAACCATAGTAGTATGGAGCAACTTTTGCAGACCCTACTCCTGAGTGAGGGTTTATATTTACATATGTAAAAATAATTATATTAATAATTACTCTATATAATTAGAATGTTAATTGTATTTGAACTTTTTTCGATTATAAGAAGTATCATAAGTAGTTAAATTACATATTCATATATTATTGACGCATACGCATAACAGAGCCCTTGTATTGCAATTGAAAGCCTGACAGCCTTTAGACAGCAGCGACGTGTCATCTAAATTAAAAAATATAACGTACGATTCAACAGGTATGCTGGAAGTGCCTATGTGCAGTCCATGGTTTGGGCGCAAGTGGTGAGGGTGACGTTTGGTGGGACCGATGACGGCGCTGCGAGCTGTCTGAGTGCAAATATTAGGGTGCCTGCACATGACTACACGAAAAAAGTAAATAGAACGGAAACCGGATCCGGCGAGCAAGAATCGGTGTGGCGGGGAGACGTGAAGTCCAAGAGCAGTATGAGAAGCCCCTATGCTGGTATGCATTGATTTTAGAAGCGTTGAAAATATTTTTTGAAGACGGTTTCTTGTAGAGATTGAAGAAGAGAGTATTTTTGCCAAATGTCATTTTTTTGAAATAATTTTTACTATTGTTTATTTAGAATTAAAATTGAGCAGAATGCATTCCGTTACCTTTCACTGCTTACGCAGCGAGAACCGCTCGTTTTTTTGAAAAAAATTTAGATACTTTTTTTCTAGAGAATCCAATTAACGAGAGCATATACTCACCTGTTACAGGTAAAAAGGTACAGCACTCTGAACGCGCGCACTAAAACTGACCATTTTGAGCGTTCTGACGATGAGCGTCTTTTTAATTGATTAATATAGAAACATTTCTTATCGTTTAAAAAATTAAAAAAAATTATAGAATATTCAGAATCATTTTCTGAATATTTTTCCGTTAGAATTTTAAAGAAAAATTAATTTTATCGATTTTTTATGGTGTGGTGAATGTCTTTTTTTTTGTCAACTTTGCGCATCTGTATTTTTGAACAATCTTTGAACATTTTATTGCCATTTCAGCGGATAGAATTTTTCCCGCTCTACAAAATGGCTATTTCATTTTTTTCAAAAAAATTTTTTCCCCCTTTAAAAATCGATACATATTTTTCGTAACTTTCACCCCTATGTGAGGGCTAAAGATATTATTGTCTTAAAAAATGATCTGTAGCGAACTTTTCTCACTCCATCTGGAAAAATTTTTTTCCAGCAATGTTTATAAAGTATTCTTATCAACAATTCTCGATTACATTATTTTAAAATTCACACATTTTTATTGTTTTTTTTAATATTTTTTTTGCTATAAACAATATGATTTTAAGGATCTACTTTCTTGAAATAGTTTTACACTTGGTAATTTCGCCAGATAAATTTCTTACTCTTCTCCTTGGAAAACGACGATTCGTCGTACAATGTAAAATATAAGCATCTTGATTTTCTAAAAATTTTTTTATTTTGTTGCAAGGTGTATTTTTTGCATAATTGAACCACCGCGTTGCACCAGAAAAGCTCGTAGGGTGTTCGAAACTATAATATATTTTTTTTTGAGCCACCGTTACTTGAATGGAAATTTCAACCAACGCTTTCTACATTTCGGCTTTGGAAGACCTGATCGTCATTGTGATGTACCGCTACGTGTACTCGAAAAATCATCACCTTTATTTATATCCGATTCACTCTGCAATTTCATTGACGAGGAATCTCCAGCTATCATATCTGGTATGATGAGCCGGCGTCCACGGGTTAAGTTTGTTGGTGTAGATGTGCCTACTGTTTCAGCATCAAATAATTCTTTATTTTCTATGTACTTGCGTGGCACGGAGCCTCAATAAATAACGCGTGCAAACTGATTGCTGCGTATAGCGTATTCATTCTTTCTAGACCTCATAGCATCATTTAACAAGTCTATAATATTTGAACCTGGGATAAGACTACCTTTGATACTGACAAACCCTGTATTATCCCATGTGATAATATTATCAGACATATTTTTTGAACGCCTGTAAAGAAATTTTGCCGTTAACTGAAATTTTCTTTGAAACACTATCAATAACAGGTTGATCAATGTTATGATCAGGTGATTTATTTTTCGACTCCCCTGCTTTATCATGCAATAATTTTACACTATTATAGGTATATTTATTTTTAATTAATTTTGGTGTTATGGCCATCTGATTCTCATTGTTAATAAGGCGTTAATAACTTTCTAGCACTTGTGAGTAAGCATTTCACTTCTCACGTTCATTTTGATAAGCTGTAGAGCATAATATTTTATTCATCTCTTGATCGAGACGTGCCAAAACTGAATCATAAATTTTATCCAACCTATTTGTTGATAATTTTATATCAGTTGTTTAAAAATTTTTGTAGTTTCCTGTAGTATAAAAACCATTTTTTCATCATGCTTTATTATTTTTCAACCATTTATTAGTTTTGACATCAATCTACCTGAAATAGGGGCTAAAAGAAAAAGAAAAAAACCCGCTACCTTGCTGGAAAATTATCTTCTTTTTTTCTTTGGTATTTCTCTTTGAAGCTAAGCACCAAAAAAGGATGCGTGCCGTTTTAATTTGCATTTCTACTCGGCTGTCAATGAATCGTTGCCCCGTAAAATATTAAGAGATCATTTACGTATATATCTCACGAACCGTGGATCAGCTTTTCGTAAAATAGGAGCTCGTTGATCTGGTCTCAAAAAAAATTAAGCGCTGAGAATTGCTGCTTGCTTTTTCCGTGATACATTTGCTGCCATCACTATGTGACAATTGATAATTTATTTGAACTCTTATCGATGTATTTTCACTAAACATAAATGTTATGTTTCGGATCATTTAGAAATATACATTTGCGAAATCGACAATTTTCAGGTGTTGATTGTTTTAAGCCCAATAATAGGTATCCATGAGGCTGTACTGTTGCGTCATAACGTATTTCTTGGAAAAAACGTATATTTTCTTGACACCTTTGACGAGCTAAATGCTGGACATGTGAGCGGTCACGTGGGTTTCCAAAAGTTACAATGTAATTAGCATTAAGTAAAATATCCCATTGTCCTCTTCCTTGATGGAATAAATTTTGCGTTGTAAATATAACGCTTCAATAATGATGATGACTACCCTTCGTAATAACATCTATGACTGTGCTGCTTGATAACTCACGCAAAAGATCATTGATAATAATTAATTTTGGCTGCTGATCAGACGTATAATCATTAACTGGTAATCTCTCTCTTGTTATAACTATCTTGCCACTCAGCATAGTAAAAAAATAATCTTGAAAAACGTGTATTACTCATATGATGTGTAGTTTAAATAAATTTCTTTACAAAAACAGTCTTTCCACAGCCTGTAGGGCCACAAATAATAGAATTCCATAGATGTTTCCAACGTGAATCCATCATGTATGATCATATTTATGATAATTGGAAAGCAATTATATTCTAAAAATATTCATCACAAAATCATCCAGAGGCTAACTACTTTTTGCTGACAGTAGTCATTTGAAGCGTTGTTTTCTTGGTAAGAAAAATTGAGGGTCGCTAAACTTTATAAAGTCGTCAGTCTGAAAATATTGTCTCAAAAATATATACGTTCGTTAAAGTTTACGCGATCATTAAAGTACGATAAGAATAAATCTTAGTTTTGACAACGTTTCATATCTCATCATGACCATCATTATTGATGTAATTTAGAACTATGTATGCCAAAAAACTGCTCTACTGAATATCAGCACCGGTTAGCATTGGCGGTAACAATTTGTAAATCAAAAATACAACGTGGCTGCGAGACAAAATATAATTTCTTATAGGATGCTGGTCATGAAACTTGGAAGCCGAAATTAGAAGCCAATCTATTCTGTCTTCAAAAACCTTGGACACTCAAAAGCAGCTAGACCAATATTTATGTGTCGGATGATGATGACATTTATGAAAAGTACGACTTGGAGAAAAATAACAATGAAAATAAACCATATCCTTTTTGGCATTAAAAAGAGCCTTGTAGGATACCATATCTGGACAAAGTGACCGTATATTTACACTATTTTGACTAAATTCTACGAGGTTAGTATCAATGGGGCACCGAGCGAGACGTACGATTTGCGGCCTGGAAATATAGTGGAAAATTTTATAGAAATAAGAAAGTATATAAGTTCATAAAAATAGCTGCTTAAATGTATGATTAAATTAACTGTGTTTCTCAGGCTAGTAACATCTAACAGTCCTGAAAAGATGGCGTTGGTTAAGCTATTGGGCGTTTAAATAAATATTATCATAATTTTATAATTATTAATATATATAAATATAATTATATTCATTACTGGAGTTTATAGCAAAGTCCAATCATAACTTTAGTTTATAATGCATCACAATACATATGCTTACACTTATATATATGATATGTAAGTGTTTTAATAATGATGGAACTGCGTCTCAAACTAAGTTCATATTACTCTCATAAATGTTTATATTATCTTTTTTTTTGAATATTTATAAATGATTAAAAAGATTATTACATCGACTAAGTACTCTTGATATTACTTCATAAGAGTCTTTCAGTCAGTTAGGACATATTTTTTGAATCTTGGTTTAATTCAATAAAGGAATTCAAAATATAATTGAAATTATCTTATTTATTTATGAAAATAAATATCATTAGCCTTATTTTTAATATTTATGATAATTTGAATAATTTTGTTATTATGAATGACCGATTACCATGAATTAAGTGTTCCATTATCTTACGGTTAATCCACAGGGAGTTGTATGGAGTATATTGAATAGCTGGTATTTCATTTCTCAGCGTCTTGACTATTAACTCCTTGCAGTTGGTGATTATAGCTATAAAGTTTCTCACTTGTTGCAAGCGTGTTTGGAGCAAATTTTTTATACGTTTAACATATTCAAGAATACTGCGCTGTATAAAGAATCATCGTGCAGCACGATGTGTGGAGACGTTTGCTGGTGTCTTGTATTTTCAGATTCTACTACGGTATTTTGCACCACGTAGTATTATAAACGTATATGAATGTCCAGCGCAAATGTTTTCATTTTTGACTAATTTACGATAATCAGTGCAGAATTGTCAAAGCATTTAATTAGCTGCGGCAGATTCTCTATAAACTCGTTCCAGTTTCCACCATTAAATATCACTCCTAAGCACTTAGCGTCGATGATTGAAACACACACTTAAAATTTTTTATTCATGTGGTTCAATTGAATACCAGTGATGATTGATTTTTAGCGTAAGGCGTCCAAACCGTAAGACGTTAAAAAAAGAAATTGAAGATACAATCACGGAGCGTAGATTTCGGAGATGCGTTCCAGCAATATCCATATCTAGCCACTGGCTGTCGTCCGTCAAATTTTCTATCTGATGTTGGAAAGACGTGAATAGCGATGATGATACCGTGTTAGAGTACTTGGTAGTTACAATATCAACGCTATGAAGAGACCCCCGGGGTTACATAGATGTTTCTGTTCTCAAGATATGTCGCGTAACAACGGGGGCAGATTAGATTATAGTCCGTCGTGCCCCATTCTTGTACTGCCTTATATGGTAGTCTGAATGTGGGTACGTCCAACACGCCGAGCGCGACGATTCCAAGCCCTGTGCCTGGAGCTGCAAAGTCAAAATATGACATGCAGGCCTAGGTATAACTGGCCAATTGAGGTCGGACTCATAGTGGTATATTGTAAGGCCTCGGGCTTGTTACATGTATCTCTGTGCCTGTTCTAGGTGCAGGTATACGCGTCCCGGGAAATGCCATCGCTAAGAGAGCAGAGTTATAATTTCCCAGAGTTATGCCCAAAGAAGCGAGGTACTCAATTTCCGTCCTTCGGACGGGGGAAGCGTGGTATATCAACGCTATGAGACTGAATAAACAACTTTTCAACATTATAATAATGCAATGCTATGACGTAACATGCACTCGCCTGGCTATGTCATTTCAAGCTTCAAATTCGTGATTTTTGCAACAATAACAGTTTTAATATTATTTATAATGAATCAAGGTATTCTCAGTAAATGATCAAAAGATCTGAATATAATCTTTGCAATCGTAAGACCTTTTGAAGATTTGTTTATCATAGCTCTATTTTTCTTTTGTAGGTGTCATGATGTATAAGATTTCAGTAGGTGTGAGAATTTTTAAAGACACTATAAAATTTTAATTCTTCAGAGAATCGTTTATTAATGCAACGTAAAGACCTGCTGCATTTTCATACATAATTTAAGAACAATCAGTAACTGTAAAGTATCAAGGTGAGAGTGTTCTCGGTCTTGTGATTATTTGACAAAGAACCTTGTATAGATTGTAATGGCCAATACAAAAACAGCGCCTTTTTTAGTAGCATTATTAAAGCTTGTCCGATTTCTACGTGATCGATTACTACCGATTTATCATTATTATCCTGAATTGCGACTTGAGAGGTGGGATAATTTATCTCATCTATGTTTATTACGTTTATTAAGACGTATTATATTACTTGTGTCATGCTGCTTATTAGTTCGTACACACGATCGTGGTTTATTAACATCGAGTTCTAGTATTATTTTCGAAGTAGCACATGCTTCAACTAGCAGCGATAAAGGAAATGCTACCTGTGTTTTACCGTTTCTCAACTATTACGGTACATTATTTATAATCTTTTTAGAGGCGTTGCAAACAAATAATATGGACAGCGATCCTCTTAAAACCATTATTATTATAGAGAGGTGATGTAAATATATTTATTTACCACCTTCTGATTCTCAGGATCGGCGAAAACACTCTAGGAGTCAACCGACCCAAGCCAAGTATTGTCAAGTATGTCATCAGACGATTTTGCTGACGTCTACCCACCAGGCCGTCGTTTTATTACTGATAGAGAACGTGTGAAAAAGTTCTTAAAATTTTTACTTTTTGGTACTGAATGTCTTATAAAAATAACAGATCCATCAAATAATCAACATCATTCAGAATGGTTCGAGAGTACTTCAATTAACATTACAACCTACATTACGCAATTATGTACAGATCGTAATGGATAGGCTTTACTATCAATAATGAAAGATTAACAAGGCCAATTTGACTCATTTTAGTCCACTAAAACAGTATATGAGTCGCGCCTTATGGGACTCGCTATGTAAAATTGCTCAGAGTACTGGTGGTTCTAGTGATGATAATATTGTATTAATGGTTTTGATTGTACGAGGCATCGGGGGGAGTGGTAATAAAAAGCTAACATTTGAAGATATTTTTATGCGTTCTATTTTACTTATCACTAACGATGATAATTTATTTTTTTCCGCGTTTACTTGTTGTAACTGATCTTCATACTGAGCGTGGTGAAGTTCGTACAGCTATGTACAAAAATGGTGGACGACAATGTGCGATAGAAGATGTAACTTACAGCGCGCTGCGGCTTTAGAGTTGGTAAGCAAAGCCGGTGTTAAAATACCTCGTAAAGGCTGCGGGCTTGATAAAATAAATGCTTTTCAACGATATTTTGCTCGTAAGAGTATAGCTGTAGTTGTTTATAAGTTTTATATATATTAGGAAAAAAAAAATCCGCTTCATTTGATGCACGGACTATTGTTAAAGAAAGTCACGGTACTATTATTAGAACTTTATTTATTTTATATTATTAACAAACACATCATTATCATCCGATATTAAATCTCAGCGCTGCAATAGGCGCCAGTTCTTTCGTTCTGCCTGTAATAAAAGTTATTTCACACCGCCAGCATCGCATCGTTTTTGCTTGAAATAATCTCGATGCGGTAGCTCACCTGTCGGCTCGCCTGAAAAATCGCGCATATGTCAGGAATTTGATAGATATTTTTTGAGTGATAGCTGCTCTGACAAAATTTACTCAAAGGCTCTGCGGCACTTATTGGTACTGATAAAGATTTCTTCTTTAAATCTTATACAAATTTGTAAAAAATGTTTTCGTCTAAAAATATATACTACAGATAAAATAATACGACATGCTTGTGATAAAACTTATTGTCGTATTTGTAATTGTAATCGGCTGTTGAATCATCAATGCTATATAAGTGTTCTCGAAATATCCAGGCCTTTAAAAGCTGTGTTTTTATTCTATGATTTTGAAACACAGCAGCACCAGCATATTAAAGGTGATAAGACAACAAAATTGCATGTTCCCAATCTTTGCATTGTTTAAACCGTATGCGCATATTAAAAAAACAATAATCATTTATCTTTAAGTTGCTCTTCCCGTGGTAAGCGCGAGTATACATATCATAAAAATCCTATGGGTAGTCTTATCAATTTAGCATTTCGTCGATATCAATTAATTTCAAAAAATAATGTGCATTGCATATAATGCACGTAGTTTCGACGCTCAATTTATTTTACGTTATACAACAGAAAATAAAAAACACGTATTCCCAACCTTATTTTGAATAGCAGTAAAATTATTCTTATGGATATAGATGATAAAATTTGTATGAAACTTTATAGAAAGAAAAACTCTCCTCAATCGGTAATTACTTGGAGAGTATAGGTCTGGCTCTCAGGATATGGACCAGGCATTTATGCGTTCCGGTGCATTATAGTAAATGTTCATTGTCATAATCCAGAAACTCAAAAAACAATTGTGTTTTCATATAACGGCTGTAATAGCATGGCTGCCCTCTGTGTTTTCGTGTAAATAGAGATGAAAAACATCGCCACGGTGAAACCTTTTATTAGCGATAAGAATTAACACGTGCTACTACCGATAGAATTCGCTCATTGAGTTATACAGTGATAGAAAAGTAGGAGTGCAGTAAGAGACAATTTCCGAAGAATAATCCTAGTTTAGAAATATCAATTAATGTAGATCCTTTTCTACAAGACGTGCTGCTTTAACCTCGTTATGCTTTTTGTGGTGGGCACACTAAAAACTTTGTCATATTACGTGTTGCAGATAGGTCAAAAAAAAAATGTGTTGATGTATGCCCGCTTTATCCATACGTATGTAAAACAAAAAAAATTTCCGGTGGTCATCCGACAATTCATATCGGTTCTGAATGTAATAAAATATCAAATGAATTTATTAGATATACTTTGATCTACTCATATCTAAGAAAATTAAAGAAAATTTCATCAAAGTAAATCTATGTATATCTAGTGAGATCACTGTATATCTACACGAATAGTTGAGTTTCTGATTGTATGAATCAAGCGCAGCCGTGATTCTTCTTATTTTCCTACATCAATCGCGTATAATTCACATTCTCGAGATAGTCAATATGGTTTTCCACGAAATTATTCACAATTTTTATCTTGATCTTGATTTCTAATTGATTGAAAGTTGATACATATCAACCATAAAAACGGCCATCTTCACAAGTGATGATATTTTCTTAAATCTGTATAAAGAAAATGAGTCTCTGGTTACATGTCTTTTGGAAGATTTATCACGAATCTTCGTATTATAATTGTTTGGTGATTTCAAGCCACTCTAAATCTCATCAGCAAATTATCACCCATGAGCACTCTCAGTCAGCTGCAACTCGCAAAAAACACTCTCATCACCTCTTGCATCGTAGTGCCCATATGTAACAGCAATAGAAGTTGGTGCAGGTGGACACCAATTAAGTGTAAATTGATACAATCTCACACTCAACATCGACATTCTTCATCTCAAGCGCATTGTAAAGGACGTTTAAACCCTCCATACACTCACAAACGGACTCAGTCCTGTGTATACGTGCATTTTCACTGTGTCTATACATACATGCATTGTGTGTGTTCATCCACACATAGACTCACGCAGATTTTGAACACTCTCGCACACACTCGTAAGTGAATCAAGCCTAGGTGAATTTGGTGAACCTGTGCTTACTATGATCTTCAATCTAAGTTGTGATCGTGCTTAGCCACAAACAAAGACAAACGTTATTATTTGTACCTCATTGCTGTTATATTCCGGCATACCAAATCTTTTGCACTCAAAAATAATTCTCCAATTTAAGAAGATTATTTAGGTTCTTACAGCATTATTAACAGCATTTCGTAGGAAAAAAGTAATATTTTTTAGTAATAAATTCGATTTTGTTGTAAAAACTTGTTTTTAATTTTTTAGAAAATATAGATGTAATTAACAAATAGTAGTCCTCAAATAAGATCCGAAAAGGCATTAGACAAATCACAAAAAAAGTACCAGGAGCTGTCTTGAAAGACTCCCCGTAAAAGTTCAGTAAGAAGTACTAAAAATAGCCGTGGAAAGTCTTATCAAAAGTTATAAAAAGACTCTTTAAAATAACCCTTAAAAAAGTCCCGGAAAAAGGTACAAAGACAAGTTTTGAACAAAGTAGTCTAAAACTAAATTTTTATTCATTTTCGATATAAATGAAAATAATGAACAAATTTAATTTTTAAGTGTTTCAAAATTATTTGAAAATAATATTTCAAATGGCTGTAGAATTATTTCCGATTTTAAGTATTTTCCTATGCTGTCCATTCGCGCTTAATGAACAAGGATGACAACTTGTACAAGTGAAGTTTTCTCACTTCAATGTTTACCGATTTTTGTGGTGAAGAATTCAAGTGTAATTGTTGCCGAATGATATTAGTCACTTTGCAATTTTACATACGGTCATTTATTTTTCATCGATGAAGTTTCCTCTCTCTGGCTAACTCTTACTTGTTATTTGTGATTTCTTATTGGTTTTTTATATAATTCAATAACTTCTTTATTTTCGCGAATTTACAAAATTTGCAAACGCAAATCTGTCCTAAATTCTCTCCAGTTTCTACATGTTACTTTTGTGATAATAACTTTAGATCACCCTGTATAACGTGCTACTCAGCGGGTACGCTAGAAGTGCCTTTGTGCAGTCCATTGTTCGGGCGCAAGCAGTGAGGGCGACGTGTGGTGAGACTGATGCCGTCACTGCGAGATATCTGAGTGCAAATATTAGCGTTCAGACCCGCCTGGCCAGAGCTTATGTATGGTTGGGTATGTACCAAGAGGTTCCCACGATCAGACAAACGATCATCAGCCAATGATCAGTGTCTGTACGAGCTGCACACAAACGCTTTTGCATATTTATAACGGTTGTATACGGACGATTGGCTGTAGCACCTATGAACCCGTATCTTCAGGTGTGATTATATTTTCAATATCAACAGAGATGCTAATTGAATAATTTATTTTATTATTGCATATATTTTTGTTATTTTTTACCATATTACGACGTAAAAATACATATTAAAAATTACAAAATACAATACTCTAGAGTGATTGTGTCGTCAGTAAAAAGGCCACGTACACCTGTATTCCTATTATTTCGAATCATCTTGTACTGCCATATCTCCATTACTTTTAAAACACGATAACCTTTTTCTGCAGCTTTACTTATTTCGTCAACGATCTAGGTACTATTGAGTACACACTCAGTAATATCGTTACGATGGCAGTTACTATTTAAAACGAAATACAATAAAGAATCTAATTATAGAGAGTAATTATTCATATAATTATTTGTACATCTGTAAATATAAATCCCTACTTTGCACTACAAACCTTCTCTCACTGCCTGCGGCACGGCCCCGTCAAACACAAATTTAGCCCCATTTTTTGGTCTGCCAAAGTTGCTCCATACTACTAACAATATACGTTTCAAAAGAACGTGAAAGACAATGTATTGATTTTCTAGAATAACATTATGATAAAACTAAAAAATTTGAGAAATAATGAAATATCAAGAAAAAATTTGCTTTCGGACACTATTTTTTCTATTTGAAAGATAAAAAAAATTTTCTTATTGCATATCGTTGAAGTAAAACCATCAGAAACACGTTATACGTGCATTTGAATGCACTCAAGATAGGGTATCATCGAGTGAATCGCGATAAAAAAAAATCAAATTTTAATTGTTTTGGGGTATTTCTGCAAAAAAGAAATATCGATTGCAATTTCTTCGAGATTTTCTGCACCGTGAAAAATTCCAATAAAAATTACCGTGCTCAGCACAACAATCCACGCGCAAATGTCAATTCCCTAAAAAATTAAGACAACCTTCAAAGAAATATTAGTAATCCTTTAAAAATTTTTATTATAGATTCAATATTTATTAAGAGGAGTAAAAGTAAAAATTCTTATGCAGCACGGTAATATTCGATAAATATTAATTTTTATTTAAACTTTAAACAAAAATTAGTAAGTGACTAGAAAAAAATGAGAATCTGTATATAATTTATCATGAACCGTGTGGTAGGAAAAATTCGGGTGCTCTCCGATAAATTTTTCTATTCTCGAGTTTCCGTGCTGGGTCGGGAATCTTTGAATTATCGGTCCAACACAATCTTCCTTCGTATTGTAAGACCGTTCACACAATCAAAAACATAAGCCGTAAAACGTACAATTTAAGACGTACACGTGCATACTAACATCATAATAAGTTAAAAATTGGTTTGTACGCATGCGTACTTCTTACGGCTTTTGTTTTTGATTGTGTGAACACCCTCAGTGCTATAGTTACTTTTCCATACTGTAAACAAAGATGACATTCATATTTTTCGTAACGATTTAATATTGGCGGCAACACGTTATATCATTACAATTTATTATAAACTTAAACGGATTGACGCGGTGGAACATAGATAGGCGTCAGCTTGACGCACGATGGGTCGCGGGTTCGAGTCCCGGCCGAGACAAAAGTTATTTATATGATTTTTCTGGGGGCACCGTGAGCGGGAGGAAGATCTCTTCGGAGAGCCGGGTGGTTGTATCGACGACACAGGTTTTCTGCGTAAGATCCCGATCGTAAGGATAGGGCGGCAGTATTGAAAAACGTGCCGTATTCATTCCAATGAATTAATTAGTTAAGAAAGTTAATTATCAATGAACCTAATTTATTTATTTATATAACCAAACAAATCATCACTAAACTTAAATAAAATTGTTGGTTGGTAACGTAGTTATCACAGCTAACGTTATTCAATTTTCAGGTGCTGTCAAAGTAATTTTCAAAAAACTGAATGATACATTTTCTTATGTAACTTATAATTTTTGTATGTTGATCATTACTTTGTACTTTTCAGTAAGTTTGAACTCACATTCTTGAGCAGCACGGTAATTTTTGTATGGATTATTAAATAAAAATTAACGGAATGTTTTCTCCGTGTGTAGCCCATTTAGGGAAGCAACTTTTAAATTTTATTCACCACGTTACCCGAGGTTAAAAGCCAAGATAAAACTCCGAATATTTGGGCGTTAAATCGTCCAAGTCACGATATTTGTGATATATATATCCGTATGAAATTTACCTGAAAATAAGTCAATTGAGAGTAGGTTAGGTAGCAATTTTATACTCGGCTGTAGATCAGAGAGTGCAAATATTCGATAAATCGATTGTGAACAGATAGTGAAATAAATACGATCATTGTCATATCAAATGATCAATTAATAAATAATAATTTCTGGTGGATGAAGCAGATGAAATGTCTTATGCATTAATTATATCTTCAGAGAAATGTGAAAAAGCGAGCACAGGTGTTTTTTTGGTCGTACTGCTGACTAACCAAAATAATCGTTTTCATTCCAATATTTTATGGACTCCGATGAAATTTTACTAGCAAAATACCTAAAGGCGGGTACGTTATTACTAAATACATATATGTTAAAACTATTATTGGACTTAAAACTGGACTTAATTTTCTACTTGGTTCTTTTAAAACTGAAAAAAGTGAAGAGTCAAGTTTTTCACTTGCGGATATTGTTAGTTGTATAGTAAAACTGGGTTTGTCGAAGAAATTAATTGTACCAGGCATTCAACTTGTTTTTCACATTTGATTGCTAAAGTTCTCGCTTAAGACATTTCTTACAGGAATTCACTTGGGTCTAAATTATAAATTTTCGATAAACTGCATTTTTTTCGTTTTTAAATTGTATGAGTAAGTAAGTTTTCTACATCATTCAGTGCATAAATTGAAAAAATAGATGAAATTGTCTTAACACTTTAAGTCATGCTTTTTCCTACTACATATTTTGACCTGAAATTTTGTACAAGGTGATTTTTGGAGTCGCTGATCACGAATATGAGGTTATATTTTCATAATTTTCAAATCCAAGAGAGTGGCCAAGATCCAAAAACTCCCGAGTACAAAAATTCAGACCAGAATATGCAGTAAAACATTTTTGACAGCGGTATAAATAGGTGGTGCTCTGGCAGTACCACTGAGACTCAAAGGGTTAAAATATATATTCTGCTATGAATATTATCTTATGAAAATGTCAACTTTTTCCATAATTTCATAAAACATTTTTACTGACGAACTGAATAAATAGCTGCTTGTTGTCTATGTATCCCAGAAAAAGTTTCTTAATTGAAACGCTTAACTACTAGCTATAACACTTCTAACCCTATCAAAATATTATTAACAGCCAGTATATGATATTCAATATACCATATAACTGTATCCTAGATATTTAATTAATGTAAAACTGACAGTAAACTCACGTACGACGATCTAAGTTTGTCATTTACGTATGTATCAATTGTTTTACCGGAGCAGACAGACGTAAGACTTTCTTTAGGAAAATGTAAAATCAGAAATGAGTGGCAATAATTTTTTTATCACGACTGGCCACTAGGAGAATAACTGATCACTATGATTTTAAATAATTTATCTCGTAATGAACGATCCGCACAATTGAAGTATTATTATTACTGATCAGACAGTACTACAGAAAATGCGCGTTTGGCACGCAACGTGAAGAGAGTTTAATAATGCTTATGTTTTCACAAATAATTATGTAATAAAACATCTTCTAAGAATATACTATCAACTCCATAGACACCAGGTCACAAGGCTACGTAGTCAGAGGATTTAGCTAAGCCCTTGTGTATGGATGTGAACGCCCGATATCCTCTGCAGTCACCAGACTTCGATACCAATAAAGAAAGACTTGCAAACTTTTTCTCTGAATTCAGTTTGGAAGTTCACAACACAATCGAAGAAGGCCCTACAAATAGCTTCGCACGAAGAGAACCATTTTTTGATATAACTGCGACAATCCAGAGTCTGTCGCGGTAGTTTACTAAGTAATTAGTCGATTGTGAGTAGATTCAGAAGTCTGATTATTTTGCTATTGAGACTCAGCTTCGTCGGAGCCAAGTGCAGGGTGAAACATACGGGGAAGCGACCTGACGGTTTTATGTTAAAGCCGGCAATTGGGAGGATTTAGGTTAGATGATACCCCAGTTCAAGAGCACACTATTTGCTGGATCAGTGGACTCTTTGGCACAAAATAGTGAATTCGCACAAACACTCTTACAAACGAATTCACAGGACTTTGCAAACAATTCATGCCGCGTGATAAAGCACGTCCCCAGTGGGATAAATGTCTATCACGTTTGAAGCACAACGTATATCGATTGCGACATCGACATCAGGGCACAAAAAAGTCCGGTGCGGATACATACTGAATCGAAGTAGCAAAACTTCGATACCATAAGCAGGTAAGAAAGTACTCTTGAGCCATGAGGCAAGCGAAAACAAAAAGAGGAAAGAAGTTCGTTACAATCAGTGAGAATAAAGTAAAATGGTTTAAAGTTCATAAGTTAGCAGTAGACGAGATGCGAAGCGAAAAAGTTAAAGAATATAAGAGAGGATGGCGTTTCTATTACCTCACCTGCACAAGGCTCTGCCTCTCTTCCCTTCTTTATGCTTTCATATTCCACATTCCATCTTCAGCATGCGAAATCAAATAGCGTGGAAATCTCTGTGATATCAGAGCAGTCAAAAATTTTGCAGGTTAATTCTCATCACTGCTGCACGGTCCGAGCATTACATTGTCGTGACCTGGTAGGGAAATATACAAATGCTTCCCTGATTCAAAAACTTTGTTGTAAGATAAAAGAGGTTGTTAAGGAAGACACCAAAGACGGATCCTTTATACTATTTGGAGGTGACTTGTGAACGATTGCAGGAAGACAAACTGCGAGCTCTCACAATCACAGCAAAACTGAACTTGACTTATCTACAAGAGGAAGAAGGACTGAATTTATGTCCCATTATCCTAGTAGAAAGATTTTTCTATGAGTTTTTACTGAAAAACTGCTACTTTCTATACAAAAGTAGAACATCATAGAATAAAAAAAAAAGCATAGAAAATGAGGGCTCAAGAAGTACACTTTTCTATCGCTTTTTCTTTCAAGCTACACCTTTGACGTTGAAATCTGTAGCTTTCTTCATCTTCCCATATTTTTATTATTCCTCATACCTTTGCGTTAACTCCAAGTACAGCTTTCTATGCTAGAGTACACTTATATATTACTAACATGAACATACAAGGAGACCTTGCGAGGTGGTCACCGTCGATTTAGCTGAGGCTTATATATGATAATCTACGTCGAAAATAATGAACCACGTATTTTTTTCTGCGGAAAAACATTTTGAATGGGTGAAAATGACCCCCAAAGTTGACACCCTATAAAGGTGATTTTTAATTTTCACATATTTCTAATCGGAATTTCCCAAAAAGGCCTCATACATTGAAAATAACATAAAAAATGATGAAAAATACTTTGATTTACATGTTAATAAAACTTACGAATATACATTTTTTTTTATCAAAAATGACAAAAATCGATAACTCCAAAACGATTTTTTTGACTAATTTTAATCGAAAAGGCATAAAAAATTACTAGATACGTGTCTTTGCAAATTTTAAAATATCATCGAAATCGATGCCAAAAACATTCCCTTTTTTCCCAGATTTGTACAAAAATGAGGGAGATAGATTATTTATTCATTGTACGTATTACATTTATGATAGTCATTGTTAAAATGTTCAAGACACAATAATTTCTTCCACCGTGCACAATGACAATAACCAAAATCGCAATTCAAAAATTTTCAATTCTTATTAATTAATTATTTATAGTCACGATAACAACCGAATAAAATACGTCGTAATTAGAGACTGAGAGATTTATGATTAGTTAAAATATTATTTTTTGTTATCGTCATGTGAGCAAACATAGATATAATTCTTATTACAGTCACTGAGGTACTATTTTTAAGTAAAGCTATTTCTGTTATTGTAATATACGGATTATTCAATGTTAGCATTTTGAACGAATATGACATATTTTGATAAGCTGAAAAATTGTAACATTATTTTTTCGCATTCATCTTCAATACTGTGGTGAATGAATATTTTTGCATCTTGTATTCATTTTAATTTTGGTTAATAGTCATTATTTTATATGTGTTGTGACGTTATTTTTGGGATAACGTCCTATTTACAGTATTTAAGGCTCAGTTTAGCCAACTTAGGGAGGTTCTCGGGACTTTTTAGTCCAAAGTGAATAAAATAACTTAAATAATTTACATAGTCAGAGCTCACATGAGCTATTTTATCGACTATTTTAGTCAATTAGACTTTCTTTTTAGTGAATAATTGTTTAATTGCTTGAATATTTCTATTTTTATTAGGATAAGTTATTTTTTTAGTCATTCTATTTGAATTAGTTGTAAGGAAGTTACATTATTAATGCAATTTATTATTGTTATCAGTCGCTATTATTGTTGATTATTAATTTTGTTGCGTAAACCAAGGCTGAGGGATTTGGGGTTAGAATCAAAATAATTAGTGTTAAAAATCTCAATAACAAGGGAGTAGGCAAAATCTAAAAAGTAAAGTTGGGAGACGCTGGGAGACGTTCCAGCCCTAAGGGTTGTAGTCACGGGGCTGTCGCCAGTGAAATGGGACTCCAAGGAGAAGATGGAAGTGTGGATGTGGTCTTAGGATTAAGTTTTGAGCCTAGGATTAAGTTGTTGAGTTTAGAATTAAATTTTGGTGCACCTTAGAATTAAGTGACCTCTCCACATGAAAATCTGGGAGAAGTCACGTGAAGATAATCACCAATGAGAAATGTGCCTTGATAATTTGAAAAGAATTAGACCCTGGAAGGGGAAAGAAGAACAAGAGAATGAAAGAACAAAGATTGAGAATTTTGGATTGAGATTTTTGCAAGGGAGTGGAGAGAGAGCCAAGCTCAGAGGCAGTCGAGTGCAAGCCACAGGAGAAGGCAGTCAAGACCAAGCCAAGACTGGAGTTTGAGGAGATAAAGATCCAGTGAAGGTTCAGTCAGCAAGCTAGAACACAGGAGAAGTACTGCTTCTGTGAAAGGAGGTCCAGAACAACTAGGACCAGGTTCAATAAAATTATTAACATCTAGAGCTCTGCTGAAACTGTAAGTTATTGAGATGAGTTTGTATTTGGGGGACTTGATGGTAAAGTTTATAGTTAAAAGGAATTGAAAGATGGAATAAAAGGAATCCGTGAGGCTTGGTTTGCTCTCGTACTCGTAGTCTTAAGTGTAGATTAGTTAAGTCTGATTGTTTAGTTAAATAACTTTGCTTTGATTAATTTTATTGAAAAAATATTTTGCGTTATTGAGTATTATTTTGAGTAAGAATTTAGCTTCGTTAAGGAAGAAAGAATTTTGAGTTAGATTAGTTGCGAAGAAATTATAGTTGCGTTACAGAGATAATATTCGGAGTTAAGATTATCAGTATTGTTTCTTAGAGAAAAGATTTTTATTGTTTTAAGTTAAGTTTTTAAGAATTGGTCCCGATCCAGAATTGTAACAATGAGAGAGAGTTATTTTATGTAATTGAAGAACTAAGGTAGTGTAATTAATTTTGAGTTTTGTGAAGTCAGACTTTGTAAAAGTTATTTGAGAGACCATTGAATAATTGTTAATATCGTAGAGTTTGAGTTTTAGGAAATAAAAATTGTAGTAAAAATATATTTCTTTCTTTAAATAATTTTCTGTAGCGTTCTAGAACCATCAACCCAAGTCATTATTTTTTTATTTAGTTTCTTTTACTTTTTTTTACTTTCTTTTGTGTTTGTTGGCCGGACACGACCCCTTTCCACAACCTACACAACTAAGGGCCAGGTTATACCCTGTTCAGGAGGGTCCTGATGATAGAAAACCATCGTGTAGTTAAGTTAGAATTAAGTTTTGGGAATTAGAATTAAGTTGGGATACTTTGAGTATTTGTTGAGTTATTATTGCGGTTGGTTAGTAAGTTTTGAGATTTTGTTGAGTAATTTTGGGATTTAGTGTTAAGTTTTGAGATATTGAGATTAGTTTTAAGTTGTGTTAGGTTAAGCTATACCAGTTTAGTTATTCTGGTGATTAAAAATAACTTGGCGCCCTAGGTAAAGTGGGAGTAGTCTCCCAGGGATGGTTTCAATCAGAACTCACACCTGAAGTAAGATGCTTATTTAGTATACCCTTTTATAGGGGTAGAAAAGTAACGTCACAGTGTGTAAAATCGTGTGCTCGATATAGAAATATTATTATCTTTTATTCTAAAAATTGTGTAGCACTCGATGGTTGAAAATGAAAGTTGACGCCATCGATGTTATCCAGTTACTTTTAACAACATTTTAAACTATGAAAATTATGGAGACACCTATAAATGTCGCAGAAATACAATTGAAGAATCACTTTGAACAAATATTATTGAATGCAATGAATGGGTATACTGATATCGAAATGATGGAGAAGAATTCATTGCATTTTGAAGAACCATATAAGGATTAAAAACCAGAAATTATAGAAGACGAAGAATATGCATCTGCAATCCATGAACCAAAAGTATCTGATGGAGCATGTAAAACTGATGAATAGAGCTTAAGTCATGGTGTAAATTGTGAGTTGTTGAGTATTGACGAAGAAGTATGAAGAAGAATTTAAGTATCGATAGTGTTAAGCAAAAGTTTAAAGCAGTCCGGTTTACTCGACAATTAGAACACTCGGCGCATCAATTGAACCAAGGTGGAACATACAAAGAAAAAATAGCTCAAATTTGCAAATATACATTGGAAACTTTAGAACTGCTATCGATGCGGGGATGATAGTCCATGATTCCGATTTTAAAAAATAGGCATTAATAGCTAGTAAAAATTTACAATTTAATGATCTCTGTTTTCAAGCATTTTCAACGTGGATGCTATTATTCACAAGTTCTCATCGTATTGTTTCTCGTAAAATTAACAAATTCATGTCATCAAAAAAGATTGAAAATCGTAAAATATTAAAACAAACATCAGAAGTATCCGTTAACGATGTAAAATCCAAAATTTCATCATATGGTTTAGACAACATATATAATTCTGATCGAAATGGCTTTTAATTAGAGGTACATTTAGAGAAGACTTTAGCTCCAGAAGGAGAAAAAAAAAATAGAGTGCACAGTTCAATGGGTTTTTCCGACAACTTACAGCTGTACGATACAACCAACGATATCAGCCGATGGCAAACTTTTCACTCCCCTTTTTCTTGTGTTAAAAGAGCCAACTGGGAAACTTGGTCCATGGGTAAAAGGATCATTTTTCAGAGCAGATAATGTACACGTAGAAATCTCGAAATCTGGAAATCTTACTTCAGGTAAAACATTCAAATATTATAATATATTATATATTCTGGAAGTTTAGATACTAATTTTTTGAGAACACTCCAAAATCTGGTTGAAGGATGTATTATTTTCGAATGTTGGAAAAAAAAGTTTACTTTTGATAGATTCGTAGACTGGACATTGTTCTGAAGCTGTCACGTCTGTCAAACCACTGGATAAAAGACTTTAAATAAAAATCATTTTTAAAGAGGCTACTCGACGATATCACTCAGTAGATGTTTTTAGGTTTAGAATATGGAAAAACTTTGTAAGACATTTTTCAGACAGTGTCCTATTACGAGGAGATGATTTCAATTTACACTTAAGAAATAATATTATTAAATTACAATCACCGACTCCTTACCAACTCTCGTCTCCGGGAAACATTAATCTTTTTTATTATTCATGGTTCTGATGTAGTTATACATTTATTAAACCAGATAAATTCAAAAATCTAGTCAATTTGGCATTTGGAGATAACTGTCTCTTTGTTAAATTCCGGGATGTAAAAATATTGCAATTATTCGTTGTGCATGGTCTAAAAAATCATTGTGTCTTGAACATTTTTACAATGATTATCATATATGTAATACGTACAATAAATAAATAATTTAACTTCTTCATTTTGGTACAAATTTGGCAAAATAAGGAATATTTTTTTGGCATCGATTTCATAGATTTTTTGTCATTTTTAAATCAAAGTATTTTTCATCATTTTTTATGTTATTTTCAATGTATGAGGCCTTTTTGGAAAATTTCGATTAGAAATATGTGAAAATTAAAAATCACCTTTATAGGGTGTCAACTTTGGGGGTCATTTTCACCCATTCAAAATGTTTTTCCGCAGAAAAAAAATACGTGGTTCATTATTTTCGACGTAGATTATCATATAGAAGCCTCAGCTAAATGGACGGTTACCAGCTTGCGAGGTTTCTTTTTGAGTCAAACGTTTTAAATGAAATGAAATAATTCGATTTTTTTTCTACACATGGCCCTCCCAACTCTTGCATGAATTACAGCTTTTTAGCGGAGAATAACAGGGCAAACAAAGTGAGGAAGCGGTGGCACAGCGACGAAAAAATGAGATGGCAGAGGCATGAGCGACAAAGGAAACACGATCAATGGAAAATTCAATCAAAAATGTATGGGTTTTTAAACATTTTTTTCCATGGTAAAAATCGTTTACAAACTATTATAATAATTAACAAAGAAAAAAATGTCATTTATGAATTTTTTTTTAGTGAAAATTTATTTTTGTTGTCGAATTCGTTTCTCTATCTGTAATTTGATGCTGAGTGATGTGATCAAGGCTTTTTTATATAAATTTAAATCAATATCGTTTAATAATATTCCACCATTGGCCTATTTGAAGAATATAAACATTTAGCCATGGTGTATGATGCATAGGACAAAATATTTAGTCCATTTTCGACAGTGAGACTGATTTAACCAAATCGCTATCGATAACTTACCGCCAGAAGTTATCGCGGTCGGTAATAAGTGCGGATCAGAATCCCCTTTTTAGGTTCAGCCGGTGTTGCAGGTGTCCAGGAGGCAAGATGTCCATATCCTTGATTCTAATTGAAACTTAATTTTTGGTATTATTTCCTCTTTGTTTAGCAGCCTTTTTTTTCTCTGCACCACATTTAGAGTGCATGTCTTCAAATTCAGTGCAATTTTCGTGTACCCGAGATTAGCCCGACTTGCATTCAAGCTGGTCCTCATAGAAAAGAATTTCATTATAATTTTCTCCATATTCGAGACAGTTATCACTTTCATTTAACTTCTTTTTCTTATTCTGATTTGCTATCATTTTTAATGGGACGTCGTCACTGCTATTAAGTAGTCTCTGAATAGCTTCTTTTTTACTAACACGCCGAACAGTATTTTTTTCGCCTCTTTATTACCGGAAGTTTGAACAACATGCAATAGATGCATTTACATTATCCTTTACTCTTAATGAAGTTTGAGGTTCGCTTGTGTGCTTGGAGTATTAGACGAAGTACCTGATGATTTTTGTATAAACCTATATGACACTGCCCCTGGATTTAAAGGATACACAAAGTCTCGTTGTGCAACGTCCTGGATATTGATTCAGCCAAAGTCGACATTGTTTATAGAAGTGGGTTTTTAATTATTTAAATACCGCACGATCTAAAAGCTGGAGATAATCCCACGTATGGCTTAGGATCGATGTCATAATAGTGTTGTTCTGATTTGCATATTCCAACATTTCGATGAAATTGCAATGAGTAGAATGGCCATCTAGCAGAAGAACAACTTTTCCCTCTAGTTTTTTGGAACAAAGTGTGTTTTTAGCTACTTTGAGAATATCTCTGAAGTTATATATGCTGATTTTTGAGACATAAAAAATTTTGATTCTAGAGGCATCCCATCTTTAAGCTCAAGTTTATTGTTTTTGCGCTTTATAATACAAGCAGGTGGTAGAAATTTGCCTTCAGAATTGCAGCAAGCTATAATGGTCATCGTCTCCCGTTTTTTAGTAGAAGCAATTGTGAAAACCGCCTTAGCACCCTTTTAAGCAAGCACATGTCCTTGACGACTATTTAACTGCAGACCTGACCCATCCATGTTAAATACGCAATTTGGTGGTAATACCATATTGACAAGCATAAGTACGCTTTCAAGAAGTCGAAAATATTCATTGACTTCTGTTTCATTCATCGCGTTGGCTCGAGCCAAAGAGACACTTTCTGATTTGCGTAAAGTAATATCTGTATTTCTGCTTAAAAGCATTAGTAAGCAGTCATATTTCGTTATTGAATCGATAATTCAATTTCAACCATTCGGCAAATTCGTAAGGTATTTTTCTAAAGTCTTTCATTGTCAACGGAAAGCCTTTGGCTTGCATCGTTTTGATATGAGCAACCAATCGCTTTTCGTGGTCCCATACGCCCCTTTTGGTGATTATTATTCTTTTATCTTCTTTCTAAGGTTCTGCTTGGAATTTTGTACTGGATAGCTACAGCAAGTACTAGTAATGTAATATGAAGGAGATTATTTATATATTCAGCTTAAAAAGAATTTTTTATATAATTTTTTTACGAATTATTATGTATTTTAAGATACTGTCTTCAAATCATGCAGACTCAATAGATTAAATCTTATGTAACATCAGATTCTGAACCGAAGTCGATAAAGGTCATACGACGCAATCAACTGAATATGACAAAAAAGGTTCACAATTTATGCAACATCCAACAATCAACATCTGAGAAACTAGAACGGTTACGGAATCTTCTATCTAGTCGTAGGCATATGTTTCAAGCATACCATCAACATCGTGACAATAAATAAAACTTTCATATACAGAGATTAGCAAATACCATGTATGTTCACATAAATGGCATGAAAAAATATCATTACGATAAAAGTTGGTTAAAATAAATAAATATTTTAAAATATTGATCTTTATCAATTTTTTCCAGAGTTCTCCAGAAACAACAAAAATATTGAGCGCATTAAATGGATTGAAAATTCAAAAACATTCTCAGTACTTAAAACAATGGTTTTATAAAATAATAGAAGAGAATACCCGTCTAGAAGAAGAATTAGCAAATGAATAAGAGAAACAGAAAAATTTGGAAAACTAACATCATATGATAAAAATTTATTTTTATGTATATCATTCATAGAACGAGAGTCAATGCCAGAGTCAGCAGTGACACAGAATAGAACAACTGCAAAAAATGAAATTGAGAAACAGGAAGTGGTTAAAAAAATTAAATTGGGAATGATTAATGAAGTCACGAAAGATATCAATTTTAAAATAAGCCGTGGGGGTTCTTAAGTTCTTGAATGCAGGACTCCTAGAGCCTGGATATCTTAAGGTCTTCACGCTTAGACATAGGTGAGACCCATTGTCTTTAGAAAATAACTGGATCCTTGTGAATCACCGCTTCCCGGACCTTCTGGTTCGTTTTCTGACACTTATGAGGAGACAAATGGAACTGATAGTAATAACATAAACTACTAAGACTGATTCTGGGTAACTGAAATCACCTCGAGCGCCAGACATGACAGATTAGGCCATATCAATTGACTGAAATTAACGAGTACTGCAATCTGCTCTATTCATACGTTTACCTTTGCTTGAGCTTAGTCCATTAGACTATCAACGGGTACAGGTTCCTCTGGACCAACTGATTATCTGAAAGACTTACTTATTCTGGACTGTTTTTTTTAGAGTTACTGAATTAAATTTTACTGACTTCAATTAAGGTTAATTCTATTATTTATTCATATAAAGGACTTTTTATCATGTACATAAAATTGACAATATATCATAAATCGTTATGAATCTATATAATACAAATTGTTACTGATATAACTGATAACTGGTTTTCCCGCTGGTTTACAATATAATCATTATAAAGAGAGCTCTCATCAATATGCTTCTATAACCTGACTTTCTGGTTTGCTTTTGTCTTAACTTTAGCAACTGTAATTACTGATTTAATAACATTTTGATTAACTAAACAAGCCTAATAACCGAGACCCCTCGCACAACGCCTAGGAGAACAACCAACACAGGAACTGGTACTTAGGTACGAGATAATCTAATCTCTCAGACTTGCTCTACGAAAGCCACGAACATCTTTTAAATACCCAGGAACAATACCTTAAGGCTGTTCACTCGTACTACTTTACACAGTAAAGCTGCAATTTACTGATTACCGAGAATATCGTTACCAGCTGGTCATTGTTGCTTTTATAGCGCCAGGAGCTCTTGAACTGTCAGCTCTTTGTTTGCCGGTTACGGTCTCTCTTGATTCTGTTAACTCTCGCGAATCTCTGTTTGCAAAGCATCCACAGGTTGCTTCTCGTAGCCGTATTTTCCACCCCTCCGTCCTCGCTATGACATGCAGTTCTGATCATGTCACAATTTAAACCATAAAGTCAACAGCTTGAAAGTACTTTTGATAACATTTTAAAAGAAACCAAAGATCAGTGTTTCATGAGGAATTTATAGTTTATAATATAGGAAGTAAATAAATTAGCATTTAGATATGTCCGTGACCAAAGCAATGTCGAAGTCCTAATATTGTCACCTGTTACTGGTTCCGACGTCAGCAGATGCCAGAGACGTGAATTGCTCAACAAACTACTATGACTTGAATAAATACTACGTTTAATCGAGTTATATTGTCGCTAGAAAAAATTGAACTCGACAGAAGACAGCAGTTCAAAAATGAATAGAAGCAGAGATAATCATGAAATAGAAGAAGGAATTGAAAGTGAAACAGGAAAATCTACTAAAAAACGGAAAGCCATATTAGCAGAAAATACAGTAGACAAAAAAAGAAATTCATAAATGAAGAAATCGACATAAAGAGACGTCAAAAGAAGACTTGGCGAGGTAATGGTAACTTCAAGACTATACAATCATTAGTTACAAGTGGTATTTATTCTTAACAAAATTAGTTTTTGATACAATTATTTATGGATATGGTATAAGAAATATCTATGGTTCCTCATATTATCTTTTATTTATCTTTTAAGACGCATGTATTTATTTTATTCTTTATGAAGCTCAAAATTAAAATAATAATTGTAACAATATTAATTCAAATGACAAAACAGAAGGCGATAATTTTAAAAATACTGAAAATGAAAATTCGAAAATAGAGGTTATTACAGATCTACCTTAACTTAAGGAAACTTCACCAACAATTCCTCATGATTTTCAAGAAACTATAAGTCAACAAAATTAATCGCAAATTTGTTATCCAAAATAGATAGAAAAACATCAGTGGTCTGCAGTGGTCTGAGTGCGACCCGAAAGGTCCACACGACCAACTTCTCAGCGGAAAAAATGAAAAAACACCATATTTTTTGTATTTATAATAAATATTATTATTAATAAAAATATTTTTACAACTATTAGTATTGTTATTATTATTTTAAATTTAAGCATAAAAATGCTGGTAGAGGGTAACACCATCACCACGCCCTCTATTCTATCTGTGGTCTTCTCATCTTCGACCACCTCCTCTTCCTCTTCCTTTTCCTCCTCCAACTCTATTTGGTGAGCACCCCTATTCTTCCCTCTAACTGTAAATGATAATAATAGAAAATCAAAATAAATATAAATAAATAAATGAATAAAAGAAAAAAAAAATAAACAATAAATGAATTTACAAATATATAAAAAAACAAATAAATAAAAAATATCAGTGCTCTGCAGTGGTCTGGGTGCGACCCGAAAGGTCCACACGACCAACTTCCCAGTGGAAAAAAAAAACAATTTGAATAGAACCCCGTTTCCATTTTTTATAACAAATGGAATTGTAATAAACGAAATGAGTCTGTTTATATTCATTTGATATGGTTAGTTACTTTATTTCGGTAAAAGAAAAAATTGTGCGTGGGAAGAATTCGAATGTCCCTCATAGATCCTCTTTTTCATTATTTACAACGAATTTCATTGTTATACATGAAAAAAGTATGTTTTCATTTATGTTATACGGTTGGTAACATTTTTTTAGTAGACGAAAACATTATGCGTTGAAAGTTCTCATATATATAGAAAGGGTCCCTATTTTTATTGTTTATAACAATTTAAAACTTATTATTTAAATATTACTATGATCAATAATCACTTGTTAGTAACAATGTTCAATTGTTATGAACACAATTCCATATTATTGACAATTATTATTGACTATTATAGCATCTTTAATGCTGTTTTCTCAATCCTGACAAGAGTTTAAAATTCTTTCATTGCTGATATTGTTTTTAACTTCCCAGTGGGAAGTTATAGTAATGGGTCCGATTTTGCGAATCGCTAATTCTGACATATCTCCACGTTTTAAGGTCCCCAGAGTTGAATACGATAGTTTTTACGTGGACGTCTGTGTGTGTGTATGTACGTATGTGCGTATGGTCGTACGTGCGTTCGGAATTATTTTTCGCCTCGATTATCTTGAGAACAAAAAATGATATCGACGTGGGACTAACTGCATTCGACGCGCAATTACGTAACTTAGAACTGATTAGATTTTCAGAAAAACCGGTAAAGCCATTTTTTTGGGAGAATTAAAAAACTGGAAAAAAAGAAAATTACTTGAATTTTGCAATTTATAAATTATACCATTTTTTAGATGGAATTTCGAGATCTTTTGAAAAATATGAATATCGAATCTTTAGAATAATTGTACAGAAATATGACGACAGTATTTCATAAAAAAAAAATTTTTAAAAAACGAAATCAGCAATAAAAAAATTTAAAACTTGTGTTGGGATGGATAAAATAGCGTTGAGGATAATAAAATAGTCAATGATCTTTGTTAATAATAAGAAATTGTGTTTATTAATTGTGTTTATAAATTAATAAATAAGTAAGTAACAAAATAACAATAAAAGAAAATAGAAAAAAATTACTCAATAAGCGAATAAAAATTGATAAAAAAAAAGGAATAAATTAAGTAACAAATATATAATTCAATAAATGACTGAATCAATACAAAAATAAATTCATCAGCTGATAAAGAATGAAAGAAAAGAATTGACCATTATTAGAAGATAAAATAAAAATAATAATTTACACTCACTTTTTATTTTGGTTTCGGGGGGTACGTTTTTGCAAGGGGGCTCCAGAGATGTCATCTCGACATATCTAGAAATTCTGGGAGAGAAAAAACATAAAATAAGTTATGAAAATGGATTCTCAAAGTAAGTAATCATATATTATTTATTCACAAAAATAAATTATTACTTTGTGAATCCATATTTTTTGTGTTTAACCTGTAATATAGAATGTAAATTATTATTTAAAAACAAAAATTAAGCCATGTTTATTATTGGATTTTATGTTAATAAGTAATAAATTAATAACTAATTGTGAATATTTAATTTCTTTGTCATTTATGCGCAAAAGTGTCACACGTGCGACAATAACCTATGTTGTGTACACTTTTCTGTAAGATTGATGAAGACGATAAACACGTACAGTTAATTGTTAATTTATTACTTAATAACATAAAATAAATGAGAGTTTATAAATGATGATAATTACATACGTTTTATCATTATTTATTAACCAGTAATAAAATTAAAATATACACTACTTACCAATCAAAGACTGCACGGGCTTTTTTTATTGTTCTTTTTTTTTATCTTATGTTTTCAATTTTTTTTTCTTCTATCAATTTATTCATTCGTTTTTTTTATTTACTTATTAATTTATGTATTTGTTTTTTTTTTACATATTCGTTAATTTATTCATTGTTTATCTGTTTTTTCATTTATCTTTCTATTTATTTATTTGTTTTTTTATATATTTGTAAATTCATTTATTGTTTATTTTTTTTTTCTTTTATTCATTTATTTATTTATATTTATTTTGATTTTCTATTATTATCATTTACAGTTAGAGGGAAGAATAGGGGTGCTCACCAAATAGAGTTGGAGGAGGAAAAGGAAGAGGAAGAGGAGGTGGTCGAAGATGAGAAGACCACAGATAGAATAGAGGGCGTGGTGATGGTGTTACCCTCTACCAGCATTTTTATGCTTAAATTTAAAATAATAATAACAATACTAATAGTTGTAAAAATATTTTTATTAATAATAATATTTATTATAAATGCAAAAAATATGGCGTTTTTTCATTTTTTCCGCTGAGAAGTTGATCGTGTGGACCTTTCGTTTTCTTGTACAGTATTGGACATAAATGCTGTTCAATTTCTTGGTACTGTACCACTTACTATAGACAAAAAATGATACATCTTATACCTTGTTCAAACTCAACTGTGTACTGGAATCCAACTTCGATGGAAACGCTATTGAAAACCTAATTGTACGTAAATCTATTCAACTTAACTTCCTCACCTAAAATTTGCCTTAATAAAGCAAAACAAAGCAAATGAGTATGAAAATATTTCCTATAGAAACACCCTCAAGAACGACTAAACCCGTATTCATGACTAAAAAAGTAAATTGTTTTTTTAATAGCTAATTATCAGCAATTAATTAAACATGGATGTGCCGTGGGGTTGGGGATAAAAAGTGCGATTCCCCCTATAGACATCTCTAAAATTTCATTATTTTTGCTCTATCTCTTACCGTTCTTAAGATATGAGCATTTGTTTATAAAAAAGTCATTGATTATATATAAATAACGAAAAACTGATTTTATTTTCATTCATCATCTTATCATGTTATTGAATAATTAAACAATTAATTGATATTTATAAGGATATACTATTATTTATCATTGTCAGTATTATCACATGATGATATTTTATTCAGTTCATCATTAGCGCCTCAATAATCTGTACATTTTGTTTGCCAACTTAATTTTTTAACTATACTATAGTAATCTCACAACGGCACCAACTTTATAAAAAAAATTGTATATTTAAGAAAAATAAATCTGTATTTTTTTAAATCTTGTATATAGGGGCATGGCCAGTTATTCATTATTTAAAATAATTAATTTTGAAAGACAATAGCATACTTAATCTATTCCTGAAGTAAATTAATGAGGTTTACTGAAGTTTTTATGGTATGTTCAAGTCATTATATAAACATATTGCAATTTTAAAGTGTATAACCTCAACAGACTGTGATTTAAGCAGCATAAAGACAAGGTAGTGCCTTCGTCACCGCTATTTAAACTTGGCGTACAAGACACTACTGAAGTAAACGTGTCTCCTGATGTGACAGATATTGATTAAAAAAATATGTATTATCGATTCAATAACTAATTATTTTTCATTCACTCATATATTTATTTATTTTTCAATTATTTATTAATTTATTCATCCGTTGATTTATTTATTTGTGCATATATTCTTTTTCTTATTTATTTATTCTATTATTTATCATTATTACTACTTATGTATCTATGTATGTCTATGTTTTATTCATTTATCTATTTTCTTATTTTTCATTTATTTATTTATTTATGCACGTATTCATTTTTTTTTTCATTAATTAATTCATATATTTGTTCTTTTATTTATTCATTTATTTTTATAATTATTATTTCTCTATTAAAACGTAAATAAATTTTGTATATAGTATAAGAACATAGTTTAGTTTGTTATGTGCGGAGGGTTACTTAAAAAGGTCGGTAAACATTAATATTTTTGTAACTAATAAGAAACATTGTACTGTGTTACTAATTTATCGTAAATCTCGATATCATCTGTATATTCGTCAATTCATCGTAGATTATTAGATTATTAGACGTATTAGCGATCCACGTTGAAAAAATCTATTTTCCGTCTGTTTTAAGCGATTGGATTTAAATAATCTAGTAAATAATTTTTTAAATTGAATCTATTTTTCGCCTACTTTAAGCGATTGGACTTTAGTATATAATTTTTTTGATTAAATCTAAAAGCACAAAAAATACTGTCTGCCGCCATGAAAACAAAAAAACAGTCCCAAAAAACTAAAAAGAAAAAAGAAAGTATTGCAATAGACGAGGTAAAGTTGAAAATCGTGTTTCACCATGTATACTAAATCAACAAAGTGCGAGAAAAAAAAACAAAAAATTATACGCCAATTGCAAACAAACGCAAATTCTAAAAGTGTAGAAACCAAAAAGCAATGTTAAGAATGCGTAGATTATGAAAAAATTTGCAATATCGACAAGTTAAAAATATTAGAGCGCAACAAAGAATGACATTAATTTTTCCGTTCAAATAAAAATTCCTGAAATTTTTGCCGGATACAAATGTTTAAACGAAGTGAACAATTCAAAATCACTAAACAAAATTGAATTGATTCAAAAGTTCGGATGTTACGTCGTAAACTGCAACATATTAAAGATAATATTCTAAAGATGAAAACAAAACTGAAAGCGATTCAAGGATCCACAGTTTCTCAATGCTCCAGACCAGCAAGAATGATATCAGGTATGAAACATTCAAAGTGATATTATTACAATATTCTTGAAGTATTTGAAACCTGTATTCAACAAAAGAAAATTTAGTTTATTTAAAAATGAACACAATGATTCATTGGCCAGATTGAAACTGCAGTTCATTCAATTGAGAAAAGAAACACCATCAATAATATGTTGTTGCTGTGAAGGTATATTTTTCAAGCATACTGTTGTTCAATTAAATAAGTGAAAAATCATTAACAAAAGTGGAACTGAGTTTTTGATAAAAGTAACAAATTTTCCTTCCGATTATATATGTCATACATGTAAAAACTCAGCATATGGTGGTAATATCCATAAATTATCTACAAGTAATGAGTCAAAATTTGTAAATATATACCAAGAACTATTCAACAACTTTCTGATCTTGAAGAAAGAATAGTGTCACCAATATTAAGCTTCATGCAAGTCCATGCCTTAAAGCCGTATGCCTTAAATTCACAATTAGGATTAAAGGGAAGTGTGGTAAATATCCTTATTGATGTAAATGATATGCTGCAAGCATTACCACGTGATTTCAGCAACATGCAAACAATTCAAGTAAAATTAAAACGTCATGTTCTTCATAAAAGCCATTATATGTTCGAAACAATTAGACCTGGAATGATGTGCAAGGCACTTAAACACCTTATAAATACACCGTCATAAGAAAAATACGACATTAAGGAAGACAATGAATACTTCGAGTACTATGAAAATATGAATCTTTACGACAAAATTGATTTTACTGTCGACGAAGAAGATTCAAATGATGTTGAATCTGAATTAGTAACGGAAAATAACAATAACAACAATAATCAATATCAGTGCTCTGCAGTGGTCTGGGTGCGACCCGAAAGGTCCACACGACCAACTTCCCAGTGGAAAAAAAAAACAATTTGAATAGAACCCCGTTTCCATTTTTTATAACAAATGGAATTGTAATAAACGAAATGAGTCTGTTTATATTCATTTGATATGGTTAGTTACTTTATTTCGGTAAAAGAAAAAATTGTGCGTGGGAAGAATTCGAATGTCCCTCATAGATCCTCTTTTTCATTATTTACAACGAATTTCATTGTTATACATGAAAAAAGTATGTTTTCATTTATGTTATACGGTTGGTAACATTTTTTTAGTAGACGAAAACATTATGCGTTGAAAGTTCTCATATATATAGAAAGGGTCCCTATTTTTATTGTTTATAACAATTTAAAACTTATTATTTAAATATTACTATGATCAATAATCACTTGTTAGTAACAATGTTCAATTGTTATGAACACAATTCCATATTATTAACAATGATCATTGACTATTTTATTATCCTCAACGCTATTTTATCCATCCCAACACAAGTTTTGAATTTTTTTATTGCTGATTTCGTTTTTTAAAAATTTTTTTTTTATGAAATACTGTCGTCATATTTCTGTACAATTATTCTAAAGATTCGATATTCATATTTATTAAAAGATCTCGAAATTCCGTCTAAAAAATGGTATAATTTATAAATTGCAAAATTCAAGTAATTTTCTTTTTTTCCAGTATTTTAATTCTCCCAAAAAAATGGCTTTACCGGTTTTCCTGAAAATCTAATCAGTTCTAAGTTACGTAATTGCGCGTTGAATGCAGTTAGTCCCACGTCGATATCATTTTTTGTTCTCAAGATAATCGAGGCGAAAAATAATTCCGAACGCACGTACGACCATACGCACATACGTACATACACACACACAGACGTCTACGTAAAAACTATCGTATTCAACTCTGGGGACCTTAAAACGTGGAGATATGTCAAAATTAGCGACTCGCAAAATCGGACCCATTACTATTACTTCCCACTGGGAAGTTAATAAGTAAGATAATACAAATAACATTGATATGTACTAAATTAATAATGATGAAGTTCTATTCATCGACAATAACACAAACATTACGTCATTGTAGATGAAATTTCAATAGTAGGCTCTACTGTACTAGGTTATGTAAACACGAGATTAAGGCAAATAACTGGTGTTAATGAGCCGTTTGGTGGTATATCAGTACTTGGTGGTATATCAATTGCCTCCTGTAAAAGATAAACCTGTTTATCAAGTTTCGAACCAAAATTAAATAGCGCCACTCTTTGATATTAATCCTTTATGGGATCATTTTGACTTTCGTGAACTAACAGAAATTATGCATCAAAAGAATGATCTAGCATTTATCAATGCTCTAAATCATCTAGCTCTTGGAACTATGAAAACTGATGACATAAATTTAACTTTATCGATGCTGTATGTTGCCTTCAGCCGTGTCACCGAATGAAGTGGACTATTTATAATTAGTAAATTCAAATCACCAAATGTTTCTAAAAATTCAAAGGCTGTAAATCCAGCACTTGTTGAATTAGAACGTCTGAGATCTAAAAAATCATTGAAACTGTCATACAATAACTTAGAGACCGTCATAGGAACAAAAATAGAGTATCAAAACGTTGGTACATTACGAAAGCACCTTAATTATATGATTTCTGATACATGGTATTTGCGAGCGGATATCTTAGTATTTAGAAAATCTTTGACTGTGAAAGGAATGTAGTTGACATTGAAAATTTCAATATTGTTTTAAGAGTCGATCGTGATAAACATAATCATGGACTAATATGCTATGTGAAGAATGGTGTACAGTTCACAGTATTATCATCATTATCATTAACAAATAACACTTAAAGTAGAACAATAGAAAACACCAATCACTACGTTTAAGTGAGTTGACCGTAATTTAATTGTTTTTACACTTAAGAATTGTCTGATGGCTGTTTCTTCACCAAAAACAGTCTCCATCAGTGAATAGCAACATGCACACTATACACCTGAGTTGTTCAAGTGTGTGATATATATGTGAATGTCCGTGAGGCACTATGGCGTCGACGCTAGTTCAGCTTCGCGCCCAAAGACACTACAACTGACTTTACTGGACCACTGGTACTGATGAGAGTAATTTTGATGGTTTACTAATGTTCACGAGAATTGTCTGAGTCTGGTTGATCGTATTTTTTCACTACGAAAGGTGAGCTGACTGCAAAAACTGCGAATTGACTGCGTAAATTTCTACGAAGTTGACCGCGCAATTTGCCTGGAGCTAACTGACGCCACAAGTGCTCGACCGCGTGCTTGTTGGCGTCACTAGGGCCGTAGAGTTGCCTTCTGGGCCATGAGGGAAATACTTCCCGATGATTGGTCCAGTGAGTTGACTGACGCGCCGGTGGACAAGTCCAGCATTAACAATTTTTAAATATTTCCCGACTAACTGACTTGGGTCCCTCCAAGTCAGAACAGAGGGACATGTGCAATTATTCGCATTAAAAGTCGGAAATTGGTATTTGATTAGTGGCTACAAATCACCTATACAACAACAATGATGTTCAAAAAAAAATCGATTTCATCTTACAAAAATTGCCTTCTAGAAGTCTTATCCTATTAATGAGAGATTTCAATTATGACATCATTAATTACAATAACAACAAAAGTAATTTCCTGATCGATTGTTTAGAACGATATCAATTATTATATTTATCTAATAAACATATCAATATATTCCATGAAATAATGAATAGAAAACTAACTGCTCACGAAGTATATAATTCCGCACAAGATGTGGGATTCATAGGTGAATTTTTATATAATTTACAAGCAATACCTAGATCTGAAAATAATATTCAGATTATTTATAGCGGTAATATTAGTGTCAACATTGTAGGTCACTGGATTTGTACAAAATATGACGGTCGTGGCAACGTGCACATCTACGACAGTTCAAATAAGAATAACTTAGGAAAAGATCAAATCAAACTACTCCACGGCTGCTCTTACGGCCTTAAATCAACAATAAATGAATGCCTATTTTAGAATGAATTGACAGTTACTAGTTACTAGTCACTCGTTACTACTATACACTATCCAAACTGCAATACTGGAATTACTGAAAAATCTACGTTTTTTCAGTAATTCGTCCAAAGTACATATTACTTTTTTTTTTTGTTTTTTTGTTATAGGTTTATCTCATCATTGAGGAAGCACCAGCACTGCCACAAGAGAAAATTAAAGAACAGCTGTTAATATACGTTGTCAACAGATTTCTTTAAAGGATTACATCCCTTTTTCCTCTATTCGGATTGGGAAATATCTATTTATATACTGCTATTGATGTTTTATTTTGATAAATCTTATTTCACGATAGAAATAAAAGTCGAAAAACGGTACTCAACTAATCGAGAACTCCTTCACGCATATCAATGAGTCAACGTCAATTCCATCTCGTCAGCAATGATATACAGTATAATAATTGCTTCTAGAACACTTTTGAACGAAGTGTAAGTTTCTCCAAGTTATCAAGAACAATATAAAGACATAAAGTGAATCCGAATTATAAACGTGATACGCTAAATTATTACAATTTTTCTAATGATACTCTAAAGTGACTAAATAATATTGATAACAGACCAAGACTTTAACATTACCACACTCTTTATTCTCTTCGTGAATTATTCAACAATTATCAGTACTAGTGTCTCTGTCTTATTTTGAGGTCACTACCAGATAACTTTTATTAATTCATTTTGACTGGACGTCGAAAAAAAGGAAAATGACAACATCTGACATATCATGAAACCAATCCATCGTTTCGCCATTCGAGGTGATGTTAAACGTATTTCTGGATGAACCTACGAAAAGATTTGTGAAATTTTAGAAGCATTACTCGAAAATGCGATTTGTGACGCAATAACTTTTACCAAGCATGTCAAATGAAAGGCTGTCACAGCAGATGTAGTTTACGAATTTAAAGATTAGGGACGTACGCTATACGGATTCGGTGATTAAACATCAATTCGCTGAAATAATCAGGAAAAAATGGAAGAAATTAATGAAGATCGTAAAACACCAACATCTCATGCATAGCAGCTGTATTGAAGTGAAAGTCTAAAATTTTTTGAAAAATCAGCATAACACAAGACAAATCAGAACATAAAACAATAATATTCAGTATTCATAATTGATAAATGCCTCTAAAACTATTTTCGTAGTTAAATTAAGCCAATTACGCATACGTATTGTTTTGTAATAGTATAACCAAAAAATTATAAAATTTATTGACATTAAATGAAAAAAAAAATTAGAATTTATCATGAAAATAAATTTCTTTTCCTTTATAATCATTTAATTGTTATAGAAAAGAAAAATCATTCTTAATCATGAGACATAGTCAGTACCTTCGCTTTAAAAGAAAAAGAAAATTCCCGTCAGATAAACTTGAATACCTCGAATAGAACCCGTTTTCAATTGTATATAACAGATTTAATTGTTATAAACAAAAAAAGTGAGTTTTTTTCTGTCATACAGTTGGTAACTTTTTTTCAGTAAAATAAAACATTAGACGTTAATAAAACACAAATATGTTGAATAGAACATGTTTTCCATTCTTTATAACAAATGGAATTGTTATGAACGAAATGAGTGTGTTTTTATTCATTTGATATGGTTCGTTACTTCATTTCAGTAAAAGAAAAAATTGTGCATTAGAAGAATTCATTCTGCTTAAGGCAGCTGAAGTGTCCGGAAGTGTTTATCAACAGTTAACTAAACCGTGACAGTTTACTTAGTGCGACCTTAATAATAACCAAACTAGTACAAAAATCCAGACTATTAGCTTCTGGTATCATGTCTGCGGACAGTGATGGTGATATGGAGTTAGAAACCTGGCCCAACAGCATTCTAGTGGAGGCAAACTCTGAAAGAAGTACACCTGTTCTGACTTGGTCTAAGGTACTCTATCGACTGCCTAACATTTTTCTCCCCACCGAATAATTAGATGACTCAAGGTCTCTCCTGCCAACTCATGTTTCGCCAATTAGACAACTCTAATTATTTCCTAGACGTATATATCCCTTCTCGAAGGGCCTAGAAGCTTCGAGAACGCAGAGCTCAAGACTGTACAGACAATTCAAAGACTCTTTTATTGTTATTTTTCTGTTACTGTGATTTTAGTGTTTAATAAATCGTTAACTGTTACTGTTAAATAGTGTCAGCCAACTCATTTACACCGTTCAAGAGTCCCGACTGTTCTAGCATCCAAACATCCTAAAAAATACAGTCCACAAAGTCCCGACTTCTCACTCAGCCGACTCAAAATCAGAACATCTGGTCCTTCGAGCCGGATGGGGTCCGGCTTGGATGCATACTCCGAACAACTCTGAAGCAGTCGGTTGAACGGTGTATCTTTTCTTTGTAATGTTCGGTCAACTCAACATATTTCGCGGACAATTCACGTTAAGTTAAATTTCAGTTATTTTATTCAATTTTAGTCAGTGTTTAGATATTTTCAGACAACTCAATTTAGTTTTGGTGTAAATAACGTTGCAAACAATACTTGTTTACGCATTCTTGTGCCCAGTGACACTCAGAATTGTTGTAGTGCTTCAGAGATCCTCAGCCTTATTAACTCTTAGTGTCTTAAAGCGTGCTCGCGCGCACTTTTCAGTATTCTACGAATTCTCTGAGTGACCTTGCACGACTAAACAGCTGATTATTTTCTGGTGTACTATTAAGTGGGTCAATCGAGTTTGTGATTGATTTAATATCACCAGTGAGCGTGTTGGCTCCTTAGAATAATTGGAGTGAATTAAATCAAGTTTCTGGTTATAAAAAGTACACCGTGCAGATTAAGATATACTCAGTGATCATTGAAGTAATCAATTGATCAGTTAATCTCAGTTTTCGTGGTAAAGTATTGTGATTAGTCATAATTTCAGTCATCTCTCTAATGTTGAGTTGTGTAATCAATTTCATGTAATTTTTGTGTCTTAGAGACAACTCTCCATGCATTAGTGTAATGGTTATGCAGATAATCACAATTTAGAAAACATTGAATTCACTTTTGACAACTCTAGTGATCTCTAATGATCTAAGTGATTGATTCAGTGATTGTGACCTTGTTAACTAGTGCTTCAGCATGTCAAATGACAAGAACTTCAGTGTACCAGCCAACTCACCGTGTGAGAACATATTCTCACAAGACAACTCACATCAGCAAGACTCAATTATGTCATCAGGTTCGTCAACTCATTCACCAGACAATTCATCACAACATGGGTCAAGATCACCATCTCCTGAATCACGATTTAGCATAACACAACGCAGGTTATCAGCTCAGATGGAACGCTTCTTTCACCTCATAAAATTAAGAGATGACATTCTTGCTATGGATAAAACCAAGACGTCTATGGGCTTTATCGATAACACAATTGCTTCACTTGGGAAATTTTGGGAAACATTTTGTGCAGAGCATGATGCTATTGGAGATTCATGCCATGCCAGTGTGTTCGAGCATGAATACATGACTACTCATCTTGTCACTATGGCAATGAAGATTCATTATGCAGCCTCCTCTACTTTCAATAGAATTAAATCACATCTTGAGAAAGAAACTCATAGGACACGGTCAGAGTGGTCTTATGAGGAGAAACAACTCATTTTTTCTCATGTCGAACAACTCTTCAGTGATTTACTTCCAGTTTCGGCAACTCCTTCAGAACTTGACAAGCAAGTAGAGACTGTCAAGAAAAATCTTGATCTGCCTCAGGGGTTAGGGGTCCCTAGTCAATACTGGGACTACCCATTAATCTTCAGACTACTCAACCGTTTAAACTCCAAGTTCAGAGAAACCTGGATCCGTCAGAACAACACCACTATTGAACTCTCCTTCAAAATCAGGTGAGGGAAACTCATTACGACTAACCCTTATAAATCAACCAAACGGATGGCAAGTAGCACCAGGAAAAAGCTGTCACAACAAAAGGAAAAGACCAAACTTCGCTAGCGTGGACTCGATACAGTCTCCAATAAGCAACAATCCATTTCAACTGCTAGCTAATACCCAGCAAGAAGACAATTCAAATGACCAGTCAAATGGCACCCATACCACTCAAACTAACAACACTAGAGTTCCAAAACCCCCACCGATCTTCGTTCCAGGTGTTCAAGTCACCCAAACACTTGCTGACAAAATGAAGCAAGCAACCGAGGGCGATAGATATACCTATAAGACCATTGGTAACGACGGACGAATAAAAATCATGCCAAAGACTGTAGATGATTATAGGAAAATAATTAAAGTACTCAACGATGAGCAAGCAATATACCACACCTACCAACTGAAGCAAAATCGCGCATACAGAGTAGTCCTGCGATCTCTCCATCACTCAGTCCCACTAACTGACATAAAATCTGCCCTTGGAGAAAAAGGACACCAAGTCCGAAACATTTCACATGTGTTTCGAAAAGGTACACGTGACCCCCTACCTCTATATTTCATTGATTTAGAGCCCGAAGGCAACAACAAAGATGTTTACAAAATAGACCTACTATTAAATGCAAAAGTACGTTTCGAACCGCCAAAGAAGAACACTTCAATAGTGCAATGCACACGCTGCCAAATGTACGGCCATTCAAAATCCTACTGCAACAGACCTTCTCGCTGCGTTAAATGTAGTGAAGATCATCCCACTACTAGCTGTAAGAAAAGCAAAGATTCGCCAGCTAGATGCGCACTGTGTAACGGCGAACACACTGCAAATTATAAAGGATGTATTGAATACAAGAAACTACTAGACAAGCGTAAGCAAAACCAGGGGAGAGCTCACTGGTACCGGTCAACAACTATTCTACAACAAACAAACTACACATCTGACCACAAGCAAAGTCATCCACATTTAGCCTCACAGCCACACACACACTTATCAAATCACACCGATACTAGTTCTAGTAACCCATTAACATACGCTAATGCAGTCTCAAGGAAAACCCACTCAAATAATCAATCAACTGATATAACAATAACGACAGTAATAGAAAACTCATTCAACGAGTTCAAAATAATCCTAACCCGTCGAACTGAATTACTGAACACCATGTTAAACTTACTAACAACGGTAATCACCAGTCTATCTAGTAAAAAATGACTTATTCATATCAAATAGTTCTTTGGAACGCCAATGGTCTGGTCCAACATCGCCAGGGAGTCCAATCTTTTTTAGAGCTGAACAAAATTGATATTATGCTGATTTCTAAAACGCACTTCACTGACAGGAGCTTCTTTAGCATTCCAGGTTACACCACATATGACACCAAGCACCCTGATAGTAAGGCGCATGCAGGTACAGCTATTATAATCCGCAGAACAATTAGTCATTATGAACTGCAAAAATACGTGACAGATAAAATCCAAGCAACAAGTATAATAATCTCAGACTGGTAGGGTCCCCTAGCGTTATCAGCAGTATATTGCCCTCCTAAACACAACATTAAAACTCAGGATTTCCAAACCTTTTTTCACATGCTAGGGCACAGATTTATAGCAGGTGGAGACTATAATGCAAAACACCAGTTTTGGGGCTCTAGATTATCAACCATACGTGGAAAGCAGCTTTATTAAACATCAACTATTAAATCTCGTTACATCCACAATAAAAACACTGACTGGGACTCATATAGCGAAAATGTAAATAAACAGATAATATTGAACCAACCACTCAAAACAACAATAGACATTGATAATTCTCTCGAACACATCGCACAGGTATTGATAAAATCGGTGACCACTGCAACCCCTGAAACAACAGAAAAGGTACAAAACTACCCAAAGTATCTACATGATAAAATACTCAACAAAAGAAAACTTCGCAGAAGATGGCAACTGAGTAGACACCCAGAAGAAAAAGAAAAGCTAAACACAGCAATAAAAGATCTTAAGCAAGAGCTGCATGAATATAAGAACAATATTTTCCAAGCACATATCAGTAACCTCTCCAATACAGAAGAAACAGATTATTTACTATGGAAAGCCACCAGATACCTGAAAAAACCACAATAACATAACCACCCCGTAAGGAAAGATGACGGTAGCTGGGCAAGGAGTGACAATGATAAAGCAGAAGCATTCGCAAAGCACCTGCAGACTGTCTTTACCCTCAACACCTCCTGTCAAAATCAAGGTGACCAAGAACTCGAGATTCAACAATATCTCGAATCTCCTTTACCGATGGATACTCCAATAAAGCACTTTTCTCCACTTGAAGTAGAACATGTAATACGTAAAGTCTTAAAGTCAAAAAAATCTCCAGGTCTTGATGACATTACTCCTAAAATGCTTAAAGAAAGCTATAGTTTACATCACTTCAATGTTTAATGCTATAATTCGAACCTCATACTTCCCCACCCACTGGAAAACAGCAAAAATAATAGTCATACCGAAGCCAGGCAAGCCCATAGATAACGTGGTTACAGGTTAACGCGGTACAGGCCCATTAGTTTACTAGCAGTGCTATCGAAACTGTTTGAAAAACTACTACTAAAAAGGTTCTATCCATTAATAGAAGAACTTAAAATAATTCCTTCCCACCAGTTTGGCTTCAGAAAAAAACATGCAACTGTAGAGCAGGTCCACAGAATAGTTAAAATAATATCAGGCTCTCTAGAAAATAAACATTTCACTACAGCTGCCTTCCTGGACATCCAACAAGCATTAGATAGGGTTTGGCACAACGGATTACTGTACGAAATCAAAACGCTTACTCCAAAATATTATCTAATCATGAAATCTTATCTTGAAGATAGAAAATTTCAAATCCAAAGTGGACAATGCATCTCACGGTCACGACCAATTACAGCAGGAGTTCCCCAGGGAAGCGTGCTAGGGCCAATTCTATACTCCATCTTCACGTTGGATCTACCCACTAACTCTGATGTCACGGTTGCTACATTCGCAGACGACACGGCAATTTTAGCAACTCACCATAACCCAGTTGAAGCCTCAACAATCCTGCAAGACCATCTAAACAGAATCGAGCAATGGCTCAGTAAGTGGAAAATCAAAGCCAATGAAACCAAGTCAGTCAAGATCACCTTTTCTTTAACCAACATATGCTGTCCTCCCGTCACATTAAACAACCATCCGTTAACACCAGTGAACAGTGTCAGATATCTAGGACTGCACCTGGACAGCAAACTAACCTGGAAGAAACATGTGATGATAAAAAGAAAAGAGTTGGAATTAAAGCTGCGAAAACTGTATTGGATAGTGGGAAGAAAATCCAAACTATCCCTGGAAAATAAAGTATTAACATACAAGGTCATACTCCAACCAATTTGGGCCTATGGAATCCAACTATGGGGATCCTGTGTTGAAAGCACCATTGACATCATCCAGAGGTTTCAATCCAAGACCTTGAGAGTCCTGGCCAATGCACCATGGTATGTTTCAAACAACACGCTTCATAACGGCCTAAACATGAAAACAATAGTAAAGGTCATCGAAACACATAGCAGTAAATATGTTACCCGCCTAAATAATCATCAAAATCAACTAGCTCTCGACACACTGGACCGCACCCACGTCTAAAAAAGAAAACTAGCCCCCTGGATCTACCAAACAGATTAAAATAAGCCACAAAGTGACGATTAATGGAAAATCCTTCGAGTACATCAACCCTACCGCTATCAAAATTACTCATTGTCACATTATGACAGATTGTAGTTAACTCAAAACAATAAATAAAAAAAAAAAAAAAGAAGAATTCAAATATACCCCATAGATCCTTTTTTTCATTATTTATAACAAATTTCATTGTTATAAACGAAGAAAGTATGTTTTCATTTATGTCATACAGTGGGTAATATTTTTTTAGTAAAAGAAAAAATTATGCGTTGAAAGTACTCATATATATAGCATGGATCCCTATTTTTGTTGTTTATAACAAATTTAAAACTTTTTATTTAAATATTGCCATGATCAAAAATCATTTGTTAGTAACAATGTTTAATTGTTATAGACATAATTTCATATTATTAACAATTATTATTAACTATTATAGGGTCTTTAATGCTGTTTTCTCGAGATAATCGACCAGGAAAATTCCGATCGAACGTACGCACATACGTACATACACACGCAGACGTCCACTGGAAAACGATCGTATTCGACTCTGGAGACCTTAAAACGTGAAGATATGTCAAAATTCGGGATTCGAAAAATCGTACTTATTCCTATAACTTTCCACTGGGAAGTTAAAAAGATAAAAAAAATTGAATCAATTAATCATTTGAATTAATTTTTCAATTCATATTTAATACTTATCATTATGTTAATTAACCTTATATTAACTGTTAAAAATTCATTTGGATTATAAATTAGTTGTAAATTTTCAATATAGTTAATATTTCTTTAATTTGAAATTTGATCCCTAAATGTTCCGATATCACCCACATCTTTTTAGCTCTAAATAACAACGGCTAGGGAGAGAGCAGATCATTTGGATAATCTTGTTTCCCTGTTACGTAAATATATCGTTACCTCAATGAGAGTCTCGAAAACTTTTTCTATCAGATAGATGATTTCCTTTTCGATGTTTATGAACCAAGTCGCATATTTCGGGGAGTCGCAGACTCTTTCAGTTTGTTTCCCATTTTGCAAAGAATATCCTTTTCGAATACGTCCCTGACTATATCGAGAACGTCCTTTTTGACCTAGTTGACAACCGACATATTTATTTAAAAAATCTCTATTACGAAGTAAATCGATTGTTGAGATATCGCCAGTCCCGTCATTATAATGATTATCTCCACTGCTCATATCATGATTGTCATTCTTACTCCAACCACCATCGCGATGATTGTAATTATTGCCAAGATCGATATAACCTTGAACGTCAATCTGGAGAGTTTACTTCGATCTTTCGGAATCACGGTTATATCTCCGTATACTTATATCAACCACTTAAAGTACCATGATTATATGAAACTATAACATCTGTAACTACGACTAACATCACGGACGATGTGGATGACCCTGCACGTCTCGATGAGAACCAGGAAACTTAGGTTTTTCTGACGTTATCCTATCCTGAGGCTCTCTCTCCTCTCCTAATAGCTGCAGACAAATATACTGACAAAATATACATACATCTCGAACGGACCCGATACTACAGGAATTAAAGAGACAAGCGACCAAAGGGTTGAAACGCCTGGAGAATATCTTTTTTGTAGAAAATCGAATCCGCTACAAATAAGTCTGCGAGAGCACCTGTCTATCGTGAACAGGTAAAAATGTACAGCGCTGCAAAAGCGTGCTGAATATTGAGCATTTTAGGCGCTTTGACAGAATATGCCGTTGAGCGCCTTTTTAATTAACATTTAAAAAACAAAAATTTCTAGCATTAAAAAAAATTTGAGAAAATTCTAGAATGTTCGGAATCGTTTTTTGAACGTTTTCTCCTCAAAGTTTGAGAAAAAACTGAATTTTTTTGATTTCTTACATTATCTAAAAAGTTTTTTGTTTTAATTTTTTCCGTGAACTTTGCACCTTTATATCTTTTTAGTCTGAAGGCACATTTTATAGCCAATTCAGAAGCAGATATGATTATTGCTGCTTTATAAAATGGCTATTTCAGTTTTTAAAAAAAAATTTGTTTAATATTGTGGAAACTGAAATGCTGTTTTTGGATCCTTTTACCCTTATTTTGGAAGTAAATTTATTTCCTAATCAAACAATTATTTACAGCAAAGTTTATATCTCCCTAGAAGAGTATAAAACAACTTTTTAAAAATTTTCTAAGTATTTGCGATTGATCAATTTTATAAACAAATGCGTAATTTTTCAATTATTCATAATTCTTTTAAATTCAATTTATAGGCTCTTTATAAACAATTATTAACAGAATGTTGGATTTATTAAAAATTCACTAGTAGTATGTGAATTTTTAATTTTTTTTAATACAAATAGGTCCAATAACACATATGGTTATTCAAAAATTATTTTTTCAATAATGAGCGATGCTCTTCCTAATGATGAATGAAGAAAAAGTACAAAATTTTTTTTAATTGTTTTTTAAGCTATATTTTTATAATTAACAGTTTTTTTTACTTCTTATATTCTTTCCAGTTACTTCATCATTTGTACAAAGTAGCTGTCACTGATTTATTTTTCCTAAAAATTTTTTATATTTATTTATTAGTCATTCAGAAATATTTTTTTACATTTCTTCTATTTTTTCAAATTTGTGGATAATTGTTTTTATTTTTTTATGAAAAAATTTTTTTCACACACTTTTTTCGTGCGATTTGGTATATTTTTGGTGTTTTCTCTTTAACTTTTACTCATTCGGGGTCATTTTCAAGTTCTTTAACTATTAAATTCTACACATCGCAACTGTCATCTACAACTTGCTAAACTCTAATGATCTAAGATTTCTAGCAGAGATTTGTCACTAGTTTGGCTTTTTAAAATCGAAACAAGTTATCCAGAGTACATCTTCTGACATCACACATCCTTCATACTAGGCCATATCATATTTTCTAGTTATACCAATTTGTTCTTGTCTTCCTCATTTAAATTATACAGAAATAATAATTCACTAAATTCTTAACTCTATCGAGCAATCGTCAAGAGTCATCATTGCCTCTTCTGTTCGTACACCCAGATGCCGTTATGTCGCCTAAAACACAAAAAAGAAAGAGATAAATAGAAAAAACAAATTGATAATCATCGATGACTGTGTGTCAGATTAACAAACTCTAAAACTTACTCTGGAAACTCTGAGTAGCATTCAATGTTGTCCTGGGAAAACTCTTGGAGCCAATGAGCCGGCTCATCCTGAAACTGTATCCGCCGAAACCCAGCAAGATCCAAGTGGCTTTCCAAGGCCAACATATCGTGGATGCCGTACAGGTCTTCAAGCACGTCTCCGCAGATCTGCCGTACCAGTTCCAAGATAGACATAGCTCGACGAACTCACACGGGTCCCATCAGGAGATCTTCCAACAGCCAGCATACTCGAATAAAATCTTGAGCACCAGAGAAGGGAATAAATATCTTCTTCACCAAGAGAACCAAAAAAGGGGATCATCCAAAAAACTTCCGTAACCTCTGAAGAAGTTGATATCTAGATGATGCACCACACAGAGCTCTTTCTCGTGATCACTTTGAAAGTTAACTCAAAACTAAACATCGTGACTTTGACCATTTATTCTCGACTTTAACAAAAATTACGGAAGAGGAAATACCTAATCAAATAACAACACTAAGCGTACGTAAATGCAAATTCTTCTGTTTTAGTCACATTTTTAGTTTTAACAAAATTTACTGGAAAATTAGTAAAACTCAGCTACAACTCCACTCCATACATTAATATTCAATATAAACATTAACATGATTATCAATATTTCCATAAAAATGAAAACAGGAAAGCCTAGAATTGTGAAAGAGAAGTCTAAACACTCATAGACAATCAATTCTACCTAATAGTAACATGATAGCTTAATTTTTTCTCCTTCTCCTTATTTCTTAACCTTGCTATGTCCTACTAATCTTATATCCCCTATTAACGTATGTTCAAGACCTACGAGAAAATGCAAAAAAGAGAAAAATAGAAGACAAAAGGATGGATGGAAGTCACAACAACATCCAAACTAGCCCATGCACTATCTACGGGTACTTCTTGAAGTGCAATAACAACATCACTCTGCAAAAGATGTAGATTCAGAGGGTACATTATTCTTAGACCCTTTACCTGGTCTCTTCAACCCACTACTGGTTTAACATCAACTTCTATCCCACCATCAACGGGGAAGAGAATTATCAAGAACAATATTCAACGTTGAATTCAGTCAACATCTATCAACCAGAAAAAGGAGAGATTCGTATTCACCAGTAATATAAAAACACCGAAACATTCAGTCGAGTCATTGCCACATGAACATCTGACCTTTGAGAAAGAGCGTGATGTTTGCATTTTATCAACTGTTGATGAGAAAAACTCATCTAAAAACAAGCTGATTCTAATGCTTCATTCTCAATATTCATCTAACTACTGTTTTTCAGCAGTGCAACATTTCCCTTAAACTGACTTGTCCATATCTTCTGGACACATCGCATTCCCATACCCCCAGTTTTCCTATTTCCAATGCTGAAGCTTTAATTTGCCACGTTAACTTATCTTTTGACTCTTACTAGTAAGAAGAATCACTTCAGTACCTTCTCAACACATTTTCTCTTTCACAAATCTTCGATTATCCGTGAATCGTAAATTATTACCAACATTTATATTCTTACTGGCATTCCATATTACTTTTTAGTTTTCATTGAATGTTAAATTCATTATGGTTTATGCAAGAATACTATTATCAACTCAAATAATGCGCAAATTGTAATTCTATACTATATCATATATCATAACACACTAGTCCTACATATTGAGGTGCTGCTTTAGTTTACATAAATTCTTATGCAGTCATTTATTCTATGTCAGTGGAAATTTGACTTGAATTTCATGTCTTTACTCATGCATTATGTATAATAACTTAAGCTCTTGTAATACTTAATTATTGATTACCAGTAGATAAAAAACTCAGGAAGTAATCCAAAATTCAGTCATCAGTATCGCACTGGCCAAACCCTCTTTTTAACCTCAATAACCTTCAACCTTATTCCTTACATCCATCTATTTCGTCCCTTGAAAGGAACAGGTAAATCGAGAGGGGATAAAGAACCTTAATTCTCTCAATTAATTAATAATAAATATCTTCGGATATAATAATGTTCGATCTGCGCGTTATGAAGGGAAGTTTCAAATGACAGGTATTTTTTAGTATATGGTTAACTCTCTTTTGCTCCCCGTTCATGTCTGAAAACTCAATTTGACTGGTAAAATTTCATTTAAGAATATTTTAATGATTCGTTAAATCGAACGATTGACTGAAGTTCAGTTGACAATTTTCAAGTATTCAATTCTTGACATTTATTTCTATTTTTGATGAAGGTCATATTGTTACTTGAATATTTGTTTTTTTTTAAAGTTTATCAATAAATGTCTGTTTGTTATAATAATGGGGAATGTGATGAAGTTTGAGTGCAATCAGTGAAATTTTTAAATATTAAGGATTTACCAAAAGTGTTTGAAGATCTACAAAATTACTTTTGTGTTACATTGAAGGAGAAGATATTTCGAGTATTTGTAACAACTTGAGATTGCTGGACTGAGAAGAATTTGTGCGCTGATTATTTCTTGAACATTCCCATCGTGGAGTAAAGTAATTATAAGATGTAAAAACATTATCATATCATTGTTAACAATCCAAATGAAAAACATTATAATTAGAAAAAAATTGGTAGCGGCCAAAATGCTAAACAAGGTATCTTGAACTAACAGGGCTTTTTTCTCTTTTAATATTTAATTTTAAAAGAATTTATTATTTTAAAGAATTATCGCAATGAAGTTCCATCTTACGAGAACCCTCACCTCAGTTAATGGAATAGATTTGATCAGCAATTTCACTTAAGGATCGAAGAGTTGACTGATAATGTTGGCTTGACACGAAGTAAGCTTGGATAAGGGTAGATAGAAGTGCTTCCTCAAGAAGACGTTGACGCACTGAATACTCTTCTCGTTCACTTCACTTTTTTCAAACACGAATTACAAGTTGATATAAATTATAATTGATAACAAAAATAAACCTCAAGAAGAGATTTGTTGTTATATTGTGTTTTGAGTCTTTTTGGAAGGCGTCTCAGTACGCATATAAACTGAGAAGATTCTATATCAGATCTTAAGCAGGTCCTAGAGGTTTGAGTTAATAAATACTTCGTTGAAAAAACTGAAGAAAATCTTTGTAAAATTTTTAACTAACTAACGCGTGGTGGTCAGCGAGCGCGGGGCAATCAAGCCTGCATATCACCGTCTTGTTAGCTAATTAACCGAAGAGTTATGGTTAACGACGGTTTTATAGTAGTGAATTGGCCTAGAAATTGAGGAAATTTAGGACAGAAACGGAAAACTACCTAGTTTCCACATTAATGTCTCAATGAGATATTAGGACAAAATTAAATATTGTTAAAATAAATAATTCGATGAACTGAGACAGAAAAATGTCGGACATAACACGTTTAATAATGCTTTACATGTAATTTAGTATGCAAGAAATGTAAATCGGTGTCAGAAGCATTGTTCGCAAAAATGTTCAATTACAAACAGAAAGAAGATAAAAAAAAATTATAATTGATTTCATTTTAACCAATTTTGTTGCTACCTGCTAGCAACAACTGAAAATTTTCTTCAAGTGACAGTTTAGTTTTGACGATCACAATATTAAACCATATAAAGTTGTTAACAATTAAAGTTTTTTGAATAATAATCGTGAACATAAATAAAATTACAGTTCGAATTTAAATTATAATTTGTATTTTGATATTAAAAATGTGTCTTAGTATTTATTTTATTTAATATTCTGAAAAATATGCTATCTTACTTTTAAAAATTATTATTCGTATGATTTTAAAAATATAATTCAATTATTAACTCAACAAATTTATCATCAGCTTTCAACTCTACTTGTTAATTCAATGAATATTTTTATCAATTCTATTTTATTAATAATTATCCAAACCTAATGCAACAACCTCTTACTCCATTCCAGCTATTACACTAGGTGCAGACTGGAAAGAAGTGATCTCTTTGATGTCTTCTAAATGTAGTATGACATCATATAAGCATTTAATTACGATTGACTAATGTGTAGAATTGTCTAATCATTAACTATTATCCCGAAAATAGAAACGGAAAATCATTTATAAGGATCGATAGGCAACTCACAGGACACATTTCGCAATATTCATACAAACTTTTTTTCTGAAAAAAAATTGGACAGTCAATTATTTGCTTATTCAATTATTTAGAACATTTTTACATATATGATTCAGAAAATAATCCACAAGAATCGATATGCAACACGTAGAAAATTTTTCTTATCATTTATTATAATTTCAGTTTATTACGATTATTAATTAAATAATTTTTTTTTTCAATCAGTCGAAAAATTTTTCAACTAACGATGAAGCGTTCTTATCAGTGTGCAACGTCAGCGCATCTCAATGTACTTTTTGAATTTAAAAACGTATCTCAATGTCACAAGAAAGGTAGCTTTTACGCGATTATATTTGGCTAGAAAAAAGAAATTGTTCTGGGGACAGCCGAGGTATGATAGAACAGCTCATTACTCCAATTCAAACGCTTTCATGTACATTCAGACCACATCCTGTCGTAACTCATTCATCATTTGTTTTTTCCCAACTCTGGGACTCTTTCCTCATCGCTTTTAATTTTATTCATGAATTTTTGTTTACTTACATTGTAACAATCTCCCTATAGGTAAATAAACAATAGTTCTTAATTAAATGCCGTACACTGGAAATAACTTACCTTTGCCGCAGATCGGTCCGATATAGGAAGTTGCAGTACAATCACAGTAAAATCTATTCCATCCGTCGATACATGTTCCTCCATGCATACATGGTTGTGATGAACAATGCAACGATTGAATATGACAAGCTGGTCTGACAGCACCTGAATTAAATGAATATCATTTTTCAAGATCCAAGCATCAAATTATACATTTGAAATTTATTAATATTATAATAATTTCCATTTCCAAAACATTGCAAAAATTTATCTTTGGACAACATGTTAACGAAAAAAAGATACCATCGACTCTTTGATATTTATATGTTCATTTATCTATACTACTATATAAATTCCTGGTGTCTGTCTATCTGTCCACGCTTATCTCCGAAACGGCTTATCCGAGTGCGACTAAATTTTGCACACACGTAGAAGACGTCGTCAGGAAGGTCACAGGCTACTTTATCTTTATATAAATTGTTTCCAACGATTAAATTCTTTATAAACTATTAAAAAGGGGTCTATGCAACATATTTAAGTTCTTGTAACGCGTAAATTTTTTTCACTAAAATAAAGTTACACAATGTGTAATAGAGATCGAAACCTACTCTTTAGTGAAGGGCAGCTTAAGAGGCTATTTTTATTGACCTTGATATCCTCTTTTGCATAAGTCATTTTCAATTGATGAGCCGCAATTTCTTGGAGTTGTCATCTACTCTAGATAAGACAGTATCAATCTGAAGAATCAATGTGTCGACAGAAACTTTGACCTTAAAAATCTTAGTAGAAAGCTTATTAGAGAGCTTTTTATTCCCAGAACAAATATTTTGCCTTAAATTGGTGAACCCTTTCTCAGACAACTTCGTAATTAGGTCAACAGGAACAACGTCATTTGCGGTAGTACTAGCAGTTAGAGCGTCTGGAGTTATAGGAGATTTAAGTAGTTGTTCAGGGTCCCAGTTAGGGAAAAATCCAACAGTAAAAAGAATAGATGTACCTCTAGTACAACTAGAATGATATAAGCACTTACATTCAATACATTGCACAAATTGGTTGATAATCGTGGCCTTACATCTCTGTAATTGCCTTACAGAAGATGAAATAGAAGTCAACAGTGAGGAGCAATCAAGAGAAAGCAGCCTGTCATCAGATAAATGCTCAGAAAACGCTAGAGATAAAGGACTCTGTGCCAGAGTAAGAAAGAGATTATTCAAGTCAATATGGATAAGTAAAAGTACTTATGATGATATAAAACAATATGACTACCGTAAATCTATCAACACATTCGAAATGTTGATATTCATTCATCACATTCCTAATATGAATGCATATGCATGTGTTTGATTATAGAAAAATCCTTTCAAATTATTTATATAAAAGTTAGAAAAAAAAACATTTAATAAGTTGTTTAGAAGTGATCATAATTTTATCGAACCGTACTTAAAAATTAATTGATTTGATGTTATTGGTTGCGATATCTGTAAAAAAAAGGGCGTCACGTCACTATTGCTTGAAAGTCCGATATTTTTAAATTGCTCTGTGAGAAATTGAAGTTCGAATGTATGATCAAAATAATTGTAAAAATTAGCTAGGATAAATCTTATTCAGAATTTTTTTCCAGTGTATGATGTATCCTACCAAAACTGCTGGATACTGGATTATTCTCGCGACTTCGTTCGCGTAAATGCTGTTCGACGAGTAACATTATTAACAGTAATAATCTGAAAGAATTAATCGACGAAAATTAGAAACCATTTATTTTTTCAGCCAATTGGAAGAATCTCTTGTTCATTGTTAATGAGAATTAATTAATTCTCAGTTTGAATTTGCCAGCTGACAGAAACTTCGGCGGCCATCTTGGGACTGGGTCGATAACCCATCGACCAAACAATCAATAATTGTTAATTTAGTCAATCATTTGACTAATTTTCAGTGTCCCTGTTGACTAATGAAGTTCCTGTCGCCATTCTTTCACTGTTCTCGTTCACGTGTACACGCTATTCTTATTCATTCTTAACAAATCTTACAAGTTTGAGTCAATCATCAGTACTAGTGCTATTGAAAATCATCAGAGCCATTCAAGCTTCATGCTAAAACTAGAATCAAGAAATATTTTAAGATTTTTCAGTGTAATTCAAGACAGTTCATCAAGATTCATTTGCATTGCATTGATAGGCTAACGCCACGTGCACAATCACATTCTTGCTCAACTTGAGAAGCGTGCTGAGCTCGTGTGGGAGGTCAATAATACCGAACACACCAAGTTGAGTAGTTTTTTGGACATTCAATTCAGATTCAAGAATTAAAAATAGACATTCAGTGATTTTGAGCGACATTCAGTCTTCCTAGTTAACAACTCAAGTTTGTCAGTATACTTAGTGTACCTGTTAGTACTTCAAATAAAGATACTTTATTTTTTATAGAATCTGACTTCCGTTTGCTCTGTTCCGGCACAATCATCCTTATCCTTAAACGGGTAGGTTAATTCACAAAGTTGAGATTTTCTCAACAATTGTAAATAATTAATGTGACATAATTACGTTGCATAAGAATCGATTGATTGAGTAAAGTTTTGAATAACAATTTCGTCATTTGAATGACCTGATTCCAGATACGTAATACTTTATGATGAAATAGAAAACTATAAATAAAAAAAAATTGTGTATATTAATGAAAAACCGTAAAAATTCGAATTCTAATATAAGATTCAATTTATGCTCATTTAGAACAGATACAAACGTTATGGAGAACATGTTAAATTACATTTATTCTACATGACTAGTAACGTTTTATAAATGAAAGAGAAAATGTCCCGTCAAACAAATTCGAATTTACCGCGTATATTGTGTTATTTAATGTTTACAACAAATTCTTAAATAAACATCATTATTCATATTTAACAATTTGATCAACTTATGTTCTACGTAATTTATATTTAAGAATAATCCATAAGTAAATTATATTATTTCTATTTTTTATGGCTATTAACGTACGAAAGATATAAATCATTTATTCGCTTAATTCACACTTTAGGAGTATGCCGATAGATATTGTAGAAAAATCTTGGCCACGGAAGAGAGGTTTGCGTCAAATGGCATTTAGATAGAACCGACAAAAAAAAGCTGGGAATCGAATTTAAATGTGCGGAAAACGAAATTAGGTGCGTGGCCTATACTGAATCTCGATAAGTACTCACTGAATAAAACGGATTTCGGATTTAAATGAAAGCTAACAGTCATTATTAATTGTATATCAAAAATTATTCCGTAATTTTGATTAGTTATCGAGATATTCACAATTAAACATTGCGTCGTGACGTCCCAAAAAAACTTTTCAGTATAGAGTAGCGTGTTACTCGGCACTGTGAACGTAAGCCACGAGAGCGCGTTAGACTGACGAGAGGCAATAGTTGGATGGGCGAAAAGTAAATTTATCTGCTTGCTTTGTTGAATGATTTTCATGATTATTTTGTAGAAAAAATATGATATATCTTGGTTAAAAACTGCCCCAACATTTTATTATTTTTGCTCTATCTCTTACCGTTCTCAAGATATGAGCATTCGTCTATAAGTCATCGATTATACAGAAATAACCGAAGACTGATGTTATTTTCATTCATGTTACCAAATGATTGATCATTAATTCCCCTTATATCATTATCTCGATCATAATTTCATCTTTATTTATTATTAATTAATTGATATCTATAACGTTATACTATTATTTATCATTGTAAGTAGAATAACATCATGATATTTAAGTTATTTCATAATTAGCGCCTCAGTTATTTGCGCCTCTGTATATTTTGTTACCCAACTTAATTTTTTACTACACTATAGCAACCCCACAATAGTACCAACTTCCTAAAAAAATTGCATATTTGAGAAAAATAATTCTGTTTTTTTTTAAATCTTGTGTATAGGGGCCAATTATTAATTATTTAGAATAATTAATACCGAAAGACAATAGCATCTCTAATCTATTTCTGAAGTAAATTAATGAGGTGCTCCGAAGTTTTTCTGGCATGTATAAGTCATTATTATAAAGATATTGCAATTTTAAAGTGCATAACCTCAGCAGACTGTGATTCAAGCATAATGAAGACATGGTAGTGCCTTCGTCGCCGCCGTTTAAACTTGGTGCGCGAGACACTACTGAAGTAAACGTGTCTCCTAATACATTTTATGATTGTTATTCCTCGACAAATTCCATGAAATCTAGTTGCCACCGAATCGTGAGCACTCATCATTGTATTACACTCATCAGAAGCAAAAGGATAACATTCGAAAAACTTATGTCAAATTTATCAAAAGAATTTTTAACAGAATCAAAGATATGTTCAGCTATAGCTGATTCAACAGTAATTGTTTGATGACTGAGCCAGTGGCTTCAGAACAATTTTTTTTTTGATAAAGTTGTTTCAATATTCATGTCTTCTTGGAACATTTGATGGAGTTTCCAAAATCTGCTCTTCATGTGACCTTCGTCAGCATCATAAAATCTACTTTAACGAATATATTTCAATTGAAGACTCGAAAGCAAAAACAAATTACTGATTAAAAAATAGAAAAAAATTACCTGACTACAATACATCATATCTTCGCAGCAGACACGTCTGTAGATTCGTCTATTAGAATGCTGCATTTTGTACGTTTAAGTTTCCTACACAAAACCATTCTTGTGAGTCTCCGATAACTTTTGAAACGATGGCCTTGGCTTTTGTAGGCTTTAATTGCACTTTTTGGAGTATCTTAGAGTCTACTTAATGATTTCTTAGCAAATTAGATAAGTGATTCATCACTAAAAATGATAAAATATCAATGCTCTGCAGTGGTCTGGGTGCGACCCGAAAGGTCCACACGACCAACTTCCCAGTGGAAAAAAAAAAAACAATTTGAATAGAACCCGTTTCCAGTTTTTATAACAAATGGAATTGTCATAAACGAAATGAGTCTGTTTTTATTCATTTGATATGGTTAGTTACTTTATTTCAGTAAAAGAAAAAATTGTGCGTTAGAAGAATTCGAATGTACCTCATAGATTCTTTTTTTCATTATTTACAACGAATTTCATTGTTATACACTAAAAAAGTATGTTTTCATTTATGGCATACGGTTGGTTACATTTTTTTAGTAAACGAAAAAATTATGCGTTAAAAGTACTCATATATATAGAAAGGGTTCCTATTTTTATTGTTTATAACAATTTAAAACTTATTATACAAATATTACTATGATCAATAATCACTTGTTAGTAACAATGTTCAATTGTCATGAACACAATTCCATATTATTGACAATTATTATTGACTATTATAGCGTCTTTAATGCTGTTTTCTCAATCCTGACACGAGTTTAAAATTCTTTTATTGCTGTTTTTTTTTTAACTTCCCATTAGGAAGTTATTGTAATGGTCCGATTTGGCGACGCTGGAATTTTGACAGATCTCGATGTTTTAACATGTGAGGAGTTCATATCGATAGTTTTTAAGAAGATGTATGTATGTACGTATGTGCGTTCGGGTTGCAAGTTATTTCTTTCTTTCACGGTTTCTCAAAAACTAATTAAGATATTCACTTCGGATCAATTGCATTCGATAAAAAATGTGACAAAGAACAGATGAAAAGATTTTTAATAAAATTGGTCGATTAGTTTTTTTTTATGGGCAAAAAAAGAATTACAATACAAAACTGGCGAAGGTTTCAAACTTATATCTCGAGAACGGTTGGTCCTACAACAAAAAACTAAAGTACTTTTTTGTAGAGAATTTTCTTGCGAATATTTTATATCCTATGTTTTTTCTCAGGGGACCTACCATTTCAAAGTTATTCAAGAATAAAGGTCCCAAAAAAGGGAGGTATTGTACGAACAAAAAAACGGTTGGTCCTAAAAATTGAAAAAACTTTTTTATTAATAATTTCGCACAGTTTACTATGATTATTTTAATTTGGTATGAGAAAATTATTATGATCGTTTGATTTCACAATTTCTGGATTTCAACATATTTCGACATTTTAACGTGTGGAATTCATATAAAAAAAAATGAAATATCATAATGTCTTCAAAACAATTATTTTTATGACGAAATCGATAACGACTATTTCATAGTACATTATTTTTTAAACATTTTCTGGTAATTTCCAAAATGTTTTTGAATTTTTGGTGTCGATTGTCACTAGGTAGCGTAAAGCTTAAACAAGTTTGACTTACAAATGAACATTGTTGCTGATACCTATTGTACGATAATGTTCATAAATTTCAGGAAAGCCAATTTGTAATCGAAATCGTCTAACGGAAAGTTCCTCGTGTGGGCGCTCCGAATAGCCTCACACCAATTTTTTTTTTTCGATGAAATATTGTCATCATATATCCATACAAGTATTCCAATCATTTAATATTCATATTTCTGCAATGATCTTGAAATTTTGTCTAAAAAATGGTATAATTTATAAATTGCAAAATTCAAGTAATTTCCTTTTTTTCCAGTTTTTTGATTCTCCCAAAAAAATGGCTTTACCGATTTTCCTGAAAACTTTTTCAGTTCTAAGTTACGCAATTACGCGTCGAATGCAATTGGTCCTACATCGATATCATTTTTTGTTCCCGAGATAATCGAGGCGAAAAATAATTCCGAACGTACGTACGCACATATGCACATACGCACACACAGACGTCCACGTAGAAACTGTCGATTCATTCTAGAATAGGCTTTCGAATTTATTTATTATTAACTTTTAGCAAAAGAAAAAATTGCGCGTTAAAAGAATTCAAATATATTGCATAGATCTCTATTTTCATTGTTTATAACAGATTTAATTGTTATAAACAAAAAGAATAAATTTTCATTCATGTCGTACGGTTGGTAACTTTTTTTTAGCAAAAGAAAAACCTACGCGTTAGAAGAATTAAAATATATTGCATAGATCTCCATTTTCATTGTTTATAACAATTAAAAAATTTTTTATACAAATATTATTATGATCGATAATCATTTGTTATTAACAATGTTCAATCGTTATGAACACAATTTCTTACTATTAACAATAATCATTGACTATTCTATTATCCTCAGCGCTATTTTCTTCATCCCAACACAAGTTTAAAATTTTTTTATTGCTGATTTCGTTTTTTAAAAATTTTTTTTTTCCTATGAAATACTGTCATCATATTTCTGTACAATTATTCTAAACATTTGATATTCATATTTTTCAAAGTGAGTGTAAATTATTATTTTTATTTTATCTTCTAATAATGGTCAATTCTTTTCTTTCATTCTTTATCAGCTGATGAATTTATTTTTGTATTGATTCAGTCATTTATTGAATAATATATTTGTTACTTAATTTATTTCTTTTTTTTTATTAATTTTTATTCGCTTATTGATTAATTTTTTTCTATTTTCTTTTATTGTTATTTTGTTACTTACTTATTTATTAATTTATGAACACAATTAATAAACACAATTTCTTATTATTAACAATGATCATTGACTATTTTATCATCCTCAACACTATTTTCTCCATCCCAACACAAGTTTAAAATTTTTTTATTGCTGATTTCGTTTTTTAAAAATTTTTTTTTTCCTATGAAATACTGTCATCATATTTCTGTACAATTATTCTAAACATTTGATATTCATATTCTTCAAAGGATGTCGAAATTTCATCTAAAAAATGGTATAATTTATAAATTGCAGAATTTAGGTAGTTCACTATTTTTTCAGTTTTTTGATTCTGCATAAAAAATGGCTGGACCGATTTTCCTGAAAACTTTTTCAGTTCTAAGTTACGTAATTACGCGTCGAATGCAGTTAGTCTCACGTCGATATCATTTTTTGTTCTCAAGATAATCGAGGCGAAAAATAATTCCGAACGAACATACGAACATACGCACATACGTACATACACACACACAGACGTCCACGTAAAAACTATCGTATTCAACTCTGGGGACCTTAAAACGTGAAGATATGTCAAAATTAGCGATTCGCAAAATCGGACCCATTACTATAACTTCCCACTGGGAAGTTAATTATGTTCTACCATAAATGCACGCATTGTTAGATTCTTCGTCTGTTTCATTAACAGACTGTTTAATTGATGTTTGACCTACTTGAGACACTATTTTTTTTGTTCTGAGTCCAAATGATTCTGCGTGTTTATCAATAACTCTTGTATCAGCTGTTAAAGATTTATTATCGATAACCTTAATGTATGGTAGCAAAATCCGTATAGTTCCGAATATTTTGAAATCATTATTCCTTTAACAAATAGCTCGGCATTCACAATTATCGTACTTTCAAGCATTATTGTACACCTTGGATTGCGGATTGTACAAAACATTGAATCACGGTAAATGTACAATAGTTATGATACGTCGGCTAACACTGGATAATAATGTCAAAACTACCATTAAAATCACATAAATTCGTTTTATCGAGTACCATTCCACTCTTTTCTGTAAAATATTCTTGCTCTAGCGTAAATGATGGAAATCCTTCCATAAGTGTTGTTATACCAATAAAATTTTGCTCTAATCAATTTCAATTTCGTTTAATTCATATCCCACTTCTTTAAATGGAAAACGTGCAAACGTTGTTGAAAGTATATACTTGTTTAAGGTAGCGCTTTTATCTGTCTGTAAATCCACCTGTAATATGTATTGAACTTTCACTTGGTAAAGTACATCAATCATAATGCTGTACAACAAAACGTATTTCATCATTATTTTTCTACAGGGTGTCCAATAGGAAGTTGCTGAAACTAAATAGGTGTCCCTTCCCTCCATGATTTCAATTAGGGGTCTCTTTTTCTAAGGCGCATACCTGTGGCCCAGCAGTTTCATTTCAGCCGTGGTTGAAGCAAGTACGCACGCGTTAAAATAAGTGAGCTTACCACGAAAGAAAAAGTAGATCTTATTGAGTGCTTTTTCTCGAGGGAAATAATTCATAGTAATGCGTATAGAAGGTTTCGTACTAAGTTTGGAACCCGTAGAGTTGCCAGCGAAAACATTCTGAAAAGGTAAGAATGTAATATTTATTCATATTCATGTATCACACAACTTGTGCTTCAATTCAATTAAACTGTATTGAAGTAATTTTACGTTAATTTTTGTAGAATAATCGATAACATCGTGAAGTATGGTACACTCCAGGACCGTAGACGCGAGATACCAGGCCCATCTGTTACGGTGACTACACCAAAGAAGATCAACCAAATTGAGAATTATTTCAAACAAAATCCAAATGATTCGATTCGGAAAGCTGCTCAAGTATTAAAAATAACCAAATTATTATTACACAACATTTTGGAATTTTTTTTTAAAGTTTTATCCGTATAAAATAAGCACTCATCAATTGTTAACTGAACATGACATGACGAAACGCATCGAATTTTGTAAGACTATTACGAAAATGTTTGAAGCCGAAGAACTTAATGAGAAAATGATTATTTTTCCGATGAAGCCCATTTTTAGATGAATGGATAAACAAATAAAATTATCGGTTTTGGAGAACGGAGAATCCCAATATATCGCTAGCGAAGTCTTTTCCTCCACAGAAAGTAACTGCATGGGCAGCGATTTCAGTAAAAGAGATTTATTTGCAATTCTTTGCATCCACAGTAACAGGAGAGAGTTACTAACAGCTTTTGGAAACGAAATTCTTCCCTTACGCAAAGAAGAGGGGACTGGTTAAAAATTTTTACTTTATGCAAGATGGAGCGACGCCGCACCGGACTCATGAGGTATTTGAAGCTATTAATCGCGTATATGGAACTCGAGTAATCGGTCTAAGGGACCCTAGATTTATTCAAGGTAGACTAGAATGGCCTCCGTACTCACCGGACCGAAACGCTTGTGATTTATTCTTGTTACGCTAAAAATCCCAGCACAGTAGAAGAACTGATCGCGGCCATCTAGAAAGTGGTTCGCGACATTACGAACGATATGTTGGACACAGTTTTTTACAATTTTAAAAATAAAATTAATTTTTATGCACAATCTAACGGTTTGCACTTCGAAAATATATATCATTAATCATTGTACCTTTCGTTATTTTCATCGGATTTAATGAATTGACATAAAAAATATTTGACTCAATTTTATTCATGTGCGTTTGAAACTGCAGAATTTTCTACATTTAAAGCGATTTGGCTTTTCTAATTCTGTGATCTTAGATGACTTTCCTACTAGTTTGTAGTGAGAAGAATAATGAGGAGGGTTCTAGCCTATCCTACCATACCGACCAAACGACCCTGATCGGTGAGTTACCCAACGGGTCGGCAATTTACCGACTATGGATGTAGTTGCCGATTTTTTCGCTAGATGGTGTTGTTCTTGCCTGCAGTCGGTAATTGCTACCGATCTGGGTGGCGCTGCTATTGTGGCGGGTAGAAAATTGAAATTTGAATTTTTTAAAATTGGCGCTGTACCAATCTGCAGTCGGTAATTGTTACCGATCTAGGCAGCACTGCTGTTGTCGGGGATAAAAAAATTTCAATTTTTGAATTTTTGAGAAATTTTTGTCGCTAACGATCGCCAAGCGATAACCGTTACCAACCTTCATCACTTAATGGCATCGTTATTTTAGCAGTTTCATCAAATTTTTCAAAATTTATCTCTAATTTTTACTAATATCCCCTATTATGTAACCCTGCTGTTGCGGCAGGTGTAAGATTTTTATATGAGATAGAAAAGATGTAATCTAATACATTCATCTTTAACTATGTTGTAATTTTCAATAGGAATGATAATTATAAAACATTTACTTATATCTCGATGATTACTATATATTCTATATATTTCTGTATATTGAAATTTGAGGTTTATGATCCTTTTACTCAGTTATTTTTATGGAAATAATAATAATAGTAAAATATTCAAAAGTAAGATACTTTTACTTATATTTACATGATCACTATTTATTTAATTCATATTTTTATATTAAAAGTTAAGTGTTATGTAATTTTGCTCTTTAAAGGTGTCAATATGTAAACCATATGCTTAACCTTAGAGACTTTAAGTTCCTGTTTTTAGTCCTAGCCTTTCGACCAATAGACAGGGATGAGGGGATCTTCGATAGAGAAAGTAAAAATGTGTGATTTATATAAAAACAATAACAAAACTTTATTGAATGAAAATTACTGAAAAATTATAACAACAATTTAAACGTTACCAACAGATGATTTCTTTTACTCTGGTCGAGATGAATTACAATTAATTGGTCCTTAGTCGATGTTCCAGTCAGCGCAATTATTCACTTTTTCTCGCGAATTAATTTAAATATCAATTTAAAAATAATTTGACGATCAAATAAACTTCATGCAAAAATTTACAAACTTTGAAGTATTATCAATACAATACTCAAGACTTATGATTTCAAGAGATGTTCCACGACGATCTGATCTCGATCTTACTTTTTCGACAACTGACTGATGCATCAAACCTTACGTATTTATTTAGTCGAATGTGACATAATTAGAAGTCCCTTGCTTCAGGCGCGCACAAGTCCCTTCGCAAATTACCATCAATGTTACTCTCTACCTTACGTATTTATTTAGTCGAATGTGACATAATTAGAAGTCCCTTGCTTCAGGAGCGCACAAGTCCCTTCGCATGGTCTTTTCCCTTTTTGGAAAAGCTTAACGCTCTTCTTACGTCACGTACTCTTTTTTTAGAGTTTTATGGCTTTTCGCCACGTGGGTTTTCCAAAAGCAATAAAATATCTAAAAAATGACTTCCTCAACTATTCTTCGAAATCCTTTCTATTTTAACGAAATCTTAGGAAAACTCAAAAAAATAACTTGAGTAATAATCGTTAACCTCAATCCTTAAGTTTATCGCTATTCATTTTTAGCTTTTCTTAAAATATATTTTAAATAATTATATGAAATAATTAAAAATACATTTAGACATTACACCCCCCGTGTTAGACGGAAGTGCGAGTGACAAAATTTGATCGAGTACGACGTTTTTCCTTTTTAAAATTAAACTTTTACAATAGGATTAGTAACACTCAATTCATACATGGTTAGTTATTTGAAATTACTCTCTAACTGTTGGTTGACAATGATAACCTATTTTATAACTGGTTTAAAACCCTTTCGAGAACCTTTTGGCAGCTCACTGGTGGTTCCCTTGTCATCCTTCTGCAAGTTAATTGAAGTTGAGTAGGCCAATTTTGCGGAAAGTTATTCACTTGACAAATACTCGAGTTGTTATTTCTGTTCTTTGATTTTCTATATCTGGATATAATGGAGAACTAGCTTCAGCTGTTGTAACATCTTCTCCACGTTCAACATTTATATCCGACATCCTTACATTTGGTGAAGAATATTTATCTGAATTATCTTTTGCTAAATGAACCAATAAATATGTTATTGAGTCCCAGAGGGCTCCTATTAATTTTAATGACCATCCGTACACGCTATGAAGTGTGTAACCATGTACAATGGTATCTATTATCAGTTTACATATTTTCAGAACCATAAACACGCCAATGAACCCTGCGCTGATAGTCCCAAATCTGACAAATCTTCCCCAGGTCTTCTCCCAGGCATTCTTAGCTAATTTTTCCAACGATTCTTCATCCAACATATTATAAATTGATGGCTTATTTGATATAGATCCTCTGGTTGCCTTTCCCGCAACTGTCTCTAATACTGCTGCTTGTTCCATGGTGAACATTATTCGATTCCTCATGGTTTCCAAATCCTCGGACGTATAAATTCCGCTACTCGCCAAATGAACGGGGTTTTTATATTCCCAAGTAATTTTCGAGTCTGGTTTTAGACTCATCGGCGGTGCTGTTTCGACAGGTTTTGGCATGAACTTATACCATGTCTGTCCAATTCTATAAAATTGTAATAATGGCGAATTGCAGGGAATTTGTGCTGCATGATTTGTGATTATATGAGTTTTTGGTGATAAGAAAAAACTTCGATTGTTTCTTAATATTGGTATTCTATTATAACAAATTTCTGTATGCTGAATCTTTACTTCAACTGGAACACATTGTACAATATGAATAACTTCTCCAGCCAAAATTGCCATCAATCCAGGTCCTTTCATGAATCTGTAGGCGAATTCATCGGGCTGAGTTGATGCAATAGCCAGGCTGTTCTGTAGAATCTCCTTCTCTAGCTTACACCTATGCATCATTACATCATGATATAATGTTTGGAGCTGACGTCTAATGTGTCTTTCAACATAAATAAATTTAGTATTAATATAAAGGAAAATGTCCATGTTATCAGTTGTTGTGTTGACTGCTTTAGTTGCTTCTACTTGACCGAGTGAAGTTCCAATAACTATGAAAAGTTTTGGATGCTCTGTCTTTAATAATTTGAGACCACATGAGTCTTCAGCTCCAATTACAGATAATGAGAATGTAGTATCTTTTGACTGAACTGTATAAATCGTTTCCTTTTTAGTTTCTAATCTTTGAGCTAATCCTCTATATAACGTTGAATATGTTGTCATAGAACAATATCTACGCGGTAATTGATCCCAGAAGGTATGTCCTCCTTCGGGATCTACACATGTTCCCGAATTTAAATTACATTTAAAACCGGACGGCAAATAAATTTGATTGGAATCCGTTTTTACTCGGGCTATGGCCGATCGTAAACTAATACGAACAGTGCCCATTACTACTACAGAATTCCATGTACCGTATGGATCTGAGTACTGTGCACCTGAACAAGCTCCATTCTGAGTCGATGAGCCTGCTAAGGTGATGCTTCTAATTGTAGTCGTATTTAATAGTAAACCATCTATTACTGCGTTAGCGATTCGAAGCGTGCCATGATCGTGCGCTATCTGACATGCTTCCCTTGACATGGAATGGACATAATCCATGTACGCGTTATCGACAACCGAAACATGAGAATGCATTCCACAATAATGCACCGTTCTACTTATTTCAACTTTACATTGTTTTATTTCAACATGATCATATTCATTGATTTGCAGTAAGAAAAGGTTTACATTTGCTATTTGTACATGTTCATCTTCAACATTGCATTCCTCAATGTCTAATAGAGATATCGTTGTCATATTTAACGACTTAGAACCGCAATCATACCCAATATGGGCTTGAACTGCTCCAACTACAATCAACAATAACAAAATTTGGAATTCCTGCATTGTTACTGAAAAAGAAAAAAAAACAACAAAAATTAATTTCGATAATCTGGATCCTTCTCCTTGGTTATTCGCTTTTTTGACTTCTTCAATTGTTCTTTAGCTTCGAACATCGTTATTTTCGACTTTTTTAGTCTATCAGAATGAACTATTTTTGGTTTATTCTTAATTAGTATTTTGACATTTCCATTTGGAGATATCTCTAAAACTTCAATTGGCCCATCATAATGATCACCTAATTTACTTGGCTTTGGTCCTTTTTCTAAGAAAACATTATCTCCTATATGTAACTCCATAGGGTTCATTTTTCTGTCATAATATTTCTTTGACGTTTCTTTCGAATCTACTAGATTTTCATAAGCTAATTTACGTATGTTCATTAATCTTTCCACTAAATCTGTTATATAATTTTCATACGTTGGCAGACGATCTAAGTTATGCAGAGGTTCATTCGTCGGAACGCGCGCTATTTTTCCAAAAACAAGTTCATAAGGTGTAAATTTCGTACCTTCATGAACACTCGTATTATATGAGAACATGGCTAATTCTAACCACTCGTCCCATTCGTCATCTTTACGTGCGAATTGTTTTAAATATTCTCCCAACACATGGTGGGATCTCTCTAGAGAACCATTTGATTGTGGCCTAAACGCGGTTGTCTGCAACTTTTTTATTTTAAATCTTTTCATTATTCTTTGCATAAAAGCACTAATAAAATTACGACCTTGATCAGTCAATAAAACCTTCGGTGCTCCAAATACACAAATAAATCTTTTAATAAATGCATCCGCAACCGAAATCGCGGTCATATTTTCAAGTGGAATCGCGACACTATACTTCGATAATTGATCCTGAATTGTTAAAATATATTCTTTTCCTCGTGATGTAACTGGTAATGGACCTACTATGTCCATTGCAATTTTCTCAAACACTGTACCTGGAGTATCCGTAATAATTATTGGTTGCCTATTTTTAACACGAGTTAATTTTTTTAATTGACAATCTAAACATTGTTGTATTCGACGTTGCACGTCGCCCTTTAAATTTTCCCAATAATAATTATGCTTTAATCTATTATATGTTTTAGACACACCTTTATGACCACCAACGGGTGAAGAGTGTGCTTCCGCAAAAATTTTATCACGTTCATCCGGAGGAACGTGACTAATAGTTCCTAAACAAATAATTACCTTTATATTTTCATTCTCAAAAATTTCTTTAATCATTGATAAAACATCATCCCAAGGAATATTTTCTATATACTTTGAATAAGCAACTGAAACTGTTTTAATATTCTTTTCTTTTAACATGACTTTTAAATTGACCAAACATCGTCCTAAATGACTTTTTACTCGAATTATAGATTCTCCTTTCGATTCACGAATTATACATGCAAAATGAACTTTTCGATTAACCTTGAACGAATAAATACTCCCTACTCTAGGAGCTTTAATTATAGACATTTTATTAAGGTCTTTTAATTTCTTAGAGCCCTCATCACAAGGATGTCCACTCTCATCAACAAAATATACTAAATTATCCTTTCTATACTGAAATAATTCTTTCGATAAAATAATATTCGACCTGATTTTCTTAAATTTTTGTTTATCAACAGCTACATCCTCCAATGAATCATCCGATTCATTGTCCGACTCGACTTCAGACTCGGAGTCAGAATCATGAGGATTTCCAGAACCAGCAAATCTCGTATCATCATCACTAGAGATACCTTGAGTATTTACATTATCAGGTTCTTTAGAGTCTAACACCTTTTTCGGTGGCCTACCTCTTTTCTTGAGCATAGCTCCATCCGTGTCTACGACTCCTTTTCGCGGCCTACCCCTTTTCTTTTTGGGAGTAACATTGCCGTTTTCTTTTTCCTTTGACGATTTTTCTGATAAATCATTTAAATCACTGACTTTATTGTTCATTCGCAATTCGAGATCGGAGCAATCTTTCTTTTCATTTTCTACTTTTGCTTGAGCACGAGTAGTAACATTTACAACTTCTACCGGATTTCGCGACAATGCATCCGCGTTCAAATTAATTTTTCCCGGTTTATATACAACATCATAATCATATTCTGCTAATTTTAAACGCCATTTAAGAACTCTTGCGTTTGCTTCTTTTGCAGCTTGAAACCAGATCAATGGTTTATGATCAGTAACTAACGTGAATTTATGCCCATAGATGTAAGGCCTAAAATTTTTAACAGCCTGAACAATAGCCAAAGCTTCTTTTTCATATGTATCATATTTCAACTCAGCGCCTCTTAACGCTCTGGAATAATAAGCAATAGGTTTATCTTTACCTATTTCCCCTTGAGATAAAACTGCACCAACAGCAATGCCTGAAGCGTCTGTTGTAATTATGAATAGTTTCGAAAAATCTGGATATTGTAATACTGGAGCTCTACATAAAGTTTCCTTTAATATCTCGAAAGCACTCTGTGCTTCTTGAGACCATTTAAAATCTCTATTCTTTTCTAATAAACGCGTTAATGGTTTTGCAATTTTTGAAAAATTCTTAATAAATCTTCTGTAATATCCAGTTAAACCCAGAAAAGCTCTAATATTTTTTTGCGTTTTCGGTACCGGAAATTTTTTAACCGCATCTAATTTTGATGGATCAGGTTTTAACCCTTTATTACTAATAATATGACCCAGATAATTTACTTCACTGCGTAAAAATTCACATTTATCTGGTTGCAATTGCAAATTAGCTTTACGTAAACGTTGCATTAAATCATCAATTCTTTTTCCATGCTCATCCAAATTTTTCGCGAAAACTACAATATCATCTAAATAAACAAACATCGATATACCTTGCAACCCAGTCAAAACCGTATCCATTAACCTTTGGAACGTTGCTGGTGCGTTTTTAACCCGAACGGCATACGTTTAAACTCCCAATGTCCTTGTGGAGTTGAAAACGCCGTCTTATGGCTATCTTTTGGATCCATCTTAATCTGATGATATCCGGAAGCTAAATCAAACACAGAGAAATACATTGAACCTCCTAATTGATCAAGAATATCAGTAATATTTGGTAATGGATAAGCGTCAGTAATAGTTCTTTCATTTAATTTTCTGTAATCTATAACGACTCGCCATCTTTTATTACCTTGCGAATCTGGTTTCTTAGGCACGATCCAAACTGGACTATTATAAGGAGACTCAGAAGGCCCAATAATGCCTGTGTCGAGTTCCTCCTTAATTTGTTTTTCAATTTCTGTCTTCAAAAACTGAGGTGTACGATATTGTTTCACTGTTATAGGAATATCTGAAGTAGTCGGTATTTTATGATTGTATACATCTGTTGACCCTAGTGGTTCATCTGGAATATGAAACCGATCTGCATATTTTTTTAAAAATTTTTCAACATGTTTTCTTTCTTCTTCGCCTAAATGGCTTAATCTCAATAACTTTATAATTTTTTTAAATCTTTTATCATTTTCAAAATTTTCAACAATTGACAAAATTTTTTCCACATTAAAATCTTTAAAATTTAGTTTATTAAAATCTGATTGAGTTTCAATTTCACAATTTCTGTTCAAACAGTCTTCTTGATCGATTTTAGGATCATGTAAATTCTCTACTGACTGTATAAATAAAGTAGGAATTTTCAATCCCACTTCATTTTCAGTCGTATTAAAAACTTGCATATAAGCACGACCATCATTAACACGTACTAAACAGTCTCCCAAAAATACGCCTTTACACGCTTTTAATCTGGGGACATAACCTTCGACAATATTTTTATTTTTAACTTTTACGAAAAAGGTTGACTCACTACGAGGGGGAATATACATCACTCCATCCTCGACTCTATTAGCTTTTTTAAATGGGTTTTTAACATTATCTACTTTCATTACTTTATTTTTATAATCAATTTTTACCCCATGAGTTGCGAAAAATCGAGATCCTACGAGACCTGCATGCGGAATACCTAAAGTATCAGGAATTACATGACATACAGTCTCTTTATTAAATAATTTAACTTTTATTCTTCCGAGTGTCTTTATTGGTACATTTGCAATACCGTGCAATTCAACAATTTTACTTTTATCAATTGCCGTCGGATCATTTACATAGCTAAATTTAAGTAAGTTCGGCGAAGCTCCTGAATCTATCATCATAATTACATCTTTATTTTTATTTGTTTTGCCTACAATAATATACGGTAGATCGTCTAAATTTTCTAATTTCACGCTCATGATTAGTACTCGTTTTCGGTTTCCTCCTCGAAAGTCAATGTCACTGGACGCTTTTGAAGTGCCTCTGACCCCGCGCCCATCTGGCGAGACACATTCGAGTTTTCCTGTTCGTCGTATTTTTTAGCTTTAAGACGGAAACAAGTGGAAATGTCGTGACCAGATTTTTTACAAAATTTACAAGATTTACTTTGATTACTTTCATTCGAATGATTAATTAATCGACACGTTTTAGCAATATGACCATTTTTTTCACAAATTTGACATTTTACGTTTGATGAAACTCTATTTGGATTTTTAAAACAATTTTTAGCAGTATGTCCAGTTTTATTACAAAGCTGACAATTTCCTCTTGAATTATTATTATCTTTCTCTCGACAATTTTTCTTTATATGACCAGGTTTATTACATGAATGACAAATAATCTTTGGTTTCTCTTGACTATTATTATTTGAACTTTTGTCTTTATCGTTATTTGGTTTATTAGTTACAAATTTAACAGGTTTATTTTTATCTTCATTTTTATTTTCTTTAGTTTTTATACTATTTGGGTCTTTACGAATTTCTTTTCGCGCAATTAATCGTCTTTCTATTTCTATTGCCTTTTCTAAGGCCTCAATGACGTTGTCACATCGAGACATTCGTTGATCTATTTCATTTCTTAAATTTTGAACAAAACATTGAGCTACGGCTTTATCAGTATCATCTTTATAGATTTGAATTTCATTCGGAGTAGCAGTCGGATTATTTGATTTGGAACATTCTACTATTTCTTTTGCTTTTTTCCGTAATCTATTAACAAAGTCTACTACTAATTCATCATCTTTTTGAAACATTCTTCCTAGTTCACCTTGCAACTGAAAAAGTGTTTTAGAAGGAACATAAACTTTTTTAAGATCTCTTAAGAGTTCATTTACAGTGCTATATGTTATTTTATTTAATGCATCTTTAACTGAAGGAGATAATTTACTACCAAAAATTAATTTAGTGAGATTTGATTCTACTTGTTCTGGTAACATACATTTTGCTTCCTCACAACAATTTGAAAAATCAATTAATTCTTCTGGTTTGCCCGTAAATATAGGAATGCATATTAACGCGTCTTTGAGAGATATATTTTGATTATCAGACATTTTCCTTTGTTCCGTCATATTTATATCTAAATTTTCCGTCTCTACGTGAGCTTGAGTTTGATTTATCGTTTCGTCACTATTATCACTCTCGTCAGATGTAACGAGTTCACTCGATTCTGATATTTTTGTTAAATCACCGATACCCGAATCAACAAACTTGAAACTTTTAGGTCTAGTAGGCGGAGCTAAACCTTCAGGATATAGTGGGTCACCGGTACTTCTCAACGAATAACCTTTTTTATTATTATTAGATGATCCAGAATTATCAGACATTTAAACTATTTCTCCATAGAAGATCATTGCAATCCCGGACGAGCCCCCAAAAATTGTTATGTAATTTTGCTCTTTAAAGGTGTCAATATGTAAACCATATGCTTAACCTTAGAGACTTTAAGTTCCTGTTTTTAGTCCTAGCCTTTCGACCAATAGACAGGGATGAGGGGATCTTCGATAGAGAAAGTAAAAATGTGTGATTTATATAAAAACAATAACAAAACTTTATTGAATGAAAATTACTGAAAAATTATAACAACAATTTAAACGTTACCAACAGATGATTTCTTTTACTCTGGTCGAGATGAATTACAATTAATTGGTCCTTAGTCGATGTTCCAGTCAGCGCAATTATTCACTTTTTCTCGCGAATTAATTTAAATATCAATTTAAAAATAATTTGACGATCAAATAAACTTCATGCAAAAATTTACAAACTTTGAAGTATTATCAATACAATACTCAAGACTTATGATTTCAAGAGATGTTCCACGACGATCTAATCTCGATCTTACTTTTTCGACAACTGACTGATGCATCAAACCTTACGTATTTATTTAGTCGAATGTGACATAATTAGAAGTCCCTTGCTTCAGGCGCGCACAAGTCCCTTCGCAAATTACCATCAATGTTACTCTCTACCTTACGTATTTATTTAGTCGAATGTGACATAATTAGAAGTCCCTTGCTTCAGGCGCGCACAAGTCCCTTCGCATGGTCTTTTCCCTTTTTGGAAAAGCTTAACGCTCTTTTTACGTCACGTACTATTTTTTTAGAGCTTTATGGCTTTTCGCCACGTGGGTTTTCCAAAAGCAATAAAATATCTAAAGAATGACTTCCTCAACTATTCTTCGAAATCCTTTCTATTAACGAAATCTTAGGAAAACTCAAAAAAATAACTTGAGTAATGATCGTTAACCTCAATCCTTAAGTTTATCGCTATTCATTTTTAGCTTTTCTTAAAATATATTTTAAATAATTATATGAAATAATTAAAAATACATTTAGACATTACATAAGGTCGATGATCCTCTATTCTTTTACTTTATAATTTAAAGTTCAATTTGTTAAGAACATAATTTCATCGTCTTTTGAAAGTAGATTATGATATAATATAAGGATAGAAATACTCTTACTTGTATCTACATGATCACTAAATTTTCTATTTATATTTCTGTATATATTAAAATTTGGGGTTCATGATCGTTTTACTTAGTAATTTTTATGGAAATAATAATAATGAAATACTAAAAAGTAAAATATTTTTACTTATATCCACATGATCACTACATATTCAATTCATTTTCTTTTTATATCGAAATTCAAGGTTAATGATCATCTTTAACTTCATAATATGAAGTTTAATTTCAAAAACATCATTTTATCGTCTTTTCATTAAATAGATGATAATGTAATTGTTAAATCAAAATCCTTTTCTATGTATCTTTCTTTTCATGATGTATACCATCAGTATGGTTGGTAAAGCTACAACAATTTTTTCTATCTCTATATTATTATTCTTATTATTACTTTTCATACTCAAATTTTAGGTTGATAATATCTACATTTTAGAATAAAAAATTGAATTTTCCAGGACATCTATATTAATATCTACATAGCCTATTGATTAGATAAATTTTTAAAGTTGTCAAAAGAAATTCCTGTAAATGCATCTATTTCATTTATGTCTAACGCTATTAGTTTTTATGTAGTGGTGAAAGCTGAAAGAATGCCTTTATCTTTACGACCACGTGCTAGACCACGTGTATTTATTTTGATGCTGGTGCGTAACCGACATAAACAGGAACAAAGGTAGAGTATAGCATACAGTATAGCGTGGGAAAAAGATACGATACTAGCGCATCTACATAGAAAAATTTTACAAATGATCTTATAAACAAAATATGTCACACCACTTATGGTAGGTTCGCCACAAAAGGTTTAAGAATCATTCTCTTTGTGACCAGTGTCAGAAAAACATCACAGTGAAATATTGAAGTTCATGAGACATAAAATAGTGTAACATTGAATAAAATTTTTAGTAACTTTCATTTAATAATATACAACTTTTGTGGGTAAAAGAAACTGAACAATAAAGTAAAAACATATTTTTAATTTATACAAGTGATAAACAGAAAATTATTAAAGTAAGTAATCGTCGTCAACAATAACTTTTGTTACATTTTTATACTTTTTCATTCAAAGTTTTAAAATAATTTCATTAATATTTTGTGAATTTTCAATCGACATCTTTGACAATTGTCATAAAAATTTTTATAATTTTTTTAAAATATAAATTTAATTTGTGAAGTAATTTAATTGTCTTATACTTAATCATTTTAAATATTGAATTAATATAATCAAGATTTGATTTTTTTCAGATGGAACCAGAAATGGGTTTTAAAATGGGTGTGAAAGTTATTGTGCCCAGAAATGGGCAAGCTAGAATTACATATGCGATAGAAAGGCATGGAAGCGAATTGAGGAGCAACACGCATTTTATTTGCATTAATTATATCATTGGCAGATTATGCTTCGATGATATAAATATGAAATATATATTTTATCCCACTTCGCAAGAAAATTTGCAACCAGGAGTCACTTAATTATGTTTCAATGATAATAATAATCATGGTGATAATAACGTCGACGAACACAATGGAAATGATAGCGGCGTTGATGGAGACACAGAGAGTGATGGTGATCGCTGGATATTTTATTATATAAGAATCATTATTAATATCATATTGTGTGTGTGTGTGGTTTTACATTAAAATAGAACAATTTTTTAAATTATTTTATCATTATATCTGTTATCAAATTTTACGTGTGTGCTTTAAAGATATATATCAAGTTTTCATTGTGTGTTGTGTGTCTTAAAATATTTCTATAAGAATTATTATCATATAGTCTTAAATTAAAATACATAAACATTTTTGTTCAATATAATTATTTTTATATATTATATAAAGTCTTATAGGCTTTTTTTGTTTTTTTTTTTTTTGGAAGATGTCTTAGAATGTCCCGCCTTCCCCTGCACTTAGCCACAGGGCCTTTGTACAGGGTCTGTTTGCACAGTAGAGGCGGTCGTCTTATGTCTCAGGCCTGCAGGTTCCCTAGGTTCCCAAGTTGCCTTGGTTCCCTTCTGAGCCCCGAAACAGTCCCTGTCGATTTCCAATATATATATTATGGTGGTACGAAAGAACGTTATTTCTGCCTTTGGAGATTCCGCTAAACCCCATGAGTCCCCCGGTTTCCTCAGCCTTAGGTAGGCAAGATCTATAGGCCTGGTGTCAACCTAAGAGGTCGTCCCAGTTCCACAAGAAATCGTCCTACCCTCGGAGATTCTACCGGTTACCTCAAGGGTCCTGGTTTCAGACTCAGCATCAGCAAGGCTGTACTACAATGGGGTGTCGCCTGGTCCCCCAAGGGCATCGTGGCCGCAATAACACTTTTTGTACTATTCAGTCATCAGCACGATAGCTTACGCCCTTGACTGCCCTCTGAGAGGCCTCCCGCTCATCGTGGTCAGAGAAAGGACTATATTATAAATGGGTCTTGTCTCAGCCGGAAATCGAACACGCTACCCATAGTGCGCTAGGCTGGCACCTTATCACTTAGGCCACGATGTCGGTCTTTTTGTGTGTTTCAATAAAAAAAAAATTTGATTACTTTGAATAATTTTTTTATGATCTCTCTATTTTAATTCTCCATAAAACTTTTTTATTATAAAAAAATAAATTGCACGAAAATTTAATTTCCCAATAATTCTTTTTTGATATTTTGGAAAATCATTCGAATGTTACAAATTTGAAATGAAATAGTAGAAAAAGTTTTATCATTTAATTTTTTATTTATTACAGTGGGTTAGATACAGATATGTATAAAAGAACTTTTTACTTTATATTATGAAATTTAAAATTTCTCTTCATATGATAAACCCTAAATTTTAATATATAATCTATTTTGAGTTTATAATGATTATTTTGATTAATTATAAAGTATAACTAATACAATTATATTTAGGTAACATAATAACAAATATAGAGATTTCAACTTATTAGTACATATTGTTTAAAAAGTACATGAAACAAAACACCTCTTGGTTTGGACAATGTGCTATTTTGTTTTTATTCTTTAACTGATAATGGCATTCACATGATAAAGTTCCTAGATGATTGTAAATTTCTTCATTTTCTTGCTATAGAAACTGCCTTATGACTTCATATTAAGGACATCCCAGTGACTCTAAATTGATATAGTTTTTGATCTCCAATTTGTTCAACTTTTTTTCTTTAATGTTTCCACTCTTGTAGGCTATTGTCATACCTTTTCTTTCAGCTTCTCGAGCAATTTCTAATAATAATTTATCAAGATTCGATTGATCTTCATCACTGTATTTATCACAAAACCGCATACCATGGACATGATGGAAACAAACTGCAGCAGTTTTTCTATCTTTATTTGATAAATTATAAAAATCTCCAATTTTATAAAATCTTGACGTAACTTCACCAGTGAGAACGTTGACATATCCTAACTCTTTACACATAAATTCTGTGTTAACCATGAAACCTTCCATGTCGATAAAACATGTGAATTTGATTGATTTTTTAAATGAAGCACGAGTACTTCTCTGTGAAAAATTAAAAAATATTCTTGACAATAAAGGCAGTATAAAAGTCAACTTCTCTCTAGCCTGTAAATTTCATAATGTCAAAGATGGTGAATCAATTGAAGATATAAAACATTTTACTACTCCGAATGAACTCTTTATGCCATCAAGTAAAATAGGAGAAGTCATAAAAGAGAAAATTATTGATGTTTCGTTAACAAAAGTTGAAGACTTTGAAGAACGAGATTCAGGATGGTCCATGGTGGAAATCATTCATCTCCAGGTCAATATTAATCGATACGACACATTAGCAGCAGGAGTATCAACTTGGATTCCTTTACCGCAGTTCATGCAAAATAAAAAAGCAGTGTTGAACATCAAGAACTACGACCAATGTTGCTTTCTCTGGTCGATTGTAGCAGCTTTATTCCCAACTGAAAAAAATATCAACTTATCCACATTATCGAACCGTTCTTAACTATCAAGGTATCAATTGTCCAACAACTTTGCATGATATTCCTATATTTGAACTAAATAATCATCTTTCAATTAATGTTTATGGGTCAAATAGTAACGATAAAATAGCTCCATTGTACTTGAGTGAATTGTCTGGTGAAAATCGTATACATTTATTAATGGTAGAGAGTAACATTGATGATAATTTCAAACCTACTTATCATTTTTGTTTGATCAGAGACCTCTCTAGATTAGTGAGCTCTAAAACTTCTAAAGATAAAACAAAGAAGTTCTTATGTGATCAATGTTCATGTCATTTTAAGATAAAAAAATCATTTATTAAACATCGTAATGACTGTATTAAAATGAATAAAACGGCTATAACTTTTCCTCCAAGTAATAAAAAAATGAAATTTACAAATTATGAAAATAAGGAACAAGTTCCATTTGTTGTTTATGCTGATCTGGAATGTATACTAGAATTAGATGATAATAATAAGCAAAAACATATGCCATGCAGTGTTTCATTCAATGTACATTGTTCATTTGATGAGTCCAAATCTCAATTTTTTCTGAAACGTAGTAATGATTGCATTGATTGGTTCGTTTTCGAATTACAAAAATTATCTGATCGAGTAAAAAAAACTATTCAACATGTTAAGCCAATGAAACCATTAGCTTCCCAGCAGCAAAAAACACATAATGAACCTAAAAAATGTCATTGTAATGTCTAAATGTATTTTAATTATTTCATATAATTATTTAAAATATATTTTAAGAAAAGCTAAAAATGAATAGCGATAAACTTAAGGATTGAGGTTAACGATTATTACTCAAGTTATTTTTTTGAGTTTTCCTAAGATTTCGTTAAAATAGAAAGGATTTCGAAGAATAGTTGAGGAAGTCATTCTTTAGATATTTTATTGCTTTTGGAAAACCCACGTGGCGAAAAGCCATAAAGCTCTAAAAAAATAGTACGTGACGTAAAAAGAGCGTTAAGCTTTTCCAAAAAGGGAAAAGACCATGCGAAGGGACTTGTGCGCGCCTGAAGCAAGGGACTTCTAATTATGTCACATTCGACTAAATAAATACGTAAGGTTTGATGCATCAGTCAGTTGTCGAAAAAGTAAGATCGAGATCAGATCGTCGTGGAACATCTCTTGAAATCATAAGTCTTGAGTATTGTATTGATAATACTTCAAAGTTTGTAAATTTTTGCATGAAGTTTATTTGATCGTCAAATTATTTTTAAATTGATATTTAAATTAATTCGCGAGAAAAAGTGAATAATTGCGCTGACTGGAACATCGACTAAGGACCAATTAATTGTAATTCATCTCGACCAGAGTAAAATAAATCATCTGTTGGTAACGTTTAAATTGTTGTTATAATTTTTCAATAATTTTCATTCAATAAAATTTTGTTATTGTTTTTATATAAATCACACATTTTTACTTTCTCTATCGAAGATCCCCTCATCCCTGTCTATTGGTCGAAAGGCTAGGACTAAAAAGAGGAACTTAAAGTCTCTAAGGTTAAGCATATGGTTTACATATTGACACCTTTAAAGAGCGAAATTACATAACATCATATTTGTAATAATTGGTTTTTGAATAATGAAGTCAAAGTTCGAAATCATTGTCATTTTACTGGCAATTATCGTGGCCCTGCTCATAACAGATGTATTTTAAATTATCAAGCTTCTGAAGTAATTCCGATAGTTTTTCATAATCTTTCAGGATATGATTCGCATTTTATAATAAAGTCTTTGGTATCAAAATTCGAAGGCAAAATCAATTTATTGCCTATTAAGAAAGAAAAATATATATCTTCCACAAAAACTTTTGGAAAAGATGAATACAATGACAATAAGAAAAGAACTCGTGAAATAATGATAAAATTACAATTCATAGATTCCTTTAGATTCATGGCTAGTAGTATTGATAAACTAGCATCGTTTCTAGATGATGATAAAAAAAATATTTCAGAAGATTTTATAACGATTCTGAAAAATTCAAATTAGTAGTGAGAAAAGGTATTTTTCCTTATGAATATATAAATAACTGAGATAAATTTGATGAAATCCAGCTTCCTGCTCAATCAGCTTTTTCTTCCAAGTTGAATAATACAAGCATATCAGATGAAGATTATCAACATGCACTCACTGTATGGAATAAGTTTCAACTTCAGCCTTTAGGTGATTATTCAGATTTATATTTAAAAACTGATGTGTTACTTTTAGCAGATAACTTTGAAAATTTTCGTAAAAATTGTTTTGATGTTCATAATCTTGATTCATTGCATTATGTAACTGCATCTTGTTTAGCTTTTGATGCAATGTTGAAATACACACAAATAGAACTTGATCCTTTACAATATGTTGAGATGTTAAATTTTATTGAAAAAGGTATAAGAAGGGGTATTTCTCAATGTAGTAATAGATGTGCTAAAGCTAATAATAAGTACATGGAAAATGACTTTGATGAAAATACAAAAGAATCATATTTAATGTACTTTGATGTTAACAATATTTATGGTGCTGCGATGAGTGAGTATTTGCCCACTGGTTCTTATGAGTGGGTAACTCATAAGTTCATTTTTGATAATAATAATGATATTGATGATTTAATTTTAAATATTCCAAGAGATTCTTTTACTGGTTATATTTGTGATGTAGACCTAGATTATCCACAGTCATTGCATGAAGATCATAAAGATTTGCCATTATGTCCTGAACATTAGAAACCACCAAACAGTAAATGTAAAAAGCTGATGACAACGCTATTACTTAAGAATGAATATGTGATACATTATAGAAATTTACAGCAATGGATTGAACTCGGTTTAAAAAATATTAAAATTCATAGGGTCTTGCAGTTTAAACAGTCAGCTTGGTTAAAAAAATATATTGATTTGAACACAGAAATGAGAAAAAAGTCCAAAAATGATTTCGAGACAAACTTTTTTAAACTCATGAATAACACTGTTTACGAAAAAAACTATGGAAAATGTGCGTAATTATAAAAATATTAAATTAATTACAAAATGGGATAGCAGATTGGATGCACAAAGTCTAATATCACAACCGAATTTCCATAGCAGTCTTATTTTTGATGATGATATGGTCATCATTGAAATGAATCAGCTTGAAATAAAGTTTAATAAACCAATTTATGTAGGTTTTGCTATTCTTGATTTATCTAAAAATTTTATGTATGATTTCCATTATAATGATATTATGAAGACTTTTGGAAATAATGTGAAATTATTATATACAGACACAGCTTAATCTATAATTTCACTAATGTAAACATACATGATTATATCAAACGCGACATTCAGAAATATGACACTTCTGATTATCCAGAAAATAATGTTTATGGCATTCCACGAATGAATAAGAAAGTTTTGGGTTTAATGAAAGACGAGAATAAAGGGAAAGTTATGACTGAATTTATTGGGCTAAGAGCAAAAATGTATAGTTTTAAAGTTCAAAATAAAGAAGATCACAATGAAAGGGATCAAGAGCCAAAGATGTAAAAAAGAAAGCCAAAGGTGTGAAAAAGGCAACAATTAAAACGATTGCGATTGATGATTATAAAAATTGTTTGTTTCATCAAACTATTTTAGAAAAAAATGAATATCATATTGTAAGTGAAAAACATGATGTATGCACTATTTTAGGAACAAAAAAAGCCTTAAGTTGGGAAGATAATAAAAGACAATTATTAGAAGGAACTACTGGTACATTACCATAGGGCTACAAAGAATGTAATACGAATTCATAATTTTCATATTTTTTTATTAAAATAAATACAAGTTACAAATATCATAAATATAAGTTACAATTGTCATTGCTCAACTGTCATAGTTATAAGTTACGATTGCCATAGCTTAAGGTTTCAATTGTTATTTCATAAGTTATAATTGTTCTTTTATAAGTTAACCTATCACGTATATATATTTTTCTGATAATTATAAGTTTTTTGTCAAATAAACTATATATCTTTCGAATTTATCCAACTATTGTGTTCATTGCTGAACCCCAACCACTTTACATATGCTTGATTTCTACGTTTTTTTAGAACTTTTTCAACCAAATATACATCAGGATATTGGACTTCAGTTAATTCATCGTTATAAAAACTGCCTTCTATTGGTTGGTTTTGATAGTCAGTTAATTTGTAAGTCACTGGATGAGTATTTTCAACTTTGCTGATGGTAAAAATTTCAGTGGTCCAATTGGGAGTGTAACCTTTCTCATGTTTATATTTACTAATTCGTACTTTATCGCCAATTTTTAACTTATTTTTCTTCTTTTTTATTTTCACGACTTTGAGTTTTCTATAAATGGTATCAAATAGTTGCTTTTTATTGGCTGAAGTCACATCCGCAGGTTTCATCTTAATTGTACGATGTTTAGTATTGTTATATGATGATAATAGTTCCGGTAGCATATCAATCCACTTATAATTTCCAATAAAAGTGAATTCTTTCCACATTTTGTTTTTTAAAGTTCGATTAAATCTTTCACAAATTGATGCTTTGAGATTGCTGAATGTTGAGTACAGTTTAATGTCATACTGTTTCATAAGTCCTTCAAAATCCTTATTATAAAACTCTTTGCCTCTATCAACGTGTAAATGCTTGGGAACTCTTTTTTCTTTCAAAATTGTCATCATTGCAGCAGTGACATCTTTACCATTTTTAGTCTTCATTGGTATAGCCCAAGCATATTTAGAGAAAATATCAATAACTGTTAATAAATATTGATATCCTTCATTGTAGGATTTATATGTAATCATATCAACAAGATCCGCTTGCCACGTTTCATCAAGACCACGTATATCCACATGTCGTCGTTGATAATTTCTTCTCACTGGTCTATGAAGCTCGTCTGCGATTTGTCTTTTTTCCTTGTTAATAGCAATTGGGCTTTAGGTCTTCCTTTCAATTTTTTCTGAATGTTCTCTTCCAGCTGTTTTATAATGTCGGTATGTCTCCTATCTGTCTCTTTAAACGTATTCAATTGATCAAATTGATAAAATTCATTCATTTTATTCAATTCAGCCTTCAAATTTTGTTGTGTAGCTTGTGATGATTCCAATTGCTGTTTTACTTGTTCACTGATATTTTCAATTTTTGCTTGGAGATTTTGTTTCTCTTGTGTTAAAGATGCTATTATATTGACGAACTGAATCTAAATTTAACAGTTTTTAAATTAAGTCTAAACCTAGACTTTATAAAAACTAAGCGTTTTGAAAAGTAAGTCCTCTCACTTCTCTTTTTTTCTCCTGAATCGTTGTTCGATTGATTGCTTTCTTCAGACTGTTCAGATTAGCACATGGTGGTGGATTATCATTAAAGTTTTGTTTCTCAAGATGTCTACCATAAATAATCACTATTCTATGTAAATGTAACCTTACAGTGACTGATTCAAATCGATTATTAATTTTTTTTTTGTCTATATTCACAACTCGTATCTGTAAATTATGTATTTCCCTCGCCGTGTCTGAAAGATAAACGAATTTTGTTAGTGATTCAATAATCTTATATTCTGGTAGGACTGATGAAAAATTGCATGAACTAATTAAGCAAATTGATTATTTTTGTATGCTCCACTTGTAATAGTACACTCTACACATATTGTTTTCACACTCAATACTGATGTTGGTTTTCCTGATTTATATAATTCTTCTGCTTTATGAGTTTTTTGTTCGAAACCTAAGAATTTAGGTGTAAAGTCGATAGCTGATCTCTCACGGTGTAGTTCGGTTCGAGTATACTTTTTCAACTCCTAATAAAAGATTAAATTTAGAATCTGCCACAGTTAGAAATGAGTGAATATCTTTAAAGTCATAAGTACCAATAGGAATTGTAATTGTACGCCAATCGTCTTTTATTTGATATCGAAGTTTTCTGTTACCTACATGTTTGTTTAAAATCGAATTTAATATGAGAAAATCAACAAGTGCAAGAATGTCATTTTTTATGGGTGATAATTTAATTGTATTTATTGTTATCAAAGAATCACTCATGATGTTTATTGTAGAACACTTAAAATGTAAATGATGTATAATTTTTCTCTACATCATATTTATAGCTGATCATTTGAAGATTTTAAAAATAAACGACCACAGTCAATTGTACTATAATATTGACATCTTTTATAATTATGTCATATACGATTAACATTAAAATAATTTACAAGTTCTCTGGGTGCTGATTCATTTTTCTTCACGTAAACATTTCTAATATATGTTATTTTCAATGTTTCTGTATACTTTACCGAATTAAAATTAGATAATGCTCGATTTGGTAATTTTTTTCTAATTTTTTTTTCAATCCTCTTCCTGATTGATATTGATCTAAATATGCTTCTTTACCAAAAGCTATAGCCTCTTTTTTTCATCATGACGTTTAAGTTCATTTAAATATTTTTCTGCTGCTATAGTACTATTTACAGCCTTAACGATTCCAGCAGCACCTTTAGCTCATGCACCGGTATTGCTTAAAACACTCAATAATGAAAGTGTAGGTAATAAACCACCAGATCTTCCAGTTCAAGGTAAACAACGTTTTCGTGGTGGAGTTTTCTTTTTTTTTTTTATTTTTTTACAATTCTTTTTCATATTTCCTTTTTTTTCATCTTTTAAACCCACTCCAATTTTTGTTTAAAGTTTCATAGTATTTACAACACCTCACGCGGCTATCTTTTCACCTAAGTTAGCATACCTAGCCAGTACACGTTGCCACGCTTATTCAGCCAGTATTTCATCTGGTAAATGTTCCTCTGATAGATTATCTCTGTTTTAAAAATATGCTATATCATGTGCTCGACGAGTAGTATCTAATAGATTTATTTCTTGATCACCTTGAACCAATCTTTGTTGTAATTCCGTACTAGGTCCACAAAACTAATGTCCAGGGATATGTAATGCTATAGGTAAATTGTTGATAACTTTATTTAAAACTCCTGCTCCTTACTTCTTACCTGCTTCTCTCTTCACAGTCATTCAACTAATTGAAAACTATAAAAGCTGTGGCACTTGAACCCTCGCACTTAGTTGACTTCGAGTTGGAGTTTAAACCACATAATCTAAATTTATCTGTGAAAAATTTGGATAATATTATATCAATGAATGAAAAAGTGAAGAGAAAACGTCATGATGAATTATAACCCAATACTAGATAAGATTTAAAAATATTCATCTTCATTCTAAATCATTGAATCGACCTCAATATCAATATCGTGGAAAATTGCTCTAATCAATTGATGTTGGATTTTTTCCTTTTAATGAAAATGAAGAATTTGTAAGAACAGATGTCGCTCAACCAAACTCAATGATGGTATTTGATAATATAGCTTGTGAGAAATGAGATAATATTCGAACATATTTTTTGTATTGTTACATATGCATACATTGACGTTTTCAATTGAAAACATTTGTTCATTGCTCATTGTTTACTATATAACCATCTCTAATATTAGTAAATTGAGTGGACAACTCGAAAAAACTGTAAATGTATCAGGAAAATTAACTAAAGTTAGTGATATAACACGTCGAAAGCATAGAATTATTAAACATGGTAAAAATGATAGTCAACAATCATTGAATAAATTTTTCAAATCTATAGTATATCCATGAAAAAAACTTGTAAATTTAAAGAATTCTTCAAAATTATTCGAAAATGAAAATAATAATAATAATGTCTGGCCGAGGGGTGCTCTTCTCGCTACGGTAATGGAATAAGTCCATACAGCCAGTTTTTCCTCCTCACTGGTGATGGCCTTCTGGGCGTGAGGAACGAAACTATCCATCTCGGTTTCGTTAAACATCACCACCTTTGCAGTCGGCTAACCACCCCTGCAAGGATTTCAACAGGTTACTAACGATAGACCTGCACCGGCCCTCTTCGGATGAGGGCCATGGAACAGTTGGGAGGGGCCTTATGACACGTTCCAATATGGATGTAGACCACAGACCACCCCTACACCGTCTCAGGTGGACAGAGGAGCTGAGACGGGATTTGAAGCAGTGTTGGGAAAGATGCGAGCCACAGACCTCAGGCTATGCCAGGCACCTGCATACTCTGTGGTGCAAAATGCACCCAGAGTTACAACATCTAACGCAGGCAGCGCTCGCATCGCAGGTGCGGTATACTCAGTCTCGACGGCGGATAGAAGAGGAGTCAGACTCTGACTCTTCAGTATCAAACGCTTCAGAGACTGAGGGCGAAGTCTCACTAACACCCGAGACAGCCGCACCGAAGTGGAGCATACTCCCGTTCCACCCTTCTCTCACTGCAGAACCCCCATCTCCTCCCCCTAAGGGCACCAATCACCAGGACTTCACCAGCAGAGAGGGTAATTTTCTCCGGAAAATTACGCTCTCTGCAGAACACCTAGCTAGCGCTAACCAAGATCTCGACCATCGGGTACCAGATAGTGTGAACCTTTTTGCACTCAACAATGCAGTCTATGATGTGGCTCGAGGGTTTACTCAGTGCAGACGAACACCTGTCAATCCTGAGTTACGCCTGAAAAGACGCATCGAACAGACTGCAAATAATATCAAAAAGGCTCGACAGGGTGCATCTCGTATTCAAAGTGTGATGGATCACTTAACTACTCACAGGCCTTATATGTCAAGAATTCAATGTATTGTGGTGAGTATTAAACGTGAACATCACACTTTGAATACAGCCGTGTTACTGATCCTAAAGGAAAAGTACACAGGCAAAATAACATCGCTAATGGCCATTAAAAAGTCATTATCAAAGCGACGAAGAGATAACAGATTATTCCAATCTGACCCTTCGCGCTTTTTTAAGCCGCAAGCCCCTGTCACTTATGAGCCATCGAGTGCAGAAAGAGTCGAAACGTACTGGACCGAAATATATGGTCGCACTAGTGCGCTAGATGTAGACACTCCAGCCCTTTAACTCTTCAGAGAAGTCTGTGACGAACATCTATCACGAATTCCTGAAGAGTTTCAACGAGTCAGCATGGATGGGATCAGGAATGCTCCAAGGGCCACAAAGAACTGGGCTGCCCCTGGGCCAGATGCAATCCCCGCCTTCTGGTGAAAGAAATTGACGTCATCCCACCAGCATCTAGCTCGTACCTTCTCAGAATATCTAGGAGGAGATACACCCATTCCTGGATGGTTCGTTGCAAGGCGTACTGTGCTGATCCCCAAAAGTGGTGATCTGTCCAGCCCCAAAAACTACAGGCCTATTGCATGTCTAAATACTCTCTACAAATTGTTTACGAAGATTTTGAACGAGAGGATTTTGACTGCAATAGAACCTGTATGGAGACAGATAAACGAACAACGTGGCAGCAAGCGTGGCTTGACAGGTTGCGAGGAGAACTTGCTAGTAGCTAGCTTACAGACGGGAGCATCATAAAACATCTGGATGGGGGAGAGTCATACCGATATCTTGGACAGGCACAATCTCCTTTACAGGACGTGTCTGTCATCAAAGATACTCTCCGCAGTGAGTACAAGTGGCGACTTAAGAGAATATGGGGCTCTGAATTATCAGGCCCTTACAAAGTTAAAGTCACGAATATGCTCGCTGTCCCAGTCTTGCTATACTCATTCGGAGTTGTTGAATGACTGCAATGTGAGCTTAAACATCTGGAAATTATCACGAGGATAGTGATGACATTATATCGAAGTCATCACCCGCGATCTTCTGTTCAGAGCCAATACTTTCCCCGTGATCTGGGAGGTCGTGGACTACTAAGTTTGAAGTGTCTACATGTCTACACAAGATGCCGAGTTTGCCACGGTGATGTAGATGAGACGTTATTTCATGTATTATCGGCTTGTCCGATATTAGCGCGCTCAGCCTACATTCACCGGCATACCGCCGCCCTAAGAGTGCTGTATTACCACCTTCGGCACTCTTACGGAATAGACAAGACACCAGTGCTGCCCTATGTGCCCGGTGAAATTGAGTCAGTCGTTGAGAACGGGAGAGCAAAAAGTCTTTGGAATTATCCGCTTTCTACGCCCCAACGTATTGAACACAATGAGCCGGATATTACTCTTTTCGACTATACCACCAAGCACGTATATTACATTGGGATCTCAGCCCCGGCCGAGACAAATATACGTGCGAAAGAAGAGAATAAACAGGAACGCTACCGAGAGCTCATGGAGGTCATGCGAAATGTCTATCACGAATACACAGCGCACGTGATAGTCCTGGTGATTGGCGCCCTCGGAGGGACCGCTTTCTGACAGAGCTTCGAACAATACCAGTCTGCCGTAGTCAGGCTGAGATTCTCGCGGCTCGTATGCAGAAAGCGGTCATCCTTGGTTCCCTCCGAATCCTGAGACGACTGTAAATAATGACTGAACGGCTGTAGCCCCAGGATAATCCCATCTGGTCAGGTCCTAAATGAGTTGGAGCACTGACATCCCTGGCCAGACATTTTCGGATGAACTGAATGGCAATAATAATGATAATTCAAATAATGCTGTCGAATAAATGACAATTGTAAATGTATCAATGAAAGACAGACGAAATATCGTGCCACAGAGAAGAAAGCTTTTTCGTGATAAAGTAGATAATGAAAGACGTAATCAAATGGCAGAAATTGAAGCAATATCAGGAGCCATTAACAGGTCAATTCCTAAAAAAATATTATTTAATATGAAATAAAATAAAATACAGAAGTACATGGGGAGGGAAAAGAAATAACAGCGGCGGTTGAAGAAAAAAGAGCCGTAGGCAGAAAAAAATCTGCAGCAATTATATTGAACACCCCTCTTTAAATTACAGATAATAAAATAAATAATAAAATTCTCATCGCTGAAAGTGTAAATAGAAGTAGTCATGGACTGCTCGAATTATTATTTAAAAAATTGCCTCATAGTATTGTTGTTGATAAAAAAAATTCATAGTGAAATTGTTGATTATACGATTTAGGTTCAAAAAAATTACAATCCAAAAGAATTTTTGAAAATTGACAATAGTAAAAAATTCAAAATTTGTATTGCAAAGTATATTGGACATGGTTTAATAACTCAAATAAAAAAACCTCCACTCCAATATAAAATCTCGATGAAAAATCAATCAACAAATTCTACCTTCTCAGATGATTTTTATAAACTTGTTAATGAATGACGACTACTTATGGCCTTTTAGAGTGCAGGACATAATGCTCATTCGAATAAAATAATTTTAATTATTAAAGAACTTAGAAAAACTAATGTTAGAAAATAAAAATCTTTACTCGAAATCTACTTAAAATTTGATTAGAATTTACTCAAAATAAATTTACTTAAAATTTCATAAAGATCTGCTCAAGTTTGATGAAAATTTATTCACAATTCCTATGATATAGGAGTAAGTAGAATGATAAAAGAGAGGAGTGCCGTTAGTTTTGAGTATATTGGGAGATTCGAGACTGAAAAAACATCAGTCTAGTTTCAGACTTAAGTATCGTATAATTATGTAGTAAGCTGTGAAGAAGCATCCAATAAGTTATGAAGAAGTTCATAGTATCCTTCAATATGAATCCAGCTCACATTTGGGCTGAACCAACAAAATATACGTGTGTAATTTGCAGGTCTCAAGATATTACACTCATTTGGGAAAAAATTCTCACAAAATAGAAAATATAATAGAGATATCTACACTAAGAAAAATCGAGATAGTTGAGCCAACTATCTACATCAAAAAAGGAAAACTAGATGCAGTAACTAATATTTATAGTTGCGGTAACTGAAAAATAGTTGTTGCAACTAGAAAACTTGTTGAAGTAACTATCCACGATAGTTAGGAGAAATATAGTTGCATCAACTACTCGTAAGGAGTAGTACGGTGAACTATATAAAAGGAGTTAGATAAACTAATTTGAAAAAATTCGAACAACTTTTAGCATTCAACTTCATGAAAGTAGTCAGAGTAACTATTTTTTGATGGGTGCGGGAACTAAAAAATAATAACTATTATTCACATAGTTGATTGAACTTCACGAAAGTAGTCAATCGGTAACCTGTAGAGTCAGTTACTCTGACTATATATGATTAGTTATAACAATGGTATTAAAACAGTTGTAATAACCGGAAGCATTGAACTTTGTCCAGGTAGGTATAACAACTACTTTCAACATAGTACAGGAACTTCATTTTATAGTTAGTACAACTTACAAGTCAATATTGCTAATTACAGTTGATCCAACTTCATCAAAAGAGTTAATCGGCAACTTGAAGAGCTAGTTGAACTGGCTCTTTAGTGCTAAGTTTATCTATCACGTCAAACTTATTCTAATAATGACGAGCATTCAGCTGTATGAAGGTAGTAAAGACAATTATGTTTGACAAGTTGTAGAATGCTCTCCGGTCATTATTTCAATAGATTTCATCGAAATATTTTTTATTTGCGTAGCATTTTTTTTTTGGGTCACATGATTCGATGAGTAGCGCAATATTTTATACTTGAAATCGATCACGATCCTGTAACGATGAAGACTATCATTTCATTATAAAAATTAAAGCTGCAAGTATTATTTTTAATTCATCAACTAAATTTATGAAGTATTGTATATACATTTATTATTTTAGAAAAAAACATGAAAAATAATGTCCAATTACAATCTAAATAGTAATATCCAAATTTTTTCTATTGTTATTTGCTAAAATGATCACTTTTATTGTAGGAGTGCACTCAAGTTAATCATAAATTATGTAAAAAAGCTTTTGTATTACGTAAACTAGGTCAATTTAACTCCAAACGATAATTGAAGCAACTGATATAGAATGTTTATTGTAATTATTGTAATAAGATTGACTAAACTGTGAAATAAATGTATGTACAACTATTTATGTATAATGCAAATAACTATACAATGTATGTTCACACAACTGTCAATAAATGTTTCGTGTAATTATATTTTCGTGGTTATCATTACAATCATTACTTTAATGCAGTAATTACAGCAACTTACGAATGGTAGTACCGACTACTTCCAAAAGATAGTTGCCGAAACTGCCAGCGTACAGTTAATGCAACCAGAAAGTTTGCTATGAAACTCCTGGACATATCAGTTATTAATTATCTTTTTTAATGTTATATATATAATTATTGTGCATTCGTAATCATTCGAAAGTTTAAATAAAAAAAATCATACACATAACGATATTTGAAGTTTTTTTATTAACGAATATAAACTTTAATGATCATTTACTTCCCTATAAAGAATAAGGCTATGAAATAACATTAAAAATTTTTTTCGAAAAAATATTTATTTTATAGATATATTTGTACCATAGTTATGACTATTACATATGGAACAATCTTTTTTAGATTTGAAATCTTTTGTTGAGTCTTCAGGGTGGTTCTTCCACACAAACCGTAGCTTATCTTAGATGGAATCGATTTCATGGAAGGTATTCTTTAAAACTGTTTGGAGCCCAAGTTCATTACAGATCGGAGCAAAGACCCAACATCAAGCTGGTAATGAAAGAGTTTACAATAGATAAGAGACAAAAAAGTCACTTGCCCAAAAACATTTTGTTTTTCACAAAAAAAAAAATGTAAATCAAAGCAAATAATGGTTTTTTTCTTACGGTTTGCTCTTTCTGGAGTAGAGTAAAGGAGAAACTCTCGCCGAGAGATAGATAGATAGTAGAATTTATTGTTAAGACAATTAAACAAAAAGTTACATAAGACAGTAAAATAGTTATAGATACAGACTATAAACGACTATTTACTAAGACAGCTAAGTAAAGTCACAGATATTTGCTTTCAAAATAAGTACATTAAAAGATATCATACCGGGCCACATTTCAGTGTGTACAATGTAGAGCTAGGTGATGGTCATCTAAGAACTGCTAGAAATTGTTGATCATTGGTAGACGATGAGTAGGTCGTTGCTAACCTAGCAATGTCATCATGGATATTGATGAAATGTGTGATATCCCCACTTTTAAACTTGGCGCAGACACTCGAGTTTTCAGCCCAGACATAATTAAAGCCAATCTGCTTAAGAGTAGCTTTCGCTTTTCCAAGTAACTGGAACGTCCTGGAGGGCAGCAGCTCATTAACTGAGACCTTGAAGTCTCGAGAAGACATCGGGGTGGCATCCGGTGGTATTTTTGCGCAGTTTAGTTAATGGAGACAGAAGTCTTAGGTTTGGATGTCCTTCTAATAGCGCTAGACGTAGTAGAAGTGAAGGCTGGAGAAGGCACTGCAGGCGAAGAATACGAAGGCAGCAATCGAACAGAGACAACAGTAGAACTAGAAGGAGTAGATCCAGAAGCATAATCTACGCATAAACCTGGATTCTACGATCTTGCCAGGGGGAACAGATAGTTTAAGGGCATCCAACACTGCCATATCCAAAGGTTGAGAATTGGTGAGCAAATCACTTTCTGGAAAACCTGATATCACCAACTCTGTATTCATGGCCTGTTGCTTGATAAGATGCTGGAGACAAATAGTATTTGCTTGGGTAGCTGCAGCTAAGGCTGAGGCAGAAGACGACAAAGAAGAAGTAAAATTAGAGAAAGCAGACACTCCACGCTTCTCAAGCTCCTCAACACGTAGAGTTAGTCGCTCCAATGAAGACCTCAGTTCAGCATTTTCGCGCTTCAGATCCTCCACTTTGCAGCTAGCCTCCGCTTTTGTTATAGAGTCGGGCAGCTTGACAATCACTGCACCATGGTCAGCCTGCGTTGCCCCCAGCTTGGAGATGGACAAGTTCAATCCATTAAAGGCTTCCATAATATTCTGTAGAGTGATTTCAGCAGGTCTTTTTGGTGGTGGCAACTCCGACAGAAGCACTTTTTCAAAGCTCAGCTGACTCCTTGTTCTCTTAGATGAGCTATCGATTCAGTAGCTGCATCACTGCTCAAGACCGCATCTTTTTCTATCATAGACAAAACACAGCAAGTTTGGGAACGGAATAAAGCCGTGAAGGAAAAGATCAGATCAAATTGTCAGAGTTGTCTATAAAGCTGGGCACTACTTCGTCTTCGGGTCACAGTTTCGGTACGTGTCTACGACAGATGATGGCGCGTTTATTTTTTATAACAAAAAAACTAATAATCAATAAATGATAAGATTGACTTTTTACAATACTTTTAAGCGGAAGAATAACCATTTTATTTGAAAGTAAAGTCAATATTAACTAGACATTATTGTTGATAACCAAATATGACTTTTACTCATTACAAAAATATGAATTTGTTATAAACAATCGAAAATTGTATTTATTGATTAAGTAATGTGTATATCGAATGGATTTTGATGGTTTCAACAGTACAATATTATTAATGATGAAATTTGACTCGTTAAAACTACACATTGTTTATAACAAAATGAATTTGTTATAAACAATTACTAATAGGAAGTTCGTCGTATTAGCACAGACAAAGTGCGCTTAAACCTATTTTTTACATTTACTTCGTCAATTTCATAATGATAGTATGTCAAGTGTACTCACCGGAATCTTGTTGTTGAGCGTATCTCGCAATATCTACTGGAATTCCATTAATGATCAAATCTCGCATGCAGCCAATATAACCTTGTCGAAGAGAAGCAGTCCATACTACTGGTGGAATTGACAGTGTTGTAGAAATCATCGCTATTCCACCGATATAAAGCAAACCATCCGTGTCTAGTTGTTTCGAGTTCCCTGAAACATATCAAATTTCGAGTGGAATAATGTTATTTAAGTGACACGATTGCTTTTTAAATACAAACGTTTTTCGTTATCATTATAAAATTAATGATATTTCTTACAAAACTGAAAATTTAAGATTCTGAAATGACAAGCGATTATTGGATAACACGATTGTAACTCCGTATGATAAATCAACCAGTTAAACAAGGCATTGAAGATTCGAGTCGGCTATTTATTGGGTGTGAATTTCGTCTCCTGAATCTCGAGCAGCCTTCTCCACTTAGTTAATTATAAACAGAAGTGACGTACACGTTTAAAACCTGTCATAGTAATCCAGTTTTTGGTTGCTGTTGAAAAATATAAATATCTTGCAAACTTACGACAATTCTTTACCTGGGAAGAACATTCAAATTTGGAAAGATCTTATCAGTCACTTACATTTTTTTATTCTGATCAAATCTAGCCAGATCTTATTATTATCTTTATCTGACGAGATTCAATGAGATACAGCTAGATAAATCTGAATATTATATGATTCATCCAATCTATCTGTAAATAACCACACATCATATGTATATAATAACATAATGTATTATCTGTGCGTATAAAAATGCTAGTGGTTGTAATTTGATCTTCCTAAACATGAACGTATCGAATAACATCATGTGATTTTATATAACAATACTTGTTTGTATGTGAACCAACATGAAAACCCATGCTAAAAAGGAATCAAGTGTCTTGCAATGTAACATGCTTTCTGTGACCCTTTTATAGTACCGTCTGGTATTATTTTTTGACAATATATGTTTTTTCGTAATTCAATAGTCTACAAATATTTAGATTTATATTTGATAAATTGTATGACAGTTATTTGTAAATAAAAAAATTCTTCACAACTACTTGTTACGATGAATTCAACTGATTAACCTGGTGATCAATATTATTATCGTCATTTGGCTCTTTTCCTTCTGTATTAATATTGGCATTACGCATAATAATTTCTCGAATTATATGTAGCTCTTTTTCCTGGACGTTATTATTCCCATTACTTTGTATAACGTGTTCATTACTATCCTCATTCACATCTGCACAATTCTTGTACTATTTTCACCATTATCTTTTATATCATACTGAGGATTATCATGCATGTCATCAAAATCTTTATCTTCAGGTCCTCATTTATTTCAATTTCTCTTCAAATTTTTGAATGTTTTTAAAGAGTTGTAACGTTCTGCCTTTCCGATATTCATTTTTGGTACATTTATCTTCTCTAATTTCCAAATATCTTGTACTTTTAATATTTATAGTTTATTCGTTTCACTACTTATAAAAAGGAAATGTTTTTTTTTGTATTTTTGAAATTGTAAAAAATCGAATTATTTAAAACATTTATTATTATATTACGACTAAAAATGAATGACATTCATGCGTAATTTAATTACCTGATCTACTTAATGTAACAGATGTAATCGTTATAAATAATTTTCATAAATCAAACGTAGCATATAACCTTTTTAACAACCTCTCCTACGTGCCTGAAATTTCTGGTTGAAATCGAAATAGTTGTTTTGGAGATTAGCGCGGACAGACATACAGACAGCCACCGGCAATTTATACATTAGTTATAAATAAACCTTATTATCCATATCCAAAAATGTAAACAACGTATGTTTCACATAATTTATATTGCACAATAATCCATAAGTGAATAATATTGTTTATATCTTTTATAAATATCAACGAAAAATATCAGTGCTCTGCAGTGGTCTGGGTGCGACCCGAAAGGTCCACACGACCAACTTCTCAGTGGAAAAAATAAAGAATCGATTCGAATAGAACCCGTTTCCATTCTTTATAACAAATGGAATTGTTATAAACGAGATGAGTGTGTTTCATGTTGTCATCATATTTTCATAGGGTATTCTAATCATTTAATATCCGTATGTTTTTCAAGATTTCGAAATTTTGTCTAAATAATGGTATAATTTATAAATTGCAAAATTCAGGTCGATTTCCATTTTTGCTAGTTTTTTGGTTCTGCAAAAAAATGGCTGGACCGATTTTGCTGAAAATCTAATCAGTTCTAAGTTACATATTCACGCGTCGAATGCAGTTGGTTCCACGTCGACATCATTTTTGTTCTCGAGATAATCGAGGCGTAAAATAATTCCAAACGCACATACGTACATATACACACACAGACGTCCACTGGAACTGAAAAACAATCGTATTCGACTCTGGGGACCTTAAAACGTGGAGATGTGTCAAAATTCGGGATTCGCAAAATCGGACCCATTGCCATAACTTCCCACTGGGAAGTTAAAAAGATATAAATCATTCATTCGCTAAATTTACATATTAGGAATATATGTATATATGTATAAAACAATAAATAAAACTAATTTTGAAATTAAATGAAATTAAATGAGTTTAAATTATTATATAAAAAAATAATGAATTAGAAGAAATTAAATAAAATTAAATGAAAATAACAGTCATTATTGATTGTACATTCGAAATTATCTTGTAATCTTGATTAGTTACCGAGATATTTACGATTGAACATTGCGTCGTGACGTCACGAGCAAACTTTTCAGTATAAAGTGGCGTGTTACTCAGCACTGTAGATGTAAGCCACGAGAGCACGTTAGATTGACGAGAGGCAATAGTTGGATGGGCAAAAAGTGTAGGTGACGTGGTGCCGAATATATACCATTACTTTACATTAATATCTAAGTAAATTCTCCGATAACCAAGGGATGTTCGCAACAGATCTTATACATGCCATTAAGGCAAAATGTATCGCCTTTATGGAATATCTATACATTTAACATTCTAAACGGTGAATTAAGATTCAAAATGCCAAGCAGCAAAGTCACTCGCCCACCGTTAGCATAACAGGGCAGACGGCGGCCTTGAGACCGATAGAGTACTGTACTTGGGGCGCATGGCTAACGACACCTTCTCGCTCTCCTCATACTCGGCGAAGAGGAGAGCTACTCTATTTATTAATTGATGGGATTGTGCAGACTGTAGAGCAAGAGGCTGCACGATGGGCGGGTTAATAGCTCTTGCTTACCTATTCATTTACATTGTAATAGTAGTGAGCGCTGTGTAAGTCGGCCGCTCTATAACGTCTCACTATTATTAGAGCGCAGCTCATGTTGCCTGCTTGCTTTATTGTTTTGGAACACATAGGATTTATGAATCAATTAAGAATTATTTCATCAGGCTTAAGTTAAACAGTAGCAATGATGGCTAATTTGTATCACGATTATGTCAAAGACAACCTTTTTCCTGTAGCTAACGGCTCATCTGATTTAGTAATTGACATGTTATAAACATACTTTATGCATAAAAAATGACTAGTAACAAATCTGATGATGACATGGTTTCCTAAAACCTTTTGATCTGAAATCTTGAATTTATGCTATTAATATATCATAGAAATTATGGCAATTTTGGAAATTTTACTATTTTGTGAATATAAAGGTTTGTTCATCGCAAATTGTAAGCTCTGCATTAAGCGGCTGCTTTCTTATAATTGTTTTCTTTGTAAAACTTTCTGTTAATACCTTCTCGCGTTTGAGAAATACTTTCCGATAATAGTATAGATCGCGATCAAGCTACGAGTACTATCGGGAGCACTGAGTCACTCTCTAAAGCCGACAAGGCTAAAAATTAAGCATTCGCAGATAAAATATAAGAAATAAAGTAATGCGAAACTCACGCGACAATCGTAATAAAATGCGCGAAAGAAATAGCAGGTGACAAGGAATATTATATGTTCAAACGAGAAGACGTTGGAGAAGAAAAACAAGGGGCAGATGTGGGTCAGCAGGATGAAGACAAAATGAATTCTCTTCATCGTTAAGTCATGAGGATGAGAGCTGACCAACCACTAGTTTTCTGTGGTAACAACTAAATTTCAGTCAATGTTGCACTGTCTTACATTCCTATTTTTACCTGTCAGACTCGTGTCGGCAATTTAATAAGAGCTTTCATAAGAACGTATTTTTAATTCTAATTTGTCAGAAATTCAACCCAGATACGAGTTCTATTGTAGAAAGCATGAAATATACTAACCCGAATGATTTCGAGACACAATTGCGTTTGATTTTTGGTGTTAAAAGGATTACTAATCAGTTCTTACCCGTTCTTAAATTACGAGAATAGACATCGAACGGCGCTAATTCCGTCGATTTAAGGCTACAGCGCCTCCGGGAATTCACTAAGTTGTCTGGTGAGTTTATACCCAGAAGTGAAAACCTGGCTTGTCGTAATGTTTTCTTGATTTCGGCAAAGAACTGTATTACCGAGAGCAGAGCTCCTATTGCCATTAATAATCAGGATCTTTTTTGCTTTCCCGCAATAATTTTGAGCGCTACAGACGTCCTCATGCATAGGATTGTGCACTACTGACGATAATGCAGTATTTACAAAACAATATCAATAACTCAAAACATTTTTCCACTTACGATCTTACTAGTGGATTTCATTGAATTAAGATTCATCCCGATGACATTCGAACTATTGGGAAGGGATGCGTTCCTATATAAGCAGCATATCAGGCAGCGCGAAACCTCGGCTCAGTTTTCGACCCTAGCAGCCCAGGCGGTCTAAGGTTTTTGCAATTGACCAGAGGGTAGCGAAAGGTCGATATAAAAACAACCGAGCAGTTAAAACTGCTCGACGAACATGTGGCAAAGTCCTTACATGGTATGTTTTACCGTCATCTCGAAACACAGGACTTGTCACACCAGCTGACTTTCCAATACCTAAGTGTGCTTTATTACCACCTTCGGCACTCTTACGGAATAGACGAGACATCAGTGCTGCCTTATGTGCCCGGTAAAGTTGAGTCAGTCGTTGAGAACCAGAGAGCAAAAATTATTTTTATTATTATCTTCATCTTGCGATTCGTCAAATGTATCTGACCAGGGATCCCAGGGCTCCGACCCACCTGGGACCTGACCAGACGGGATTATCCTGCAGGCACCCGACTCCCTTAGGTTTGAGGGTGAGCCAGGGCTGTAGCCGTTCAGTCATTATTTACAGTCGTCTCAGGATTCGACGAGCCGCGAAAATATCAGCCTGATTACGGCAGACTGGTATTGTTCGAAGCTCTGTCAGAAAGCGGTCCCTCCGAGGGCGCCAATTACCAGGACTATCACGTGCGCTGTGTATTCGTGATAGACATTTCGCATGACCTCCATGAGCTCTCTGTAGCGTTCCTGTTTACTCTCTTTTTTCGCACGTATATTTGTCTCGGCCGGGGCTGAGAACTCAATGTAATATACGTACTTGGTGGTATAGTCGAAAGAGTAATATCCGGCTCATTGTGTTCAATACGTTGGGGCGTAGAGAGCGGATAATTCCAAAGAATTTTTGCTCTCCCGTTCTCAACGACTGACTCAATTTCACCGGGCACATAAGGCAGCACTGGTGTCTCGTCTATTCCGTAAGAGTGCCGAAGGTGGTAATAAAGCACACTTAGGTATTGGAAAGTCAGCTGGTGTGACAAGTCCTGTGTTTCGAGATGACGGTAAAACATACCATGTAAGGACTTTGCCACATGTTCATCGAGCAGTTTTAACTGCTCGGTTGTTTTTATATCGACCTTTCGCTACCCTCTGGTCAATTGCAAAAGCCTTAGACCGTCTGAGCTGCTAGGGTCGAAAACTGAGCCGAGGTTCCGCGCTGCCTGATATGCTGCTCTACATAGGAACGCATTCCTTCCCAATAGTTCAAAGCTGTTCACGAACTTGAGAAGAGGATCAGAGCTCTCATAGATGTCATAAGCCAGGCCTATCACTAACCTGTCATGTAGACACTCCAAACTTAGTAGTCCACGACCTCCCAGATCACGGGGAAAGTATTGGCTCTGGACAGAAGATCGCGGGTGATGACTTCGATATAATGTCATCACTATTCTCGTGATAATTTCCAGATGTTTGAGCTCACATTGCAGTCATTCAAGAACTCCGAATGAGTATAGCAAGACTGGGACAGCGAGCATATTCGTGGCTTTGACTTTGTAAGGGCCTGATAATTCGGAGCCCCATATTCTCTTAAGTCGCCACTTGTACTCACTGCGGAGAGTATCCTTGATGACAGACACGTCCTGTAAAGGAGATTGTGCCTGTCCAAGATATCGGTATGACTCTCCAGCATCCTTTTACTAAGTGGGCAACTGCGCACTTGTCTAACCTAAACTTCATGCCGATTGCACTGGTATACTCAGAAACAACCTCTAGGGCTGTTCGGAGTCTCTCAGGACTTGCCGCGTACACTTTGAAGTCATCCATATAGAATAGATGTGTGACTTTGTGTACGCGGTTGGAGACTCGTCCGGCTTTATATCCAGGCGTGCGGTGTAAAGTGACAGATAATGGCAGCAGTGAGATGCAAAATAGAAGAGGACTCAGGGTATCTCTCTGGTATACGCCTTTTGTAAATGGCACTGCTCTGGTAGACACTTTCGTTTCACCAGATGTTACGGTGAAACGTGTCATCCAGAGTGGCATTAGATGTTCGAGCCATCTCATTATTTGTGGCTTCGTAAAATCTCCGTAAACAATTTGTAGAGAGTATTTAGACATGCAATAGGCCTGTAGTTTTTGGGGCTGGACAAGATCACCACTTTTGGGTATCAGCACAGTACGCCTTTCAACGAACCATCCAGGAATGGGTGTATCTCCTCCTAGATATTCTGAGAAGATACGAGCTAGATGCTGGTGGATGATGTCAATTTCTTCCACCAGAAGGCGGGGATTGCATCTGGCCCAGGGGCAGCCCAGTTCTTTGTGGCCCTTGGAGCATTCCTGATCCCATCCATGCTGACTCGTTGAAACTCTTCAGGAATTCGTGATAGATGTTCGTCACAGACTTCTCTGAAGAGTTAAAGGGCTGGAGTGTCTACATCTAGCGCACTAGTGCGACCATATATTTCGGTCCAGTACGTTTCGACTCTTTCTGCACTCGATGGCTCATAAGTGACAGGGGCTTGCGGCTTAAAAAAGCGCGAAGGGTCAGATTGGAATAATCTGTTATCTCTTCGTCGCTTTGATAATGACTTTTTAATGGCCATTAGCGATGTTATTTTGCCTGTGTACTTTTCCTTTAGGATCAGTAACACGGCTGTATTCAAAGTGTGATGTTCACGTTTAATACTCACCACAATCCATTGAATTCTTGACATATAAGGCCTGTGAGTAGTTAAGTGATCCATCACACTTTGAATACGAGATGCACCCTGTCGAGCCTTTTTGATATTATTTGCAGTCTGTTCGATGCGTCTTTTCAGGCGTAACTCAGGATTGACAGGTGTTCGTCTGCACTGAGTAAACCCTCGAGCCACATCATAGACTGCATTGTTGAGTGCAAAAAGGTTCACACTATCTGGTACCCGATGGTCGAGATCTTGGTTAGCGCTAGCTAGGTGTTCTGCAGAGAGCGTAATTTTCCGGAGAAAATTACCCTCTCTGCTGGTGAAGTCCTGTTGATTGGTGCCCTCAGGGGGAGGAGATGGGGGTTCTGCAGTGAGAGAAGGGCGGAACGGGGGTATGCTCCACCTCGGTGCGGCTGTCTCGAGTGCCAGTGAGACTTCGTCCTCAGTTTCTAAAGCGTCTGATATTGAAGAGTCAGAGTCTGACTCTTTTTCTGTCTGCTGTCGAGGCTGAGTATACCGCACCTGTGATGCAGGTACAACTAACAAAAATTATGCGTCAAAAGATTGATCTAGCATTTATCAACGCTCTAAGTCATCTAGTTTTTGGAACTATGAAAACTGACGACATAAATTTAATTCAATCTCGAGAAATCGAAAAAATAAACTAGAAATGGCCATACGCTTGGACGCTACTAATAAAAATGTATCATCTTATAATGCTCAGAGAATTTTATCATGTAAAAGTAAATTCTTTACTTCAACCGCTCAAGTTCTTTTTACTAAAGACATAACCGAATTTGAAAAAACATTTTTATTACGATCACCAAGTAAAAAAGCGAACAATATTGCCATTGAATTGCCTGATGTTATTCAATTAAAAGTTAACATTAAATATATGATAATTAATTATATCGATGTAAATGGTGCTTGTGGTATTTTTAAATGTATCGAATGTAAAGATATTAACATACCATCTACACTATGGTTAGATTTTCATACACCAAGGGTTGGCATCAACATACGAGCACGTTATCGTGATTATGTGACAAAGAATAATACAGATAATGTTTTAACACCGATAGAAAGAATATTCATTCAAACTAGTACGGCACAAGATGATAAATACAAAATTTCGAAAAATCAATTTCCTATTATACCTGCAGAGGCAATAACTATTCATAAAAGTCAAGGTCAAACATATGACAAAATATGTCTAGATTCCACTGCTCAAGACAGGCGAACTTTATCGGTGTTATATGTTGCCCTCAGCTATGTCACCAAATTAAGTGGACTATTTATAATTGGTAAATTCAAATTACCAAATGTTTCTAAAAATTCAAAGGCTGTAAATCCAGCACTTGTTGAATTAGAACGTCTGAGATCTAAAAAATCATTGAAACTGTCATACAATAACTTAGAGACCGTCATAGGAACAAAAATAGTGTATCAAAACGTTGGTACATTGCGAAAGCACCTTAATTATATGATTTCTGATACATGGTATTTGCGAGCGGACATCTTAGTAGTTAGCAAATCTTTGAATGTGAAAGGAATGTAGTTGACATTGAAAATTTCAATATTGTTTTAAGAGTCGATCGTGATAAAAAAAATCATGCACTAATATGTGAAGAATGGTGTACAGTTCACAGTATTATCATCAAAACATACTTATAGCAGTGAGGGACATGTGCAATTATTTGCATTAAAAGTCGGAAATTGGTATCTGATTAGTGGCCACGAATCACCTAAAGCAACAACAATGATGTACAAAAAAACAATCGATTTCATCTTAAAAAATTGCCTTCCAAAAGTCTTATCCTATTAATGGGAGATTTTAATCATGACATCATTAATTATAATAACAACAAGAATCATTTCCTGATCAATTGTTTAGAACGATATTAATTATTATCGAATTTACCACCAGATAGTATTACTACGTCATTGAATACAAAAATTGATGTCATTTTTTCTCATATTCATAACTTACAATGTGGAGTATATGAATCATATTTTATCTGTTATAAATCAATATATGTTGTTTATGATGATAATATTATTGTGCATGCCACTGAAAATCCTAACAGCACTAATGTGAGTAGCACAATTACAAATAACAATTGTAATGAAATGACAATCAGTAACGATAAGAACATGAGATGTGATAATGAAAATATTATGAATCCGTTTCCAATGGATATTGATAATGATGATATAAATGATAAGCAAACTCAAAGCATAATTAGTTATGATTCTATTGTACCAAATAAATTGAAAATATCTGTGACAATATTGATGATAATAACGTACCATATGATTTTAATATTTCAATCGCAGAATGTCAAGAAGTGTCTCGTTGTAGATTTCATTTATCTAATAAACATATCAATATATTCCATGAATTAATGAATAGAAAACTAACTGTTCACGAAGTATATAATTTTCTTTAAAGAATTATATCTCTTTCCCCTTTATTTGGATTGGTTAATATCTATTTATATACTGCTATTGTTGTTTTATTTTGATAAATCTTATTTCACGATGGAAATAAAAGTCGAAAAACGGTACTTAACTAATCGAGAACTCCTTCACGCATATCAATGAGTCAACGTCAATTCCATCTCGTCAGCAATGATATACAGTATAATAATTGCTTCTAGAACACTTTTAAACGAAGTGTAAGTTTCTTCAAGTTATCAAGAACAATATAAAGACATAAAGTGAATCCGAATTATAAACGTGATAGGCTAAATTATTACAATTTTTCTAATGATGCTCTAAAGTGACTAAATAATATTGATAACAGACCAAGACTTTGACATTACCACACTCTTTATTCTCTTCGTAAATTATTTAACAATCATCAGTACTAGTGTCTCTGTCTTATTTTGAAGTTACTACCAGATATCTTTTATTAATTCATTTCGACTGGACGTGGAAAAAGAGGAAAATGATAACATCTGACATCTAACGGAAAAAAATTTTCAAATTTCATTGTTATTAACAAAAAGAGTGAGTTACCATTCACGTGATATGGTTGGTAACTTTTTTTTGGTAGAAAAAAAATTACGCGTTGGAAGAATTTAGAGATATTGGATAGATTCCGTTCTAAATTATTTATAACAATTTAAAATTTGTTATTTAAATATAATCATGATTAATAATAAATATAATAAACACGATTCTATGTTATCAACAATCATTATTGGATATTAAATTGTCTTCAATGGTATTTTTACCATCCCAACACAAGTTTGAAATTTTTTTATTGCTGATTCAGTTTGTTAAAAATTTTTTTTTCAATGGAATATCGTTATCATTTTCCTATACAATTATTACAAACATTTAATATTCATATTTTCCAAAGATCTTGTAATTTTGTCTGAAAAATAATATAATTTATAAATTTCAAAATTCAGGTAGTTTATCTTTTTTCCAGTTTTTTGATCCTCCATAAGAAACTACTAGGCCGATATTACTGAAAGCCTAATCAGTTCTAAGCTGCGCAATTACGCGTCGAATGCAGTTGGTTCCACGTCGATATCATTTTTGTTCTCGAGATAATCAAGGCGTAAAATAATTCCGAACGCACATACGTACATACACACACACAGACGTCCACTAGAAATTGGTCGTATTCGACTCTGGGGACCTTAAAACGTGGATACATGTCAAAATTTGGGATTCGTTAAATCGGATCCATTACATAGACCCACTGGGAAGTTAATAACATCTATTCGATCACGAAATAATTTCCGTTTCTGTGAAACAGCATTTCGTCTTTTTTTGTAATGCATTTGCAATAGTCATTTCTTCAACAGCATCATTTAAATTATTATTATTTCATCACTATCATCATTTATCGATGAATCTAAAGAATTTTTCGTTCATTTCCAAATTTATTTAATTAATCTACGATAGGTTTGAAAAATTTATTTAATATTTTTTTGCTATCATTTTTACCATGTTCAATTTTTTATGCTCTCGACGTATTATCTCACTCACTTCAGTTTATTTTCCTGATATATTTACAGCTTTTCCTAGTTTTCAACAAACAATGACTGTTAAAGACTTTAAAAGTTAATTAATGCCCCTGCCGTCCGTTAAGAGGGTAGCATTTTCCAGACTGCCAAACATTCAACGCCACTTGATAGTCGCAGAATCAAAACTCTGGCCTCATGACACCACTCCCGACAATCGAGTCAACGTGAACGGCCGTTTTAACACTTCACTCGTCGATTCAGTTTATTCTTCATGTTTTTTGTTGTTCACCACTAGTGTCATTGGATTATACTCATCATCAGTGAGCCTTCCAGCATATTGCGGACTCACTTACACATTCACTCTCAGCAGACAATCACCAACTGTTGCACAGTGTACCACGTGTAGCAGTCACCCGAGTCGGTGTAGGTGGACACCAGTTGAGTGACACTGAATACTATTTTCACTCATCAACGATTCGACATCATCATTAATTGCATTGCAAGGAAGTAACAACTCCGTGCACACTCCAGCAAGTCATTCCATTGGCTTCAACACTCAGTAGTTTCTCTCACCAAGCATTGTGTGCGCATAACAACGCTCGTACATTCAACAACTTTACACGCTTATACATTCTCAGACATTTTCGACAGGACAAGACTAAAACCAAAACTGTGCTATACAAAAATATGCTCGAATATTTTTTTGTCTCTCACAAGCTATATCATCAAATACCATGATTGAGTTTGGTTGTGTGTCATCTGTTTTTACAACTTGTCACTTTCATTGAAAGGAAAAAATCCAACATCATTAATTGATTCCGGGAATTTTTCTAAATATTTATATTCAAATTGATTTAATAACTTAGAATAAAAATAAATATTTTCAAACCTTAACCTATTACCCGAGTCGCAATTTTAATTTCCATCTAGTCTCTAGAGTCTCTAATGGCACTTAGAAACCTGAATTAGATATAGAATGTAAGAATTATGTTGATATTATATTGTAAATAAAACCTTCAAGTATTGGGAATGTCCGTTTTCAAAGGTTTTGGGTCTTTAATACTGTTAATAAGCTATATTCAGGTCCTTTTGTGGACTAAGATCCCAGTATCTTGACGAAAAGTGCTTGATTTTGCAAAACTTTTTTTGAAGTAAATTTTAGAGTATTTTTTATATCTACTATATTAAGAAAAATAAGTCGAAAAGAACGTTTTTTAAATTCCGATATTATTACAATTTTTTTTTTCCTTTGAAAAATTTAACTTATTTTACTTCTTGGAACCAATTGAGAAATGGTTAATATCATCTTCTAGATTATAAGTAAAGCTTTTAGAAAATTACCTATTTTTTAAATTTATCTGTATTCTACGCTGTTATGACCGGCTATTTCAACTTCATTTTATTTAAATAACATTATCTTCTTTGTAACACGAAATTTCATTGTGAGAATTGTCCAGCTCATATCCCCTCACCATTTTATTAGTTGATTGAGGAAATAGTCGTCTAAAATACAAGACTGGAAACTGTCTTAAAGTTATCATGGCAAGTCATGTCAATAATTACCGACTGACCCATTCGCAATCTACTTTTAATGAGAAATGAATGGATAAACGATTTCTTACTTGAAGCTTGACTCAGCGGTTGCCTGTCTAGTTAGAAAGACACCTCTCGGCATTGCTTGTTGTGCCGAAAAGACATTACTGTGTTTTGTGAATCTGGCAATGAATTACACAAACGGCAAATTTATTGAGGGTAGCGAAGAGAGGGCAATAAGCATAGAGGGAATATTTGGAGAGTGGGGATAAAATAGCCAAGGGTTGTAGCGAAAGTAATGTTAACGTATAGGCGAAAAATCAGTATAAAAAGTGTGCGAAAATTGAGCAAAAATGTTAGTCCGAAGTGAACATCAGATCCTTGTTGGTCAAAACTTGCTCAATCTTCACACATCTGCAACCAACATTTCAACAATTGTATTCAAAATTTTGTATCAATTCACTCTACACATTTGATTGATCAATAAATATCTGTTGTTTCAGCATGAAAGAAAATCAATGTGAGTAATTTGTTCATTTATAACCTATCTGCTTGTATCTTTGAACTTGATGTTGTCTGTTGTGTGAGCATGCGACTACTGTCGTCGAAAATAAATATTCTGACATATCTCATTCTTGTACCCTAACTAATCTATTTCATAATCACCACCTAATATGAGCAAGGTCTCCGCTTCCAAAAAAGTTTGAAAAGATCTTTCGCGTAACTAAAACTATGAAATGGCTATCCAGTTACGGGATGTAACATTTCTGTCGAATGAAATTTTATTAACTTTATATAAATCCTATTAGATTGTAATTTCATTAATTCCGGATTGGATAAATCAATTGATTATTTCCATTTTATCAAATTTTTTTTCAACGATAGACATTGCGTCGAGGCACAACAGTTAAAGCAGATTACGAACCCCTTTTTGTCGATCGTTACAATAACTTAAGTTAATATATCGCTGATTACCCGGTATATTAACTTAACTCCACTTTCTCAATCAATTCTATTTCTGCACACTATATAATATTTTTTATGCTTTAATTTATTTCATGCTGTTAAACGCCATGGTTACTTCGCTAACTCGTCGTCTTGTCTAAACTCAGCGGATTCCGACTAACTCCTTCTTCGGTTGTCTCTGTTTTCCATCCCTATACTGAGAAAAATCGAGATAGTTGAGCCAACTATCTACATCAAAAAAGGAAAACTAGTTACGCCAACTAATATTTGTAGTTGCGGTAACTGAAAAATAGTTGCTGGAAAAATTCGAACAACTTTCACCATTCATCTTTATGAAAGTAGTCAGACTAACTTTTTTTTGGTAGGTGCGAGAACTAGAAAAAAACAACTATGTTTCACACAGTTGATTAAACTCCATGAAGGTAGTCAATGAGCAACTGGGAAAGTTGGTTGTAGTGACTACATATCGACAGATAAATGAATAACTTAAAAATATTTCAAATTATTAAAATTATAAAAATAGAACTAATACTGTTTTTAATGTAAATCTCTTCTTGATGTATAAGTACTTGATAAGAATTTTTAACATTCTTGTCCATCATTAATTTATCACAGATAGGAATGAAAATTTACTTCTAACAATTATTACATATTACAGAGCTTCATACGTGTTGAGGTTGTTGACATGGAGGAAGGACAACGCATTCGTAAAGTACATGATTATGCCCGTCGCAAAAATTATTCGAGGTTTGATCAGATGAAGTATAATAGGAAGGTCATGAACGGAAGGTAATTACAGGAAATCGAGTAGTCTGTTTTAATATATAAATTATAAAAGTCTATAGTTGTTTTATGATTGAACTTGTTTTTTCTTTGGCTATTAGATTATTCTTCAATAACATATATAAAAAAGGAAAATACTACAATATATGTGTAATTACATAAAACAAGGAATCATTTAACTTTACTGAATACTTTTTAATTGCAAATTGTTTATTTCTTAAGTGTTTATAATAAGAGTATACAAAAGGTCTTTCGAAATAATGTTACATTTCAAAATAATTTATAAACGCTATGCTATGAATGTCAACAGTTTCAAATTTCTCACAGTTCATTGGATTAAGTAATTTCAAAGTATATTTTTCTGTAATTGAGCAACAATAATAATTTTTAGGAATTACAATAAATGAATTAGTACAGAATATTATAATATAAGAAAACGATGCGAATCATTAAAATTTTTGTTACAAAACGCATAGAGTTAAATATACAGCTCTATGCGTAATAATGTTATTATTAAATTGAACAAAGGACGACTCCTTATAGATCAACATATTACGAGAACCTTATTTTAATTAGAGGAATTTCTGACGAGACATGATGCCTTAACTTAGCATTTATTTTAGTAAAAATGTATTTCAAACTTCGTTTGAAGACTAGGTCAATTGATTTTGTGGATTGATCATTCCTGTTCTGAAATTGTAAAGCCAGAAATTTCTCTAAATCATCCGAGTGACGCGCGTTCCTTAGATCAACCACTTATACAGTCCTATGGTTTAATATAAAAATTTTTAATAGTTTCAACGACGTAGCAGGATTGTAGATAGTCATCAACAATATAAGAGAGAGAGTAGGAGTTGATGTCTTCAACAATAGTGCAGTCGAGTCTTAAAATTTCCGTTTTTATATAGAATCTGGAATAAAATAATTCAATGACAGTAATGTTTCTAGACCATTTAATTTAAAAAATCCGTCGAAACTACTATTTACTTGTAATATAAATTAATTTCAAGTTGGGTGTATTAGTCAGGAAGCAATTAATTATGTTACTCTCGACTTTTTTAAATTCTTTTATTATTATTTCTTCTAATGTTGTAAAAGGCTGATCTTAATCTCTTAACATATCCTATTTTGAAGTTAAATATTTGTCAAGTGTAATATTAAAATTTCTTATACTGCTCCTTCATAAGCTTTTTAGAAAAATATAAAATGCATTCGTTTCCACTGCATCATTATCATCTATTATTAAATTGGTGAAGTTGCTTCTTTTCAAAAAAATCACTAGGTGATTGGCCTGTTATTTGTGATATTCCTTTAATACAATTGATTTAAGCTGATGATGTAGCATGAACAAAGGATTCTCCAGTAAAGTTATTGTTGTAACAAATGCCAAGTTTGATAATTGTCTTTGAGGTTAGATTTTTTTGCACAAATAATGTTTGCATTTCTCGATCATAACTCCCTGAAGTATTGCTGATAAATTGCTGATAATGAATGTGTGTAAGACTCTGCAATTTTCTGATATTCCTTCAATAATTTTTGATAAAATTATGATTCCCAACAAATCAAATTCTTATAACGAATTATATGCTGCTAAAATAATTTTCTTAAATAGGTACTTATGTTTATTTTTTATTCGGGAAGGTCGAACAAAGAAATGTAGAGCTGTAGAAGAGAGTTGTGAAGTTTGAGTAGAAGGCTGGATGATGATGTTTTGCCTCAATCTTGCAATTATTTGTGATAAAAATTTAGAACAACAGATCAGACAAAATATATCTCGAAATGAGAAATATTATATAATGAATTTTATTTATTGTCCCTTCCGTTACATTGAACTGTTAAACTTTCTTCGAGAGAACTTACGGTTATCCATGCTTTTGTGCAATTTATTTGAATTTTACAATTGGAAACATCTTTGGAAGGCATCCCTTGCATATCGTTTTCTTTCCTATGAGGTGGTAGGTTGAATAACATCAGTTTTAATACATCTTCACCTTTATCATTTCTTGATTTAGGATAAGGACGTATTGTACGCATTGGCAGCGGTTGTGGTACAAAATTATCTTCAGCATCATTGTATCCTGCTGGAACAATTCGTATTAAGTTTTCATTTACTTTAAGGGTCTTCTCCTTCTCGCTTTCTTCTACCATTTCTGATGTATTCTTCTAGACGCTGTTGCAATGATTCCATTGTTTTTTCAAGAAGTGATCACTACTATAATCATGATTACGGTAAAGTTAGAAGAAATTAAATAATGAACAAAAGAGGAAACTCAACAGCTTTAATGAATTACAAAACACTTATTCAAACCACTTATATTGAAAAGAAGGAAGCATGACAGCTTAAAATGATGCATACACATACATCAACGTTATACGGCAGTAGAAAATTTTCCAACAAAAAAAAAAACAGTACTTGTGTCAAAATAAATAAAAACTTGACTGTTTAGAAAGCGCAGCAACGTTACAGTAATTATATGCGATTCTATGTTGTAAAAATAATGTTATAATCGACACAATCTAAATGATACTGGCACTACAAAACAATTATGGCGTTGCACTCTTCAATCTGTGGCAACCTGCGTCAATAAAGTCCCTTAAGCTAGAGTTTGGCAAGATAGAGTCAGGCATGACTAAAGTTCCTTTAGTTTTCATGGGACTTCAGGCAGAAATCGAGCAATATGGCGTCGTCTTGCCAATCTCTGCCTTGTGGGACTCTATGTGTCAGCAAGCAGCAACGCCACAAGCGGTCTTATCATAGATCAGCATTTCATTGGCTTGTATAGAAGACGTGAGTTCCTCAAGCGTCTTTGTCTACCCCAACAAATGCGTATACACACTATAGTACTGCGTCACTTAAGAAATTCAATCACGTGGACAATACATATCCTACGTTTACGCCGGTACGACGCAATTTTTGTTTATATAGAAACAGACGCTTTCAAGGGTCATAATCTTTCTGTACGCTGGTACGATGCTCTATTTGTTTCTTCGTTTTTATTGTTAGTATTATTGTAATAAAGAAAAGTATTAGAAAGTTATATATCCTTTATTTATAATACTAAGTTTCTATTATTAAAGTGTAATATACGTAAAATTTAAGATAAATATTGGTTTTTTATACTTAGAATTGACTACAATCGTGTGATGTCGATAAACATATGTTTGTCACGCAAAGCTGTTAAGCTTTCTTTTTAATTGCAATTGTACTTATCAAACTTTATTCTTGTGAAATCGACAATTTTCATCTTTAAAATCATGGAATATTTGGAATACCACTGTCAAAAGCCTTATTCTATCGGTAGAAGAGATCGATCAGTTTTAGACGATCATTTCAGCAATCTCCATGATAATGTTATGAAAGATATAATTAAATACTTATCATTTTAATACACATTTGCAGTTATATCGTGCTCAAAATTTTTAACTGAAAAAATTGCCAGATTAAAAAAACCATCATAATTCATCTATCCATAAAAATTCCTAAACTTTCTGTGACTTCTCTAATTTTTCTTGTAGAACAATTCAAAATCATTCATGATCGTATGACTTTATTCGATCAAGTAATTTTGAAAAATGAAGAGACACTGTCAAGAGTCTCAGCATCACCGGTGTCAGCTATCATACAACTTTCGTATTATTCACTACAAGAATTGGACTTGTCCGGTGTTAGCATTAGGCCACGAACTCTTAGAGAAGTCGCAAAAAATTGTCAAAGGTTAAAAACTTTTATCATCGGATCAGATTTGTTAATTTACTATTTATCCAGAAGAATGTATTATTTCGTATGTTTTTTTTTCTAAACTTGTAGGTGTATATTGCCGAACGGAAGCAACAGTCGACGTCCAGTTTAACTATAACCACAAGTTTGAAGATCGTTGTGACGCAAAATCTTTTTGGTGGGGACTCTTCGTGTGTTAGTGTATCAATAGTATACAATATATAATTGTTTATAGTAGTGAAAATTTGACGATCGCATACCCGTCAACAAACTGTGAACGCATAAACCTCGTGGTGGCGAATAGAAGAGAATCTTTTCTTTAGTGACTTTCCGAACAAAGAAAATTGTGAATTGAAGTGAAAATTAATATTAAAAAGTGTTTGTGGTGAATATAACTGGAAACAAATTCGATGGAGTCTATCATTTCATCATAAAAATTGAAGTTGCGGGTATTATTTTGAAATTATCATTTTAATTCATTGAGTATTGCATATACATTAATTATCGTAAAACAAAACACGAAAAATAATGTCCAATTACAATCTATATGGTAATATTAAAATTTCTGTCATTTTTCGTTGCTGAAACATTTACTTTTATTGTAAAAGTGAACTCAAGTTAATTATAAATCATGGAAAAAAGCTTCTGTATTTGAGAAAAGATTTTCATTGGAATATATTTGTCCGTATGGACTGTTTTTTATTTCAGACATCAATAATTAATTTGGAGACATTTAATTACAATAATCTACGTCCTTCATTTAGTGTTCTTAATGTCAAGCTATTGATGAGAAAGTATACGGGTAAGTGAGGATTAGATGCCATTCTGCCCCGACTACTACGAATATCGTAGTGATGCTCAACATCATAGCCTTCTGTTGACAACATCGTATAAAGAGTTTCTACGAATCTAATGTAAACACTACCAGTATATCATAACGATCAGAAGTAATTTGCAGGGTAAGTTTACTATCATTTTTACAATTTCAAATAGATTGATTTCGAATCGTTTTCATAATTTTCTGTTAATTAAAATCAAACTGTATTTAGAAAAGTCATATATTTATGAAATTTACCATAAACTACTACTAAATTTGATAGTGATTATGTAGTCGTGATCAATTTTCGTCATTAGCATATAAATTAATTTTTTTTGTAGAAAATTTGTTTAAATACTATGAATTAATATAAGAAGGATACACGTTCTGATCGAAAAAAAAAGTAGAACGAGGAAACATATTATAATGAATAACAATATCAATAATGCTATAAATGACGTTCGATCACTAGATATAGTCTTAGACATTTTAGAAAGAATATTAATTGTTTGTGGTAGTAATATTGTTTGTTACGTATTTATCTCAAAACCAAGTAATGTAATATTTTAATATACTGTGAACTGATGAAAGAGAAAATTATATATTTTTTATCTATTTTGTCACAACAAATGAACTGAAAATTATCATTATACAGTTTGGTTTTAAATTTATAGGTGGATATATATTATATGTATGTTGTTCACAATTACCCCTTAAAGACCGAGATCATCTACTGAGTGATACAGAACCTTATGATAATGATAGAAATGGAAGCAGTGAAAATAAGAACAATGAAGAATAATGAATCAAAATGACAGTAGTTTGATATCAATTTTGTAAAAAAAACACACACGAAAATCATAATAAGGAACGATAAAATGTTGACGAATATTTTTCTACATATCCACAATTCAATCTACATTTGGATTGAAGTTAATTGATTGAGATAAATGGCCATAGTAATGCACTTTCTATTCGGAATAAAGTATGGCGTGAATTAGGATTCATCAAAATGAATGAAAGTGTCAATTTTGTGGAGATTCAATAATAATTGGGGGTGCATACCTTTCATAAAAAAACCACTTAATGTGATTTTCATAATTATCATATCGCTGAATATAACTATGTTGCATTTTTATCGATATTTATAATTAAAGACTCCGTCCTTTCATAAAAAAACTCTATAAGATTTAAATAATTATCATTGAAGATATTGTTTTTTGCGTTGAGTGCATTTCATTTATGCTGAATCGATCAAAATTTTTCAAGTTTTCATTCAATTAAACTTTTGCGCCCCTTTAAAATAATTCTTACTAATCTTAATCGCATTTCAATCAGTCACTTTAAATTTCATATAAAAATCATAGTACTGTCCTACATAAGTGGGGCAATAATATTAGATCAATAGAAAATAGATCATAACGTTAGTAATGATAACAATTACATAAATAGCAATTTTCCATTTTTTTTTCACAATGCATTAAAAATCGCTATTTGACTTTATGGTAGTACTGAAATAAACGATAAACAGACAAAGTAGATTCAAAGCAAACGTAACTTAAATGTCATTGAAAATGTGTAATATAAAAATAATGCTATCATTAAAATTGATGAGAAAAATTTTACAATATATGATCAAATCATGATCATTTCCAAAGAAAAATCTGATTTTGCATTCTGATGATTAAATGTAATGAACATTTATGGCAAAAATTCAAAATAATAACGAAAAGAAAGCACTTACAAAGTTATGGAATAGTAAATAAGGATAGATTCCCATATATATACGTACCATCATTTGCTATTATTTTTTGAACTACAAAACATAGTCATTATGTCGAGCGGAAATCTTATATTCCATGTAATAATCTTATATTTAAATAATAATGCCAACGTTTCATTTATATATTTGTTTAGTAAATAGAAAAACAAACTTCAAATTATTGACTATCAACAATAATGATTAGGCTAATGACAAAAAAGTATTTTATACATTAAAAATGATTAATTATATTAGAATCATACATTCTATAAAATTTAATAACAATTGTACACATATATAACGTTTGACATAGATGAATCTTTTTTTTTTTTACTAGTAGTCCACTCATATTAAATTTTAAATCGGTAAATCTTGAAATGGATAAAATTTTAATAGAATATTTGTAGGGGATGTAGAATTAGTTTTCTCTAGAAAAAAAGTGAGCTCCGACACCGGGCGAGGGTTAAAATCACCCTTTAAACGCTTTTTTATGCATTTTTTCACGTTTGTTCTCATTTTTTTCGAGAACTATAATGAATATGAAAAAATGTTTTAAATAAATGTTGTAACGGCTACGTTTTTACATATAAAAATCCGCATCTTCGCAACCTCACCTGTAACAGGTAGAAAGTTATCGAACTCTAAAGGTTGGTAAAATTAAAACCGGTGAAAATATTGAACACCCTTGGCGTACGATACTGCTGTGAGAGAGACAGAGCGATACGTTCGCGCTTGTTACTCTTATTGCATATTTTCGGGCCTAAGCGCACGCATGTTAAACTCTGCCCTTTCAGGAAACAGGAAGAGAAGATACATGAAGTCAATGGGTTAAAAAAGAGAGCCTTATTGACTGATTTTGGGCTTCTTGAGGTATTTAAAGTTGTAAGATTCGAAGGTGGCTCATTGATAAATGGTAAACAAACAATTTTCGATACGCTGTAATCCATATGACTTGTTATAACTTCCATAAATCCTCCCCAGGACGGCAACTCTAACAATTGGCAATTTTTACCCCATAAATATGCGCTATAGAAGCTCTAGCGCTACAGAATGTTTCGAGCGTGTTGACGAACAGATGACCCGAAATGGAAGAAAATGCGTATAATATATATAAAAGAAGCAATGTTAAAACTATAAATGATTAGAACACTAGTAAAATAAAGAAATGTACTCAAAAATTACGAGTAATATTTGCACTGTAACACACCAAGAAATATTTTTGTACTCTCAATGTTAAATAAGCTTGACCAAACACACAACAACTTAAGTAACTTGGAAAGTATTTAACACGTGGCAAGTTACTCCAAAGCGTTGGAAGTAGTGTTTGGAAATAACAGCAAATACGCCTAAATGCTCTCGTGCTCATTTGGACATATGGAAAATAATAGTCGTACTCTATCTTTATGCTACGTTGCTGCGCATGATCCAGAAGAAGTAAGGGAACGAAAAGAGCATGATGCAAGCTACGGTTGGATATGATCCCAAGTTTTGGATGAGGACCCAGGTATTCAAGGGATAAACAATAGAAGAGAAAGTTGCAAACACCAGGTGTAGCATCTAAGAGTGATGAAATAACTTATAGTTAGTTTGAAGTCGAGAAAGATATTTGAAAAAATGTATTTATGAAAAATTTTTCTGGAGAAAAAGATTATAGGAAAAAAAAATATTTGTGTAGAAAAAAAAAGAGAATGTAGAAATATCATTTTGTAATGGTACAATGGATCTTGAACCTTTTTGGTTTTTTAAGACTAAGTGACATCGTTATTAATGAGTCATCAATGAAACATCTACAATTTCTAAAAAACGAGAATTCTTTTTTTTCATATTTATTAAAACAAAATGAATGTACTGATATAAATTTGTAGACTATATTGAATAATATTCAAAAGTGATTCGAATGTATATATATATATATATATATGTATATATATATATTTTACATTAATTCAAAACAATGTAAAAAAAATTTTTTTTTTTTAAATAAAATTCAATTAAATATTATTTTCTTTTTTAATTATTCAATGAAACAAAATTTATATATTAATATTGTTTTTCTTTATTTGTGTTATTTACCATTTAAATAGCACTACGTAATTATAACAAAAAGAAAATAAATAATTTAAAAAAAAAAAATGTTTTGTTACAAATAATTAAAAACGCGAAGAACCGCGTTATTTTCGGCGTTAAAAATGCTAATAGTTAAGAAAACTTATAAAATATGTCAGGTAGCCGCGGCGGCACACCTGTATCTGCACCACAGCTCCTGAAAATTCATGAAAACCTGAAAATAATGTATCATAATGAAAACAATTTGATCTTCGAGAAAAATATCACATGTACAAGAAGAAAGCCGACGTCAGCGATGAGGCTCAGGGGGCTCGACGTTGTCAAGTCTGCCCGAAAAGTCCTGACGTTGGACCTGTATCACCATGGATACAGTGACGTCGAGTGCGGAGCTCCCGAGCCGCCGTCGTCGCTGACGTGATCTTTTTCCTCAGTTGATCCGCAAATCTCAAAGAGTGAACTAGACACTCCTTGTGAGGTATATAAATTCATTATAATTAATAAAACCCTCAAAGATATCCGTCAGTAGTTTTCTTTTCTGCTCACTATATCCTATCTCCTCTACACCCACATGACTGAGGCGCAGTTTGTATAACGCGTGCAGTCATTCCTACAGTTCTACACGCTACGTTTCTGAGTTTGTTGTTCTGAGGCGCAGTTTGTATAACGCGTGCAAACAACATTCCAGAGCGGAGACGTTCCTTTTTCCCCATTTTCCTAGACTCGATTTGCTTGAATTTATTTACTTCACAAGTGCGCAAATTTTTACCTTTCGACGTTTCTCTAGAATAGTTCGAGCGAACGCTATTTGTAGTTGGATCTCAAGTGAACCCTCAGTTTGGATATTTTTGGATTACTGTTGTGGAATTCTAAGTTAAAGTGAAACTGTGAGAATCATGTGTGCATACCCTCATGGGTGAATCAAAAAGGCGCGGCATAAGAGCGGGCTGGAGGGTGCAGATGAGGAAGATCATCAAGGACCACCACAGGGGACGCGCCCAGCTATCCTCGATTTTCCAGGAGGAGCCACCGAAGCCCGAATTTTATTATATTAATTAATTAATTTATTATTTGGCTTGGAATATTTTAATTTCAAATCAATTGAAATAAAACTCAATAGATTTAAAACTTGAAAATGTATTGAAAAGGAAAACACTGACCTTGTGCGTCAGATATTTCCGGAGAAGCCCAAAACCAGTCAATAAGGCTCTCTTTTTTAACCCATTGACTTCATGTATCTTCTCTTCCTGTTTCCTGAAAGGGCAGAGTTTAACATGCGTGCGCTTAGGCCCGAAAATATGCAATAAGAGTAACAAGCGCGAACGTATCGCTCTGTCTCTCTCACAGCAGTATCGTACGCCAAGGGTGTTCAATATTTTCACCGGTTTTAATTTTACCAACCTTTAGAGTTCGATAACTTTCTACCTGTTACAGGTGAGGTTGCGAAGATGCGGATTTTTATATGTAAAAACGTAGCCGTTACAACATTTATTTAAAACATTTTTTCATATTCATTATAGTTCTCGAAAAAAATGAGAACAAACGTGAAAAAATGCATAAAAAAGCGTTTAAAGGGTGATTTTAACCCTCGCCCGGTGTCGGAGCTCACTTTTTTTCTAGAGAAAACTAATTCTACATCCCCTACAAATATTCTATTAAAATTTTATCCATTTCAAGATTTACCGATTTAAAATTTAATATGACTGGACTATAGTTGCACTTACTACATATGAGTAGAACAGACAAACATATTTATAAGAATGTAGATATTACGAATGAAAGGATCCCTGGAATGATAGACCATACTTATGGTAAAAAATGAATAATAGCTTTATGAAATCTTTATTTATAGTTATACGAACATACAAATTGTCGTTTTTAGCACAACAATAAAAGTAGTTCGTTATAAAATGTTTTCGTCGTTAATAGAGCCATGTGCTTCATAGCTACGAAAAGTACTTATATTCTGACAATATAAATTATTTATGTAAAAAATCGTTGTATTGAAATTAACCAATAATTAAATGTAAATAATAAATTCGTTATCGAGTCCAAGTGCAAAGTATCATTTTGTGAACTCTTTATTAATCTAAGTAAAGTGAATTGTTTATTCAGGTTCTCGCGGACCGTTAAACTATTAATTGTAATCATTTTATAATAATCAAAACTCGGAATTTAGTGTCAAAATTTAAGTCATGAATCAAATAAGAGAATGTTTTACATAAGAATGAAATGAGAATTTTTAAAACCAACCCGTAGTGTCTATCGGTACTTATCTACTATTTATCCAACTTTTCTGGCCCTTATTGAGAATCATATTGGGAGGAGAATAAGCTCAATAGTTTCTTATATTCTAACCTTTTTTTTTCTGGTAAGTATAAATCTGACTAAAACTGCCATCATCGGATCCTTGTTTCCCTGTCCTCAGAAGGGACATTATATTTGAGTACCTCACCTATTAGGGCATAACTCTGGGAATGGCTCTACTTTTAGTGACCGAAAGCACCAGGTTCTACATGTCGTTTTTCGGACTTGCAGCCCCAGGTATGGGCTTAGGTTTCATTCGCACGAAGTACCAGTTTTATCCGCTTTGGTCGGTGGCCCCAGTTTATGGTGTGAAGGGAGCACCATTATTTTGTCGATAGCTGAAGCGGATAAAGTTCGTACTACGGGAGGCCAAATTCCAAGCCCTGTTCCTGGGGTTGCAAAGTCAAATTATAACATGTAGGACAAGGTACAACTGGTCAATTGAGGTCGGACTCGTAGTAGTATGTCGTAAGGCTTCGAGCTTATTACGTGTATCCCTGTGCCTGTTTCTAGGTGCAGGTATATGTGTCCCGGAAAACGCCATCGCGAAGAGAGTAGAGTTATCATTTCCCAGAGTTATGCCCTAGTAGGCGAGGCATGATGAATAAACCGTGACTACATATTCGCATGATCAAATGATTATATGTATAAAAAAGAAACATACAACAATATATATTAAAATATTTTATTGACTTACAATTATAAATTATTAGTCTAACTACATATGGAACTGAAAGTGAACAATTACGAATATTATCCCAGACTTCTCATTGATTTTATAAATTATCAAACAATTAAATAAACCTCGTCTTACAATATACTGCCATGGTCGCAGTTAATAAATTTAATGTTATACATGTTAAAATAATAAACAAACAAGTAGTTTTCTCATATTTTCAACTCAATATTTATCACATCAATGAAAATCAATCTATTGTTGAACATAATCGGTATTAATTTTATAATCATCAAAAGAATGAAATTGTCACATTAATAATTAACATTGAAATAATAGATGCATCTATGTACTTCGTTTGATACACCTGATTTTTAATGAAAATAAAGAACAGAAGCAACATCATGTAAATATTGTAGTATATTCTCAGAATCATATGATAAAACAATAGTTTTCAGTCTATAATCAATATCAATAAATATTCTTTTACGTTTCTTATCTATTCCCAAACTAATATCTGCTTGTGTCATAAGAACCGTCGTTTTGGTCTGTTCATTTTCAACAAATTCAACGAACTGGATAAAACTAGGATGAAGCACACAAACTTTCTTATTAAGTGTATTCTTCCTTATTCGGTAATAGAATATAAACAAACGGTTACATTTTACTACTCTATCACCCGTGTACAGAATATAAATGATGAACAATTGATTGCGCAGATCCAAAAGTGCCATCAGTGCCCATTGTAAACATTTGGATAGACACTCAAGATTCGATAAAGTCGCAAAGATAAAAATACGCTTCTTCGACTGGCCACTGTCATAAAACAACGAATCTACACCCTTAGCTGTAAGACATAATCCATTTGGGAAAATCAACTCTTTATGTGTTATAGGATCTGGGATATCTTAAGTTTGCGAACACGTTGAACACATCGAGTTATACTTTTCATTTTAGGCAAACGAGCTACAGGAAGTGATAAAGCAGTTGATAATGCTTTTCCAATTGCTAATGAAGGCGGATCATTATTTTTCGCACCACGCTCGAGATTTTTCTTTTTAAATTTCTTTGCTTCAATAGATGATGCATCACCAGCATAGTGATGATCAGGAAATGCACCGATAACATCAAGAGTGATCTGCTCGTCACTCGCGCCAAGTCCACGTCCTACTTTCTGTCCTTTACTCTATTTCATATTATTTCTCTCTCCCTCTCGCACTCTCTCATGACAGCGCACAACAGCAGACACTCTATACAAGAAATTTTTCCCTCCCCCTTTCCTCTCAATTTTACTTTTTCTATTAACTTTTAAAGTACAGCACATACGCATAATTCATCAATAGATTGGCCATACAAATTATCTATGAGCTTTTATTTGCATCATTAATCATAATTTTTAGTCTATTCATTAAAAGATATTCATCCGTAAAGATTGAAAGTCTGAACTTTTCTAAAAAATATTTGACAAAAGTCAAGATTCTCAGATTTCTTAAGTTGGCAGCTTTACATCAATCGACTACATATGAGAAAAAAATTCTATCCGCCATACTGTATTTTTTCCACAGGCAGAAATTAACATTTTCAAATTTTTCAAGTTGATAATCTTACATAGGTCTAGAGTAGCGGTAGATACTCGGCGCCAAGTGCACATTCACCTTCTTTCTCTCTCTCTCTCTTTTTCACTAGCACGGTCTGTCTCCCATGAGCGCCGAGGCTACCGACGACTCTATACACATACGAAAAATTTTGTATGACGTAATCAGCGCATCCTTATGTGCAAATATCTTTACAATTACTACATATTATGCTTTCATATTCAATTGACAGTTATCTTATATTATAAGCTTCCGATCAAACGTTAAACGAGAATTTTTCGTTAATTATTGAAGGAGTTACAAATAAGCCACGCCCCTAACAGCGATATTTCTGCTATACAAGATTTTCTTGCTCACTGTTTCACTCTACTTTATCGAGCGTTCTATCATGTGTTCTCTCTTACTAAATGTGTCTTTTGTCACTCACTTTCACGTTGGGGTTCTTACAGTGCCCTCTTTCTTGCCTTACGTATTGTCATCACTCTCTTTTACGTTAATATTGTAATGTTGGCTTCTCTCTTGCCTAACAAAGAGACATCTATGTTCTAAAAAATGAAGAATGTTTCCCGCGTGTTGCATATCGAATTGAATAAATTTCTGTAGGAATTATTAATAGTAAAATGTTTTCAACAATTAAATAAAGAAAAAATTGTTTGTTGAATGATGACAACAAAATAATACTAGTATAATTGACTCTTTTATGTTGAACTATTTTTTGAATAGCCCGAATAATAGAAAAGCAATAAAATTACCTCTGCAGCATAAGAGATAGCTAAAATAATTATAAATTATATGTTGAGATTTAATTAATGTCTTATTAAAATATTATATTTTTCGCTATTTTTATAAGACATTTTTAGGTTGAACTTTTTTCTGTCACAAAAAAATAAAAAACGGGCTCTGCAGAATAATGAACTAGCAATAAATACACCTATGTAGCATAGGAAATGGCTGAAATAGTTTTAAATTATGTTTTTATAAAAACATAATTTCTGAGAAATTGCAGTTAACGAAAGACTTTTGAGAAAATACCTGATTTTCAGTGGGCTGTGAATAAATCAGATTTCTCTGATAGTAGTCATAATTTTGCAGATCATAAATTCGATAACCGAGGAATTACAATCAATGGATAGGAAGATGATAATGAGAGAGGTAGTTTTGCAAATGCTTCTATGCAATCAATTATTAATTGTATTTTGACATCAAATCTTTTTAGAGATTTGACTAATACCTCTAAGTCTCCTTTAAAACAATTATTGTTCATATACATAAATAATAACAGTGACCTGAGTACTTCTATCCTGCTAGAAGATATTGGAAATCATTTTAATACTAATGAAAGAACCGACCCTCTATTATTATTTGATTTGTTATGTAAAAAATATTATGAAATCCAACAAGTATTTGCTAATCATTTATAATATGTGGATTGATGCAATACTTGCAGTTATATCAATACTTACGCAGAAGAAACTATCCGATTATCCTTTTTGATTCCTTCAAGTCTAACTAATATTAACAGTTTACTGAGAAACGCCTATTTTCATTGTCAAAAAGAAAAAGTACTCGTTAAAAATGTCGTCAGGAAACTAAATGTCAACATAAAACTCAATGTCTTCTACTAGGCCATTTGTTATTGTTCCCTTAAATATAAATTTTCTGACGGCGAAAAAGTTGATAAAACATATACTAAAGGCTTTCTTATAGCTATTTCTTCAGAAAAAGTCAATATCTGTCATAACATTCACACAGTTAAGAGCGCTATATTCTATAAAGGTAAGTCTTTATCGCAAGGTCATTTTTACAGTATGATAAAAGAAAATACATCTTCGAAGTGTGTTAAAATCATAAGTATGAAAGATGGCCGACGAACAGTAAACACGCTAACATTCTGTTTTTATACAATAAACACTTCAGACCTTCAGAAAATTTGTAAAAAAACTCATATTCAACGATTGAAACTTTGAATTACGACAGATGTGCAAAATTATGCTATCATAGATTGTTTGATAAGCAAAATGGTGTAATTAATAATAAAACTATTTTGATAATCAGTATAATTTTCATCATACTTGGAATACGAGATTTATAGTTGGGTAAGAGGTGGCTATATGGGGTGAAGAAGGCCATCTGATAAAAGAAAGTAATATTATGTCCGAGATGTAATATTCCTTGCAGAAAAATTCTATGAATGCATATGAAATTCTAATTTATCCATAGAATAATTTTTACATTCCTATCTTTTATTAATGTTACTAGTCTTCTTAAGGAATGTATTCGTAGGGTAACCAATGTTTTTTCGAATGATAGACATTCCAGTAACAACACTCTAAAGCTTATTGTGTAACTTCTTTTATTAATGTATCTAGCTTAAAAATTTAGGTTTTCAGAAATTTTGAATACAAAAATATTCAAATAAAATTAAATTGTTATCCTTTCACTCTCTTCTTTCGTGAGTTAACTTTCTTTTTTTTAATCCCATTCCGAATTTTGTCTTGAGTTTCATAGCATTCACAACACTCCACGCTGCTATTTTTTCAGTACTTGTTGCCACGCTTTTTTAGCAAGTATTTTATCAGCTAAATGTCTCTCTGATAGATTTTCTCTATTTTGAGAATATGCTATATCATGTGCTCAACAAGCAGTATCTAATGGATTGATTCCTTGATCACCTCGAGCCAATCGCTGTTGTAATTTTGTACCCGGTCCACAAAATTGATAGCCTGGGATGTGTAATTCAACAGGTGAATTATTAATGACTTTATTTAGTATTCCCGCCCCTTTTTTAGATGTTTTTCTCTTAACAGTCATTATTCAACTAAAAAAAAATATAAAAGTGTCGATATTTAAATCTTTACGCTCAATTATTATCGAAATGGAGTTTAAACTACAAAATTTGAAATTATCTGTAGAAAATTTTGATAAAATTATACCAATGGAAAAGAATACAAAGACTAAACATCATGGTGAATTATTACCAAATACGATACGCTCAGTTATTTGTGGCCCGTCTAATTGTAGAAAAAGAAATGCATTGTTGGCTTTAATCACTCATCCTAATGGATTAAGATTTGAAAATATTTATCTGTATTCTAAATCATTAAATCAACCTAAATATAAATACTTGGAGAAACTACTCGAGCCGATTGATGACGTTGGTTTTTTTCCATTCAATGATAATGAACAAGTTGTAAAGATAGATAATGCTCTACCTAATTCCATTATGATATTCGATGATATAGCTTGTGAGAAGCAAGGTAATGTTCGAGCATTTTTTTGTATGGGTCGTCACAAAGATGTTGATAGTTTTTATCTTTGTCAAACTTATGCGAGAATCCCAAAACTTTCAATACGGGTAATGTAAATTTTCTCATTCTCTTTCGACAAGATGAAATGAATTTACGGCATATATATAATGATCATGTTAATACAGATATGAAATTTCAACAATCCAAAAATTTGTGTACTTTATGTTGGAATAAAAATAATTATAGTTTTCTCGTCATCGATAAAGATAGTGAAATCAATAATGGACGATATAGAAGAGGTTTTGATTGTTTGATATGTATAAATTGAATGCTTTTTTCTGAAAATATACATTTATAAATAATTGTTTGTTAAGTAAACATCATCAATATGAGTAAATTAAGCGGGCAACTGGAACAGGCAGTCAATGTCTTGGAAGAATTGACGAAAGTCAGTGATGTTTTACTTCGGAACATGAAATGAATAAGCATGAAAAAAATGATGAATATTTATTAAATCAATTTTAAGCCCGTAGTAACACCATTACATCAACTTATAAATGAAAAAATAAGAGACCTTTATGCTCCTTCTAAAACACTCTTTCAGTTGCAAGGTGAACTAGGAAGAATGTTTTAAAAAGATGATAAACTAGTAGTAGAATTTGTTAATCCGACTGCTACTGTGAATGAAATTCAAATCTTAAAGATAATACTGATAAAGCCGTAGCTCAATGTTTTGTTTAAAATTTAAGTAATTAGATAGATCAAAGAATGTCTCGATGTGACAACGTCACTGAGACCTTAGAAAAGGCAAAAGAAATAGAAATAGAATAATACCAAAATTAATGAAAATAAGAATGAAAATAAAAATAAACACGTTAAATTTGTAACAAATTATCTGAGTAACGATAAAGATAAAAATTCACATAATAATAGTCAAGAAAAACCAACGGATGTTGGTTCATGTAATAAACCTGGTCATATAAAGAAAAATTGTCGAGAAAAAGATAATCATAATTTAAAAGAAAATTGTCAGCTGTGTCATAAAACTGGAAATACTGCTAAGAATTATTCTAAAAAATACAAATAGAGTTTCATCTACTTCGAAAATGAAGTGGGATTGAAAATTCCTACTTTATTTATAGTCAGTAGAGAGTATACATGATCCTAAAATTGATCAAAAAGAATGTTTGGATGGAAATTGTGAAATTGATACCAAATCAGATATTAATGAACTAAATTTAAAAATTCTAATGCGAAAAAAATTTTTTTAATCGTTGAAAATTTTAAAAATGATAAAAGATTTGAGCAAACGATGTCGAAAAAATATGCAGATCGTTTTCATATTCCAGGTGAACCATTAGGGTCAACAGATGTATACAATCATAAAATACACACTATTTCAGATATTCCTATAACAGTAAAACAATATCGTACATCTCAGTTTTTAAAAACAGAAATTAAAAAGCAAATTAAAGAAGAACTCGTCACAGGCATTCTTAGGCCTTCTGAGTCTTCTTGTTATAGTCCAATTTGGATCGTGCCTAAGAAACCGGATTCGCAAGGCAATAAAAGATGGCGAGTCGTTATATATAACAGAAAATTAAATGAAAGAACTATTACTGACGTTTTTCCATTACCAAATATTACTGATATTCTTGATTAATGAGGAGATTCAATGTATTTCTTGGTGTTTGACTTGGCTTTCGGATATCATCAGATTGAGATGGATCCAAAGAATAGCCATAAGACGGCGTTTCAACTCCACAAGGATATTGGGAATTTAAACGTATGCCGTCTCGATGTTTGTTTATTTGAATGATATTGTAGTTTTCGCGAAAATTTGGATGAGCATGAAAAAAAGAATTAATGATTTAATGCAACGTTAACGTAAAGCTAATTTGCAATTGCAATCAGATAAATGTGAATTTCCACGAAGTAAAGTAGATTTTCTGGATTATATTATTAAAAATAAACGGAGAACTGGTGAACGATTTGCGCAAAGTACTTTATACTATTCCAAATTTTTTTTAATAAACTATACATTAGCGCAAACTATTCACCGAAATCTGGCAGTGTGAATCGGGTTCTAAAGTTTTTTTTTATTTTTTAATATTGCAAAAAAATAACGAAGGAAAAGTAATTTATATCACTTTAAACTTTTATACACTGTTTTAAATACTTATCTGAGTGAAAAAAAAATGCCAGATGCGTCAGGTAGATTTAAACCGTTGGCAGATCAAGTTTAAGTTTCTAGGAACGGACATAATTGGTATTCGTCGCATATATTGATATGAAGGTACATATATTGATGAAATAAATTCTAAATTTTTTTTTATTATCATTCTTAGTTTTTTTTTTATAACTTATGATATTTATTAACTATGATAAATTATCTCTGGAATTCCTTTCTGATTTAAATCTTTCGTTTATAGAATCGTTATCTACTTTAGATACGGTTTCAACTTCTGTATCTGTAACACCAATTTTGTAACGGTGGCATTAATATTTCAATTGTGAAAATGTTCATCATTAATGAAATATTATTAATTTATGTAAATTAGCTAACAATAATTCCTCATTGTTGAAATTGGGATCCACTAATATGCTCAAAACTGTGGACGGAAACTGATCTTCTTCAAACCATTGAAAACAATAATTACTTGTTACATTTTTCCATCCATAACTTTTAGGTTAAAGAGTTGTTGGGTATTTGAAATGCGCATTCTGCCATCTACTTTTAATATATTGCGTGCGTAGTAATTGTTGATTCTTTTTTACATGGTGGTATTGAAAAAGGATCGAATTTTTTCATTAATTTTGAGATTTCTCAGACACAACGACAGCTCTATACTTTTTGCGAAACTTATCAAACCGTCCAATGTCGTCATCTAGTACATTGTTTAACGCATACATCTTATAAATTAATGCTTTAATTAAAGCGAATATTGCGTCTCTTTTACAAGCTATATAAACTTTATCATGTGTTTCAAATGCTTCTCAGTATATTTTCGACTTGGAGAGTAATTCAAAAGGTTTGTTTCAACCTTTCCTGTAAAAACCTGGATTACAGTTACATTCAGTTAAAGCGTAAAGCCCCAGCAAACTTTGATATAATGATTAACCTAGTTGATAACTTAAATCAGAAATATTTATGCATCTTTTTCTGTTGCCAACACCTGTTTCGATGAAGATAATTAAGTCACTATTGAATAAATGATCCATATTACCAAGTATTATTACTTAAAAATCTGTATCGGAGCATTCAATCAATATTTTGTTGGTTTGTGCTTTACAAATATTATGAACTATTCTTGTATCTGCCTCTTCATGCGCTTCACAGGACAAGTCTTCATCCACTGTTTTTAATAAGATTGTTCCATCACTTTTGTTCGTATAACAGACATTATAACTTAATTTAATTACTTTTTCACCAATAAATAGAACCATTTTATCAGATGACCAGTGATCGATAAAAAAGTAGACTAAAGCTTGTTGGAATTCAATATTTTTTAATTCTTTACCAAAATCTGCCGGTCGTACTTGTTCAGCTCCACGTATTTTGTATTCTATATTCACATTATTATCTCTCCGTGAATGTTCATAGTCTTTAAGTGATGGAGAAAAGTATTAATCAAATACAATGTCTACACGAGAAGCAGGTCTGCTTGTGATTAAATGCATAACTCTTCTTGACATAGTGCCAAACATCCGCGGAACATCTTTTATTAAATGAAGCAAAAAAAATCCATCAATTATCATGAAATCAAAGTGACTTGGTACTTCACGAGGAGTATCTATACCTAAAATTTATCCGATTGCTGATTTTGCTGTTTTGCGTATCTCGTAAACCGTATTGTTAACTAGTTTTCAATGATTCCGCAGTGAAATTATTACCTTTATTTTTTTTATTGATTTTTTAAATCTATCTGGATTTCAGGAGCATTGTGAAATGAATTCTTCTCGTACTCTGTTTCCATTTGTTTCAATATTTAATAAAAAATCTTCAACTTTAACTGATGCAGCTTGCCCGGTCGCAATATTCAAAAGAACGTTTTTATCAATGCTGTCATCGAAACGATTAATGAATTTTTCAAAATTGTTAATAAATTTAGACAGTTATTCACTATCTCTTTTAATGATTTGGGTTCGTAGTTCAGTGAAAACATCTTGAAGTCCTTTTAACCCTGTCACTTCATATGTATGTGACATTATTGTAGCACTAATGGTGTGTCTCGTTGCCCATCTTTGTCGAGCTGCAATAGAGTTGGTAAAATGAATAATACCTGTTAATCTTTTGGCAGCATATATCATTCTAACAGTTGAGAAAGATCCTCATCATGGACAATATCTGAAGGAGCTTCTGGATATACCCATAAAATATTGTAATTTTTAGCGTACCTGATTGATGTCATATTAAGTATGTGTTTTAAAAACTTCTAGAAAATGTAAAGTTTCAAAGCCAAAAGTAATCATACCATTAGTTTTGAAATACGATAACATAATGTGAAATAGTCCTAAATGGATGAAAATATTCTTGAAGCGAGGGTTTTCAGTTTCTTAAATTTGCATTGCAATTTCTGCAATTGCTAAATCATAAGTCACTGCAATGTAAGGTTGGTCCAATTCTTCTGATATTTTCTGGCTCCTAGTCATTGTATCTAATATAACTGAAATATTCGTAGGTGATACATTGATTAGAGTAAAGTAGCAAATTTTTTATTTTGTTTCATTAATATCTTCGATGAAGCGACTAATAAATCCTGCCCACATTACACTGCTTACAATTCTAGAAGCATGTGTCAACATCCAGAGTGTATCTAACTGTTTAATTAATGTCTGTTTTTGCAGAAGTATATCTGTAGTTGATCTCAATAATCCAGACATCTTTAGCTTTTTATTATATGATACTAACAAGGAAACCTCGCGAGGTGGTCACCGCCGATTTAGCTAAAGTTTTTATATAATAATCTACGTCGAAAATAATGAACCACGTATTGTTTTTCGAAGTTTTGAAAGGGTAAAAATCGCCCCCAAAGTTTATACCCTATAAAGGTGATTTTTAATTTTTAAATATTTCTAATTGAACTGTTCCAAAACGACCTTATACGTCAATAACAACATGAAAAATGATGAAGATACCTTTATTTCTATATTTATAGAACTTGCCATTATAAATTTTTCTAAATAAAAATAACAAAAATCAATAACTGAAAAACTATTATTTTTTTTTTCATTAAACTTATTTCAATCGAAAGAGTATATAAAATTACGAGATATGTGTTTTTGTAATTTTTGAAAATAACATGTAAATCGATACCAAAAAAAAATATTCTCTTTCTACCAGATTTGGATCAAAATAAAGAAGATAAATGATTTATTTATTTATTTATTACATATATGATAATCATTGTAAAAATGATCAAGACACAATGATTTTTTACATCATGCACAACGGATAATTGCAATATTTTTCCATCTTGGAATTACACGATAAGACTTACAGTTATCTCCAAATGCAAAATCGGCTGGATTTTCAAATTCATCTGTTTTAATATATGTATTACTCCTTTTAACTCATGAATAACTAAAAAGATTAATATATCTTAATAAGATTAATATCTCGCTGACGAGAGTTGATTATGAGTCAGTGATTATAATTTAATAATATCATCGCTTAAGTGTAAATTTAAATCATCTCCTCGTAATAGAGGACACTGTCTGAAAAATATCTTACACGGTTTTTCTATATTCTAAACCCAAAAACATCTACTAAGTGATCTCCTCAAGTAGTCCCTCTAGGAATAATCATTATGCCAATTTCTTTATCCGGTGGTTTGGCAGAGGTGACAGCTTTATAACCATCTCCAGTCCACGAATCATTCAAAAGTGAATTTTCGAAGAAACCGATTGAACTGTGCACTCTATTTTTTTTTCTCCTACTGGAGCTAAAGCCCTCTCTAAATTTATTTTCAATTGCAAGCCACTTTGGTAAGAATTATATATGTTGACTAAACCATATGATTGAATTTTCGATTTTACATCGTTAACGAACACTTCGGATGTTTGTTTTAATATTTTACCATCTTCAATCATTTCTGATATAAATTTGTTCATTCTACGAGAAACAATACGATGAGCAACAATAATAGTATCCACGTTGAAGATGCTTGAAAACGGAGATCATCACATTGTTCGTCATTTTAATATTAGAGAATTTTTCAAGTAGTTTTTTTTGAAAATATTTGGGACTGAAAGCTGAATCATAGCCACAGCCGTCTTCTTCTGCCATTTTTTTCATCAAAGAAGTGTACTATTGATTTAAATTGTTTAAAAAGTAACAATATCCGTTACTTATAACATTTTCTTCTGATAGTTTTATCAGCAGTATTATCTCCATGAGATGAATCTTAGTAATTAATACAGAAGGGTTTCAAGACATTCTGTTTTACCTGCCGTGCGGTTGTGCTCTATGCTAAGGTAAGTTACCACCAGAGTCGGCAACTTATCGATCGCAGGTTTAGTTGCTGATTTTCTCGCTTGATGACGCTGTACCAGTCGGTAATTGTTACCGATCTAGGCGGCAATTGTTACTAATCTTTCCTATTGGATGACGCTGCTGTTTTGGCAGGTAAAAAATGAAATTATTGAAAATTTTGTCACTTTGTGTTACTAATCTCATGTTGGTTTGGCGCGAAATGTGAATTTCCAAAATTTCATGATGCTAATGTTTAATTCAGGTATTTTAGAAGTGTATTTTACTTAACTTATATATTATTCTATTATTGAATCATTCTTGATACTTTATTTTGCACAAGTAAATTAATACATAAATCTTACTATAAAGAGAAGGTTGAGTTGCAAAAAAAAAAAGATTTTTAATTGCAATTAAACAAATTTCATTCATAATTGACAAGCTATTGAATTGAATCAATTTTTATGACGTCATTGTGCTCATATAAACACAATATCGATCAATTGCTGTTAGACTATGAGCTGTATATTTCATTACATGTTATTCCGAGGAATAATTGCAACAATATTTGAAAATTACAAAACCTCTGAAATCGACATCAATTAGCTTATAACGAACACGTCGATCAACCCCGTGCGTTTTGATATGATGCTTAAACTAACACAATCAAGAACAAAGATACCATCCCATTTCTTGAAACTCTTTTGGCTCTGTTAGCTGTCAAGGGAATATAATATTAATGTTTATATAAATACTTATTATTGGTCCACATGATTAAAAATGAAATCAGAAACTCATTCATCTGTTTATGTGTTTCTTAGATATAGTATCGAGTGTAAGTCTATCTATGAAAAATATACTCATGCATACGTTAGAAATTTTTTTAAGGACTGCAAAAGAGTTCTTTATCTCAATCAGTTACGTTACAATCCGTTTCAGGGACAGTCAATTGATATTCTTCATAGTTTTCTTGAAAGTTAATTTCAGCAAAGTTAAGAAAGTGTTCATCCGAAAAATACAACAGATACTTGTAAATACTTATGGCAAATTAATATATATTTGGGGTATTAAGTGAAGTGAAGTAGAAAAATATTTTATTGAAAGTAAGTAATCTATTAATTCAATTTCATTGTGTTTCAACGTCAAGTGCAATTATTTTATGTTCCCAATCAATGGGAACACTGCACTGAGGGTAATGTGGCAGTAAATAATTTATTTATTGCAATGAAGAATTGGAGAACAGTGACGGGGTCTATAAATTATTTTATATACTAATTTATTGACACTTTAGTGACATTAAAAATTTATCTAAACTTCAAAGCGTTGATTTTTCCCAGGATGACTGGATTTTTTTAATGGTATTGTCTCTTCCGAAGAAGTAAATGTTCAACAGATCTTGAACAAAAATTATCTTGTCAAGAACATAGAAAGATATCCAAAAAAATTAAAAACCTAAAAACAATCACATTTTATTTACGAAAATATTTGAATGTAATAATATTTTTAATATTTTCTATATTTCAGTATGTTGAGAATTAATTAATTCTCAGTTTGAATTTGCCAGCTGACAGGAACTTCGGCGGCCATCTTGGGACTGGGTCGATAACCAATCGACCAAACAATCAATAATTCTTAATTTAGTCAATCATTTGACTAATTTTCAGTGTCCCTGTTGACTAATGAAGTTCCTGTCGCCATTCTTTCACTGTTCTCGTTCACGTGTACACGCTATTCTTATTCATTCTTAACAAATCTTACAAGTTTGAGTCAATCATCAGTACTAGTGCTATTGAAAATCATCAGAGCCATTCAAGCTTCATGCTAAAACTAGAATCAAGAAATATTTTAAGATTTTTCAGTGTAATTCAAGACAGTTCATCAAGATTCATTTGCATTGCATTGATAGGCTAACGCCACGTGCACAATCACATTCTTGCTCAACTTGAGAAGCGTGCTGAGCTCGTGTGGGAGGTCAATAATACCGAACACACCAAGTTGAGTAGTTTTTTGGACATTCAATTCAGATTCAAGAATTAAAAATAGACATTCAGTGATTTTGAGCGACATTCAGTCTTCCTAGTTAACAACTCAAGTTTGTCAGTATACTTAGTGTACCTGTTAGTGCTTAAAATAAAGATACTTTATTTTTTATAAAACCTGACTTCCGTTTGCTCTGTTCCGACACAATCATCCCTATCCTTAAACGGTTAGGTTAATTTACAAGTTGAGACTTTCTCAACATTATTATTAGTACCTACATACAGCCATGGAAATTTTTTTATCTAACATCTATACCATTAGGATGAGCAGGTATTAATTTCATAGAAGAGAAAATCAATTATTCCATTGAAATTTATGGCAATGACCGACGGTGAAATACACATTTCATACATCTCAATAACGTAACATTTAAATTGATATTTGACGACATTGACATGATACACGAATTTTCGCCTCTATGTTTAGAAGATGTACGTGAAGATGACTATATTTAATTTTTTTTAATGACTATGATCAGTGGAATTTATTTTTTTTATTAATGAAAATTATGTAGTTATTTTACACAAAATATTAAATGAAGATAAATGTCAAAGTGTAATAAAAATGTGCATCGTATTTTCAAATTCTGTTTGATTTGAATAAAAACGATGTAAATTAGCATTAAGACATAAATGAGATGTTGTTCATTTAATTGGTAAAAAGTAAAATTAAGAATGCGATAATAGATTAGAGAGGTGAATAACAGTATGATTACATTTTATTAAAAAGTGGTTTACATTTATGTAAATTCTTTTTGATTGTAATTTTTCAAGATCTGTCGAATTCTATATTTTTCAACAGCTAACCACCACTAACACATTCTATTGTACTCTTTAAAGAACTTCTTCAGTTTATGATAAAAGAGAATAAATATGTGAATTACCATTAAAAATATGGATCATATGTTATTTAGTTAATTGTAGAAAAAGTAAAGGTATCTGTGATCATAAATCACATTTGAATAATGGAAAAACAGTATGGCTATTTTGAAATCTTTTTTATTATTTCAATTCATGGAACTTGAAAAAGTAATTACAAACTCGTCAAAATGTATTCATACAACTTGCATTTAATTTTAAATATTGTAAGAAATTATCAAGATTATAAAATTAAAATTCTTTTAAACCTCTTATGCAGACTTGACCATGTCTCGCAAAAAATATTTAAAACAAAAAACTTCTTCTTTTGGACAATGTGCATGTTTTCCTGGATTTCTAATTTCAGATGACTTCCACAGGATAAGGAGTTTGCATGTGTATAAGCTTCTTAATCTTGTTAATTCATGTATTGTCTGATAACTTCAAACTTCGGACATCCCATTGATTCCAGGTTGATGTAATTTTTGATATTTAATTCCGTTATTTTTGCCACTTCGAAACTACTACCTTTATATCCTATCATCATTCCTTTTTTCTCAGCTTCTTTAGCGATTTTCCATAAAAAATTATCAAGATTGATCGGATCTTTATCATTAAATTTATCACGAAATAACATAACGTGAACGTAATGCTGACAAACTGCTGCAGTTTTTTTATCTTTTTCTGATAAATCTTTAAAATTTTCAATTTTATAGAATATTGAGTTCACTTCTCCAGATAGAACATTGATGTAACCCAACTCTTTACACATGAACTTTTTATTCACCATTAATTCCTTCATGTCAATGATGTATAGAATATTATTTTCCATTTTTCAACGTCACTCTTCACTACATAAGTATTCACAGGGCAATCAATTTTTTCCTTTAATTTACAAATGATTTTGAAACTCGTTATTTGAATGTGATTTTTCTTTTTATGAGTACCAATATATTTTAATCGAGCTGACAATATTTATGAAGATTGACTGAGGAAAGACACTTTGAACAGTTATTCAAAATGGTGTTGAAGGGTAGTTTTTATTTATCATATATCTAGTAACCCTATCAGAGCTATTAAATAGTTTCTAAGAAGTATCGTCACATAACAAAAACAATGATGGAATTCAGTGACGTTGAGGAGGGTAGTTTATCACATATAAATGAATGTGAACCAGCTTTTGAGTAGATTATTATTTGAAAAATCACAAAGTGAACGGAAATGAAAAAAACTATAAAGAAGTGTTGTTGTTACTTGAAAATTAGATCACATTGAAGGAAAATTTTTCATTATAAAAAATTGTTTATTAAAAAGTGAATTCATTGATTAATAAAAAGTGAATAAATTAATAATCAAGCAAAAATGGGTGATTATTATGAAGATTTGATGAAAATGATAGAAGAAGCTTATGTGCTTCTTTCATCATTAAGTGAACCAAGTAAAGATAAAGCTGTAAACAAATGGTTGGAGATGGGAAATAGGAACATTGCAACATCAAATCAACAATTACAATATAATTTATCAGTTGGTGAGAAGATGAAAATTCAATCAACGATTTTTATTCTTTAAACACTTTATGAAAAATTTATTCATCAACAAAATTATGTACGAGACGGTGATCTTCAACGTGATGTTGAAAGATCAAGTCCATCAGTTGTTTGGAGAGATCACGAAAATATATTCGAATCACGTATTTCAATTGCTAAATAAAATTCTTCAAGAAAAAATAATTGATGTTTTATTATCGAAATTTGAAGACTTTGAAGAGCGTGATTCAGGGTGGTCTATAGTAGAGATCATCCATTTCCAAGTCAACATCAATCGATATAATCCATTATCTGCAGGCGAATCGACGTTTATTGATTTACCAGATTTTATTCAACATAAGAAGGCGGTGTCCAATATCAAGAATAAAGATCAATGCTGTTTCCTATGGTCAATTACAGCAGCATTATTTCCAACTCAATTAAATAATAATATTTCGATTAATGTATATAGATAAAATGATAAAGATAAAATAGCACCGTTATATGTAAATAAATTTTTGAATAATCAACGTATACATTCGTTAATGGTAAAGAGTAATGTTGAGATAGATGTTCATAATAATTTAAAACCTACTTTTCACTTTTGTTTGATCAAAGATCATTCACGATTGGTTGGGTCACAAATGTCTAGAGGTAAAACAAAAAAACTTTTATGCAATCAATGTTTGTGTCATTTCAAGGTAAAACAATTATTAGATAATCATCAGAAAGATTGTATTAAAATGAATAAAACGGCTATTACGTTTCCAGAAAAGATAGAAAATAAAATTTAACAATCATGTAAATGAGGAACAAGTTCTATTTGTTGTTTATGCTGATCTGGAATGTATACTTGAACCAGATGATGACGATAAGCAGAAACATATTCTATGCAGTGTTGCTTTCTATGTTCATTGTTCATTTGATAAATCTCAATCTAAGTTTGATCAAAAACGTAGTCGTGATTGTATCAATTGGTTCATTTTAGAATTGGGAACAAAATCATTTGAAAGAGAAGTTGATTTATTACCAAATAATAAAGAAAAGTATATAGCTTTAACCAAAACAGTAGGTAAACTTGAATTAGTTGTGCGAAAGGGAGTTTTTCCTTACGACGAATACATTGATAATTGGGATAAACTTGATGAAATTCAGCTTCCTGCCCAATCAACTTTTTATTCTAAATTAAATGATACAACCATCTCAGATAAAGATTATCAGCATGCGCTTGCTGTGTGGAATAAGTTTTAGCTTAAAACTCTAGGTGATTATTCAGATTTATATTTGAAAACTGATGTTTTATTATTGGCAGACATTTTTGAGAATTTTCGTAGAAATTGTTTAGATGTGTACAATTTAGATCCTTCACATTATCTAACTACACTTGGCCTCGCTTTCGATGCTATGCTAAAATAAACACAAATAGAACTTGATCCTTTGCAAGATGTTGAAATGCTTAATTTCATAGAAAAAGGGATAAGAGGAGGGGTGTCGCAATGTTGCAATCGGTATTTGATTCTAATATTCCCAAAGATTCACCAATTGGTTATATTTAACTTCCCAGTGGGAAGTTATAGTAATGGGTCCGATTTTGCGAATCGCTAATTTTGACATATCTCCACGTTTTAAGGTCCCCAGAAATGAATACGATAGTTTTTACGTGGACGTCTGTGTGTGTGTATGTACGTATGTGCGTATGTTCGTACGTGCGTTTGGAATTCTTTTTCGCCTCGATTATCTCGAGAACAAAAAATGATATCGACGTGGGAACTGCATTCGACGCGTAATTACGTAACTTAGAACTGATTAGATTTTCAGCGAAATCGGTCTAGCCATTTTTTATGCAGAATCAAAAAACTGAAATAATAGTGAACTACCTAAATTCTGCAATTTATAAATTATACCATTTTTTAGACGGAATTTCGAGATCTTTTGAAAAATATGAATATCAAATGTTTAGAATAATTATACAGAAATATGATGACAGTATTTCATAGAAAAAAAAATTTTCAAAACACGAAATCAGCAAGACCCTTTCTATATATATGAGTACTTTTAACGCATAATTTTTTCGTTTACTAAAAAAATGTTACCAACCGTATGCCATAAATGAAAACATACTTTTTTCGTGTATAACAATGAAATTCGTTGTAAATAATGAAAAAAAGGATCTATGAGGTACGTTCGAATTCTTCTAACGCCCAAGTTTTTCTTTTACTGAAATAAAGTAACTAACCATATCAAATGAATAAAAACAGACTCATTCCGTTTATAACAATTCAATTTGTTATAAAAAATGGAAACGGGTTCTATTCAAATTGTTTTTTTATTCTTTCCACTGGGAAGTTGGTCGTGTGGACCTTTCGGGTCGCACCCAGACCACCGCAGAGCACTGATATTTTTGAAGTAGATTTATATTATCCCCAAACATTGCATCAACATCATAGATTTGCCATTAGGTCCTGAGCATTAGAAACCTCCAAATAGTAAAAGTACAAAGCTCATGACAACATTATTACCAAAGAATAAATATGTCATATTTTTTAGGAATCTTCTACCATGTATTGAACGTAGGTTCAATATTTCCAAAATTCATAGAGTTTTAAAATTCGAACAATCAGCTTGGTTAAAAAAATATATTGATTTGCATACAGAAATGAGAAAAAAGTACAAAAATTATTTCCAGAAAAACTTTTTTAAACTCATGAATAACGCTGTTTATGGAAAAACTATAGAAAATGTACGTAATTATAAAAATATAAAATCAATTACAAAGCAGGAGGGGAGATATAAGGCACAAACTTTAATATCTGAACCTAATTTTTATAGCAGTATTATTTTTGATAATGATATGATCATAATTTGAATAAATCAACTTAAAATACTTTTTAATATGCCATTTTTTGTCGAGTTTGCAATACTTGATTTATCGAGAATTTTTATTTATGATTTCCATTATAATTATATTATGAAAACTTTTGAAAATAATGTTAAATTATTATATACAGATACAGATAGCTTAATCTATTATTTCACTAATGTAAACATAGATAATTGCATAAAACGCAACATTCATAAGTATGACACTTCTGATTATCCAGCAAATAATGTTTACGGCATTTCTTTAGTCAATAAGAAAGTTCTAAGCTTGATAAAAGACGAAAATAATGCAAAAATTATGACTGAATTTATTGGGCTTAGAGCAAAAATGTATATTTTTAAGGTTCAAAATGGAAAGGATCAAAATGAAAAAGATCGAAATGAAAAAGATAAAAAGAAAGCCAACGGTGTGAAAAAGGCAACAATTGAAAAGATTACGATTGATAATTATAAAGAATGTTTGTTTAATCATACAATTTTCAAAAAGAATGAATATCATATTATCAGTAAAAAACATGAAGTTGCACAACTTTGTGTTCATTTCTGAACCACAACCACTTCACATATGCTTGATTTTCACGTTTTTCTAGAACTTTACTAACCAAATGTACATCAGGATATTGGACTCCAGTTAATTCATCCTTATAGATACCGCCTTCTATTGGTTGGTTTTGATAGTCAATTGATTTGTAAGTTACTGGATATGTATTTTTAATTTTGTTGATAGTAAAAATTTCCGTGGTCTAATTGGGAGTGTAGCCTTCCTCAAATACATGATTATATTTACTAATTCGAAATTTATCGCCAATTTTAAACTTATTTTTCTTTTTTTTCATTTTCACAACTTTGAGTTTTCTATAAATAGTATCAAATAGTTGCTTTTTATTGGCTGAAGTCACATCAATGAGTGTCATCTTAATTGTATGATGTTTAGTATTGTCATATGATGATATTAGTTTCGGTAACATTTTGTTTTTTGAAGTTCGATTGAATCGTTCACAAATTAATGCTTTGAGATTGCTGAATGTTGAGTACATTTTAATGTCATACTGTTTCATGAGTCCTTTAAAATCCTTATTGTAAAACTATTTGCCTCTATCAATGTGTAAATACTTGGGAACTCTTTTTTCTTTTAAAATAGTCATCATTGCAGCGGTAACATCTTTACCATTTTTAGTCTTAATTGGTATAGCCCAAGCATATTTAGAGAAAATATCAATAACTGTTAATAAATATTGATATCCTTTATTGTAGGATTTATATGCAATCATTTCAACAAGATCAGCTTGCCAAGTCTCATCGAGACGACGTATATCCACATGTCGTCGTTGATAATTTTTTCTGACTGGTCTATGAAGCTCTTATTCAATTTGTCTTTTTTTTTTTGTTCATAGCGACTGAGCTTTAGGTCTTCCTTTCAATTTTTTCTTAACGTTTTCTTCTAATTGTTTAATAATATCAGTCTATTTTCCGCTTCTTTGAACGTATTCAATTGATCAAATTGATAAAATTCATTCATTTTATTCAATTCAGCCTTCAAATTTTGTTGTGCTGCTTGTGATAATTCCAATTGCTGTTTAACTTGCTCACTGATATTTTGGATTTTTGCTTGGAGATTTTGAATCTCTTGTGTCAAAGATATTATCGTATTATTGATACTTGATTTGACAACTTGATATAGCATCATATGGATCTACTGGATCAGCAAGATTACACAGTCTTTCATCATTCATATCATATTGTTTATCGATTGTTAATTTAAACCCATTACTAGGTGAACCACGGACAGCACTTTTTTGTGAATCAATGTCCAACTGACGTCCATAAATGTCTACACTCATCCTCTCTCTTCAAGGGATACTTTTTTGAATATTTGTTCTCTCTGCGACTTCTATCAGGGTGATAATTTTTATGATAGGCGTAAGTGCTCTTCAAAATTTGTCCATAAGTTTTCTCGTCACTTTCTGTTGTTATATTTTGATCAGGTGATTCTATAATAAGCAATTCTAAGAGACGAGGAGTACTTTCATATTTTTTGTTACCTTTAATAACAAATCTATCATCAATTCTTGCTTCAGAGTTACCAATCATAAGTTTATTTTTTAATTTTCTTACACCTAACTTCGTATCCAATTCCTTCACTTGAAGTTTTGAATCGAATTTTTTTAAATATAATACTGCAGGTAACTGCAGTTTTATCGGTGTACTTTGATGAGAAGCAGTTGTAAAAGATTCATCATCAGTTATTGCATCATCATCCACACCATAATCAACAATATTATTATCGTCATATGTTGTTTAAAAACTTGTAGCACCTTCTATAGGATTTTTTTTTAATTAGCTCTTCTTTTTTCCATCAAATGTTTCTGGCTTGATTAGTGTCTTACCTACTAATTGTTGTAAAGGAGCTACTACTGGTTTAAACATTTCATAGCTCGTTAAGTTGTTTCACGTTCATGTTTAATTATTTCATGTTTACGTCGTATCGCATCACTTGCTTTTACAATTTGATGCAGAACATCAGCTCGTTTCTGCATTTTTCTTATCTTCATACTAACACTTTGATGATTGTGTCACAAATGTTCTCTTTCTCTTATTGTTGTTTAATTTATGTATTAATAAAGCTATCAAATCCTTTTCTATAACGTCCACAATCGATTTTCCTATCTTTGTCGATAACAACGAATCCATACTCATCATCCCAAAATTTAGAACAAAGTTCTCGAACATCAGAAAATGACATATCAGTGTTTACACGATCGTCATAAATATGCTTTAAATTTATATCGTCTTGTCGGAAAAGCATGAGAAAATTTGTATTAACTCGCACCAAATGTTTGGGAATGCGTGCATAAGTTTGACAGAGATAACAGCTATCAACATCTCTGTATCGTCCCATACAAAAGTAAGCACGCATATTATCTTGTTTCTCACAAGCTACGTCATCAAATATCATTATTGAATTAGGTTTTGCTTGCTCTGGTTTCACAACTTCTTCATGTCCATTAAAAGGAAAATAACCCATACCTTCTACTGGCTCAAGTAATTATTCTAAAAATTTATGTTTTTGCTGATGTATGGATTTCGAATATAACTATATATTTTAAAATCGTAATCCATTCGGATGTACAATTAGAGCTAAAAAAGCATTTGTTTTACCGCAATTTGAGGGGCCACATACCACGCCGCGAACGCTACTCGATAATAAATTACCATGACGTTGAATTTTTACAGTTTTTGGCTAAACGTTGTCGAAATTCGACACCGGTAATTGAGTTCTTTGTCACTCGAACTTCATCTTGAAGTCAACTGAAAAGCTAGAGTATAAATACTTGTCTTTTATATAAATAATTTCAGTACGGCTCGGGTTATGACACAGTACAGACATGGTACCGGCTAAGTTAATACAATCATAAATAAATTTGCCATTGGAGTTACACATTCCTGGATATCAGTATTGTGGACCCGGAATAAAATTACAAAAACGATTAGACCGTGCTGATCCTGGTGTAAATCCATTGGACGCAGCGTGTAAAAAGCACGATATTGCGTATTTAAAAGATCGAGAAAACGTAGAGGCAAGAAACGTGGCTAATAGAGTTCTTGCTTACAATGCTTGGCAAAGAGTTTTTGCTAAAGACGCGAATTTAAGTGAAAGAGCTGCTGCATTAGGATTACTGATATCATGACAGTTAAATCAAAACTTGAAATGGGTTTAAAGGAACCTCTGAGGAAAATCTTTAATTCTGCAAAATTGATGATGAATTCCGGTAGAGATCCAATAAAATCTGCATTAATAGCTACACGAAAAGTAGTAAAAACGATTGGTGGAAAAAAGAATGTTCGAGTTTTTCGTGTATTACCTGTACCAACTAAAGTTGGAAGTGTCTTACCACTTATACCGATATTTGCTAGTCTAAGTGCAATTGGTGCTTTAGCGGGTGGAGCTTCAGGTATTGCAAAGGTAGTCAATGATACTAAAGCTGTTCATCGTCAATTAGATAAAGCAAAACGTCACAATCAAAAAATGGAAGCCATAGCCTTGGGTAGAGGTCTACGCTTCAAACGTCGAAAACGAAGATACGGTTTATATTTAAAACCGGCGAAAAAAACGTATAGAGCTACCACATCGAGCATTAACTAACATCGATATTTTGGGGTATGCAAAAATTATGAAAATTTTATATTTTCGTGAAGTTTTTATGAGAAATGATTTACCGAAATCTAAACCATGGAAAAATAAGTCAGCTATTATTAACCTCGATGATAAAAATGGACCTGGAACTCACTGGGTGGCATATAAAAAACGAGGCAATAAAGCAATATACTTCGATAGTTTCGGTAATTTAAAACCTTCACCTGAACTTCTAAAATATCTCGATGTTGGTAGCATGCTATATAATCAAACATAGCGACAAGATTATTCAACAACAAATTGTGGACATTTATGTTTAAAGTTCCGCAGAGAAAAAGTTGAAGACATCTGGGGACTTGGTATGGAATTAAATCTCAATAGCTATTTAAGAAGTAAAGATAAGTAAAAGTACTTCAGTCATGGATGATTCGTTCACAATAACGCTGTCTGGGCAGACCTCTATATTAGAGGCATATTATTTTCCACCTGTCGAATTAACAAGGACGAAAAATTATGTACTGGCTCTTGTTGAATTATCAACATTCAACTCTATCCCAAATATTGATGATAAAAATAATAAATTTTATTATAATGTAAATAGACGAGATAAAATTATTGAAATACCAACAGAAAGCTATGAAGTTCAAGATATTGAAAATTATTTGAAGAAAGCTGATCGTAAATTGTCAATTTCCATTAAACCTAACAACAATGAATTGCACAGTGAGATTTACAGTGATAACGCTACAATAAATTTCAAGCCAGATGATTCTATTTTTCGTCTGTTGGGTTTCGGCCCAAAACTTATCTCGCTAAACTTAACACAGACGTCGGACTCACCCGTTTCCATCTTGAAAATAAATGCATTGAGAATCGAGTGCAATATTTTAATAGGAGCATATATAAATGATAAATTTGTGCATACAATCCATAAATTCTTCTCATCAGTTTCACGGGGATATTAAATTATCGAAGTGCCATCTAACGTCATTTATCTGCCAATCGCCGTGCAAGCAATACATCATATGCAATTGAAAATTGTCAATCAAGACGGAGAATTGGTTAATTTTCGTAGAGAAATAATAACAATTCGTTTTCATGTGAAATCTGTGAAATAATGGGTATTGTTTATAACACGCATACAAAAAAAGTCGAAGTAAAAGTGTGCTGTTTTGCATGTTTATTGCCATGGCTGCGGGAGAGGAGACATTAGCTATCAACAGAGGAGTTATTTTTGATAAGTCTATGTCACATTGTGAATTACATGCTCATCAACCTTATGTATCACCCTCACTCAACAACAACGATGAAATCCGGATTGCTGTTCAACATCAAGATTTGTGCTTATTACCTTGCAAGAGTTTTTTTCATATTACTGGAAAATTCATCAAACCTAATGACATGCATGAACTTATGCTTACAGAACAGCCAGACAAGGATGTTGGGAAGAAGCCGCTCGAGATAGAGAAAGATTCAAATTACGAATAGAAAAATATAATGTTATCATTAATCCTGTATTATGAAGAAAAATTGATTGTATGAATGAAATAAAATAAACTATGTAAGAAAAATTGTTTTTATTTTCGTCATAACACATTCTACGAAAACATTTCATTCTTTATTACACATTTTGTAATCCTCAACAAATGGAACAGGGCCATCATTTTGGTCGTCTTTTGATGGATGTTGCTTGTTACATCATCGATACATTTTAAAATCTTCATCTGATTCCTATTCATTAGGCAGTTTATCCCATGCAGTATCGATATTATTTGCAGCCTCTTCAATGACGAATTCTTTTGATAAAAGTTTTAAATCTGTTGGATTCAGCTTTAGTAAATTCTTGGTTACTAGGTGAATTTTCGTTGGTCTCATATCATCATCAAGAATCGAAATATTCTCAAGAACCCATTGGTTTAGTTTTTTTACATTAATAAGTGCACATTCAAATCGAGGGTGGTATAGATATGGAAGTCCTATATTTATTCCTTTCTTTATAATTCCTCCGTAGTGTTGGTAGTGATGTGGACATTTCATTTTGTTGAAATCATCATAAATTTTAAAATCTTCTCTTTCCAAGTTAATAATTGGAATATCTAAGTTTATCAATGATTTATTCTAGGAAATATTGCACTTCATAATTTCGTACAAAAATATAGCGTACGTTGTTCAGATTCTCTTTGAAGTACTTCTCCAATGTTTCATATGGTGTATCACCAATTTCCCATGAAAGTCCATAATAATACCTTTTACCAACATCAACGTCCCAGACTTCATCAATAGATAATTGACCGTAATCACATGTCGGTTGAAATAAAAAATGATATTCACAAATTTTTTCGTATTCTTACCACTTACATTAAGCCAACTTTTTTACAATCACTTTACCGTTAGAAAAACGATAGCTTCTTATATCAATAACGAGATCCATTGTGATCACTCGTTCTCTCTGCAAGACTAATTGTTAACTGAGAAAAGACTCCCTCAGTTTCTTTGATGCTTTTGAGCTCCCCACTTCTGTTTTTTACCCCTTTTACTAGAAACATTGGAAAAAAATTGGATGACGTCATTTCCATGAAAATAATTGTCTCGACAATTCAATAGATTTTTCTATCTTTTGTTTTTACTTGATTATTAATTAATTGATGAATGACCTTCTTTTTCTCATTTCTCCCGATCAACTTTTTTCCTTCGAGGTTTAAAATTGCAGCTATTCCATTCGCCACCGAAGAATATGAGTTCCAAATGATCTTCTTTGACATAATCAAGTAATTTGTTAAAACTAATATTATCCTCCCTCAAAGCATTTAACAATCTTGATGGTAAATAAACGAAGAACTTGTCGTTGATTGTTGCAGTTAGCGTATTACGATGTTTTGTATTACCTCTTTTCAGCCCAGTCACTCAGTATCTATGCTCTACCTCTACATCAGCCATTTTTTTTACAGGTTTTTTAGTTTAATTTGCAATGAAATCAATGTAATCGATTTTTGTTTCTTTTTTCACTGCACAATGTTAAAACCAATTCGAATACTTCGTTTATAATATTGAAAATAAAACGTAATATATGGCGTAAAAGAGTTTTTTATGACGTCACTTACATGGAAGTGTACGTCATACAAAAAAAGATATGATGTCACATAGACGCCATTCTAATAAAACGGACAAAGAAAATTCTAAGATATAAATATAACGGTTAAATTTTCTAAGAACCGGAGTGTGACGTATTTTCTAGAAAAAAACATCAGTTAACAAAGGAAACTGCGTCGACAAAAAAATGTGTTTCGGGAACTTACCGATAGAGCGTTGATTATATAAAACAGACGAGACATTTTGAAATCAGTTCTGCTACAGAAATCATCAAATTTACACTCAGTTGTGCACTATTAAGAGAAAATAATGTAATAATTACGTTGTCAAGTTTAATACATTGTTGAGTGAAATAAAATACAAAAAAAAATAGATTACATCAACAGTATTGCGAATAATACTTAAAAACCGGAAAAATGTCAGAATTAGATACTACACGAAAATAACGAGTGACAGGATTGAAAAAAGTGAAATCAATACATGGTGACGCAGTCATTGCAACATTAGATGACGAATTGATTGCTTTTTTGCCAAAAAGATTAACTGGAGCATGAAAAGACGACACTGAATATAACACCTCGATCGACTTCATAAAAATAATAAGTTATCACTTCAATACATTGGTGGAAATTGAAATAATTTCAAATTTATTAAAACAAATGAAAATAACACCTCTCAGGATTTCATGACACACGACATTAAATAGGCAGGAAGTGGATATTTTTAGAGAATGATGTAAAAACAATTCATTGAATTATATGTTTATGTCAATTATGAAATAAAATTTGTTTAATTGCAATTAATAATCTTTTTTTTTGCAACTCTACCTTCTCCTTATAGTAAGATTTATGGATTAATTTACTTGTGCAACTAAGTATCAAGAATAATTCAATAATAGAATAGTATATGAGTTAAGAAAAATACATTTCTATAATACTTGAATTGAATATCAGCATCATGAAATTTTGGAAATTCACATTTCGCGCGTTATTACACGCCGCCACCTGGTAACACTTAGTGACAAAATTTTTAAAAAATCAATTTTTTACCTCCAAAAACAGCAGCGTCATCCAATAGAAAAGATTTCCAAGGCAGGAAAATAAGATTGCCTACTACACGGACGATACACGCTCTCTCTCACGCTTTTAAACTTTAAACTTACCTGCCAACGGTTTAAAATACCTGAAGCATCTGGCATTTCTTTTACATTCAGATAAATATTTAAAACAGTGTATAAAAGTTTAGAGTAATATAAATTACTTTTTCTTCGCTTTTTTTTTGTAATAAAAAAAAAACTTTTAGAACCCGATTTACACTGCCAGATTTTGACGAATAGTTTGAACTAATATAAATTTTATTAAAAAAAAAATTTGGAATAGTGTAACGTACTTTAAGCAAATCGTTAACCAGGTCCTAGTCTACGATTATTTATAGATATAATAAAAGGTTGAAACCTGATCTATCGAAATTAGATGCGGTGAAAAATTTTTCTGTACCGAAAACGCAAAAAAATATTAAAGTTTTTCTTGGTTTTGCTGGATATTATAGACAATTTATTAAGAATTTTTCGAAAACTGCAAAATCATTAACGCGGTTATGAGAAAAAAATAGAGATTATAAATGGTCTTAAGAAGCATAGAGTGCTTTTTACGTATTAAAGGAAGCTTTATGTATAGCTCCAGTATTACAATAGCCAGATTTTTCGAAACCATTTATAATTACAACAGATGCTTTAGGCAGTGCTGTTGATGCAGTTTTATCTTAAGGGAAAATAGGTAAAGACAAACCTATTGCTTATCATTCGAGAGCGTTAAGAGGCGCTGAGTTTGAATATGATACATATTGTAAAATATTTGAATGCCGCCATCTAATGACTATTAGACTAAAGACAGTTTGTTAGTTAACAACGATAGTTGACAATTTATTTCCTAAAGTTGTTGCTCGGTCTTATTTTACAATATGAAAAGTAAGCTTTGGCTATTGTCCAAGCTGATGAAAATTTTAGGCCTTACATTTATGAACATAAATCTAATCAGAGTGTCCCCGAAAAAAATCATGTAAAAATCATAAGCGACGTGCAATCTCGAATACAACAATGTTTAGATTGTCAATTAAAAAATTTAACTCATGTTAAAAATAGACAACCGATGATTATAACGAATACTCCAGGTACAGTGTTTGAGAAAATTGCAATGGACATTGCAAGTCCTTCACCAGTTACATCACGAGGAAAAGAATATATCTTAACAATTCAGGATCAGTTATCGAAGTGTAGTGTCGCGATTCCACTTGAAAATATGACCGCGATTTCGGTTGCGGATGCGTTTATTAAAAGATGGTTTGTGTGTTTGGACCACCAAAGGTTTTATTGACTGATCAAGGTCGTAATTTTATTAGCGCTTTTATGCAAAGAACAATGAGAAGTTTTAAAATAAAAGAGTTGCAGACAACCGCGTTTAGACCACAATTAAATGGTTCTTTAAAGAGATCCTACCATGTGTTCGGAAAATATTTAAAACAATTCGCACGTAAGGATGACGAATGGGACGAGTGGTTAGAATTAGCTATGTTCTTATGTAATACGAGTATTGATGAAGGTACAAAATTTACACCTTATGAACTTGTTTTTGGAAAAGTAGCGCGCGTTCGACAAATGAACCGTTGCATAACTTAGATCGTCTGCCAACGTATGAAAATTATATGACAGATTTAGTGAAAAGATTAACGAACATACGTAAATTAGCATATGAAAATATAGTAGATTCGAAAGAAACGTCAAAGAAATAATATGACAGAAAGATGAAACCTATCGAGTGACATATAGGAAATAATGTATTCATAGAAAAAAGTCCAAAGCCAAATGAATTAAGTGATCATTATGATGGACCATTTGAAGAAAACAATGTAAAGTTAGAATAAGTAGAACTGTGCATTATTGTGGAATGCATTCACATGTTTCGGTTGTTGATAACGCGTACATGGATTATATCCATTCTATGCCAAGGGAAGCATGCCATATAACGCACGATCATGGCACGCTTTGAATCGCTAATGCAGTAATAGATGGTTTACTATTAAATACAACTACAATTAAAAGCATCACCTTAGCAGGCTCATCAACTCAGAATGAAGTTTGTTCAGGTGCACAGTACTCAGATCCATACAGTATATGAAATCCTGTAGTAGTGATGGGCACTGTTCGTATCAGTTTATGATCAGCAATAGCCTGAGTAAAGACGAATTCTAATTAAATTTATTTCCCGTCCGGATCTAAATGTAATTTTAATTCGGAAACATGTGTAGGACATACCTTCTGATATTTTTCTATGACTACATATTCAACATTATATGGAGGATGAGCTCAAAAATTAAAAACTAAAAAGGAAACGATTTACACAGTTCAGTCATATGAAACTACATTTTCATAATCTCTAATTGGAACTGAAGACTCATGTGGTCTCAAATTACTAAAGACTGAGCATCCAAAACTGTTCATAGTTACTGGAACCTCACTCGGTCAAGTGGAAGCAACTAAAGCAGTCAATACGACAACCTATAACATAGACATGTTTCTTCATATTAATACTAGATTCATTTATGTTGAAAGACACATTAGACTTCAGCTCCAAACATTATATCATGATGTAATGGGTGATGCACAGGTGTAAGCGGGAGAAGGAGATTGTACAGAACAGCCTGGCTATTGCATCAACCCAGCCTGATGAATTCGCCTATAGATTCATGAAAGTACCTTAATTTATGGCAAGTTTGGCTGGAGAAGTTATTCATATTGAACAATGTGTTCTCGTTAAAGTGATGATTCAGCATACAGAAACTTGTTATAACAGAATACCAATATTCAGAAACAAAGTTTTTTCTTATCACCAAAAACTCATATAATCACAAATCATGCAGCATAAATTCCTTGTAATTGGCTACTATTACAATTCTATAGAATTGGACAGACACTGTATAAGTTCATGCCAAAACCTGTCGAAACAGCACCACCGAGTCTTTAAACCGAATTTTACTTCACAGGCGCGGGAATTTTTTTACTGTATTTGATATTTTTTACTTGGCCAATGAATTGCCTGCGGATTATCAGAAAACATGAAAATTTTTCGAAAAAATTCTTTTTCGTGCAAACAAAGACATGGTACGCAAACCCTTTAAATCTTAATATTCATAGATCTGCTTTTGGTAGTTTGTAATACAGATTTAAGTTGCTCTGACTTTTCTCTAAATCTCAAAAAAAATTTTATCAATTTAAAACGTCAGAATCTGTTTAAAATTTTAAACGTGCGAAATCAAACGATTGCAGTAATAAAAGAAGATCAAAATTTGCTAGAAAAAATCACTTACACGTTAAGTTGTATGACTTGTCCTCTTCTGAACATTAGCAACCGTTTTTGAAACGATTTTCTATAAATATCAAGAACGATTGATTTTTTAGATTGTAAAGAAGTAGATGTTGCGGATCATCAGTTGAACAGAAAAGTTCCTTAGACTCTCATCGTGAAATAGATTATGTCATGATCTCATAAAATTCTGAAGTAGCACAATCGAACGATTTCAATAATTGCCAAACAAGAGGTAAATAACTCATTGTTCTTAGAGATATGTAGATAATATTCCTAAAATCTTGAAATTAATAACATTATGGTGAATGATAGTGTTAATTACTCAGTACGATTAACAATTCATTCCTTTTATACACTCATACATCCATGCCCATCAAGTATTTTATACTAAAAACTAGCTTGTTTGACACTGTAGATTCGTTCATTATTACTTGATCAACATGTCAAATTTGCTTTATAGTGTACTATTTTATTTTTTCTAATTACAAATTCTTGACACTAAATTTAAATGAAAGAATTGTGACGTCTAATTTTTATCGAGTGAACGATTACATAAAATCAGACGTGTCCGGTGCAATTTTTCGGTACTGTAACAGGAAATATCAAGTTAATAAACGTAAATTAAATTTTCATACCTTTTGTATAAAAGTCAATGACTTCTTTATCAACAGTCATTCTTCCATTTTGGTTGACGCGTCTCAGTGACACGTCATGCCATGTCCCATTATCGAGTCGTTCATTCGATGAACAAATTTTTGAATGTCCACTACCTAAGTTGATATGTAGGCATAAATATCCACTTAACAGTTCAAAACTGAGTAGATCTGGCTGAAAAGAATCAAAAAAGAATAAGTGACTTCCTTGTATTATGAATAAAAGTTAGTGATTATCTAAGAACAATCTAAAAATGTGTATTATTAAAATCCTTTTTTATGAATGTAATTCGTGAAACTTTAATAATTATAAGTGTTCAAATACATCTTGACTGCTACTCGATTTCTTGCGTATTCACCACATTCAACAAAAAATGGAATATGTTTCAAATTTCCATGTAGCATCTAACATCGTCGACTGTTACTTATATTGTTCTATATCAAATTTTAAGATACAAGTCTTTTTGCTAACACGCCTTTTTGAGGGAAAAAAAGCTCCCTGAACATGACTTCTCGAGAAAGTGTTAGGGTTTTACGTACTTATAGGCAATATTTTTTCAAAAGACCGAATGGATATTAATCTACATGAAAAATGATGACAAATATCGAGTAGCACACGTTCCACAGTTGTCAATAATAAATATTCACAATACCTCAAAGTAATCAAAACTTAATTCATAAAAATCTATCGCTTATTTATAAACAATACGCACTGCAATTAAAAAAATAAAAAAAGTAGTAAATACTTTTTTTTGTTTTCTAGAAAAAATACAGATATAGTCAATTTGCATTATCCACAAATAAAAGAGAACCTTTTTTATATCGAATATGGCATTGTTAGAGAATAACACATGCTGAGACAATTAATAACAAAAATATCACCTGAATTTTTTCTGTAACCATTAAATGAATAACATTTTTTTCCGTATCTTTAATATATTGACGAGCGCATTGATCAATCTTTGTATTGTATAATTCATATTTATAATATTGGTTAAAAACATGTTCTAAACGTAACGATTTTTTACACTAGGAACAAAGGATAATCGCGATAGTTTTGCATTTTGGAATATCATAGTGTATATTACAGCGATCTCTAAATGCAAAATTTTCGGGTTATTTGAATTCATCGGGTAGTATGTTTCTGTAAACCCTTTTAAACTAAAAATATTTGAAAAGATCAAGGTATCGAGAGGAGAAAGATTCATTGTGAGTAAGTGATTGTAACTTGATAATATTATTTTTTAACCGTAAGTGACATTAAAAGATTGAATATTTTCAGTTTTTCCTTTAATTGTAATCATTACTTCGATATCCTCGTTAGAAGTTTGGGCAGCATCTAAAGCTTCAGGATAATGTCTAGTTTATAAATCAATCAATAATAAACTTTTAGAAGCAATGTTTTGAGAAATACATGTTTCAGCTAAATCTTAAAGTGGTCTAAACATGATCAATTTTGAGAAAATTTATTATTATAAATTACGAAAAAAAAAAATTCATACTCATAAATTATTGTTACACTCTATTTACTGGAAGTAAATTTTTCCGATATTGATGAGTCTATGTATACGTTATCCGGCCTAAAAGTTTTTTTTTTACTGCAGGACCAAATTTTCCATTTGTCTGTTTTTAACATGAAAACAGTGGTAGTGTTGGTTGCAAAGTATGACTGTGAGTAGTCAAGGAAATTGATTGTACCATGCATTCAACTTTTTCTTCACCTTCCACTGCCAAAGTTTTTCCTGAATGCATTTCTAGTTGAAATCTGCTTTGGTCTGAATTATAAATAATGAATACACTGTAAGTTCTAATTTTTTTTTTATACCATAAACAAATTCTCTTAATTTTTTTGTCAATATTTTTTTATCTTTGATTGTTTTTGTTCCTTTTTTTAAACTATTCGATGAGCTTTTGTAAGTAATGACAACTATTTTTCTGATGCTCAAAAACGACATTCTTCGAATGCTTTTTTTATATCTTGTAAAGCTCATTTTCGTAAATCATAATCATACCAGTGTCTGCAGCGACTTTAAAATTATCTTATATATGAGCACAGATTCTGCATATTTTTTCTCTATACTTATCACCTTGTTTCAGCCGACTTGCTCTCAACGTGCATCTGTAGCTTAACTCTTGCTCATCAGTTGTACATGTGTCAGTAGATGAATTTTGTTCATGAAGAGCAGATGCATGAAAATGTGGATGTTTGGAAATGATTTTTACTATTGTTTATCAACAATTGAAATTTGGCAAAGTGCATTTCTGTTAGTCTTTTAAAAAAAAAACGTAGATATCGTCACAAAAAGTTCCACAAGAGCATATATTTATGTACTACAGGTATAAAAGTGCAATGCTCTGAACGTGTCCACCAAAACTGACCATTTTGGGCGTTCTGAATTTGAACAACAAATAATTTTTCCAATTTTTAAATTCCCATTAGAAAGTTATTGAAATTGGGTTGATTGGTGAAATTTGAATTTTCATCATATCTCAACGTTTCATGGTATTCGCAAGCATACTGACCAATTTTTAGAACAATGTGTGTGTGTACGTACGTACGTATGTATGGACGTCAGCATTTTTTTCAATTCCGGTTGAAGTCGAAATCTCAAGAACGGATTGAGATATCGACTTCAACCAAAATTAATTCGAAAGATACTAGCAAACAAAAAATCTGATTAAAATTTAAACAAATTCGGTAGAGCCGTTTTTGTTTATGACAAAATAACTTATAAAAAAATAAAAAGATTAGCTAAAAGTCAAACAATAACATTTTCATTTGAAAATTAAGTCGATACTGACTAGACATTACTGTTCACAATTAAAGATAACTTTTATCAAACATGTACTGTTTATAACAATACGAATGTGTTATAAACAATTAAAAATTGTGTTCATCGATTACTTAATGCGTATATCACATGGATTTGGATGCTTTCAATAAACATTGATTATAACTATTTCAATTTGTCATAAACAATTACTAATGGGAAGTGCGTCATGTTAGCGCAGACATAGTGTGTTCAGACCTATTTTTTATACTGTTGTGAACGCCTTTTTTTTCTTTCTTTTCATTGACATTGTGCATATGTACTTTTAAACGAACTTCGGCCATTTTATTGCCATCTTAGCTGTGAATAGGATTTTTCCCGCTCCACATGATTACTACTTTTATTCCTCGCATCAAATTCTTGATAGGAAAAAAAGCTTTAAGAAACCATTGAAATAAAAATTAATGAATTTTTAAATAACATAATCGAGAAAAGCACTTGGAATTATATGAAAGTGCTTGGTTTATAATTCATGATATTCCGTTGTTTATAAAAATTGCTGGAAAAAAATTTTAAAAGAAATCTATATGTACACACTACGAATCGAAGTGTGCTGATTATGTAAGCAGAGCATTCAACGTAGAATTTGCAGAATGATGTTTGATTCCAATAACAACATCATTTTTTTAATTCAAATTGCATGTGACATGATGCCAAAATTAGTTTTGTATGTAAATGTTGATTCTTATATAGAACAATTTTTCACTTAACCGATGACAAATGAGAAAATATTTGAAGAGAGTCATAATCCTTTTTTTTTATTCAGCCACAATAGTAGATGCATTTTTCTGAAAGATTTTAAAAATATTACACAGCAGTAGGTATGTAGATGTAGGAGAGGAGGGGGTTTTCGATTACCTTACTATTACCGAGAATGAACGCTCTTAATTCACCCAACACAGATGATGCAGAACCGTTTAATCAGGAAGAACTTAAGCAAGTTGTTAGAACGCTTAAGGATTGAAAAGCCGTAGGGCTTCCGCAAGTGGAGGTCGTCAAGCGGGCCATTGCGTACCTCCTAGAAAAATTCCTAACATTCTTTAACGAATGCTTGTCTCAAGGCGTCTTTTCTCGGACTTGGAAAGAGGAAAAACTTCATATGCTCCTGAAGAGTCCCGACAAAAATGTAGCAGACCCCAAATTATATCGACCTATATGTCTTCTATCAGTACTAAGCAAAATCTTCGAAAGACTTATAAAAATTTGTCGCTCAACTAGCGTGCGATCACAATACAAGAATCCACAGAACGTAACGTGGTTGCATTGCTCTTTGATATTTCAGGCGCGTTTGATAACGTATGGTTGGTGGCCTTAAGTTCTTGAAGGACTAAAGTCACGAAACTGCTCTAAAAATATATACAGGGTAATGCAAGATTACTTTACTAATCGTACACTTAGCCTATCTTAGGGAATTGTCTTAGTCACGCAAGTGGCTACGCGTGGATGCCCTCAGGGATCTGTGGTGGCCCACTTTGCTGAAAAATTATGTTCGATTACCTCCTAAAAACACTTGACTAATCCAAACATGGGAAGCGTTACAGAGACTACAGTGATAAAAACAATCCTAACTATTGAGAATATAAACCACACCTCAAGAAGAAAGGCACGAATGTAAACCGCTGAAAATCACCATGGAGGGTAGAAAGATAAAGTACCCAGAGGTATTAAGGTACCTGGGGGTCTGGTTCAGCAGAGACCTTAATATATCTACTTATATTCACAAACGACGGGCGCAAGCGAAATAGCTATCTTACAAAATTAGACACTTGTTGCAAATGCGTTGGGGACTCACTTATCACACATGCTTAACTATATATGGGGAGTGCTTCTTGCCAGTGGTCGCTTATGCGTCCCCGGCATAAAGCGATTTATGTAACTCAGAAGATTGGCTGACGCTTGCGGCCGCACAAAGAGGAGGAATTAGGGAATTTTAGGAATTGTCACGCACGCCTGCGCATCTACCCCGATGGACGGCCTCTGCGTAGCGGTGGGCGTCCCGCCTATGCGCATAACGATTAGTGATCTCAGTACGCGATACACACTTCGTACCAACGAAGTAGTAACTTATTACGATGTTAGAATCTCTTTAAATGATAACATTTTAAAAAAAATCATCAATGCCGATGATCAACCTCAGATTGCAAATAGTTAAAATATAGCAGGCAGAATAGAATACGTCCAAAACAGGCTGCAAAACATACCGCTTCTTCCCAAATATAGCAGATAGACTCGACAATAATTGAATTCGCTTAAACAATCTGATGACATCAATATTCACAAGACATAGTATATTTCGTGCACAATATTGCTATAGATATTAATTCTTTTAAATAAGTAATAATTAGCCACGCCCCTATATACAAAATTTAAGAAAATACAGATTTATTTTTATAAAGTCGGTACCATTGTGAGGTTGCTATAGTATAGTAGAAATATTGAGGTTATGAACAAAATGTACCGATTATTAAGGTGCTAATTATGAAACAAATTAATTATCAAGTTGTTATAATACTGACAATGATAAATAATAGTATATCCTTTCAAATATTAATTAATTAACAATCAATAAAGAAGACATTATGATCGAGATAATGGTATTGTGGAAATTAATGATGAATTATTTGATAACATGATAAATACATGAAAATAACATCAGTCTTTGGTTATTCATATATCATCGATGATTTTTATATTAACAAATGCTTATATCTCGCGAAAGGTAAAAGAGAAATCAAAAATAATGAAATTTCGATGCAGTTCTATAGAGGGACCGTACTTTTAATCGTTAATCCCATAGTCCTTTTATATTAGAAAAATTGTCATTAATTATCAATTCAATAAACAATTTACTTTAGATCGTGATAAATAAGGATTTAATCTTTCTGTTTATGATTGATTGAGCATTTTTATTCCAGTCTGTAATATGAAGAGTGCATAAGATCATTCTCTCACGTTTCATTTATAAAAAAGATATTTAACGATATTTAACGTACTATGTCTTCGTGTTGTACAAAAAAACGTGAAATCTCGAATCTTAAAAATTGCGCACCGAGTTTAAATGACGAGGATGATAATCTTTGTTAAAAATCAATTATATTTATCAAAGTTAAATAAATTGATTTTATTGGAAATTATGAGGTATTTTTCAAGTTATTAAATAATAAAAAATGAATTAGATTTCCATCTTATAATAAAAAATAAATCAATCAGTGGAAAAAAATTTCAAATTCATCAACTCTCATTTCAACGTATCAATTATCATTACAACGTTAGTAAAAAATATCTTAAATTTTTACACTTGGTTTTTTTTTAATAACCATTTATTTGAAAAATAATTAAAAAGATTGATTTATGTGAAGCAAACATTGGTTATTTTTGATAGAATTATTCGAAATAGAAATGAAAGTCAACATTTCTTAAAAGAAAATTTCTTCTATTTTCTGCTGTAAAGATCTGGATAGAACTAACGGGGTGTTTGAATAATTTCATTTTTACATTTAATGACATTTTGGTAACACTTGTAATTAATCCAAATAATAAAATTTGGACGTTTGTGGGAGTAATGGAAATTTAATACAGCAATGTATTTATAGAAAATGTTGATTCCTTAGAGATTATCAACAATAATACTGAAAATGGCAGTATAGAAAGGTATAGACAAGATTGTATTCTAGATAAATATAAGTTGAGGTTAATAATATTATTTCAGTCATTTAAATAATCTATGTATATAAAAAAAAAGTTACTAAGAATATTTCTTTTTTGTTTATGTATTGTATCCAACTGTGGAGTTTTTTCTGTACAGTTGTAATACGATATCAACAGAATCATATTGATGACATAGAAGAGCGCATTAATCATGCCATGGAGAAATATTCCCGAGTCGAAAAATTTCGATGGGTCTTACATTGATTACATTGTTATAACATAACTTTTACATTGGATACATTGCTTAAAAATTTTATTTTACATTGCTAAGATCATTCTTACATTAAAAATGGTATAAGCAATGTTGAATTAATATATGACAATATTAGCAATGTAAGAGTAAGATTATTAAGGTTTTATATGTAGATCTTGAGTTCACATTGGTTACATTACTAATCATCTAGAGCAATATAACTAATATTAAAAAAATATGAAGCAATGTTACCAATGTAGGAGAAGAATTATAAAACATTTCATGTGTGAATCTTGAGTTAACATTGGTTACATTAATAATAGTTTCTAGTAATATAACCAATGTCAAAAAAGAACATCGTTAGGGGATGATTATTGTTTTCATTTTGATTTTATTAAATATTTCGTAACAATGGTAATTTATTATTAACAATATTTTAACTGTTGTACATAGAATTTAAATGTTTATTAACAGAAAATAAAAACAACAGAATAAATGATGAAAAATACCTTTATTTACATATTTATATAACTGGCAAATGTACATTTTTTTTATTAAAAATAACAAATAATCTGTAGCTGAGTGTATATCAAAGAACGGTTTGAATTTATAGCGTGGTATGAGAAAAAAAACCAAGCAAATTTGATTTTCAATTTTCAGAGCAACTTTGTCCATTATTGTCGAGCTGACGTTACAGCCTTTAAATGGGCCTGCATCTCTTTCAGAGAAATGATACTCGCAAGTAGCGACGTATGTCCGTTCAGCTGAGTGTTACACGATAGTATCAACATGTTCAAAAATTCTCAGAATAAAAATTTTCAAGCCCTAATAAATAGGTATTTTATCATCACGTGGTGCTCATTTCTGGTCATCTAATCAGTCTTTGATTGCTACTTCATAGCTAATTTTCCAAGAACAAAAACGCAGTTATATTATAGATCATACGCCCCGTCGTAAAGAAGTCCGCTTACCCTGTGGGACATTAGTAGATGGCTATTTTCATAACCCAGAAACTCAAGCAAAAATCGTATTTCAATTTCATGGCTGTTATTAGCACGGTTGTTCGATCAAGGAGATTATTGTTATAACGATATAGCCGAACGTGTATTACACGGTACGTGGTTTGTTGATAGGGTGCGTAAAGCTTTAGAAGAAGGGTATCTCGTTTTAGAAGTATTAGATATATGGCAATATAAGATGATTAAGATTAATTGTGAAACGGGTATTCACGGTCTTTTCACTGATAATATAAATACTTTTTTGAAAATTAAACAAGAGGCTAGTGGATGGCCAAAACATTGTGAAAAAAATGATGTTGAACAAAAATTGTACATAGAAAATTATGAAAAGGCTGAAGGAATTGAATTAGAGGCTGATTAAATAGCATATAACCCTGATTTACGATCTGTAGCAAAATTATCTTTAAATTTCTTATGGGGCATGTTTGGTCAGCGTAAATATCGTACAAAACCTATAATTATTACTGAGTGTTTTAAACTTATGGAATTACTTATATATCCTGAGATTGATATTACAGATTTACATTGTGTGAATAATTATGTTTTGTATGTAGCATATGTACAGAAGACAAAGCCCCCGAATTACATCCTACAACAAATATTGTCATAGCGGCTTACATCACTGCCCAAGCTCATTGAAAATTATCTTCTTATCTTGAAAAATTAGGTAACAGAGCGCTGTATCGTGAAACTAATTCTGTTAATTATTTATCAAATGAAAATCCAGTAGATCTTAAAACTGGTAATTACCTTGGGGATTCAACCGATGAACTAAAAGGTTACGGTAATAACTAATAGTTACATAAAATTTTTTATTTCGGGTGGTTCAAAATTTTATTCTTATCTTGTACAGAAACCTGACGGTTCAGTTGTGGACATGTGTAAAGTCAGAGGCGTTACGTTGAATTATACGAATAGTAAGACAATTAATTATAACACAATACGTTCTTTTATTACCGGTGAACGCCTTGACCCGATAGTCATTACATTTGATGCTATCAGGCAAACACTATTCAACCAAGTCGTTACACGTCATGAAACTAGTACAACGACAATACAAAATAAAAAACGACGCCTTTTTAATAATTTTTTGACTTTTCCTTTTGACTATCGAGCGAAAAATTAATTGCGATTAAAATTACTATTGAACTATATCTTACAATTTTTGTAGCTGAGCGCTATTTAATAATTTAATATTTTAAGAATGTTTCTGGTAATAATTAAAATATGTACAGAACACCGCATTGATGAAAAGAAGCATAATAAAAAAATACAAAGGCTATTTTATTATTTGACAGGAGCACGTGTATATTTCTGTCTCGCTCATATGGTTCATCTCTTTTTTTTTCTTGCACTTAAAAAGATACTTGGTGATGTACAGGTGCGCGTAGCACGTAGAAATATGCGCACACGTTTGTGCGCAGCTCGGAAGTACCCGAGCAGCTACAGATATCTGGAAAAATTGATTTTTAAGTAAAAGTTCACCCGTCGGTAAGGCCTGTCTTAAGGCTGGGCTGTAGACAGATTTCCCCCTAGAAAGTTCATAGCAAATTTTTCTCTACAAATTACGGCGTCAAAAATGGATGGATTTAGTTAATTTACGACTCAATCGAAAGCTTATTCAATTCTTCACATCGGAAAACAACAATATAACAACATTAATTACTTCACCATAATTGAAAATGAAGATGAAGATATGCACTCATTTTTCATTAGATTTTAGAGGTGTCATGGCGGATACCGCTGTCATCAGCCGTCAACGAGAAAATGATTTATTTCACAATAACCACTGTACCTACACTATAAATCGTTTTTTTCCGATGTACATACTATTGTTCGGAATATTTAAAAAAATATTTTACAATAAAAAAACGAATAAATAAAACACAGTTTCGCGAGAAAAATTTCAGGTGATCATTCACAGAATCGTACTTTTTCCATTCTCGACAGGAGGTCCAACTATGGCACTTCCCCGACTTTTTTTGGTGAAAAAATAACCATCAGACAATTCATAAGTGTATGAACAATTTATGTACAGTCAACTCACATAACCTCAGTGATTATTAATTTCTATTGTTCAAGTTAAGTGTTATTGTTGAATAAAATCTATAAAACCCATACAATTCGGTGTTAATAAACTATTTTAAGGAACCTTCTAGCATCCAACCTTTGTTGTTATTCTGCTCTTAATTATTACAGTCCACTAGTTTTCAGTTTGCTCGTCTGGCCGACTCGAAGTCAGAACAGTGAGACTTCGTGAGCTGTGTCACCACTGTTGATCACTCAAACTGCGCTCAAATAATTAGTTTCATACATTCAGCATATTCAATTGTCTTTAAACTTATATTCACTTAAAAGCACATATACGTACAAGTACACAGCGTATATCACAACGTTCCGATAACAATTATTACTATCTTCAAGTGAACTCAAAGGAATTAAGTTTGTCTATTGATATTGGTTCAACAATGTTTTTCAACCAAGATTTTTTTACAATTACACTTTATAATTAAATAACAAAGTTTGAAGTGATTTTTCTCGTTGGAAAAACTCAAATTTATCGCATAGATCTTATTTCCATAAAATATGATGATATTACACTAACCGATTCTCGTGACTTCGTCCCCGTAATGTGCATTATTACGTCACATAATAATAGATTAATCGAAAAATGTTTCGAATCGTAATTTTGTCGTTTAAAAGGGCCAATGATAAAATGTACTTCTCTATGATAGTTTTTTAAGTAAAGTAATAATTTCGTGAGTATTAATAATAACTGAAAAAAATACGATCTCTGTCGTGAAATTTAATTTCTTCTCGTTGACAATGAAGTGAGGGTTATGAACTCATTGACCCCGTTGGTATTACATATCAAATTATATTCCATTACAGTTAGTAACCCTGCTTGAATAAAAAAAATATCCTTCGTTCAAAGAACTCAGATTCGAAACATGGATTCTGCTTTCAATTATTTATAACGAATGCAATTATTCTTATCGAAAAGAGCCAGTTTCCATAAACTTGTTTTTTATTATTCCGCTGATAGCGAAAATATTCCGCTGATAGCGAGATATAATCCTGGTACCCTCGGGTTCACAGTCCAGTAGGCTGCACATTGCGCTATTCCAAAGCATAAAGACATAACTTTCGCTCAATCTTTTTGAGTTAATAATTTGTAATAATTTAAACATTAATTAAGTTCGCTTTCTAGCAAGTACTTCAAAGCAGAAATAAAAAAATTATCATTTGTAAATAATGACAGTTAAAATGCAACTTAAAAATTATATCTCTATCCCAAAGTCCCATAATAAGATTTTATTTTATTTAAATAGAAAACATTACAATAATTCTTGTAGGAAATTAATGAATTCTTATTGGTAAATAATTTCTTCAACAAATCAACTACTTTTAAAAAAAAAATGGGACCATTTCTTGAAAGATTCTATAAAAATTTATAAGTTCATGACGCCGTTTGATGTTCCGTCTGATTCTATACGATTTTATTAAATTGAATGTTATCAGTTTAAATAAAGACTTATTGGTAAATAATTTTTATTCACAAATCAACTATTTTTATAAGTAACTATGGGACCATTACTCACATGATCCTGCTTCAACCAGTGAAATTTTACTAGTTCCCATTGCGTCACTGAGCAATGCTACAAATGGTAAATTTGCACTAAGAATTAGTAAGTAGTTACTAATGTCTTCTTAGAAAGCAGCCAAAAACATATTTGCTTTTATAGGAAGTTGAATAAAAAATATAGATTTTAATCGGAATTGAGGATAAATATTTCAAACCCATAGAATTCTGATTTTTTCTATTAACGAGTTTGAATAGGATTATAAAAATTTGGAAAGGAAACTGGCAATGGAACCGGAGATTCGAAAATGCTATAGAATATCAGATTCGAGTTTAAATGGGAATAAAAATCATTCAATCAGAAAATGTAATCGAAAAGATTGCCAACTAATCAATTGATCTAATATGTTTCAATAGGAAAATAATATTTAATGGATTATGCTTCTATCATAACTTCGTCGAAAAAGATGCAGTCTGATTCTGTAGGTAAATAAGAAAACAGTTTCTAAAGGATTGAAAAAACTCCAAATAGAAAATTTACTTAAAAACTATTTGCTTTGTTTAAACATTACTATTGGAAAAGTTGAATTCTACAGGCTTTTCCCTATAGCAAAATCCTCGTAGAGAATATCGTGATGAGAAAATTTTTCTAAGTCACATTTTCATGCTGGATGAATTCATAAACGTACTTATGAGAAACGGTCCAGAGTTTCTTATTACAAAGTTGATGCGTTAATTAAAATTATTCACCAATAAGTTCTTATTTAATCTTACAACATTTTTTCATCTAGAATCCTTTACATTCGGGTGAGAAAACAGCATCACTTACCCATAAATTCTTATAGGATCTTATCTAGAACGGTCAAATAGTTTCTTATAAATGAATTCAGAAATTGAAAAATATTATTTTCTTATTGCTTCTTATAAAGTCTTACAGTATTTGTTCGTGCAAAATCTTATAACACTAGAAAGAAAAAAAAATGATCACTCCCACCAATAGATTCTTCTTTCATCTTGTAATATTTTTTTGATACATTCTCATAAAATTTATTCAGAAATTCAAAAATATTATTGACTTATAATTTATTATTAAAACTTATTATATTGTTCTTATTCATTCTCACATATATTTAGTCCAGTCAAATGAGGGAAATGGGATAATTTTGGTTTGCTGCAGCCAAAGTGATGATTTATAGATGTCTAGATCGGAAATTTCGCGAGGAACACGATGGTGTAAGTCAAAAATGTTTGGCACGCATAGGGGGGGAGTGAATCGCGAAAAACCGCCCCCATCGCGAATTTCTCGATTTCTGTCATAGATATGAAAGAATGTTTCAAATAAAAGTTGTTCAGAATTTAATTTTAATAAAAAAAGTACTGAACACTTTCTTTCATATCTATGATAAATAAAAAGTTATTCGCGACTGAAGCTTCACTAATGACGAAAGCTCCAGTCGCGTCTAAGAAAATTAATGAAAAATACTTAACGCTACAAATATCACTTTGTGGCGATTTATTTCGAAAAATGAGATATTAAAGTTTATTTTCAGAGAAAATTTTTTTTTTTTTTTATTAATTTTTTCATTATTTTTATTAACAATGAATTATTTAAATTGTTCTCATTTAGGTAAAAATGCACCGATCAGCCAGATTTTGGGCTCAAAATGTGCAGAATTAAAAATTAAACGATTTATCTATGCAAAATTCTGCTCTATTTTTCACCTGCTAAAAGTTATACAGGTTTTAATATTTGGGCCCCCGAGCGCGCTTTTTCTCTTCTGGCGCCGTTGGATGCGACAAAGAGCAATACATATCTCTCTGCTTCACTCGCACTTACACAAAACTTCTGCGCACGCGCCGAGTATTGTAAGACGTAAGTGCGAGTGAAGTGCTCACTCCAACCGTAAGTGTGACAAAGACACTATACGGTGAGTGAAGAGGGGATGTTTTGGGCTGATGCTGGTTACTTCAAAAGTCTTTTTGAGCTCGAAATTTATCAGCGCGAGAATTTTTTTAAGTTCTACGCGCTTTCAGTGTTAGAGAAAATTTGTCAATTGTAGGTCCAAAAATCATATATATAGATCGATAGAGAATTGAATTTCCTGTCGATCTAGCTGTACTTTTTCCGATTTTTTAAGGAAAAAATATAATTATGTGGGAGATATAAACTTTTTCTCTCCCACATAATTACCTCAATAGATCTTAAAATGTGCATACATAATCTTGACATATCTGAGAACATATATGTCAATTTTTGCACGTTCGTGATGACCAAAAGTCATCTATATAAATTTTTAAGAAAAAAGAATGGGGAAAAAAATTAATTATTTGAAAGAGAAAAAATTCATATCTCCCACATAATTGTGTAAGAAATTTTAATTTTTTGTCTCTCAGAAAATTAATTCTTTGCTCTTAATTTTTTTGACGCGTCCATGCGTCAAAAAGACATAAAAGCGTACACAAGTGAATGAAGAAAATAAGATTGCAGGGAAGAGAGAAATACAAAGTTTGGTATATAAGAGTGTCTGCTCGCGACATGATAGACAGAGAGAGACTGACAAAAAGAGGGAGAGGGCAAGAGTGGGGCGTGACATGATGCGAGTAACGAGCGGTTACTCTTGATATATATATTTACTCTTATACGCGTTTAAAATCATACTAGAATATCATATAATAGTGTATCAAGAGACCTTAAATTTAGATAATTACATAAATCCTGTGTTAGTAGAGATTTCATTTGTACTGTTGACATTAATGGTAAATGACATCCCCTTATATAATTATAGACTTGGGAAAGATCGTAAGCTATACTTCATGTCTTTAAACCTTTTCAGAACTCATTAAACTAAAAATTTTAACGTCCCAGTGGGAAGTTATAGTAATGGGACGTCTATGTGTGTATGTACGTACGTTCGTTTGGAATTTTCCTGGTCGATTATCTCGAGAAAAAAAAATCACATCGATGTAGGACCAATTGCACTCGACGCGTACTTATGTAACTGAGAACAGATTAGATTTTTAGCGAAATCAGTCCAGCCCTTTTTTTTCAGGACCAAAAAACTAGCAAAAATGGAAAACGACCTGGATTTCTCTATTCATAAATTATACCATTTTTTAGACAAAATTCCGAAATCTTTAAAAAAATTTGAATATTAAATGATTAGAATACTTGTATGGAAATATGGTGACAATATTTCATTGGAAAAAAAAAATTTCGAAAAACAAAATTATCAATGAAAGAATTTTAAACTCGTGTCAGGATTGAGAAAACAGCATTAAAAACGCTATAATAGTCAATAATATAGAATTGTGTTCATAACAATTGAACATTGTTTCTAAGAAGTGATTATTGATCATGGTAATATTTAAATAAAAAGTTTTAAATTTGTTATAAACAATAAAAATAGGGATTCATGCTATATATATGAGTACTTTCAACGTATAATTTTTTCTTTTACTAAAAAAATGTTATCAACTGTATGACATAAATGAAAACATACTTCTTTCGTTTATAACAATGAAATTTGTTATAAATAATGAAAAAAAGGATCTATGAGGTATATTCGATCTCTTCGAACGCACAATTTTTTCTTTTACTGAAATGAAGTAACTAACCATATCGAATAAATGAAAACACACACATTCCGTTTATAACAATTTCATTTGTTATAAAGAATGGAAAACAAGATCTATGCAACATATTTGTGTTCTATGAACGTGTAATTTTTTATTTTACAGAAAAAAATGACCAACTGAATGACATAAATGAAAACATGATTTTTTGTTCATAACAATTAAATTTGTTATAAATAATGAAAAAAGAGATCCATGCAATATATTTAAATTCTTTCGACGCGAAATTTTTTGTCTTACTAAAAAAAAGCTACCAACTGTATAACATAAATACAAACGCACTCTTTTTGTTTATAACGATTAAATCTGTCATAAACAATTGGAAACGGGTTCTATTCAAGGTGTTCTTCTATTTTTTCCACTGGGAAGTTGGTCGTGTGGACCTTTCGGGTCGCACCCAGACCACTGCAGAGCACTGATTTTTTTTTGTATTCTGATTGTTAACCGATTAGATATAGATGATAAACGTTTAAACGGAGTGTCACTTTGAAAGCAATGGTATGCCATATTGGTTAAACTACTTCAACTCAAAAATCGGTTTCCAAGTACTGTGGGTAAAATCGGTATTTTGGTGATTAATTGATTCACCTACTGACGCCGCTGAGCTATCCTAGCTCTTTTTTTTTTAGCGCTCAACTAATTATAGCTCGTCTTTTCCAACCTAACCAATGATAGGTGTCTTACTATTGGGCTAGGTCTACCGACGCCGGCTACAACGTGTTTGCAGCCATTAACGCTTACGCGACGCTCTAGTACACATGCTCTTGCTACTGGTCTTTCTAGTTCCTCACATATTTCTTTAAATAATTAAATAAATTAATGCAAGCGACAATTTTCGGTTCTCGTAAAACAGTCTGTAGTGAAAGATAAGTAAATGATTAATAAGTTATTTGTATCCAATCTAAAATAAACTATGTCATTTTCAATAATTTGTATCATTTCCATAATATTTCTATAAATTTTTTTCATTTTCAATATTCAAAATTTTTATGACACAAAAATAGATGTTTATTGATTTATCAGATGTGTAGAGTGAATTGATACAAAGTTTTGGATACGATTGTTGAATTATTGATTGTAGAAGATGTGTAAAGACTGAGCGAACTTTGACTAACGAGGATCAGGTGTTGCATTCAGACTAACATTTTCGCCTCACACATATCACTCGCATTTTTACGTATGTTTGTTTCCTCCTCATGCATGCTCTTTTACCTCCCACGCATGCTACTTTTTCTTCAAGGAACCTTTTTCTACTAGGCACTTTTTCTTTCTTTCTCTAGCTACTTCCCTTTTCTTTAGCTCCTAATATATTTTACAGAGTTGTTCCCTTCTGTGGTTTTTGTGGCTATGACCCTCTTTTCTTATAAAAAAACTTCCCGAGGTGGTCATCAATGATTTATTTGAGGCTTCTATATAATCATCTCTGCTAAAAATGATGAGATACGTATTTTTTTCGGTGGAAAAGCGTATTGAAAGGGAGAAAATCACCCTGAAAATTGATACCCTGTAAAAGTGATTTTTAATTTTCACATATTTTTAATCAATATTTTCCAAAACGACCTTACACGTCAAAGACAACATACAAAATGATAAAAAATACGTTTCTTTATATATTTATACAACTTGCGAATATACTTTTTTTTCCTGAAAAAATGGAAAAATTATAATTCAAAAACTGAAAAGTATTTTTTGATGGAACCAATTTTTATTAAAAAAGTATAGAAAATTACGAGATACGAGTCTTTACAATTTTCAAAATATCAATAACGACAGTAAACAAAACCACAATTCAAAAATTTCCAATTGTTGATGATTAATTACTTATAGTCACAATAATCACCGAACGGAATACGTCATAATTAGGGAGTGAATAGTTTATGATTAATCAAAGTATCATTTTTTGTTATCGTCATAATTCTTATCACAGTCACTGATAAACTGTCTTTGAGGAAAATTTTTTTTGTAATTGTAATATGCGGATGATTCAATGCTAGCATTTTAAACGAATGTGATATATTTTAATCATTTAAAAAATGCTAACATTCTTTTTTTGCATCCATTTCTAATATTGTAGTAAATAGATATTTTTGCATTTTGTATTCATTTTAATTTTAGTGAATAGTTATTATGTTCTATGTCTATAAAATCGTGTGCTCGAAATAGATGTACGATTATCTGTTATTGGAAAAAATGTGTAACACTTTATAGTCGTAAATAAAAGTTGACCCCTGTAATGTTATTCGGTTACTTTTAACAACATTTCGAACTATGAAAATAATGATAACACGTGTAAATGATGAGGGAATATAATGGAAGAATCACGTTGAACCAATGTTATTGAATGCAATGAATGGGTATACTGATATCGAAATAATGGAGGAGAATTCATTACATTTTGGAGAACCATAGACGTATTGAAAACCAGAAATTATAGAAGACGAAGAATTTACATCTGCAATCCATAAACCACAAAGGGCTGATAGAGCATGTACTATTGATGAAAAGATCTCAAGTCTTGATTGTAAATTCTGAGCAGTTGAGTATTGGCGAAGTAGCAAGAAAAAAAATTTAAGTGTCGATACTGTTAAGTAAAGTACTGAAAAGTTCGTAAAGAACATATAAAACTTTATTATAAACATCTTCATTAAATTTAACCCCTTCTTCCATAAATGTATCGTTATTATATTCCAAACTTTTTTTCTTCATAATGGTCTTATAATATCCAGCTACAATTCATTGTTTTGGAATATTTTTTACTAAGGCGAGATAAATGTCACTAAGTGGATAATTAATAGATATAGCATACAAAAACATAATACAATATTAGCCGCACATTTGAGAATCTTCCTGTTGTAGATGTTTGACGGAGTAGCGGAAGTATCGGCGATTCTCTCTAGGTCTCCTACGGTGTTCTGGAATAATTCGTGGTAGTCCATAGCTGTTGGAGTAGCAGCCGATTGACGTACATAGCAACCCAATGTTGCCCTGGTTCTTTGTGGCCATCGGCATCAACTATAAATGCTGTCAATTTCGCCCGCACTTTGGAAATCTTGTCTGCTGAAGATACGCCTATTGTTTGAGCCGGGATGTACTGAAGAACTATAATTTGCAGCGTACATATTACATGCTTTGAAATTATTATCAACGTAATTTCAATTCAGCTAGAGTAGCCGTTGATTTAATGCACATTGGTGAATCATTTTGTAGCTGACTGTGGTAATAATAAGCAGCTGACATCGAACAGCGACCTCTAACCACGTATGTCAGAGCAGAGTAATGTGAACAAACGATCTCTCCGGTTGATGGACAGTTAATGACGGTTTATTAAACATGTCGTCGATACTTATAATTTTTTTACACACAACCGTTTCTAATAGGTGTTTTTGCATGAAGCTATGTGTATAAATCTGCTCAGCATTTTGTGTAATGGCTTGTGAATTATTGTATTTAGCTCTGATTGATGATGAACCTCCGTACCATGGAATACCATGTTATGATTACATTAGCTTTTTAAGCAATCAGGGCAATTTCTTTTGATGATCAAGTAAATCAAAGATTTTTCCATTTAAAATATTGACACCGTTTTTTCAAGCCTTCATTTTCACCTGTAAGACTATCCATTTTATCAGGTGTGCCTTGAGACCAGCCAGCAGTTCTGAGATGAGAATTTTTTGCATCGCGACCATAATCTAAATGTTTATCGATGTATGCTCTATAAGCATATAAATTATTAAGAAATGTCACGCATTCTCAATTGAAATACACATTAACTTAAGTAACTAACATTAGTATCTGACGTTGTTTTCCGATCTGTCTGTAAGGCCTTACGATATGTAATTTTGACTTTTTAATTCACCATAGTATGTACAAGATCACTGTATTTATCTCCTTGCTCTTGTACAACAAATTCAATATGTAAATTATCTGTTAAGCATGAAATCGGTTTATCAAATACCCAGTTAGGTACCTGAGGGTCTGGTTCGGCAGAGACCTTAACATATCTACACGTATTTATAAACGACGGGCGCAAGCGGAAAAGCTCTTCCACAAGATGAGACGCCTTTCGCGAATGCGTTGGGGACTTAATGAACAAACTTGTCTGATATAGGGGGTGCTTCCTGCCGGTGATTGCTTGTGCGTCCCCGGCATGGAGCGATTTGTGCAATGCTAAAGATTGGCTGATGCTTGCGGCCGCACAGAGGAGCGTCTTGGGAGTCGTTGCGCATGCTCGCGCATCCACCCCGGGGGACGGCCTCTACGTGGCGGTGGGCGTCCTGCCTATACGCATAGCGATCAATCGAGGTTTGACTCTTAGTGGTATGTTGTAAGGCCTTGGGCTAGATACGGGTATCCTTGTGCCTTTCTAAAGGCGCAAGAATATCACGTCCCAAGTAACGCCATCACTAGAAGTAAAGTTGCTCCGAGAGTTATGCCCTATAAGGCGAGGTACTCAAACAAAATGTCCTTCAGGTGTACCAGGACAGGGAAACAAGGTGCATAGGTCCTGACCCCTCCTCTCCCACTTTTACTCCTGAGCATGGTAATACAGTCGCTGCTCACAGAATGCTCTTTAGCCAAATTACGTTAAGCACACCACTGCCCTGATAGTAAATATTGAAAAATTTAGTGTTTCGCGGTGAATTACATTAAAATTATTGAATAATAATTAAAAAGTATACATTTTAATGATCAAATAATAATTAAATTACTGAATTATTACATTTTAACAAGAACCAAGAAACCTGAATCAAAGAAAAGAGAAAGACCACGTAAGAGACTATTGAATGTGGAGGATTCAGTAGACATAAGAGTAAAGAAGAATATAAGTAGACCAAATGTCAGAAGTTAAAATAAGAAAAAATTAGAGAATAACGAGAAAGTTCAGCAGGCCAAGAGTTACATGAAAGACACAAGCTTTACTAGATTTATAAATATTTTGAAAATAATTCAGAAAAAGTTATTAAAAACACAAGTGCAGAGAAAGATGAAGAATCGAGACGTCTTATAGCTTCAATCAACAAAGAACCTGCAAGTTTTAAAGAAGTTTTAAGTTCTAAGACGCAACTTCGTAGACCAAAGCAATAAAAAAAGAACTAGATTTCATAAATGAAAATAGACAGTGAAAATTAGTAGATAGAGAAAAGACAAAATTGAACAACAACAGAGCTAATTTAGTAAAGTCAAGATGAGTATTAAAGAGAAAATCAGAAGCTGATGGATCCATGAGATACAAAGCTCGATTAGTTATGATAGGATTTAAAGGATTGAAAAAACTATATGCAAGAGTTTCTCGACTACACTCTATTCTCTGCTGAAAAGTTCGCGCGCGACGTCACAACGCAATGTTTAGTTAAAAATATCTCGATCACTTATCAACATCACGAGATGACCTTCAATATATAATCCATTATGACTATTAGCTTTTATTTAAATCCAAAATAAGATTTATCTATCGAGTATTTATCGAGATACAGATTAGGACACGCCCCAAATTCTGCTTTTCGTACATTCCGATTCGATTTTTAGCTTCTTCTTTAACAGTCGTGTCTAAACGCCATCTGATGCGGACCTCTCTCTGGTGGCCACAATTTTTTTATTATATATATCGGTATACTCCTAGTGTATCGATTGAAAGAATTAATGTTGTATGTCTTACCGTAAATATTTATAAAAATGCAACTCATATTATTTACTGATAGATTATTAAAAAATGTAAATTATAAAAATGTAATTTTAGTTCATTTTCACATATGAATAACAATGCTTACATATAACAGCATAATCATGAAGTAAACTTATGCTGAAACGGAAAATTGTTTCAACATTGGTGGACCTCAAGTGGGGATGAATTTGCGTCCGACGAAGCCTACTCACGAAAGGTGGAGGGGGGCCTTGTAGCACAGCCTGGGAATAAAAATTGCATGGTGGGGGTTTATTTATTGCTCTTTAATCATTATTTCAATCGTGTTTATACGACTACTATAATTGTCTCATTATTGCTATTGTTTTACTTATGAATTTTTAGATTTTGTATCTAATTTTCATGCATGCGCTTTACATCTGCTACGAGTAGACTTGAAAAACCTAAAGCTACGCCAAAAGGACATCGACACGACATCTAGCGTTATCGAAGATAACGAGTCTCGCTGGAGACTCGATGGATCACAGAGCTGTGCGGCTACAGTTTCTTGCGCTCAGATGCCTTGAGACAGACTCTACTGACGGTGTTAATTGATGGTCCATTTATCCAGATATGTATAGCTGCCCAGGTACTTCTGAGCTGCGCACAAACGCGTTAGCATATTTGTACGTGCTACGCGCACCCGTATATCACCAAGTACCCTTTTAGGTGCGAGAGTAAAATAGATGAACCATATGAGCGACACAGACATACACACGACATACATACACACGAGCTCATGTCAAAAATTAAAATACCCTTTGTATTCATTTTTCAGGTTTCTTTTTATTAACGCGTTATTCTAAACATATTCTTAGAATATTAAATATAGCCTTTTATATTTTACATTATTTTTATGAAAAAAAATTACAACTAATTATTTGTACGATAATGACCGTGAATCTAACATGGAGAAACTAATAATGAGAAATGCATACTATTTTTGTTTATAAGTAATATTTATTAAAATATGTGCTTATTTCTACATCTACATGTTTAGTGAAATTTTAATCCTTTACCTGTGAAAACATTTTATGTACATTTAGAATTTTTTTTTTCATAAAGGCTTTATGATAATATTTAATTACAATTTTATCGTTTTCAGAATATTTTGTACTAAAGCCAAGTAAAAACTTACTAAGTAGACAATTAGCAGACATAGCATGCAAAAACTTGATACAATATTGGCCGCAAACTTGAGAATCTTCTTGTTGTAAACGCTTGACGGTGTGCCGAAAGTATTTGCAATTATCTCTATGTCGTCTAAGGTGTTCGGGAATAATTGGTGGCAATCGATAGCCGTCAAAGTGGCCGCTGACTCCATTTCTATTAACGTACATGGCAACTCAGAGTTGCCCTGGTTGTTTGTGACCATCTGTATTAACAACAAAAGCCATCGATTTCGTCCACACCTTCAGGATCTGGTTGGCTGGATATACACCTATAGTATGTACCGAGCATTTCAGGGGCTTATTGTCAGACAGTTGATCACTAATTGACGAATCATTTTCCGAAACAGGTGTTGTTGATAAATGATTTTTCAATCAGGTGCAATAATACCAAGCCGTAGACATTGAACAGTGCCCCGTGAAGCTGTCACTCAAAGAGGCGTAATATGAACGAACGAACCCAACGGATGACAAAGCAGTTAATGGTAGTTTACTGGGCATGTCGTCGATATTTATAATTTTTTGATACACGATTGCTCGAATAAACGTTTTTGTAAGAAGCCACGTGTGTAAATTCGTTCAGCACTATGTGTTATAGAACGTAGATTATTGTATACAGCCTTAATCGATGACGTACCGTCGTACCAGAAAATGCCGTGATGAGCTTTCATCAAATTATTCGTGTGCTAGTTCGCTGCTGATAACAACGAATATGAAAATTCTGGAGAAATTATCCAGTCGCTAATAACGTTTGCCTCTCAAGCAAATTCTTTAGGTAGAAAATCAGCATCATGATTAAAGAATCCTTCAATATCGATCACAAACTTCATTTTAAACAAGAACTGTTTATGTCTGGTATGTGTCACCGCACCAGTGCTTAGTGCGATACTGAGCTTTTTAGTGAGCTACATAATGTACTTAACCAGAAAAATCCACAATAATTCGGCGTGATGAATCAATTTTAAGTATATATTCATATTCTACATTAATGATACAGTTTATAGTTGGAGCCAATGCGTCATAAAAACGCACCTCTAGGCGCACACTACCGTGTCTAATCAAATTCCAGTGTTCACTACTATTCGCAGAAAGATCGGGTGTCAAATTAAAAACAAATAAACAATAACTATTTGGATAGTTAGTACGACTAATACCATTCCCTTCGTTTAGAAAATGTATTCTCGTTCCTGAGAATAACGTGTGATAGCACTCAACATATAAAGAGTTTTTAGAAAAATCTGATTGTAGAGGTTCTAATGGAATTTGACGGCCAATAACATACAACGATAAATAATTAATTTTGTAATGATAAAAATTCAATTGGTTCAATTTTTTGGTACCGTTAAAAACTTTATTATCAACAAAACCAATTATTATACAACGTCGGAATTGTCCAAGAATGACGTCATCAATGATTTCACCATAAACGCCTCCATGTATATAAACAGCTTTAATCACTACGCGTGTTAACGGATATTTAGCTGTGATTTTTGTCAAAACTCGGGCATGAGACCGTAAAGTGCTAGACGATATTTTTATACGTTGCATTATTAATGATGCTTCAATTATGTCAACTCTGCACTCAATGTCCGAGGCGTTCATGAAACAAAAAGAATCACGAGATATTGTTAGACGTGAGCGTGTTTAAACACCGTTTATTGAAAAGCGTTCTTGATTAAATACATCGCAATGTAAATGTCAAAGAAAATCAAACGTTTTACCATATGATCAATATCGCTGTGGTTTTTTTAAGCCTTCTTTATCGTCCGTAAAACTATCAATTTTTACAGGTGTGTATTGAGACCAGCCGACCGTACTTAGATAAGAATTTCTTGCATCACGGCCATAATTTAGAAGTGTTTCAATACACGCTCTATAAGCATATAAATTATTTGGTAGTGATACACATTTTTGGTTACAAAAAAACGTCAACTTTGTTAAACATAGAATGCATAAAATTATTTATGGGCCCAACATCAATATCTTCAACATTTTTGGGGTCACTTTCATCTACAGATGCATCACGTGCTGTAATTTTAACTTTCAAATTCAACATAATATGCGCGAGGGCTGTGTATTCCTCGCTTTGCCCTTGAACAATAAATTGAATCAGAGAATTATCGGTTAATGACGAAATAGGCTTGTAAATGACCAATTGAGATTTTTCAATTGTTGTCTGTGTAGGTGGTACAGAAAATAATCCCAACACTGTTTTTGCACACTCACAAGAATGAACATCGAGATAAGCCATTATTATTTAAATATATCTGCGATACGTCGTACTTTTCTTGTTTTCTTATTCTTCGTTTTTTTCTTAATTTTGCAGCCGTTACGTTTCTTTTTTTTAGATGTTTGTTTTTTTGCTTTTTTAATTTTTCGCGTACCAGGGCGTTTTCGAGAGATGATGTTTTCTAAATGGTTGTCAAGAAACAACTGCTTATTTGGCAATGAATCGTGTGGTATATAGCCTGAACCGTGCATTAAGCTATCAATTTTTTTTTCCGCTTTTGTTTCACATTTCTTCCTGAAACACACACGAGCTGACTCTTCGAATGATACTCTGTTATCAAGGACATCGTGTACTATATTTACGCCTGATTTTATGGCTTCTCTACCAATCACTGTTACTTTGATTTTTGAAGAGGGAAGTACATTTCTGAATAGACTTCTCGAAAAACTATCAATACCATGATTGATGGTACCACTACTACATGGTACTATCATACCATGACCTCTCTGGTGGGAAGTTCCAATATAGACTTGACTGATTCCACTGTAACCACCTCGCTCGAAGCCAGTCTGGGACATGTCATATTCAATTTCTTGAAACATGTTTATCTTAATCTCTTGAAATGTAACGTCACAGTTAAAGTATATCTATTTCGATTGTACGAATATCTGGTTTAAAAAAAGGTACGTAGCGTATTGACGGAAAAAATTTTATGTTCGTATATAAATAATTATGTACATCCAGCAGCACAATACGTAATAGAGGCGTCTGTAGATCTCTGGTTACATAATTCTCACAAATATCTGTGTAAACAAATGAACTACATGATAACGATGCGTATATATTAGCTGGCCGCGTACTACGTAGAAGAGCCAATGTCTCAAGGTTATCTTCGACTAGGAATCCAAGAATACGCTGAAGATACAGCGATAGTTGAGCTAAGTGAGCGCTATCACATTTTTCATCGCAAATTAGGAGAGTTTCAACATAGCCACCATGATTCACAGACCATTTTATGTGGTTTTTCTCCACATTTAAGGCGTTCAATTCATCAAGTTAAGGCTGAACTGTTTAATACACGCCTGCCGACACTGAGATGTCATAACTTTTACGTTTTTAAAATTTGTAAAACAATATTTTCTTTATCAAAATCTAGGACATCGGCGTCATGTCTAAGTGTAAACGAAATACATGTGTATTTTACAGGTATATTGAAAAAATTCATAAAAATACTCATTTCTTCTGAAGTCACACCCCACTCACCAAGTAATGTGGGAGGTTGTGACAACTCTGTGATAAAATGTGTTGTCGTGTTGCCAGGAAAAGAAAGCATAATACTATTACTAGGCAGTATTATATGAAACTCGTCTTTTTGTAAAGCCATTTTTATTTCCTTGGTTTCAATTTCCGACAAACTTTTGAAAGTTTTTCTGCATAAAAAACACCATTAATATCTTGATGATTAAGATCTTGGAGGACGTAAACAGAAGGCTGGCGAAATGTTGATATCCGAACGATATTGAAAATTTCTTCACTCCACCCACCTGCATAACCTTCCGTGAATGCTGCCTTTGCATTATTAATACGAATTGAATCACCAATTTCATATTTACTTACTTTTGACAATTTCTTACGCCATCTATTGTTTTCATAACGACTCTGAATGTTTCGAAAAGCTATAGTCTCATTTTTATTGTTAATTTTAGTAAGCCTAAATGTTGTAACACTATATTTTGTATTATTGTAAGCAGATATGATTTTTTGGAAAACATCAACGTATCGTTTTGTATGTGTATACGTGAAACAACAGCACATGCTGTAGTGTACAGGAATAAGAGGCCTGAATAGCTAACAATATATTATGTAATAACTCGATTATTTATTGAAGTTAACCACAGAAATCATCAGAAAACTCTTTGTACATATGAAACCCTAAAAAAGTAACTATAATTTAGTCAAAGTTCCCGGAAATGGCGATATTAATATACTCACGGCATACTTCATACAAATAAATATATAAATTTCGAGATTCAAGTAAAAATAAAAAAATTTACTACAAATTGAGGTGAAGCAAGAAATATTTCAACGCGAAGCAATTTTTCAATATAAAATGCAACTAAATCAGAGGCTTTCCTTGGATTTTCTAGCCTTGTAAATCTTCCGGCGTGGTAAGAATGTAAAGAGTCGTTTTACCAGTGTCTAGCTGGTCTCATTGTCGTTAGTGATTTTGGTGACGACTGACGTCCGAGTAATATTAGTGCTTCAGGATGTCCCAAAATCTTCCAGAACCATAACAGTCCCGAGTTACTAAATCACCTGGATGATTTGACTGAATAAATTGATATTCACCTTCAGTTGCTTGGGTGGAATGTTTTGTGCGTTGACAAAGATCACACCTACCAACAATTATCTTAACAACCTTACCTATTTTTCTCCAGTAAAAATACGTACGAACATGACATAAAGACTTGTAAATACCAGGATGCCCATGCCTACTGTGTTCATGTTGAACAACCCCATGCCTAAGCGTTTGAGGAACCAATAAGCACCAATGATTAGCTTTGTTGGGATCATAAAACCAAAGTCCATTATATTTTTACGCTCTCCCAGTTACTTGATTAGCCTCAGCAAACCTAACTAAATCCTGATCTGTGTCCTGAGCAACTCCGATGCCCTTGAGGACTTTTACGAACCTTGGTTCCATTTCCAACAAGCTAACGAGTACCAGCACATCATAATCTCCTCGCTCAGGTGTGCTTTCCATGGTGATGAACGATATTAATACTTTATTCGATTCTTGACTTAAAAAACTGCCTTCTGGATTATGGCTGAAGAAGTCAGTAACCACATTATCCTTTCCCTTAATATATTGAATGTCAAATTCATATTCTTGTCACAAAAGTGGCCTAAGACTCAACCGGGCTGTAAACAAAGGAGTTGAATGAAGGAAGGTCAGCGCCCGATGATCAGTGAGGACTATAAACTAACGGCCAATCAAATAAACCCGAAACTTGTCTAACTCATAGACAAAAACATAAACTCCTACTAACCATAGCTACAATACGCGGACCTTCATCAAACTCCTCATTAAATAATGCACTTATCTCACTATCTGAAGCATCAGTCTGAACTACCATTTTTTTGATTGCATCGTAAAAGCGTAATTGATGTACATTACAAAAACTCTTCTTTTAATACCTGAAACGCTGACTTATGATCAGCTGTCCAACTCCAAGCGTCACTCTTTTTTAACAGCTCTCTGAATGGCTCAACGTAATTTGAATAACGAATTGTAAACTGGCGATAATAATTGCACATGCCAAGAAAACTTTGAAGTTGCTTCTTATTATGTGGGCTACGAAACTCTTTAATAGTAACTAACCGATCTGGATCAGGTTGTACACCTGTTGGAGTGATTAGAAATCCGAGGAATGAAACTTAATCTTTACAGAATAGAGTTTTATCAAGTCTCAGCGTAAAATTGTAAGATTCTAAGCATAAAAAAATGGTCTCTAAGTGAATCAAGTGCTCCTCAAAAGTCATCGAGGCGATGAACATGTCATCAACATAACATTTCAAAAACGTGGACATATTGTTACTTAGAGCCATGCCTAAAGCTCGAATAAAGCCACTGTCGGTTGTCTTCAGGCCAAAAGGCACTCTACAAAATTGATATAGGGTGCCATCGAATAGAAATGCCGTATAGAGCCTAGAATTAGGGTGTAATGGCACCTGCCAGTAACCATGGGTCTTGCATTAATTCCTGTATGGAAGGAGGACATTCGTTATCACCTTCTATAATTGCATTCAGATATCTTGCATCTAAACGAACTCGGACTGTTCCATTCTTTTTTATAACTATCCTCAACGGATTGCAGTATGGACTTACTGATCTCTCTATGATACCCTGTTGTAACATGTATAATAATTCAGTCCTAACAGCTTCTTTGATTTTAAAAGGAACTGGATACGATCGTCTAACAAAAGTTGTAGTGTTGATAAGCTTGATCTTATGCTGGTATATTGATGTACATCCGGGTTTATCGGAGAACGATATCCTGTATTTATATATAAGATAAACTAATTTCTTTGATCGAGAGCTATTGAGCACCGCTAGCGAATTCGCGACGGCGTGTAACGACTAATGAATCGAGGATTCACTTTCACCCCGACCTACCTCAGCGTTCGCCATCATAATTAACTTGTTCGGATACAAATTAAAGGGTATTGGTGATGACTCTTGCTTTGAATTCACAAGGTCATCCCCCAAACTAAGACTTGACTGTTTAGTGAACTTTTTACCACCGACACCAGCAAGATAATTTTTTAAAACATTAGCATATGTATCGTGATCAACATCATCATCAACCGCCTGTTTAATTACAGAGATATGATCAACGTCATCACGAGTTTGGGCATTTATTTCAACTATTCCAATAATGTTATTTATTTTATTAATTTCATTAACGTACATGTCATGATGAATACTATCATTAACAACCTGCTAAATTGCAGCAGTATGATCAGTATTATCATCAATTTAAGTATTTAATTTATTAATTATGTGAACAATAAGCTGATTGAATTTGATGATCCCGGTTGTCACCGTTTTAAACATAAACCATAATAACAAAATAGTTAGACATATTAATATTATTTTTTTTTATATAACATGCGATTCTCATAAGAGAACTCAATAAAATCATCATCATTTTTATCATAAATAGAACCATTTGCTGGAGAAATATTTAATTCATGTGAATTGTTTAATCTAGATTTATTATTTGAATCAACCGCGATACGGCCATTTTGTTTGCTGGTATCGGTGGTCATTTGACCATCATTTTGATGTAAACATTCACATTGGTCTTCTTACTTATTTTACTAGTTGGCCTGAGGCAATTCTCCTCCCTTATCATCAGGCTACTACTAGTGCTGAAGCTTTAGTTTTTCAAATATTTTCATATATTTTTTAATTCATTTCTATCGAGGTAGAGAGATTAAATCAGAAATATTCAAAGAGGTAATGGACCTTTCTAAAATTAATAATAATAGTCTAAGGGAAAGAGCAGCCACTATACTATTTGTACTTGGAAGTATTCTTTTGTGTTGCAGCAAAACTCAACTTACTTGCTGTCCACGAGTGTTCGAATAGAGTCATCTACGAGTCCCTACATTATCGTCCACCAGATGATCATCTCCATGCTGAGAGCAGTGAGGAACGGAGTCTGTCCGCGCATGGGCGGAGACGCGGGCACTTCAGCCACAAGCAGCGTTATGAAGCAACAGACAGACAAGCACGTGTTGCCTTTACGCTTACATGTATCAGAAGTGTAGTCGACTTGAATAATATTTTGTGCTCCTCTTTATGGCTTTTATCAGTAGTAAAGTGGTAAATCTCAAGGACTTTTTCTTGAGGGCAACTAGCTGATTTGACTGATGCCGCGCGTAAATAACCTGAGATAAAACAACTGCGAAAAAAAAACCACAACAGAACAACTGACGACAAAGTAATTGTCGAGAAAAATAATCGCGTATCATAATAACCGTATAGTAAAATAACTGAAACACAACCGCTAAAATAAATATGCTAAATATTTTATAATAATTTTATAATAAAAAATAAAAGGGATTATCTGTATTATCTATCGTGTTCTTTTGTTTTTTATAACAATAAGCAAATAACACTAATATAACACTAGTCGGTAAGTTATCCAATGTTGAATGGCAACATTTAACGTCAACTACCAATAAACACTACAATGTAAAGTTTTGTTTATTTCAATGGCTAACTTCACAGATGTGAGTTTTATTGGATGTTTGAAGAGATCGATGAATGTAGTTGTTATGTCCGGCCTATTATTATAATTCTCTTTACTTTTCCTTTATTCGAATAAATTAATTGCTGAACTTAATTTAATGAATAGTGGCCTGATAAATTAATTTTTATAAACCATGCATGTTTTGCTGACGATTCAATGTCGAAACGGAGTATTAGGTTTCGCCTGAAGTAGAACTTTCACCTTCTTGACGCAACTTTGATCCTCTTGCAAAACATTAAAGTTTTCACTCTTGATTATTGTCCTCTCCCTCTAGTTTATTGACCCAGTTGACAACGCTGAAGTTTTGATTCTTCGGGATATAGTTACCAGTCTCGAGTCGTGAAATATTAACGCATATTTTACAACTGGATTTTTGCAACTCGACGTGCAAACGGTGCACTGTCGCTCTAGGTTTCTAGGACACCCGGCAACGTGGATCCAGTTTACCCCTTATTTCAAGCAGTATGAGTTGTTATCGAGGCTTTTCGTCGATGACCGTAGACTCGTCAAGACGTACTGAGCGTCGCGTAACAATTTCTGTGTTAATAGAGAACACTCTGATTTTCTACGTTTTTCTGGAAGGCAAGTCGGACCTCTAGCGTACCCAGCGTCATAGCTCAAAGAGTAGGAAACGTGGCAAATCACTGTGTCGAAGTTAACCAATAATTGAACATAAGAAATAGATTCATCATCGAGTCCAAGTGCAAAGTGTCATCTGGGGAACTCAATATAATCAAACTAAGTAAATTGTTTATTCAGGTTCTTACGAACAGTTAAATTGAAAATTGTCATTACTTTATAATAATAATCAAACCTCGAACTCTAGTTGTAAATTACAATTTATAAATCAAGTAAAAGAATATCTTACATAAAAAATAAGTGTCTTCAAACCTAACCATCAGTGTCTCTTGATATTTGTCTACAATATTTCTGACCTTTCTGGCCCTCATTGAGAACCATCAAGGAAGGAGAGTACGCATGATAGTTTCTTTTCTAAGTTTCCTTTTCATGGTAAGTATAAATTTTCTGTATCGAAGTCAGATCTTTATTATTTCCTTTGTTTCCTCCTTCCATATTCAACCCTTTGCACGATAAACTGCGTAGAACCGCCACTTTCGGTTAAGATCACAACGAATCCCTAAATCAAAATCAAATGAAGAGAACGACTTTTTGTACCCTGAAACCTACCGTTAGTCCGAGCACCCCTTTCACGAGAGCGCGCTGCCCTTCATCCCTAATTTTGGCTTTTAAATAATTAACAATTTAAATCATTAAATTAAATACACTCGGACATGACATAGTCAATATTATTTGTATCGAGCCAATATTATAGTGTAATTAAGCGTAAAAGTTATCGTGTAGTTGTGAATGGTGTGAATCATTCATGGACATTCGTTGTATTCATAAAGAATAGATCATGTCGGTAACTTTTATAAGATCACAGAAAGGAAAGAAACAACTCTTGTTAGACGAATATGTGTCCACATTGAAAAATAACAATAAAGATGATTTAACATGGCGTTGTATAGCATATAATTAAAGTAGTTGATGCGATGTAGTTGTACACACTGACACCGATAAAAGGACAGATTAGTATTTAATTGTTTACAGTGTGGTTAATTGGTTGATTATTATAGGTAGTGATATTCCATGAATATTTTATGCAAGTGATGTCATTGGGAGTCCTCCAATCTGTAAACACTCAGCTGATCGTCGTGTGTTGGTGTGAAAAAAGTACTCGATAATTTCTGGAAACGAGGTAAACGATGATCCGTTGTTGTTGGTGCTGCTTTAGTCAATGTTTTCTCTCCTGTTGCTGTGCGAAAAAAAATAGGATATGTCATTTGCTGACAGTAGTCCGAACACGTCGAGATTCTTAATTTTTACAACGCAACGTACTTTAGAATGTTTGTCGAATTGTAGTCAATGAGCTGGCGATGGCACATTTCTATATGTGCCGTCTATTTTCAAGAAATTATATACAATCCACGGATTGTTTAAAGAGAAGATGTTGCCGCTTATCTATATACTACTGCCAGATGAGTCGGAACAAACATATTCTGATGCGACGAATGTGTTAAAACGAAGTGTACTTGAGCTGGAATCTGAAAGAATGATGTTAAACTTTGAGAAGACATTTATTAATGTTTTCAAATCGCTCTTTTCTAAAACGGCTGAGCCGATACAATTATAGGAATAAAATTAAGATTTCCATGATTTGTGAAACATATAATGTGTTTTTAACGATTGTATCAATTATAAACAATAAGGAATAAAATCTTCTAATTGAAATTGACTATTTTCTATTACAAATTATTCTGTAACTCACGATTGTTTTGCAACAGTAATTGTGCGTTTAGAAGGATGATATGTATTTTACACTTGAATTTCTTTCTATGACTTTGAAAAATTACAATTTTATTCTTCAACGCTATTTCCAATAAATAATATGTAGTAACATATGTAGTAGTCTATACCAGCTAAAAAGTACTTACGCGAACAAAGTCACGGGCATAAAATAGTTAAATCATGAGAATATTCCAGCAAACAAACTATTTATTGCAATATGATTGTTATTATGGTATGTTGTTGCCGGAACTGTCAAATATTCAAACCAATTTATTGAAGTTAATAAAAGATTTAAATATTACTATTTATCAACATCTAATACAACGCATAAAAGACGGTATCACTAAAAGATTTAAGCCATACTTAACATTCAATAAAATTGGAGAATTTTTAGTTATCGCATCTTTCTCTCATTCAAGAATTAAAGATTCTGAACGATAAATTTTTCTGAAGAAACAGAAGAAAATATGTAACTCAATTTAATCAAGTGTTTCTGCCGTGAAGAATATAGTTGAAAGTCTAATAACATTCCAAAATTTGAAACATCTGCTGCTCAAGCCGTCATAGAGATGTAAATGACAAATAGCGTTGGCTCTTCAAACAAAAATCTCGAAATGATGTTGGATTTCACGAAAATAAAAAATGTTTCCATATCAACTCACACACTTTTGCCATCTTCGTCTCGTATGCAAAGACTTTTAGTTATACCATTGTATTAAATGTAACGACTATGAACATACTAACAGACAGTAATAAGTACGATGATATTAGCATTTATGTAGAGTCGATCAACTTAAAAATTATATGTAGATAAAGGCGCAAAAATTTATAAAAAAATTTTTAACCACTCACGGATCACTATACCTTAAGAATCTATGCAAAATTCAAAAAATCCAGAGGTCTCTATTTGTAAACTTTCCTACCGTACATTGAAGACTAAAATGATGTAATAATATACTATGAATGGTAGTTGCAAGTAAATGAATATTTTATCAGATTAAAAAACCTTATTTAATAGTAAATACAATCGTACTGTTATGGTAAATTTGATAGTAACCAATCAACAATAAAAAACAGCCATTACCCGATATTTATAATAAAAATGTACATGAAGTGAGGGGAGAATTACATGAAAAATTTGAAGTAATCCATAAAACACGTGTAAGTAAGCATAAATATGCAATAAAAAGGTATATACACTCTACTAAAAAATGAAAATTTACACCTTTAGAAACAAAAAATACCAGACTAGTGACATTACATAGCAATTGGATGGACATGGATGGTTTATAATATTATTAATTTTGAAGCAAAATATACTAAGTTCTATAATATATCATGTTAATGAGAATAATAATGAAAATACCATTATAAATTCGTTTATCAGTTGTTTGTTTATGATTATTTTATTGATTATTATTTCGATCATATTTTGAATAATTCGTATCGGCTTCTTTTTTCCAGCTTTTGTACTCGACGCTTTTTTTCTCAGGGAAGTGTTTGCTGCATCGTATGATGTTCAATTTAATACACTTTTGCAAAATTGAATGAGAATTTATCGTAATGGTCGAATGTGATTGTTCTCATAGAAAATGATTCTACTGCTTGAGAAATTGTCTCATGAACATAAAAAAAGATATGAATATTCTTAAAATATTTATCATAACATAAAAGATCGAGTTGTATCATACTTACACGTAATGCTGTCCCGCTGTGACTAATCATTATCAATCCATTTGATTCTGTTGTTCGGATTTTAAATGATATGCTTTCAGATTTAGCTGGTTTGAGTGGTGGCAGTACCTGTCAAACAGACATTTCATCATACGAAATTATTTAATGTTCTCAACAATTATTTCTAGTGTTGTAAGTGTTAGTATTCAAAAAAATAGAAGAAAGCTGTTTAGAGCATATTAAATTTTAAAGTGTAGAACTCTTGTCTGACATAAACAATGTTGATGTTAATAAAGTATTATACATGATATCATATGAGGATATTTGAGAATTTTTCAATAACCACCTCTCTTTAACGCTCAATACAAGTCTTGTAATTTACGAATAAATTAGAAATTAGATTGGCACTGAGGGTAATTATGCGATTCAAGTTTTATACTCCCAACTTTCTTGAAAGTTCATTATGTTATACGGTTTTTTATGCTGAACAAGAATATGTATATGTATACATATACATATAAATCGAATCAGAGTGTCACTTGGGCACATTTGTATCGTTTGAAAACAGTCTCTACAGAAAATCCTGTCCTGAGTAAGACATTTTGTTTGAGTACTTCGTCTTATAGGGCATAAATCTGAGAATGGCTCCACTTCTAATGACGGCGTTACTTGGGACATAATATTCTCGCGCCTTCAGAAAGGCACGAAGATACACGCATCTAGCCCAAGGCCTCGCAACATACCACTACGAGTCCAACCTCAATTGACCGAAAGCACCCGGTACCTACATGTTGTTTTTCGACTTTGCAGCCCCGGATGCGGGCTAAGATTTCGGTCTCCCGTGGTGCCAGTTTTATCCGCTTCGGTCGGTGGCCCTAGTTGTTATGGTGTAAGGGGAGCACCACTATATTGTCGACAGATGAAAAACATTTAATGTTTAGTGTTAGGTGTTTCCTAAAATATGTAAAAGTATTTATTATTAAAGATTATTAGATAAAGTGAATGGAGAATCAAGTCTCTATCCGTTTGATCCACAGCTTACAGGTTTTCTGCAAAGATTGCAGGCCTGCAACCTGTACCTAGGTGCTTTGACAAAACCCAGGTGTGGATCAATGAAGTTCGCGAGCTATGTTTTCTTACGGTGCTGGTAAAGACAGAGTACTTCTACGGGGTGAAGGATTCTGTTTGTTGGGCATTGTTGACCCCGTTCGCGCTACTCTCCTCTCTTCTCTCACTCCCTCGCGGATTCTTCTGATTTCCTCGAACAATTTCTCTTCCGCGCACGCCTTGACAAATTGTTCGAGTGCCTTACATGTGTCCTTTGTTTGAACGAATTTTGGTGCTATTTTAGGCCATGTTAGGCAGAGGTCAGGTTGGGTCCGTTTCAGTGGCATATTGTGCACGATGTGCACGAAATATACCATGTCCTGTGAATATTGGCGTCATCAGGTTGTTCAGGCGTATCCGATTATTATCCAGCCTATCTTTTTTGACGATTTTTCTAACGTATTGTCATTATAGAAATCCTAACATTGTTGTACGTAACTGCTTCGTCGGTACGAATTGTATATCGCGCATTGAGATCAGCGATCGCTATGCGTATAGTCGGGACGCCTACCGCTACACAGAGGCCGTCCCTCGGGGTAGACGTGCGAGCGTGTGTGACAACTCCTAAGACGCCTCTCTGCGCGGCCGCAAGCGTCAGCCAATCTTTAACGTTACATAAATCGCTCAATGCCGGGAACGCATAAGCAATCACCGGCAGAAAGCACCCTCTATATTAGACAAGTGTGTTACTTAAGTCTCCAACGCATTTGCGAAAGTACTTTTGCTTCAAGGGTTTTTCCAGCATTGCCATCTATGATGACAATTAGATCGTCCGCGTACGCTGCATAGCGTTTCCCATGTTCGGATTAGTCAAGTGTTTTTAGGAGGTAATTGAACATAATTTTTCAGCAAAGTGGGCCACCACAGATCCCTAAGGGCATCCACGCGTGGCCACTTGTGTGACTCAGACAGTTTCCTAAGATAGGCTAAGTGTACGATTAGTAAAGTAATCTTGCATTACCCTGTATATATTTTTAGAGCAGTTTCGTGACTTTAGCCCTTCAAGAACTTAAGGCCACCAACCATACGTTATCAAACGCGCCTGAAATATCAAAGAGCAATGCAACCACGTTACGTTCTGTGGATTCTTGTATTGTGATCGCACGCTAGTTGAGCGACAAATTTTTATAAGTCTTTCGAAGATTTTGCTTAGTACTGATAGAAGACATATAGGTCGATATAATTTGGGGTCTGCTACATTTTTGTCGGGACTCTTCAGGAGCATATGAAGTTTTTCCTCTTTCCAAGTCCGAGAAAAGACGCCTTGAGACAAGCATTCGTTAAAGAATGATAGGAATTTTTCTAGGAGGTACGCGATTCTACGTTTAACAACCTCTACTTCCAGCAAGTCTAGCCCTGGAGCTTTCCACTTTTGAGCGTTTGGACGACTTGTTTGAGTTCTTCTTTGTTGAATGGTTCTGCGTCATTTGTGTTAGGTAGGTTGAGAGCGTTTATCTTTATCCTGCTCTGTTGGTCAGTATCCATTTCTGGATGGTCATCGACCACATGTACTGCTAGCAATCGCTTGGCTGTTTCTTGAAAGTTTAGGGTTCCATTACCCTCGTCAGTGCGACGTGCATTCATGACTTTTTCGGCTTGCATTTTGTTGGCCGCAATTTTGTATACCATGCCCTATTTTTCCTCGTTTCCGCGGGTTGTAACGAAATTTTCTAGCTCTTTACTTTCGCCTTTTCAATTGCTTGGGAGTACTTCCTTACCTGCTGGCGGTATCGAAGTCTCACAACTATGATTCGGTGGGTATCGGCGCCAAGCTTTTAATGCGCTGGTATCTATGGCGCAGTCTATATACATTACGCTTTAAACGGGACAAGGTTGTTCCACTAGGGATTTGCTTTTCTTGGTGCTTCTCGACGTAGCATAGATTTTTCGCAGAGATCTGTTAACCCATTTGCAATGGTGAAAGCGAATCCATCAATGTTCACCGGAGAGTCCAGTAATGGTCCAGCGGAAAGTGTGCTTTCTAGCTCGGGCATCAACTTACTGAAAGCTCCCTAATCGGTTGCTTTGACATAGAACCGTTAGGTTGCCTCTGTGTAAGTTTCACACTGCACTCCACTTTGACCAAGCTGGATTCCGATGGCCATGTGATCTGACCCCTAAACCCACTCTCTTTCGACTGACCATTTACTTAGGGACTGTGACAATTCTTGAGTCGTTACAGTCACGTCTATGTACGATTCTCCTCTTGAGGAGCTGTATGTGAGACCTTCTCCGATTTTTCCTTTTCCAATCTGGTATCGAGGTCTAGTGACCACAGAGGATATCGGGCGTTCGCATCCATACAAATAAAAACTTGCTTACCTTTAAGAGTCATCAAGACTTTTCAACGGTGTTCTTCGTGAACTTTAATTGGATCCTTGAACTGGAAGTAATGTGTAAGAGCGTAAAATGAATAACCAAGCCCTTCAATGAGAGTACACGTACAGTGTGCAGTACTGAGTTTATCGATATGGAGCATCTTAAGAAGAGGATTGACTACGACAATAGCCGATTTGGGTTTTTCCCGTTTATGGGTTTTTGCGGCGACAAGGCCTTGGCCAAATCGTCTAACTGCGTAGCCTTGTGAATCGGCATTCGTAGAGTTGTGCTCCTATAATAATATGTACTTGCAGGGTGATTTGCCTTTCGTTGACCGTGCGGCCATTGTTAGTCGTAGTCGTATCAGCCGTTTTGGAGATTAACGCCGAGAGGCGACCACCAGAAATTCATGTAGCTGTATAAATATAAAACAAAGTTACAAACTGCGTAATATAAATAATAACCTACTCCTTTTGTTTATAACAATTGAATTTGTTGTAAATTATTAGTAATAGGTTTTTTGTAATACATTGCAGTTCTTCCGAGACCCAATTTTTTCTTTCGCCGAAAATAAGTTACAAACCATGTGGAATGAATAAAAACATACGCATTTTGCTTATAATAATAAAATTTGTTGTAAACCATTGGTATTGGGATTCATTCGACAAATTTCAGTGCAATTTATATAAATTCGATGTGGCAAAACGCAATAAAGGGACATTGTTTAGTACTCAATTGTTCTCAGTGTGGTTGGTTGGATTTATGATGAAAATAATTTTACTGTAACGCCACTTATGTTTGAGGAAAGTTCAACACTACTTCAAATAGAAGACGTCCTTTTATCAAATAAGACTAGAGAATTTTATGATGATAGTGGGTAAATCAAGGTACTAGTATAGATTATAAATATTGGTATCCTATAAATATCCATGGTATCCTAATATTTTTGTTCGGATAGTATGCGTAACTGTGAGCCCAATTTTTAATAATTTAGTTTGCACAGTGAGCAGAAGCTATTGAACTTATCTATGAAAATTCCTTGCGCAAGGTGGAATTGAACTGATTGTTTTAATGATATTGAATCATTTATTTGAGAGTGGGATTTTTATTTAAAAAAAGGATGCGAAGTTGGAATTTATTTGGAGAATTGACTTCATGAAATGTGACCATTCAACCTAATTATTAATTGAACATTGAATTTATGATTAAAAATGAATTTTTTTAAAGAACTTTGATTCTGTGAGGAACTTTTATTTTGTTTAGTTCCATGACCTTCCAGTTCTTGGCATTTCCTACTCTTTGGGTTCTTTTGGTTCTTCCCAGTGGTTCCTCCTGATGAAAAAGGAGGATGGAAAGGGAATTGAAGATGGAAATTTTAATTTTTAATTTTTAATTTGACTAACGGACGATTAGTTTTTAAGAAATCTTTTATTGTATAGAATCACGTTATTAGTTTAATTTAGATCATTTTGGTCTGTTTGGAGGTTTTTACCCGCCGCAGGATTTTTCCCTCCTAATTATTTGTTTTATTTATTTATAAAGCAGACAGAGTTGGGAAGCGGCAATATTGGAATCTAGGCTGAATAATTATTATTTTGATTATCATAATTTCGAATTAGAAATTAAATTTTAGATTTTTCATGTTTTTTTATTTCAGTCTAATCCAATATTTTTACCCAACTAATAGGAATTGCCAGGTGGTAATTTTTAGAAGATCGGGAGAAGTGTAAAATATTTGTATGTCGCCATCTAATGACTATTAGACTAACGACAGTTTGTTAGTTAACAACGATTGCTTGACGATTAGATTGTTTATAGCAACGAGGGGAGAGTTTGTTTATCTCCAGTTTTTGACTTGAGTTGACCGCACGGATTCTTTCTTTAAATTAATTGCTGTCAATCATTAATGAACATTTTCATTAATTTACTAATTTTCCGAAGTTGTTATTGAGTCTTATTTTAGAATATGTTGATTAGAATAGCATCGTTGAATATAATAACAATGAGAATGACTTCTTTAATTATAACAATGATGAAAAAAATGCTTTAGATTTTTATGATAATAGCAACATGTTCTAGACTTAAGCAAATTATACACGACTTTTCGAATGAAATGAATATATTTACATATAATACTCAAACTAATTGATTTACCCGAATTTTAAATGTATTGCAACATCTAAAATTCATGAGATAAGCGAAGGATTTAATACGCTATGTAGGAAATACATCAAAAAGTCTTGAAGAATATATGAAACAAGAGTACCATAATTAGTGAAGTGTACGAAGGAATGTTTTCATTACGACAATCGGGAGAAAGTAATATTAGAAAAAGGTTATGTATAAAAAATGTAGAGAAAATTATAAATACGAATATATAAGAGATCATAGATTAAAAAAAAAAAATTCTCTAATTATTCAATTTATAAGTACAGTGTATGAGAAAAGGCGTTTTGGTTATTAAAACGACGGTGACAACGAGTTTGCGGCAAGAAAACATTGTCGTCTCTTATTTAAAAACAATTTTCGAGTATATAGATAAATTTTAATGCTACGTAATGGTTGTCAATGATTTAGTATATTAACATTAGCGTTTGCTAAGTGTATGATTGAATGTATTATAAAAAGCATTTTTTAACTTAACGCGCGGTCGACAATAAATTCTGAGTAAACGAACGTTGTCGAACTATTTTTTTTTTGGTAATTTTAGTGTTCGTAGATCAAATTCGATACGATACATTTATGTATTCCATAACTTAGCAAAGCAGTTAGAAAAAAAATTCTGAAAAAAAGGTTTGAGCACACTTTGTCTGTGCTAACATGACGAACTTCCCATTAGTAATTGTTTGTACTAAATTTGAATACATAAAATCAATGTTTGTTGAAAACATCCAAATCCATGTGATGAACACATTACTCATTCAAGAAATACAATTTTTAATTGTTTATAACAAATTCGTATTGTTATAAACAATGCATGTTTGATAAAAGTTATATTTAGTTGTAACCAATAATGCCTAGGAGTATCGACTCGATTTTTAAATTAAAATGTTATTGTTTGATTTAAAAGTATTTTGAATAGCTAATCTTTTCATTTTTTTGTTAGTTATTTTGTTATAAAAAAAACGGCTTCACCGAAATTGTTTAAATTTCACTCAGATCTTCTTTTTGATAATATTGTAAAATATTTGTATGTCGCCATCTAATGACTATTAGACTAACGACAGTTTGTTAGTTAACAACGATTGCTTGACGATTAGATTGTTTATAGCAACGAGGGGAGAGTTTGTTTATCTCCAGTTTTTGACTTGAGTTGACCGCACGGATTCTTTCTTTAAATTAATTGGTGTCAATCATTAATAAACATTTTCATTAATTTACAAATTTTCCGAAGTTGTTATTGAGTCTTATTTTACAATATCTTTCGAAATGATTTTGGTTGAAGTCGATATCTCAATTCGTTCTTGAGATATCGAAAACGAAAAAAATGCTGACGTCCATACATACGTACGTACGTACACACACATCATTCTAAAAATTGGTCAGTATGATTGTAAATACAATGAAACGTGGAGATATAATGGAAATTTAAATTTCACAGATCGACCCAATTTCAATAACTTCCTAAGGGGAAGTTAATAATCAGAAGTTAAAAAGGGCGACTCGCAAATGGGGTAGATTAGACTCGTCGACCATCGATACTCTGTTCCTTTGCATCAAAATCGATATTTCTAAATGAACTTCACCTATATATCTTATGAGTAGAGATTACGTGCAGAATAATTACCCAAATTTATTACATTTTTGCATGCGGGAAAAATTGTTTTATTTCGCAAGTATCGTTGTTCACATCTAGGGTAGGATGATTTGCTCACAAAACACCATTTACGTATCTGACGCATAGGATATTCAATCGGCTTGCTGTTGCACTAATAGATGTAGAGAATACATATTTTTCAATAATGCTGTAAGATTCGTAATAGGAAAACATCATCACCTGTTATTGCTTAGTGTGACAACAAATCAGCAGAAAATTGCACTAAGAAAAATGGTTGTCACAACTTTAAGATTGCAACACTACTACGATCAAAACAAGTTGCCTTAATTCCTACTTGTGTAGGCGCCAACTTAACGAGCAAAAATTAATCAATTACAAACCTTACCTGTGGATGCTCCTTTTTTTTCGACCACAGAACGAGAAACCTGGAAAAAGCTGGCTCACTCTGGTTTACCTGAAAACTGCATAAAATATCCTCGAACACACCTAAGCCTCACAATAATTACACAATTCAAACAAGACTTTTATTCACAAAAATAATGATACTTATTCAGCATCGAACCCAGAAGATTACATCAATCAAACAGTAACTCAAAAATAAGCTTCAGTCTACAGGCTGACAGATTCCCTACACTCTCTGGTTAGGTGAGAGATGTCAGCACCTGGAGCATTCCTGAACCAATAACGGAAAAATAAGTAACCGATCAAAGTTTGGGGATGATAGTCCAACCTTTCTTTTTGGACTTTCACGAGTTACTTTGAATATCTTGAGGAGAGAGGACGTTCGTTCATTATAGTCCAGTCAAGTTTGCGAAATCTCAGCAAATGACTAAAGACGTTTTGTTTTTGAATTTCATACTTCTTAATTTAATGGAAAAAAAGTTTCATTTTTAAAAATTCGGAACTTTCAATGCATTTTTCGCGAAAACTGCAATAGATGCGAAAAAATGTTGAAAATGTGAAAAGCCGGCTTTTGAAGCAATCTTACCCATTTTTCACCATGATGCTGAGTTCGCAATCCCCTTTAAACTATTTCTAGTACAATTTAGCATGCCTCGGAATATTCTAGCCAAGTTTGACCGAGGTTGAAAAATTGCCATTTCAGGTCTAACTTGACTAGACTACAAACTCGCAACGACGAGAGACTTTTTAACAATTTTTTTTCTAATAATACTACTCCGCAACGTCAGAGAATAGTTGTAGCTTAAAAAGAGTGGATACCACGTGCTTACTCGATTGATAGTAATACTACAATAGCATCCTTTCAGCGATATCTTACCTAACTAGCTACGTCGTAATAATATTGCTGACAAGAATAAACTAATTTGATCTAATTGATAAACTAGGTCAATCAAAAATCAATAAGATAACGTAACGACTTACTAAAGGGCTGAGTGACAAGCGACTCACCCATTACGTTATAACAGTAGTCCAGTCAGTGTGCAGCAGAAAACAGAGATAATAAAAAATTTCGTAGCACAAGTCTGCATACTTTGAGAAATATTTCAGTTATCTCACTTTTTTCCAGTTCAATTTTATTTTTGAAATATTTTAACTCACTATTAAAAATTGAAAAATTAATATTTTATACAATTTTATTTAGAAAATGATCAGAAAACGATTCTGAGCATTCAAAAACTTTCCAGATTTCTGAAGAGGCATATATTTTTTTTCTTTTGTCAACACACCTTTTTTATGGGAGAAAGAGCCGCGTAAACACAACCACTCTTCAGGGCAGTTGAAGAGTTTTACGTATTTTCAGTCAATATTTTTTCCGAAGTACTAAGTGATTATTGATCTACGTAAAAAATTCATGCTTGTACATATTCAACAGTTGTAATTAATCAATATTCACTATGGTTGAAAATAATCAACCTTTAATTTTAAATTATTTATCGCTTTTTTTCCAGAAGAGACTAATTGCAATTAAAAGAGCAAAAAGAAAGAGTTAACGTGTTGTTCTGACTCCAAGTCGGCCGGGATGAGAAAAATCGAATTAAGACGACTGTAATATTAATTCAGGAGGTTGGATGCTAGAAGGTTCATTAAAACACTTTCAATCCAGAAGTTCTATGGTTTTCTGGGTTTTTATTAACAAAATACTTAACCTATTATTATATATATACTTAATCACTCATTGTTCGTGAGTTGTCCATTAAATGGTTAACTAATTCACTAAAAACCGAGTCGTCTGCGTAATAGAATTACAACAAGTATCTCGGACCGCGTGTAGCTCAGACAGGCACACAATACAGCGGAGCTGTTTGGGGGTGTGGTGTACGTGTGACTATCTGTGAGGCACTATGGCGTCGACGTCAGTAGTGTTTCGCGCCTAATGACACACTACTTTCCTGGACTACTTGCACTGTTGAGACTGATTATTCTTGTTCGCGTTTGTCCGTGGGACACTGACTGAGACGACTGATATAGATTTTCTCTAAAAATGGTGAGTTGACTGCACAAATCTGGGATTTTGCTGAGCGAAAAATTACAGAGTTGACCGCGTGATTTGCCTGAAGTTAACTCCACAAGTGCTTGACAGCGTACTCGTTGGCGTCATTAGGGCCGTAGAGTTGTCTGCTGGGTCACTAAAGCAATAATTCTACCTGATTGGTCCAATGAGTTGGCTGAAGCGCCGGTGGACAAGTCCGGCATTAAACAATTTAAAGATTTTCAGACTGGCTGACTTAGGGGCCGCTAAGTCAGAACACATCTGTTTTAGCATTCTAAAACAATTATATATATAGTCGATAAGTAAATTGTCTAAAAATAAAAGAGAACCATTTCCTGATTTCTATTCATGTACACACATAATTACATATGATTTCGGTAAATTACATAAATTCGTAATACACGTATTTCCGTATTCTCTTCTTATTACGTTTATGTTTCTGTTAATATTTAATTCATTCAGCATTAGATATCGTTCTAAATTCCAAAAAAATGTACATATTTGGTAATAAGAACAACTATTTTTATCAATCATATTATTACTGATAAGGGATTTTTTGACTCTGTACATATAAAAAATTTCTGAGCATTCTTTATGTAATTTTTCTGTTGATAGTACGGTTATCCTTTACATTATTTCTCATTCTCACATTTGATAAATGCGAGAAAATTCTTTAAACGTCATCCAATGAATTCCGGCCACATTCTAAATTATAAATGTTCCAAATCGCCAATAAATAAGAAAGAAATTGAATTAAAAAATAATTTTGAGAATATATTGTTGTCGCCATGAATAAATGTAGTAACGTTGAAGTGATACGAGAAAAATCCGTCGACTTTAAAGAACCATTTGAAGATTGAAAAATGGAAATCATAGAAGACAATGAACACGCATATCTCCCTTATTAACCATAGACATTTACTGACATATGTACCTCTGATGACAATGACTCAAGCTACGAATACAAGTCAAAAGCTGTGATATACTGGCAAACTGAAAAAATAGAAAATTGAGGCTTAAATTCTGTTAAGCATAATTTAAGAAAATTTTAGTTAATACGACAATTAAAACGATAGGCTTATGAGCCGAATCAAGATTATACGTACAATGAGATATGAGTCAAAATTTGTGCACACAGTGAAGTTTTTTAAGAGGCTCGATAATATTTTCGAGAAAGAAACAAATTTGTAGTGTCGGAAACAATCGAAGATAAAAAAACATTGTCTGAAAAATCAAGAGACGTTGTTTCTAGTATAAAAGAAAAAGAGAAAGAGCTGATAGTTTATTGAATACTGCTGACAATTAGTCAACTTGAATAGCCTAACTGATTAAGGTCAGAGAATATTGTGCTGGATGAGAGCAATAAGAAAAGTCAAGTTTTATAAAAAATATATAAACTTTATTGTAGGAATTGTAGAAAGTATTTATTATCTTTTTTTAGACCTCAGAAAATGTTATTTTACCAGGATACTCGAAGTGTGTTGGATATTTAGATCTTAGAAATATAATTACGCGAATAGCAAAGGGAGTCGACTGTGCTGATTACATAATCAGCTTGCACATGCAGGCTCTTACTTGTATCTCGCTTGTAGCGTTGGCCTTGAGAAAGCTGGATCAGATGACGAGGTGGAATGAAGCAACAATAATTAATAATTATATCGAATAATTGAATTGATATATATTTTATCAACAACGGTTTCGAGCGAGAGTGCCTCGCTGTGCCAACGGAAAGCGTGGTTCATAGAAGAGCACCAGGTGAACTTGAACTTGATCAGAAGTTGATAGAGAGATTGAGGCTTCGGTTATCTCACTATAACTGGTGGTGCCTTTGAATTCATTGTCAACTCAGACTTCTCTGCTCTGAAGCTCGTTGAGACTTTGAATAAAATTGGCTGTTTCTGCGGAAGACTACCTACCGTCCTCTAGTAGCTGTAGTTTAGCTCCTGTCTTCGAACCTCCTCTTAATTACCTTCAGTTTAGTGTCCACCGGGATTTTCTTGATAGTAACTGCTCTCTTTTGTGCGTACTTGAAATTTTAGCGACGAGCGCTCGACTAGTAGTTCTACGCCGACGTGGCTCGAGATTGGATGCCGGATCCTCCATTGTTGTGTGAGCAAAGTTAATAATAGAAATCAAAAATTTATATTTATCATAGTACTATTATACTTTGTCACACGACAGAGTTAAAGATATTCACCGTTGTGAAAATGTTTATCTCGATGTCTTCAGATCCAGAATATGGAAAAACTGCAGTAATTTAATCATAATTAATTGTCATCTCCTTGATACATTAATCTTGTCAAATATTCTTAGATTGAAAGTGGTTACACCGACATACAACTCGATGGATTGAAAAAGCCCGTAAATTTTGCATTTGCTATAATGTGTACGGTGATATGCCAAAATGCAAAAATATCGCGATTACCTTATCGTTCTCAGTGTCAAAAATCATTATGTATCGAACATTTTTTTAACCAACATCATAAATGTGAGTCATGCAATGATTAGACTCATTATTGTGCAGATAACTGTAATAAATAGAGCGTAGAATAAATAATATTCCTCGCATTTTTATAAATACATTTCATCTGATGTTTTCATTACTAGTCTTAGCAGGGATTATGGGTAATTATTCAGTTTAAATTACATACGATTAATTTTTTTGAAAGTTTAGCATGTTGTGCAGAAAATTATGCTAGTCAATTTCATATATGTACATATACAGGGTGTTAATAAAAGGGTAACCGCAGAGTACACCACCGTAATCTACGTAAAAAACTGAATAAAAAATTCCTGTGCGAAAATTATTTTTAGAGTTATACGCGTTTCAAAGTCGTAAAATTTGACCAATCAGAGAGCCGGTCACATAATGATAAGCGTCAATTACAGTACAACGGAAATAAAAATTTATTACATACATTGTTGATAAGTTTGCGAAACGAAATGACGATCATGAATATTTAACGGTTAGAAACTTCGGGTGAAACGTGAACATAGGAAGCCTTCTGTTGAAAAAAAGATAATTGTAGATGAATGCGTTAATTAATAAAAAAATTAAGACAGAGAATGAAAAATGGAGAATTTTTTGTTTTTCTTCGCAATTTTTTTCAAAAATTGATAATCAATTCTTTGAATTTACTTAACATATGCTCAGAGCTATCATTAAAATAAGATTCTGACCTACCCACTAACTCAGAATCTGATCAGTCTTCTCACACTTTTTACCATACATTGTGTAGATAAAAAACAGTACTCGAAGATCAATAACAGATGATGCTGGGACACAAGTTTGGAAACCAATATGACAATAAAAAAGAGCACATGAAGATGAACATAATGATAACTTAGTCATTAGGATTAGTCCAGCAAATTAATCAATTCAGGATTAATCTTGAAAGAATTATCCAAGCTATATTCTGATGACTTGTCTTACATGTGCTCTTAGCTATTGTCATACTAAGATTCTTATCTGCCTCCTGACTCAGAATATGATCAGTCTTCTTACACTTTTTACTATACATTGTGTACATAGAAAACAGAGTTCAGAGACGAAAGACATACATGGTTGGAGGACAGGTCAAAAACAAATGTGACAATAAGGAATCGCACATGATAATTAATGAAATAATAACCTAGTCATTAGTCTTTAGATTCAGTCATTAGATTAGTCTAGCAAATTAATTAATACAGAATCAATTTCAAAAAAATCATTTAATCCACATTCTGATGACTTGTTTCACATGCTTTGTTTGCTATTGTCTAGTTGTTTAAAAATTGCATTTCATTCTGTATTTTTTGCGACAAATAAAGTCCATGACTTAATATAATAATTGTTCATAGAGTTATTATAATGAACTCATTCAAACTTAATCTCATTTTCTCTCTTAGAGTCATGTATCTATTGCGTTCGTTCAATCACACTAGTATCTTTGTTTATAATCATGGCGTGATCTTATTGGTAAAACATTAACGGGTCCTATAGGCAATGAGGGACTCATGAGTCAGTCTTAAAAAATCATTGAGAGAGTAAGTGCATCTCACTCAGTGACGGTGTTTCTCCTGGGCAATTTTCACCTAATTATTGAGTTCAATCTTGGATATCATACTTATTGAAAGGGATTTTGGATTTATTCAACAGTCGTGAGTTCATTTTGCTATTGATCAGAGTCAGTAAGTGACTTGACTTCTTTTGGTGAATTCAGTTGCGTATAAGTCACAATTTCTTAGAGGGAAACTCAAACGTTTCCATGGGATTGACCACAAGTCCTGCTGACTTATACCCTGAATTAGTATTGTCAAAGTTATGATAACTTTGCTACAGATCAAATACGTAAACGGTCATACTATCAAATCTTTGTGAAATTCAGTCACGAATTTCTACTGACTGAACGATTTGATCCGTTTCATTTTCAACTCAGATATATCAAGTTTGGAATCAAGTGCGTACACGGCTACAATTTTCAGTAGATTCATCACGAATCTCAACGAACATAGATTATCAGCTGGTTAAACCACTTGATTCACGTACATTTTCAAGTTTTACTAAATTCTTCTAATGTATCATGGGTCTAAACACTGCATAATCTTTCAGTTAACGACCAAAATTCACATTTATTCATGTTTCAGCGATATTCATCTTCGAGAAGCTGTGAAACTTCGTACGCTGTGGCCAGTCGTGTCGACGTGCTAACAGCAAATTATTATTAGTTTTATTGTCATATTTTAAATAGATTCATAAGTTGTCTTACAAGATAAAATCTTATTAAATTATTAAAGATTATATTATTATTATTCGAATTGATTAATTATTTAAGTATTTTTTAACACTAGTGGATTGGAGACTAAATAAATTAGTTTTTTTCTTTCATAATGAAATTAATTGGAGTACTTCATTATTAGCTTTGGCTATTAATGCTCAAAGCTTTAGTTTTATTCTATAAAAATAATTTCTGTTATCGGGAAGTAGCTCCTTTTACTTCAGAATTCATTAATATTTTGGTTAAAATATATTTATTGAGTTATTCTCGTATTAAACAAGAATATTTATATTTTATCTAGCGTTGAATGATCGCATGTATAGTTCGATTTCTTCCCAAAAATTGGCCTCATTTGTTATTGCAGTTCATCGTGAATGTCGTTAGGTGACAATTTGTTTACGGCGTTACTATAGCTTTTGTTGCTTAAATAAATATCTATACGCTTCATAGTTGTACATTCATTATATCGTTAAGACTTTTATTGAATTTTGCAAAATGGCTATATACGAACAATATGAATACGTAGATATAATACGCGTGCTTCATGAGTGTCATGAAAACGTAGTAGACGCAGCAAGATTGTATGCCGAACGCTTCCCTGATCGTGATCGTCATCCATGCATTCAAGTCCTTAATCGCCTCCAAGATCGTATCCGCAATCATCGGCCCATCGTTTCAGTTCCTTTAAGAGATGTTGGTCATCCTCGAAATCACAGGCGAGATGCAAAAATTCTCAATTACTTTGATCGTCATCCTGAATCAAGCACTAGAAGGGCTGCACGGCACCTCAACATCAATCACGTCACAATCCATAAAACTTTGAAACATGACGGTCTTTATCCCTATCATTATACTCCTGTACAATATCTAGAGGATGGTGATCTACCTGTTAGACTTCGGTTCTGTCGATGGTTCAGACGACAAGTGCGGGATGAAGACTTTCTAAAAAACATTCTTTGGACTGATGAGGCTATCTTCCGGCAAGATGGCCCATACAATTTCCACAATGAGCACATATATGCCCATGAAAATCCGAGATGTGTCCGTGAAAAAATAACTCAGCGTCGGTTTCAAGTTCACGTCTGGTGCGGCTTGATTCATAATCAATTGGTAATTAACATCTTTTAAGTTTATTTTAACAGTATTTCCAAGCGAATTTCATTATCAGTATATTTTTAGAGCATTAACGTTAAAAAATAACAAGAAAATATAGTTTTTTTTTCATTTTTTGATTTTTTTAGTCTACTGTGGTTCTTTTTCTGACACGCAAAAATTTTGTAAATGATTCTAAGATACCAATCCTGTATAACAGATCGGTCCAGTCATTCTACCGAATGCCGTCAATGGGGACGTTTACCTGGAGATTTTACGTGATCTCCCACAGCTGCTAGAAGACGTATCTCTGCAAAGAAGAGCAAACATTATCTGGCAGCAGGATGGTGCGACTGCTCATCGACGTAGGGATGTACTGAATTGCTTGGATAATCTATTTCCTGATGGATGGATAGGTTTGGAATCATGGTATCGAGAGTGGCCCCCCAGATCACCAGATATGACGCCGTTAGATTTCTTCTTGTGGGGATACCTCAAGGATAAAGTGTATGCTACTCCGGTACTAGATGAAGAAGATCTTCAAAATAGAATAATAGAAGAAGCCTTAGCCATTCCTCCAGAAATGATTGAACGAGCAACGAACAGAGTGTTAACCGTCGTCAATCAGTGTATTGAAGAAGATGGTGGTCACGCAGAGCAGCTACGATAGGCTGGAATGAAAAAGTTAGACGATTGGCGTGTCCCATATACGGGCACACACGAGCACATAAGTATGATAAACATTGTCCTCTTGCACTCGTGTGTGCCCGTGTATGGGATACGCCAATCGTCCCCATGATGATAGAATAGTTTCCAGTTTGATTATCATTGGTCATTTAGTATCTTTTGTTGAATTTGAGTTTAGTTTCTTTTGTTGAATTTTGACAACTTTTTGGAAAACTTAATGTGACAATAGCTTTAAGATCATGTAAGATGAGTCATCAGAATGAAGCTTGATTGATTTGTTGTAATTAATCCTCTATTGACTGATTCACTAGTCTAATTTGATTAACTAAGTCATCATTTGGTTCATCTTCATGTGCTATTCTCTATTGTCATATTAGTTTTCTTACCTGTTCTCCAACATCATAAGTTATTAGTCTTAAAACAATGTTTTTTATCAACACAATGTATCATAAAAAGTGTAAGAAGACAGATCAAATACTGAGCTAGAAGCCAGGTAGAAAACTTAATATGACAATACCTAAAAGATCATGTAAGATAAGTTATAAGAATGAAGCTTGATCAATTTTTTTAAGAAGAATCATTAATTCAATGATTCACTGTATTCAGATAATCGACTAGATGTTCATTTTATTTATCTTCATGTGCTATTCTCTATTGTCACATTAGTTTTCTTACCTGTCTTCCAGCATCATATGTTATTGGTCTTGAAACACTGTGTACATAATAAAAGGTGTAAGAAGACAGATCAGATACCGGGTCGGAGGGCAAGGAAAAAACTCAATATAACAATAGCAAACAGTCTGTGTAAGATAAGTTATTAAAATAAAGCTTACATGATTTTTTATAAATAAATCTTTCATTCAATAACGCACTAGTTGATGACGATCGACTAAGTCATCATTATATGTATATTTATGTGTTATTTCTATGATTATATGAGTTTCTTGACATGCCTTCTGGCCTCGTATGTTTTTGATCTTTGAAGTCTGTTTTCTATCCGCACAATGTATGGTAAAAAGTGTGAGCAGCGAGATCAGAAGCTGGGTTAGAGGGCATGTAATGAATTTTATCAAAAAGTAGCATAAAGTACTTGTCAAATGTCATCAGAATATAGCTTAGTTAATTTGTCGAAATTAAACGTTCATTCACTCTTCCAACCTAATTAACTGAGTCATTATTTAGTTTATCTTCATGTGCTATTTTTCCTTGTCACATTTGTTCCAAGACCTGTCTCTTAGCATCATCGGTCTTCGAGCACTGTTTTTTTCCACACAGTGTATGGTAAAAAGTGTAAGAAGACTAATTAGATTCGGAGTCAGAAGGCAGATAAGAATCTCAGTATGACAATAGCTAAGAGCACATGTAAGACAAGTCATCAGAATATAGCTTGGATGATTTTCCTTAGAATAAATCCTGCATTGATTAATTTGCTGGACTAATCCTAATAACTAAGTTATCATTATGTTAATCTTCATGTGCTCTTTTTTATTGTCATATTCATTGCTGACCTGCTATTCTATAACATATTATAGAACGTAATCCACTGAATTTTAGTGAATTTCCAATGTTTCTCATGCTCCTATGGTTCGATTTATCAGTATAAATATGTAGAAACCTTCATCATTTTACAAGCTTACTCGTATAAAAAGTTTGATAGGAAAATAAGTCACAAATATTGTGTAATTGTGATGTTTTTTTACAGGATGTCGAAAAAATCTCGTATTTGGACAGTTTATCATTATGTTCTGCCGGTCAATCTTAACAAATATGTCTATGCGAAAACTACACTTGATGCATATTTGCGAAGATGTAAAATTACTTGTTTACTAATCAGAGACGAGTTGCCGGCGACGAGTTGTACAGCCTCAAGCATAGTGCATAATTTTTTGTCATCAAATCTCTCCCTCTTCTCTTTCATTTATCTACTCACATTATCTGTCTTTTCATCCATCCATCTACTTATTAAATCTCAGTTTTTTTTTTTCATGTATTTACTCACTTGATTTCTCTATTCTTTCTCATTCATTCACTCACAGAAACTCTCTCCGTTCTTTCATACATCCACTCACTCATACACTACCTTTTCTCTCATCTATCTACTCATTAGATTCTCTCATTCATTCACTCACTTGATTTCTCTATTCTTTCTCATTCATTCACTCACAGAAACTCTCTCCTTTTTCTCATCCATCTATTCACTCATACACTCTCTTCTCTTATCTATCTACTTACTCATACACTCCCTCTCCTCTAATCCATTCACTCATTAGATTCTCTCATTCATTTCCTCACTTGATTTATTCATTCTCTCTCCTTTATTCACTTACTTGATTTCTCTATTATTTCTTATTTATTGACTCCCACAACTCTCCTCTCTCTCATCCATCTACTTAGTAAATCTTTTCCTATCCTTTCATTTATCTACCTCCTTAATTTTTTTTCTATTTTTTATCTATTTATTTATCTAAGTCTCTCTCATGTATCTTCCAGTTGTTTACTCTTCTTTCTTCTGTTCATCTTCTTATTTAATTTTCTGCCATTTTTTACATACGTAATTTGTTTTTTTTCAAAATTTTATTCACTCCCTCAATCCCTCTATTTTCTTTTATTCATTTACTTACTTAATCTCTTTTTTTCTTAACTCTGTCTTTACTCTTATTTATTTACTCACAATACATTTCCTTTTTCCTAATCTACACACTCTTCTAATTCTCTCGCATCCATCTCTAATAGAGATTGAGTGAGTAAATTAATTTATTCTATGGTTATTAAAAATAACCATAGAATTATTTTTAATCCTAAGTATTATTCTACATATGCGGTCTATTCGCGCTCAATAAACAATGATAACAGCTTGTACATGTGAAGTTGTCTCACTTCAATGTTTACTTATTATTTGTCGTTTATATTATTTAATAACTCCTCTATTTTTGCCAATTTACAGAATTGCGAAAAAAAACAAAAAATTCTCCATTTTTCATTCTCTGTCTTAATTTTTTTATTAATTAACGCATTCATCTACAATTATCTTTTTTTCAACAGAAGGCTTCCTATGTTCACGTTTCACCCGAAGTTTCTAACCGTTAAATATTCATGATCGTCATTTCGTTTCGCAAACTTATCAACAATGTATGTAATAAATTTTTATTTCCGTTGTACTGTAATTGACGCTTATCATTATGTGACCGGCTCTCTGATTGGTCAAATTTTACGACTTTGAAACGCGTATAACTCTAAAAATAATTTTCGCACGCAATTTTCGCACAGGAATTTTTTATTCAGTTTTTTACGTAGATTACGGTGGTGTATTCTGCGGTTACCCTTTTATTAACACACTGTATATATATATAGGACGTGGAAATTGTTTCTTCACATACTTTTTCAAAGTTGAAAATTTAGATAATAATTTAGATAATCTTTACTGGATGAAATTTTGAATCGAATATGATGACACAAAATCAATTTTTGGAGCTCGCTGGTCATATTATTATATAAGTAGTAACTAGTTATATTTGATATTAGAGAGGATTGAGGATAGGACAGGGGAGAGAGTGTGTTAAAAATTTAGGCCTGTATCTCAACACCCTCTCCTCTACTCTCAATCTCTCTAACATCAAATATTTTCAAAATCCCAACTACTCTAGATAGTATACATCTTTCAATTTTCAAGTCTCAAAAATTATGTGAAGAAATATTTCCCATGCCCAATATATAGATATTTTTGCTCAGCACACAAAATTGTGTAAGATACTAAAATTTAAAGAAAATCATGCATATGCAACCTAAACCAAATAATTACCATATATGTATTTGCACGTATGAATGCATTTTTCATGTAAATTAATCCCATTGAGTCCTTTGAAGAAAAAAACATTAACCAAAAGTACATAAAACTCTCAAACTGCCGAGAAGGGTGGTTATGTTTAGGAGGCTATTTCTCTTTCAAAAAAGGTGTGTTAACAAAAGTAAAAAATACGTTCTTCTCATCTAAATATGATACAGAGTAATGTATATTAGCCACCAAAAGATCGGAGTTGACATATCGGGATACCTTCGTTGTTAGCCCAATTTTGACGTGAGACCTTGCGAGTTTTTCTTTCTCATAAAAATTTAGGCTAAATTGGTTCAAGTCGCCCAAAATTGGTCTACTCTAAAAAATATGTTTTGCCCTACATCTAGTAATTTCCGTTTTCAGGGAATTATTAATACACATAAATTTCTTTTTTTTTCATTTTGTGACGAATTCGACCAAACTTAAAATAATGCAAAGGGACTCGAACCCGGTTCACATTCGAACACCTAGGCGAGTAATACCTAGTCTCATTCTGAATATTGGACGCTTTCAGGTGATCGTAATGAGCTAATAGATAAGAATTATATTTTTTCACTTTATTTAAATATCACGATCACAGATTAAATAATCGCAAGAATTTCTCTAATCTAGTTGGTTGAATGTTTTAAAAATTCTTCGAATAAATGTTTGATGATTGGTGAAATGGTTCAAGAGGTACACTGTACACTCCTTAAAAGATGAATGTGCACATTGTAGTTAACCTGCGTACAATGCGATGGATCCACTTCAGAAGATACCAGAATAGTTAAGTGTAATACACTGATGTCTTTAATTACTAAACTTGACTTGAATGAAGAAGATTGGTGAATCTAAATGTTGACTCAAAACACGCGTGTCCTTGTTAAGAATGAACAGCAAGGAACGGCGTGATAAGAAAGACAGAAGTACTTGGAGGTCAAATTAAATGTTAGAATTGGGTCAATAGACCAACTCAAATATTGATTAATCTTCTATCGACATCAAGATGGCGCCTATTTTCCAATCAGCTGGTCATTCAAATCGAGAATTGCCCGGTGGGTGAATTCTCAACACATTTACTTTCTAGGTATTAGGTATTGAGCCGTTCAAACTAGAAATCAAGTATTTCATACTCTACTTTATCGATCTATTTTCATGTTACTCAAATACATCACATGAATCGGATGTAATGAATATGAGATTTTTCTGATATACCGAAAAAAACATAGATTTTAATATTTATGCGTAACTACGCTTAGTTTCTCAGTTTTCATAACAGTAAAATAGTATTGACGCAGACGATGTCGTAGCAATAGAATATTTTAAATCTTCGTATAAAAAATTGGTCTGGGCCTAATTTTGACTCTGACGACAAACTTACTATCGATTAGAATTCATATTTATTTTTTGGTTTTTATGCTCATAGAAAATAACTGTTCTTACAAACAATATACTATCATCCAGGCTCACATAAAGTTCTTAATTATCTTTAAGATGTTGACCTCAGTTGTCAATAATGTTAATCATTTTATAAGTAGAATCTCTTTCAAAGGTCGTCTGGACTCAGCTTATTTTACACTCTTTTCGTTATGGAGGAAAAAAAAAACGAATCGACCAAATTTGTTTACATTTCTTTCAAATCTTCTTCATTGTATTATCTTTTTAATGTAATCCGTTGGAAGTTGATATCTTCAGTAGTCTCGAAACATCGAAAACGCAAAGAACTTGACATACAAACACACGCATGCACGCACGTACATACATACATATATACATACATACATGCATCCATGTTCGAACCGTCTAATATGCTTTCAAATGTTTTAAAACGTAAAGATATGATACAATATGCCATTATTATCTAGTGGACATGAGATTTTCGATCAAAATCACAGGAAGCAGTGCAAATAATCGAAAAATGTCATGTTTACATTCATACCAAGAGAGTAATTGAATTTTCTTTAGATAATTTCAAGACGTTATCTGGTGAATGAAACGTCAAATTGTTCAAATATATGGATAAAAAAGAATTCTTCAATTTTTCGAATGTATAATTTTATTTTTTGCTTGCCATTTTTTTTATTTCGATGAACAATTTTTTTTGAAAGTTCAAGCAATTTAATCTTTGTGAACATTGCAATCGTGATATAAATATAATTATTGTGAGTGAAGTGTTAGCTGTTCATAAGCTATACAACTGCTTTACTATATATTATAAGCTGTGGAGAGATATCGTGCAACTATTTTATTATAAGAAAAGTATGAATATTACGCTTACCAAATGTGATTCAGAGTTGGTAAATGTAATCGTTGTACCATGGAGTCGTTTTGCCATAAATGATGGAAGTTGTTTCTTTATAAGCGGCAATCCAATTAATAATTCAATGAATTATTAATCACAGATATTTTGCTATATCAAGATTCGATTATATAAATTGGTGTACATGTGATGATCATCTTATAGGGCTTGTTCATCTGTGCTACCCGATCTATTTACGTTCTTGATTCAGAAAATGTATGGCCTATATTGTACTTTAATATACTGTTTAAAATGTATTATAATCATATATACATAATGATATAAAAATACAAAAAATTAGATATTAAATTCTATTACTCATATAAGTAGTTGGATTTATCAACTACTTTTTAATTGTCACAACCGTAAAATTGGATGATTTCTCGTCCATTTAAAAGGAAGAAATCTATTTTACCATCAGTAACAATAAAAGTTAACTATAAGACCCTATAGGGCCACAATTGTTATTCATGAAACAATAGATAAGGGACGAGATTTCATCATGTTAGCTTATCTATGATCTTACGAAATAATAGATGTGGAAATCTCTTGACGTCAAAAACGCCACGACTAAAGTTCCACGTCTACATACTAACACAATCAAGACCTCTAAACATATATCTCAAGATAACATGTGTAAGTGGGCCTCATTTGATATAAAAAGGGCCGCTTTTTAGGGAATCTTCAGTCTAATTTCTGGCGTTGATTCTGACTTGTCTCTAATTGTCAGTCTTCTCCAAAAATTCAGATTCACTGGTAACCTATCCTTTACTATATTCTTCAATATTCTATGGGAGCTGTTTAACTCTGCTTCGTAGAACTTACTTTGGGAGCTGTTTAACTCTGCTTCGTAGAACTTACTTTGGGAGCTGTTTAACTCTGCTTCGAAGTTAAGGTTGAAAATATAGTTCCAATATTATTTATTCCTTTATATTCTTCAACATTCTATGGGAGCTGTTTAACTCTGCTTCGTAGAACTTACTTTGGGAGCTGTTTAACTCTGCTTCGAAGTAAGGTTGAGAATATAGCCTAAAAATTATTTCACTCAATTATTTTTCAACATTCTACGGGAGCTGTTTAACTCTGCTTCGTAGAACTTACTTCGGGAGCTGTTTAACTCTGCTTCGGAGTAAGGTTGAAAAATAAAAAGAGACACTACCTTACCTCCAGTGAACTCTGAATAGGCTCGACCTAATTATTAGGGCCATACTTCGGTCTTGGACTGATAGTTGGGATATAAAGTCAGAATCAATCATACCTAGAGTCTTGATTGTTTTAACTTTATTAGTGTAAGTTAAAGTGACACCTCACCGCAAGGATATATTTGGTAATTAATTATTAATTATTATTCATTTAAATATTTTTCTTGTTTTAATTCAATATTTCGTTGAGAAGTTATAAAATAAAAATCATTAAAATTCAATCTTTCTTTCATTTAAAGAAAACCTTTGAAAGAACATATCTAGGTTTCTCGAGACCATAAGTGTATCCGAATCCGTGTTCGTTACCTGACTTAGAACACAAATAAGTGAAAAAGAAGTTATCAGAGTACCTGGTACGTTGGTTAGTACTAAACCTCGTTTACCGGTATTCAGGGAAGAGTTCAGTAGTAGATTAGTATCTAGCTGTCAATTCTTTCTTGAATTTCTCTCATAATTTCAAATAATAAATTAAGGGACGTTCGCTCGAACGTCACATAATAATAAATGATTTTATTGAAATTTTAAGGATACTTTAAAAAATTCAGGAGCAACATTAAATACGGACCTGAAATTTCGAACGTTCAATAAACGAGAATTAACAAACCCTAAATAGGCCGAACAGAGCAGCCGATTAATGAATTACATAACGTGCAACACAAAGGAACAAAAAAAACGATCCCCACTCATAGGACACTACCCCTTCTTTTTTTTTTATCGCAGTTCAAGAGCCACTAACGCGATAATCATTGGTTAGAACTTGAATCGTTTTGTTTATTATTTTTCCTGACTCATCGGAAACTACTCCTTTCCATTTTTTATTAGAGGAAAAGAGCCACATATACGTCAATTGTTCGTTTGCAATAAAATCTAATTGTTTATTATTTTCATCATGATAAAAAATGTACGTAGCTCATCATGTTCTAGTTTAGCATTCTTGATATCAGTCATGTCTCAATGAATGTTTACTATGAGTTTTCGAACAAACGGAAATGAATTTATGGCATTTTTCCTATTATTTAAACATGTATAACTGAATATCATTAATCCGAATCAGAAGAGCAGTAAAATAGAATGGACATATTTTTATATATCTCAAAAGAAGCATACTCAATATTCGTCTAGTGAAGAAAAAGTTTTTCTTCGAAGTGAAGTAAAATGTTACTATTAAGATTGTGTTATATTTTCATTTATTATAATCTGTGTTAATATATATCTATATATACATCTCATTAGCAATGGTTAGTTTGCACCGTTTGCTTTTTTTTCTTGCTTTAAGTAATTTAATCATTCTTATCTGTGTTCATAAACTGTATTGTACATTAGTTTTTCAACCATTAGTTTTTTTTATTGAGTTAAATTGCTTTATATAGCATTAGAGAGTAGAGACTCGAGACCTGCACTTAATCTCTAGATTAGGTATTAGGTATTAGTACCTAATCTAGGAGTGGATTCCACTAGCACTAATGAGTGACTCAAAACAGTATTAAGTATTGTATATAATTTTTATTTCCTTCTTCAAATGAACTTCAAGATTAATTATATGTATGCTTCTGAATTATTCCTATAATAAGAAAACCTTCAATCCTAAAATATTTATAAGACTTTTTTCAAAGAAATACAACGCTTTTTTTTTAAATTTTTCATTTGTATATAAGTATATAAGTCATTACAATTTTTGAAATTACACTTAAATATAAGCATATAATTATGCATTTTCTGAATCAATTTACGAATTTGTCCACCTAATGGTCAACTATTCTATCTGTTGAGAATTAATCAATTCTCAGTTTGAATTTGCCAGCTGACAGGAACTTCGGCGTTGATCTCGGGACTAGGTCGATAACTAATCGACCAAATAATCCATATTTCTTAATCTAGTCACTCATTTGATTAATTTCCTGTCTCTTTTGACTAATGAAGTTCCTGTCGCCATTCTTTCTCTATTCTCGTTCACGTGTACACGCTATTCGAATTCTTTCCTAAAAAATCTTGAAGTTTTGAGTCACTCATTAGTGCTAGTGCTATTGTGAATCATCAAAAATATTTAAGTTTAATTCTACAATAGAAATCAAATAACATTGCAAGACATTTCATAGTAAATGCACAAAAGTACAATAAATTCATTTTGCATTGCATTGATAGGCTAACGCTACGCGCACAATCATATTTTTGCTCAACTTGAGAAGCGTTTTGAGCTCATGTGGGAGGTCAATAATATCGAACACACCAAGTTGAGCACTTTTTAGACATTTAATTTAAAATTCAGTAACCACAATTGACACTCAGTGATTTCTAGACTTCACATTCATTTCTTGTATTTAGTGAAAAAAAGTAGTATAGTGTAAGTCGTGTATCTATTAGTGCTAAAAATAAAGATTCTATATTTTTGTTAAAACCTGACTTCTGTTTGCTCTATTCCGGCACAATCTTTCCTATACTTAAACGGAGATTTTCTCAGCACTATCATGTAAAATTAAATAGTATGCAGTTGTACCCATTGGGAACATTTTATTAGCTTGAAATTAAAGTCGAACATCAACCGGACCTGCTTTAATAGATTCATTTTGTCATGAACAATCTATTCCATTAATCGGTCGTCTTTCCATAAAATTCTCTTGATTTAAGTATGGCCCCCTAACATTTTTATTATAATAGGATGAATAAAAGTTTGTACACATTTCAGACAAGAGTGCATATTTACTATTTAGAATATCAAATTTCATGTTAGCATATGGATATCGCTGTAAATTTAAATAAACAGCAAAATCTTTAATTTTACAATGATCAAATATATCAGCGCGTTTTGATAATTGATTTTTATGTTCAGTTTGTAATGAAAATATAATATATCTTGGCTTCTCGCGTTGATTTGTTGTCTTCACAGACCAGATGTGTTCCGTTGTTATAGGTAAAGATGGATATTCATATAGCTCCTATGATCTGTAGGGTATCGATATCGATGGATCTTTACTGATGTAAATTAACATATCACTTTTCTTTGAATCAGACACTGTAGCATATGGTACCAACCATTCAATTGTACCAAGAGTAATGTATACATTTTCCGCTGTTGTTGCTGCATTAGCTGCTTCAGTTTGATGTATTGCACTCAAGTATTAGCTCATGTTTACAGTTAACAATGACTTGTTTATAATCCTCAGCAAATCTGAATAATAATTTTAGAGGTATGATGACGTCAAAATTTCCATTTGAATCACATAGTTTTTTATTATTAAGTACCATTCCACTGTTTTCTAAAGAATATTCTTGGTCTGGTCTAAATGATGGAAATCCCTTTATGAGTGTTGTAATGCCCGCATTTTTACTACGATCAATTTCAACTCTGTTTAATTCATATCTCATTTCTTTCAATAAGAAACAGGCAACCATTGTTGCGAGTAAAAATCTGTTCGATGTAGCACTCCCATCGTCTTTTGTGAATTTACCAGTGATATGTACTGAACTTTCGCTTGTTAAAATACATGTTAAAATACATAAATCTTGATGTGCGTGAATTTTATAATGAGATACAGATTCATCTTGAACAGTTTTTGTAGTAATTTTTAACGCCGTCGCCTCCATGGTATTAAGCATGGAAAACTGAATTTAAATTTAACAGTTTTTAAATTAAGTCTAAACTCAGAGTTTCTAGGAATTGAGTGTTCTGAAAAGTAAGTTTACTGTTCTCTTCTTCTTTTCCGTCTTCTCCTGTTAATATGTTGCTCGCTTGATTGTCTTCTTCAAACTGTGCAGATTGGTGCATAGTTGCAGGTTATTCTAACTTTGTTCTTCCAAATGACCATTATAAACTATCACTAATATGTACTCTTTAAATGTATGTGATTAATTTTCCGTCTCGATTCACAGCTCCTATCTGTAAATTATGTGTTTTCCTTGCCGTGACTGGAAGATAAATGACTTGTGTTGGTGATTCGATAATTTATATCCTGGTACGACTGATAGAAAGAATGCATGGAATATATATGCAAACTGATTATTTATGTATGCACTACTTGTAATATTCCACTCTACACATATTGCATTGACACTCAATATTGATTCTCCTGCTTTATGAATTTTTCATTCGAAACCTAAAAATTGACCGATAGAATCTTCAAATGTGAAGTCAATTGCTGATTTTTTTAATATATAATTCGGTTACAAGTGTACTTTTTTCAACTCCTAATGATCGATAAAATTAAGAATCTGTCACAATTTAAAATATGTATCTTTCAGGTCATAAGTATGAGTTGAAATTGTAATTGTACGCTATTCGTCTCTTATTTGATATCGAAATTTATGATTGCCTTCATATATGTTTGGAATTAAATTAAATGTGAGAAAATCAACAAGTCCAAAGCGTAATTTTTTGTAGGTGATTATTCAATTGGAGGAAAATATGAAACCTCCAATAATGATGAATTTTCAATAAGTGTTAATGTCAAAGAATCACCCGCAATGGTCACTGTATAATACTTGAAACGCAAATGAAATATAATTTTTTCTCTACATCATATTTATAGCTAACCATTTGAAAATTTTAAACATAAATGTCTACAGTTAGTTGTATTATAATCTTGATATTTTTCATAATTATAAAACACATGATTACCATTTTAATAATTTACAAGTTCTCTGGGTGGTTTCAAATCACCAAAACTAGCAAAGTATACAACTTCTTCGCCTCTTTTTTTAAATGCAACCCAATGAGTTCCAGATCCATCTTTATTATCTAAATTAACGATTCTTCATCCATTTTTCCATGAAAATATTTCGAAAATATGGTATTTTGAATTTTTCTGTATCTTTTAACAAATCAAAATTAGTTAGTGCTCGTTTTAGTAATTTTATCGAATTTTTATTTTTTTAAATCTTTCTTCTGATATATCTCGATTTAAATAAGCGCCTTCACCCATACCTATAGCTACGATTTTTTCATTATGACAATTGAGTTCATTAAACTTCTTGTTTGCTGCTCTGACGCTATTGACAGCCTTAGCGATCCCAGCAGTACCCCCTGCTAGGGCACCTGTCGCGCTTAACCAGATCTTTTCGTTAAAGGTAGACAACGTTTACGTTGTGGAGTTTTCTTTTTCTTTATTTGTCCTCCCTTCATTCTCTTCTTTCGTGAGATAACTTTCTTTTTTTTTAATCCCATTCCGAATTTTGTCTTGAGTTTCATAGCATTCACAACACTCCACGCTACTATTTTTTCAGTACGCATTGCCACGCTTTTTCAGCAAGTATTTTATCAGCTAAATGTCTCTCTGATAGATTTTCTCTATACTGAGAATATGCTATATCATGTGCCCGAAAAGCAGTATCTAATGGATTGATTCCTTGATGACCTCGAGCCAATCGTTGTTGTTATTTTGTACCCGATCTACAAAATTGATAGTCTGGGATATGGAATTCAACGGGTAAATTATTAATGACTTCATTTAGTATCCCCGCTCCTTTTTTAAATGTATTTCTCTTAACAGTTATTATTCAACTAAAGAAAAATAAATAAATAAATACTATAAAAGTGCCGATATTTGAATCTTGACGCTTAGTTATTATCGAGATGGAGTTTAAACCACAAGATTTGAAATTTTTTGTGGAAAATTTTGATAAAATTATACCAATGGAAAAAAATACAAAGGCTAAACATCATGGTGAATTATTACCATATACTATACGCTCAGTTATTTGTGGATTATCTAATTGTGAAAAAACAAATGCATTGTTGGCACTAATTACTCATTCAAATGGATTGAGATTTGAAAATATTTATCTGTACTCCAAATCATTAAATCAACCTAAATACAAATACTTGGAAAACTACTCGATCCGATTGATGGCGTTGGTTTTTTTCCAGTCAATGATAATGAACAAGTGGTAAAGACAGATGATGTTCAACCTAATTTTATTATGATATTTGATGATATAGCTTGTAAAAAGCAAGATAATTTTCATGCATATTTTTGTATGGGTCATCGCAGAAATGTTAATAGTTTTTATCTTTGTTAAACTTATGTGAGTGTCCTGAAATATTTAATATTTTTAGAAATTGTTACTCGCCTCTTTTCTTTTTTCTGTATTTGAATCAAAATATGGCTTTAGCCATCGAGATTGTTTAAATTTTAAAACTTTATGTATTTTTGTTACTTTTAATCCTTTTTGGAATGCTTTAAATCAGGTGCTTAGAAATGAGCGGGGCAAAGTGGCAGATCTTTATGTCTGTCAAATACATTTGGAGAGTATTCCGAGTCACTTTCAAGTATGTAACCAGTAATACCATGATTGCTTTTTATCATAATATCGATTTTTGTCGTAGACTATTCGAAAGAACCATATGATTGAAAAAAGATCATAGCTGTTCCATTCAAATTATTTACATTATAATGCATTAAACATGATACTTTTTTACGTGGCTGATAATCGTCATCGATACATTCATTATTTGCCTCAGTATATCTATTACAACGTTGTGATACTTCACCTCTAATTCCTTTCTCTATAAATAATACCATTATAGCATCACATAAAATATCTAATTCAATATCTGTGCATTCAAGCATAGCATCAAATGCTAATCGAGATGCTGTGTAGTAATGCAAAAGATCTAAATTATAAGATCTCATACAATTTATTCTGCAATTTCCGAATATATCAGTTAGAAAACAAATATACTGTTAAATGACAATGATCGCGAGCTCTTGATTGATTAGGTTTAATGCGCTTCTCACATATATTTTTTCTGTATAAAAATAAGACTGCTGCTCATCACTCAATGGATCCATTGACTTGGGATTATCAATCATTTCTTCAAATTTTTTGGAAAATTCATGTAACTCTGTTGTATAAACCGTTTTATACAATCTCCCCTACGTTTAAGAGCAAATCTCGATTTTGAATCATCATAAGAGCAATTTACATGAAAAGCTATAACTACATGGTGTCTATTTAGATCTTCCTTCAATAGGTGGTTCGATAGTGCACTCTAAATCAGCATAAATTACAAGAGGTACTTTTTCTTTATACAAGAAATTTTTAAATTTTCTTCTTCGGGGAATGAAATTTTATGATCATTGAAATCGATACAATCTTGAATATGTTTATTGTAGCATTCTATTGTGTGAAAGTGATTAAAACAGCGATCACGAAGATTTATACTTCCATTGTGATTCGATAGCTGACTTGATACTAAACGAGAAAAAGATTCAATAAGTGAGTAATGGTAAACTGGTTTTTTATACGATCGTGCTAATCGTGCATCCGATGCATGATATATCGAAGCGAAAACTGACCAGAAAAAACAGTATTCATCATTCTCATTTTTTATGTTTAAAACAGATTTTTTTTATCGAACTAGAAAAATTAGAATATATACTTATTTTTTTTTTTACTTTTCTTTATATATCCTGATCCTTCCAAAGCTATACCTATTAATATTTATCTTTAAACGTTCTTGAAATTCTTCCGTATCTTTTAATAAACGCGGTATAGAATAATTAAAAAAATGATTTGAAAACGCCGTTGAAATAAGTACTTGCATGTTTTTTGTATTGAAATGCTTTTCTTCATACACTATTAAATCTTGTTTTATATTTTTAAACGTGCAAGCTAGTTCAAAAACACTAGAAAAAAAAGCCACACTTGTCTAGACGACGAGTTTAAAGTTTTTCTTCCAAAGAGAATTGTCATAGTATTAGGGGCAAACGATAAAGAACAATTGCTCGATTTTCAAAAGGCATGCATGGATCGTCATTTATACATGGATTATTATGAGACTAGATGTAATTCATTTGAATTCTTCTATGAATATGTCCCTGTTTTATAATCATTTGTTAATATTTCAAATTTATTTTATCTGCTATTAAAGAATTTATTTTTAAATAAAGTATGTTTTTTTAATTCTTTGTTACAGTTAATTTGGAGAAAAATGCCTCCAACTATTTAATTTATTAATCAGCATCAAATAATTTTATAAAAGTATGATTTTATATGGGTAATGAGTATTGTATATTACATAATTCATTTTAACATTTGTAAAAGATCATATATGAAATCTATGTAACCATATTTATGTTTTATCACAAAAAAAAAAACCTTATCCATTCCCTTCTATGTATCTATGTATGATAAGAAGTAGGAGATAAAAAGGAGAAGATAATTTTTCATTTCTGTATAATATTGTAAAATATTTGTATGTCGCCATCTAAAGACTATTAGACTAACAACAGTTTTATGAGTTGTTGACGTTCTTTGACGATTAGAATGTTTATAGCAACGATGGGAGAGCTTTTTATGTCCAGTTTTTGACTGTGACTTGAATTGACCGGACGTGTTATCTTACAACACAAATATACAAATTGATTTTTAGTATCATTACATATAAAACAATCTTTTTCAATTTTAAAACCTTCTGTTGATCCTTTATAAAAACGTTTGAAGCATCGCTTGTATCCAATTATCAGCAGGTGGTTTTTCCATGCAAACGGCAGCTTTTCCCAAGCATAATCAATTTCATTCTAGGCATTGGTCAATACTGTTTGAAACCAAGTTCGAAAATGTCCTCGGTTTCTATCAGAGCTATATTTCATAAGTTTAAATATAGTGGGGATGGAAAATTCTGTCTTGATGTTAAGTTTATAAATTTATCTATATAGAATCATTGCATCTGTATAACGAGTCTGAAAAAATCGTATAGAAACATGTATTTTTTGAAGTGGAGATGTTTTTGACTATATTTATAGTTGAATTGGAACAAATAATACATATTTCGTTCATTACAGATATTTTCTCGATGTTTTTTATAATATGTACAACATTCAAGTTTGTGCGCCAATGTTATGCTCGATGTTCTATATCTAAGAATTAAAATATTAATTAACTTCGATGTTAAAAATTTCAGGAAAAAATATTTCTTCAGACCATCAGCAACATAAATATATGTCGCATTTTGTAATGCATTCGTTATGACTTTTTTAAGATGATCATATGAAACTTTTCCACATCCCCAATTAATTTCACGAATAGCGTAAGTATCCCATGAAATTTGATTTCGGTAATCACACGCTAAAGATGTGAAACTTTTTGGAGATGAAAACAACACAGTACGTTCAAATGATTTATCTTGAGAATTATTTAAAGAGATGACGAAATATCCTTTAACAACTCACTATCCATATAGGTACAACCCTGTACGTTTACAAAAACAGCATTCATTTTTGTGAACTAAAGAATGATCTTACTCGGATAAGAGTTTTGGAAATACTGATGCATCATTTTTAGGATTAATTGGGAATTATTACGAGAGACATTTAATTTTTGTTATATAGTTGTAGATCCCCCTTCTACATTCGGAAACGAGGAAAAATTTCAAAGAAATTTATTTATTCAAAGATGTTAATGCAATAGCTTACTAATTGTGTTATAAAGCATTCTTTCAGCTCACGTCTATAGCATCAGTCAGCAATCCATGATTTCATTTTATCATAATTGTGAGACTTGTAGTTTATTAAAAAAAACATTGGACATATATCAATTTATTAGTAATTACATTTTTTTAATCTTAAATTTACATTATTCTAACAAACCAACGAGGTTTAACACCGTTAGTTTCATAGACGCGTCTCATATCCTCATCTAGAAGAACTTCAGGATGCTCATCGATATACTTATTGAGCATATTATTTTGATTCAAGCATTCGATTTCTTTATCTTGAAAAATGTTAGGCGTAGTTTTAGATGCTTCTGGATCAATTGTTTGTGTAAATATTTTTTTTGCAGCGTATACTTTAACTACATGAGCGCTAAATGAAAATTCCTCCGAATTTTCAATTGTGAGCACATCATCTATCTTGTATATACTTATTTCTAGAGCTTCAATATCGATTTTTATATCATTGAAATCTATATACTCATTCTCCAATCTTATTATACACACCTTGCCTGATAATGCTTTCATTGAATCCCATGTAAATTTGTTGCTGTATCAATGTTTGGCACATAATAACCGTAATTGTGTTATGAAGCATTCTTTCAGCTCACATCCATAGCATCAGTCAACAATCCGTGATTTCATTTCATCCTTATTGAACCGTAATGTTATATCTTCATAGGGGAGCATTTGAGGATGTACATCGATGTAGGTTCTCAACGCACCCTAGCCTTCTTTGAGTAGAAAGTCTATTTTTCGATCTTCAAGTATCTTAAAATTTTCTCGAACACTTAAATTCTTCAAGTTTTCTTTAATATTTAAATTGTTCAATTGTATTACAATTTTTAACTTCCCAGGGGGAAGTTATAGTAATAGGTCCGATTTTGCGAATCGCTAATTTTGGCATATCTCCACGTTTTAAGGTCCCCAGAGTCGAATACGATCGTTTTCCAGTAGACGTCTGTGTGTGTGTATGTGCATATGTGCGTTCGTACGTTCGGAATTATTTTTCGCCTCGATTATCTCGAGAACAAAAAATGATATCGATGTGGGACCACTTGCATTCGACGCGTAATTACGTAACTTAGAACTGAAAAAGTTTTCAGGAAAATCGGTAGAGCCATTTTTTTTGCAGATCCAAAAAACTAGCAAAAATGGAAAATTACCTGAATTTTGCAATTTATAAATTATACCATTTTTTAGACAAAATTTCAAGATCATTGCAGAAATATGGATATTGAATGATTAAAAGGATAAGTGTCATATTTGTTGATCAGCGGATTGCTATGCATATGTAGCGGAAAAACTAGCGTTTGAACATAGTGTGGACTCGAAGCCATCTGGATATCATGGAAATTCATCAGAGAAGGGGGATTATATGTCGGTCTCATTCGATCCAACTGTGGAAATCACACCGCAACTGGTAGAAGTGGATCAATTAGTAGGTTTGATGTAGAAGAAAATGTACATGATTCTCTAACATATGCTTCAAAATATCAGTGCTCTGCAGTGGTCTGGGTACGACCCGAAAGGTCCACACGACCAACATCCCAGTGGAAAGAATAAAAAAACAATTTGAATAGAACCCGTTTCCATTTTTTATAGCAAATGGAATTGTTATAAACGGAATGAATCTGTTTTTATTCATTTGATATGGTTAGTTACTTTATTCCAGTGAAAGAAACAATTGTGCGTTAGAAGAATTCGAATGTACCTCATAGATCTTTTTTTTCATTATTTACAACGAATTTCATTGTTATACATGAAAAAAGTATGTTTTCATTTATGGTATACGGTTGGTAACATTTTTTTAGTAAGCGAAAAAATTATGCGTTAGTAGTACTCTTATATATAGAATGGATCCCCATTTTTATTGTTTATAACAATTTAAAACTTATTATTTAAATATTACTATGATCAATAATCACTTGTTAGTAACAATGTTCAATTGTTATGAACACAATTCCATATTATTGACAATTATTATTGACTATTATAGCGTCTTTAATGCTGTTTTCTCAATCCTGACACGAGTTTAAAATTCTTTCATTGCTAATTTTGTTTTTCGAAATTTTTTTTTTCCATGAAATACTGTCATCATATTTTCATACAAGTCTTCTAATCATTTAATATTTAAATTTTTTTTAAGATTTTAAAATTTTGCCTAGAAAATGGTATAATTTATAAATTGCAAAATTGAGGTCGTTTTCCATTTTTGCTAGTTTTTTGGTTCTGCAAAAAAAATGGCTTGACTGATTCCGTTGAAAATCTAATCAATTCTAAGCTACATAATTACGCGTCGAATGCAATTGGTTTCACATCGATATCATTTTTTGTTTTCGAGATAATCGAGGCAAAAAATATTCCCGAATGCATACACGCACATACGTACATACACACACACACAGACGTCTACTGGAAAACGATCGTATTCGACTCTGGGGACCTTAAAACGTGGAGATATGTCAAAATTCGGGATTCGCAAAATCGGACCCATTACTATAACTTCCCACTGGGAAGTTAATAAGCTTTTCAAATAATTCTAATAAATATCAATAATCGTGGTAAGCAGACAAGAAAATTACAATATGTAGACTAATGAGTCGTAATAAGCAGACTAATAAGTCGCAAAAGGCAGACTATAAAAGATTAAAACAATTATAAAAAAGTTGAAGTAATAAATGTTTGGATTAAAACGTATCACTGTTAATCAATACAATACAGCACTTAGTTTGTAAAATTTATTTATAGCTGAATTTTCTACACAAAAAAATTATGAATATGACATCACTTTATTGTTTAAGAATAAACAATTATAATTGATTTATTCAATTAAACAAAGAACCAACAATAAACTTAACTAAATTTATTTGTACATAAACTAAAGGTTGTTGCAGTCAAAGAAAACACTACTAAAATTAGCGATAATTTATCATTGAAAAGATTCTTAATTTTAATAATAAGTCTATTAACAGTAATAAATCAAGCAGAAAAAAAAACGTCTCGAATTATTCGAATCTATAATTGAAGACACTTAACAAATTATCCTATACACTTGTGTATTAAAGTATACATACACTAAATAAAAAAGATCAAATATGGAAAAATACTCTAGATTATTGAACTAAAGAATACTAAGGTACAGAGAAGTCCAAAAGAGCCAAATTCCGGTTTTCCGAACCAGTAGTACGCCCTCAGACAACGTGATGTCGCTAACAGTCCATTAAATAATGCGCCGATAATAGAAGATCAGCAGTAGTTGGCAGACCGACGATGGGTATGGACGCAAGTGGGAGCGTACATCATTTTTGACATAAAATAAGGAATAATTTTTTTCATGATTTTCAGGCAACAGGCAAGTGATTATTATAGTCAATAAATAGATAACATAGAAGATAATTTTTAAATTTTAACCATGAAGAATATAATAAGGAGGCCGAGCTCAGGGATAGGATTGTGGTACTAAAAGTAGAGTTGGTGGATAGTTCTCCTAAATTCTACGGGCAGCGCTGATGTCAAGAAGCGTTAGAAAAATTAAAACAAGGGGGAGAATGGGAGAAGAGAGAGGGATAAGGAAATTAAAGCGCTACAGTAGTAGATCCGCCTACATCAGTTGAGGCCAGACAGCCTAGAAAAGGAGAATTCTGTGCTTATCGTCCCCGGAAACGACATAACGTTGAAATCTTTATAGATTACATTAAAAAAATACCGAAAAAAAGAAAAATGTACAACGTCTACTGAGAAACAGCAGTAAAACGTCGATAGGTATTTAATGACGAGCTTTATCAAAGATTGAAATTGTCTGACTACTTTGAATTCTTTTAGAGGGAGACAGAAGCCTTGGTACTGTTTGTACCTTTTTCTGTACATGGACATGAGACGCTCTCATTAATGAATTAATTGCCCTTTAATAAAAAACATGTAAAACAGTTTTTCAACAACTGTTAATGATCTTTAATGCTGTCCGATTAAAATAATTTAAAACCGTAAATCGATATCAGGCAATTATAAGAGCATCAATTTTAAAGAAGAAGGTACAGGAAACATGATTTTTGTACCGTCTAAAATCTGTAATTGTCTTTAATATCAATTTTAAGGAGAAAAATTGGCAGATTGATAGAGAGCAGTCTGATGTATAATCCTGTCCAACTAAATTGATTAAAAACCGTAAATCGACCTCGCGGGCACTTATGAGTACTTGGGCACTTGATCATTTTAATTGGACAGGATTATAGATCGGACTGTTTCGTATTAGTCTGCTAATTTTTATTCCTTAATATTGATATTGAAAAAAGTTACAGATTTTAGACGGTACAAGAAGCATGGTTTCTGTACCTTCATCTCTAAAATTGATGGTGTCATAATTGCCCGCGAGGTCGATTCACGGTTCGAATGATTTTAATCGGAAAGGATCATAGATCAGACTGTTCTCTATTAGTCTGCCAGTTTTTGTTCCTACAGCTCTTCAATAGACGATTATTGTTAACTAAATTGATGAGTTGAGAATTTTTTTTAAAGAGTGTCTGCTTCAAAAGTACAGCAAGACGGAATAGCTGGACGCTAAAAGGTCAAAGCAGTGCTCGCTAACTGTCCCTCTAGATATTCAAAATAGTCATAGAAATGTATTTCTTTTTTTTATTAACAACTACAAATGTTCAATAGTCGAGTATTGTTAATTTAATTGATGAGTTGGGAATTTTTTCTTGAAAGCGTCTCCTTTAAAAAGACAGCGAGACGAAAAGCTGGACGCCAAAAGGTCAAATCAGCGTTTGCTAACTGTCCCTTCCGATATTCAACATAGTCATTAAAATTTTATATTTTTTTTTATTGATGTTCGCAATCGTCAATTTCTTGTTTTTCTTAAATTACTTTTCTGAACAATTTTTTTTTCTACGCAGGGAGTTGATTTCAGATTATTTTGTATTAAATACAATTCTATTAGTTTTTTATTTTGCTTCAATTTTGGTCCCTCAGAGGAAACCACTTTCTGTCTTCATGCTCCTCCTCCTCTCAATTATGATGCTTTGCCTTATATGCCCTCTTTTCTTTTTTATTTCGACGCTCCCTGATGCCTGCGCCGCTTGTTGCGTTTCTGTGTACTACCCTACAACTCTACTTTTTGATACTTATTTTGCCTACTTCCTCAATGTCAGTGCGGCCTCCTTATTATATTCTCCATGATTTTAACAATGAGAAGATTTTAGAAATACGATTGCATATAATTGCAATTCTAGTTTCATAATTATAAATAATAAACAACAATAATAATAATTTGCAGAAAGTTCTGGCACTTTGCCAGTAAGCTACATTCCCACTCTCTGTACTCGAGCCTAAAACTTATGAGTTATGAACATAAGTTGATAGAGTGTCATGCTAGTAGCTCTGTAGTTAAAGCACCGGACTCCCATTTTGCCGAGCCGGGTTCGATATCGATCATGGGAAAATTTTTTTTCCCCTTTTTTGTATTTTAAATTGCACATTAATGCGATTTGCACGTATTGAGATTACGAATGAACGAATTTAGAATTCTTTTCATTGAAAGTTTGTTCACGTCATTTCAAGACAACTGATTATTTGTTACTAGGTAATTTTTATTCGTTTACGTTATTGTAATTTTTATTCTATTCATCGTTGATAATGAATCTTAGATATAATTACGTATTGTAGCTACTATTGGTCGGGGACGAACATATTTATAAAAAATGCAGTGCCTACTCCCAATTTACCGGTATTCATTATAACTAAAAAAAACTGAAAACAGAGCAAGAAATTGACAGAAGTATGAGGAAGAAAATAAGGGAGAAAAAACTGTATCAAAGCAAACTTGAAAAAAATGATTTGTTAATTGATATTGATTCTAATAATTCTACAATCCCAGTTAAACTTGATGTAACCAATAATAATGATAGAAATACTGATGGATCTAAATTAGAAAATAGTACTGTAACGACTAAATTTTCTCAAGGCGAATCCCCAAGAAAATTTCCGCCCCAATATAAATACTTTTCTAAATTCTATGGCCCAGGATTCTATGGCGGATACGTTACAAAGTAAATTCTCTAGACACAAATTAAAATCCAATTTCAACTTTATTATATAAACAATTTACAACATATATTTATTATATTCTAGATTTCCAATTGTACAGCTTTACAAAATAAACTTTAACTTAGGTGCCGTTATACTCGAGAGAGAGACTTGCTATCATAAAATCCCACCCAAAAGTGTCTACCCCTTAACCTAACCCCTAGGTGGCCGGGCTACAACCCAGACCGGGATACTCTGAGAGCTAACAACTCTCAGAGGGAAGGCTACAACTTTGCCTCGGTAATCGACGAGCTCCAACTCGTCGATGAAGAGCTAACAACTCTTCGAGGGAAGGCTTCAACCTTGCCTCAATAGCTGACGAGCTACAACTCGTCAGCGAGGAGCTACAACTCCTACACGGTCCAAGATCGTGAGCTACAACTCTGTATTGTACAACGTGAGCTACAACTCTCGTCGGTCTCGTCAGTCTAGTACCTCGGAGACAAGTAAAGTGACGATCTCCGCAAAATCCAGCTCTTTTATACTGTTTAGCTCCGCCCACTTTGCTATCCCTCACCACTATTGTGGTGAGTTGCGTGGGGAAGTCGTCATGGCGACAAGATCATCACAATATCTCTCTCTCTCTCTCTCAGATCTATTACGTTTCTTATGACCCTCTCTCTCTAATACCTGGTTTTAATAGGCTTCCTCGATAATTTAAATTTCGCGCTATTTCTCATGGGTCGATAAAATGATTTTACTCATTATCGATTCATCAGACCAATTAATTTTCTATAATATCGGCCTTAAAAATGTAACTTCGTTACAGTACTGTAAATTTAATTATTAATACATCTTTTGCAAATGTAAATGAAGAGATTGTAAAAAATTGTTTAATTGATATTGGAGTACAAGTAACTAAGAGCAATAAATGAGGTAATAGATTAATGTAAATGTGGATGCAATTATTCCGAGTATCCCAACCCTCTAGGTACATGAGTTGCATGCGTTTTCAGGATCTCAAGGGAGTGAAGAGAATTGGTGTCTCAGAAGCCGAAGCAATACTCGGATAACATATACTACAGGATTCTCACGTCGTCATTGACCTTGAGAACGAGTCTATTAATTCTATCGTTACTATTCAACTCAATATCGTTCATTATTCCGTCGATCAGCATTCCCTACAAGCAGCAGAGAAGGTAAGTAAGAGCAAGATCACGTATTTTCACAGCACCAGAGTCATATTAGCATACATAGCAGGGGACAACCAGCCCGAGTACCCTGGTTAAAGAAAATCGTCGAGATCTTAGAAAAGAAGGAGAAACATCTAGTAGTTATCATACCCTAAAGACACGAATAAGAAAGTAAAAGAACAAAACATCTCTTTTCATATTTTGGCGCGATCGCTAATGTTCCCGTTAAAATATCTCAATATTAAGCCTACAGTATTATTCATTAATATTTCATTTGAGCAATATGTAATTTGAAAAAAAACTTGTAGACATTATAACATAAAAATGAGAAATATATAATATATAAAATAAGTATACAGTATTTTTATAGTTAAAATAAATGAGTAGTTAAAGTACACTAAGAAAAAAATTTCGTTTAATGAAAGAATTTTTTATTCAATCAATAAAAGAAACTCGGAATATCCTCAAGATAATATTTTATTCAGACTAATAGTCGTGTTATCGAAAATACATTTTGTCATTTGTTTTAATGTTGTGACAAGTTTGAAAACAAATTTTCAAGGTTACGACAAGAATGAAAACAAAAGACATTTTATTCATTTAAGTAAATAAAATGATTTCAATCAAATATTCATAATTTTGAAGGAATATTTTATTGCGACTCTCTGAAATTTTGATGTTAATGATCGAATGAAATATTTTTTGTATGGAGTAAATTTTTTTCTCAGTGTACTACACCATTCTTATAAATTAAGCACTAATACATCATTAAGTGAGGAACCTGATGGAGCTTGTCTTGCAGCATTCATTATTCTACTCCAGTTATCACGATCAAGAGTACAATTGCTACCCTCAAATCTAATTGCAGATCCCCGAATTGAATATTCAGTCAGTGCACATGGCTGTAAAGCTGTTGATCCATTCGCTAGACATGTCGCAAATCGTTGTTAGAAAAAAAACAATGTTGAGACGATATACTTCAGCCCGATAGTTGTCCATTGAAAGCGAACATGAATGTAGGTGAATGTACTATTCACTAAACTACAGTAAGTTCTTATACCACCTGCCTGACATGAACATAAATTGTACAGCTTCATCACATGCATTCTATGAAAAAAATTATTTATGAACTTTATTCTATTAAGCATACATAATTATTAATGAATCATTCGATTTTAACAATTTTATGAATATTAAAAGCTGGATTTGATATAAGAAAGAATTACAGATTATAGTTGGAGAGTACCAACTTGAGAGAACGCGAAATGTCCAACTTTCAGATATGGAATAAAAATAGAAAAATTTTTTTCAGAAAACTTTTAACTTTTGAGTCGAATATCTTTTTAATGAAAGATCATCATCTATGCAGCAAACAAAAGCCGATGAATGATTCATACGGTGAATGTAAGCATAATTTGCTTGTATATCACATAATTTTCGAGTAAATAAAGAAACGAAGATTGCGGGGAAGATTGAAATATGAAGTTTTCTATATAAGAGTGTCTGCTCGTCGTGCAACATGACAGACAGAGATAGAGTGCTAAAAGAAGGAGAGGGCAAAAGTGGGGCGTGACATGGTGCGAGTAACAAGCAGTTACACTTGATTACGCGTTGGAAGAACTCTCATATATAGCATAGATGCTGTTTTCAATGTTTATAATAAATTTATTTATTATAAACACAAGAAATAAGTTTCTATGCATTTTATGTGGTTTGTAACTCTATTTTAGTACAGGTAAAAATTACGCGTTGGAAGACTCCTAATATGCAGCATAAATTCCGTTTTTCATTGGTTATAACAAATTGAATCATTATAAATAATTTACATGAACAAAACGTAGCCTATTTCCTTCTTAACAACCTTCTCAACGTGCCTGCAATGTTTGGTTGCAATTGGATTAGTTGTTTTTTTACGCGTGTAAAGTGCATTAAATTATAATACGATATTGTTACAATTAACATTAATGATTAATTAATCATCAAACGAAATATATTTATACTTTATTATATACCTGTATGTGAACTTCACAATTATAAAAAAAACTATTTCCATCAGACTATAATCTAATTTTATTATACAATAGTTTTATTGTAATAAATAATCATATGTATTCACATTGAATAATTGAAAGATAACTCAAAGATAAAAACTTTAATAATTTAAAAAATACTTTAAAAAAATTTACTTGTCTCATAAATAATGTTAATTAAGTTTTTTGACATATTTCACTCTTCGAATAAAATTGTCAACTGCCATGTTATTCTTAATTCGTTTCTGAAATATTACGTATTCCAAATATTTTTAAATATCAGAATATATTAGAGAGTGATAGTCTGTGTGCCATACGAAATATGTAGCAACCAAACCTAACACTCACAACCTAACACATTTTTTATGTAGAGACATTGTCTGAATCATTCTCCTAAATGTGTTAATATAGCTAAGTGTCAAATGTGCTTTGCTGTGTGTGCATCAGATGACTTAATACGCCATGTAGTTCGTTACCATAGAATAGACATGAATTTTTTGGTTAAATGCAATTATGATGGTTGTGGAGCAACTTTCCAAAATGGAAAACATTTCAGTAACATTTGTGGCGAAATCACTTTGAACATGGAACTGAAAATATTGAACTTGAAGTTCATTTGCGAAATGATGATAACGATGGTGATATTATAGAAGGTAAGTCTGAGTTACTTAAAATTCAAATATCCTATTATGTTTATTCTTGTAAAATACACAAAACACGTTTTAACGTAACTACAGATTATTAAAATTTTAAAGTTCTTTTATCATATATATATTCACTTATTGAGTAATTAATCGATATTTATACAGATCAATTTCAAATATCAGGAGAAGAAACTCTTTCATAGTATGCAACTAAATTCATATTAAACATTAAGAATGAATGCACAGGAAGAAAAAGTCTGTAAAGGATCTCTGTCCTTTTATGCAGGAGATACGCCAGCTTCTGCTTTCTTAGGAGGATTTAAGCTATCCGTTACAGCATATCGTTTTTGTCGTCATTGCATAATAACTACAGACGATTGGAAAAATAGATTTTTAGAACGACAATGTTCTTTATGAAATAAGCTCGATCATGATCGTCATGTTGCAGTTATTGATGATCCGAATATTCCTAGAAGAAATCTGAAATTTTCGCAGAAAAGATTCGGAGTTAATAATTTATTTAAGTCCACTATTAAATATTTTAGACTTTGATATTACTCAAAGTTTACCTCCAGATGTAATGCACATTATGATTGAGTGTATTGTAGAAGTAGCAAGTAGGCAACTATTGCATTATTGAATTGTTGAAAGGCATGTTTTTTCTATAAATGATTTCAATTTATGGAGGACTCATTTCAATTGTTGGGGTCTTTTTAAACGCGATACACTACTATTGTCTTAAGAAAGCATTTAGCTTCGAATAGCACACTCCGTCAACAATTGTGTAAGGAATATTGACGATAATCTGATTCTTAACAGGCTGTGGTCATATATACGTTTGTTACAGATATTAGATGTATGTTTAACATATGAAATAAGAGGAACTTTAATAGATTTATTGACTCTTATGATCAAACTTTACATAAGAAACTTTAATGTTATATATCCAGATTGTCTAATTCCTAAAATACATTTTTTCCTTCACATCCCAAGATTTATTCGATTACTAGGCCAAACACGTCAACAATCGTGCTTTCGGTTTGAAAATGCACATGCCTACTTCAAATCATTAGTGCCTCTTGTCAATAATTTAAAAAATATGGCATATATTTGTGCTTACAGGCATCAAGCTACACTATGTAGTAACTGAGCATTATTTCCCGGTACTCGTACAAAATATTTATACTAAGGTCATAAAGTTTATGCTAGTGTTACAGTCCTATAAAACAATTTATCAAATGATCACTTATTTCACTTTCTCATACTCGAAGAAAGTCGACGCAATTTTGTATTATTACGTACACTTAAATTTTAAATGTATGGTACAGAATTTAAACCAAATTTCATAATATTTTTAGAATGCAATGATAATCGATTATCCTTATTCGGTCGAATCAAATAAATTTTTGCCATCTCTGACAATATTTATTTTGTATATTAGTATTTATATAAATTTTTTTTTTGATGATAGACTGGACGCGTATTGTATACAAAAACCTTAAATCTACAAAATATAATAGCTTACAGTAATTTGATGTTTCTACATCCATTAATCATGTCAAAACACAATTTTATAATTACGTACGTTCACTAAATCATAAAAAACATGAATTTTATGGTTAATTATGTATAATCATTTTTATATGATTCGTACTCACAATTAAAACAAAAAAAAATAATAAAGCATTTAGAGTAATTAATTATTTGTTGAAATTTTCCTTTGAATTTGATGTGTCATCCTTTTATGTGCATGAATTCAGTAAAATGTGTGAAATAAGACATTATATTTAATTTTAACACGTTTAAAGCGTAAAACAATACAACGTTACCATTTCTACAGCGTGTAAAAATATTTAACGCTCCATATGTGTGACTTTTACTTACATAAATTCTTATCAGTTTGCAGTGTAGAAATGCATATATTTAAAAATTAAATCAACTTATGTTTCACATAATTTACTTTTAAAAATAATCCATAAGTAAATAATATTGTCTATATTTTCGATAAGTATTAACGAAAGAACTATACAAACCATTCATTCGCCCAGTTTACAGAGTGGGAGTATACTTATATATATATATCGTAGAGAAATCTTGGCCACGCGAGAGAAAGATTTGCGTCAAATGGCATTTAGATAAGAGTGACAAAGAAAAGGCTCAAAACCAAACTGAAATGTTTGGAAAACGGAATTAGGGGTGTGGCCTATTTTGTATTTCGATAAACACTTAATTAATGAAACTGATTTTGGATTCAAATGAGAGCTAATAGTTATTATTGATTGTATTTCGAAAATTATCCCGTAATTCTGATTAGTTATCAAGATATTTACAATTAAACATTACGTCATGACGTCACGCGTGAACTTTTCAGCGTAAAGTAGTATGTGACTCGGCTCTTTAAATGTAAGCCGCGAGAGCGCGTTAGTTTGACGAGAAGCAATAGTTGGATGGGGCAAAAAGTGCAAGTAGATAAGTGTAGCCAGTTCTGGATCACTCTGCAATACTTTGACGATTAGTTACCGACTTACCGATCGTGATAAGTTATCGACAGTGATAATATCGATGACCGACCGTGATAACTTAAGTTATCTTTGGCGATAATAGCGATTGCGATACCTTTCTGGCGATAAATTATCGGCAGCGATTGATTGGGATTCTTTTTTTACCGACCTCGATAAATTATTTCCAATGATAATACCGATTTTTTACCAACTGCGATCAAAATTTCACCATCAGCAAAAATAACTGATTTTCAAAGTTTTGTAAATGTATTAATATTCTCTTGAATTTGCGCTACTGACTATCGGGTTTTTCTGAAAATAAATGAACGAAAACAGTAATCTTTTTTGTGTACACAATTTATTTATAGCAAAAAAAAATTTGATGAATACATGAATAATAGAATCATAATTCTATAATATACATATTTTTTACAATATTTTCTGTTAGTTTTCTCATTTGTGCACTTAAAGGTTTATACTCTATTATTCGATCATGTAACATCGAACAGTAGGCTGATGTGTTAGCAGGAAAAGCTTTTGATGATTTAAATTTCAGTCGAACATCAACTGGTCCTGATTTCAAGGATACATTTCGTTTAGAGCAATCAATTACAACGAGTGGTGCTATATCTATAAATTTTTTTCTCGTGAGTAGAGGTTCTGCTTCTTTATCATGATATGATGTTTGAAAATCTTTATACATATCATATAATAAGGCAAATTGATTGTAACTTATGACACGATTCATGGTGCCATACGGATAGCATTGTAAATTAAGGAAAAGTTTTACATCCCTTAAATCACAATGATCGAAATGACTTGCATCTTTTGTAGCATCATTTTTGCGTGCAGTTTGAAATCCTAATATAACATAGCAGGGTTATTCCAATTGAGTTGATGTTTTTACGATCCATACGTATTTGTTTGCCAAAACTGTCATAATATATGACTTTATTACCACGTTTTTTACATGTCACCCAATGTGTTCCAGGTCCAGTTTTATCATCGAGATTACTAATTGCTGATTCATTTTTCCACAGTGTAGATTTTAGAAGGTCAATTCGCATAAAAATACCACGAAAAAAGGGTATTTTCATGATTTTTGCATATTTTTGAAGTTCAATATCAGTCAGTGCACGATGGGGTAAATTTGAAAGTTTTTCTTTTTTGCCGGTTTTAAATACAATCCTTATCCTCACTTGTGCGGTATTAGACGTAGACCTCTACCCGAAGCTATTGCTTCCATTGTCTCGTTATGTCGTTAAGCTTCTTCTAATTGACGTTTGGCGTCAACTGCACTTCAACCTGCAAATAGAATTCTTTCCTTTCCAACCCATTCCCAGTTTTGATTTAATTTTCATGACCTTGGAAATTCGTTTCACAGATTTTTCCGCAAGTATTCTATCAGCTGCGTTTCTACCTTCAATGTTATCTTGATTTTGCAAATATGCAATATCGTTTTCTTCACAAATAGCGTCCAATAGGTCGATTCCTGGATCTCCACGTGCTAATCTCTCCTCCAATTTAGTTCCTGGACCACAAAAATGATATCCTGGCATATGAAGTTCAAATAGCAATTTGGTTATAAGTGTGTTAACAATACCAGCACCTCGTTTTTTGATACGTCTTCGCACTATCATTGTTCAAGAACGACTAACTCAACACCTATAAAAGATGTAAATTTATAGCTAGAATGTCATTCTACATCAAGATGAGGTTCAATCAACAAGACATTAAGTTGCCTGTAATTAACTTTGACCTATCATGAGACGCAAATATCAAACGTCACGGACAACTTTTACCAAATAGTGTCCGTGGTGTTATTTGTGGTCCATCAAATTGTGAAAAGACAAATACTCTTTTAGCATTTATTGTATATCCAAATGGCCTACGATTTTAAAATATTCATTCGTATTCAAAATCATTCAACCAACCTAAATATCAGCTTTTAAAAAAAATAATTGAACCAATTAAAGGTATTAAATTTTATGCTTTCAATGAGCATGAGGAAGTGGTAAAACCGGATGAAGCAAAACCCAACTCAATTATGATTTTCGATGACGTAGCATGCGAAAAACAAGAGAATATGCGAACCTATTTTTGTATGGGACGACATAGAGATATTGACTGCTTCTATCTTTGTCAAACTTATTCACGAATTCTTAAACATTCGGTGCGTGATAATACAAGCTTTCTTGTACTTTTCAGGCAAGATGACATGAATCGAAAACACATTTACGATGATCATGTAAATACTGACATGACTTATTATCATTTTCGAGATATATGTTCAATGTGCTAGAATAATGATAAATATGGTAATTGATGAAGACAGTGATTTTCATAATGGGCGATATAGAAAAGGATTTAATTGCTTCATAAGTATAAATTCATCGTGAATACATTGAATTGTACATTATGTATGTGATTGTCAAAGTGTCAACATGAAAACTACGAAGCTGCAACAAGAAAAAAAAATATTGCATCAAATAGCGAAAGCTAGTGATGCAATACGCTAAAAGCATAAGTTGATTAATTATTCCTAAATCGAGACATTGTTTCAAATTTCTGTAGTGAATCACATATTCAAGTTTAGGTAATAATGTCGTCATAAGTTTGCTGCTATTACTGTTTGGAGGTTCACGGTGTTCAGGACACAATGGCGAATCTTTATGATGTTCGTGTAAGATTTTTGGATACTCTAATCAACCTCGAAAATGTAACCAACTGGAAATTCATTGGAGATATTTTTAATTATTTCACAGATAATAGAAATATTGATGTCATCTTTTACCCATTCAAATAATCTAGTTGGTAGGTACTCACTCATTGCTGCTCCATACAAATTATTTACATCAAAATACATCAGATATGATATATTTTCATTGGGGTTATAATCATTACACATATACGGGTTATTTGCTTTTGCATTTCTAATTGAACACTGTGCCACTCCTCCTCTAATACCCTTTTCTATGAAATTAAGCATTTCCACATTGTTCAAGAGTTAGAGCTCATTTCTGTATATTTCAACATAGCATCAAAAGCTAATCCAGGTGCAGTGTAGTAATGTAACGGATCAAGCTCATAAGTAGAGATACAACTTTGTCTAAAATTTTGAAAAATGTTTGTTATCAAGAGAACGTCTGTTTTTAAATATAAATCTGAATATTCACCGAGGGTATTCAGTTGAAATTGATCCTAAACGCGGCGTGCATGTTGGTAAGCATCATCGGAAATGTCCGAATCATTGAGTTTCGAATAGATTTTGTTTTGTTAGGTAGTTGTCGTTCGTCAAGTTTTTCCCAACTGTCAATATATTCATATAGGAAAACACCTTTACGAGTTACTAACTGAAATTTATCTGGCTCGGGATAGAAACTTTTGGTAATTGTTTTGCGTTATTATCCAAAAATGATGCAAGTTTCTCAATACTACTGCTCATGAATCGGAAAGAATCAATAAATCCAATTTAACAGCTATTTCTTTTTTCCTTTTTTCGTGGGAAATTCTCTAATCAACTGTTCTTGTAAATGCTATGTATTTTTCTTTATCGATAGGTAATAATTCCATATAACCATTAAATGATGTAGGTAATGATTTAATAAAAAAATGTAAGTCACATCCTGACAGGTTATGAAAAATGACTGGAATTATGCATGAATTTTGATAATTTGAATTACAATTAACATGAGCAGCGCCTCGATAATCGCCTGTAGAGTGACAGTGATCATGTACTTTCGTTTCACTACGTAAAAATGGTTTATTACAAATGTGACAGATTTTCGCGTTACGAAAATCGTTTAGCTGTTGGGATGTTAATGGTTTTATTGGTACTACGTTTTCTAGGTAAGTTTTGACAGTTTCTGCCATTTTTTTTAGCACAGTCATGAACCAGTTTATACAATTAACGTCACGTTTAAGATTAAAACGACACTTTGAATTGTCATATGTACAGTGTATATAATAGGCTACACCACATGGAATATGCTTTCAATTACCTTCATTATTAGGTTCAAGAATACTCTCAAGATCAGCATAGATAGCAAATGGCACAGGCTCTTTAAAATTAAAATTTTTTAATTTTATTTTAACACTTTTTTCCGGAAGTGTAATTCGCGTATCGTTCATATTGATACAATCTTTTTGATGATTTTTCTATCTTAAAGTGACTTAAACATCTATCACATAAGAATAGTTTGTGTGCATTTTTAGAAATTTGATTTCCAACTAATCTTAAAAGATCCTTTATCAGACAAAAATGAAAAACTGGATTAATATTACTTTCATCACCTATTTCTTCTCTACATTGTACCGTTAACAGGTGAATACAAGGCTCATCTACTTTATAATATTTATTTAAATATGACAGAATAATTTTACAATTATTATCTAAACCATACACATTTATTGCTAAATCGTTGAGTTTTTCAAATTTTGGAACATCATGTAAGGTTGTGGGAGAGTCGATACCCTCACATTTTAACACACTTTTGTAATCAGGATATGAACTTGTTCCTATTGTATTTACAAAAACAGGATAAAGAGCTGCAGTAACAGCCCGAAAGAAACAACATTGATCGTTGTTTTTAATGTTTAGTACTGCTTCTTTTTGTTGTATAAATTTTGGTAGAGGTATAAATCTCGTTCTTGAAAATCCTCGACTTTTGTTAGTCGTTTGTCAACAACATTATCCAGAAAATGTTTCTTTATGTCTGTTGACGGCAAAATTGCTCCATTTCTTACATTAAAGTACTCAATTTCTATAAATGTTCCATCATTTGTTTGATTACTTAATTTACAAGCAAGGACAAAGTTCACTTTTAAATTTCCCTGACTTGTCACTATATTTCTCAACTTTTCGGTAATCAGCTTTTCAGCGTCCAATAAGAAGTCTCATAAATTTAAATGTTGCAAGTTAATGACAACACTAGCGCGAATTCGATTTCTGAAAACATTTTCTAAATCTTTCCACCGAAATAATTGTTTTGTTGATTGAAGGCTTCCTCCAACGACTAAATGATTTACGAATTTTTTATGTAATGTTGCGAGTGCTGCAATTATCGATTGAATTCATTGTTTTTCACCAACCGATAAACCACTCGATTGCAAATGCCTGTTTGATGTAGTAATATTGTTACTGTAATTCGCACCCAATTATCAATGATTTCACCAGATTCACGATTTAAAGATGGTAGAAAAGCATAAGCCTCCTCCATCATTTTAATTAAATCAAAATAATAGTTCAGTGCACTCATTTTTGACTATACTAGACAAACTTCAGAATTACAATGATGGAAAAGCGTATTTAGAAGATTTATATAAGATTTGAATGACCTTGTAATGAGTGCCATAATCCAAATTAAATAACGATTTTCTTAAAATGTAGAGAGTGGAAATATTCAAGTAAAAAGAACAATAATTTCGAATTTTTTCATTTTTTATTTATTGTATTCATTATTTTTGTGACATGGAAATTTTTTAGATTACATTGATTATCGTGAGATTTCGTTTCATCAATTGTATCCATTATATATTTTTTTTTTTTGACACGTGAAATTTTAGATTACATTTCATCATCAACTATGAATTCAAAAGAATTGTTAGCTCCATCATGGTACAACAATGATAATCTGTTGTCAGCGGCCAACTCAACCAATTTTTCAAATTCTTTATGATTTTCCAAAATTTTCACTGTTCTCGGAGGTAAAAATATCATGTAGCTATTTTTAACTGCTACCACAACTTTTGTTCCATACACAGTTTAAAGTTCTTCCAGACCAGTAATTTTTTACGTTTTAGAGGGTTTTCATATATCCATCCCTGATTGGTAAGTATGTCTCACACTTGGCAATTTTATTTACTCTTGATAAATCCATTCTTACTGTTTGAATTATGTATCACAACGTATTTCTTACAGTTTTGATCAGTGGTTTTAAACATGACTTGCATGGGTATAAATACAATTCATCCCCTCCAAACAAAGATTCCAGAATGTTTCAATTTTTGATGCAATCATAAATTGAAACATGCGTATAAAACGTTTACATGATGTTTCATCATTCCCCGCTGAAAACTTTCAGAACATGTCAAGGCTGTGAATCATCCCTGATATCATGTGATTTTTGTGCTTGATTTTCCAAGAAAAATTTGTTTCGGAATACATCGACGATATTTGGGATAAATTACCGAAACATTTACAACTTGATAGAGATATCTTATTGCATCGTTACAAACATTACGTGCCATTAGATCGTACGAGAACGTTAGGAATTAATTGTATATATTGTAAAAGAAAAAAACATTTATTCAAATACATAAAATAAAATGTATAGTCTTGATTTTTGAATCAAAATTCTTTCTCAAGATAAACAATCTTATTATTATTGTTAAAAAAGTCATTTAAACGTAAAGAATCACAAATCGTAGTTCAAAAAATATAAAATAAAAAAAGATAATAATTTTTCGTTTCAATAATTATCTTACATTAAAAATACGTTTAGTTATGATTACTCATACAGTAAATGAAACATTACAATCGATTATTCATAATATATATTATGTCTTACTTCAATAAGTAACAGAGAATGAGAGTATAAACAAAGTGAAAAAGAGATAAGGATGAGGAAAATATGATGCAGTCGACCGACTGAGTCAAACGTTAACGTTTCTAAATGAAATAAAATAAGTCGATTATTTTTCGACACATGGCCATTTCAACTTTTGCATGAATCTCAGCTTCTGAGCGGAGAATAAAAGTATAGATAAAGTGAGGAAGCGGTGGTAGAGCGAAAAAAAAATAAGATAGCGGAGGCATGAGCGACAAAGAAAACACGTCCACTAATTCTCATGGCGCTTTAGGATCATTGGGAAGAGACGGGAGGGATAGAAGGCGCTACCCGCACACTTTGTGGCGTGACGGCTACCTGCCTAACGTTCCCCGGTAACGTCATATGGTTTTGGATAGAAGGAGATATCTCCGTCGTGCCACCACCTCCAAACCAGGAAATCCAAGCCACTGTCGAAGACAGTGATAGTGAGGTAGAAGTTCTACCTCCTTCTCAAGCGACTGTGTCATCGGAGGATAGTGGGGTAGAATTTCTACTTCCTTCACCTCCAACAATTGACGACGACGATAACTATGATGATGATTCCATTGACTATGATGATGGTTATGATACTGTAAGTCTTGTTTTATGATTAGTTTTTCTAGTTTTACTTATATGAAAGAAGTTATTAAAGAAAATAATTTTGTTTCTTGCAGGTAGATTAATGCTACTTGGGAAACATCATTTTTGGGGATCATTATTTTTTTTATAAAAACAAAAAATATGTTATAATTTTTTTTTTTTTATAAAAAAATGAACTTAAAAGAGAAATTTTTCTCTTTAAATTTCACAGGATATTTATACCGATGCTTTGCTACACAAAATCACGTTCGATTTACAAATAGATTGTCCTTCGTATGGAGCTTTCTTTTCTGTAATTCTATCGATGTTATGATCGAACGAGAATAATATTTCTTTGAAATGACGTCACATAGAACTATCAGATTACGTTGAAGGATAATTTTTATTTCTCCATGTGTGGTGATGTTTTAAAGCTATAAAATGATTCTTGGAAGTGACATCACTTGAAAAACAACTATGAGAATTTAGTGACGTTTAAGGGTAGTATTTCATATAAATAAACAACTGGTTGCACTGCACTTGTAAAAGTAACTAACTGCAGATCAATTCAACGCCATTCAGCCGAAAATAGGCAATGAAACCTGCAGTCGGTAAGCTGCCAACTCTGGCGGTACATTAGTGACTCGGTCGATATGGTAGAATATCTTAAGGCCTCCTTATTTTTTTACTGCCAGTAGTAACTCTTTGTGTGTTGTTGTCAGTTTATATGGTCACGGCAGTGATAGCAGTGTTTTTCGTGATTCATTGTTCGGTCAACGATTTCGTTGTCAAGAGATTGATTTTTTCCATCCATAACCTATTAGAATCGGTCGACCATCATTGCCATACGTCCTCGTCGCTAACAAAGCCTTTTAACTCAGCGATTCTTTAGTTCAACGGTAGTACCTTCATAGAAGTTCAATCTCCTGGTAAAGGAGATTTAAATAATAAAAGAAGAATCAATAAATATCGTTTGAGCCTCGTTAGTCAAACCATTGAAAGTAAATTTAACATATTAGCATGTCGATGACGCATATTACACCGGCTTATCGTTTTCAATATTGGTACTTGTGAAAATGATTGTTTTAGCAACATTTTGTTGGAATAATTGACATCAAAATCAAGATAAGGATGAAGAGTACATGCCTCTATATGTAAGTATTAGTCTTGATGAAGAAATTCTTGGTTCGAAGCTAGAACAATAATGATAGTACTGTTGCTCCATTAGATATAAGAAATGAATTCTGACAATACTTTTTCGTGCAGGCGTTTTACCTTCAACTTCGATACAAGCTCTCTGTTTGCCTAATTAAAGGCATCTTTTTCCATTTTCGCTCTTCAAACAGCCTTGAAATCAGCAAAGGGCAGCAACACCTGGAAATCCCTTTATTACATTAACGTCTTTATTAAAGCTAGAGCTTCGCTGAGTAAATTGACACCAACGTTATCGTTTGCTATTTAAATATGACCCCATCGTTTCTTCTTACTACTGCGAAAAGTACAAACGGATAATCTTTTATTTTTAATCCATCAGTGAAATATCACTCTATTTTTTCCAACCGTAATAGCAACATCCTTTTGAGAGATCAGCAACTCGTTAAGGATAGGAATGAGCTGATGACTATTGTCGGTGAACACTTTGGAGACATAATTTCTACCTAAATTCTAGAACCGGTCCCCCAATCTTGGTTCATAAACTTCTGCCAACATGACATTAACTAGAGTAGAGGTTCAATACCCAAACTCCAATCTTATGGCTTTATACTGAATTCTATTCAGCATATCCACGTATTTATCTGACAGATTACACCACAAAAAGAAGGGTGGGCCTCGAACTGCACAAATTACTTTATGACAGGGGCCATAAAACACCCGCGGCATAGGCTTTTTTATTTTATATCTTGTCGTTAAAAAAAAGGCCCCCCAGGCTGTCCGTAGACCTCGTCAATTCAGGTGAACAAGCTTCGTTCCTTCAGCCAGCAGGAGTTCTAGTCAAGACTTTGATGCCAAGTACTTGTACGTTAATAGATTTAAACCGCCTACATGATATTGTAAAATATTTGTATGTCGCCATGTAATGACTATTAGACTAAAGACAGTTTGTTAAGTTAACGGATACTTTCATTTTAATTGATTGCTGTCATTTTTTAATAAACTTTTCCTTTATTAATTTATTTTCCGAAGTTGTTATTTGGTCTTATTTTACAATATCATCATTGGTTCTAATGCATGTGCCAGCTTGCTCTTCTGCCCACATGGAAAACTTACCTCAGGCAAAAAATTTTATTTAAACATTGTATTATACGATATATACAGAAAATTTACAGACTTATTTTTTCAAACCACTTCAAAATCTGGTTAAATGATGTATTTTTTTCAGGATCATTTTTGACGGGGATTATTGTATTGAAACCTTAGCTAAATCGACGGTGACCACTTCGCAAGGTTTCCTCGTGAGTATTTCCAAATAATTTGGGCACTTAAACCACGCAGCTTCAAATAAGTTTACGGTGCTGGACGAAGACAACCTGTTATTATCAATTTGGAGTGTCTAATTGTATCTCAATCCCTTTTTCGGTATCTTGACTATATTTTAATTCGTGCTCTTGTCGTTTCTAAAGAGTCCTCAATGTTGATTCTAATCGGAAGAGTACAAAGATCTTTCTAATATCTATGGTAAGTATTCAGGTTGTCCATGACGAGAAAGTGGCCGTTAAATTGCAAAAAGAATTGTTTCCACTCCATTCCAGATACAAGGCAGCTTGAAGATCGGTAACAAGACACAATAAGCATACTCTCTCCCTCAAGGTGCAAGCTAATCTCACTAACTTCTAACTTACCATTTCAGTCATATAAATCACTAATTACTTTATATCCATACTCATTTCGTACCAAGATGGCCACTCCTCCGTCTACTCTATCATCTCCATCCTTTCTTATACACTTGAATTCAGATACTGAAAAATTCTCTGTAGGCTGGCATCTGTCTTTCCTCCTATTTCTAAATACAACGAGACAGTACTCCGGATCCTTACCATCAGTGCATCTGAGTTTAGAACTTTTGCAAATCGTTCAACATCCGTACAAAATTTTTTTGTGTGCTTAATTATTCCCGACCAATAATTATAACCTGACAGCTGTTGCTAATCTTACATTTCACAATTACTTAATTCAGCGGATCCACGTTCCTCGCCATTACACTAATAGATAGAGTATCTTGCCACTTTATTTTTCCTTTATTTGACCTGAATTGACACTTCATTCATGTCGACTCCACTGAAAGGGTCTAAATGGTTAATTCTAGCTCAAATTTCCTGATCATCGATATCCGTTGAAATGTTCCTTACTACAACCTTATTAAACATCTGATGCCACGGGATCCAAGCTGTCAGTCTACATTTTTAAAAATGTATATTTTTGAGAGCTAAGTTAGCTCTGTCTCAAGAAAAAAATTTATTTTGCCGAATTTTTCTTGAATATTATTTAATTCTGTCAAATTCAATTAGAATCGTCGCTAGTATACGAGTTTCTTTCAGAATAACCATATGTCTCTTTTCTGTTGCATTTTTCCTCTCCTTTACAGAATTAATGTAAGGGTTATTATCTTCATTTTTAAAGTCAAGGTTTTTTTTTCCACCTGCCTTTCTCTGATCTGAATCCTATAGTCTGTGCCAGTTACAGCACAGCTCCTAGCACTGCTATTTTTATACTTGTCTATAACTTGTCTTATAGAACTATCACTTCTGCTCCGATTGCCAGAATTGCTTACATTGACAAAAGTATTATTTTTGTACACCCGTAGATTTTTACCTTCATTACGCATATTTTATTCTTTTGTAAAACTCTTATACAGGCCTGAAGCTCTTATGTTATCTGCAGTTTATTGAGTAAGGTTATATTGTTTTCGTCATGCCTGCGCGGAAAGTTCACTTTTCCATTGGAGAGGGGTTGAACTTTCCACTCAGGTATGACGAAAAATTATATTCAGCCCTAAGGAGGACAATTAGACAAGCTTAAACCACGTGTTTACCCCCCTCGCCTTCGGCTCGGGTTGTAATTTTACACGTGGTTTGAGCTAGTCCACTTTTCCTCCCTAGGTGTGAAATATACTATTTTTCTATAATTAGCATGCATTTATATATACTATTAACAAAAAATTTGAAATTTTAAAATTAAAATCTCTATCGTTAAGTAAACAATGCGTTTCATCAACGAACAGAGTATGTTTTCATTTATGCAACACAGTTAGTAACTTTCTTCTAGTTAAAGAAAAAATATGGCATTTGTAGGATATTTATCTATGGCGTTAATACCGTTTTTCATTTTTAATAACAAATTTGATTCTTATAAGCAATTCACAGGACCAAAAAGTAGCCTATGTTATTTTAAACGTCCTATTCGTTATATTTGTAGAGTTTTATTAGAATTCGTTAAGCCTTTTCCAAGATTGCCCCAGACAAACAGACAGACAGACAAAAGTTCTGAAAATGGTCATTTACGTTTCAACAGAACGTGGAGAACTTTTCAAGACATCATATAAAAATCTGTTCAAAGCATTAATTTAACTGTGTATTTTATCAATTTGGGAATTCGCACTTTCCAAGTACATTACCCTCCAATGACATATTAAATAAGTTTTGTATAAAATTGATTCATTAAAAATATTGGAAAGAGAAAAAATCGAATTAATGCTATTACTGAAACGCTTCATGAAAGGTTTATTTCTAAGATCGAGATTTCCTGAGATCGGCCTTGAAAAAATATTTTACTAAACGCATGATGTCGGGAAATTTCGAGAGAGCACGAGAGAAATAAGATTTAAAGGTTATGCAAGAGAATTACTATATTACATGGCATAGAATTTAAAAAAATAACTAAAGTCTGGGATTATGCCAACGAAAATAATGTACGATCCTACGGAATTTAGTACGCTCTGTTCACCCGAGATTAAATGAAATGAATGCTGAAAAAGAACTTCAGTACCTTCTTCGAGAAAAATACATGTTATCGAATACACAAAAAAATCGTGCAAATGGAAACGGTCGGGGAACCGAATAAGCTCGTAAAAAAGCATCACAATCGAATAGAAAGTGTAAAACGTTTTTTATGCAATGTTTTTTCGACCCAAAATAGATTCAATATTACTATCTAGCTATTCGAAAATTTATGATTAATTATTAATTGCAGTTTGGGGTCCTAGAATGTAACATTTTATAAATGAAAACTATACATTACTAGGTTTTCTGAATTCTGACTAGCTCAAACCTTGAATGCAAACAGTATGATTTCTACTAAACTATAAAACTATCTACATGTCTTCATTAAGAAGTAATAAGTACAAAAAGAGTGGAATTTTCGTAAATGTCTTGAAAATAATCGCACACACGAATCGATCATAGAATCGGATGAGCTTCAAAATTCCATCATAATTGCATAAACAAGGATTCAATTCTTTATCTGTAATAAATTCATTTATTTGAAATTTTTTTATCTTGGTATCATAAACATTGAAGGTTACGTTGTTATTCATCAATTGCCGTTTATTCATAAGGGACTAGAATTTGACGTCATATCAGCTGCACTACATTATTTCAATATTCTTCAATTTTACGCGTTTGAGCCCTTGCGGCTAAAGTCCACCTATTGCTTCATTCATGATCCTTGTGACATTTAAAACATTCATACTTTCTAATAGGTATTGAATTCTCTGTAAGCTATGATTCTTATAAGATTATACGTAGAGTCAGGGCGTCTAAAATTATGATGATAAAAAAGATTCATTACTCAACTTGAAAAAAGTTTTTTAGCTTTCTACTTGAATCATAACTTCTGATTAATTACTCTAATTTTAAGTAAATATTACGATCCGAAAACAAACATGATAAAAAAAAGTTTCAATGAGTATTTTTAAAAGTAATCGTTCACATTTGAAGGATCGCGGAATCAAGCGCGTTCAAAAAATACATTGTTATTAAATAAAATAGCTATCAATTATTTATTTAAAATGTACTTTTGATTGCATAACCATTCACGTTAATTATTGTACGATAAATAGTCTTTGACATTATATTGTCGATTTTTAATTAAAAATTTTTACAATGTTTTCGAATCTTGCACTTTTTAGATAGAATTAATTATTTTATCACATGATAATTTTGTTATTTCCTTGTATACCCAGTCTAATGGTTGCAGGGAATCCGTTATAGTTTTTCACTAAATATTCTCGAACGTAATTTACGATTTCGTTCATAAGAATAAAAAAGTTAATAGATAAACAATCGAAAATAAACAAATAAACAATGAATTTTGATGAATCAGTGCGTCATTCCATTGATTAGTATAAACAATGTGTTCTTTACTTTGTTTATTTTAATTTCTCAAAATAGGTATGTATTCGAGTCCTGGAATCTAGTATTCTGTAAATAAAAACTATGCATCACGAAATTCTTCATAATTCTACTAGCATAGAGCTTAGAATACCACTGTATGACTACAATCTTTTTTCTCACAAACATGTGATAGTTGCAAAGTAATTTGTAAAAAAATAATCCAAAATTTTAGTATATATTGTAAAATATTTGTATGTTGCGATCTAATGATGAATAGACAAACGACAGTTTCGTAGGATGTTGACGTTGCTTGACGATTAGATTGTTTATAGTAACAAGGGGAAAGTTTATTTATCTTCAGTTTAGGACTGAGAGCTTATATTAGACGTCATTTTGTTGATTCTGTATTACTGTTACTTTTAATGAACTATCTTTTAATATCAGTTGTTCTTATACTTTTATTTCTTAATATTTAAAAATTATAGCTGTCGTTGAAACGGTCTCGGAATAAACGAGTCTGCAAAATTCGTTATCAACAGATAAAGGAGCTCTAAATATCCTGTTTACTGTGGTATTTGAATTCCTGCAAGTAGATAGACTATGAGAGTTCTACTGCACTGTTTTTTTTTCTTGGGATGCTGCGGTAGAATTCTCATAGCTGTGCACGCTAAAGTGGGGGGCGAAGCCGTCTCTAAGGTTTTTGTGCTATAAAGCTGTAAACGTGAAAAGTGGGGGGGGGTGTAGGAGGTGTCTCTAAGATTTTTTGTGGTAGAACTCTCACAGCTGTAGACGTGGGGGAGTTCTTGGGTTTTGTTGGGGAGCTGAGGGGGGATTCAGGCGTGGGAGAAAATCTTGGGTTTTATTGGGGGGTTGAGGGGGATTCAGGCGTGGGAGAAAATCTGACTATTTCAAAAAAAATTAGTTTTCCAATTCTCGATTCGATCAACTCGCCGCGACCATTATTTTAAATATATCTTTCTTTTGTCTCGCTTAAAACCATGGGGATTCAGGTATGAGGTTGGGGGAGGATTCTTCTGAGCATAGCCTTAGACGTGCATAGACATGCAGCAGCATGACCTCAATTTGATATTAGGCGGCTTTCTTTGATAACCTATAAGAGAATGGATTTGAAAAAAAAATTTTATCATGTAAAAAATATATATGGGGAAATCTAAGCATAGCCTTAGACGTGCATAGACATGCAGCTGCATGTCCTCAATTTGATATTAAGCAGCTTCCTTTGATAGCCGATAAGAGAATGGATTTGAAAAGAAAATTTTATCTATGGGAAAATCTAAGCATAGCCTTAGACGTGCATAGACATACATAAACATGCAGCTACAGATCCTCAATTCAACATTAAGTAGGTTTCTTTGATAATTTATTAAAAAAAGGCATGCAGCTAAATGCTCCTTTCTCAATTCAAAGTCGAGAATCTATCAGTTACGTTTCGATCGTGAGTGAAATACAATCATTGTAAACTAATCGTTAAATTTATCCATCATCATTTATCTGACATGGCTTCTTTACCAAAAAATAAGTGTCATATATGTCGATCGGCAGATTGCTATGTATATATAGCGGAAAAGTTAGCGTTTGAACATGATGTGGACTTGAGACCATCTGGATATTCATGGAAATTCCTTAAAGAAGAAGGATTGTATATTGGGTTTATTCGATCCAACTGTGGAAACCATACTGCAATTGGTATAAGTAAATTAACTGATGAGTTTGATGTAGAAGAAAAAGTACATGAATCTCTGGCATATACTTCAAAAAAAATTGTGATACAATTGAACAATTTAAATATTGAAGAAAACTTAAAGAATTTAAGTCTTCAGGAAAATTTTAAGATACTTGAAGATCAAAAAATAGATTCTCTACTTAAAGAAGGCTATGGCGCGTTGAGAGCCTACATTGATACACATCCCGAAATGCTCCCTGATGAAGATATAACATCTCGATTCAATAAGGATGAAATAAAATCATGGATTGTCGACTTTTGCTATGGGTGCGAGCTGAAAGCATGCTTCATAACACAATTATGGGCATTATGTACCAAACATCGCTACAAATACAATTTTTCGTGGGATTCAATAAGAGAATCATCAGGCAAAGTGTGCATAATAAAAATGGAAAATGAATATATAGATTCCAACGATATGAAAATCGATATTGGAGCTCTAGAAATAAGTATATACAGGAGAGATGATATGCTCACAATTGAAAATTCGGAGGAATTTTCATATAGCGCTCATGAAGCTACAGCATACGCTGTAAAAAAAAAAATTGCGCAAATAATTGATCCTGAAACAGCTAAAACTACGCTTAACATTCTTCAAGATGATAAAATCAAACGCTTGAATCAAGAAAATATGCTCAATAAGCATATCGATGAGCATCCTGAAGTTCTTCTAGATGAGGATATGAGACGTGTCTATGAAACTAATGGTGTAAAACCTCATTGGTTCGCTGCAATAATGTAAATTTAAGATTTAAAAAAATGTAATCACTAATAAATTTATATATGTTCAATGTTTTTTCTAATAAACTACAAGTCTTACAATTCGGAAGCTATATAATTTATGTTTTTAAATAAATAAATTCCTTTGAAATTTTTCCTCGATTTCGAAAGTAGAAGGGGAGAGGGGGATCTATAACTATCTAACAACAATCGGATGTCCATCGTAAAAATCTTCAATTTATTTTAAGAATGATGTATCAGTATTTCTAAAACTCTCAGTCGGGTAAGATCATTCTTTCATTCAAAAAATGAATGCTGTTGTGGCAAACGTACGAGGTTATACCTTTATGGATAGCGAGTTTGTTGTTAAAGAATTTTCCATCATCTCTTTGAGTAATTTCCAAGATAAATCATTAAAACGTACTGTGTTGTTTCAACCTCCACAAAGTTTTGCATCTTTAGAAAGCGATTATCAAAATCAAATTTCATGGGATACTTATGCTATTCATGGAATTGATTGGGGATGTGGTGAAGTTCCATATGATCATCTAAAAAAAGTCATAACGAATGCATTACAAAATGCAACATATATTTACGTTGCTGATGGTTTACAAAAAGATTTTTTCCTGAAATTTTCAACATCAAATCAAGTAATAATTGATATTTCAATTTTTGGATATAGAACATCGGGTATAACATCAGCGCACAAACTTGAATGTTGTACATATGATACAAAACATCGGGAAAATATCTCCAATGAACAAAATATGTATCGTTTGTTCCAAGTCAACTATAAATATAGTCAAAAACATCTACACTTTGAAGAATACGCGTTTCCATATGATTGTGCCAGACTCGCTGCACAGATGCAATGGGCCTATATAGATAAATTCATATACTTAACATCGAGACAAAATTTTCTATCTCTATTGTATTTAAACTTGGGGAGTATAGCTCAGATGGAAACCGAGGACATTTTCGAACTTGGCTTGCAAACAGTGGTGACCAATGCCTACAATGAAATCGATTATGTTTGGGAAAAGCTACCGTTTGCATGGAAACACCATCCGCTGATAATTGGATACAAGCGATGCTTTGAACATTTTCATAAAGATTCAACAGAAGTTTTTAAATTTAAAAAAGATTGTTTGATATGTACTAATGCTAAAAATCAATTTGTATAAGAAAAACAATTGAATAAATATTATATAAAAATAAAAATTATCTTCTTCTTCTTCTTCTCATCTCCTAATACTTATTATACATAGATATATAAAAGGAAATAAATAAGGTTTTTATAAAATAATAAAAGGAAATAAATAAGTTTTTATAAAAATGATAAAACATAAATATAGTTACATAGACTTTTTATTTAATCTTACACAAATGTTAAAATGAATTATAAAATATACAATACTTTTTACTCATATGAAATTATACTTGTATAAAATTATTTGATGCTGGTTAATAAATTGAATAGTTGGATGTATCTTTCTCTGAGGTTAACTGCAACAAAAATGAAAAAAAAAACATAAGTTATTTGAAAATAAATTTTTTAATAGCAGATAAAATAAATTTTAAATACTTACAATTGATTATAAGACAGGAACATATTCATAAAAGAATTCAAATGAGTTGAATCCAGTCCCATAATATTCCATAGATAAATGATTATCTATGCACGCCTTTTGAAAATCGAGTAATTTTTTTTTATCATCTGCCACCAACACTTTGACAATTCTCTTTGGCAGGAAAACTTTAAACTCATCATCCAGAGTTGCCACAGCAGCATCACCGTACTTGGTTGCGATCAAATTTAAATCTGTCACTTTATATCTTTTCGATAATTCCAGATCCTTCATTTTCTTTGTTTCGAAGATTTGTTTAGCTGAGTTGTTGAATTCTGATAGATCCATTGTTGTTTACAAAGAAAAAAGATATTTTTCAGCTCACAAAGATTATAAAATATCAAACAACTTTTCGTTTGAGAGTGATTTTCGAACCAAAAAGTCTCGGTATTTATAGCACTTTTCGCCCTGATTTTATCCCTACTATTTTCAAAATTTACCCTCTCTTTACTAACTCAAGTTTTCGACTTTTCCTCCCCCACGCATTTTTGGAGGAAGCGTTGATGCACTTTCCAATGATGCCCTATCCAATGCATTGGCTTTTCCCTCTTCCTGCACGCTCGAGGATAAAGGGGATGTGCTCTTAGAGATCATTGGCGTTCTGCTCTTATAGGAAATGTTTGTAGGATGCACCTTTTAAACATTTTATATATTTTCCAATAAATATTTGATTTTTTTTATATCTAAATGGATGGGTGAACAAAGATCAAAATATGTGTATAACCATCATACTACACAATTTTCACTCAGTCAAAATGAGTGAGTATACGATGAACTTCAAGCGGATTAATAGTCTCTACGATCGCTTACTTTTACAATTAGAGTCAGTTTGTCGATATTTTGGACAACAAGAGCAGTGCGATGGAGATGAAGTTAGACTTTGGCTAGATTTAGCAACTTAATTTTTAATATTAGTGAGGAATAATTTGAAATATCCATCATTACCATTATCTCAAAAGTTTAAACTTTCAAACATTATTGTGAGAGTTAAACTTGCATCTGAAGAACTTGGAGATTTAATACCGAAAATCCATGAAGATTATAATTCTTTTAAAAGTGTTTACGAGGAACTTGAAAAACTAGTGAGTGGTGGTGGTGTGATAAATAATACATTTTCTGCAACAACAACGACGAAATCCTCAAGATCAACTCCATCTGCTACAACAACATCTTCAAGATCAACTTCAACTGCTGCGACAACGACAGCGTCCTCAAGAGCAGCATCATCATCATCATTATCGACGGCAGTACCATCAACATCATTATCATCAGCAGCAGCATCATCATCAGCGGCAACATCATCAACTTCAGCAGCAGCATCAACAGCAGCATCATCATCATCATCAGAGGCAACATCATCAACTTCAGCAGCATCATCATCGTCAGCAGCAGTATCTACCGATCTCAAATGGATTGATCTGGACAGCGCTTTCAAAAATCGTCTGAGTACTAATGTAATTAGAAATCCTAAATTTAAATATTCAGATTCAAGAAGTTTTCTTGAAGAATGTGGAAAATTAATAACTGATAAAATTGAATATTATCGATCATTAAAAACCAATTTGCTCGTAAATTTTGAATTAGCTTGCACATTTGAAAATATAAAACAAGATTCGATAGTGTATGAAAAAAAGCATTTCCATACAAAAAACATGCAAGTACTTATTTCAACAGAGTTTTCAGATCATTTTTTAAATTATACTATACCGCGTTTATTGAAAGATACAGAAGAGTTTCAAAAACGTGACTCGGGGTGGTCAATGGTTAGAATCGATAGCTTACAGATGAATATTAATAGGTATACACCTTTGAAAGGATCGGGATATATAAAGAAAAGTAAAAAAAAATAAGTACATATTGTGATCTTCCTAGTTTAATAGCTGTTTTAAACATAAAAAATGAGACTGATGAATACTGTTTTCTCTGGTCAGTTCTTGCTTCGTTACATCCAGTATCAAATGCACGAACAAGTAATCGTATATCAAATTATAACGAACATTTTGATACTTTAAAAATAACAGGAATCTCATTTCCAACACCATTAAGTGATATTTGTAAATTCGAGAAATTAAATGGTTTAATTATTAATGTTTACGGTTTAGATGATGATAATGACATTGCACCGGTTTATTTAAACAAATATTATGATATCAATAAAAATCGTATTCATCTTTTGATTTCTGAGATAGGAGTCGATGAAAATAAAAAACCAGTTTACCTTTACTCGCTTATTAAATCTCTTTCTCGTTTAGTATAAGTCAACTATCGAATCATAATGGGAGTATAGATCTTTGTGACCGTTGTTCAAATCACTTTCACACAAAAGAATCCTATGATAAACATATTCAAGATTGTATTAATTTCAATGATCGTAAAATTTCATTCCCTGAAGAAGAAAATTTAGAAATGAAATTTAAAAATTTTATGTATGAAGAAAAAGTGCCTTTTGTAATTTATTCCGATTTAGAGTGCATTATTGTACCTCCTATTGAAGTAAGATCTAAACATATACCATGTAGTATAGCTTTTTATATACATTGCTCTTATGATGATTCATAATCGAGATTTGCCATTAAACGTGGAGAAGATTGTATAAAATGGTTTATGGCAGAGTTATATGAATTTTCTAAAAAATATAAAGAAATAATTGATAATCCCAAGTCAATGGATCCATTGAGTGATGAGCAGCAGTCTTATTTTTAGACAGAAAAAAATTGTCATATATGCGAGAAACGTATTGAACCCAATCAACCGAGAGTTCGCGATCATTGTCATTTAACAGGAAGATTTCGTGGTCCAGCTCATAATGAGTGTAATTTAAATTATCAAATAGAACCTATAATTCCAATTGTTTTCCATAATTTATCAGGATACGATTCACATTTTCTTATTGAATCATTATCATCATCAGATGTTCCCGGTACTATAAATATTATTCCTATTAATAAAGAAAAATATATATCATTCTTCAAAGTAGTTGAAATCGATAAAAATAGAAATTCAAAAAGATCAAATGATGATAATGATGAAAAAAAAATTCAAACATACAGCTTCGTTTTATAGATTCATTCCGTTTCATAAGCTCTAGTATCGATAAATAATCTAAATTTTTATCTAATGATGATGAAATAATGACGCGTAAAAAGTTCCCTGATGAAGAATCATTTAAATTAGCGATATGCAAAGGTGTATTTCCATATGAATATTGTAATAATTGGGAAAAACTTGAAGAAAACCAATTACCTGATAGAAAATTTTTTTTTTCTTCACCAAATGATTCAAATGTAACCGATGAGGATTATGAGCATGCGCTCAAAGTATGGTCTCACTTTAATACTAAAACATTAGGTGATTATTATGATTTATATTTGATTATAGATGTTTGTCTTCTGACTGATATATCTGAAAATTTTAGAATAAATTGTATGAAAACTTATAATTTAGATTCTTTACATTACTACACAGCACCTGGATTAGCATTTGATGCTGTGCTTAAATTCACAGATATTGAATTAGATATTTTATGTGATGCTGAAATGGTATTATTTATAGGAAAAGAAATGAGAGGTGGAGTATCACAATGTTGTAATAGGTATGCCGAGGCGAATAATGAATGTATGGGTGACGATTATCAGCCAGATAAAGAAGTATCATATTTAATGTATTATGATGTAAATAATCTGTATGGAGCAGCCATGAGCTCTTCTTTACCATATGGTTCTTTCGAATGGTCTACGACAGAAATCGATATTATGACAATAAGCGATGATGATCTTACTGGTTATATACTTGAAGTTGATTTGGAATACCCTCAAAGTTTATTTGAAAGACATAAAGATCTGCCCCTTTGCCCCGAGCATTCTCGAGCACCCAATTCAAAGCATTCCGAATTAATGACAACTTTATATGATAAAAAAAATTATATTATTCACTATAGAAATTTAAAACAATGTATCGAATTAGGATTAAAAGTAACAAATATACATAGAGTTTTGAAATTTAAACAATCTCAATGTCTAAAGCCATATATAGATTTAAATACAGATAAAAGAAAAGAGGCGAAAAATGATTTTGAAAAAAATTTTTTCAAGTTAATGAATAATGCTGTTTTCGGTAAAACTATGGAAAATGTTAGAAAACATAGAGATGTCAAACTTGTTACAGAATGGGAAAAACGTTACGAGGCGAAATATTACATATTTAAACCTAATTATCATTCTAGAGTAATTTTTAATGAAAATTTAGTTGCAATAGAACTTAAGAAAATGAAAGTAATTTTTAATAAGCCAATATACATTAGATTCTGTATTCTCGATATTTTAAAAATTTACATTTATGATTTTCATTATAATTATATACTTAAAAAATATCCTCTTGAACAAGCTAAATTAATGTATACTGATACTGATAGTTTAATCTATAATTTTGAAAATCCCGATATTTATAAACATATTAAAGAGGATATAGATAAATTTGATACTTCAGAGTATAAGAAACATAATATATGAGGTATACCTTTAGCAAATAAAAAAGTTATAGGATTAATGAAAGATGAAAATAATGGTAAAATTATGACACATTTTATTGGTTTAAGGGCTAAAATGTATGCATTTAAGGTAATGAATGATAAAGATGAAATAAAAGCTAAAAAAATAGAATTCGTGAGAGATAAAGTAAAAGCTAAAGGAGTAAAGTTATCTGTGATGAAAACGATCACATTCGATTATTATAAAGAATGTTTATTTAATGATAAAAAAATATCTCAAATTGAGCATCCTATAGTTAGCGAAAAACATAAAGTGAGTACAATTTCTCGAATAAAAATAGCTTTAAGTGCTAAAGATGATAAGCGAATGGTGCAAGAAGGAAAAACTGATACATTTCCATGGGGGTATCAGAATGATAATATAGCAATCACATTGAAAACATGGGAAAAAGGGCAAAAAAGAAAAAAGTAGTAAATAAGAAATATGTTTTTATTTATTAGGATCATTCATTGATACAAATTGTATATTTTTATTCAAATTAATAAAATTATAAATCTTTTATATCTATCCAACTGTTATGTGATTTATCAAACCCTAACCATTTAACATAGACTTCATTTTTCTGCTTTTTCAACACTTTTTCAACAAGGTAGACATCTGGATACTGGACTTTGGTTAATTCCTCGGTGTAGAATCGTCCTTCAATCGGCTGATCTTGATAATCAATCAATTCGTATGTCACAGGTCTTGTATTTTTGATGGATTTAATAGTAAAAAATTTAGTTGTCCAATTGGGTGTATATCCTTTTTCAAATGCATGTTTATATTTACTTATACGCACTTTACCTCCAATTTTCAATTTCAATTTTAATCGTTTATTTACTGAATGTAAATGTTTTTTATAAATATCTTGAAGCAATTGTTTTTCATTATCAACTGTTACATCTTTCGGTTTCATCTTAATAGTGCTATGTATTGTATTATTATATGATTTCATTAAAGAAGGTAAAATATCAATCCATTTATAATTTCCATATATAGTAAATTGTTTCCACATTTTATTTTTTAATGTACGATTAAATCGTTCACATATAGACGCCTTTAGATTTGTAAACATTGAATACATTTCCATATTGTACTGTTTCATAAGTGCTTGAAATTCTTTATTATAAAATTCTTTGCCTCTATCCACATGTAATTTTCGAGGTACTCGTTTCTGTATTAACACTGATTTCATAGCATCGGTGACATCTTTTCCATTTTTGTTTTCACCGGTACAGCCCAGGCATATTTCGAGAAAATATCGATAATTGTTAAAATGTATTTGTATCTATTGTTGGTGGATGAGTAAGCAGTTAAATCAACCAAGTCCGCCTGCCATGTTTCATCAAGACCTTGTATATAAACTTTTCGATGTTTGAAATTTTTTCTTGCAGGTCTATGCAGCTTATCGGCAATTACTTTTTTAATTTTTTCCATCTGATTCATTATTCCAGGTTAGCCCACTAAGTAAGAAATTCAATGATTGTGATGATTTCAAGAGTGCTTCTTGTCCCCTTGATTTTTCGAAAAGGTCTATTATAACTTGACGGCATACATTAAATATGTGATTTCATTAAATCAGTGATGGCATCAAATTTTAAAAATTTAGAATCAGTATAAATTCTTTCTGCGATCAATTTTTGTTTAAAATTATCCAACTTCTTCTCTAAAGTAGATATAGTTCCATTTAATGATGATAATGATATTTCACCAGATACTGAATCTTCTATATCGTTTATCTGTTCTCTCAAAGTAGATATAGATTCTCTCAATAATGATGTTTCATCATGTGATAAATCTATTGCTTCATGCAAATCTGCCAACAGTATTTCATGTAAGTTTTTAAATTCTTGATGCACGATATTATTAACACTCTTCAATGATGCTGCGTCATCCGAATCAATGGGGTCAGTTATATTGCACAATCGTTTTCCATCAATATCAAACTGATCGTCACTAGTTAATTGGAAACCAATTCCAGGAGGTCCTCTCACTAGACCGGGAGTAGATTCCCAACGCTCTCCAAGACGATGCATGCTCATTTTTCAGAAAATGATGTGAATACCACAAAAGCTAACACAAGAATGATTAGTTTCTGACGATACTTCAGATTATATACCTTTTTTAAGTATGATCTCTAATTCATCCAACTTGGTTTGAAGTGCTGTTAACTTTGAATTTATTGAATTGATTGAATTGGTTGTAGAAGATGTATGAGTTTCCAGTGTATTTTTTACTGATGCTGCCACATCATTTTTAACTTTAAATGCTATATCCGTTGTTTTTCTATTAAGTCCTTTCACTCTATTATCAAGTAATTGAATTTGCTTTTTCAATTCTCCAGAAGTATCATTTAAAATTTTCAATGACACAGCATCGCTTAAATCTATAGCATCACTGATGACTAATGACTGTTAAGAGAAAAACATCTAAAAAAGGAGCGGGAATACTGAATAAAGTCATTAATAATTTACCTATTGAATTACATATCCCAGGCTATCAATTTTGTGGACCTGGTACAAAATTACAACAACGATTGGCTCGAGGTGATCAAGGAATCAATCCATTAGATACTGCTTGTCGAGCACATGATATAGTATGCTATATCATGTGTTTCTCTATTCTCAGAATAGAGAAAATCTATCAGAGAGACATTTAGCAGATAAAATACTTGCTGAAAAAGCGTGGCAACGTGTGCTAGCTAGAGACGCTGGCTTAGGTGAAAAAATAGCAGCGTGGGGTGTTGTGAATGCTATAAAACTCAAGACAAAATTTGGAATGGGATTAAAGAAAAAGAAAGTTAACTCACGAAAGCAGAGAGTGAAAGGAGGACAGATAAAGAAAAAGAAAACCTCACAACGTAAACGTCGTCTACCTTGAACGAAAAGATCTGGTGGCTTGTTACCACTGCTTCCATTGTTAGCAGGTTTAAGCGCCACGGGTGCCCTAGCAGGGGGTGCTGCTGGGATCGCTAAGGCTGTCAATAGCGCTAGAGTAGCAAACAAAAAGTTGAATGAACTTAAACGTCATAATGAAAAAATGGAAGCTATAGCTATGGGTAAAGGTGCTTATTTGAATCGATATAAAACTGGAAAAGGAGCATATCTGAATCAACATAAATCAGGAGAGGGATTAAAAAAAAAAAAAAATTCGATAAAATTACCAAAGCGAGCACTAACTAATTTCGATTTGTTAAAGTATACAGAAAAATTGAAAATACCATATTTTCGAAATGTTTTCATGAGAAATGATTTACCATCATCAGGACCTTGGAAAAATGAATCAGCAATTATTAATTTAGATAATAAAGATGGATCTGGAACTCATTGGGTGGCGTATAAAAAAAGAGGTGGAAAAGTTGTATACTCTGATAGTTTTGGTGATTTAAAACCACCCAGAGAACTTGTAAATTATTTTAATGTTAACCATATATTATATAATTATAAAAAATCTCAAGATTATAATACAACTAACTGTGGGCATTTATGTTTAAAATTTTTAAATGATCAGCTATAAATATGATGTAGAAAAAATTATATTCCATTTACATTTTAAGTATTATACCGTAAACATTATGGGTGATTCTTTGATATTAACACTTACTGGACATTCATCATTATTGGAGGTTTCATATTTTCCTCCAATTGAATTATCACCTACAAAAAATTATGTTCTTGGACTTGTTGATTTTCTTACATTTAATTCAATTCCAAACATATATGGAGGCAACAATAAATTTCGATATCAAATAAAAGACGAATGGCGTACAATTACAGTTCCAACTGGTACTCATGATCTTAAAGATATTTACATATTTCTAATTGTGACCGATCCTCTATTAAATCTTTCATTAGGAGTTAAAAAAAGTACACTTGTCACCGAATTATATAGTGAAAAATCAGCTATTGACTTCACATCTGAAGATTCTATCGGTGAATTTTTAGGATTCGAACGAAAAATTTATAAAGCAGGAGAAGTATATAAATCGGAAAAACCAACATCAATATTGAGTGTTAATGCAATATGTGTAGAGTGTAATATTACAAGTGGTGCATACATAAATAATCAATTTGCCCATACAATTCATGCATTTTTTCCATCAGTCCCACCAGGATATAAAATTATTGAATCACCTACAAAAGTCATTTATATCCCCGTCACAGTGAGGGAAATACATAATTTACAGATACGAGTTGTGGATCAAGACAGAAAATTAATTAATAATCGATCTGAATCAGTCACTGTAAGGTTACATTTAAAGAGTATATAATAGTAATAGTTTATGGTGATCATTTAGAAGACCAAAGTTATAACAACCATCAACCATGCGCAAATGTACACAGTTTAAAAAAGACAATCAAACGAGCAACATCTCAACAGAAGAAGACGAAAAAGAAGAGGAGAACAGTGAAACAACTGACTCCTCAGAACATTCAATTCATAGAAAGTCTTGGTTTAGACTTAATTTGAAAATTGTTAAATTTAAATTCAGCTTGTCGTGCTTAATACCATGGAGGCGACGGCATTAAAAATTAATAAAAAAATTGTTCGAGATGAATCTATATCTCATTATGAGATTCATGCTCATCAACCATATGGTTCATCATTATATAAAAACAATGATGAGATACGTAGAGCTGTACAACATCAAGATTTATGTATTTTACCATGTGAAAGTTTAATTTATATCACTGGTAAATTTACAAAAGACAATGGGCGTGCTACATCAAACAAATCTTTACTTGCAACAATGTTTGCTTGTTTCTTATTTGAAGAAATGAGATATGAATTAAACAGAGTTGAAATTGATCGTAGTAAAAATGTGGGCATGACAACACTCATGAAGGGATTTCCATCATTTACACCAGAGCAAGAATATTCTTTGGAAAACAGTGGAATGGTACTTGATAATAAAAAACTATGTGATTCCAATGGGAATTTTGACGTCATCATACTATTAAAATTATTATTTGGATTTGCTGAGGATTATAAACAAGTCATTGTTAACTGTAAACATGAGCTAATACTCATAAGAGCCAACACTGACTTGAATGCAATACATCAAACTGAAATAGCTAATACAGCGGCGGAAAATGTAAAAATTACTCTTGATAAAATTGAATGGTTAGTGCCATATGTTACAATGTCTGATTCAAAGAAACTTGATATGTTAAGTTACATCAGTAAAGATCCATCGATACCCTTCAGATCATGGGAGCTATATAAATATCCATCTTTACCTATAACAACGAAACACATCTGGTCTGTGAAGACAACAAATCAACTAGAGAAACCAAGATATATTATATTTTCATTACAAACTGAACGTAAAAATCAATTATTAAAACGTCCTGATATATTTGATCATTGTAAAATTAAAGATTTTGCTGTTTATTTAAATTCACAGCGATATCCATATGCTAACATGAATATTGATATTTTAAATAGTAAATATGCACTTTTGTATGAAATGTATACGAATTTTTATTCATCTTATTATAGTAAAAACATTAAAAGACCATACTTAAATAAAGGAAATTTTATAGAAAGAGGACCATTCATTGTAATAGATTGTTCAAGACAAAATGAATTTATTAAAGCAGGACCAGTCGATGTTCGTCTTGGATTTGAAGCTACTGAAGTGTTTCCCCTGGGTACAACTGCATACTGTTTAATTTTACATGATAGAATAGTCGAACATAAACCATTGAGTGGACAAATTCGAAAATTGATTTAAAAAATAATTATATGTTTATATTTAAGTTTTATTTTCAAAATTGTAATCATTTATATATTTATATACAAATAAAAAATTAGAGTTGAATTTCTTCATAAAAAAAAATCTTATAAATATTTTAGGATTAGAGGTTATAAATAATTCAAAAGCATACATATCATTAATCTTCCAGTTTATTTAAAAAAGATAAAATTATATACAATATTCGATACATTTTTTTAATATACATATTCATAAAAAACATTAACATATACATTTTTTCAAAAACATAATTATTAAATATTTCCTAAAAGAAATTAATTGAAAGCGTAAACCTCCTTCTTAGGACAATGAGCAATTCTAGGAGTTGATTCACCCTTACGAACTTTCAATTCATCATGCTGAAGACAATCCAATGTTTCCATTATTTCAAATAAGTCCAGACATTGTTCTCGTAATTGATTATATAATATTTCGAATTTCGGACATCCAAGCTTCTCAATATTGTAACTTTGAATGCTCAAGAATGTGAGTTTGTCTCGTTCAACTGATCCACCTTTGTATCCTATGATTCCTCCGAAAGAACTTGCTTCTTCATCGATGCCATACAAGAAATCATCAATTGCTCCTTGATTCTGATGATTGTGGTTATTATCCATTTTTAATCCATGGATAAACATGGTATTAAAGCATGCTGATGTAGAATCTTCTGGTGACAGTCTATGTTCTCCAATATTATAATGACTTGAATATATCTCACCGCTCTCAACTCGAATACACGCCATTTCTTTACAGTAGAATTTTTTATTTATTTTAAAGCCATCCATATCAATGATGTGCGTTATTTTTGGATAATTTTCCATTGTTAAAAATTTCAGCTTTAATTACATTCATGAAACTTTAATTAAATTTTTTTATTTAATATTATGATGATGATGATGACCAATTGCTTCTTTAATTTATATTGCTTAATATTCTACAACACATGGCGACAAGTGATTCAGGTGCTCCATAATTTACAATACGTTGAGAGTACTTTTCTTGATGTTTTTTAGTTTGATAATTATAATTTGTGCTTTTATTTATATCGAAATAATATCCACTAAATGGTAATATGCCCTTTTTACATATAGTATTATCAAACATCAAATCAATAAATTTAAAATATGGCTCGATAAACATTTGATCATTCTTAAATAACAAATCAAATGGTTCTTTTGTGACTTGTATATGGATAACTTGTAAAGGTGTTCTTTGATGATTAAACACATGCATTAATGCATTCATATCAGGAATATCATGAGTGTCACAATTATGAATGAATCGATTGATTTTGTAGTAGTCATTTTGTTTCTCTATATCATCTTTATTTATAAAACATTCATGATGAATAATCCAATAATCGATATCTGTATATGTCTTAGTATACCCCAATAAATATGAAGCGAATCCACCAGCTATGATTCCTGGTTTTAGTTTTTTGAATTCTAAATACACTTCTGGTGCAGTTTGTTCAATTTATGCACATAAAGTTTGATTTAACGCAAGTCTATTTTGAATGTATAACTTGTGAAACTGATCACTTATCAACCACTTTCTCATATTTATTATACAATTTTACGAGGTTTATGTCTGAAGCAAGACTGGTGATTTCTGAAAACAAATCTCCCAATAAATAGAGGTAGGTTTTTTCCTTTCTACTCATGTTTTCCCCCACAGGACATTTTTCTAGATTTCATAGCAACTTAAGATTATTAATTTTTTTTTCAAATTTATTCTCTAATAGGTTATCAAAGGAAGCTGCTTAATATCAAATTAAGGATATGCAGCTCCATGTCTATGCACGTCTAAGGCTATGCTTAGAAAAATCCTCCCTCAACCTCATACCTGAATCCTCATGGTTTTAAGCGAGACAAAAGAAAGATATATTTAAAAAGATAGTCGCGGCGAGTTGATCGAATCGAGAATAGAAAAACTAATTTTTTTTGAAATAGTCAGATTTTCTCCCACGCCTGAATCTCCCTCACCCCCCAACAAAACCCAAGAACTCCCCCACGTCTACAGCTATGAGAGTTCTACCGCAAAAACCTTAGAGACACCTCCTACCCCACTTTTCACGTTTACAGCTTTATAGCACAAAAACCTTAGAGACACCCCCTACCCCTCACTTTTCACGTTTACAGCTTTCTACCATGAAAACCTTACAGACACCTTCACCCCCCACTTTAGCGTGCACAGCTATGAGAGTTCTACCACAATATTCATCCCCACTCCATGCGTCCACAGCTATGAGAGTTCTACCGCAGCATCCCAAGAAAAAAAAAAGTGCGGTAGAACTCTCATAGTCTATCTACTGCTGCATTATTCGTATTTTATCAACATCCTAATACACTTCAATATTGTCACTAACATATAGGAATTTAATGAGTTTTCTACACTACTGTTCTCTTATGAGTTATCTTCGATGAGAATCTTGATTCCTTCGCACTGAAATGAACTTGAGTACATTAGAAAACTTGTAACAAAAATTAATTGAGTCGACTGATAGCACTTATGCTGTAAGTTGGTCAAGTATACTGACGCCACGTGCAGAACTCTTACGCTTGCTGGTAATTTTAAGAACGTGAGATGAGCAGTATGGGGCCGAGACGGACTGTGATTGGCTCACATGAGTTGACAGGCTCGTCTCACATCAAATGAGTTGCCCCTGAAGTTGAAATTCTACAGTTTTCTCATTTAGGTCGCAACAAATTTTTTCAATTCAAACTATATATCACTAAATTTCTTAAAATCGTACTAGCTTAGAGTTTGAAATGATACCTTCTGATTACTAACTTCAACTTTATACGGATGTGTACTGATTGAAAGGTGATCTATACTAGTGCAATTAAAAATTTTAGTATGTATTTATCAACATCTTTTAACATTATTTGAGTATGGTTTTATATGCATGATTTCTAATAAAAGTTTATGAATATCGATCTAGAATGTAGCATTCTGTTGATAAAAAATTCATATCACTAAATTTTCGCAAGTTTTACCATCTCGATTTATGGAATCGTACTGTGGCACTACCAGCTCTAATTTCTACCCACCACAAATAGTGCATCGAACATCTAACGCCGCTCTGGAGGACACATTTTACCGTAACGTCTGGTGAAACAAGAGTGTCCACTCGAGCTGTGTCATTTAAGAGAAGCGTATACCGGGAAGATACCTTGCGGCCTCTCCCATTTTGCATCTCATTGTTGCTATTGTCTATCACTCTACGCCAAACGCCTGGATATAAAACCGGACGAGTCTCCAATAGCGTACACAAACTTACACATCTATTTCTTATCAATGACTTAAAAGTGTACACACAACTTAAAAAGATCGCCTAACTGTAATGATAATGCGGAGCTTACAGACAGGAGCATCATAAAACATCTGGATGCTAGAGGGTCATACCGATATCTTAGACAGGCACAAACTCCTTGACAAGACGTGACTTAAAGAGACTTAAACAGATATAGGGCTCTGAATTATCACGTTCCAGCAGAGTAGTTCCCACGAATAAGTCATTACATCGAAGTCATCGCCCGCGATCTTCTGTCCAACGCCTATACTTTCCCCGTGATTTGGGAGGGCGTTGTCTACAAAGTTTGGAGATTCTACACGACAGGTTAGTGATAGGCCTGGCTTATGACATCTTTAAGAGCTCTGATCCTCTTCTTAAGTTCGTAGCCAGCTTTGAACTATTGAGAAAAGATGCGTTTCTATATAGAGCAGCATATCAGGCAGCACAGAACTTCGGTTCAATTTTCGACCCTAGCAGCCAAGACGGTCTTAGGCTTCAGCAATTGACCAGAGGGCAGCGAAAGATCGATATAAAAACAACCAAGCAGGTAAAACTGCTCGATAAACATGTGGGAAAGTTCTTACATGGTGTGTTTTATCGTTATCTCGAAACACAGGACTTATCACTCCAGCTGACTTTAAAAAACCTTAAGTCGGCTGACTTGTTCTCTGAGACCAAGGGATTTATTATGGCCTGCCAAGATAGTGCATATTCCACTCTCGCCTACCGGCGTGATGTTATAATCGAGCAACTTGAGGACACAGGATTCCGAGTTTGCCACGGTGATGTAGATGAGACACTTCTTCATGTATTATTGGCTTGTCCGATATGAGCGCGCTCATCCGACATTTACCGGCATAACGCCGCCTTAAGAGTACTGTATTACCACCGACGGCACTCTCATGGGATGGACAGGACACAGTGCTACCCTATGTTCCCGGTAAAATTGAGTCAGTCGTTCAGAACGAGAGAGCAAAAATTCTTTGGAATTTTCCGCTCTCTACGCTTCAACACATTGAGCACAATAAGCCGGATATTACTCTCTTCGACCATAATACCGAGCACGTATATTCCATCAAGCTCTCAGCCCCGGCTGAGACAACAGATGTGCGAAAGAAGAGAGTAACCCTTCCGTACATAAAATAAAGGTAATCTCTACTTTGTTGAGTACGCTTAACTGGGTAAAGCGCAATATAAAAAAATAGGCCTGTGTTAACATGACGAACGTCCCATTAGTAATTGTTTATAACAAATTTAAAGAGTTATAAACAATGCGTAATTGTTAAGAGTCATATCTCGTCAGAAATAATATTATTTTGTTAAAAGCATCCAAATCGATGTAATATACGCATCAGTTAATTAATGACTATAATTTTGAATCGTTTATAACAAATTTATATTGTTATAAACAATATGTAATCGGTGAAAGTTATATTTGGTTGTTAACAATAATGTCTAGTCAATTTTGACTCCATTTTTAAATAAAATTGTTAATCTTTCGCTTAAGAGCATTTTAAGTAGTTAATCGTTCCATTTATTTATTATCAGTTTTTTTGGTTGAAAAAAAAAGCCCCGACTGAATTTGTTCAAATTTCACTCCGATCTTGTTTATACTAATATCTTTCAAATAAATTTTGGTTAAAGTCGATATCTTAATCCGTTCTTGAGACATCGAAAACGAAAAAAGTGCTGACGTCCGTACATGCATACATACATACATACGTACGTACACAAACACATCATTCTGAAAAATGGTAATTATGCTTGCAAGTTATTATGTACCAGCGTACACAACATTTTCTTAAAAAAAAAAATATATATATTGTAAAATATTTGTATGTTGCCATCTAGTGACTATTAGACTAACGACAGTTTGTTAGTTAACGATGATTGCTTGACGATTAGATTGTTTATAGCAACGAGGGGAGAGTTTGTTTATCTCCAGTTTTTGACTGTGACTTGAGTTGACCGCACGGATTCTTTCTTTTAATTAATTGCTGTCAATCATTAATAAACATTTTTCTTTATTTACTAATTTTCCGAAGTTGTTATTGAGTCTTATTTTACATTAGTGTCAAAAAGTGGTTCGTTTCGCGTGCCGTAAATATTTTTGTTGGTGATTTCTGGAAGAATATTTAAAAAATCTTGCCAAAGAGTCCAAGTCGGAGACAAATTCGAGCTGGAAGGAGAACTCAATTTGCCGTTTGTATCGAAGAGGGTACCAATGGAAGATTTCTAGCAACAGAGATAAAAAACTTAATTACTACTATTAATAATCATAACTATGATAATAATAATTTAGAAATTCATAATTTAGAAAATAGTTCTAATAATTTGGTTGAATCGGTCTCAACTTCGCTAATAATAGTTCGTTAGCTTTCGCAATTATTTTAAATAAAATTCATAGATTTGATTCAATTTTTCTTTAAAGTGAAGGAAATGGCCTGAAGTTTTAGTTATCTTGGGAAGGTCTTCATGCATCTGAAATCTACTTAAAGATGTTGTGTTTCGAATTTCAGAAAATCTTAGAACTTTTATTTTGTTTAGTTCCATGACCTTTCAGTTCTCAGCATTTCCTACTCTTTGGGTTCTTATGGTCCTTCCCAGTTGTTCCTCCTGATGAAAAAAAAAGGGTGAAAAGGAAATTGAAGATGAAAATTTTAATTTTTCATTTGACTAATGAACGATTAGTTTTTAAGAAATTTTTTATTGTATAGAATCACGTATTTAGTTTAATTTAGATCATTTCGGTCTGTTTGGAGGTTTTTACCCGCCGCAGAATTTTTCCCTCCTAATTATGTGTTTTATTTATTTTAAAGCAGACAGAGTTGGGAAGCGGCAATATTGGAATCTAGGCTGAATGATTATCATTTTGATTTTCATAATTTCGAATTAGAAATTAAATTTCAGATTTTTCATGTTATTTATTTCAGCCTAATCCAATATTTTTACCCAACTAATAGAAATTGCCAGGTGACAATTTTTAGAAGATCGAAAGAAGTGTAAAATATTTGTATGTCGCCATCTAATGACTATTAGACTAACGACAGTTTGTTAGTTAACGACGATTGCTTGACGATTAGATTGTTTATAGCAACGAGGGTAGAGTTTGTTTACCTCTAGTTTTTGACTGTGACTTGAGTTGACCGCACGGAGTCTTTCTTTTAATTAATTGCTGTCAATCATTAATAAACATTTTTCTTTATTTACTAATTTTCCGAAGTTGTTATTGAGTCTTATTTTACAATATATTACATTTTAAGAAGATAGCATGCTGAGAAAAGTCAGGTGAAGAAAAATCAATGAGTGAAGTTAGACCTGAAGGCACCAAGGGAAAATCCAAGCACGCAAGGTGGACAGGTGAAGAAAGAAAGAGAAAGCGTGCGTAAAGGCAGTTTAAGAAACCCGCACGTGGATAGCCTGACCAAAGAAAATTTGGATATTCAAATCCACCCGATTGGCAGAAAGGACATTAAAGCAACCACCTCCAGCTTTTCAGAGGGCTTGGAACCCTGGATAAATAGTCCAAATTTTTCCGAGGAACTTCAGTCTCTGCTGAATTTTTGTCGGGCTCGGTGCAAATTTTTGAGTTGTAGTCTACTTCATCTTCTAAACTCGAATTTGATTTTTGAGATAATTTATTCTCAGTAGCTCTAAAATTTTTCTTTAATTCATAAATGTTCAAGGGAACCAATTTTTTTAGACTTTTCTTCTTGAAGAAAATAATTTTTATATATACTCAAGTAAATTTATTTTTAAAAACTCAACTCGACTCAAGAAATATTTTCTCTTTAAAATAATAAAAAGAATTTTTTAACTCATCGGAAAAGATTTTGTAAAGAGAAATCTTTGAGCATTACATAAACGTCAGCAAACGAGCAAAGTCGAAGTCTACGAGAGAGAGGTGCGGTGCGGCGAGGAAACCCAAGCGGCTGTAAATTAACCAACCAGGGAGCCTAACCGAGTCTCTTCAGGCAGCACTACAGATATTACTAGAGCCTGCTACGCGCCAACGTGCTGAACGACGCTTCAACTTTCTGCTACCTATCAATTTCACCCTTGTAAAACAATTTCTATTTAACTAAAGTGAAACCGTATTGTTACGGGGACGTAACACAAGTATCATGGAACGTAGAGATATAATGAAAATTCAAATTTCACTAATCAACCCGATTCCAATAGCTTCCTAATGATAAACTTACTCACGGAATGAAATTATTAGAAAATGAAAACAAAATAATATGTGAACTCTGTCAACGAGGAAAACAATAAAGACTGCCATTTTCAGCTAACGGTACCTAAGCCAAGAAACCTCTTGAATTGATGAATTCCGATGTACGTGGACCACTGGTCATAATTACTAATTTATATACTTCTCAACAGAGAGGATTGTGCCTAAAGCAAACTGCCTAAAGATTGTACAAAGTGCCTAAAGAAAAACTACGTAAACTAGAGCCCGAAAGTATCAAATTCACATTCATCGGTTATTGTAAATTCATTAAAGGTTACAGGTTTGTCAATCCAAATATACGAAAAATTCCCATAAGCAGAGATGTAGTAATTATGGAAAACTCAATAAGACAAGACCATGAAGTGGTACTTTTGAATTCAGGAAAAAGTAATAATACAGATAAGGGAACGGATACACATGAAACTTCATTGCATAGTTTTCAATCAAATGATACAACTACACAAATAAGCAGTAATGATTCATTTCATTCTGATGAAAGCTCTTTGTATATTCCAGAAAGAAAAATTAATTTAGAGCAAGACCGGCCTATTCAACTGGATCAATGAAATCTAAAAAAGGAAATAGAACTAACCTCCATACAAGTGAAGTTCAAGAAAATGATAAAGTACCACAGACATCAAAAAATAAAAATAAATGGCAACGTTAAATAAAAGCGGAACTAAAAACACATAAGGAATATGAGACATGAAAATTTGTAAAGAAACCACAAGATTCAAAGGTGATGAACTGTAAATGGGTTTTTCCGATAAAAGACGATCCATTAGGTGTGATCTACAAATCTAGATTCTGTGTAAACGGATGTTCATAGAATTATCTAATTGACTATACAGAAACTTTTTTTTTTACTGTGTGATATAATTCTCTGCGAATTATATTTTCAGCGGTATAAATTTAATATTGAACTGAACAAGTTCGGTTTTGTAAATAACTATTTGGACCAATGTGTCTATCCGAGTTATAGAAAAGGAACCAAAGTTACTTTATGTTGATGATGGATTAATTGTATCTGAGGAGAAAGATATCATAAGTAAGGTAATCAATGATCTTTATTCAAGTTTTGAAATAAGAACCGTGAAGTAAAAGACTTTTGTAGGTCTTCAAATAGAACGGTCTGACAAGCAAATATTCATTCACCTGAAGAAGTAGAGATTAAAATCACTTATTAAATTCAATGAGAATGATACTAGTAAAAACAGCAGTTAAAGAGAAGATACCATACAGGGAGACAGCAAGGTCTCTTATGCACCTCACAATTATGAGTAGATCAGATATCATGTTTGGAATAAGATTAGTAAGTGATTCTATAAACTGCTATAACAATACTCACTGGGCTAGTGTGAAAAGGATATTCAATATTTGCAGGAAACGCAAGTATATAGATTAGTGTATTTTTCAATAGAAGACAATAAAATAGAAGGCTGGAGTGACTCATGGGAAAGTCAACGATAACAGCGTATAGCCCTTTCCAGTACAGAAGCAGAATTTATGGCTTATGCTTCGCTACGAAAGAAGCATTGTGAATCAAAAGACTACTAATTGATATTAATGCTTATCATCAGGATACAATTTGTTTATGTGTAGATAATCGAACTGAAATATCAGAGATTAAAAACATGGATTTTCACAAAAGGTGCAAACACATTGATGTTAAATATAAGTTCATTAAAGAGAAGTTTAAAAGGAATGATATAGATGTAGGATACTTATGTACAAGTGAGCAGTGCGCTGACATATTTACAAAGGCTCTTTCTTGAATAAAATTTGAGTATCTCAGAGACAAATTTGGAATAACAATTTGCCAATAATTATCCTTCGATATTGTAGCATACTACATAGTTTCAGCTAGATCTTATGCTATTATTGTAGTTTGTGATAATACTATTATTAATTATTATTAATTAAAAAATTGAGATACAGAAAAGCTTTAATTTGGTGGGTATATTAATTTGAAATTTGTCGTCTTTACCGACAGTTTCAAAATTGTACTACAGATCGACATACAAAGCCAATGCTAATTTTTACAAATTACTTTACTCTCAAATGTTGTATCAATGTGTGACAAATAAATACAAGATATAAAATTTGCTAATCCACAAACTAAGCTTTGAACACAATGATGTATGTAACGCTAATTATATTGCTATTAGATAACTACGCTATGTGGCTACCACGTCAGATAGATGTAACATCTGCAGTATAAACTTGTGACTTTGATAGTATATTGAAGTAATATAACTGTTGCGAATTAAGGCTGGGCTGAAGTCAGAAAGGCGACTGATTCCCCCTATCTAAATGCATGGGATCGGAATATTTCTAAATTCTTTGCCAATTTACTATTATTTCTATAAAATTAGGTACCAAATTACAGAGGAATTAATGCCGGACTGACGTAAACAACAACTTTTTGTATGTAGTGAATATTTTTATTAAAAAAAATAGAAAGAATAATGAACAAATAATGAATTGACTTGCCGCGCTTAAATTCCAAGATAGCGGCCACATCATTCAGATGAATAATCACTAATTATTTCATTTTCATACGTTTTCGCCCAAAATTCGTGTTTGCGTCAGTCCTTGCTACCTATCTGAATGTCAAAAAAATCAATTTATAGTATAAAATTGAATAATTTAGATATAATTAGAAATATTGTATTCCAGATGATTTTCTCCGGGAATTCGTTCAAAAAAATTCAGATATCCGTATCCAGAACTGATGGTGCCCTGCATTTTGGCGAGTAATTTGTATCTGTGTGTGTACAATACATGTTACAAATGTAACGTATGAATTAATCAATTCTCAAGTTTGAATTGCCAGCTGTCAGAAACTTCGGCAGCCATTTTGGGACTAGGTCGCTAACCAATCGACCGAATAATCAATAATCCTTAATCTAGTTATTTATTTGACTAATTTTTAGTGTCCATTTTAACTAATGGAGTTCCCGTCGCCATTCTTTTTCTGTTCTCATTCACGTGTATACGCCATTTTACTTCTTTTGCTCTGAAATCTTTCCTGTCCGAGTCAATTATTGGTGCTAGTGCGATTCTAAGTCAACAGAAACATTCACCAGTTCATTCTACAAGTAATTTGATAAACATTTACTGATAATTTAAAGTAAATTCACGTAATAAAATTAAATTCATTTTGCATGGCATTGATAGGCTAACGCCACGTGCACAATCATATCCTTTCTCAACTTGAGAAGCGTGCTGAACTCGTGTGAGAGGTCAATAATACCGAACACACCAAGTTGAGCATTTTTTAGACATTCGATTAAAATTCAGTAATTAAAATTAATATTCAGCGATTTCTAAAGACATTCATTCTTTTTCTTTAGTGACAAAAAATATGTACAATGTATATTGTTCATTGCTAGTGCTGAAAATAAAGATTATATTTTTTTATAAAACCTGACGTTCTAATTGTTCTGATCCGGCACAATCTTCCCTAATCTTAATTAGTTAGGCTATTCAAGTTGACTAATTGTCACCAATAACATAAATGTAACTTACCGTTATATAACTTGTTACATATTCGTACCCCTATGTTATACTGCTCTTATATTCAATGTTTACTGGGACATGAACCAAGAGGATTCTATATCAGATCTTGAACAGATTCTAGAGGTTTGAATTAGTAGACATTTCGTCAGGATGATTAAGGAAATATTAGAAGTATGCTCACTTTACTAACGCATTGTAGTCAGAGCGTGGGCAATCGAGCCTGCGTTTTACCGTCTAGTTCGCTGATTAACCGAAGAGCGATGATTTCTGACGGTTTTTATAGTAGCTGATTGGTCTATGAATTGAGGAGATCGCAGCAAAAATTTAGGACAGAAACAGAAAACTATCAAGTTTCTACATGAATGTCATATCTGTTTTCAAGACATTGAAAATAAGGAAACTGTGAATTTTTGGAATTTCTTCCACGTGAAACAGTGTGTTGAATTGAGGAGGAAACATGTTTCCCTGATGATTAAATATTGTTGAAATAGCTAGTTCGATGAACTGCGACTTAAAAATTTCGTACATAATACTCGTAAATATACAAACTCATTATTATAAAACTATTTTTGACTTACCGTTTTTTTCTTCAACGACGTTGTTGTTAAGAAGGTTCTAAATCATCAAAATCATACAATATATTTATAGTATTATGTTCCCCAGATCTCAATCGTTTGAAACGTGGCGTTTTTATCTGTTTACAATATTTGTGCACTATTCGCATGTTGACGCGCAAAGCGCGACATTGCTTTAGGCAATTCCGGATCGTACTAATACAGGAGTAGGGATAAAAAATGGTAGTGGAGATGTTGCACTATTGAGAGCGTACGAAATTTCTTGTGTTGTACTGTGAGGTGTTCTATGGTATAGACTGTTCGTATTTACATAAATTTTAATTATTATTATTCTCATACACTTGAACAATACGTAAATCTTTTGTAGATAAATGGAACAATTTATTTTAATTTTGTATCATACTGATACCTGATATTCAACAATACTTTCTTCTTATCCCTACAGTCAGGACGCTATGTGTACTCCATCTAAGCTCCTCTCTACCGACTTAACGAACTACTATGCACATAGTCTATTGGGTTGCGTCTGCAACCAACCGACGCCCTCACCATTGCATCGCATTTATACGAGGACACAAAGAAATCGTCGATAACTTGTGTCGTTAAAAGCCTCTAACCTTAATTGACCGAAATCACCTGGTTCTAAACATTGTCGTTCAATTTTGCAACCCTAGGTGCGGGCTTAGATTTCGGTCTTTGGGATTACCCGTTTTTTTCGCTTTGATCAGAAGCCCCAGCTATTTGTAGTGTGAGGAAGTGCATCGTCATATTGTAAATAGCTAAAAGAATGTATGATTAATAGTATAAAGTTTTTTTGGAAGACGCGAAATTTTCATTAGAAAACATGAATACCTGAAAATAAAATAAAATGAAAATAAAATATAATAATAAAGAAAAGTACCCTATACGGTTGATCCACTGACTGCAGGTGTTCTGCGAAGATTGCTGGCCTGCAGCTTGTGTCTAGGTGCTCCGACAACACCCATGTGTGGATCAATAAATAGGTTCATATCCTTAGAATAGAATAGTAATTCTCTGAATTACACTTACGATATGTGAATCTCGAGAAGTAAATGTGATAGGGTCTGACTTGAATTCTCGACAGAGAAATTCAACATTTCCCCAGGCTGTTGAATGACCGAGTTTATTCTTGACAGCATCAATAATTTCTATTTCGTAATTTTCTGCTCGAAAGAGAACCTGAAACAATTTACATACAACAGTTTAAGTATGGATACAAATATCGAATTCTTATATTAAAAATGATTAAAAATTCATTCGAATTCAATCCAATAAGTCTTTTTTTTCTCTACATTGCCTTCCTCTATGAAGTGAACATTTCAGATTATCCATCATCACTGTATTTTATTGCTGTTGTCTCGATCTTTATTGTCTTGAAGCTGCTAAAAATCTACGCTACTACACTACAATAATAACTATTATTTTGATGCCAGCCAATTTTTCCTGCATTGAATAAATTCAATAATGGATAAAAAATTTTGTCGATTCGAGATTGTTGCAGACGTAATGAATCTATTTGAACTCAAGGTTGTAATAACAATAAGGTATGTCATAGTATTAAAAGCTATTCTGATAATATTATAGTTTTGTAAAGGTGCAATTTAATTCGCAAATCTAACCTCTCATTCCGAACTTAGATTTTTTAACGTAAAATTGTACGAGCATTCCGAAAAAAACCATTTGCAGATAAAAATTACGTATGAATCATTGTCTTTGTTTGTTATAAGCAGAGAATATATCTTTTTATCTCCGTCTTATTTGTAAGAGAGAAGACTGCGAGTTTCGGCAGTTCACACGTTCGAGTAAGCTCAGTTTTCACCTTTTGTTTCAAGCCCGAAACTGTTGATACATAAATGTAAATTTTCTGAATTTTCAGAAACAAAGAAGCACACTTTGGCATGAGGTCACAAATTTATATTGATGTCTGCCATCACCAAAAAACAACTTAGGGAACAAAATCGATAAATGTTTAACGGACTTTTAAATTTGACTGTTTTTTAAAGTATATAGACTGGACTATTGAAACATTTGAAACATTGTTTAGGCTTAGAATTACTAAATAATTCATTAATCTAATTATTCGCTTCATATTTAACTTCTTCGAAAGAAATTAAACAGTATATCAGTCCAACAATAAACTTAATAAATTGTTTAAAGTAGGGATGTTGTTTTTCGAGAAAATAAACTGCTTAATAATTCAAAGTTAGTTAATTTGAGCTAAATTATCGATAACGGATGAGCTACGCCGTAGGATGTTGTCATGAGAGGTGCACATATACAAGAAAGACACGTTGCTTGAGCTAGACTCACTTATATTTGAATAAATACACTAATTTTCGGTACAACAATAACTTCGCCACAATTTTAGAAGTTATTCAAAGCGCTTTAAGCGATCTAGAGCTGATTTACGAGCTTGAAGACTTTTTAGTAAGCAAAAACAGACTGAGCGGCAACGGAACACGTTTTTGGAGCCGTGATTGGTTGACCGCCGAAAGAAGAGCTAAGATAGGATGAGCGGGTCGGGTGAGCTTGTCTGAGCACGAGCTGAGACGAAAGCGAGTCTAGCTGACAGGTTGCAGTTAAGTTTTACGCAGCAATATTTGAGCATCAAATCCGTATGAACAAAAAACCTCGAGAGCAAATCAAAATCTCCATTTGTTTCAACTGATTTTTTTATGGTAATAAGATCCTATTAAAACGTTCAATATGGTTACCCTTGATATAATAGGGAATTCTGAGACACCCATATTCCTATTGAATTCTATCAAATCCTATTGAAACATCAAAAAGGAATTGCCTGTTTTCAGTAGGAATGTCGTAATCTCAAAAGTTCTATTGAATTCACTAAAACCCTATTAAAGAATCGAATCTGATTCTCCAGTATTCTACAGGAAATTCTGAGACAAAAATATTCCCATTAAATTCTATTTAATCCAATTGGGAAATTGAATAGAATTCAGCGTTTCTCGATAGGATAACGGAATAAGATTTAGCGTTCTTCAATGGGATAACTAAATAGGATTAAGGTACTTTCTATAGGAAGATAAACCTTTAATGAGATTTAATAGCCAATTTCCAAAGCAATTTTTCTATTGAACGTCCTTCTCCTAATAGGATTGTTGTTGCAAGGTAGAAACGAACTCTTCCTGTTTATGACAATAAAATTTGTTACACAAAATCTCAAAAAAGATCTATGATATCGATACGATTTCCCACAACAATTTTTTTGCTAAAAAAGGGTTAAAAATTACGTGAAATAGGAATAAACAAACTCGATTTGTTTATAATAATTGAACAATGAAGTACGCTATCGTATCAAGTTTTTTCGAAAGAAAATTTTTTTCCCACTGGAAACGGGTTACTAACTCTATTACATGAATATGAAAGGACACTTTTTGTTTTTAACAATGTTTTTGTTTTTAAAATGATATTCGTTATTAAAAATTGGAAAAAGGATCCATGCAACATATTCGAGTTCCTCAAATAGCAACTTTTTTTTTACTACAAAAATATTATTCACCATGTAACATCCATGCAATGAATTAGAGTTCTTTCAACCAAGAATTTTTTTTGTATTGAAACCAGGCTACTCATGTATTGTAATGTAATTCAAAATGTAATACGAACGGGGTCAATTAGTTTATAACCATTGAGTCGTTGTCAATGAAAAAAAATAGAATCTCATAATGGAGGTTGGAATTTTCCGGTTATTATTAATACTCACAGAATTACTACTCTATTTGCGAATCCCGAATTGTGACATATCTCCACGATTTAAGGTCCCTAGAGTCGAATACGGTCGTTTTCCAGTGGACGTCTGTGTGTGTGTGTGTATGTACGTATGTGCGTATGTGCATATGTTCGTTCGGAATTTTCCTGGTCGATTATCTCAAGAAAAAAAAATCATATCGATGTGGGACTAATTGCATTCGACGCGTATTTATGTAACTTAGAACTGATTAGATTTTCAGCAAAATCAATTTAGCCATTTTTTTTTGCAGGACCAAGAAACTAGCAAAACTGGAAAACGACCTGCATTTTGCAATTTACAAATTATACTATTTTTTAGACAAAATTTCAAGATCTTTAAAAAAATATGAATATTAAATAATTAGAATACTTGCATGAAAATATAATGACAATATTTTATCAAAAAAAAAATTTTAGATGACAAAATCAGCAATGAAAGAATTTTAAACTCGTGTCAGTATTGAGAAAACAGTATTAAAGACCCTATAATAGTCCATAATAATTGTTAATAATATGAAATTGTGTCCATAACAGTTAACCATTGTTACTTACAAATGATTATTGATCATAGTAATATTTAAATAAAAAGTTTTAAATTGTTATAAACAATAAAGATAGGGATCCAGGCTATATAAACGAGTACTTTTAACGTATAATTTTTTCTTTGACTAAAAAAATGTTACCAAGCGTATGACATAAATGAAAACATACTTTTTCCGTTTATAACAATGAAATTTGTTATGAATAATAAAAAAAAGGATCTATGAGGTATATTTGAATCTTTTTAACGCACAATTTTTTTTTTTACTGAAATGAAGTAACTAACCATATCAAATGAATAAAAACATACTCATTTCGTTTATAACAATTCCATTTGTTATAACGAATGGAAAACACGATCGATGGAACATACTTGTGTTCTATTAAAGTGTAATTTTTTATTTTACTAAAAAAAAGTTACCGACTGTATGACATACATAAAAACATGCTTCTCTGTTCAAAACAATCAAATTTGTTATAAATAATGAAAAAAGAGATCCATGCGATATATTTGAATTCTTCCGACGCGTAATTTTTTTTTTTACTAAAAAAAAGCTACCAACCGTATAACATAAATCGAAACTTACTCTTTTTGTTTATAACAATTAAATCTGTTATAAACAATTGGAACCGGGTTCTATTCGCGATGTTTTTCATTTTTTCCACTGAGAAGTTGGTCGCGTAGACTTTTCGGGTCGCATCTAGACCACTGCAGAGCACTGATTTTTTTTCACATATTTTTTTGATCGTACCTTTTTTTCATTTATACTAATTTCACTTGAATGTGAACTTGGTGCTAATTTTTACAGGCATTCGTAGATGCCTGTTTTTTTCGGAATTCACTTCTTTCTGAAGTGAAAACTTCTAAAGCTTGTAATGATTGTGTAACTTCTTTTATTAATAAATGTAGCTCAAAAATTTAGATTTTCAAAAATTTTAAATACAAAAATATTCAAATAAAATCAAATTGTTATCGTCGTAGCAATCTCACAGTGAGTTTGAAGAAGAAATTTCAGGCAATCATGGGGACTGGTGATAGATGTAAAACTTAGAACTATCATATAACAATAGTTTGTTTGAATTTTTGAATAAATTGTAGTGTGAAGAATTGAAAATTTATGATTTGTAAATTGAACCTATTGGTATTACTCCGCGTTTTACTATCTATCATAGCTATAGACATACTATTAACGTTTCCATATCGGTAACGCAGATGGTTCGGTGATGTGAACTTTAAAGTTTGTCTCCTACTAAAAATTGCTTGGAAAATTTGAAAATGTAAATTTCTACCTGTGGACAAAATACAATATGGCAGATAGAATATTTTTCTTTTATGTAGTTTATTGATGTGGAGTTGCCAACTCACGAAATCTGAGAATCTTGACTTTTGTCGAATATTTTTTAGAAAACTTGAGACTTTCAATCTTTACGGATGAATATCTTTTCAATAAATAGACTAAAAATTATGATTAATGCTGCAAATAAAATCTCATATATAATCTATTGATGAATTATGCGTATGTGCTGTACTTTAAGAGTGAACAGAAAAAATAGATTTGAGAGGAAAAGGGGAGGGCAAAATTTCTTGTATAGAGTGTCTGCTGTTGCGCGCTGTCATGACGAAGTGCGAGAGAGAGAGAGAGAGAGATAATATGAAAATGAGTGAGAAACAGAAAGTGGGACGTGGACTCGGCGCGAATGACGAGCAGATCACTCTTGATAGACTAGAAAATTAAAAATTTTTAACGTCTATTGTCACAAATAATGTACATCACGGAATGTTACAGAATCATAATGATTTGAAAAGAGGAATACTTTATTGAACCCTATGTTTCCATAAATTATGTATTGCTCTTCGATTTTTATTTCCATTCCCATCGGTTTTTCTTTCCTTTTAACCTTTTCTCTTGATTTTTTAAATCTCCTAAGTTCTGTTGTTACGCTGGATTAGAACAGCAGTTATCACGCCTATGAGTATTATTCTCGTAGAATATACCGATTCCCCGCGTATAATTCAGGAAACTGGTTTAATGACTTAAAATTGAAAATTTATTTCTACTTTCTTTTCTTTCCCTTTATTTTCTCTCTACATGGTAATCACACTTAACTCAATATAATAGGTTAGGACGTAACAATTATTATTCATATTCTTTATCCTTTAACGGTGCGAAGATGCGGACTTCTTTGTGTAAAATCGTAGCCGCGACAACTTTTGTCGAAAACATTCGTTCGTATCTGTTGTAGTTCTCAAAAAAAATGAGAACAAACATGAAAAAATACATAAAATAGCGTTCAAAGGGTGATTTCAACCCTTTCACGGTGTCGAAGCTCTTTTTTTAGGAAAAACTAATACTACATTTTCTACAAAAATTGTATGAAAATTTTCATCCACTGCGATATTTCCGCAGATAGAACCTTTTACGACTGGACTTATGGGCAGTCATAAAATGACAGTAATTCCATCTTACTTTATAAGACGAATAAAAACATCAGCATTTATTCTCATAAAAATTCTCAAAATTTGTTCAATTAAAGTTTGGTACAAGTTGATGATTTTAGCAATTTCATTTTTCTTGATCCCCTGGCCGGAAGTATAGCCTTCCCGGCCGCATTTTGCTCCCGAAACAACGAATTTTGTGGCCTGCTCAACTTGCAAAAGATGCATACAATCCTTCACTAATTTTGAAAATTATACATTCAACGATTATACCTTCAATTTTACTTCGAATTTCAATTTTTTTGGTCAAATATGTAGAATTATTTTATATCACGATTATGAACATAGTATAATAGTATAATTGTTGGGTAATATTCGAGTTTCCTGTGATAAGCGTTACTATTATTTATGTATAAACAATTGTCATTATTTATCTACTTATTAAGTAAATAAAGTGGCTCTCTACTTCACGAAGTACTAGAAGAGCATGAAGACTAGAAGGTATTTATTAGCCACACACCCCAAGTACTCTACGCTACCGACCTCAAGGCCTCCGTCTGCCCTGGCACGCTAGCGATGGGCGAATGACCTTGCTGCTTGGCATTTATAATCTTAACTAAAGCATTATGTGATGTGCGCGCTTCGCATGCTCTTTTGTTTATGTCAGTCAGTATCATGAATACCTTGTAACATTATCCTGTATAACTAATAATGATTTATACTTTTTGAACAATTTTAACTAAAAATTAAAATAAAATTTTATGTAAAAGATATAATGGAAAAAAAAGGTGTGGGCTTAATTTGTCCTCCGACGACGAACTTCTCATTAATTGAAATCCGTTATTTTGTTATCTTTCAGATTTTTGTTCACAAAAAATTACTATTGTTATAAACAGTATACAATTGTTTAACCACATGGAGTTATTTATAACAATACTTTACGGATATTTATCAAAAAATTAAAACCAATTTGAATTACTTGTAACAAATTGAATTTTTTAGAAAAAATACATAATTGTCTGGAGGTATATGAACTTTTCAACAACCACATTATATTGACGTCAGTCGTCAATAATGTTGATCATATTGTAAAATATTTGTATGTCGCCATCTAATGACTATTAGACTAACGACAGTTTGTTAGTTAACAACGATTGCTTGACGATTAGATTGTTTATAGCAACGAGGGGAGAGTTTGTTTATCTCCAGTTTTTGACTGTGACTTGAGTTGACCGCACGGATTCTTTCATTTTTATTAATTGCTGTCAATCATTAATAAACATTTTTATTTTGTACTAATTTTCCGAAGTTGTTATTGAGTCTTATTTTACAATATTATAAGTAAAATCTATTTCAAGCACTGAAAAACACCATTTATGCGATAAATTTGAATTTATTTAACGAGACATTTTTTCTTTTATTCATAAAACGTTACCAATCATGTAGCATGAATGTAGTCGAACGTTTTCTTCATAACGGCAGTACTTGTTCTAAATGAGCATAAATTGAATTTTACATTAGAATTCGAATTTTTACTGTTTTTCATTAATATACAAAATTTGTTTTTTTTTTATATTTCCTTGTTTCATCACAACATATTACGTATCTGAAATTGGGACATTCAAACAGCGAAACTCTTATTCGAAACTTTACTCAATCCATTATTACTATGTAACGTAATTATGTCACATCGATTACTTACAATAAATAAGAGAATCTTTCAGTTGGCTGAAAACATAAATAGTTTCTAATTTTCGTCGACTAATTCTTTTAGATCATTACTTATTATACTTGTCAAACCGCATCTACGTAGACGACGTCGTGAGAATAAGTTAAAATCGTAGCATAGATTATCAGAAAAAAACAATACACTTTTTCTAGTGGCCAGTCCTGACGTAAAAATTTTTTTCAGACTTACGTACGTCTGTCTTCATTCTGCAACAGATGGCCATTCATTTTTGACGCAAATCTTACGTTTGTCTGCTTTTAAAAAACGGCAGATACATACGTAAACTACAAACTTAGGGCAACATACGTCAGGGGGTTAGGGCTACACCTTTTGTCAGACTTGATTTCTCTACCCCGGTGAAAAGATTCGTATCAGTTCGACTTCGATCAACTCATTTTGAATCAACTCGCCTTGTTGAAATCGTTGCTAAAAATGAGAAATAAATTTGAACAAACGTCTATATTTAATACTGATGAAATTTATAATAAATAAACGAACTTGAGCTCATCACAAAAATTTAGGTTGTTTTAACGTAAATGCGAGCTTTGATTCAATTAAGGATACTCATGGATAAAAATAAAGTTTAGAAATACATTTTTTGTTATTTTAATTGATCTTTTGTATAAAGTTATGTTATCGCGTCAGTTTCGTAATATCGTAAATTTTTAATTTTTTTTAATCAGTACTATGCAATCTGATATGACAACTTAATAGAGAAAAGGTAAATATCGAAAATATATCCCACAGTCCCAGTTGTTAATTCAGGGCTTCATGAAATTTTCTTAAATATCGGACCATGATAAGCATGTGTACGTGTAAGAGAATAGACATTAAAGTATTCTGATAGCTTAAGTAGCAAAAGTACCTAACTCTCAAACTTGGGGAATACAGAGTCGAGTCTTGGGTGGAAAAAACAATTGTTTTTGTCCGAAAAAACGTGCTAACACAAAACTGTTTAGATGAAGTAAAGTGAGGTGAGGGAGAAATTGGACAATTACTAAAAAAAAGTATGTAGAATCCGCCAAAAACAGCTATCGTACGATATTTGTAAAAACGACGCCACGTGACTGTTGTTTGAAAGTCCGATGTTTTCACATTGTCCTACATGCAAAAAATGTTCGAAATCATAAAATGGCGTTGAGTCTGACTTCCCACAGTCGCAAAACCATAAAATTGTTCGAATGTTTGATTAAAATATTAATAAACATTGGCTAGCATAAATCTTATTCAGAATTTTTTTTTTCGTATTTAGATTATCCTACCAAAACAGCCATCATCGGATAGAAGTAAAATTTTGTGCTATGTACACCTCCTAAATAGGTCTGTAAATGAGCCAATTCTCATTTTTTTTTTTAATTTTCAAAAAGCAAAATAGTTTAAAATTGAATCAAGTACTGTATCATCTATAGAACGGTGTCTTTTTTTTTATTCTAATGATATAGCGAATACCGCTGTCATTAGCCGTCAACGAGAAAATGATTTCACAATAACCACTGTACCTATACTGTAAATCGTTTTCTTCTGATGTACTTACTATCATTCGGAGTATTTAGAACAATTTTCCATAACAAAAAAATGAATAAATAAAACACAGTTTCATGAAAAAATTTTAGGTGTTATTCACAGAATCGCATTCTTCTCATTCTCGACAGGTAGTGCAGCAATGGTCTTTGAAAAACATAATATGGTTATCGTTTTTGACGACAGTGCTTATGAAAATTATTCAGAGACCTGACACGAGTGACAAAGAGCGTTACATCTTCTGTCACAGTCTTACTCATTTCATCTTTCTATGCAGTTACGGAAAGATTTTTTTTTGTTAAAATTGCATGTAATTGCAATTTCAGGATACCAAAATTAATTTTAAAAATCAATTTCATTTTGTTTCATAGTAATTCTCCAAATCAATGACAGAAGAATAATGAAAAATTGAAATAGTGTAATAACATTTATCTTTATATAACTACGTGAGTTGTTAGGTTTTTTTTTAAATAATTCATAATAATAATAAACATCTAAAATCAGTTAAAACAATCCGCGGCAAGTTCCGATGCTCCACTGACAAGCTACATCCCCACTCTCCGTGCCCAAGTCTAGTTCGAATGTCTTCTCCCTCAGCGTTCATTAATTAAAAGAATTATAAAAGAAAAACTTAAATTCTTATTAAGTCTACATCTTATGATTTATAAACATTAATTAATAGTCTACACGTATTAACTCTGTGATCAGAGCGCCAGACTTTTATTTTGCCGGGCAGCGTTCGATTCCAGTGACGGCTAATTTTAATTTGTTTTTCATTCATTAAAATTATATATAATGACAATTGGTACATATAAAATAACAATAATAACAATAACATTGTGGCAACCTCAAATTGCAATTACATACAATTTTAACAAAAAAAAATCTTGCCGTAACTGGATTGAACTTTGCCTGGCAAATTAAAAATTCAGTGTTCTATTACAGAGCTAGCATATAAGCATCTGAGATATTCACATTTATCAATCATCAGCTACTCGCTTGGGTACGGAGAGTAGGAATTAAGTTTGCTTGCGGGTTGCCCAAACTGAAGCTCTGTAAACATGGAACCCGAACCTAAAAAAAATAAAAAAAAAGTTGCTTTCAATACTACAAACAACGCGGATGACTGTAATAATGTTTATTTGTTTGTAATGCTGAAAAATCTTCTGGAAATCACTATATGATGTAATTTTTCATAAAAGTTTATGATTTTCAGAAAATCCTGACAACCAATGCATTCAGTATCACTAAAATCATTTTCACCATTTGTAGTTTCGAAAATGCAAAAATTTTGCTTAATTTTTCCTCAATATGAATTTTTTATGCAAAAAGATAATATTAGAATTAGAAAAAAAATTTCATTGCTATAACAATCAACTACAAACAATTTCAAATACTTTTGTGATTATATGTTTTTAGAAATATCAAATTATAAGGGAAAATTCACGTCGGTTATAGTATACTGGGCTGTTTTAAGTTTTCAACTTTTTTAGTCGTAATGAAATTCACGCTCATCCGATTAACTTCTAATCAGAGAGATCTTTTAAATTTTGGAGCTTAAGAAAATTGAAATCATTTGCGTCGTTTGTAATTCATTCGGCTCACAGATTTTGATTATTAATAATAACATCTTTCAAGATTCCGGTCCGACAAACAAAAATCGTCTAGTATTACAACTAACTACAAACGATTTTGAATGCCACTGTCACTGAGATAGATCGGAAATTAGAAAAGTTTATGACCTACAAGCAAATCTGTTTTTTTACTGCACTGAAAGCAGGGATCATCAAAAAAACTATTCCAATGACACATTACTCAAGTACTGCGAAATTGTTAATTAGAAAAAAGAAATTATGAATTACTTCTGCAATAGATAATATCGAAAATGAAATCATCAATTACAGTGTTTATTGATAATTTTATTTTTAAAATGATAAAATCATTTTCATTCTCAACGGTCTTGGTTTTTTTCTTAATTTTTTTCAAGATTCGTTTGTTGATTCTATTAAGATGTTTAATTGTTTCTTTCTCTCAACTAATTTGTTGTTGTTCTTCATAAGTTGAAGGTTTCTATTCAATATCAGCAACTTTATCTTTTGTATAACGTGGTAATTATTGAGCATCACTATACACTCTGTTGGCCATCGCTTATAGCTCTTCAGTGAAAGACATTTTGGCAGTCATTGTTTCTAACTCATCAGTTAGAGATATCATAAATCTTCTATATTAATCCAACTGTTATGTCTTTTATCATATCCAAACCACTTGTAAAAAGCTTCATTACCAAGTTTTTTTAGAACTTTTTCCACTTAATAAATATTAGGGTATTGAACCTTAGTCAATTCCCTTTTGATAGAGACCTCTTTCAATCAATTGATCCTGATAGTCGACAGGCTTGTAGGTTACTGGATTGGTGTTCAATATTCGACTTACATTAAAGATTTAAATTGTTTAATTAGGGGTGTAACTTTTCTCAAAGACGTGCTCATATTTACTTATGCGCACTTTGTCACCAACCTTAAATTTAGTCTTTCCCATTCGTTGTTGAACTTCAAGTTTATTATTGTAGATAATGTAATATGATTGTTTTTCATTGGTTGAAGTGACATCAATCAGTTTCATTTTGATGGTTCTATGTTTGCAATTGTCATAAGATATCATCACATTTTGTAAGATGTCTATCTACTTATAATTACTTCGAAATGTAAATTTTTTCCACATTCTACTTTTTAATGCGCGATTGAATCGTTCACATGTAGATGCATCAAGATTGCTAAATGTGGAATACATTTCGATATTATTTAGTTTTATAAGTGCTTCAATGTCTTCATTGTAAAATTCATTTCCTCTATCAACATATAAAAATTTCGGCACCCTTTTCTGTGATAGAATAGATTTCATTGCCTAAGCGACATCTTTACCATTTTTAGTTTTTTTTGGCACAGCCCAAGCATATTTTGAAAAAAAATCAATAACGGTAAATCAATACTGATGTCCTTTATTATAAGATTTATATGCGGTCATGTCAACTAGATCAGCTTGCTAAGTTTCATCAAGACGACGTATATCAACATGTCGTCGTTGATAATTTTTTCTCACCGATCTGTGTAGCTCTACAGTTATCATTTCTTCTTCCTTGTCCATGATGTTGCTCAGCAAGGAATATCTAAATATTTTCTTTCAATTGTTCAATAATTTCAGCTTGTTTACGATTTGCTTTTCTTAGTAAACGCTTTCGATTCGACTCATGAAGTTCAATCGTTTATTTAATTCTTCTGTCAGACGTTTACGATGTTCTTGTGATGATTCAATATGTTGTGCTACTTAAATATCTATGATTTCGATTCCTTCTTTGTTCTCTTTAATAATTCTCGTTGATGTTGACACAGTTTCGCGTAAAAGACGTAATTCCATTTCAATGAATTTTTTCAAAACCGTAATCTTCGTTTCAATTATTCCTAATAATGTTGCGTCATTGAAATCTACTGGTTTAGCGAGATTACACAATCTCTTAATATTCATATCAAACTGTTGATTTTCAGTTATTTTGACTTCTTCACCAGGAGGTCTACGGACAGCACATTTCATAATTTCTTTCGCTAACTGTCGTCCGAAATGTCAACACTCATTTTCAAACCTCTCACTTCAAGGGTTCTTTAATGAATGAGTAGCTGTGCAGTATATCAGATTAATAAATGATGATAAAATTTCATTGGTGTGACTAAAATTCCCGGCAGTTTGAGATGCAATGAGTAAATGAAGTCAATCTATGAGTTCATTGGGATTATCCTAAAAATATAATCCATAGGATGATTTCGTTTATGTTTAATCATCTATCGTGGTAAACTTTCGCCACTTTTTGGTATGAACTTACCCATTATATTAGTCAATTTTCTTAAATCCCTATCCACTCTGATACTTTTATCGGAAAGATAATGCTTTCGATAGACATTTGTTATGTTGATAATTTTACTATACGTGTTTTCATCTTCTTTTGTTATTTTTGATCTATTAGGTGGATTCATAAATAATAATTATAATAGACCCGAAGTAGTATTGTATTTTTTATCACCAATATAACATAATGAATAAAATTATTGTCGAATCTGATTTCAGAATCACCCATCATCAGTCGATTGCCTTTTAACTTTCTCATGCCATACTTTGTATCGAATTCCTTAGACAAGAGCTTAGAATCAAACATATCTGACTACCTTACCGCAAGTTTATCTTTAATCAGGGTACTTTAATAGGTAATTGTTGCTGTTGTAAAAGATTCATCATCAGTTATTTCATAATCAGGTGTGAAGTTTTCTTGCTTGCTTTCAACTTCTTCTTTAGGCTCTTCTTTTGGTTCTTCTTGCTTTATTTTTATTTTTTGAGAATCCCTTCAACATATGTTTTATCAGCTAATCGTTTAAGAAAAGTCACCATAGGTTTAGATATTTCACTCATGGTTTGTTGAGATATATCTCTACCAAGTATGATCAACTTAGCTTTTACTACTTGACGCAAAAAAATTTTTTCTTGCTGCAGCTTCGTTTTTTTCATGTTAACACTTTGACAATCTCTTGAATAATGTACAGTTTAGAACATTCATTATGAATTTATATTTATGACACAATCAAATCCTTTTCTGAATCGTCTACCATTGAGATCACTGTTTTCAACAGTCACCAAGAAGCCATTTTTATCATTATTCCAACACATTGAACATATATCTCGAAAATGTAAATGATTCATATCAGTGTTTACGTGATCATCGTGAATGTATTTTATGTGTTATCCTGTGCCAAATGTTTAGAGATTCTTGCATAAATTTGACAAAGATAGAAACAGTCAACATTTCTATGCCATGCCATACAGAAATAGGCACGGCTATTATCTTGCTTTTCACATGCTACAATTAAATTACGTTTTGCTGCGTCAGGTTTCACTACTTCTTCATGCTCATTAAAAGCATAGAATTCAATACCTTCGATTGGTTCAATTATTTTTTTTACAAATTGATATTTAGGTTCATGAAATGTGTTGAGAAAATTTCAACTTTGAATAATCTAACCGTTAAAAGATAAGGATGATTGTGCCGGATCAGAACAATTAGAACGTCAGGTTTTATAAAAAAATATAATCTTTATTTTCAGCACTAGCAATGAACAATATACATTGTACATATTTTTTGTCACTAAAGAAAAAGAATGAATGTCTTTAGGAATCGCTGAATATTAATTTTAATTACTGAATTTTAATCGAATGTCTAAAAAATGCTCAACTTGGTGTGTTCGGTATTATTGACCTCTCACACGAGTTCAGCACGCTTCTCAAGTTGAGAAAGGATATGATTGTGCACGTGGCGTTAGCCTATCAATGCCATGCAAAATGAATTTAATTTTATTACGTGAATTTACTTTAAATTATCAGTAAATGTTTATCAAATTACTTGTAGAATGAACTGGTGAATGTTTCTGTTGACTTAGAATCGCACTAGCACCAATAATTGACTCGGACAGGAAAGATTTCAGAGCAAAAGAAGTAAAATGGCGTATATACGTGAATGAGAACAGAAAAAGAATGGCGAAGGGAACTTCATTAGTCAAAATGGACACTAAAAATTAGTCAAATAAATAACTAGATTAAGGATTATTGATTATTCGGTCGATTGGTTAGCGACCTAGTCCCAAAATGGCTGCCGAAGTTTCTGACAGCTGGCAATTCAAACTTGAGAATTGATTAAGGCTGGGCTGAAATCAGAAAGTTTCCCGAAGTTGACTCTACGCCCTCGCGTTGTGCGGCGGAAGGCTGAAGCTCGATATCAATTGAAATTGAGTAGGTAACAGAGAAATCGTTCGAAAAATGATAATTTTCAGGGATGCACTACAATAAGGGAGCCTTAGGGTACCAAAAAATTTACAAATTTCAGAATAATCTGTTCCGAGCAAGAAAGAGCAGAGAATGTATCTATCTATCTCCGTCTTATTTTTTAGAGAAGACTGCGAGTTTGAACAGTTGACGAGCAAGCACATCCCCCACCCTATGTTACTAAGCCTGAAGCTTATGATATCTAAACGTAAACAAAGCAAATGAAAATATGCTGGCTCTGTAGTCAGAAGGTTCGACAGTGATTTTACCGAACGGTGTTCCATTCAAATCGCGGCAAAATTTTTTTTTATTTAAATTGAATGTAATTTCAATTTTATCATGCGAAAAATGAGTTTCAAATTTTCATTTTTATGTAAAATAATTTTTCAATTAATCGATGACAAATGAGAAAATATTTAAACAGGGCCATTAACCTTTTTTGTACAAATACATTGATAATAGCCTTTTTTAACAACTTATCAACAATAAAAAATAGTTTAAACAATCCGCGGCGAGTTCCGGCACTTTTCGGGCAAGCTTTACCTCCACTCTCTGTCCCGAAGCCTATGTCTCAGATATGTCAAGAACATGTATGCCAATCTTTGCACGTTCCTGATGACCGGAAGTCATCCATTTGAAATTGAAAAAAAAAAGAAAGGGGGAACAATTGATTATTTTGGAGAGAGAAAATTTATATCTCCCACATAATTACCTCAATGAATCTGAAAATGTGAATACATGTTCTTGACATATCTGAGAACATGTATGCACATTTTCAGATCGATTGAGGTAATTATGTGGGAGATATAAATTGTTTTTCTTCCACATAATTATTTTTTTGCGTCAAAAAATCGGGAAAAGTACCTAAAAAAGTATAGCTAGATCGATAGGAAATTTAATTCTCTATCGATCTATATACATGATTATTGGACCTAAAATTTAAAAAAATTTCCTAACATTTAAACCGCGTAAAACTTTGAAAAATTCTCGCGCTGATTAATTTCGAGCTCGGAAAGACTTTTGAAGTAACTAGCATGAGCCTAAAACATCCCCTCTTCATTCATCGTATAGTGTCTTTGTCACACTTACGGTTGGAATGAGTATTTCACTCGCACTTACTTTTTACAATACTCGGCGCGTGCGCAGAAGTTTTGTGTGAGTGCGAGTGAAGCAGAGAGATATGTATTCCTCTTTGTCGCACCCAACGGCGGCAGAAGAGGAAAAGTGCGCTCGGGGACCCGAATATTTATACCTGTATAACTTTTAACAGTTGCGAAATAAACAAAAACTTGGCATAGATGAAATGTTTAATTTTTGATTCTGCACATTTTGAGCCCAAAATCCGGCTGATCGGTGCATTTGAACAAAAATAAGAAGGATTTAACTAATTCATTGTTTATACAAATAATGAAAAAATTCATAAAAAAAAAAATTTTCTTCAAAAATGTAATTTAATATCTCATTTTTCGAAATAAATCAACACAAAGTGATATTTATAGCATTAAGTATTTTTAATTAATTTTCTTATACGCGACTGAAGCTTTTGTCAATAGTGAAGCTTCAGTCGCGAATAAATTTTTATCTATCATAGATATGAAAAAAAAGTGTCAGTACTTTTTTTAATAAAATTAAATTCTGAACAACTTTTACTTACAACATTTTTTTATATCTATCATAAAAATCGAGAAATTCGCGATGGAGGGGGGGGCGATTTTTCGCCATTTACTCCCCTCTTATACGTGCCAAACAATTTTAACCTACACCATTGAGTTTCTCGCAGAATTTCCGATCCAGTCATCTATCAATCATCAATTTGGCCCCAACAAACTGAAATTATCCTATTTCCCTCATTTGACTGGACTATAGTCGGAAAACCTTTAAAAAGGGTAATAAACATTCTTTTAAATACAGTTTTATGAGCGTAGCTTTTTTTTAAACAATTGAAAAATATTCAGAAGTAGTTGAAACAGTCCACGGGGATTTCCGGCACTTCGCTGGCAAGCTCTATCCCCACCCTTCATACTCATGCCTGCATTATACAACTTATAAACATAAACATCATGTCAAAGATAATGTGTTAACTGTGTGGTTAGAACACCAGACTTTCATTTCACCGATTAGGATTCGATCTCAGTCATAGCCAATTTTTTTTCATTAAAATTTTACATAAATGCAATAATTGGTTGTTTACATTAGTTCAAAATCAATTCCTATAGTCTTTTAGAGACAACATTTTCTAAAGAAGAGAATTCATAGTAACTCGTTCCTCGACCTCAGCTTATATTCAGAAAAACAAGTTTTTTTTCGTCATTAATCGGAAGAATATTTTAATAAAATATATATAAATATATAAAGTTACTTAAACGAAAAAGAGGAAAAAAAAAATTTGCCATGACTAGGATCGAACCCTGCCTGGCAAAATAGAAGTCCAACACTTTGACCACAGAGCTATCAGGATAACAATTCTATTATTTATATAACTGTACTGAAAAAGGGTTTATGGCCCTGTTCGAATGTCTTCTCCCTCAGCGTTCATTAATTAAAAGAATTATAAAAAAAAAAACTTAAATTCTTATAAAGAATCAATTTTGGCTTATTAAAATTATGATTACATTCAATTCCACAAAAAAAAAAAAGGAAAAAAAATTTGCCGACATCGGGATTGAACCCTGCTCGGTCAAATAGAAGTCTGGTTCTTTAACCACAAGGCCAGCATATTTCCAATCAAAGTTTCATGTATATTTATCTTAAACTACATGCTTCGATCCGTAGACTTGGAATTGAGCTCGCTTGTTGAAATTTATGCCTAAAAGAAATAATAATAATAGATGAATATATGTATTTTAAGTTATTTTTAGGTATTACATGGAAAAATGTTCAATGAGTATCATCATATTCATTTACAATACTCCAATAGTCATCAAAGTGTAGGGCATGTAGTGTGACACACTACATTTACATCACAACATGTATTGTACACACACAGATACAAATTACTCGCCAAAATGCAGGGCACCATCAGTTCTGGATACGGATTGAGCATTTTTTCAATATGGATGACTGAGGTCATCTGCGAGCATAATGCTGTCACCTATCTGAATTTTTTTGAACTAATTCCCGGAGAAAATCATCTGGAATACAATATTTCTAATTATATCTAAATTATTCAATTTTATACTATAAATTGATTTTTTTGACATTCAGATAGGTAGCAAGGACTGACGCAAACACGAATTTTGGGCGAAAACGTATGAAAATGAAATAATTAGTGATTATTCATCTGAATGATGTGGCCGCTATCTTGGAATTTAAGCGCGGCAAGTCAATTCATTATTTGTTCATTATTCTTTCTATTTTTTTTAATAAAAATATTCACTACATACAAAAAGTTGTTGTTTACGTCAGTCCGGCATTAATTCCTCTGTAATTTGGTACCTAATTTTATAGAAATAATAGTAAATTGGCAAAGAATTTAGAAATATTCCGATCCCATGCATTTAGATAGGGGGAATCAGTCGCCTTTCTGACTTCAGCCCAGCCTTAATTCGCAACAGTTATATTACTTCAATATACTATCAAAGTCACAAGTTTATACTGCAGATGTTACATCTATCTGACGTGGTAGCCACATAGCGTAGTTATCTAATAGCAATATAATTAGCGTTACATACATCATTGTGTTCAAAGCTTAGTTTGTGGATTAGCAAATTTTATATCTTGTATTTATTTGTCACACATTGATACAACATTTGAGAGTAAAGTAATTTGTAAAAATTAGCATTGGCTTTGTATGTCGATCTGTAGTACAATTTTGAAACTGTCGGTAAAGACGACAAATTTCAAATTAATATACCCACCAAATTAAAGCTTTTCTGTATCTCAATTTTTTAATTAATAATAATTAATAATAGTATTATCACAAACTACAATAATAGCATAAGATCTAGCTGAAACTATGTAGTATGCTACAATATCGAAGGATAATTATTGGCAAATTGTTATTCCAAATTTGTCTCTGAGATACTCAAATTTTATTCAAGAAAGAGCCTTTGTAAATATGTCAGCGCACTGCTCACTTGTACATAAGTATCCTACATCTATATCATTCCTTTTAAACTTCTCTTTAATGAACTTATATTTAACATCAATGTGTTTGCACCTTTTGTGAAAATCCATGTTTTTAATCTCTGATATTTCAGTTCGATTATCTACACATAAACAAATTGTATCCTGATGATAAGCATTAATATCAATTAGTAGTCTTTTGATTCACAATGCTTCTTTCGTAGCGAAGCATAAGCCATAAATTCTGCTTCTGTACTGGAAAGGGCTATACGCTGTTATCGTTGACTTTCCCATGAGTCACTCCAGCCTTCTATTTTATTGTCTTCTATTGAAAAATACACTAATCTATATACTTGCGTTTCCTGCAAATATTGAATATCCTTTTCACACTAGCCCAGTGAGTATTGTTATAGCAGTTTATAGAATCACTTACTAATCTTATTCCAAACATGATATCTGATCTACTCATAATTGTGAGGTGCATAAGAGACCTTGCTGTCTCCCTGTATGGTATCTTCTCTTTAACTGCTGTTTTTACTAGTATCATTCTCATTGAATTTAATAAGTGATTTTAATCTCTACTTCTTCAGGTGAATGAATATTTGCTTGTCAGACCGTTCTATTTGAAGACCTACAAAAGTCTTTTACTTCACGGTTCTTATTTCAAAACTTGAATAAAGATCATTGATTACCTTACTTATGATATCTTTCTCCTCAGATACAATTAATCCATCATCAACATAAAGTAACTTTGGTTCCTTTTCTATAACTCGGATAGACACATTGGTCCAAATAGTTATTTACAAAACCGAACTTGGTAGCACTACTGGTATCTGTGAAGCCATTAATAATGCTAGAGACACAAAAAGCCAAAAAGTAGAAACAAAACGACATAATGAAAAAATGGAAAAATAGCTTTAGGTAAAGGTTTACATTTGAAATCACGCAAAACAGAATTAGAATTATATTAAGAGCCATATAAAAAAGATGGGGATTGTATTTAAAGCCCTATAAAATAGGGTTAAGATTAAAATCTAGTAAAAAAGAAACATCATAAATTTACCCCATCGAGCTTCGACTGATATGGAACTTTGAAAATATGCTGAAATTTTAAAAATATCCTATATTGGCAGTGTCTTTCTGCGAAATGATCTTCTAAAACCTCAACCATGATACCCTCCCACTACCCTATGATAGTTTCGGTGATTTACAATCACCATCAGAGCTGATCAAATATCTTCATGTTGATGAAAAAATGTATTACCTTTACAAACATCCAGACTATAGTACAGACAATTGTGGACATTTGTGTTCAAAATTCTTACATTCTTACATGAACAACTTCTAATAAGTATCAGTCATAGATAATTCATTCACGTTAACATTGTTTGGGCAATCGTCTATCCTAGAAGCATTTTATTTTCCACCAATTGAATTATCGTAGAATTATTAACCTTTGATTTCATTGAGAATATTGACAATGATAACAACAAGTTTTATTATACAATCAATGGTGAAGATAAAATTATCGGAATATCAACAGGAAGCTATGAAATTGAAGATATTGAAAGTTATTCAAAGAAAGATGACAACCGATTATCAATTTCATTAAAGTCAAATAACAATAAATTGCGCTCTGAAGTTTACAGTGAAAATGCTATAGTAAATTTTGTATCAAATGATTCTATCGGTAGTTTGTTAGGTTTTGGTCCACGACTTCTTTTTCCAAAGCTTAATCACACGTTTGATTTACCCGTATCTATATTTAAAGGCGACGCATTGAGAATTAAGTGTAATATTACTGCAGGAGCATATGTAAATAATCAGCTGGTGCATACGATTCATGAATTTTTTCCATCAGTTCCACCAGGATATAAGATTATTGAAGTGCTATCAAACGTCATTTATTTGCCAATCACTGTACAGACAATACATCATTCACGACTGCAAGTTGTCGATCAAGACGGTCAATTAATTAATATACGTGGTGAAGCAATAACAATACGTTCACCTGTGAAATCAGTATCATAATAGGAATTGTTTATAAACCAACAGTTGGAGAAAGCTATAAAAGAACTATATCATGCCTAAATTCCATCAGTAAACAGAGACAACTCGAGCTATTAATTCATCAAAATTATTTATTTCTAAAAAACTTAAAACTACACTAAAGTGTTACAAAATCAAAGCAAAAGTTCGCTGTATCGCATGTCTTTTACTATGGAAGAAGAAAAATTAGCGATAAACAAAGGAGTCACATTTGATAAAACGATTGCATACTATGGAATGCATGCTCATCAGCCATTTGCCTCTACAACATACAATAATGCACCATTTCGAATCCCTGGTATCATAAGAACCACTACCTAACATAACCTGAAATAGTTGGCGTGAAAAACATAGAGTCTGAATGTCTTATTAATTCTGATACACCTGAAAAGTCCGATAATTGAGCATTTCAATTTAAATGTAAATTTTAATGTATATATGGAATAATTATTATAATTTCTGGCAATTTTTAAAAATTGTAAATAATAACGACTAATCAATATGGAAATAAATAAAAATACGAATCCGGAGAGATTCATCTTATTGAAAAAGAATAGCATATTTGGCATTGCTCACACTAACTCACATCTAAGCAGTTCATAATTATGAAAGAAAAAAGAAATTATTAAAAACTTTGGAAAATTGTTTAACCCATTCTTATTACACTTTGAAAATTATTGGTTAAAACGCATGACATTATAATTTCTAGTTTATGATTTCACTGAAGAGCGAGCCAATAATTTTATAGAATCGTATCACCGGAATTCATTAAACTCCAAGTTAAATAAAAGCCCACATTTCAATTAATTTATCAGTTAGTATAAAATAACATAAAACACTAATTCAATTATTTTCTCATTATAAATCATGATAAAATTTTCAATACATTTATTATTTGCAGTTCAATTGAAATGTATATTATCTAATGCACGTCTTGATATAAATAATATGATATCAGTGCTCTGCAGTGGTCTGGGTGCGACCCGAAAGGTCCACACGACTAACTTTCCAGTGGAAAAAATAAAGAAACACCTCGAATGCAACCCGTTTCCATTTTTTACAACAGATGGAATTGTTATAAACGAAATGAATGTGCTTTTATTCATTTGATATGGTTAGTTACTTCATTTCAGTAAAAGAAAAAATCGTTAGAAGAATTCAAATATACCTCATAGATCCTTTTTGTCATTATTTATAACAAATTTCATCGTCATACACAAATAAAGTATGTTTTCATTCATGTCATACGGTTGATAACTTTTTTTTAAGTAGAAAAAAAAATTACGCGTTGAAAGAATTCAAGTATATTGCATAGATTTCTATTTTTATTATTTGAACGAATTTAAAATTTGTTATTTAAATATTATCATGATCAATAATCATTTGTTAGCAACATTGTTATGGACACAATTTCATATCATTGACTATTATAGGGTTTTTAACACTGTTTTCTCAATCGCGACACAAGTTTAAAATTCTTTCATTGCTGATTTTGTTTTTCAAAAATTTTTTTTTCGATGAAATATCGTCACCATATTTTTCTACAAGTATTCTAATAATTTAATATTCATATTTTTCAAAAGATTTTGAAATTTCATCTAAAAAATAGTATAATTTATAAATTGAGAAATTCAGGTCATTTTCCATTTTTGCTAGTTTTTTGGTTCTGCAAAAAAAATGGCTAGACTTATTTTGCTGAAAATCTAATCAATTCTAAGTTACATAATTACGCGTTGAATGCAATTGGTCCCACATCGATACCATTCTTTGTTCATGAGATAATCGAGGCGAAAAATAATTCCGAACGCACACATGCACATATGTACATTGTTATGCCATGGATAAATTTCAGGATTTCAGTCAATTTAAATACACAAAAATTTATTTTAAGTGATCACAAGTTTATTGTCACTTTTAATATTAATTACACTTAAATGTTTAGCACTAAAATTATAGTTAACAACAGTACAGTTAATTAATCACTTCTATTTATTACTGAATATTCTAAACTTATTGACAATATTCTGATTCTTATTCTTCACATGAATCGAGAAAACTTCATTTATTTCTACTTCAATGATAGTTTCCTGTCGACTGTCTGAATAAAAAAGTGAAAAAATATCAAAATACAAAAGTAGTGCTACTAATGTGTTACTGCGCTTGAGAAAAATAAGTAAGAGAGTTGCCCTGAGTCTCGAGACACAGGCGTAATAATATTACAGTCAGCAAAAATCTTCCAAAAAGGAAAAAGATTTTCAAAACAAAAAAGTGTTAAGTTGAGTCTTCAAATTCTGATATGCGTAATTTTGATTTGGTTAGTCTTCTTCTCTGATTTGAATGATGGTTTTGTTGACTATTTTCTGAAATGCTATTTAAATCTGAAGAAATAGAATTTGCGTAACATATTGTTCTCATTGGAATTTCGTTAGAGTAATTTTCGTCGTTATTGAGTTGAGTTTTAGGAGATGAAACACGATAGTTAGATTAACTTATTGTATAGTGAAAAGAACTTATTTACTATGAATTTAATCAGTTGAAAGATTCTTAATTTGTAAGCTAAATATAATATAACTAACACACCTAAAGTATACATAGCATAAGTTAGACAAAACATTATTTTTTCATAAGTGGTTTTTGTTCGTTCATAGTTACCTATTGCAATTGCGTCTCTTTTAATTTCATTTAATTTAGTTCCGTATTTAGTTAAATCCTCAATTTTTACATCAGGTGTCTCTATTGAATAAATTTTGGATAAACTGAGGTTCATAATTGAATTATTGATCATTTGGAAATTTTGGTGAAAGTTATAATTAATCAATGGTATAAAAGTTTGATTATTGTCGTAATTTATACTTTTGTAAGAATTTGGTATGACACTATTACAGACAACACTACATCCAGGTGCGATCCACAATATTTTTGTTCCGTTTATAATTTTATCTGTTACCTTATTATTGCAAATAATTTTAATAGTCTCAGGTTTAGGGGCCGAATATAACCATTTGTCATTACTTTTAAATTGTATCCAAATAGAAGTTTTTACACTAATCAGTTAAATATCACAATCATTTTCGCTTAAATTTACAGGTTCGTTTACAATTCTGCTCATACATGAGTCTTGTTTTTGAATAAAGTATTTTGGGTATATCGTTTTACAGAAATAAAGTGATTTGTGGGTTTCACAAGTTTCTAAAAAATATTTATCGCTAGGGGTATATAATAATCTTTCATTATTGTAATAAATTTCGTCATCTAAACTCATAGTTCTGAATAAAATTTTGGAAAGTTGACCGACAAAATTGAATATACCTCTCTTTTCTCTAACTAGATTTGGAACTCCTATAGCAGAAAATAGTTTATACTTATCTTGTATAAATGTCTCAAATTGATTACGTATTTTCTTTATCAGATTCGCTTCAGTACAATTTTCGTTACAAAACGTGTTGACCATGTTGAGTCCTTTCATGATTTCGGATTCCTGGAATGTCAATTCATCCAAGTTGAGATATGATACTACGTTGTAGGTCTCGTGGAAGAATCTTACGTCCCCCATACTTCATGTAGATATTTGGTAATACAGGAAAACCTGTTTCTCTGTAAATTTCTTTGTTACTATCAGAAAATTCAGTCAGGGAAATTCTAAAACAAATTTATATTAGCGTATTTTAATCTATTTGCATGAACGATAATTTTTTTATCATTTTTTATTATTTCATAATTAACGTCAGACGTCTTGTCAGATATTTGATATGGCCCTTCCCATGGTAGGTTGAGTGCATGTGTTTTATTGTTAGCTACACTTTCTTTCCGTAACCAAATTAAATCACCCGGTTTGAATTCTTGAGGATTACTCATTCTATCATATCTGTCCTTGGATCGTTGTTTACTCTCGGATATCATTTTTTTGCATTCATCTAGATTCTTTGATAACTTGCGTTTTAATTCATTGAGATACTTAGTATATGGTATATTATAACGTTTCTTGACTGATGATACATCTCTTGCGTTTTGACCGAATACTAGTTCACAGGGTGTAAATTAAGTTCCTTCATGTTTCGATGTATTGTAATATAGTGTTGCAAAATGGATTACTTCGTCCCAGTTTTGAGCATTTTCATTACAGAAGTGTCGCAGGAAGTCTTTTAATACCTGATGACTTCGTTCGAGGCTTCCGTTGCTTTGAGGGTGGAAACTTGTTGTCGTTATTTGTTTTATTCCCAACAATTTTTCGAAATTCTTCATTAATTCACTTGTAAAGTTTGTTCCTTTGTCTGTTAAAATGTTTTGTGGTACTCCAAAATAGCTGACCCAATGTTTCAAAAATTCATTAATAACTGTAGTTGCTGTGAAATTTTTTAAGGGTACTGTGACGAGATATTTTGTAAGCTGATCTTGCAAGGTCAAAAGATATCTATTTTCCTCTGTTGTCGAAGGTAGAGGTCCACAAATATCCACTGCAATTTTCGTATTAAATCTGGTTGGTGTGTCGGTGATCACCATTGGTATTTTTGTTGGATGTCGATTGATTTTATTCCGTTGACATGTTATACAATTCCTTACATAATTATCAACATCTTTCCTTAACGGTTCCCAAAAATAGTTCTCTGCAATTCTGTAGTAGGTTTTTTTAATTCCTCCATGTCCTCCAGTAAGGCTGTCACGGTTTTCTTTTAATATTTTCGGTATCTCTTCTTCTGTTGGAATCATTCTTCGTTTATCATGAAGATAAATTGTGATTTTCTTATTTCGAAATTCTTTTATCCAAATTTTTTCCAAAGCTTAACTCGAAAAGCCACTTAACTGGATACATCCATCGTGATCAACGTGGAGTTCTTCAAGTTCTTCATTAACGGCTATTTGTTTTATTTCTTGAATTTTTTCTTTCAATTCTTTAATTTCTCCTTCTAAATTAATTCTCACAATAATGTGATATTCTTGGTTGTCCTCTTCAGAGTAGACTTCTATGGGTTGTTAATTTCCTCCTTCAATGAACGATACATCCACACTACACTCAGGTATTGGATCATTCGTTAATATTATTTGTTTTCCTAGCTTCGCTCGTGAGGCTAATTCTGGTTTTTCTAAATCTTCTGTATTATCTTCCGTTTCTTCCTCTACTTTTCTTTTTTTATTCTGTTCTATGTTTACTTCTATTCTTTTTCGTTTCTTATCATGAGTTACTGATTCCTCATTTTCTTTTTTCTTTTCTGTTTGAGTTTCACTTGACTTCTTCCGTTTCCTAACTTGGTTCTCTGATTCTTCTCGTTCTATTTCTTTTCGTTTTTTACTAGTTGAATTTACATTCTTCTCCTTTTGGCACGCCAGCACTGGGTTTCTCGATGATGCATCTGCATTTGTATTCAAAACACCGTTCTCATAGACAATTTCATAATCATAATCTTCTAACATGATTCTCCATCTGGCTAAGCGTGAATGAGGATCTTTTAGATTCATTAACCAAACCAAAGGCTTATGGTCGGTTATTGTTCTTCGTTTCGCTAATATTATAGCATCTTCTTTCTCAAGAAATGGATGGCCAGCAATACCGTCTACTTCCAGGAAGAACTCGTTAGGAACTACGAGAAAAATGTGTTTAAGGTTATCTATTTCAATTTTACATTCCTGAGTACAATTTACAGGCGTAGCATTGATACCCGTTAGCTGCGCCCAGGTTCTCTTGACTGGTAGTCCGACAGTACACTTTAATTTGATGACGTTGACGGCTGCTCCTGTGTCTGCCAAGAACGAATAATATCGCTGTCCGAATTGGCTGTTGATTCTGAACATAAAGGTTGCTCCTGGGTTTCTTGAGTTCCTTGACATTCTGTGTATTTGATGGGATTGGGCACGGTTGGTTGTCGGCGCGACGGAAAATTTGCATTAGTAGGTTTTTGTGGGCAGTCTCGAATAAAATGGTCTAAACTGCCACATCCATGACATGGAAATCGCTTTTTTGTTTGCGCCAGATTTTTCTGCGTTCCATTATCGATGCTTTTCGGGTTTTTATTCAAATTTTTGTAAATAGGTTTTTTGTTTTCGTGATTCGAATTTTTATAAACCACGTGCGATATTTTTTCTTCTTTTTCTGTTTCTAATGCTAAATTTTGAGCTTCTCGAATAGTTGTAGGTTTTCCAGCTTTGACAAATAATCTAACACTCGGCTTTAAACCACGAATGTACTGTATCAGTCTTTGTTTTTCATCATTTGCTAATATAACGGCGCGATCTCTTTTATCATAATCAACATAATTATTTATTGCTCTTTCAATATTAAGATGACATTCAGTGAATCGTTTATTGTAAAGGGTTACTTTTTCTGATCCTTGTTGACATTGACTTCTCTCAAGAATAGCGATATCGTAAGATTTACACTCGCCAAAATTGTTACGTAAAACTTGATATAGATCATCTGACGATCGAATATCGTGCCCGTCGATAGCTTTCCGTGCGCCCTTAATAATCTTTTTTGAAATGATCAATCAAACAAATGTATTTCTTTGCTCCTCCGGCAAATCATCAATAATAGATTTTATTTCGAAAATGAATGTCTTAACTGCTATGTTATCGCCTTCGAATTCCATAATTAATTCGAGTTGTTGTTTCAGATTTTTTATATCAGTTGCCGTCGCTGTCTTGCGTTGTAGATGCGCGATCGACTGTATCGTGATTTGACGTGTGATTATTAGCCGGTGCATTTATTTTTTCTACTATTGCATGTAATATAATTGATTGATTCTGTAATGCTTGTACTGTACAATTACTTACATCCATAGCGTAAGTTTTCCGAAGCATCACTCTTTTTGGGAACAATCCATAGGGGTGAATTGTACGGAGAGTCTGAATCTTCAATCAATTTTTGCTCTTGCATCTCTTGAACTTGTCTTAAAACTTCCTCCATCTGTCCCGGTAGAAAACGATACTGTTTAACATATACTGGTATCTCATCCGTAGTTTCAAGTGGATGATCACCCACATCAGGACATGGTAAAGGATCTTCTGGTAACCTGTATACATTCTGAAATGGATCTATTATTTCTCATATCTCATCTTCAATCTTTTTATCTAAAATGTGATTGAGACGTGTTTTTTTCCACAACAATTTACTTCTAGCTGTGGAATAGTTACTTGTCTTTTGTTTTTCTATCTTCAATATTTTCGATTCTGGCTTTCTTCTATTAAAAATTTTTTTCCGTTGTTTTGCTAAGATAATCGCATCTTCCTTCTCGAAAAATGGGCGTCCTGTAATACCGTTGTTATGTCCGACTTTATGATTACAATTTTTCTTTTTTTTTCCCCTCATATGTATATTTCGCTTTATTTTTGGTAAACCAAAAATAAACGCATACTTAATTTACCGATCCGCTGACAAAATAATTTTTGTATTTGACGGAAATTGAGTTTCACGCTTCCTCATGAGAGAATTCATTTCCCACGCAGAAACCCGAAGCCCTTGCTTAATGGAAAAATTCGTTTTGTTTAAATTTTAGTTTCTCAAGCTGACTAAGCTGAGAAACAGGTCTTTATTTTAGCTACCTTACAAAGTAGAGGCTATATTTAAATAAAAAAATTTCATTGTAAGTACTTTTTAAATAAAACGCTGAAATCGGAAGCGCTTACAATGCTTTATCGTTCCGGTCTTCTTGGAAACCCCCGGCGACTTAGACCAAGTACCGAGTCTACCTGTAGACTAAACAATTTTTATCTGGGCTTTTTGTGACTGACCAGAGATTAGTCAAGACAGCCCGCGTACTTAGCGTCGCGAGAATGTTATGACGTCAGTTTGCTCAACGACGTTGAACGAGCAGTTAATTTCCTATCGAATAATAGTTTGTGACTAATCAATATTTCACGCATACATTAGTAAGCCTATACAGAAATATATATATATATTAAGACAACAACTGTTATTGAAAGTGAAATAATTTGGGTGTAATTAGAATTTAACTAAACTTCATAAAGAGACAAAACCCGTGGTACAATTAATTAATAGTGCCTCTCTGGACAACATCCCGACAACCTGCAGCAGGTTCAATCCTTCCATCATCGGTCGTAGCTGTGTAGGATAAGCTATCTACAAAAAGGTAAGGTGCACATTTTTCCCGCTATTAAAGGAAAAGTCATTCAGCAAGAAAGGGTCAGAAGGATAGAGTCCTTCTGAACGAACCCTAAATTAAAAGATAGAGGAATTCTGTCCTCTATTTGAGATTAACTTACGTCCGCGCCTCCTGGGCCAAGTTCATACCAAGCGCTTCCAACGTATCTCATAAAATTTAAATACTGCAGTAGGATAAATTTCAATCCTAATTTTTCGCGCCTTTTTATTTAGTTAAACTTTCATAAAAAGTCGGACGTAACACCGTCTTCTTCTAGGGAAAAATCGATTGGAACTACTAGGAAAATGTGTTCGACGTTATCTACAATAATTATACATTTTTTTATACAGTTTACAGGTGTATTACTAATCCCAGTTAGTTGTACCGAGGTTTTTCTTACTGGTAGTCCTGCAGTACATGTTAATTTGAAGACGTTAACGGCGGCTCCAGTGTCTGCAAGGAGCGAATGATATCGCTGTCTGAGTTTACTGTTAACTCTGAGCATGAAGGTTGCTGCTGAGTTTCTTGAGTTTTTTGAAATTCGGTAAACTTGATAGGATTGGGCACGGTTGGTTGTCGGCGCGACGGAAAATTTGAATTGGCAGGTTTTTGTGGTCAATCTCGAATGAAGTGTTCCAAACTTCCCCATCCCTGACAGGAAATCCGTTTTTTTATTTGAGTTAATTTTTTTTCACCTCGGTGTCAACGCTTATTGGGTTTTTATTCGGTGTATTTGAATTCCTGTTTGAATTTTTCTTATTTTAATGATTAGAATTTTGGTACATTACGCGCGATGTTTCTTCTTTTTTTTCTGTTTCTAATGTTAGATTCTGAGCTTCCCGAAGTGTGTATTTTTTTCTGAGCCCTGTTGACACTGGCTTATTCCGAGAGTAGCGATGTCATACGATTTACATTTGCCGAAGTTATTGCGTAAAACTTGAAATAGATCGTCTGAAGATCTAATGTCATGCCCGTCGACTGCTTTCTGTGCATTTTTAATTATTTTCTTTAAAATAATGAGTCTAATAAACGTATTCCTACGTTCGTTTGGTAGATCATCAATGATAGATTTAATTTCAAAGATAAAGGTTTCAACTGCTATGTTATTGCCTTCAAATTCTGTGATTAACTCGAGTTGTTGTTTGAGATTTTTTATACCAGATGATGTTGCGATGCTATCGTGCGTTGTAGACGGGTGGCCGAATATAACATAATCCGATGCATGCTCATCCGGTGATGCGCTTATGGTCTCTACTTTAGTATTCAATTCAATTATTTTATTTTGTAATATTCTAACAGAATTCATCAGTTCTGTAATCTGTTCCTTTATTGTTTTTCATATTTAAATCTCAAGTAATTCGTTACTATCTTCCGAAGATTCGTTGGAGTCGTTCGTATTGAATTTAATATTATTTCTATATTCTGAGAACGCGTTGTGAGTCATACGTAGTTTATTTTAGAAGATTGGCTTTACTTACAAAAGCGTTGTAACAATCATTTTATTCGTTGTGAATCCAAGTGTTTCAATTTCAAGCTGATTTGAGATATTACCACTGACACCAATTTTGTTATACCGTAGATAGCATTCAGGATTTTAGTCAATTCTCACACACAAATTTATTTGAACGGTCAGAAATTTATTGTTACTCTTGAAGTTTATTACACTAAAATGTTAAACACTAGAGACTATTATAGTGAACAATAACGTATTAGCTTAATCACTTCTATTTGTGATCAAATATTCGTAACTTCTTAACGATATTATAATTCTTAGTTTCGAAATGATTCGAGAAAACTTTCCAAGTTTCTGGTTTTACTTCAGTAAAAGCTTTCCATCGACTAACTAAAAATTATTAAGGTAGTCACGGTCTAACAATATATAATAAAAAAGAACTTATCATTCGGAATTAAAAATTATACTATTCTACTCTAGTAGAACAAATTTTCAATTGTTGATAACTCAATTAATTTTAATTATTTACCCAAAAAATAGCATCAACTTCAGAAACTTTACTGATGCCTGGATTCACTATTGCATTGCACATATTATATCTTTCATTTTTGAGTGACGATCGTGTTATTTCACGATTCACTAAAAAACCACATTCATTGTCAGGAATAATTTCATTTAAATAAATGCTAAAAATTCACATCAAACTTCATACACATTTATTCTATTAATTATCTATTAATAAAAATTATTATGACATAACTCTTGTGAAAAAACTATCTGTAGTTGCTCTGAAACTTTTATGAGCTGATACATGACATTCACTACCACATTAATTCGTATCAATTACAACAGTAATCATTATTAATATTCCTCAACATTAATGAAATATTATGAATATATTTACAATAAAAAATTAAAATTCTTAAAAAATATATGATTTTTAAAAATACAAATAATTTAATGTAATTACTCTATTCATTCATTATTGATGACATTTCTTCTCCATTTTTCACTCATTTATACTGTAATGTCTGAATGTATTTTAATTATTTTACATACTTATTTGAAATATATATTTTTAAAAAAGCTAAAAATGAATAGCAATAAACCTTAAGGATTGCGGTTAACGATTATTACTCAAGTTATTTTTTAAAATTTCCTAAGATTTCGTTAAAATAGGAAGGATTTCGAAGAATAGTTGAGAACATCATTTCTTAGATATTTTATTGCTTTTGGAAAACCCACGTGGCAAAAAGCAATAAGATTTTAAAAAAAGAGTACGTGATGTAAAAAGACCGTTAGCTTTCCAAAAAAGAAAAGACCATGCGAAGGGACTTGTGTGCGCCTGAAGCAAGGGACTTCTAATTATGTCACATTCGACTAAATAAATACGTAAGGTTTGATACATCAGTCAGTTGTCGGAAAAGTAAGATCGAGATCAGATCAACATGGAACATCTCTTGAAATCGTAAGTCTTGTTTTGTCTTGAATATTGTATTGATAATATTTCAAAGTTTATAAATTTTTGTATGAAGTTTATTTGATCGTCAAATCATTTTTAAATTGATATTTAAATTAATTCCCGAGTAAAAGTGAATAATTGAGCTGACTGGAGCATTGACTAAGGACCAATCAGTTGTAATTCATCTCGACCAGAGTAAAAGTAATCATCTGTTGGTAACGTTTGAATTGTTGTTATAATTTTTCAATAATTTTCATCCAATAAAATTTTGTTATTGTTTTTATATAAATCACACATTTTCAGTTTCTCTACTGAAGATCCCCTCAACCCTGCTGTTAAGCATATGGTTTATATATTGACACCTTTGAAGAGCAAAATTACATAACAATACTATTTTTTTTTTAAATATTAATTAACAGGTCATCTATAATATGTTGCAAAATAAGTGTTATACGTACAATAATAATTATTTACAATCAATTATTCAGTCCATCATTTTTTGACATAATACATCAAAAATAAAAGAAAATTAGAAATACATTCAAGTTCAATAGACCGCGATAAAACGAGACAATTTACACCATCTATTGAAATTTTTCTGTATTTTAGTAATTTAAAGTGTACAGAGTTCTTTTTTATATTTCCTGACGAGAAGCTACCAAGTATCAACTTAAGGCTGAGCTATACTTAAGAAATGTTCCGAAGTTGACTTTGCGCCCTCGCGTTAGGCGGCAGAAGGCCAAAGCTCGATTTCAATTAAAATTGAGTAGATAACAGGAAAATTGCTCACAAAATGATAATTTTCAGGAATGCACTAAAAAAGGGGCGCCTTAGAGCACCAAAAAATTTACAAATTCATTAATAATCTGTTTCAAGCAAGACAGAGCATAAAGTATATACATCCATCTCTGTCTTATTCATCAGAGAGAAGACTGCATCTGACGCTTTACCGGCAAGCTCTATCCCTTCCCTTCGTACTCAACCAAGTAGCTTATAACTTATAAATCTAAACACGAGAAGAGTTAATGTATTAGCTCTGCAGCCAGAGCACTAGATTTTTAATTTGCGAAGCCGGGTTCAAACCCTGTCATGGCCATTTTTTTTTTCCTTTTTTTTTGTTAAAATTGCGTATAATTGCAATTTTAGGATACCAAAATTAATTTTAAACATCAATTTCAATTTTTTTCATAATTATTTTTCTAATCAATGACGGAAAAATAATAAAAAAATCACACAGTGTAAGAAAACTTATCTTTATACTTATGTATAGCTACATAAATCGATGCCAAAAAATATTCCCTTTTTTCTCAAATCTGTATCAAAATGAAAAAGATGAATTATTTATTCATCGTACGTATGGCATACATGATATTTATTTTAGAAATGTTCAAGACACAATAATTTTTTACCATGCACAATGGATAATTACAATATTTGTACATCCTGGAATTTCACAATGAGACTTACAGTTATCTCCAAATGCAAAATCAACTGAATTTTCAAATTCATCTGGTTTAATGAATGTATAACTACTTTTAAACCATGAAAAACGAAAAAGATTAATATATCGTGGAGACGAGAGTTGATTATGAGTCAGTGATTGTAATTTAATAATATTATTTCTCATGTATAAATTTAAATCATCTCCTCGTAATAGAACACTGTCTGAAAAATGTCTTGCAAAGTTTATCCATATTCTAAACCCAAAAACATGTAATGGTTGAATTTGTCCAGTTGCCCCTTTAGGAATAATCATTATCTCAATTTCTTTATCCGGTGGTTTGGCAGACGTGACAGCTTTAGAACAATGTCAAGTCCACGAATCAATCAAAAGTTAACTTTTTTTCCACCATGCGGAAAAAATACATCCTTCAATCAGATTTTTAAGTGTTCTAAAAAAATTAGTACATAAACTTCCAGAATATATTACATAATATAATATTTGAATTAAAATTTTCACCTGAAATAAGTTTTCCAGATTACGATATTTCTACGTGTACATTATCTGGTCTAAAAAGTGTATAGTATAACTGTGAGTTATCGAAGAAACCGATTAAATTGTGCACGCTACTTTTTTTTCTCCGACTGGAGCTAAAGCCCTCTCTGAATTTACTTTCAATTACAAGCCACTTTGATAAGAATTATATGTGTTGACTAAACCATACGATTGAATTTGTGATTTTACAGCGTTAACGAACACTTCTGATGTCTGTTTTAATATCTTACGATCTTCAATCGTTTTTGATGATATGAATTTGTTAATTTTATGAGAAACAATACGATGAGTACTTTTAAATGATAGTATCCACATTGAAGATGCTTGAAAACGGAGATCATTAAATTGTAATTTTTTTCGGCCAATAATGCCCATTTTTTCAAATCGGAATCATAAACTATCATCCCAGCATCGATCGCAGTTTAAACTTTTCCAACGTATATTTGTAAATTTGAGCTATTTTTTCTTTGTATGTTCAACCTTCGTTCAATTGATGTGCCCAGCGTTTCAATTGTCGAGTAGACTGTACTTTTCTAAATTTTTGCTTAAGATTATCGATACTTAAATTCTTTTTCTTACCACTTTGCCAATACTTAACTGCTCGCAATTTATAATCATGACTTAAGCTCTCTTCATCAGTATTACATGCTCCATCAAACACTTCTGGTTTATGGATTGCAGATGTATACTCTTCGTCTTCCATAATTTCTGGTTCTCAATTCTTATATGATTTATTAAAATGCAATGAATTCTTCTGAATCATTTCGATATCAGTATACCAATTCATTGCATTCAATAATATTTGTTCAAAGTGATTCTTCAATTGTATTTCAGCATTATTTACAGGTGTTTCCATAATTTTTATAGTTTGAAATGATGTTAAAGGTAACCGAATAACATTAAGGGGCTAAACTTTCACTTTCAACTATTGAGTGTTACACAATTTTTAGAATAAAAGATAATACTATTTCTATTTCGAGCTCACGATTTTATACACATATAAAATAATGACTATTAACCAAAATTAGAATGAATACAAGATACAAAAATATCCATTCACTACAGTATTGAAGATGAATGAAAACAGTAATATTACCATTTTTTAAATGATCAAAATATGTAACATTCGTTCAAAAGGCTAGCATTGAATAATCCGTATATTAAAATTACAGGAATAATTTTTCTCAAAAATAGTTTATGAGCGACTGTCATAAGAATTATACCTATGTTTGCCCACATGACGATAACAAAAAATAATATTTTGACTAATCATAAACTACTCAGTCTCTGATTACAGGGTATTTTATTCAGTGATTATTGTGACGATAGATATTTAATCAATAACAATTGAAAATTTTTAAATTGCGATTTTGTTTACTGTCATAAATGTTATTTTAAAAATTACAAAGACACGTATCTTGTAATTTTTTATGCTCTTTCGATTCAAATTGGTGTCATTAAAGAATAATTAAAAGTTTTTAAGTTAAAGATTTTTTGTTGTTTAAAAAAAAAAAAAAAAATGTATATCCACAAGTTTTATAGATCTGTAAATAAAGGTATTTTTCATCATTTTTATGTTGCATTCAACGTATAAGGTCTTTTTGGAAAGTTTTTTTTAAAAATCTTCCCGTAACATATCTTCATACAAATTTTTCGTGTTTATTAATTTTCATGTTTTAAAATTGTTTAAAAAAACTGCTGCCTCTTTTGTAGCGACATAAAGACAAGTTTTTTTTAACTTTTTAAGAACATTCTTACTCTTCTGCCATAAATCGAAAGGGTAATTAATAAAAAAATTATTCTTGGCTTGGAAAGGGCTTGGAACGATTTATGATTAGAAAAACAGAAATCGCGGTAACAGCGCGCGTGTACTTGAGCGTCGCGTGAGCGTTCATGGCTGCAATCACGTTGTAGCCGGCGTCGGTAGACCTAGCAAAATGAAACAACACCTATCATTCGCTAGGTTAAAAAGACGAGCTGTCATTAGTGGAGCGCTGAAAGAAGAGCTAGGATAGGGCGAGCGGATCAGGTGCACTCGACTGAGCACGAGAGCGAGTCCAGCTGAAAGTTTGCGATTAACCTCTTGCAACAATTATTTTGGGATTTTTCTTTTTTTATTACTGTAACTCTTTTTGAACTTTCTGATATGTTCTTTATTTTCTCTGTAGTTTTTTTCTGTTTAGCTGTAACTGATTCTTCCAATTTTTTTTTTTAAGGACTTGGAGTGATTTCAATTGTTTCCTGTATAGTATTTTTCTTGTGTTGTTTACTTTTGGGTATAAGACACAGAGAGTTCAATGATTTTCTTCAATTTTTAGTGTTTAACCCTGAAATTGATGGTTGCTGAATAAGTAGTAATGATGCTGAAGAATTTTCTTTTCCTTGGACAATGTTATCTTTATATCCGTAGACACTTATTCCGGACTGATTCAAGCTACTCTTTTTCTGATCATTATTTACAATCATAATAATAGAATCCTGCAAGATTGATGTACTTTCGTTGCTCAGGCTTTTGAACCTATCAGCATCCATATTGTTAGCAACTTTGATCAAATGTTCTGGGAAGATATTTCTGTTTACTGGCAACACACCAGCTCGCATAAATCCATTAGAAATAGTACCAATCACTGCAGCTCGTCTGTAGGCTTCCACAAATCTCGCTACTTGATACTGAGTAACTTGGCGACCAAAATTTGTCCTTAGCCATTTTTCTACGGCTTGAATATAATATGTGCTGATGCAGTTGTAGCATTATGATACCATTATTTTCGGCCAAGATTAACGCTTCCAGATTTTTAGAGTGTGTTGTATGACCATCGAGAAAAAGTATAACTTTGTTCGTACGTGATTGTTTGATTACACTAATGAAATGCTTAATCCATTCAACAAACAACGTAGAATTAATGTACCCAGATTCTGAAACAGTAACAACACTACCCTCAGGTGCGCCATTTTCAACGCTGGGTTCTGTCTTATTCTTTAAAAAATGAGCATTGGAGGCACAAATTGTCCAGCGGCATTATCACAGCAGACTGCACTTGTATTAACTCTCCTTTCTCCACTCGTAATTGCGCCAAATTGTTTTCTACAAATTTGTGAGAGATGTTATGTTTCTCTGCTAAGTCAAATGCCAATTTCTGAACGTTACTCATAGTCAATCTAAACATATTCTTTTCTAAGTCTAGAATGTGTTTGACTCGCATATTTTCTAATTTCAAATCAAAAGTAGTAGGTCTGCCTTTATGCATAGTTAAATCATTAGCAATCTTCTTTCGTTTCTTAGCATGACATAAAATAGTTGGTTTTGGAACAGAATATCTGGGAGATATTTTGTTCAAACTCATTTCCTTCGTCTCTGAAGCCGACAACGGCCTTTCTAAATCCTTCTTTTTCCATTTATATTTTTTTTTGATCACCGTTCATCTAAAAGAATACACGCATTTAGCTGACCAAATTGTACCATTACAATTAAGATAACTAATAGTAGTACGATTTATCATATTAAATGATTTAAAAAATATATGTTTTTACAAAATAACCTCATAACCTACTACGTTCGTTACTTTATAGTTCAAAAGGTGATTATAGACCTGTTCAATAAAAAATATAGTAAACTCTAACTTACTTTTTATCTGAGTAATTTCTATAGATACACGCATTAAAATTTACATAGAATCGTAAAAAAAACGTTTTTTTTCTCTCTAACGGAATACACTTGCCGGACGTCATTGCAAAACAAAGAGTAATTAAGGGTACTGTCAGCGCTTAGTTTTTTGCTGCCAGAAAAGAAAAGTAGTGAAATCTGATAAGAAATTTTGAGGTGGTACAATTTATCAAGCAGTACAATATACTCGACTTTCCCCTATTTAAATTGAGTAAAAATTAAGTGCGGAAAAAAATTTATAGTAGATTTTCACCTACAACATTTCTTATCAAATTATTTATAGAAAACTAAACCAAGTATTTTTTACATTATTTATCGAAAAAATATCAGTGCTCTGCAGTGGTCTGGGTGCGACCCGAAAGGTCCACACGACCAACTTCCCAGTGGAGAAAATGAAAAAACACCTCGAATAGAACGCGTTTCCAATTGTATATAACAGATTTAATTGTTATGAACAAAAAGAGTGAGTTTCTATTTATGTTATGCGGTTAGTAGCTGTTTTTTAGTGAAAGAAAAAATTACGCGTCGGAAAAATTCAAATACATCGCATGGATCTCTTTTTTCGTTATTTATAACAAATTTAATTGTTATGAACAAAGAGGCAGGTTGTCATTCATGTCATACAGTTAGTAACTTTTTGTCAGTAAAATACAAAATCACACGTTAATAGAACACATATATGTTGCATAGATCTTGTTTTCCATTCTTTATAACAAATGGAATTGTTATAAACGGAATGTGTGTGTTTTTATTAATTCGATATGGTTAGTTACTTCATTTCAGTAAAAGAAAAAATTGTGCGTTAGAAGAATTCAAATATATTGCATAGATCTCTATTTTCATTGTTTATAATAGATTTAATTGTTATAAACGAAAAGAATGAGTTTCCATTCATGTCGTACGGTTGGTAACTTTTTTTTAGCGAAAGGAAAAATTACGCGTTAAAAGAATTCAAATATATTGCATAGATCTCTATTTTTATTGTTTATAACAATTAAAATTTTTTTTTCAAATATTGTTATGATTGATAATCATTTGTTATTATCAATGTTCAATCGTTATAAACACAATTTCTTATTATTAACAATAATCATTGACTATTTTATTATCCTCAACGCTATTTTCTCCATCCCAACACAAGTTGAAAATTTCTTTATTGCTGATTTCGTTTTTTAAAAATTTTCTTTCTATGAAATACTGTCATCATGTTTCTGTACAATTATTCTAAACATTTGATATTCATATTTTTCAAAAGATCTCGAAATTCCGTCTAAAAAATGGTATAATTTATAAATTGCAGAATTTAGGTAGTTCACTATTTTTTCAGTTTTTTGATTCTGCATAAAAAATGGCTGGACCGATTTTGCTGAAAATCTAATCAGTTCTAAGTTACGTAATTACGCATCGAATGCAGTTGGTCCCATGTCGATATCATTTTTTGTTCTCGAGATAATCGAGGCGAAAAATAATTCCGAACGCACGTACGAACATCCGAACATACGCACATACGTACATACGTAGATACGTATATACACACACAGACGTCCACGTAAAAACTATCGTATTCAATTCTGAGGATTTTGAAACGTGGAGATATGTCAAAATTTGGGATTCGCAAAATCGGACCCATTACTATAACTTCCCACTGGGAAGTTAATTAATAAAAAAGACTTTATTTTATAGTTGTCATGGCATTCTATTTGATTTCAAACTCCTTTGCTGTTTTATAATTCTTTCACGTCATTATTTGCAAATGAGAATTTTGTTGCTCGCAGAGTCATTTCAGACATGTACATGGTATTACGTTCTACTGACATCACACTCCACGCGCAAAAATTTGCACAAAAGTGTAATGATGATCTTGTGACTGTTATTGCTGGAGTCTTTGCTAATTGTTCATCACCTGTAGCTGCTCATTTGCCGAAGCCTGAGTCTATAGCTTGTACCGTGCAACGTGTGCGTCAAAAGAAAAAGCTTTAAGTACCTTTTCCGCGAGCACTGTGAATTAAATCTATCGGCTAAATGCGTAGTATCAAAAAAGGGTGAAGAGTTTTTGCTTCATGATAGTTGTGGTGGAGTCGATAGGTTCTTAAAATTTGCGACTCTGAAAAATTTCAGTGAATGTAAACAGTCGGCAGCTGATAGAACATTCCCAGCGGTTCCAACTATTTTTGAACAATTATATACCGTTCATGGGATAAAGAACGGTGAAATCTTACCTCTTGTATAATAATGGCGCCTAATAAATCGAAAGATATGTACAATAAATTTTAAAAAATATTATGGAATGTGAAAAGTGATTTAAAGCCTGAAAGAATAATGATTAATTGCGAATTAGCTTTTATGAAAGCATTTAAGAAACATTTTCCAACTACTGTAATCTCTGGATGTTCGTTCCGCTATAGCCAATGCATTTGGCGACATATTCAGTTTTGTAGGTTACAGAAAAATTACAATACTGATATAAAATTAGCATTAGAAATACGTAAATTGATGGCTTTGGCGTTTGTACCGCCAGATGATGTTGTTGATGCTTCTGATAATTTAATAAAATCAGATTATTATGATTCTAATGAGATTCTACTTAACGAAATAGTTACATACTTTGAACGTACATGGATTGGATTGCGTAGTCGTAGTGGTAGGCAATGTGAGGATCCTATATTTGATGTTCCATTGTGGAATTGTTATCATGCTATTCTGAACGATGAAATAACTAAAGAATATATTGATTTTTTCTGTGAATTTTTTCTAAGTTGATAGAGTAAATTTTTTTATACATTTGAGAATATTATGTTGTAATGTTACGAAAGAAAAAATTACTTATTTTATGTTTTTATTATTGCGACTATCATGAGATGTAAAATGAATTATGATAGGTGTACAACGGGAAGTAGTGTTAATAACATTGATATATAAAAGAATACCATCGAACAATAGAAACTGTTTATAAACTAAAAAATAAATAATTACATGTTTTATAAATAATGATCTGTTTATTATTTATTGTGTATTTTTTGTAAAAGTTATTTTATCTGTGGATATTTTGTTTTGGAGTTACTTTGTCTTGTGAATTTTTTTCGTTAGATATTTTGTTGCGAATATTTTGTCTCCGGATTACTAGTTACCGTACTAGTGAAACGGACTTGTAACAATTCTCTACAGCACGTACTCAAGAATTTTGAATAGTGTTATGTTCTTACTAAAGTTGACCCGGTGTCTTTCAAATATTTGTAATAATGCAAAAATTGCGAGCAAAAATACAGAAATTATAAAATTTTGACTTTAAAAAATCTATATACTCGGCCTAGATATAAGATTTGATAAAGAAGTAACTCAAATAGCAATTCGTTAATAAACTACAGTAAATCATTCATTCATACATTTCAACAGTCATAAAGAATCTAAATAGACAATTGCACTAACCTCTTTTATACATCCAACAAAGTTTGGAATTCCTCTTTTTTTTGGTAGGATAGTATTTTCTGCCCCTCCACCAATTAAGAATTGAAGACAAGTAAGATGTGAGAATGAACCAGCGGTATGAGCATGTTCAGCATAAAGACCATCAATTATTGCAGAAAGCTGAAACCAATAGTAAGTCAAGAATCAATTTGGTTTTCACTGAAAAAATTCAAATAGACAGGGAAAAGTTGAAGAATAATTGTAATGAGTTTTCTATTCAGAACTTGCTTCAGAACAAAGAAATTCCTAAATATTAATAATACATGAATAATGATATTTATTGTTTAGACGGTGACACAAAATGTTGCATAAAACAGAAAGATATTAATAGATACAAAATTTTAGGTATGGCATAACAGAACTCTGAGCAATTTGCTTAGACGAGAGTGTCTGTATATCATATCCCAATGATAATCATGTTGAATTGTCTGAGTATTTAATGTGATCACGGGTCGCTCTTCCTGCTAAGTGGTTGAATCGTACACTGATGATTGAGTTGGCCATGATGATTCGTCTGCTGTTAACCACTGTAGACCTCTTCACCACAGGGAATGCTTCTAAAGCTAGGATATGCTGATACCTCTAGGAGCACAATCCGCTGGATTTCGTTTATCAGGTACAAACTTCCAAACGCTGATTGGAGTGAGATCTTGGATAGTTGACACTATTTCTCCCAAATTTCTTCCAATGAGATGAGTGAATCGAGGTCAATGTTACTAAAGAGTCTGTCCAACATACAATTTGAGTTAGCTAAACGTCTAAGTTGTTCCTTACATACGTGATAAGTCTGGCAAGCAGCAATGCTGCAGTGAGTTCTAGTCTAGGAATAGACATCTTCTTGAGTGGAGAAACTTTAGACTTGGAGAGGTTTGAAACATGGGTGAGTTCTGATCTGAGAGTGTTCCACTTGGAGATGCTGTGAGTAAGAACTGGTTCATTCCATCAGAGTTTATCTAGCCAGATTTTTTGCAGTAGAAATTTTTCTCTGACAATGAGAAATTGGTCTTTTTTAAGCTGTAGGAGATCGAACGAGACCTAATGATTCTTCTTCCAGAACGCTCAACCCTCCTGAGGCCGAAACCTCATGTGCTAAGGTCATCCATTCCGTCGAGTCACCAGAGAAGCATTCTTCACTCCTGTTAGCACATGTACTGCACCACTTCTCAGATTGACAAACCTGGATAGAGTGGTGGCCAAAGCAGTTAAAGCACAAGTAAGCTGCCGGTACGAGCTGGTATCTTTTTGCTTCTGATATTGTGTAAAAGGACATGTAATCAACCAGATAGTGTTCAAGGCTGTTGTACTTGTCGCAGGAGTAATCGGCCTGATTTTTTTGAGCTCCATGTCTGGAGACTTTAGCTGTTTGATGTTGAGTAAGCTGCAGGTGAGTTGGCTGTTGTTCAGACCTGGATTTGCGAGTAATCACCGGCGTCGGCCACCTTTTAGCCTGACGTGCAGTATCCTGAGCTGACTCCATTGCACGTGTCCTGGTTGTGATGAAGTTGAGAAGACTGCTGAGTGTAGTTGAAGACCTTTATCTTCTTCTCTCCAACTCCCAGGTCTCTCGTAAATATTGCTCGAGTTTACTGGCTACTAAATAGACCATGAAGTAGTTGGCTGAGTCGACTGGTACGTTAAGTGCCTTCAGACCTTCCAGGTTCTGTTTAACCATGCTTACTAGGTTGTCTAACTGTTCCGCTAACTTGGACAATGGTGTTTAGATGTTAAACAGATTTTTGATATGTGAGAAGATGAGTTGTAAAGGATTATCATACTTCTCTTTTAACTGGTTCCACGCTAGCTCGTAACCATTGTCATTCATAACGACATGTCTAATAAGTTGAGCTGGGGGACCAAACACATAAGCCTTGAGGTAATGGAATTTGGAGACTGGCCGTAGGTCTTTACGGTCATGGACCAGCGACGTGAACATATCACGGAACTGTGTCCATGTCAATGAGTCACCTGAGAACGTAGGTAACTTGATTTCTGGAAGAGTTGCTTGCTGGTATACAACATGAGTTGACTGCTGGGTGGACGCTCTGTACTTGTCGATGGATTTCTGTATATCCTTTCTGTGTAATTCAGATTTAACCCGGTGGTGAGTTGACTCAATATGATAGTGGAGTCGCAAGGCACTGTCATAGACTCTGTCAGTCATGTATGGGTGCTTGAAGAGTATTAACCGGCACTCCACACTTAATGCCTCGTGGTTGACTACGAAATATGTCCATAGCTCGTCCAGTTGTGTGAGCTTGCATTCATTTAAACTCATTTTTATGAGAGCAGGCTGTCTTACTAGCTCGGCCACATCATGATGCATAAACTGGAGCTGCTTATATTGAGACATTTGAGATGTCAGCTTCAATAGTGTTGTGTTGGCGGGTGGTGATTTCGATCTGTCACGAGACATTAATGCTTGATTAGGCACCTATAGAGTTTTCTCGGTGATACCATGTGTCTGAGATTTGCTTGGAATGTTCGATGGCACGTAGTCTAAGATCTTACTAACACCTTCAAGTAAATCACTGTCTTCGGCTATATCCACGTAGTCCGACTAAGCAGAAGAAATTACGCGTTTCTCTGCCATAATTCACTCAATTGAGTTTTCTAAGATCATAAAAAGTACATTTATCACTAGAAACAGCACAAAAACTATTATGATTTATTCTACTGGATCACTGAGACTGTGTAGAATGATCATTTTCGGTCACGTTTGTTCGAGAGACTTTACCTGAGATGACTGAACTGTATTGCTGCTAAAAAGCGTGAGTTTACTGCACAATCTGCGATTTCGCTGCGAAAAAAGTACAAAGTTGATTGCGTGATTTGCTTGGAGCTAACCGACGCCATAAGTGCTCGAAAGCGTGCTTGTTGGCGTCACTAGGGCCGTAGAGTTGTCTGCTGAGCCATGAGGAAAATACTTCTCGACGATTGGTCCAGTAAGTCGACTGAACAGCCATCGAACAAGTCCGGCATTGGACAAATTCGAATATTGTATTACGAACTGACTAAGGGTCTTCCAAGTTAGAAGACTTACGGTAAAATTTTAGTTAAATTGTGCATTAATTGTGGTACTTTTTCTATGACAAGTCTTTCATAGGATCGTTTCTAATAGACTATACTTAGAAGACAATACTGCAGAATGATAAATGATTTCGTTATGAGATAAAATTTTATTAGCAAATTGTACTAACACCCTTAGCGTTTCGTAAACCATTTGAAGAACAGTCAGACATCTTTTTCTTCGTTGTTTTATTACATCACTAGTTTTCTGTGTCCTTTAACTATTTCTTATTTATTATTCTTATTATAAAAAATACAATGATTTAACATGGCGGATTACATTTAGATGATCGCATGATTGACATCAAATTCTGCTTGCGTAGTTTTAAATTCGTATATAAATAAAAAGCTAACTTTAAGTGATACTCTAAATTTACTACAGCCTAATTCGATCATTAAGAAAAGAAAGTATAGAAAATTCTCTTAAATATCAAAGTCAACTTCAAGGGTTGAATTCAAATTTACTGTAGTTTAATATGTTTAGTGTTCAAGAAAAGTTCAAGAGAGTATACATATGAAGGTATAGAACTAATAATCGACTATACATTTTTCCTAATTGTTTTGTGAACGAAATTTTCTGATTTTGTGGAAAAAATCGTGGAAAAAGTACATGTATCACAGATATTTTTTATTCAGTTGATTTATTATCATTGTTAACTACAATTACAACGTGTCGAGTAAATTGATCAATAGTATTTACACAACTGTGACATTAATATTGGGCAATAAGAATTGAATTTATTTAAAAATTAATTTTATTAATTCAGTATATATTTTTGCTACTAACCTTTTATTTATGCATATTATTTAAATTAAATTTCTATATTTTATTTAAATGGTTTTTAACGTAAAATCATTATTAAGATTATGTTTTATGTATTTTGGGGGGTGCTCATCTCGCTACGGTAATGGAATGAGTCCGTACAGCCAGTTTTTTCTTTTCACAGGAGATGGCTTTTTGGACGTGAGGAACGAATCTCCAACCGCGTACACAAAGTCACACATCTATTTTATATGGATGACTTGTAAGTGTACGCGGCAAGTCCTAAGAAACTCCGAGCAGCCCTAGAGGTTGTATCTGAGTATACCAGTGCAATTGGCATGGAGTTTAGGTTAGAGGAGTGCGCAGTAGCCCGCTTAGTAAAAGGAAGATCACCGAACTCGAGTGATAATGTCGAGCTCACAGACGGGAGCATCATAAAACATCTGGATGCTAAAGAGTCATACCGATATCTTGGACGTGTATGTCATCGAAGATACTCTCCGCAGAAAGTACGAAAGGCAACTTCAGAAAATATGAGGCTCTGAATTATCAGGCCCTAACAAAGTCGCAGCCACGAATATGCTCGCTGTCCCAGTCTTGCTATACTCATTCGGAGTTCTTTAATGGTTCCCAAAGAGCTTAAAGATCTGGACACTATCACAAGGAATGTGATGACATTACATTGAAGTCATCACCCGCAATCTTCTGTCCAACGGAGAGTAAAAATTCTTTAGAATTACCCGCTCTCTATGCCTCAACACATTGAACACAATAAGCCGGATATTACTCTCTTTGACCATACCACCAAGCACGTATATTACATTGAGTTTTAAGCCCTGGCTGAGACGAATATACGTGCAAAAGGAGAGAGTAAACAGAGAAATGTCTATCACGAATACACAGCGCACGTGATAATCTTGGTGACTGGCGCCCTCGGAGGGATAAGGGACCGCTTTCTGACAGAGCTTCGAACAATACCATTCTGCCGTAGTCAGGCTGAGATTCTCGTGGTTCGTATGCAGAAAGCGGTCATCCTTAAACCTGAGGGAGTCGGGTGTCTGCAGGATAATTCCATCTGATCAGGCCCCAGGTGGGTCGGAGCCCTTGGATCCCTGGACAGATACATTTTACGAATCTCAAGATAATAACTATAAAAATGATAAAAATAATGCAAGTGATAGAAAGAATAATAACGACAGAGTTATTGGAAAGGTGTTCTGATTTTGCGTCGGCTGACTGAGAAGTCGGGAATTTGTGGACTGTATTTTCTAGGATATTTGGATGCTAGAACAGTCGGGACTTTGACCGCGTAAATAAATCGGCTGACACTATTTAACAGTAACAGTTAACGATTTATCAAATACTAAAGTAACAGTAACAGAAACATAACGATGAAAGAGTCTTTGAATTGTCTGTACAATATTGAGTTCACTGAAATTTTACTTAGAGAGTTCACTGATGAGGTGATTGATGAGTAGGAGATTACAGGAAAGTTGTAAATATCTTGTACTGGATATATACGCTTAGGAATTAATCAGAGTTGTCTAATTGGCAAAAATAAGTTGGCAAGAAAGACCTTGATTCATCTAATTATTCGGTGGGGAGAAGAATGTTAGGCCGTCAGTAGAATACCTCCGACCAAGTCAGAACAAAAGGCAATGATTGATCGTTCTTATACTAAGTCTAATTATGTATTTTAAAAACTTATTATGTTTGAACATTTTTATTATCGTTCAAATAGTAATAGTAGAAAACCAAAAAAATTTTCCATGAGTAGTACCTCAATTATTAATTCAAAAAATTTCACGAATTTACCATCGACCAGTCAATTTATTAGTACTGATAATAGTCATACGGAAACCATTGATAATTTACTACTAGGAAATATTGATAGTAGGATTTTTGCCAATAATTCTTCTATCACTAATTGTACATCAGATTGTGATACATCAATTGATGATCATAATTTAAATATCCTGCTAATTCATTATCGACAGGTTCATTAGTCGGTTTACCTGATGTAATTTTTAATGATACACCATCGAATGACATTGATAGTAATAGCTTATCGACTGTAATAAATATAGATATATCGTCAACAAATAATAATGTTATACAAAATACGAGTAATTTATTAAATAATAACAATACAAATAATATATAGAAAAATTATATTGGAAGTATGAATGTTATTTGCATACACTCTGATGCAAAACATTTTGCGGTAGAAAAAGTTCAAGGTAAGGGTTTTTCCTTTAATGATTGTTGCCGTCATGGAAAAGTTAAACTTCCACCTTTGCCGAGTTTTCCAGCTTTTTTAAAATCTTTATTCAAAGGTAGTCATCCCAAATCGATAAATTTTTTCTAACGTATTCGTCAATTCAATAATTCTTATTCTTTCGCTTCGTCCAATGCAAATTTGATGAATTTTCGTCATCAACGTTCTGTTCCTTATTGTTTTAAAATGCAAGACCAAATCTATTATCAAATCAAAACAGCACTATATCCATGTTTGAATAATCATCCTACATTTGGTCAACTACTTATCTACGATGGAGATTAAGCAATACAATTCCGATTACAAAATCATCAAGAATATGATATTGAAATGTTTGATGATCTCGATACTTTCATGAAACAACACAATGTATTTGCCCAATCCTATGTTATGATGAAAGAAGTAATTGACAATAAAAAAAGAAGAAATAACAATGTAGAACCAGAACTATCATTAACATTCACATTAAAAGCTGTTTTTTCAATTACTGCTAATAGTGAAATACCTGAATCATATGTTACAATAGTGAACAAAGATACAAAAGCTTTACAATACATATCATCAATGAATTCAAATGTAGAATCATGGATTTATCCATTATTTTTTTCTTTTGGAACTCAAGGATGGAATCCAAATATACGTCAATAGATGAAAAACAGTCGTGTAACCCAAAATGATTATCAAAAAGACCAACTAGCTATTTAAAAAGAATTTAACGTTTTTTTAATGGGTCGTCAATTGTTTCAACAATGGATAGTTGATGCTTACGTTAAAGTTGAAAAAGATCGAATGAATTATCACAGAAATAATCAACATCAAATTCGTGTGAATCATATCAAGGTTTAATAGTTTTTTTGAATGTTCGTGCTAAACAGAATAATGGAAATATCGACAAAATGGTAATCCTTCCATCCTTATTCGAAAGATCACCACGCAATATGGTACAACGTTATCAAGATACAATGGCAGTTGTATGCTAATTTGGTGAACCGGATTTTTTTATAACGATGACGTGTAACCCTTATTGACGTGAAATCAAAGAAAATTTATTACCAGGACAGAATTCTCCGAACAGACCGGACATTGTTGGACGAGTATTCGACATTTAAAAAAATGAACTTATCAGTCTTATAGTTAAGAAACATCATTTTAGTGAAGTATTGGCTTATGAATATGTAATTGAATCTCAAAAACGTAGATTACATCATGTGCATATGTTAATAATATTGAAAAATAACTATAATATAACCACCCTAGAAATAGTTGATAAATATATTTGTGCTAATATTCCTAACCAAACTGAAGATCCAGTTCTTTATGACATAGTAACTAAAAATATGTTGCATGAGCCATGTGGTAATCGGTGTTTAGTTGATGAAAAATGTTCTAAAAATTTCCTAAACCGTATCGTGATCAAACACTAATAGATGAAGATGGATATCTTTATTATAAACGTAGAGATTCTGGAATTTCATTTTCACGTAATCGTACTACATATAATAATCAACATGTTGCACCATAAAATAAGGTACTTTTGAAAACATTCAATCATCATATTAATGCGGAAATAGTTTCGAGTATAAAATCAGTTCAATACTTGTACAAACATGTCGATGAAGGACATGATAGTGCACTTATGACAGTAAGTATTAATATTGACATTAATAATACGTCTGTCAATCATGATGAAATAACAAATCACATTGAATCTCGATATGTTGGACCAGCAAAAGCAGCTTGGCCAATTTTATCAAAAACATTGCACGATAAAAGTCATTTTATAACACGTTTAGCAGTACATTTACCAAATCAACAAAGTATTACTTTTCAGAATGATTCAAGCAATTATCAACCTATAAATAGTCTACAAAAAGACTCTATGTTAATGGCTTACTTTGAATTGAATCAACGAGATCCGTAAGCTAGAAATTACGTATATACGGAAATTCCAATTCGTTATGTTTTAAAAAAACAAAAAATTATCATAGATGAATTTAAGAACACTTAATGGAACTGTTTATGATACATTTGTTCGAACATGTTTAGCTTTGGGTTTCATTGAAGATGATGAAGAATGATAACGCGCTTTACATGGGGCAGAAGGATGGATGGTGCCACCACAGCTACATTGTCTATTTATACGTATATTCTCACATTGTAGTCTACTACATCCCGAAGAACTTGGGGAACAATTTGAGAAAACATTATCAGAGGACTATATACGTAAATTTGGGACAATAAATGGAATTAGGAAATCTTTTATATTCATTAATCGCGAACTTAGTAAAGAAAGTTCTCAAGTTGTGTCAATTCCTAATATGTTACCGATTACTGATGTAGAGAACTCTGATGTTCAAGACATTAACAATACATCTCAGAATATTCATGATGGCACTGAAATATATGATAAATTGAATAAAAAACAAAAAAAAATAGTTGATTTTGTTTTGAACATAATAGTTACTCCGAATACTGTTGATCAAAATAATGATGATAGAAATAGCAATTATATCTACATAGATGGACCCGGAGGATCCGGGAAACCTTTTATTTACATTACATTATATTATTTACTTAAAGCTAGGAATAAAAAAATTTGGACTACAGCTTATACCGGCATTGCAGCTACTTTACTCCCTAATGGGAAAACATGCCATAAAACATTTAGTTGACCTGTTCCTTTATTTCCAGATTCTGTTCCAAATTTCAAACCAAATTCAAAGCAAGATGAGTACTTGAAAAATATTGATGTTATCATATGGGACAAAGCTTCAACTGCGCCAAACTATGGGGCTTAAATTTATGGCTACTAGACTATTATTATTTTGAAATTAGATAATAATCTGTTGAAATGTAGAATATTGAATGGCGATAAAACAAGGAATACAGTATTTATAAATCGCATCACTTTACACTGTAAAAATACATATTCTTGTATATTTTAAAGACGACAATTTCTAATAACACTGGCATTTGCAATGACCATCAATAAGGCTCAAGGTCAAACATTTGAAAGAATCGGTGTTGAACTCACAAAAGATGTTTTCACTCATGATCAACTCTACGTTGCATTTTCAAGAGTTCATTCATGAGAAACATTAAAAGTTTATATTGGTAATCAAAAAGATAAAAACGTTGTGAAAAGTTACATACATCAGGAATTATATCAATAAATTTCTATGTAACTTTCATTCGAATTGTGATTAATTTTTTTTATACGCTATAGAAATTGACATCTTTTGAAGCTTTTCTTAATAGTTTCAGTAATCAAAAAACAGAAACGTTCAATAAGTCTCTATATGATCTAAGACATTCAATAAACGAAAATATGTTGCGATTATCAGTACAACAAGGTCATCATGTTGCAGTACTATATTTCTGGAAGAAGCTTAATAAAAAGGAGAAAATAGAAATGACGTAGAATGTATTCAAATTGTTGATGTATGTACGTGTGAGTACTTAACCACGTGGAATTGCATTACCTCTAATTTTACATGTTTTCAGTATTCTTACAGGATTTATTGACTCTATCGAAGAAATGAAAGGGGTTGGCAAATCCTTGAAAAATCATTTTTAAGTTATTGTCAACAATGGTCAAGGTAGACGTGTGCGAATCCTATTTTGGGAAGACGTTGCTCCGCAGTACAGCCCTAAAATTACAAGTTGACAGGTATGTTAATTAAACAATTAAATCAAAGACATCAAGTTTTTATTAAAAATCCAAACTACTTGTAATTTTTTTAGCAAATTAACATTCTTTCTCGGTTATCAAGATTTCATGTGCTCGTTTATCGCGATTGAACACTAAATATTTGATAACTGGTCAAAATCTTCGTCTTTCGAAGCTACGATTATGCCATTTAGTCCAGTCAGATAAGATTTTAAATCGTGAAATCTTGAAATGGATGAAATTTTAATAGAATATTTGTAGGGGATGTAGAATTAGTTTCCCCTGGAAAAAGTGAGAACTATAATAAATATAAACAAATGTTTTGAATAAATGTTGTAGCGGATACATTTCTACATAATAAAGTCCGCATCTTCGCACCTTTACCTGTAACAAGTGAAAAGTTATTGACCTCTCAAGGTTGGTAAAATTAAAACCGGTGAAAATATTGAACACCCTTGGCGTATGATACTGCTGTGAGAGAGACAAAGCGATACGTTAGCGCTTGTCACTCTCATTGCATGTTTTCGGACCTAAGTGCACGCATGTTAAACTACGCTCTTCGAGGAAACAAGAAGAGAAGATCCATAAAGTCAATAAGTTATAAAAAGAGAGCCTTATTGACTGATTTTGGGCTTCTCAGGGAATATCTGACGCACAAGATCAGTGTTTTCCTTTTAAATACATTCTCAAGTTTTAAATGTATTGAGTTTTATTTCAATTAACTTGAAATTAAAATATTCCAAGCCAAATAATAATAAATACATAAATTGATTCATTAATATAATGAAATTATTAAACTATTATGTATTGTTACGTCCGACTTTTTATGAAAGTTTAAATAAATAAAAAGGCGCGAAAAATTAAGATTGAAATTTTACCTACTGCAGAAATTTAAATTTATGAGATGCGTTGGAAGCGCTCGGTATGAACTTGGCCCAGGAGGCGCGGACGTAAGTTAATCTCAGATAGAGGACAGAATTCCTGTATCTTTTTATTTTTATTTTTAATTTAGGGATCGTTCAGAAGGACTCTATCCCTCTGACCCTTTCTTGCCGAGTGACTTTTCCTCGAATAGCGGGAAAATTGTGCACCTTACCTTTTTTGAAGATAGATATCCTACACAGCTACGACTGGTGACGGATGGATGGAACCTGCAGGTTGTCGGGACGTTGTCCAGAGAGGCACTAATAATGAACTGTACCACGGGTTCTGTTTCTTTTAGGTGTTTATTTGAGGTTTGTTTAACTCGGATTGTTACACTTTAATGACAATTGGTGTCGTGATAATATATATAAATGTATTTAAACACAAATTAAACTTGGGTTTTTACTTGATAGTGCACGTTAGACGTCGTTGCGCTAACTGACGTCATAAAATTCTCGCGACGCTAAGTACGCGGGCTGTCTTGACTAATCTCTGGTCAGTGACAAAAAGCCCCGATAAAAATTGTTTAGTCTACAGGTAGACTCGGTACTTGGTCTAAGTCGCCGGGGGTTTCCAAGAAGACCGGAACGATAGAGCATCGTAAGCGCTTCCGATTTCAGCGTTTTATTTAAAAAGTACTGACAATGAAATTCCTTTTATTTAAATATAGTCTCTATTTTGTAAGGTAGCGAAAATAAAAACCTGTTTCTCAGCTTAGTCAGCTTGAGAACCTAAAATTTAAACAAAACGAATTTTTCTATTAAGCAAGGGCTTCGGGTTTCTGCATGGGAAATGAATTCTCTCATGAGGAAGCGTGAAACTAAATTTCCGTCAAAGACAAAAATTATTTCGTCAGCGTATCGGTAAATTAAGTATGCGTTTATTTTTTGGTTTACCAAAAAAAAAGAAAAGAAGAATTGTAATCCGCACAAAACAGGCATCTTGGAATGCCTGTAAAAACTGGCGCCAAGTCCACATTCAAGTGAAATTAGTATAAATGGAAAAAAGGTAAGATCAAAAAAACATGTGAAATCAAGTAAAACGCCAAGTTAGCTGCGTCTTTTTTCATAATTTTTTCGCACTAGCAATGTACTATTGACTTATAAAATTTCAGTTAATTTTGAAGTACAAAAAAAAAATCTTTAAAACCAAAAAACTATGGAACTTGGCCCAATTTCGTCTTTAAAGTCTGCCTAATTCAGTTTCAAATGTTCTTATGTACGAACTATAATATATGGAACTGTTGGAAGAATTTTAAAAATTGGGCCAAGTTCCATAGTTTTTTGGTTTTGAAGATTTTTTTTTTGTACTTCAAAATTAACTGAAATTTTATAAGTCAATAGTACATTGCTAGTTCGAAAAAATTATGAAAAAAGACGCAGCTAACTTGGCGTTTTACTTGATTTCACATATTTTTTTGATCTTACCTTTTTTCCATTTATACTAATTTTACTTGAATGTGGACTTGGCGCCAGTTTTTACAGGCATTCCAAGATGCCTGTTTTGTGCGGATTTCATTTCTTTTTGAAGTGAAAACTTCTTTAGGCACGTTGGAGCAATTTTTAGTAGGGGACAAACTTGTAAGTTCACATCACCAAATCATCCGCGTTACTGACATAGTAACGTTGATATAATATCTATAGCTATGAAGTTGAAGCGTTCCTCTTGTATAACAGTAGAAGTATATATATACATATATATATATATACATGCAAGTGGACGTTTGGTAACATTTTGTGCGACCGAAGTGGAAGTTTGGTGACGAATTGGAATTTTGGTGACTGTCACCAAACTTCCCTACAACGATTATGGAAGTTTGGTGACAGTCATCAAACTTCCAAAATAATTTTGAAATCTACAAAAAAAAGAAAAGTAACAAAAAAATACGATAAATGTCGGATATGCGGTTAAAAACCATACAATATAATAAGTTCTGTTCTTCAAGAATCTAAAAGGAGCAGAATAACTGAGGAAATATCAAAATTTGTTACAAAAAATAGATTTATCACAATTAGTTATTTAATTTTTTACCTAATAACGGATATTGAAGATTAAAACGAATAGTATTGACATGGAATTTTGGTGACTGTCACATTTACACTCTGTGTTCACTGGGTAACTCCTCCAGTTACAGGAGCACTCTTACTGATGATGAAAGGAAATGATCGAAAAACTCAATTTCTGTTCTTTTACAACAAATGGTATGTTACGAACAAAAGAAGTATGTTTATATTCATTTTACACAGTGGATAACATTGTTTCAGTAAAAGAAAAAATTTCCCGCTGAAAGATCTCAAATTGAATAAATCCTGTTTTCAATTGTTTATAACAAATTTAATTGTTATAAACAATTCACATTAACAAAAAGTAGCATATAACTTTCCAAACAACCCCCTCTACATATCTGTTAAATTTGGTCGCAATCGAATTAACCGTTTTGGAGATTACCCCGTACAGACAGATAGACACCAGAAATTTATATAGTAGTATATATACGTGCAAGTGAAAGTTCGGTAACATTTCGTGCGATCAAAATGAAAGTTTAATGACGAATTGGAATTTTAAAGACAGTCACCAAACTTCCAAAAAAATTTTCTTCTTCCAAATTAATTTTTTTCTTCAATAAGGTTACTAGAAACAACGCGCGCTCTCCGAGCGTGCTGTCTCAAGACGACAACGTTAAAAATTATTTAATTTTTATTTTTATTTATTCCGAAAATTTAAAAATTTATTACAATTTTAGGTAGTTCCTATGCTACATAGGTGTATTTTCGGCTCTTTTATTACTTTGCCAAGCCAGTTTCTTATTTTCCTGAAATAGAAAAAAGTTCAATGAAATAATGTCTTATGAAAATGGTGAAAAATATGATATTGCAATAAGACATTATTTATAGCCAACCACAAAATTTATAACAATTTTGAGTAGTTTCTATGCTACATAGGTGTATTTTCGGCTCTTTTATTACTTTGCCAAGCCAGTTTTTTATTTTTCTGAAATAGAAAAAAGTTCAATAAAATAATGTCTTATAGAAATAGTAAAAAATATGATATTTCAATAAGACATTATTTATATCCAACCACAAAATTTATAACAATTTTGAGTAGTTTCTATGCTACATAGATGTATTTTCTGCTTTTTTATTACTCTGCAAAGCCAGTTTCTTATTTTTTCTGAAATAAAAAAAAGTTCAATAAAATAATGTCTTATAAAAATAGTGAAAAATATGATATTTCAATAAGATATAATTTGAAGCCAACCACAAAATTTATCACAATTTTGAGTAGTTTCTATGCTACATAGGTGTATTTTCTGCTTTTTTATTACTCTGCCAAGCCAGTTTCTTATTTTTTCTGGAATTGAAAAAAGTTCAATAAAATAATGTCTTATAGAAATAGTAAAAAATATGATATTGCAATAAGACATTATTTATATCCAACCACAAAATTTATAACAATTTTGAGTAGTTTCTATGCTACATAGGTGTATTTTCTGCTTTTTTATTACTTTGCCAAGCCAGTTTTTTATTTTTCTGAAATAGAAAAAAGTTCAATAAAATAATGTCTTATGAAAATAGTGAAAAATATAATATTGCAATAAGACATTATTTATATCCAACCACAAAATTTATAACAATTTTGAGTAGTTTCTATGCTACATAGGTGTATTTTCTGCTTTTTTATTACTCTGCCAAGCCAGTTTTTTATTTTTCTGAACTAGAAAAAAGTTCAATGAAATAATGTCTTTTGAAAATGGTGAAAAATATGATATAGCAATAAGACATTATTTATAGCCAACCAGAAAATTTATAACAATTTTGAGTAGTTTCTATGCTACATAGGTGTATTTTCTGCTTTTTTATTACTTTGCCAAGCCAGTTTTTTATTTTTCTGAAATAGAAAAAAGTTCAATAAAATAATGTCTTATAGAAATAGTAAAAAATATGATATTTCAATAAGACATTATTTATATCCAACCACAAAATTTATAACAATTTTGAGTAGTTTCTATGCTACATAGGTGTATTTTCTGCTTTTTTATTACTCTGCCAAGCCAGTTTTTTATTTTTCTGAACTAGAAAAAAGTTCAATGAAATAATGTCTTTTGAAAATGGTGAAAAATATGATATAGCAATAAGACATTATTTGAAGCCAACCACAAAATTTATAACAATTTTGAGTAGTTTCTATGCTACATAGGTGTATTTTCGGCTCTTTTATTACTTTGCCAAGCCAGTTTTTTATTTTTCTGAAATAGAAAAAAGTTCAATAAAATAATGTCTTATAGAAATAGTAAAAAATATGATATTTCAATAAGACATTATTTATATCCAACCACAAAATTTATAACAATTTTGAGTAGTTTCTATGCTACATAGATGTATTTTCTGCTTTTTTATTACTCTGCAAAGCCAGTTTCTTATTTTTTCTGAAATAAAAAAAAGTTCAATAAAATAATGTCTTATAAAAATAGTGAAAAATATGATATTTCAATAAGATATAATTTGAAGCCAACCACAAAATTTATCACAATTTTGAGTAGTTTCTATGCTACATAGGTGTATTTTCTGCTTTTTTATTACTCTGCCAAGCCAGTTTCTTATTTTTTCTGGAATTGAAAAAAGTTCAATAAAATAATGTCTTATAGAAATAGTAAAAAATATGATATTGCAATAAGACATTATTTATATCCAACCACAAAATTTATAACAATTTTGAGTAGTTTCTATGCTACATAGGTGTATTTTCTGCTTTTTTATTACTCTGCCAAGCCAGTTTTTTATTTTTCTGAACTAGAAAAAAGTTCAATGAAATAATGTCTTTTGAAAATGGTGAAAAATATGATATAGCAATAAGACATTATTTATAGCCAACCAGAAAATTTATAACAATTTTGAGTAGTTTCTATGCTACATAGGTGTATTTTCTGCTTTTTTATTACTTTGCCAAGCCAGTTTTTTATTTTTCTGAAATAGAAAAAAGTTCAATAAAATAATGTCTTATAGAAATAGTAAAAAATATGATATTTCAATAAGACATTATTTATATCCAACCACAAAATTTATAACAATTTTGAGTAGTTTCTATGCTACATAGGTGTATTTTCTGCTTTTTTATTACTCTGCCAAGCCAGTTTTTTATTTTTCTGAACTAGAAAAAAGTTCAATGAAATAATGTCTTTTGAAAATGGTGAAAAATATGATATAGCAATAAGACATTATTTGAAGCCAACCACAAAATTTATAACAATTTTGAGTAGTTTCTATGCTACATAGGTGTATTTTCGGCTCTTTTATTACTTTGCCAAGCCAGTTTTTTATTTTTCTGAAATAGAAAAAAGTTCAATAAAATAATGTCTTATAGAAATAGTAAAAAATATGATATTTCAATAAGACATTATTTATATCCAACCACAAAATTTATAACAATTTTGAGTAGTTTCTATGCTACATAGATGTATTTTCTGCTTTTTTATTACTCTGCAAAGCCAGTTTCTTATTTTTTCTGAAATAAAAAAAAGTTCAATAAAATAATGTCTTATAAAAATAGTGAAAAATATGATATTTCAATAAGATATAATTTGAAGCCAACCACAAAATTTATCACAATTTTGAGTAGTTTCTATGCTACATAGGTGTATTTTCTGCTTTTTTATTACTCTGCCAAGCCAGTTTCTTATTTTTTCTGGAATTGAAAAAAGTTCAATAAAATAATGTCTTATAGAAATAGTAAAAAATATGATATTGCAATAAGACATTATTTATATCCAACCACAAAATTTATAACAATTTTGAGTAGTTTCTATGCTACATAGGTGTATTTTCTGCTTTTTTATTACTTTGCCAAGCCAGTTTTTTATTTTTCTGAAATAGAAAAAAGTTCAATAAAATAATGTCTTATGAAAATAGTGAAAAATATAATATTGCAATAAGACATTATTTATATCCAACCACAAAATTTATAACAATTTTGAGTAGTTTCTATGCTACATAGGTGTATTTTCTGCTTTTTTATTACTCTGCCAAGCCAGTTTTTTATTTTTCTGAACTAGAAAAAAGTTCAATGAATTAATGTCTTTTGAAAATGGTGAAAAATATGATATAGCAATAAGACATTATTTGAAGCTAACCACAAAATTTATAACAATTTTGAGTAGTTTCTATGCTACATGGGTGTATTTTCTGCTTTTTTATTACTCTGCAAAGCTAGTTTCTTATTTTTTCTGAAATAGAAAAAAGTTCAATAAAATAATGTCTTATAGAAATAGTAAAAAATATGATATTTCAATAAGACATTATTTATGGCCAACCAGAAAATTTATAACAATTTTGAGTAGTTTCTATGCTACATAGGTGTATTTTCTGCTTTTTTATTACTTTGCCAAGCCAGTTTTTTATTTTTCTGAAATAGAAAAAAGTTCAATAAAATAATGTCTTATGAAAATAGTGAAAAATATAATATTGCAATAAGACATTATTTATATCCAACCACAAAATTTATAACAATTTTGAGTAGTTTCTATGCTACATAGGTGTATTTTCTGCTTTTTTATTACTCTGCCAAGCCAGTTTTTTATTTTTCTGAACTAGAAAAAAGTTCAATGAAATAATGTCTTTTGAAAATGGTGAAAAATATGATATAGCAATAAGACATTATTTGAAGCCAACCACAAAATTTATAACAATTTTGAGTAGTTTCTATGCTACATGGGTGTATTTTCTGCTTTTTTATTACTCTGCAAAGCTAGTTTCTTATTTTTTCTGGAATAGAAAAAAGTTCAATAAAATAATGTCTTATAGAAATAGTAAAAAATATGATATTTCAATAAGACATTATTTATAGCCAACCAGAAAATTTATAACAATTTTGAGTAGTTTCTATGCTACATAGGTGTATTTTCGGCTCTTTTATTACTTTGCCAAGCCAGTTTTTTATTTTTCTGAACTAGAAAAAAGTTCAATAAAATAATGTCTTATAGAAATAGTAAAAAATATGATATTTCAATAAGACATTATTTATATCCAACCACAAAATTTATAACAATTTTGAGTAGTTTCTATGCTACATAGGTGTATTTTCTGCTTTTTTATTACTCTGCCAAGCCAGTTTTTTATTTTTCTGAAATAGAAAAAAGTTCAATAAAATAATGTCTTATGAAAATAGTGAAAAATATAATATTGCAATAAGACATTATTTATATCCAACCACAAAATTTATAACAATTTTGAGTAGTTTCTATGCTACATAGGTGTATTTTCTGCTTTTTTATTACTCTGCCAAGCCAGTTTTTTATTTTTCTGAACTAGAAAAAAGTTCAATGAAATAATGTCTTTTGAAAATGGTGAAAAATATGATATAGCAATAAGACATTATTTGAAGCCAACCACAAAATTTATAACAATTTTGAGTAGTTTCTATGCTACATGGGTGTATTTTCTGCTTTTTTATTACTCTGCAAAGCTAGTTTCTTATTTTTTCTGAAATAGAAAAAAGTTCAATAAAATAATGTCTTATAGAAATAGTAAAAAATATGATATTTCAATAAGACATTATTTATAGCCAACCAGAAAATTTATAACAATTTTGAGTAGTTTCTATGCTACATAGGTGTATTTTCGGCTCTTTTATTACTTTGCCAAGCCAGTTTTTTATTTTTCTGAACTAGAAAAAAGTTCAATAAAATAATGTCTTATAGAAATAGTAAAAAATATGATATTTCAATAAGACATTATTTATATCCAACCACAAAATTTATAACAATTTTGAGTAGTTTCTATGCTACATAGGTGTATTTTCTGCTTTTTTATTACTCTGCCAAGCCAGCTTTTTATTTTTCTGAACTAGAAAAAAGTTCAACAAAATAATGTCTTATAAAAATAGTGAAAAATATGATATTTCAATAAGATATTATTTGAAGCCAACCACAAAATTTATAACAATTTTGGATATTTATTATAATCGTTTTTTCTTTCAATCATCTAGAACATCATTTTATCCATGATTCCAAATGAAATCTATTAAAATCGATATGCAACACGCGGGAAACACTTCTTATTTTTTTAATCATATTCTTTTGTTGTTATTATTCGACAAGCACTTATTTTTTATTGATTATTTAATACTTTTCTTTTCCAATAATTCCTAAAAAAGTTTGTTTAAATCGATATACAACACGCGGGAAACATTTTTCATTATTCAGAACATAGATGTCTCTTGGTTAGGCAAGAGAGAAGGAAATATCACGAGGTTAACGTGAAAGAGAGTGATAACAATACATAACGCAAGAAAGAGGGCACTGTAGGGAGCCCAATGTGAAAGAAAGTGACGAAAGACACATTCAGTAAGAGAGAACACATGATAGAGCGCTCGATTAAGTAGAGTAAAACAGCGAGCGAAAAAATCTTGAATAGCAGAAATATCGCTGTTAGGGGCGTGGCTTATTTATAACTCCGTTAATAATTAATATAAAATTCTCGTTTAACGTTTGATTGGAAGCTCATGATATAAGATAACTACCTATTAAATATGAAATCATAATATGTAGCAATTATAAAGATATTTGCATATAAAGATGCGTTGATGACGTCACACAAAATTTTTCGTGTATAGCGTAGTCGGTAGCCTCGGCGCTCATGGGGGAAAGAGCGCGCTAGTGAGAAAGAGAAAGAGAGGAAAAAGGTGAATGTGCACTTGGCGCCGAGTATCTACCGCTACTCTAGACCATAAAGTCGGACATAACATTTCCCCCCCAAGGCGAACGTCTGCTGCAAGCAGGCTTTGTATTGCCTAGATGTCCGTGGGCGGAGGCGCGGATGCCGACAATGCCTTTTGCGCCAGCTGGTCTGCGCACTCATTTCCAAGCACTCCAAGGTGACCGGAGACGTGTTTGACTTGCGCGTCTAGTACCTCTAGATCGGCAGCGAGCGACAGCAGCTCATCTTTGTAGATCACAGGGCGACCGGAAGAAGTGCGCCAGTTTCGGCTTCTCCAGACGGGTAGCCAGTGGCACAGGCTATTAACTATGAAACCAGAGTCCGTGTAGATGAGAACTCCCTTTAATTGATGGCGCTTAGCGATCCGAACTGCTTCTTGAATCGCCTCTAACTCGGCACCGTTGTTGGTCTTGCGGTTAGGGGCACATCTAGAAATATTTTCTGGGTGATCCTCATTGAAGAATACCCCAATGGCTGCGCGAGCTTCAGAGGTGCCGTTTCCGGTGCAGGCTCCGTCAGTGTAGATAGAAATTTTTCCTTCCGGGCCCCGCTGGAACAGGGTGCTGTTAATTATGGTCCTGATGGAAGAGCTAGACTGTAGTCCTCGGTGAAGAAACTCCTTGGCTTCGTGAAATCGACGAAAACGCCGAAAGACAGGAGCTGGGTATCCACTGACTTGCAGCCGACACTCATCCCAGGTGGGAAAGACACCGACTCGGCGACCCCGGGTTACTACGTAATAAGGCATTCCGGAGGTTCTTACAGGGAAAGCGGATCTTACTTAGACCAAGTTCGAGTCATGAATACACAGTGAGAACTTAATCTAGGTAGAAAGTTATGGTCTTAGTTAGATTGACAAAGGAATGTACGATATAAGAGATAGATACTAGAACGAGGCAATTGTTTCATAGGGAGTGGACGGAAGGTCCCAACGTCTCCCTAGCGTAAATAAAACTAACTTACTCTAGCCTAAAAATAACTTAAAATTAACAAAGAATAGAGAGGTTAAAATGCGGCCGAGGCAGGAGAGATGACCACGCCGGCTCTGGAAGTGAGCCTTCGTGCGGGCGTCCTTAGTGGAGCCTCCTTTGGTGTTCCTGAGGGTGGAGCCGGATCTGATGATATTCCTGTAGCGACTTCCTTCGGAATTATTATGGACAGAGGAATGTTGTTCCCTCGCCGTTCCTGTAGGGTCGGAGAGCGTCGCCGTATGGAGCGCAGGCGGCTGCAAGTGGTGTTAGCCCAGCACTTGTAGGCCCCGAAGGCGATGATTATGGCGCTGATAATGCCCACGACACCAGCGATGCCAGCGGTCCATGAGCGATGCTGCCGGTCTCGTTGATGGTGTAACCCAATTTGGTCAAGCTCCGTCTCGATCTGGTCCAAACCACTACCCCACGGAAGCTGGGTATCTATGGTGGGAAGACGGTTCTTTACTCGTTCATCTGAGGTTGAAACGAGTTGGGAGGTGTTAAGCACGTTGGGAGAAAGAGAGTCAAGGCTAAGGGAGGTCTCCGGGACTATTCCAGTGATGTTGGTCTGGTACTCCCCCAGGCTGAGAATGGTTTCGAAGCGGTTTTGAGCGGCGCAGCCGGGCGATAGGTCTAGGATTCCGGCCCCATCCAGATGTAGAGTCGTCACTTGTTGGCCCTCGCAGATGATGTTGAATATTTCAGGTTGGAATAGGGAGAAGAGCCATGAGTTCTGATGAGTCAATGCGATCCACTCGGTGACTCGTGACTGTGTCAGGCGAAGATTACACGTTCTGAGGGTTTGGTTGGAAAGGTCTATCAGAACTTGGGTTTCACAGATGGGCTTGTTTTCGGTGGAACTCAGCGCCGTGGCAGGAACACAGGCTAAGCTTCTTCCTGCTGGTAGGCAGTCGGTTAGCTCCACTCGTGATGCTAGGAAGTACCTGGTTCTGTCCGCGGACATGATTAGGAACTCCTTTTCTGGAAGGATAGTGAGGGCTGATGTTCCAGTTCCCCAGGGCTGTGGTATCCTGTAGGGCCGAAGGTGGTAGCTTTTCCACAATTGTTTTTCCAGAAGCGGGATTTCTATAATGGTGGCAAAGTAGGTTCCTACGCGGGCGGCGGAAACCCTAGCGATCTTTGAGAGTACTTGTAGGTCTATGTGGTCCAAAGGCTGAGGGGGATTGAGGTGTGGTCGCTTCTCTTCAATATGCCGCACAGCTTGTCTAACTTGGTCGGCAGATACTAATGTGGGGTTAAGGATACCCCTTTTTGCTTCCTCTACGGCCAGGATAGTCTGTCGCATCAAAGAGTTGTGCCGCTCGATGACACGATAGAAGTGGAGGCCAAGCAGAGTGTAGTCGCGCTCCTTTTCGACCATGAGCCTCCAATGATCCTGTTGTTTAGATAGGGTGGCGGCGAACACAGCCAGGTCGTTTACTCGTTTGTTGGTGTCTGAGAGCCCGGAGATCGCAGTGTTTATTTCAGCCCTAATAATATGCGTAGCATTGTTCACCAGGTGAATGATTCCCGCCTGGTCTTGGTAGAGGCGATCTATCTCCTTGGTGAAGTGTTCGTAGTCGTTGTAGTCCAGGGTGCCAAAAATCTTCCTTAGACTAGTCCCAATGATCCCGAACCATGGGGAACGGCGGTCCCTGGGGTTGGAGAATTCGCTGAGGGGCGTCCGGTCGATTAGCTGGCGCAGGTGCGCGCTTAGCCGATCTTTCTCAATTAGCTCGGCTTGTATGGAGGACTCTTGAAGAGTGTGCCCGCAGAAGGTAGGTGAAAGCAACTGGCGGCACGTCTCGGTGAAGTTTCGATAGGTGTAAACGTCCTGTTGATGGCCGTTGAGGAGGGCTTCAATGTCGATGGTGGCGACTACGCGCCAGTATTCTCGAATGAGTTGAATGTGGGAGAACTCCTCATAATAAAGGCCAGAGCGGTGCTCAAAAAGGGTGACCCTGTAGGGTTCGTTGGCCAAGGCGGTAGAAAGTGTGAGAAGAATAAGTGGGAGTGTTAGAGCCTGCATATCTGAAAACGAAATCTCAAGAGTTAGTACAGGGGGGGGGTGAAGGTGAAAGGACCGGGAAATTGCCTGCGGGAAGGTTAACACATGGTGCAACTAAAGAAACATTGTGATCACTGTGAACTTATGTATTAATTCACTTATTTATTCAGGTTATGGCTTCCCACATTGGTACAGATATCATAACTCCTATGATGGTACACAAGAGAAGGGAGGGAGAATTTTAATCGAACTTTGGCTGGACTTCCGGGCTAGTGGCCACAGGCATCTGGTGTTCGGGCTCGGAAGACCGTGGCCCGCTCGTTGGTTCAGCCACAACCGCGGGGGTGGTCGAGCTGAACGGTATTAGGAAGTCCTCATCATCGCTGTGGTAGGGACGGAACGCCGCCATTCCTGGCTGGTGAGCGGGTCTCGTGGTGGGACTTCTCCTTCTTCTGTTTCTTCGTCGGGGCCTGTTAGCACGGCGCCGACGAATCTGCCCGAGGAGCAGGCCGGCGTTAGACGGTGGCGGAGTTACCGTCACTGTTGTCCCAGTGTCCGCAAATGGCTCGCCCGGAGATGTTTGGGTCTGCCTGGAACGGGGGAAGAAATGCGCCCGCCCCCGTGGAGGGACCGGGCGTAGGCCCAGTAGGATGGCAGTTTCCAGTAGCCATCTTCTCTCCTGTCGGCGGCGATTCCGCTGGGTTCTGGAGTGCTGACCCCTCGGGGTTGTCGAGGCAGGTGGAGACTGCTCGTCGGGCCGGTCCATTCCAAGGACACCTCGCTACACCAGAATAAATAGCCAGAAGTGGTACATTTTGGGGTGCGTGACCATGATCTTAGTATCAATGTGGGTAACATCCAAAAGAGGACTCGCTGCTCTAATAGGAGATATAGATAGTAAGAGGAAGAGGAAGAAGAAAGAGAAGAGGAAAAGGACACTCATTATAGTATCTAAGGCATAACCAGAGTAAGTCCGACAGCTTACAAGTCAGATATCTTATTAAGAGTAAACAGAAGGTAATAAAAATAAAAAAAGGTTTCTCCCATACACAGTACGCGATTTCCCAGATGAGGATGGCGAAATGACTGCGTGGAGAGGGTAAGCAGAGGCGTCAGGGGTGGGAGTTCAGGATTGTCGTGCGTGGCGCCGTCTACGATACAAACGGTGGATATCATTCGCTACGGCTAGCATTTCCCGGAAGACCGCAAATGACGTCTCCCGATGAGGCCCCACAAGATGAACGTAGTTCACATAGTACCTCATCAGTTGGCGCAAAAGCCGGTCTCCCCGGTGATCAGGTCGCCGATAGCGGGCTCCCTCGGAAACTTCACGCAGTAGCCTGCTGGTAGGGCCCTTGTCGCCTCGAATCCCAGGGCGAAGTCGAAAGGAGTGGGAAAGGGAGGGGGAGGAACCCGCACGCAGGGAGAGACTCGTCCGGTGGTATGGATGCATGGTGCGTCAAAATGTGTCTCTTCACTGGTGCCTGGAGACTCGCCTTGGGGTGAACTGGGTGGCCGTGTGGATCGTAGTGTTATAGTTAAACAAGGCCATCGGCAGATACCTGTCCCAATCGTGATATGTCGTAACGAAGGAGCGAAGGTATTCCACGAGAGGGTGGTGTGATCTCTCCAGCGACCCATTGGATTGCGGGTGATAGGCCGATGTTAAAACCCGCTTAATCCTCAGGATTTTGGCTAACTTGGCTAGAAGTTTGCTGGTGAAGGAGGTGCCTCGGTCAGACAAAATGACCTTAGGGCACCCGTAGAGGCAGATAAAATGAGTAACCAAGGCCTCCGCAATCGTCTGCGTCCGAATATCAGGTAAAGGAACCGCGCAGCAAAACTTGGAGAAGTTGTCTTGGATTGTGAGAATGTGCAGGTTGCCGTCCGGAGTCATCTCCAGAGGGCCTACGGTATCTATTGATATTTTCTCGAAAGGTTCAAAGGGAGTATCGGTGATGATGGCCGGCTTCTTTCTTTTGATGCGATCCAACTTCTCGGTTTGGCATGTGGTACAACTCTGTACGTACTCATATATTTGTTGTTTCATGCCGGGCCAATAGAACCGTTGTCTGATGCGGTGATATGTTTTTACGACCCCCTTGTGGCCTCCCATCGGGGTGTCGTGGTTCTCTCTGATGATCTCGGGTCTCTTGTCCTCCGAAGGGTACTAAATCTTTCCTTGCGTTAGACTGATCGAAACCGGGCATGAGGAGGAAACCGAAACCAGGTATGGGCGAATGTTCCCGCCGAGTTCGTCACCTCCTTCTGCTATGCGCAGAGAAAAAATTTGATAATACTCAATTGCCAGTTTGAGGTTTGTCAAGGCGAGGACGATCTGCTCGGGGGTCACTTTATCAAAATGATGAGGTTTGAGGAAGACCGTAAAGACCTTATGCTTGCCCAAGGGGGTGGCGAAGATCTGCCCCACCTGTGGGTTCGCGGCCTTAAGATCATCCTTGGAGATATACTTGAGCGCCTGTAAGAGTTTAGAAACCGGTTGTGTTAATTCACAATCCGTTGAGAGAAAATGGACGATATTATCCCGAACATAAGTAAGTCCGTCTCGAGACGTTATGAGGCTTAACACAGCCTCGGGAGACTCGGGACCCGGCGGAGAGATGGCCGCCTGGAGTGGTACGTCCTTATGAGGATCTTCGTCGGCGAGAGCCAGCGGTCCTGGTGGGATTACGACTCCTTTAACTGGCTGGGGCGGTGTGCGAGTCTCCACGATCGAAGATGAAGGTTGGACCCCTCTTTCGATGACTGTGGGGGAGGCTTCGAGTAGGGGTCCTGCGGCTTCCCCCCTTGTTTCCTGTGGAACTGGTGCGTCCGCTAGTTTTGTCACGGACTCCACCTCCATCTGCGGCGGTGCATCGGCTCTGACTTGTGGAGTTGGTGGAAGGATACTTGAGTTGGCCATCGGGACAACGCCTGCATCGAATGTGGGGAGCGTTGATGGTCGGCCTGGGTAGTCGAGGGGCCGAGGAGGAGGGCAGTTGACGGAGGACGTGGAAGGGGTGGGGGAATTAAGTTGTTGGTAGGCGCCTTTGTCCCAAAACATATCTTGGAAAGGAGTTAGGTTAAGGTCAGCCTAGTTCTGGAGGAACGGGAGAGTAGCTTCGGCTCGGGGGTGCATGACATGCGTACCCCTACGAATACGATTTTTAAGTTGTTCCAGAGTGAGTTTCTTGAGGTCGACGCATTGTTCGATAGAACCCCTTAGGCTCTCGGGCAGACTGTAGAAAAGAGTTTTGACTGCATCCTTGCAGGCTCTCCGGTAGGGGGCTTCGCCGTCCTCTTCTTTATCCTTATAGGTTTCTAGAGCCGTTAACACATCTTGGATTCTATAGTAAAAATCCAGTATAGGTTCCTCTCGGTCACGCATCATTCGATGCAGTTTCGCCATGAGATAACCAATTGGATCCTTGGGTCTATATTCCTTTCTGAGAATTTCGAGTATTTGCTGCACGCCTGCGATCTTTTTATTCTCTAAAAGCCGGCGCGCAGGGCCATGAATACGATTTAGGATATGTGCAACATAGCTATCTTGGCATTGGTCTGGAACCATGTACAGCCGACGGGTGAGCGCTCTGTCAAATGTTTCGTATGACACCCCGTAACCATCTCCAGAAAATTCAGGTAGCAAGGAAGCAAAATCTTTCGCGGGGAAGTATGAGCGTTCCAACGGACTGGTGGTGTTAAGTACGCTTCCGTGCATATGATTTTGGGACTGATTCAGTGGTTGTTCACCCGCTTCACCTTCGTGAAGGTTATCATGCCCCGAAAAATGGGGGTCTTCACGTGCATCGGTCATGAGGGCGGAGATTAGGAGAACAGAAGGGAAGAAGCGGAGTATTAAGGTACAGAAGCAGGGTTCAAGATGTAGCAGACAACAGTCGAAATTGAGAATGATACAAAACAAAACCCAATAATAAGCTCCTAAGATGGGAAAGAAAACAAAGAGGTATAAACTTAACAATATGTGAGCAGAGTAGCTTAACCCAGAAATTTTAATCATTAAACTAACTTAGCCTAGTGCAGAAAGGAAACTTTCCTCGATGTATTCGATATTCGACGTTCTTGTTTCCTTGCAATTAGACCTTAGTACTTAAATAAAAATATCAGGGTATTGGCTCGCGCGGGTAAAGAGATTTATGGTGGAAAATACAATGGGTTGAATCGGCTTGCGAGATTTGGGATGTGATGCCCTCCCTCGTTATCGGAGCGCACGACTCTCGCCTACGTTGGCACAGTTTTATAATTGTGGAAATACCCTTGTGGGCTCTCTAAAAATAATGATTGTCGTTATTTAAACCTTGGGAGTTAATGATAAGAACTGGTTGGGTTTAGAGTCGAAATAATCTTAAGCTGATTTAGAGTAAATTGCTTGGTATAAATTTGATAACGTCAAGTGATTAAACTAATTATTTAATTTTTACTGCTTGAAGACTTTAATGTTAATTTAGACCAAACAACTACTTGTGATTAACTATTTATTACGTAAAGTATATTTAATTATCAAACAGAGACGTATAGCTTACGTAATGTTAGGGCGATAGTTACTATAGTCCAATTATGGGCCAAATGTCAATGAAATATTAGTATATTTAATATTATCTTATCATGTAGTAAGTCGTTTAATTAGTCATTAACCCGAAATTCTATTAGTGTAAATATCCAAAGGTTTAGGTGAACAGAGTCGTGGTTAATTAACAAAGCACTCCTTTGAATTAATTACTCGACTTAATTAATCTAAAACTTGGTGGTAATTCAAACAAATAAGTATTTGATTATGTACTGTTTATTTAGTTATTTGACTAACAAAAATATCTTTTGACCTAAATTATTTATGCGGGAATAATATTCACTAAATCCAGAAATGTTGATAGTTTTCCAATGTATATAAGATTCATAAAAGAAAATTAATAACTTTAATTTCAATAATATGAAAATTAATAACTAAATTTTCTATGGTGGGGTTTTTTTCCCTAAATTATTGAATTATTGTTGGTTATTTACAAGCTATGAAATGAGAGCAAAGGCTGTAATTAGACGACTACACTTTGTCATTAATAGTTTAGTGACATATATTAATATATATTAATAATATACTGATATAGGTTTATAAGTATATAATAAAATATATAGGGTTATAATTAAATGATAAAATTCATTAAACTTGTTCAATTCAGCAAGAAAGAAACCGTAGTGATATTTCATATTATTAATATTACATTGATGATTACTATTTATTATTATATTCGATATTCCAGCGTAATAAATTAAATACGAGGAACGATCGAACTGGTATCGGTGAGTCGATAAAGTAGACCGAGATGGTAAGAATAACTAAGGCCTCATGAATTACGGGTTATTATATCAGGGAATTGTTTATTATACTTCGTTAATGCAATAATAGAAAACAAAAAAAAAGAAAAGAAAAATTAGCATCCAAATTATTTATTTATTATTTCTACGCGTTTAATAATTATTAATTAACGACTTTGTAAGAAAAGACCTCAATATCTTTAATACGCAGGAAGAGGGGAGAGAGGGGAGGAAAAGGAAGAATTTCTTCTAAAATATTCCCCCTTACCTTTTTTCCCAATTATTGCTAGTTTAGTTAATTATGCTTAGTTATTTAATAGTTATTAGATGACAGTAACTGGTACTTATTGGAGAAATAAATTTTATTGTTGAAAGATGTTATTAAATTTGATAATAGGTAAATAATTTTAATGACCTGAGACAATGCGTCTATAACTAATTATTAATATTTTGCATAAATTACATGAAAGATGCGGTAGCAATATTTAATTTCATCAATATTCCGCCGTAATTTATTAATAAATTATATGTAAGTAATTATCTATGTATTTATGTGTACAGATCAATTTATTGTAGATGTAATTCAGTTAAATAAGTAAACTAACGTATGATTTTAAACAAGCTAATTAATTAAAATCACCAGATGTTGGTGAATATAGTCAACCAGTCGGGTTTATTGATTATTAATTAATTTTAATATTGTTAAATACGGAAAAGAAGGAAAAGGAGGAAAGTTACAACTCAACACGTGGTCTGAGTTGAACACGTGGAGTTGGGCCGCGCCCCCCCTTTCTCCAAGAGTTAAGGAAAAGAGACCTAAAGGAACAAAAACAACCAAAATCCAGAACTGAATAATTAAGGCGCGTATAACAAAATAATTAGTAATAATTTTACCTGCTATTTATTCGCAGGAAGCGAATTTTAGCGAATTTAAAGGGAAAATGATGACCGCGAGGGAGGAGTTAAGAGGTGGGCCTCAACGCTATTGCGAGCAGCTGAAAGGCGGGGCCTCAATGCTCGAGCAATGTGTGAGGGGCGGGGCCTCAATGCTCGCTTTATTGATGCTTAGTACCAAATAATTCACGACTTAAACAAAATTTTGGGTGAATGTTGATCAAAAGGGGGTGAGAGAAGGTAATGCGATTAAATTTCAGCAAGTTGCTGTTAGGTTATTGCAAATTTGGATCAACTTCAGATCGATAGATCGATTCGCAACGCTGCGATAGGCGGTACAACTTATTCCGTCACAAAAACGTAAATTTAAGGAAATTAGAGAGGGGTAAAATCTCAAAAGTAGAACAGAGACATGCAGGGAAGGCTTGCGCGCCTTCGTGAACCAGTTCTCACGCTTAAAAATTTATAAGTTACCCTTAAATGAGGGTAAACGGTGCTGCGGCGGCGAGAGTTGCTTGATCCGACGGCAAACGTTCGCGCTCCGATGCGCGTCACTCAACGAAACAAATTTACAAGGAAGAACCACGAGAGAAATAAATTTTTACAAATCGAAATCATACGTGGGTGTATCCAGGGGTTTCCCCAGAGCGTTGGTGGGGTGGTAGTCACCCTTAATTAATTAAAATTTTGAACTTTTATGCTGACAGAATCTCGACGCAGCTATCCGACGGCAAATGATCGTGGTGCGATAGACTCTTTATGTCGCTAAAAATTAATCAAATAATTGAAAATTGCCAAATTGAAAATTATGAAAATTCGTAGGTGAGCGGGAGTACACCTGTCATCAAATTTTGGATGTTACGGATGTCAAGTTTATCGGGGCGTAACTCACTTAAACCCGGATTTTTATGGTCAAATAATTTATAATGGGGTAGATCAAATATTTGAAGAAGATTTAAAAGAACAAAAAAAACAATTTTCTCTCTCTCTCTAGACGGAAACTTTCGATTTGGAGGGAATTTTATTTAGTAACTATTCGTCAAAAAAACACAAACAAATGAAACACGCGCGAGAAAAGTTTCCTTTCTTTATTACAAACAAAATTCTAAAAGTGCGATTCTTATAGAAAAAGTCACTGCAAGAGGGGGAGAAGGAAAAGTGGATCTTCAAATCCCACCGCTGCCACCAAAAATTAACTGTTACGTCCGACTTTTTATGAAAGTTTAAATAAATAAAAAGGCGCGAAAAATTAAGATTGAAATTTTACCTACTGCAGAAATTTAAATTTATGAGATGCGTTGGAAGCGCTCGGTATGAACTTGGCCCAGGAGGCGCGGACGTAAGTTAATCTCAGATAGAGGACAGAATTCCTGTATCTTTTTATTTTTATTTTTAATTTAGGGATCGTTCAGAAGGACTCTATCCCTCTGACCCTTTCTTGCTGAGTGACTTTTCCTCGAATAGCGGGAAAATTGTGCACCTTACCTTTTTTGAAGATAGATATCCTACACAGCTACGACTGGTGATGGATGGATGGAACCTGCAGGTTGTCGGGACGTTGTCCAGAGAGGCACTAATAATGAACTGTACCACGGGTTCTGTTTCTTTTAGGTGTTTATTTGAGGTTTGTTTAACTCGGATTGTTACACTTTAATGACAATTGGTGTCGTGATAATATATATAAATGTATTTAAACACAAATTAAACTTGGGTTTTTACTTGATAGTGCACGTTAGACGTCGTTGCGCTAACTGACGTCATAAAATTCTCGCGACGCTAAGTACGCGGGCTGTCTTGACTAATCTCTGGTCAGTGACAAAAAGCCCCGATAAAAATTGTTTAGTCTACAGGTAGACTCGGTACTTGGTCTAAGTCGCCGGGGGTTTCCAAGAAGACCGGAACGATAGAGCATCGTAAGCGCTTCCGATTTCAGCGTTTTATTTAAAAAGTACTGACAATGAAATTTCTTTTATTTAAATATAGTCTCTATTTTGTAAGGTAGCGAAAATAAAAACCTGTTTCTCAGCTTAGTCAGCTTGAGAACCTAAAATTTAAACAAAACGAATTTTTCCATTAAGCAAGGGCTTCGGGTTTCTGCATGGGAAATGAATTCTCTCATGAGGAAGCGTAAAACTAAATTTCCGTCAAAGACAAAAATTATTTCGTCAGCGTATCGGTAAATTAAGTATGCGTTTATTTTTTGGTTTACCAAAAAAAAAGAAAAGAAGAATTGTAACCAAAAAGTCGGACATAACAGTATTAACTGTTATTATAATTACAAACGGCTATTTAAATGGTGAATAAAAAAATTATCTGAGCGTAAAATTTGTTCAATTTAAAAATTAAGTAAATATAATTTTTAATAATAAATTAAACTTTATTTGAAATAAATTTTTTTTTTGCATCTTATTTACTTTACATCATTTTTTTTGTTTTTTTCAATTATTTATTTTATTTTTCTCATAATTACGTAGTGCCATTCAAATGATAAATAACACAAATGAAAAAAAACAATATTAACATAGAAAATTTTGTTTCATTGAATAATTGAAAATTAATTGAATTTTATTTTCAAAAAACAGTTCAATAAAATATTAAATATTATTCGATTTTTGAATGAAAATTCATTCAATTAAATATTAAAAATTAGTTTCTTTCATTGTTATGTCGGCGTTAATGTTTTATTTATTTATTCAATTTTTATTTACATAATTTAGTAATTGTTCTTCGTAAAAGTTGCACTTATTATCGAGATAAATTAATAGGTTGTTGACTTCAGTAAAATAGTATGACTTGCTAGTTTATGTATTTTTACGATAATAATATATTGTAAAATATTTGTATGTCGCCATCTAATGACTATTAGACTAACGACAGTTTGTTAGTTAACAACTGTTCTGACTTCGAGTCGGCCGGACGAGCAAACTAAAAAACTAGTGGACTGTAATAATTGAGAGCAGAATAAGAACAAAGGTTGGATGCTAGAAGGTTCCTTCCAAATGATTCACAAACACCAATTTGTCTAGGTTTCGATGGTTTTTATTCAACAATAATACTTAACATAATCAATATAACTTAATCATCACTTCATATATTTGAGTTGACTGAAAAGTAATTGTTCATACACTTATGAATTGTCTGATGGTTATTTTTTCACCAAAAAAAGTCTCAAAACAGTGAATAGCAACATTCACGGTATACACCAGAGTTGTTCGGGTGTGCGATGTATATGTGAATGTCCGTGAGGCACTATGGCGTCGACGCCAGTTCAGATTCGCGCCCAAAGACACTACAACTGACTATACTGGACCACTGGCACTGACGAGAATAATTTTGATGATTCACATATGATCGTGAGAGTTGTCTGAGTCTGTTTGTTCGTACTTTTTTCTACAACGGGTGAGCTGACTGCAACAATCTGCGATTTGACTGCGAAAGGCTGTACAGAGATGACCGCGTGATTTGCCTGGAGCTAACTGACGCCACAAGTGCTCGACCGCGTGCTTGTTGGCGTCACTAGGGCCGTAGAGTTGCCTTCTGGGCCATGAGGGAAATACTCCCCGATGATTGGTCCAGTGAGTTGACTGAAGCGCCGGTGGACAAGTCCGGCATTAAGAAATTTCGATTACTCCTGACTAACTGACTTGGGCCCCTCCAAGTCAGAACAACAACGATTGCTTGACGATTAGATTGTTTATAGCAACGAGGGGAGAGTTTGTTTATCTCCAGTTCTTGTCTGAGACTTGAGTTGACCGCACGGATTCTTTCTTTTTATTAATTGCTGTCAATCATTAATAAACATTTAAATTAATTTGCTAATTTTCCGAAGTTGTTATTGAGTCTTATTTTACATTGGTGTCAGAAAGTGGTTCGTTTCGCGTGCCGTGCATATTTTTGTTGGTGATTTCTGGAAAAATATTTTAGAAATCATGCCGAAGAGTCCAAGTCGGAGACAAATTCGAGCTGGAAGGAGAACTCAATATGCTGATTGTGTCGAAGACGGTAGTAATGGAGGACTTTTAGCTTTAGAGACTGAGGGCGAAGTCTCACTAACACCCGAGACAGCCGCACGGAGGTAGAGCATACTCCCGTTCCACCCTTCTCTCACTGCAGAACCCCCATCTCCTCCCCCTGAGGGCACCAATCAACAGGACTTCACCAGCAGAGAGGGTAATTTTCTCCGGAAAATTACGCTCTCTGCAGAACACCTAGCTAGCGCTAACCAAGATCTCGACCATCGGGTACCAGATAGTGTAGATCTTTTTGCACTCAACAATGCAGTCTATGATGTAGCTCGAGGGTTTACTCAGGTCAGACGAACACCTGTCAATCCTGAGTTAAGCCTGAAAAGACGCATCGAACAGATTGCAATTAAGATCAAGAAGGCTCGACAGGGTGCATCTCGTATTCAGAGTGTGATGGATCACTTTAATACTCACAAGCCTTATACGCCAAGAATTCGGCGTATCGTGGCGAGTATCAGACGTGAACATCACACTGTGAATACGGCCGTGTTACTCATCCTAAAGGAAAGGTACACAGGCAAAATAAGATCGCTAATGGCCGTTCAAAAGTCATTAGCAAAGCGGTACAAGCGACGAAGGGACAACAGATTGTTCCAATCTGACCCTTCGCGCTTTCTTAAGCCGCAAGCCCCTGTCACTTATGAGCCCCCGAGTGCAGAAAGAGTTGAAACCTACTGGACCGAAATATATGGTCGCGCTAGTGCGCTAGATGTAGACACTCCAGCCCTTCAACTGTTCAGAGAATTCTGTGACGAACATCTATCACGAATTCGTGAAGAGTTTCAACGAGTCAGCATGGATTAAATCAGGAATGCTCTAAGGGGCACAAAGACCTGGGCTGCCCCTGGGCCAGATGCAATCCCCACCTTCTGGTGGAAGAAATTGACCTCATCCCACCAGCATCTGGCTCGTATCTTCTCAGAATATCTAGGAGGAGATACACCCATTCCTGGATGGCTCGTTGAAGGGCGTACTGTGCTGATCCCCAAAAGTGGTGATCTGTCCAACCCCAAAAACTACAGGCCTATTGCATGTCTAAATACTCTCTACAAATTGTTTACAAAGATTTTGAACGAGAAAATTTTAACTGCAATAGAACCTGTATGGAGACAGATAAACGTTGCAAGGAGAACTTGCTAGTAGACCGATGCGTCACAATGGACGCATACTACTACAAGCGCAACTTGTCAATGGCCTGGGTGGATTACAGAAAGGCATTTGATACAACATCACACGAGCTTCTCCTCTACTTGCTCGAATGCCTTTCAGTACCCCCACAAATAGTGAGATGCATCGAACATCTGATGCCGCTCTGGAGGACACGTTTCACCGTAACATCTGGTGAAACAAAAGTGTCTACCAGAGCAGTGCCATTTAGGAGAGGCGTATACCAGGGAGATACCCTGATTCCTCTTCTATTTTGCATCTCACTGCTGCCATTATCTGTCACTCTACGCCGAACGCCTGGATATAAAGCCGGACGAGTCTCCAACCGCGTACACAAAGTCACACATCTATTTTATATGAATGACTTGAAAGTGTACGCGGCAAGTCCTGAGAGACTCCGAACAGCCCTAGAGGTTGTTTCCGAGTATACCAGTGCAATCGGCATGGAGTTTGGGTTTGACAAGTGCGCAGTTGCCCACTTAGTAAAAGGAAGATCGCCGAACTGGAGTGATAATGTCGAGCTTATAGACGGGAGCATCATAAAACATCTGGATGCTGGAGAGTCATACCGATATCTTGGACAGGCACAATCTCCTTTGCAGGACGTGTCTGTCATCAAAGATACTCTCCGCAGTGAGTACAAGTGGCGACTTAAGAGAATATGGGGCTCTGAATTATCAGGCCCTAACAAAGTCAAAGCCACGAATATGCTCGCTGTCCTAGTCTTGCTATACTCATTCGGAGTTCTCAAATGGCTCCGAAAAGAGCTTAAAGATCTGGACATTATCACGAGGAAAGTGATGACATTATATCGAAGTCATCACCCGCGATCTTCTGTCCAACGCCTATACTTTCCCCGTGATCTGGGAGGGCGTGGACTACTAAGTTTGGAGTGTCTACATAACAGGTTAGTCATAGGCCTGGCTTATGACATCTATGAGAGCTCTGATCCTCTTCTCAAGTTCGTGAAGAGCTTTGAACTATTGGGAAGGGATGCGTTCCTATAGAGAGCAGCATATCAGGCAGCGCAGAACCTCGGCTCAGTTTTCGACCCTAGCAGCCCAGACGGCCTACGGCTTTTGCAATTGACCAGAGGGCAGCGAAAGGTCGATATAAAAACAACCGAGCAGTTAAAACTGCTTGACGAACATGTGGCAGAGTCCTTACATGGTGTGTTTTATCGTCATCTCGAAACACTGGACTTGTCACATCAGCTGACTTTCCAATACCTTAAGTCAGCTGGCTTGTTCTCTGAGACCGAAGGATTCATTATGGCCTGCCAAGATGGTGTATTTTCCACCCTCGCCTATCGGCGTGATGTTATGCACGAGCAACTCGAGGACACAAGATGCCGAGTTTGCTACGGTGATGTAGATGAGACGCTATTCCATGTATTATCGGCTTGTCCGATATTGGCGCGCTCAGCCTACATACACCGGCATAACGCCGCCCTAAGAGTGCTGTATTACCACCTTCGGCACTCTTATGGGATAGACGAGATACCAGTGCTGCCCTATGTGTCCGGTGAAATTGAGTCAGTCGTTGAGAACGGGAGAGCAAAAATTCTTTGGAATTACCCGCTCTCTACGCCCCAACGTATTGAACACAATAAGCCGGATATTACTCTTTTCGACCATACCAGCAAGCACGTATATTACATTGAGTTCTCAGCCCCGGCTGAGACAAATATGCGTGCAAAAGAAGAGAGTAAACAGGAACGCTACAGAGAGCTCATGGAGGTCATGAGAAATGTCTATCACGAATACACAGCGCACGTGATAGTCCTGGTGATTGGCGCCCTCGGAGGGATGAGGGACCGCTTTCTGACAGAGCTTCGAACAATACCAGTCTGCCAGTGTCAGGCTGAGATTCTCGCGGCTCGTATGCAGAAAGCGGTCATCCTCGGTTCTCTCCGAATCCTGAGACGACTGTAACAAATAACTGAACGGCTGCAGCCCCGGCTCACCCTCAAACCTAAGGGAGTCGGGTGCCTGCAGGTTAATCCCGTCTGGTCAGGCCCCAGGTGGGTCGGAGCCCTGGGATCCCTGGCCAGACACCTCTGACGAATCGCAAGATGAAAATAATAATCGGGAAATTCATAATTTAGAAAGTAACTCTAGTAATTTGGTTCAGTCGGTCTCAACTTCTTCAATTAATAATAGTTCTTTAGCTTTTGCAAAACCAGGAAAATTTGATGGTTCTCAGACGTGGGAATCTTATTTCCGTCAATTTGAGACTATCGCTCGTCTACATAAATGGACAAATGAAGTTAAAGCATCGATTTTAGTGTCCTGTTTGAAGGACAAAGCTCAAGTCATTTTAGAAAATTTGAGTTTAGGAGATTTAGGGAATTTCGATAAATTGAAGAAAATTTTGGAAGATCGTGTTGGTGAAGCTCCATTTTCTCGAGCTTATTTTAGTCGTTTTCAGGCTGGAAAACAGTCTGAAAATCAAAATTTAACTGATTTTTCAAATGATTTGGATAGGCTCGTCAAATTTGCGTATCCTTCGGTCTCTTCCGAAGAGAGAGATAGAATTGCTGGTTTACAATTTATTTTCGGATTAAAAAAATTAAAGTTACAATTTTCTCTCTGTTCAGAGAGAATTGAGTCTCTTCAATTAGCAACTCAGAGAGTGTTAGAGCTTGAGTCGATTGAAGATTTGACCTTTGGAGGTCAGTATAAAAATAAATTTAATAATAAGAATAATAATAATTTTAGTAAAAATAATTATAATTTAAATAAAAATAATAATTTTAGAAATAATTTTAAAAAGGATGATAAAAATAATTTGTTTTAAGGAAATTTTAGGTCGAATTTCCAAAATCAAAATTCTTCGCAAATTTTCCAATGTTGGATTTGTGGTGAAAAAGGTCATTCTAAGAAGAATTGTCAAGTTCTTCAAGCTGTTCAAAGTAGTTTATCAAGTATTCATAATTCTAATGAGTCTACTGGTGAAAGTTCATCCAAAAAAAAATTTCGTCAAAACTAAAAATTAATTCAATTGATTTTTCTTATTCTTCTGATTCTAAACCGAAACTTTTACTTACAGGGGAAGTTAATGGCAAAAAATGTATTATGACAGTTGATACTGCTGCTGATATTACGGTTGTTAATTCTTCTTGTTTTAAAGGGATGGTAACTGTTTCGAATAATTCTTCTATTTCTTATTCTATTTTTACAGTTTCAGGTGATAAATTTGATTTTGATTTTATCGAGACTGTAGAAATAAAGATTTCCAATATTAAGGTTAATTTAGAGGTTGTTTTTGCTCAAATTGAAGAAGAATGTATTCTAGGATTAGATTTCTTAATCAAGTCTGGTTTATTCACTGATTTCAAAGATCTTCTTGATAAAAAATTCTCAGAAAGTAATAAAGTTGTTTCAATTAATAAAATTAATTCTTCTTTGAATAAACTTCAGAATTTGTTTTAGATTTGTTTGAAAGATCTTTAAAATTTTTGGATGTCAATGATAAATTTCGTTTTGAAGAACTTTTATTGAAGAATTTGGATATTTGTGCGAAAAATTCTTTTGATTTAGGAAAGTGCAAAATTTTACAACATAAAATTAATGTTGGAAATGCACTTCCTATTAAACAGGCTCCTCGTCGTATTCCTTTACATTATAGGGATAAAGTTGATTCAGTTATGGAGGAAATGAAACAACAGAATGCAATAGAACCATGTAATGGTCCTTGGGCTTCTCCTGTTGTTCTTGTTCCAAAAAAAGGTGATGAAATTAGATTTTGTGTTGACTATCGTAAATTAAACGATGTCACAGTTAAGGATTCAACTCCAATTCCTCATCAAGAAGACATATTGAATATGGTTCTTGGTGCTCAATGGTTTTCTACCGTTGATTTAAAAAGTGGATATTGACAAGTTGAAGTTGCTCCGGCGGATAGATCTAAAACTGCTTTTTGTATTTGGAATAAGGTTTGGCAATTTAAGGTTCTTCCTTTTGGTTTGTGTAATGGTCCTGCTACTTTCGTTAAACTTATGAATATAGTTTTAAAAGGTCTTCTTGGTAAAATTTGTTTAGTTTATTTGGATGATATTATTATTTTCAGTAAAAGTCTTGATGAACATTTTATACATCTTCAAAATGTTTTTGAAAGACTTTTACAAGCTTCTCTTAAGATAAATCCTAAGAAATGTATATTTTTCCAAAAAGAAGTTATTTTCCTTGGACATGTAGTTTCTGATGAAGGACTGAAAAGTTCTCCAGATAAAATTTCTGCTATTATTAATTGGCCTGTTCCTAAGAATAAATCCGAACTTAGAAGTTTTCCAGGTCTTTGTTCTTATTACAGGAAATTCGTCAAAGATTTCGCTACCATTACAAAACCTTTATATCTTTTTAGTCAGGAAAAGGAAGATTTTATTTTGGATGATTTAGCTTTTCAAACGTTTCGGAAATTGGAACAGATTTTGACTTCTACTCCAATTTTGGGTTATCCTGATCCAAATTATCCTTTCATTCTTGATACTGATGCTTCAAATGTTGGCATTGGTGCTGTGTTATCTCAAAAGATTCCAGTTAATAATAATAGTGAGACTGTTTATGAATAAAAAGTTATTGCTTACTTCAGTAAGACTTTAAATAATCGAGAACGTAACTATTGTGTTACTAGAAAAGAATTATTAGCTGTTGTTATTTCTGTTGAACATTTTCGTCATTTTCTTCTTGGCAAGAGGTTCACTATTAGAACTGATCATGCCTCTCTCACTCGGTTACTTTCTTTCAAAAATCCTCAAGATTAAATAGCTCGTTGGTTTGAAATCTTATTTCAATATGATTTCGAAGTTCAACATAGACCTGGTCATAAACATGGCAATGCTGATGGTCTTTCTCGGCGTCCATGTGATTGTAAAAAATGTCTGAAAATAGATTCTGATGACAAATGTGATAGTAGGCATATTTTCCGTGTCATTTGTGAAATTAATAATGATTCTGATTGGATCAAATTTCAAAATGATGATAACATTTTGAGTTTAATTATTAAATTCAAAAAGGAAAATAAAGTTCCCGAGTTTAATGATGTTTCACATTTGGATTCTGCTTTAAAATTTATTTACTTTATTGGAATTCTTTAGAATTGAAAAATGGTGTTTTAGTTAAACGTTGGGAAGCTCCAAATCTTTCTCATATTATTTATCAGGTTGTCATTCCTCGAGCTAAAGTGAATGGAATAATTCATGAGGCTCATAATTCTCCTTCTGGTGGTCATTTTGGTATTAATAAAACGATTTCAAAAATTCGTCAACGATTTTTCTGGGCAACTCTTAAGCAAGATGTTGAGATTTGGTTAAAAAAATGCAAAGTTTGTTTCGCTAAAAAGGGTCCCCATAAAAAGTCTTGTGGTCAACTTCAAATTTATAATGTTGGTTCTCCTTTTGAAAGGATTGCCATTGATATTCTTGGTCCTCTTACTAAAATCTCTTCTGGAAGTAAATTTTTACTTGTTGTTACAGATTATTTTACTAGATGGCCTGAGGCGATTCCTCTGCCTAATCATCAGGCTTCTACTATTGCTGAGGCTTTAGTAACTCAAATATTTTGTAGATATGGTATTCCTATTGAAATTCATTCTGATCAGGGTCGAAAATTTGAATCTGAAATCTTCAAGGAGGCCATGAGTCTTTTTGGTATTAAGAAGACAAGAACCACACCTTTTCATCCTTAATCAAATGGTTTAGTTGAAAGGTTGCATAGGACTATTCTTTAATATTTGTCCAAATTTATTAGTAAGAATCAAAAAGATTGGGATAAGTGGATTTCTTAATTTTTGTTGGCTTATCGTTCTTCAAAACATAAAACTACTGAGTATTCTTCAGCTTTGTTGATGTTAGGTCGTGAATTAAGGTTGCCTATTGATCTTCTTAGAGGAATTAATCCTTCAGATAATTCTTTTGAGGATAATTCTATAACTGATTTTGTTTTTAATCTTCGTGAACAATTAAAAATTGTTCATGATAATGTACGGGATAAGTTGCAAATTAAATCTGAAAAACTTAAGTATATGTATGATTTGAAATCTAATATTCTTTCTTTTGATGTCGGTCAAAAGGTTTGGTTATTTTTCCCTAAAAGAGTTAAAGGAAAGTGTCCAAAACTTCAATGTGAGTGGGAAGGTCCTTATATTATCAAAAACAAACTTAATGATGTTGTTTTTCGAATTCATAAAATTCCGAATGGTCGTTTGAAAGTTGTTCATGTGAATAGACTCGCTCCTTATGAAGATGATTAGTTATTTTGACTCTTTCTGGATTCCTAATTTCTGTTGAATTCAGGGTTTTTGTAACCTCCAGTCTGAGAATGTTGGCTCTCATTGATCATTTGATTGTTGATTTAAATTCACAATGTCTGTCCTGGAGCGTTCTCGTGGAGTTACTGTAGGATATACACGGTTGGAGTCATTGTACTGGAATCCTTTTCTTCATTTATTGGCCAAAGTGAAGCAAAGTAAGGTACTAGATGTCCATGGTATCCTAATATTTTTGTTCGGATAGTATGCGTAACTGTGAGCCTAATTTTTAATAATTTAGTTTGCACAGTGAGCAGAAGCTATTGAACTTATTTATGAAAATTCCTTGCGCAAGGTGGAATTGAATTGATTGTTTCAATGATATTGAATCATTTATTTGAGAGTCGAATTTTTTTTTTTTTAAAAAAAAGGATGCAGAGTCGGAAATTATTTGGAGAATTGACTCCATGAAATGTGACCATTCAACCTAATTATTAATTGAACATTGAATTTATGATTAAATAATGAAATTTTTGAAGAACTTTGATTCTGTGAGGAACTTTTATTTTGTTTAGTTCCGTGACCTTCCAGTTCTTGGCATTTCCTACTCTTTGGGTTCTTTTGGTTCTTCCTAGTGGTTCCTCCTGATGAAAAAGAAGGATGGAAAGGGAATTGAAGATGGAAATTTTAATTTTTCATTTGACTAACGGACGATTAGTTCTTAAGAAATCTTTTATTGTATAGAATCACGTTATTAGTTTAATTTAAATCATTTTGGTCTGTTTGGAGGGTTTTACCCGCCGCAGGATTTTTCCCTCCTAATTATTTGTTTTATTTATTTTTAAAGCAGACAGAGTTGGGAAGCGGCGATATTGGAATCTAGGCTGAATGATTATTATTTTGATTATCATAATTTCGAATTAGAAAATAAATTTTAGATTTTTCATGTTTTTTATTTCAGCTTAATCCAATATTTTTACCCAACTAATAGGAATTGCCAGGTGGCAATTTTTAGAAGATCGGGAGAAGTGTAAAATATTTGTATGTCGCCATCTAATGACTATTAGACTAACGACAGTTATTTAGTTAACAACGATTGCTTGACGATTAGATTGTTTATAGCAACGAGGGGAGAGTTTGTTTATCTCCAGTTTTTGTCTGAGACTTGAGTTGACCGATCGGATTCTTTCTTTTTATTAATTGCTGTCAATCATTAATAAACATTTTAATTAATTTACTAATTTTCCGAAGTTGTTATTGAGTCTTATTTTACAATATATTAACGTTATCCTAGTATTTATCCCGTAATTATTATCTACATTAATTCTAACTTACATAATACTTGATCGATCTTGCTAAGTTATGACTTACAGAAAAAATATGTTTTAACGCAACTAGATCAGGTTTAAGGCTGATTAGTTAAATATTCACGCGACGCTCAGTACGCGGGCCGTCTTGACGAGTCCACGGTCGTTGACAAAAAGCCTCGATCAGAGCTCATATTTACTTAAATGAAGCCCGAACTTGATCCACGTCGCCAGGGTGTCCTAGAAACCCAGAACGATGGTGCGTCGTTTGCACCTCGAGTTGCAAACGTTAAGTTGTAAAATATTTGGTAATGTTTCGTGACTCGCGAGTGGTATCTAGGTCCCGAATAATCAAAACTACAGCTTTGCCAGCTGGGTCACTAAGCTCTGATCCTCTGGACACTTTGACGGTTTGCCAGAGGATCGAAGTTTCGTTAAGAAGCCTAATTTTTTACTTTAGGCGAAACTTGATACTCCGTTACGACATTAGGTCATTAGCAAAACATTACTCGTTACTTATGAAAATCATTCTATTAAATTATTATTTATTAAATTATATTAAATAATTAGTTTATTCAAAAAAAAAAGCAAAAAAAAGAAATGAAATTTCTAGGAATAGGGTGGACATAACAATTCAGACAAATGGCTGCTGCAAGTGGGCTTTGTCTTGTTTATTCATCCTTAACAGCAGGCAATTCTTCTACCAGGGCCCTTCGAGCGAGAAGATCAGACTACTCATTCCCTGAGACCCCAAGGTGACCGGGAACATGCACGACCTGTGCCATGAGGGTTGTGAAGTCGGTGGCCAGCTTTAATAGTTCATCTCTGTATATTACTGGCTGACCGCCCGTTGTTCACCAGCCTCATTCCTTCCATTTGGGCAACCATTGGTTTAGACTTTTGACGATGAAACCTGATTCAGTATAAATGAGGATCTCACTTAGGTGATGGCATTTGGCAATTCGAACAGCTTCCAGCACGGCCTTTATTTCGGCGCTGTTGTTTGTCTTGCGGAAAGGGGCAAGTCTGGAGACGTTTTCGGAGTGATTTTCCCCGGAAAACACACTTATGGCTGCCCGGACTTCTGTGGTTCCGTTGCCTGTGCAAGCGCCATCTGTATAGATAACAAGCTTTCCTTCGGGACTTCGATGGAATAAAGAGTTGTTGATTATCGTTTGAAGGTGAAGACCAGGCCGGAGATTCTTTCGCAGAAAGTCTTCGGCGTCGTTGTACTGGCGAAATTGTACCAGCTTTTCCAAGAGCAGCACTTCAACAATAGTGGTGAAAAATTTTCCCAGAAGGGCGGCAGAAACTCTGGAGATCTTAGAGAGTACTTGGAGGTCAATATGATCAAGAGGTTACGGTGGATTGAGGTGAGGGCGTTTCTCCTTAACATATCGCAATGTTTATTGAAGCTAGTAGAAGGTAGACACAGTTATAGGGTTAACGACTCTTCTTTTGGCTTCTTCTACCGCCGTGATGGTTTGCCTCATAAGAGAGTTATGCTGCTCCAGGATGCAGTAGAAGTGTAAGCCGAGCAGTGTAATCGCGTTCTTTCTCGACCATAAGTCTCCAATGGTCCTGCTGCTGGGAAAGCGTTGCTGCAAAGGACGCCAGATCATTCACCAGCTTGCTCGTATCCGAGAGTTCAGAGATCGTCATGTTAATATTGGCCCTGATGATGTGAGTGGCGTTGTTGACCAGATGCACTGTACCTGCTTGATTTTGATAAAGACGATCTATTTCTTTGGTGAAGTGTTTGTAGTCATTGTAGTCTAAAGTACTGAAAATTTTCCTCAGACCGATTCCGATGAAGCCAATCCAGGTTGATCGGCGTCCGCGGGAGTCCAAGGATTTGCTGAGTGGTGTTTTTCTACGTAAGACTTCATGAGCTTGAAAAGATAGCGGTCCCTGCGTAAAGCTAGTCGATGGGCGACAATAAGCTCCACATACAGTTCGTCCAGTAGTCGATTGGTTAACCTCCGGGAGGCCTCAGTCTCCCTGTCGAAGTCAAAGAGGGTAGGGGAATGAGGCACGACAGCGGCAGTGGGGAGCCCTTCTTCTTTTGTCTCTGATGGGCGGCGGACCAGGATGAGTAGTGGGATCTCGGCAGGGGCCGGCTCTCCGGGCCATACCCTACTTAGCAGCACCCAAGACTCCTTTTCCAGAAGCTCAGCGGTAATCTTTCGTGGAAACAATATATATGGGAGAGTAGGAGATAAGAAACTGTCAGTAACTCAGGACTAGGGGGATAAAGGTAATACACGAGAGAATAGCAAGCTAAAAAGCATTAACTGACTGCGATAACTTACGGCTATGTTAGTTAGGGTGATGTTTTAGGGGAGACTTCCACCCGTGGGTCTAGGGTAGAACGCTCGATTTTCTTTTTTTCGACAAAGCGCTCCTCTTCTGCCGTTTCAAGAACTATGTTGCCTTGTTCCGTAAAGTCTACGACCTCGAAGGGTCTAACACAAAATACATGCAACTTGCCCTTGCGAGGTTCTTTGAACACGTACGCGAAATCACCCTTCTCGAGGTTAAAAGGAGTTTGATTTCTCCTTGGCCCGGACGAGGTTGTTCCGGGCAAGTCACCGTGCTTTAGACAATCTCGTAATCAGGTTTTCTGGGGCCTCAGAATACGTGTTAATCTCCGAAAAGTCTGATAAGGCCGTAGGTGCACGCGTAATCTTACCGTACAGAAGCTCGAAAGGAGTAAACTGAGTGGCAGTGTGTATTGTAGTGTTGTAGTTGAACATGGCCATGGGTAGGTAGCGGTCCTAGTCATGATAGTTGGAGACGAAAGTGCGAAGATATTCCACTAGTGGGCAATGAGACCTTTCTAACGCACCATTAGACTGAGGATGGTAAGCTGAAGTTAAGACCCTTTTAATCCGCAGGATTTTAGCGAATCGTGAGAGAAGTTTGCTGGTAAAGGAAGTACCCCGATCGGATAATATGACCTTCGTGCACCCGTAAAAACAGATGAAATGGGTGACCTCTGGGTCACCCAGGGCCTCTGCAATAGTTTGGATATGAATGTCGGGTAAAGGTATCGCGCAACAATACTTGGAGAAGTTATCCTGGATGGTAAGAATATGAATGTTCCCGTCCGGGGTCATCTCGAGAGGGCCTACTGTATTTATCGAGATCTTTTCGAACGGCTCGAATGGAGTGTCCGTGATTGCGGCAGGTTTCTTTCTTTTAATCCGGTCTAACTTTTCGGTTAGACATGTGGTACAGCTCTGAATGTACTCGTAGATTTGTTGCTCCATACCAGGCCAATAAAATCTTTGACAGATCCGTTGGTAGGTCTTAACGACCCCGTTATGACCTCCAGCTGGGGTGTCATGATTCTTTTAAATGATTTCGAGCCTTTTTCCTCCGGAAGATGTCTGATTTTCTCCTGTACCAACGTTATAGAGACATGACAGGTGTTAATGATCGTCGCTATATAGAGGCGAACATTTTCACCGAGTTCGTCACCTCCCTCTGCTATGCGCAAAGATTGGATTCGATCATGTTTGACCGCTAGCCGACGATTCATGAGAGCGAGTGTTATTTGTTCCGGGGTCACCTTGTCAAAGTGATGCCTTTTAATGAAAAAGGTAAGGACTTTGTGCCTGCCCAGAGGTGCGGCAAAGACCTGTCTTACCTGTGGATTTGCAGCTCTGCGGTCGTCCGCAGAGATAAATTTAAGTACTTGTAGCAGCTTAGAGACCGGTAGCGTAAGTTTGCAGTCCGCAGAGAGGAAGTAGGCAATGTTATCCCGTACGTAAGTAAGACCGTCCCGTGTCACCGTTAAATTTGAAAGAGGGGCAAGTGAAGGTTCTCGTACGGGGGGCTCCAATTTCACCGGTGAAAGCACGTCCCGGGGAGAGACTGCCTCACTAAAGGCCGCTACTTCAGGATTAATTACAACCCCTAAAGTTGGAAGGGGAGCTCACGCTCGGTCATGGCAAAGGAGGGACTAACGAGGATTCCCCGAAGATGTGGAGGGAAAAAGGGAGTTCAACGGCTGGTAGGCGCCCTTATCCCAGAACATGTCCTGATAAGGGGTAAAGTTGAGGGCATCCCGACCTTGGGGAACAAGAAAGGTAACCTCAGCCTCCCGTTCCTCATCGCTACTGTCTATGCTTTCATCAGTCTCCTCCGTACCTGAGTAAGAACCGTCCTCTATCTGGGACTCTAGCAGTGTGGTATTTTCCCTTTCTCTCATACTTCTGTCAAACTAGTCTATAGTTATCCTAACGCTCTCTATAACGTTTGGGAACACCGGGTGGTAAGGGAACGTAGCGACAACTGGAGTCCGATCGTTGTCGCGGTTTTGCATAAGATACTCGAGACTACGAGAAGAGGAAAGAGGAGTAGCCTGATTCGGTCGAACTAGAGGAGTAGGGGTTTCTTCAATTCCCCCCCGAGTTACGCTCGGTTCAGGGGAAATGGTAATACTTATCTTCCCAGTCCCTGACACTGGACCCTTGACGCCTGGTACAGTCGATAGAGGCGAGGAAGGTCGTAGGGTCTTCGTTACAACCTCCGCAATAGTCTCCATCCCCCCCCTCTCCTTGGAATCAGAGTCTTCTACCCTCGGCAGTTCGACAATCATCGGTGCTCCGGATCCCATAGGGTCGGCCTCGTACTCCGCTAGTACTGGGAGGGTAGGGTCAAAGGGCCGGGACCCGTTGGTTTCGGTTGAAATGTTCGAGGCATCCAGTAAGGTGTTGGTTTCTCGGTAATTCACGGTTTGTCTTACACCCTGCGCACGTGACTCGAGTGCTCGTCATCTTAATCTGGAAGCCATCGTTTCGGCCACCAGTAGTTTAGGTTTATTTCTGCTTCCGGGAGGTCGTCCTTTTCGTTTTGGTTCGTCGGCCGGAAAAGCAGGAAAAGCTGTTAACAACTTCCTACCACTGACAATGAGAGAAGAGGGTTAGGAGTTGTTCTCGAGATTGACTACTTCCCGTGCAGCTATCGTCTCTTGAACGGGTTCGGGATGGTTAGGGGGGTTGTATGAGAGCGCGTCTGTATACTGATCTCCGACTTTTTTCGTACAGATCGCCGTAAACCTGAATCTGTTGAGCTGCGCCTTCCACTTGACCATCCTAGAGGTCAAAGTAACCGCGTCTCTGTGCCAAGCGATGCAACCACTGTCAGTGTGCACCACAAAAGGTTTGGGCTGGAGGAAAGGCCGGGAGTGATTGACTCTATACATAAAGACAAGACATTCCCGCTCTGTTTCAGAATAGCGAGTTTCCGTGTCCTGGAGAACTCTAGAGGCGAAAGCTACATGGCGTAATTCACAAGTTTTTGTGCTTTCAGGGCTCTTCACTCCCTCTTTTTGACTCAAAACAGCTCCAATACCTATTAAGGACGCGTCTGTAGCCAAGATGAAGGGTTTGTTAGAGTCAGGGTGATAGAGCATTGTTTGTTCACACAAGGCCTCTTTGATGTTTACGAAAAAAAATTCCGAACGCACAAATGCACATACGTACATACACACACACAGACGTCCACTGGAGAACGATCTAATTCGACTCTGGGGACCTTAAAACGTGGAGATATGTCAAAAGTCGGGATTCGCAAAATCGGACCCATTACTATATCTTCCCACTGGGAAGTTAAAAAAATTTATTTCAAATAAAGTTTAATTTATTATTAAAAATTATATTTACTTAATTTTTAAATTGAACAAATTTTACGCTCAAATAATTTTTTTATTCACCATTTAAATAGCCGTTTGTAATTATAATAACAGTTAATACATAATATTTTAATAATTTCATTATATTTATGAATGAATTTATGTATTTATTATTATTTGGCTTGGAATATTTTAATTTCAAGTCAATTGAAATAAAACTCAATACATTTAAAACTTGAGAATGTATTTAAAAGGAAAACACTGATCTTGTGCGTCAGATATTTCCTGAGAAGCCCAAAATCAGTCAATAAGGCTCTCTTTTTATAACTTATTGACTTTATGGATCTTCTCTTCTTGTTTCCTCGAAGAGCGTAGTTTAACATGCGTGCACTTAGGCCCGAAAACATGCAATGAGAGTGACAAGCGCTAACGTATCGCTTTGTCTCTCTCACAGCAGTATCATACGCCAAGGGTGTTCAATATTTTCACCGGTTTTAATTTTACCAACCTTGAGAGGTCAATAACTTTTCACTTATTACAGGTAAAGGTGCGAAGATGCGGACTTTATTATGTAGAAATGTATCCGCTACAACATTTATTCAAAACATTTGTTTATATTTATTATAGTTCTCACTTTTTCCAGGGGAAACTAATTCTACATCCCCTGCAAATATTCTATTAAAATTTCATCCACTTCAAGATTTCACGATTTAAAATCTTATATGACTAGACCAATTTTTTTCCGTTGTGATTGGTCCTCTACATGACGGTGATTCTACAACATCTTATGAGAGAACAATAATTAAAGATATTTTTGCAGCTGATGAACATGTTGGTGAGTAAAATGTAATCTGAAAATTTTATTCATTTATCTCCATTCTTCTTATTATGATACTATTATTTCTATAGAAATGTTTACATCTTACTTATTGCTAATTTTATTTAAAAAATGATTGGGTCTTTGTTTAAAATAAATATAAGGTCATTTTTTTTTAGAAATCCAAGCCTACATGAAAGTAGCTTTTTACTTGATTAACACTAGCGTTGCCTCGCACGGTTCAGGATCTATTTTTGATGAGGAATTTACACTGAGAGTCAATATTTCTAATTTCGACAGGGATGACATTATTCATGTTGGAAGCTGCATACTCATCAAGGGTATTTTTTACAACTATTTTATCAGCTGATCTACTCAAGTATTTGTTTTTTTTTTGTATTATATTACATATTACATTTGTCATTATGAGTGAATCACATATATTTTCAAGTTCAAGTTGTGATGACATCACTATATTTAATGAACCAAATGTGACTTCAGAGCAGTAATAACACCAAAAAGGAGTTCGAAAAATGATTCAGCAAGTGCCAATTTTGAACGGCCTCGAAATAACGAATAAATGTAGGTATTTTTCACAAAGATAGGTCGTCACGACTTTAATTAACATTTTTATTTTTTTCACGTTACATCAAAATTTATTTTTTCTTCATTTTTTTTCCGTTATTAAATCTCATTTTTATTTATTTTTTTACAAAATAGAGAAAGTCCTCTGTGAATATATAAAAATGTTAACTAAAATCGTGACTATCCAACTTTTTATGATTCTTGAGTTTAAGTTTTTTCTTAAAGAAATATATTCCTGATTTTTAAATGTTCAAAAAGTATTTTAATTTTTCTTTTTTTTAAAAGGAGAACAAGATGATAAATGTTTTAAATTATCTTGAGGTTCAGATTGTTCTTAACGGGATAGAAACGTAATGATTTAAAAATGTAAAACTGATTCAAATTCTTTTGAATAAAAAAAGTACAAATGAAACACTCAAAATAATTTTTTACCTGATTGTTGTTTAGATTTTGGTTCTTAATATAATAAAAGTTCTAAGAATTAATGTAACAAAATGTGTTCCTTATGTAATGACTTAGTAATGATAATGATTTTGATACTCTAAATAAGTTTAAAATATCGAAAATAATTAAGATTAATAAGTATATATATTTTCCTTGAAATCTATGTGATAATCTTTTCATTGTAGGTTATTTCAATTTTCGGAATATGAAATCTATAAATATAATAATTTTTTAAATTATTATAAATATATATATATATTTCATTCATTTTAATTGTATACCTGGCTTTACCAGGTGTTTTACAATACTCCCTCATTATCCCTACGATCGGGATCCTACCCGCACTCCGTCTAAATCCCCCCTCACCCCTCTGCAGGCTCATCACTTTCTACCTACCCGATAAACTATTACACACATAGTCTATCGGGTTGCGTCTGGCGCCGACTTACGTCCTAACCATTGTATCGCATTTGCACGAGGACACAGGGAAACTGCAGAAAACCTGTGTCAATACAATCGGCTGTCTGAAGAGACTCTCCCGCTCACAGTGGCCCGAAAAAAACCATATAAATGATTTTGTCCCGGCCGGAAATCGAACCCGGTATCCATGGCGCGTCAGGCTGACGCTGTACCCATATCAATTTCTGGTGTCTGTCTGTCTGTTTACGCTAATCTTCGAAACGACTTATCCGATTGCGCCTAAATTTCGCACACATGTAGAGTGCGTTGTCAGAAAGGTTAAAGGCTTTTTTTTGCTCATATGAATTGTTTATAACAACTGAATTTGTTCTAAACAATAAAAAAAAGAGATTTATCCGATACATCTAAGTTCTTCTAATGCGTAATCTTTTTCACTGAAAAAATGTTACCAACACATTCTTCTTGTCTATAACAATTGAATTAGTTATAAACAGAGGGATTTATTTGATAAATTTGAGTACTTTCAACGTGATTATACACATTACGCGGACGAATTCGCGGGTATCTAGTAGTCATCATCTATATTTTTAATTTATTCAAAATCTATCCCGTCATTTTCTGACCAATCATCTAAGTTATTATTACTATTTGAATCTACGTTTAAATTCAGAGATGTGGAGATCATTGTGTTGTGTTTGTCAAGAAGAATAATATCTTTTTGGTTCATGATAGCATTAAAATTTTTTTCAATGCTACATAACCTTCAGCAACACTATTGCTTTTTCAATCTCCAAGCTGTTTTCACAGAACTATGGAAGCACCTGAATTGGTCAGGAAAGTTGCTACAGTATGTCTGAAACAATGCCAAGTAGAAAGATGTGAATTCTCTAATTTTAGATACGTAGCAATTCACGTCACTGTTTCTACAGTTTTATGATTTTTGACGACATTTCTGATACACTTCTTTTCCTGATATCAAAGAAAAAATCTTCAGGATTCCATTTCTGGAGACTTCAATGCTACATTTTGTTTTATTTTGTCGTAAAATTTTTTACTGATGATAAACTCTCTGGGATAATTTTTTTTTTGTATCTCGTATCGTAACTGAAAACTGTTTTCCAATATCATCAATGTCTATTTTTTTAATTACAGAATTCGACTGTCCTGAGGGCTCTAGATATTCCGAAAATTGAAATAACCTACAATGAAAAGATTATCACATAGATTTCAAGGAAAATAATTTTCTACAGAAAACAGGAAATTTAGTAAAACATATATATTCAATTCATCTTTGATATCAGATGAGATGTTCGTGATTATTTGCTTAATTAAAAAATTTCTCAACATTATTCCACGTGAATACTTCAGCGTTTTTAGGCGTGAAACCTGCTGTATTGTTTTGTAAAAATGTTTTTAGTTTTTTATATTCGTTTGAATTTTTCCCACGACGAAGATATAGTACACTGTTTAACATTAACAATTTACTCTACACAGTGCTTGGTTTTAAATTTTGTGAAATTTTTGAGATGTGAAAAAAATGTTTTCAAAGAAGGAGTAAATTTTTCTCCCATTTCCATGTCGTGAAATCATTATAAATTGGAAATCATCAGTTTGGATCGCTCGGAGTATTCTCATCAGGTGAGGCATCTAGATCTTTTATAAAACTATGTAACATCAACGTTAAAAAGCAATTTTGAAGGAATTGTACATACCTTACAAAATCGTGTAATCGGAGAAATCTGAAACAAAATTACATTTATTATTTTGAGTCTCAAATAAATAAGGGATAATGTACTCAGTAAATAGTCTAAGAGCAGTGTGAATAACTTATGCTTCAATTTTAAGAAGGATAAAAAATTTTTTTAATCACGGCTTCTTGTAGAGATCAATGAGAAGAACATTTGTGCCTGATGTCATTGTTTGGGAATGATTTTTACTATTGTTTATCAACAATTAAAAGTTGGCAAAGTGTATTTTCTAACTTTGCACCGATTACGCAGCGAAAATCGTGCGTTTTATTGAGAATAATGTAGATACCTTTTTTGTAGAAAATCGAATTTTCTGCAAAAAAAAAAAGTTTGCAAGAGCGCATATTTATCCATTACAGGAAGAAAAGTGCAGCGCTCTAAATGCGCGCAAAAAAACTGACTATTTTTGGTGATCCGGTTAAATGTGCCGTTGAATGCATTTCTACTTAATCAATTAGAGATACATGTATTATTATCTAAAAAATGTAAGAGAAACGTTAAATGTTAGAGTCGTTTTTTAACATTTTCCTATTAGAATCGTTGAAAAAAATTTTGTTCGACTTTTGATGCTATTGTAAACCCTTTTTTCTCGAAGTTCCATGATCTTAATAAACGGAAGACTGAAAAATTGGTTGAGCATCGACCAGGAGCCTGGTGAATCTGAGTGGTATATAGGAACATTGTCCAGGTAATACCGAGTAGAAGCTCTAAAGGCTTTAACTCGAATCGAGTGCAAACACCAGGGAAGCCGCTGGCAAGTGTAGCTTAGGTGTGTACGCACTTTAAGAGACATCATGGATCAGCTCCCTAAGTCACGATGTGAACCATCTTGCTGAAGACTGAATGGCATTTGGACACTGTGTCACAAACAAAGCTTTTAGGGCGCCAGGTGACCCTTCATTGTAGTTAGCATTGCCTGTGCAAGAGGCTCTGCACAGGTAGACGTTTATTTGCTCGAAACTCGTGGGACTTAAACGGATTAGCTTGCAGACTTTCGGAGTAGTGGAGAGCCTGTTTTTTCTAATGAGGGGAAAGGACGCATGGACATGTTTAACCAAGCTCCGCTCCTTTTGTAAGACTGCAGGTTTTCAGAAGCATTCTTTATTTTTTAAAAACTCTAAAACAGTATAACTCTGCGAAGAATTATTAAAAAAAAACACAAAAATACATTTTTTGGTAAAGGAAATTCTAGAGACTTTTATTTTCTTAACCATAATGTAATTTATCAGTAACTAATTGTCAAAAAATGAAGGAAAGAAATATATAAAACTTAATGACATGTAAGAAAAAAATTTTACAACAAACCGTAATCAAATAATTTTTCCACCACCGTATTTTGAATTAAGACTTACAGAATAAAGAATGATGGAAAATTTGTTTTGCCAGTGATAACGACGATGGAGGGAAGTTAGTCTAATAACTCACTTACGCATGATTACTAGCCACATTTATGTCCTATTTATTACTTAAAAATGAAACTTTTGAGAGCCTTCAATCTTGATATTAATTTTGTTTTTAACTGTTTCGAAATATTTTAATGCTTTAATACATTTTAGTACACAAAAATCAAGATGACACAGGTTGTATTCGAAAATTAACTACAGGAGACTGTAGCGACTAATTTACCGTCAGAGTGGATTTTTTATCGGTAATATCAGTTTTTTACAATATTCTTGTCTCCATAATCAGAAGAATTAGATCAAATGAAGTGACACGAATATTAAAATTCATCTAAGAGATGAATGAAAAATCAATTAATTCACGAAATGATTGAAATAATAATTTATCTAAAATATGTTTCAATTTTGTATACAAAAGACATTTTTTAGCATCCAATACAAATCGATGTTATTCAGGTTAGTGAATTGGATTCTTTCTTTGGTGTCACCACTCAAAGATGAAATAGACTTTATTTCGTGCTTTTCTACTTTATTCAAGAGCAAGACGGAAGGTAAAAATAATAACAACGATTTCCCAAAATTAGGTAAATAATTCGTATTTCTAAGATAACACATAAAGTATTAAACAAACAATTACAAGGAGTGTTACAATAGAATAATCATTTTCAAGTAATTCAATTAATTAAATCTCCGTATAATTCCCAACTACTAATTCAAAATAATAAAACATTTCTTATTGTCTATTTGATTTCTGTAAATATCATTAAAAAAATCCAATTTCAATGTGTTCAAAGAATGAACATAGTGACATACACATTATTTTTACATAGAAAAAATATTACTGACAAACAAAATGCATTCTAGTATAGCTTAAGAATATTCATGTTAATGATTACTAAATAAATTTACTTTAAAAAAAGAAAATGATGGTCAATAATCTGAGTTTTTATAGATAAAAGCTATAGAACAATTAATTTTTACTATTAACTTGGCCAAAGTAGGCAACGTTGCTATTAATAACTGGCATTTGTAACGGAGTAGACTTAAAACTCATAAGTATTGGTACCATAACAATGATTTATTCTAAATTAAGCGAAATTTCAATTAAAAAAATTACAACTATGATCTACTACAATCTTGCAGTTGAATTTTTGATGCTATCGGCTCAGTAGTTGAGTAACTTATTTATTCAATTATTTCATCATTTATGACAGGCAGTCAGGATAGAGTCGATTTAACACCTAAGAGTATTGGCGCCTGACAATTCTTTCTTGGAATAGTATGACAGTAATAATTGGTTTTTTCAATTACTAAATTGTTGTATATAGATAGTTTTAAAAAGTGTTTTGAAATATTTTACAGTATTGTAATTCAAAAAAATAATCATAGATTTCTTCTACATTTTATGATTACAAGTTTGATTGCTTTTAGTCTAGTAGCCGTTTGAATTTATCGTGCATTAATTATAAATGATAATAAAAAATTTTTGGTTACATATTCTTGTCGGGTATGATGAGAAGAGTATTTGTGCAAATTTGCACGATAGCATAGGGCTTAAATTTACGGCTACTAGACTATTTTACAAGTAAAAGATGAGAAGCTCATTGGTCACTCTCATTGTTTTCACTTCTTACAACTTTCGGACTAATGAGAATTCTTGTTTCTTTTTTTTTTTGGCATTTTCCTAACAAGCCGAAACCAAATCGATAGTTCTTCGGTAGCTTTCGCTGAGAATTGTGGTAAACTAGTGATTTTGAAACCATATCTTAATCAGAACTTTAATTTATAAATCCAAATTAATGAACGTTTTCCTGAGGTGCAATTTATGATGTGCGTGTCATAATAATTGTTATTGGAATGTTATTCTTGTTAGATAAGTGAATATTTTTGAAATATATTTAACCGATTCACATTCAATAATGGAGTTCGTAATGATCTAATTACACCAATCTCCATTTTTTTATTTCTTTAAAGAGAATTCACTTTAATTTCGTCATTATTTTTCCTTATTCTGATCGTATGTATATTTTGTGAAATGTACTTGATTCGACACTAAAGGTGAATTGGAATAAAATGTCCAGCATTGGTTTTATTACTATTGATACTATTGTAAATAATTCTATTATTATAAATGATACAGAATTTATACGGCATTTCCGGTGTGTATTGAAAAATTCCATAAAAAACACCGTTATTAGATAATTAAATTTTTTTTTATGTTAGACTTAATTAAACGTTGTGCCAATCACTCTTCAATATAATTGCGTTAGATTTACAAAGACAAGCAATAGTTGGTCAGAGGCCAATCCCATGTAAAAAACAGCTGGTAGTGTCATTCTTTTAATTTTGAAATTTTCGTTATTTTACTTGCGCTAACTTGTCGAAATATAGAGATAGGATCATTAATCTAACCAAATACATTTCAACTATTAACAATCATTGTCAATAAAGTTAAAATATAATTTTTAAATTAATTTGTTTGCAAAACCACAAAAAAAAATTCCAGGTGGCAGTATCGTTTCCTGAGTTTTTTTATTTCCTATTTTTACGAATAAAATGATTTTTGTCACTCAACGCTCTCTGATATTAATTATTATAAATTCTAAAAAACCAATATTACTGACTAAAAAATCCAAGCTGATAGTGAATTACAAATATATTGTAACGACTAAATTTCCTCAAGGCGAATCCTCAAGAAAATTCCCGCCTCAATTGTAAAAATTATCTAAATTTTATGGACCAGGATTCTTTGCGGGATTATACAAAGTGAATTCTCTTTCGAATTTTTAAAATCAATAAAAGCAAAATTTATTAATTCTAACTAATAACAATTATAGTTAACAATAATCGACTGAATAACGTTATAAACCAGACTGATATTGGTCGAAGCTCTGTCCAGGGATCCCAGGACTCTGATCCACCTGGGGCCTGATCAGACGGGATTATCCTGCAGACACCCAACTCCCTCAGGTTTGAGGGTGAGCCGGGGCTGCAGCCGTTTAGTCGAAACTTTTACAATCGTCTCAGGATTCGGAGAGAACCAAGGATGATCGCTTTCTGCATACGAGCCGCGAGAATCTCAGCCTGACTATGGCAGACTGGTATCGTTTGAAGCTTTGTCAGAAAGCGGTTCCTCATCCCTCCGAGGGCACCAATCACCAGGACTATAACGTGCGCTGTGTATTCGTGATAGACATTTCTCATAATCTCCATGAGCTCTCCGTAGCGTTCCTGTTTACTCTCTTCATTCGCAGGTATATTCGTCTCAGCCGGGGCTGAGAACTCAATGAAATATACATGCTTGGTGGGATGGTCGAAGAGAGTAATATCCGGCTCATTGTGTTCAATGCGTTGAGGCGTAGAGAGCGAGTAATTCCAAAGAATTTTTACTCTCCCATTCTCAACGACTGACTCAATTTTACCGGGCACATAAGGCAGCAATGGTGTCTCGTCTATCCCATAAGAGTGCCATAGTAATACAGCGCTTTTAGGGCGGCGTTATGCCAGTGAATGTAGGCTGAGCGCGCTGATATCGGACAAGCCGGTAACCCATGAAGTAGTGTCTCATCTACATCACTGTGGCAAACTCGGCACCTTGTGTCCTCGAGTTGCTCGTGCATCACATCACGCCGATAGGCGAGGGTAGAAAATACACCACCTTGGCAGGCCATAATGAACCCTTCGGTCTCAGAGAACAAGCCAGCTGACTTAAGATATTGAAAAGTCAGCTAGTGCGACAAGTCATGTGTTTCGAGATGACGGTAAAACACACCATGTAAGGACTCTGCCACATGTTCGTCAAGCAGTTGCAACTGCTCGGTTGTTTTTATATCGGCCTTCCGCTGCCCTCTGGTCAATTGCAAAAGCCTTAGACCGTCTGGGCTGCTAGGGTCGAAAACTGAGCCGAGGTTCTGCGCTGCCTGATATGCTGCTCTATATAGAAACGCATCCCTTCCCAATAGTTCGAAGCTGTTCACGAACTTGAGAAGAGAATCAGAGCTCTCATAGACGTCATAAGCCAGGCCTATCACTAACCTGTCATGTAGACACTCCAAACTTAGTAGTCCACGCCCTCCCAGATCACGGGAAAAGTGTAGGCGTTGGACAGAAGATCGCGGGTGATGACTTCGATATAATGTCATCACTTTTCTCCTGATAGGGTCCAGGTCTTTAAGCTCTTTTCGAAGCCATTTGAGAACTCCGAATGAGTATAGCAAGACTAAGACAACAGGCATATTTGTGGCTGCGACTTTATTAGGGCCTGATAATTCAGAGTCCCATATTCTCTTAAGTCGCCACTTGTACTCACTGCGGAAAGTATCTTTGATGACAGACACGTCCTGTAGAAGAGTTTGTGCCTGTCCTAGATATCGGTATGACTCTCCAGCATCCAGATGTTTTATGATGCTCCCGTCTGTAAGCTCGACATTATCACTCCAGTTCAGCGATCTTCCTTTCACTAAATGGGCTACTCTGCACTCGTCTATTCCGAACTCTATGTCGATATTCGGACACAACCTCTAGGGCTACTCGGAGTCTCTCGAACTCGTCGCGTACACTTACAAGTCATCCATATAAAATAAGTGTGTGCTTTGTGTACGCGGTTGGAGACTCATCCGGCTATATATCCAGGAATTTGGCGTTTTATGTTATTATTATTTACTCTGTAGAAAACAAGTTTTTAATTGTTATTGTTTGTTTTTATTTTCTTTTCTCATTTATTTTTACAATTTAAATTATAATTGATAATGATTTAAAGAAATAACCGAGTTTGTAAATACATTAATTTTAACTTTAATATAATTACAGCAATAACTAATATTTATTTTGGAGTATCATGATTTAGACGATAAAATTGATTTTCAATTTAAACAAAAAAACTGTTTTTTGCCTGTATCTGGCTCTATATCTGTATGGTAATACCAATTTTACTTTTGAATACTACATTACCAATAGTTGTAATAATCAAAAACGCAGGAGAATTTTTTTTCAAGAGATCGGACATTCGTAGCAATCCATAATACGTAGAAATATATGATTTAGTACATAAGCATTCGACGTTTGATCGTGTCTAATTTCTGATTTATCCGAGATACTCTATTGTTTATGGTGTTTTTTTTTTCGCTCTTTAAAGGTGTCAATATATAAACCATATGCTTAACCTCAGAGACGTTAAATTTCTCTTTTTAGTCATAGCCTTTTGACCAATAGACAGGGATGAGGGGATTTTCGATATAAAAAGTGAAAATGTATGATTAATATAAAAACAATAACAAAATTTATTGAATGAAAATTATTGAAAACTTATAATAACAATTTAAATGTTACTAACAGATGATTCCTTTAACTCTGGTCGAGATGAATTACAATTAATTAGTTCTTAGTTGATGCTCCAGTCAGCGCAATATTCACTTTTACTCGCGAAATAATTCAAATAAAAATTGAAAAATAATTCAACGATCAAATAAACTTCACACGAAAATTCACAAACTTCGAAATATTATTAATACATTGTTTAAGACAAATAAGACTGACGATTTCAGAAGATATTCCACGACGATCTGATCTCGATTTTACTTTTTCGAAAATTGACTGATGCATCAAACTTTACGTATTTATTTAGTCGAATGTGACATAATTAGAAGTCCCTTACTTCGGGCACGCACAAGTATCTTCGCATGGTCCTTTCCTTCTTTGAGAAGCTGACGCTAAAGCGTTTTTTATAGTTTCATTCCTTTGCGCCACCTGGTTTTTCAAAAGCAATAAAATATCTAAGATATGATTTCCTTAACTATTATTCAAAATCCTTTCTATTTTAACGAAATCATAGGAAAACTCAAAAAAAAACAACTTAAGTAATAATCGTCAACCTCAATCCTTAAGTTCTATTGCTATTCGTTTTTAGCTTTTCCTAAAGTATATTTTAAATAATTATGCAAAATAATTGAGAAAGATTTAGACATTACAATGGCAATACTGGTTAGGGATGTTAACTTTTCGGAGTGATAACTTATTCGGGACAATAAATTATCGCGGCTTTGCCCTTTTCGAAACTATAGACTTCTGGACTTATGTATACGTCCCATTCAAATCTGTCCAATGCCGGACTTGTCCACCGGCGCTTCAGTTATCTCACTGGACCAATCAGAGAAAATCGATTTTCTCTCCCAGCGAACCAGCGGCCAACACTATGGTCCTAATAATGCTGACGGGGGGACATTTTACAGAATCCTGATCATTAAAAATGAAGAATAACTTACTTCATTGGACCTTATGTTTTTATGAATTATGTATTCCTACTAAAATTCATCCTCCAAAATGTAGTTCCTCGAAAGGGTGTGATTCTTACAACTGTCGGTAATAAATTTCTTATAAATAAATTTAGTAATATTATGAGAATTTATAGCAGAATACAGGCAAAACAAAAATTTTGTTTTATTTAAATAAGAGATAGATTTACTATTCCATGAACGATCTTGCTTCGAAATCATTAAAATATTATTAACTTTAAATTATGATGACCACTTTTTAAGGCTTATCTATAATCTTTATTCAATTCAAGTAAATTTAAAAAATTATTTAGAAGCAAATATACAGTTGTCAAAAATACTCAAATGTTAATTTTTCAATACAACTACAAATACATAGCTCGGGATTTTCTATCAAAAGATATATTTGTATTATAACAACTTTTTGAATAATTTCTGTCCCTTTATAACAATTTAATTGTTATAGAAAAAAAATCGTTGTTAATCATGATGCATAATTCGCACCTTCACATTAGTGATATAAGAAAATGCCTGTAAAATACTCCGATACCTTACTTAAACCTGTTCCCTAATATTTACACTAGATTTAATTATTATTAAGAAAAAAATTGGATTTCCATTCATGTCATACGGTTGATAACTTTTTCAGTGAAATAAAAAATAACACGTTGGGAGAACTTAAATTCATCACCATAAATCCATAACGATTCAAATAAATTATTGTGTATCATACCGACTGAAGGCTTGAATATTTTTCATGGCATAAAAATCAATTACTGTTAAGAACACTAAAAAGTATTAATACTTCCGCCGTCCGTTCAGAGTGTAACATCTCTCGGACTGCCAAACAACGCTACCTGAACGTCATGAAACACAAACTCAGACGCTATTCCCACCAATCACGTTCATGTAATCGGTCGCGTCTTTCAACACTCCCAGTTTTATTTGGTTAAATAGTGCATTCTTAACTCTTTTCCATAGACAAAATCGTACATTAACACTCAAGACACAATCGTGAACGAGCATTCTCAGTGTGTGCGATTATAAACTCTCTACAAGACGATTCAAGTCACTCTTTATTTAATGAATGTAACACTCACGTGCAGAAGGCATTCAAGTCGGTGTTAGTAGACACCAGATTGAGTGCGAATCAATAATATTTGCACTTACCATCAATTTGATTCTTTTTCGTTGCATTGTGAGAGTGTTACGCCTTTTAATACACTTAAAAGGAACATCGTTGTGCCCTGAGCACTTAGTATCCGTACAAGAGTATTGTGTGTGTCAAACAGCGCACACACACTCAACGATATCACTCATACATTCTCACGGCACAGATCGCACTCAAGACATTTCGAAGATAAATTGGTCGCATCTACATGGTAATTGTGATCTATTTAGTTGAGTGTAAAGTGTTTGTTACAAATAAAGACCTGACTTGTTATTAAAGCTAGTTATTATTTTCCAGCAACCTCTATCATCTCAAGTTAACCAAAATTAGTTATCTTAACTTTTACAATTACATACCTCTTGAACACGCCTTTGAATCGATATTTTATGCCATTGATTATCATCAAACCTTATTTTTGCAGGTTTTATTTGCAAATCCAATCGTCCATTCATCAAAACCATGCTAACTGCGATGCCACCATCTTTCAGTGTAACAATGAGGTAATTTTCATTATCATCTGAAATCATAAAGATAAATTTATTTTTATTCACCTTTGCTCCAAAGCGTTATAGAAACGGAAAAAATATTATGATTTATTATAATTTGAAGTGCATCAGTTAGTCTTTTAACTGAAATAAAAGGAGAAATAAATCATCCAAACGATTCCCTTGCCGAATGATAAGCGTCACTTATGTTTTAAATGACCTTACAATGGCTTATTGTAACATTAAGAATGAGAGGTTATTCCGAACAACTAAATTGATGAATTATATGAATCATCATCATTATTATCATCATGTGATGATTATACGAAAAGAATTCTGTAGATTTTGTTACGTGAATAGTCAAATTTGCAAATATCATGTTTGATAATTTTATAGACATCGGGTACTGTGAAATAATACAAAGACTATCCGTGTTGGTTCACAGAAGTTTGAAAGTATCATTTAAAAATTTTTTCTTAACATACTTATAATGAAAATCGGATAGAAATAGTCTTGATAAATCTCGAATTGTAAAATCTATCTCAATCCGCTAATTGAAATGAACTTTAAGCTATCTTATTCCTATTATAACCATATCTTCATCGAAAATAGTAACGGTATAGAAATTCGATTTGGAAATAAGAGCTCTAGCACCATATCGGCCATCCTGTTTAGAGGCTAATTTGACATCTTTCTACTTTGTTACGTTTTCCATAGGCTTACTAAATACAGCGTTGTTCATGTGCATATGAAAAGCTTTTTCACAATAATCTTTTGCATTTTTATCTATATACAATTTAAGCCTTTGAGATGGTTTAAATTCTAATACTTGATAAATTTTTGTACACTTTAAACCTTATTCCAAACACTTTTTAAGGTTTCGATAGCGGATCACATGTCTAGTCTTTCGATAAAGAGCTGTTGCCACTATAGATGGTTTGAAACTCTCCAATAAAGGCATGCACATCGCAGCACTACATAAATTATTTACATTAAAAATTATGAGATCTGGTTCTGTTTTGCTTTGATCTCATCATCCCCTATGTATGAATTTTGAGCTGCAGCATAACGATTTGAACATTGCGATACGCTGCCTCGAATACCTTTTTGAATGAATAAGACCATTCATAAGTCTCCTAATAGCTCTAGTTTAACATTTGTAAGTTTCACAATTGCGTCAAAAGCAAGTTTCAAAGCCGTTTAGCAATGGAGAGGATTTAAATCGTATGTTTTCGGCAGCAACGTCGTCAGTTTTCGGAAATATCGGCAAGTAGAAGTACGTCTGTTTTGAGGTAGAGATTAGAGTATTTATCCAGTGTTCAATTGCAAATTTATTCCAAACTTTCAAAACATGATAATAGTCTCTGTTAGAAAAATTTCTATTATTGAGTTTGGAAGTAAATTGCTATTTTACTGGTAAATAGTCATCATCTGATTTTTCCATTGAATCAATATACTCATACACGAGTATACCCTTTCTTATAACTTACTCGAATTTCTCGAAATCTGAAAGTAGATATACAAGGAGTGTTCACCCGCCCGATGAAACAGATCGAGGTTTGTGTTTGTGCTAAGTTGGTTCGTGTTCGTGCTACATTACCGACTGTTAGCTGTTCTGTTTTACTGAATGAGAACCTGCAAACTGGCGGTTGGTATTCTCTACGGATCGAGTTACTGGCGGTCGGTAATTGTATGATTTTTTTGTAGATTGTATCGTTTTTTGTAGTTCTCTACCGACCGAGAGCGCAGATAATTTTTCGCTTTTCCGATATTACGCACTTACGTTATAAAAATTATGTATCTGCGCAATTTAATGGCAACAAAAGCAAGTAAAGACTTGTTCATGCAAGTTTAAACTTGTTTACGCAAATGGAGAGGAATATCATGTATAAGTTTACGTAGCACATCTTTAGAAGATCAAATTACGGTGCGCAAAATGGAAGTTTTTGTAGATTTTGTAGGATTTTATACGTACGATAAGCTTTAAATAGCAAAAGAAATAGCGCTACTTTTGTTAAGTGATCGAACATTTGATTTTTTACCTACATTCAAACCCTCTCTGAACAGTTATGATAGAATAATTATGTTTTTGAGTATTTTCGGGGGCATAGGCATTCTATACCTTGGGATTTTAGCAATACTGAGTATGAAAACCTTGAAATCCTCCTTACTGGACTTTTACAAGGTGCAACTTACATTTATGTGTTAGGGGTTAAAAAGGTAGAGTGGTTAAGTCATTTTGTCAATATACCTATTACTGATGTAGGTAAAATGCGATACATTAATTATCTGGAAAATAATGAATTGAATGAGAAAAAATTTGGATGTACCTATAAAAATGTACGGCACATCAAAGAGTGGTTTAAATTTCATTGGAATCCATCAGAAGAAAAATCATTACAGCTGTTTTATCAACTGCGGAGTTTAATGAAAATGTTATCAAGTGACATTTCCCATTTCGACGATAATTTTATATTATAATTTGCAAATTCTGAAATTTGCGAAATTTGACAGAAATTACCAACACAACTACAACAAGATCAAAGATTCATCAATTATTTATGATGTGAAGAACATTATACATCATTGTCAAAACATTTATTTCTTTTTGATTACATTGATTAATCTAGGATTAAGTCATTCAATGTGAATTATTTTCTCAAGCAGCTTTTCCTCAAGGTCAGGAAGCTCTAAACGGTTTTCATTACATCAATTTCCGTACTTGTCCACTTAATGGATTATATTCTATGATACGATCATGAACAATTAAACAATAAGCTGATGTATCAGCACGAAATTGCTTTGGTGATTTAAATTCCAGTCGAACATCAACAGGTCCAGATTTCAAAGATTCATTTTCCTTTGAGCAATCAATTACGATTAAAGGTGTATGTATGATACTTGGAAATCTTTATACATGTCGTATAACAGTGCATACTGATTGTGAGTTATGTCGAGATTCATGTTGCCGTATGGATATGACTGTGAATTAAGAAACAATTTAACATCTCTTAAATTGCAGTAATCAAATTTACTTGCATATTTTTTAGCATCATTTTTACGTGCAGTTTGGAATGCAAGTATTACATATCTGAGTTTTTCGAGTTGTGTTGATATCTTTACAACCCACACATGTTTCGTTGTCCTTGGAAGCAATAGATATTTATACAATTCTCAATATCTAAAACTCAGTGTTATTGCCAGATCTTTTGCAATGTAATTTAATAGATTTACTTTTTTCATATCTGAGACCGTAATGTAAGGAAATCCCAATAACATCTTCAATGGAATAAAAGTGTCAAAATTTCTCCCATTGTCATATAATTGTTGCCCATCATCTAACCAGCTGGCATTATACAAGTAATTTTTCTGTCCATGATGGAAAGATAAGTTGCCTTTTATGAGACTTTGTGAGGCCGACATTTTTGTTGCGATCAATTACAATGCCATTAAGTTCATATCGAATTTCGTCATATAAATAGCTTATAGCAATATTTCCGAATTTCGATGTATCTGCGACAGCCTGGCCATCGAGCTTGATAAATTTTCCAGTTATATGTAGAGAACTTTTACTCGAAAGTGAACACAAATCTTGATGTTGGACTGAGATGCGTATTTCGTTATTGTTGTTGAATGTTGCAGAAGCGTATGGCTGATAAGCGTGCACTTTATAATGCGAAATAGACTCATCAAGTTTCAGGTCTAAGCTTTTCAGAAATAAATAGTTCTGATGACTTAGTTATTTGGATGTTTGTCGTTGACTGACGATAGTTTGATATAGTAACTCAGTATTATAGCTTCGTCCAACGATTGCCTTATAAATAATTTCGATTTTTTAAAGGATTCTACATGTACTCGTATTGTTATTGTTTCTTCTCGAAAATTAACTGATTCTCCATCTTGATTAACAATTCCTCATTGTATGTGATGTATTGCTTGCACGGCGATTGGCAGATGAATGACGTTGGATGGCTCTTTAATAATTTTATATCCAGGATGAACTGAGGGAAACAATTCATGAATTGTATGCACTAATCCATTATTCATGGAGGCTCCTGTTGTAATGTTACACTCGATTTTCAGTGCATTTATTTTTAAAATGGACACCGGAGAATCAGATGTTTGATTTAAATTTGGAGAAACAAATCGTGAACTGAACCCCAACAAACGACCAAGCGAATCGTCAGGTTCAAAATTTATGAGTGCGTTTCCACTATAAATTTCACTGTGTAACTCATTGTTGTTTGGCTTAATAGTAACTGATGATTCAGGATCAGCATTTTTCAAATAATTTTCAATGTCTTCAATTTCGTAGCTCCCCGTCGGTATTTTGATAATTTTCTCCTTATTATTTATTGTATAATAAAATTTATCATTTTCTCGGTCAATATTTGGGATAGAATAGAATGTTAATAATTCAACAAGTCCCAATACGTAATTTTTGGACTTTGTTAATTCAATCCGTGAAAAATTATAAGCCTCCAATATGAAGGACGTACAGACAATGTTATTGTGAATTATTTTACTATTCTTTTATACTTTTCCTTGAAGAAATTCCAAACATAAATGTCCATATTTTGTCGTTGAATAATCTTGATGCTTTGTATGATTGCAAAGTATGCTACCAACATCGAAATATTTTTCAAGTTCTGACGGCGGTTTAAAATTGCCAGAACTGTCAAAGCCCAAGATTTTATTCCCTCGTTTCTCATATGCCATCCACTGAGTTCCAGATCCATCTTCATCATCAAGATTAATTATAGCTGATTCATTTTTCCTGGGTTTCGATTCCGTTAAATCATTTCCCCGAAAATAGGGAATTTTTATGATTTTTGTATACTTTAAAATATCGATGTTACTCAATGCTCGATGTAGTAGCTCTATGCGTTTTTTTTGCCGGTTTCAAGTATAAGCCATATCCTCGTTTTCGGCGTTTAAAGCGTAGACCGATACCCAATGCTATCGCTTCCATTTTCTGATTATGACGTTTTGCTTTATCCATTTGACGGTGAGCAGCTTTAGCATCATTAACTGCTTTCGCAATACCTGAAACTCCATCAGCTGAAGCACCGATAGCACTTAAACAGGCGAATATCGGTATAAGCGGTAAGACACCGCCAACCTTAGTGGGTACAGGTAATACTCGTGAAATTCTGATATACTTTTTTCCACCAATCGTTTTTACAGCTTTTCGTGCAGCTATCAATGCCAATTTTTTAGGATCGGCACCCGAATTCATCATCAATTTAGCCGTATCTACACTCTGTCTTAAAGCTTTTTTCTTCAGACCTTCTCTAACTTTTTTCTTTTTTCCCAATTTTTTTGTCAAGCCCATTCCGAATTTTGATTTAATTTCCATAATATTTGTAACTCCTAATGCAGCAGCTCTTTCACCAAGATTTGCGTCTTTAGCAAACACCCTTTGCCAAGCTCTTTCAGCAGCGTTTCTCGTTTTTATGTTTTCTCGATTTTTCAAGTATGCAATATCGTGCTCTTTGCAAGCTGCATAATGATGAAATAACTGATGATGTATCTTTCTCATTGGCTCAAAGTACACCGATAAAAGAATTACCTGTTGTATCATACTTGAAAAAATTCGATTCCAAACGTCAAGTCAAGGAATTGGAGTGAGAAAATAGAAAAACAATCGATAAATGGTCGCTAATGCTGAAGCGAGATTTAATGATGAATTTATTTATCAGTTTCAAATCTAAAGAAGGAAGTTATAAGGAATACAGAGAAAAAAAGACTCTTGATGTTTAAGTTAAACACGATATAGAATATCGAAAAATTTTAAGAGATGAATTGAATAAAACCATCGAACTTTATGAGTCAGATCGATTACGTGCAATAAAAAGAGCAAATCATAAACAAGCTGAAGTTATAAAAGCGTTGGGAGAGAATATATAAAAGTTTCTTGCTCAGCACTCACAACAACAACAACAACAACAACAACAACAGCTTTATATAAGATATATAAGACTATCCGTGTCAGTATACAGAAGTTTGGACGCATCATTTGGAAAATTTATCCTAACATAATTATAATGGAAATCATATAGAAATAGATCTGATCCCATATCTGGTTTTTGGATAAAAAGTTGTTGCTAATTTGGATTGTTTGCGGTTCGATGGAATGAAATACTCTGGGCACAAGGGCAAATCTTTGTGAAGATCATGAAGTTCTTTCGGATACTCCAAATCAACTTTAACAATGTACCCGATATAATCATCAACGCCGAAAAGATCTTTAACAGAGATTTGCTCTTGCACCCATGCAAAAGAACTCTCGGGTAATGACATGCTCATTGCAGCGCCGTATAAATTATTCACATTAAAATACATTAAATATGATTCTACTTTGCTCTGATCATAAGCATCTCCCATGTATCAATTATTAGCTGCAGCACAACGATTTCAGCATTGCGATACTCCGCCTCGAATACCTTTCTTAATGAATAAGATCATTTCTGAATCCATCAAAAGCTCAAGCTTAACATTCGTAAGTTTTAACATTGCGTCAGAAGCAAGCCCCAGAGCAGTGTAGTAATGAAGAGGATCCAAGTCGTATGTTTTTTGACAGCAATGGCGGAAATTTTAAAAAATATCGGCAAGTAGAAGTACGTCTGTTTGAACAACTGCTCAATAACAACTTCGTACTCAGTAAAATTTCGACATTTTTTGTTTGGAAAGATTTTACTTCCACAATTTTCCGGTCTTCTTTCACACTTTCAAGTTCCCCTCGTCGATAAAGTGTTTCTCTAATTTTTTCAATCACCAAAACTTTTGCATCACTCAAAAATGTTCGGATGTCTGTATGTCTTGGATTTAATACACAAGCAGGTTTGATGTGATTATTGAAAGCACTTTTCAAGTCCTGCCACCGTATTGGGCGATTGACACCCAAATCACCTCTTACCCCACTTGTCCACTTAATTGGAAGAATTTGTCATGGAGTGCATGCAATAAAATAATGTTTGTTTGCAGCGATTGTTTTTCATGAACACTTATTTGACGATTCAACAACCCTGAATTCAAATACGCAATATTATCTGTGCATATATTGTACCACCGCTGAATCACACCATCACTTACAGCATCGAGTTTCAAAAGTTCCTCGTATGCTTCTTCAATTGTAGCAATTAGAGCATAAAATTCACGTACATCCATTTTGAGCCGTATTTCACTTAGCAAATTTACTTTTCAAATGATAAACCATTGCCAACGCGCTCCACTTTTAAACAGATCAAGTGCGTAATTACTCAACTACGTAGTTGATTTCACTGCGCAGTGTATAACTGCACAGTAGTAAACCTAACCTTAAAATTCTCTGATTGGTGAAAGATCGTATCTTAGACCAATCAGATAATTTTAAAACGATGTCATTAAGAAACTGCGTAGTGAGGGGATAAACTACGTAGATGATGTTACTACGTTATTTATTTACAGCGTAATTTATTTATTGTGCAGTATCAAGTTTGAACCTGCAATAGTAATTCAATCTCAAAAAAAATATTACGGCGTAATTAACTAACTTCAATGATACTCATTGAACATTATTCAATGTAATACCTAAAAATAACTCAAGATACATATATTCACCCATTATTATTATTTACCCTCGCGGTTTCTAGAAACTGCAATTCTATGGTTCAAAAATCGTTAAAACTAAGTTAAATTGGAGTTAAATTCCAGTTATTTTCCGGTAAACAAATGGTTAAAAACCGGTTAAATAATCGAACCGAAATTCAATCGTTCTTTCTCGGTTAAAAAGCAGTAAAATAACTCGCGTATTTAACTGAATATTCACATATAAATCTCGGTTGAATCCCGGTTAAATATTGGTTAAATAATAAAAATAGATCTCGCATATTTAAATGCAGAAAAATATTCGTAAAAACAAATTAAATATCAGTTGAAAAAAGAAAAAATTTTTTCAGGAAATGATTAATTTTATATGTACTCTCGCCACTATAATTTGTTTATAAGAGCCTGTGATTGTTATCAACAATGAAAAGTCGTCAGTAATTGTTGGACTTCAGTTTTTCCAGTGGAAATGGTTTAATATCGACTGGATAAGGTCTCTGATGACTCTGTATCTACTTTCGCGAATCTATTGGGAAAAATAATTTTACATAAAAATTGAAATTTAAAACTCATTTTTCCCAGGGTTCCGCGATCTCTATGAACGAGTGAGTGGAGCATAGGTTAAGCACGTACCGGGCGCGTCTTCAGGTGGCGGATAGGAGCATTGTCCGGGTAGTCCCGAGTGCGAACACGAGGGAAGCCGGTGGCAAGTGCAGCTTGGGTGTGTGCACACTTTAAGAGGCACTGTGGACTTACTCCCCAAGTCAAGGTGTAAGCCATCGTGCTGAAGACTGAATGGTACTGGGACACTGTCGCAAACGATGCCCTTGGAGTACCAGGCGACCCCCCATTGTAGCTAGCCTTACCTGTGCAAGAGGCTCTGCACGGGTGGACCTTTATTTCCTGATCACTTGTGGGACTCGAATGGATGACCTTACCAACATTTGTAACCAGCGAGGAAGGCGAGGTGCAAACCGAGCTGCCTTGTAAGGAAGGACCTGTTACCGGCAGGGAGGATCAGGGGAAGAAATTTGAAAAACCTGATCCACCGTCACGCCCCAACAAGAAAAAGCTTTGCGGGGCAGCGAAGAAGAGGTCAAAGAAGGCTCGCATAGCACCTGGGCCTGGCAGCTCCGCTGAAGCGGCTGCGGGAGGCAAGAGGGTGGCCATCGCGCCGGACCTCTATCCTTCTGCGACCCTCAGTAAGCAGCCAGGGGAACTAGTGCTGGCAGGACTTCTTCGGGCCCTGGACGATGCCATCAAAAGTGGCACTGTTCTGGGATTCGAGGGCCACAATCTCGACAGAGGGCTTCTGTGGATTAACTGTCCTGATGAACGGGCAGCCACATGGCTTAAGGAGACAGTCCCCTCCATAAAGGTCTTGGAAGGAGTAAACCTCGAAGTTCTCGAGAGGGAGAAAGTTCTAAGACTCTCCAGGGTCACCGCGACGTTTCCCGGGCCACCGGTGGATCCGGCGGTGATCTTAAAAAGACTCAAAGGCCAAAACGCCGGACTGCACACAAACCTCTGGCACGTATGGAGCACGAAGGCGACGCCAACATTGAATAGCCTAGTCATTGGTGTGGACAACGAGTCATTGAAGCTCTTGAAAGGGTTAGGAATGAGTACTTACTGCGGCCTAGGCAGAGCTCGATTCGAGGATGCGCCAAAGGCTGTGGAAGGGAAGCAGGCCGCACCCGAGAAGAGACAACTACCGGTGGCAGAGACCTCTAAGGTGGTACCCCCTCCGAGAGGAAAAAGGAGGTGTGCGAAAAAGCATGCAGCCCCTACCTCGAAGGAGAAGGGAGCATCAAGAGGGCCTACCAACCCCCCACCTCTGAGGGAGCCATTACAGGGGCTTGAGAAAGCGTACTGTGGAGAAGGCAACCTCAGACCAGTGAACGGGCTACGTCAACTCCTGGGGCACGGGGGAGACCCACGAAGAACCAGAGGTTGGCAAAGGTGGGGAGGGTCCTGTCTCAGATCAGGCTGACCGACATGGTAAGGCCTCGAGCAGAACCTACGGGTAACCCTCCTACGGGAGAGGGCGCAAGAAGGGACGGCGACATGGCTGGCCCTTCTACGCAGGATTAACTTATTCCTATGCTCCTGCATCTCAATCCTATTCCTAACACGCGAAATCAAACGGCGCCGAAATTCCTGTGATATCGGGGCTGTTAAAGATTTCGCAGATTAACTTGCATCACTGCTACACGGCCGCGGCACTACATTGTCGAGACCTAGCGGTGAAGCACACAGATGTTTTCCTGATCCAAGAACCTTATTGCAGGGAGGATGAGGTCTTGAAGGGAGACGCTAAAGGCGGATCCTTTATAAGCAGTAAAGGTGATAGAGACCCTAGGGCATGCGTTATCGTGAGACGAGAACTGAACCCTGTGGGGCTCAGCCAATACTGCACAAGGGATCTGGCGGCAGTACAGGTGAAAATAGAGCTAGGGAGGGAGCCGATTAAAGTCGTTATCGGCTTGGCATACCTCCCTTATGACTCTGTTGAATCACCACCCACTGAGGAGGTCAAACGACTGCCGAAGGACGAACTGTGAGCTCATACTAAGATGTGATGCCAACGCTCATCACACGTTCTGGGGCAGCAGTGACACTAACGAGAGAAGGGCTAGCTTGCTGGAATACCTCACTCGGCACGGCTTGGAAGTCCTGAACAGAGGGCCCGGCAGGCAGGACGTCATCGACATAACTGTCGCTATGGCAAAAATCTATGATTTCGTCAGGAAGTGGGAGGTGGACGAAGAGAAAACTCTGTCGGACCACCGGCGCATTAATCTCACCCTGACACGGGAGGTAGGCAATGTAGAACCGCAACTCCGTAGGGACCCAAGAAGCGCTGACTGGGGCCTGTTTAAGCAGGAACTAGAAAGACTTATGGGGGAACCCAGAACGGAAGGGCGTGTAGGGTCTCCGGCTGGCCTGGATGAGGCAGTGCTGAACCTACAAGACGCTATTACAGGGGCTTATAGTTGCTCATGCCCAGCCAGGGTGATGCAGGAGTGCAGGAGAGTCTTTAACAGGGCAAAAAAGCTCAAGACGGATCAAATATGGACTAAATACAAAACCTTACGGAGGAGATTCAGGTCTATGATCAAGTCAGTAAGGAGGCATGCCTGGAGAAGCTTTTGCGATAGACTGGAGGCCCTACCTGAGGTAGCCAGAATCTGCAAGCTGATTACTCCCGGAAGGAACGTGGCGCTCCGAGGCCTAGAATCTCCGGAAGGAGAGATGGTCGACGACCATCGAGGCATACTGGAGCTCCTCATTAAGACGCATTTTCCGGGATCGACCCCGGTGCAAGAAACCACAAGCGAGGCTGATAGACCAGGTGGGCTCGTTAGGGCCGACTGGGAAACCGCCAGGCGAGTGGTGACCTATGATCGGGTAAAATGGGCAGTCGGTACCTTCGATCGCTACAAGAGTCCAGGCACAGACGGAGTCTATCCGGTTCTGCTGCAAATGGGCGGGGAGCGACTATGGCGCAGACTGGTACATATTTACCGATCTCGCCTTGCCATGGGTTACATATCTAAGGCTTGGCGGACGGTCAGGGTGGTATTCATACCCAAAATGGGGAAGGACCGCTACGACCAAGCACAGGCCTACAGGCCCATAAGTTTAACCTCCTTCGTCCTAAAAACGCTGGAGCGGCTTGTGGACTGTTACCTTAAAGAGAGCGCACTGTGCACCAGGCCCTTATGCTCAGCGCAACACGCCTACCAAAGTGGCAAGTCTGTAGAGACTACCCTCCATGACCTCGTAGGAGGCCTGGAGGGAGCCCTGGAGACAGGCAGGTCGTCAATTGGGGTCTTTTTGGACATAGAAGGGGCGTTTGACAACACACCCTTCAAAACTATGGGTGAGGCAGTTCAGAACTTCGGAGCAGACGTCACGCTTGCACGTTGGATCATGAACTTACTCGCGAATAGAACATCCATTGCCTATTTAGGAGGTACAGAAGTTCGAGCTGCAGTGGCCAGGGGCCGCCCGCAGGGAGGTGTCCTATCTCCCCTGCTGTGGACCCTGGTGGTGGACGAACCTGAAGAAGGCGGGCTTCAGCGTTCAAGGCTACGCTGATGACGTGGCCATCACGGTCACAGGCGACGATTTGGGAAGTCTGTCCCTCAGAATGCAGACGGCCCTCAACGTCGTTGAGAGATGGTGCCAGGTTCGGGGGCTCAGGGTCAACCCGAGCAAAACTGAACTGGTTTTGTTTACAAGAGGAAGGAGGACTGATTTCAGGCCTCCCTCCATCTTTGGTAAACAGCTGAAATGTTCGGAAATAGTGTGCTACCTTGGAGTAACCTTAGATAAGAAGCTCTACTGGAGGGCATATGTGGACAAACAGGTCAAGAAGGCCACGGCTACCTTCTGGACCTGCAGAAGAATGTTCAGCGTCACATGGGGTCTGAAGCCGAAATCAATAAAATGGTTGTACACAGCTGTTGTCATTCCCCAACTAACCTACGCCTCCATAGTGTGGTGGACCTCCATCAGGAAGAACGCCTGCAGGAGGCAACTAAACAACGTCTACAGAGCGGCACTGCTGGGTATAACAGGAGCCCTGAGAACGACCCAAACCCTAGCTATAGGCTACCTACTGAGCATCCCTCCGCCGGAACTGATGGTAGAGGTACTAGCGAAGAGGGCGGCCATCCGCTTGAGGAGCCATAGACAGTGGAAGAGCTTTCGAGTAGGGAATGCGGCGATCCTGGCACCAGAGGACCCCATGGGACTCAGCGGCAAAAAGGTTGATCGCTGCCCCAGGAAGCTAGAATTCTCACCCAGATACGAAGTCAACTTCATGGACAGACGGACCTGGTTAGAGGAAGGCGAGGAATCGCTTACTCCTAAGGGACCTGTCTGGTACGTGGATGGGGCGAAGTTCAAGGGGGGAGAGGCCGGAGCTGGAATCTGGTGCGGGGGACCACGGGTGGAGGAATCCTACGCCCTGGGCCAGGACGCTTCTGTGTTCCATGCAGAATTGTACGCAATCCTGTTATGCGCTATGCATATCACCAGAAGGGATTGCACTGGGCAGCATATCTATATTTGCAGTGACAGCTATGCTGCCTTAACGGCTCTTTCGCAAGTGGCTACCTGTTCAAAACTCGTGGACCACTGCAGAAGGGTACTAAAACAAGCGGCATGCCGCAATAAACTAAAGCTGCTATAGTTACCAAGTCACTGCGGTATACGCGGCAACACCGAAGCTGACAGGCTGGCCCATATTGGCGCCAGCGGCGGAGGTGACAGGGGCCCAGTGGAGATTAACGCTCCCGGGGAACTAGGCGCTGGGGGACAAGTGGATTCACAAAAGATTCACCAGCTACTAGGCGGAGACCTCGGGGATGAGGCACACCAGAGCGTTCATCAGGAAACCCACAACTCAAGTGAGTAGGGACCTGATCAAACTGGATAAAAGAAGGCTAAGAGTGGCCGTGGGCACCGTCACAGGGCACTGGCTAACTCGACGTCATATGAAGATGCTGGGACGCGGAGAGGAATCCGCGTGCCGGTAGTGTGGTGAGGAAGAGGAGACGCCTCTTCACATGATAAGGGAATGTTCGGGGCTAAGGGAACCCAGGCAGCGCCTGTTAGGGAACCTTGGAACCGATGCACCTATTCTCGAGACGGTCGGGACGGACAGGCTTCTGCAGTTTGCTACAAGGCCGGACTGTACTGACCCACAAACACTTAAGACCGCCTTTACCATAAGTTTTGGACCCAGTACAATGGCCCCATGGCTAAGTGCAGGGGAGGCGGGTCAGTCATTAAGGAAAACTCATTTTTGGCATGATAAAATTGCAATTACATGCAATGCAGCCATCTTGAATTTAAACACAGCCATTATCGATTTAAGTATATGGCATGTTAAGTAATAGCTGTTTTATATTTCATCGGCGCTATTTTATACAAAATATATTTCCTATCAAATATAAGATGTTTCATACTAAATCGAAGATATTCACTTTGGAATACTATTTTAGCTGTGCTCTTTTAAAAGATCATCACATGCGCCATCTGATGTCTCATCTAAGTAGGAGTTATGGGTGCTATATAGCAGAGAGAAGAAAAAACGTCAATTACCGAAGTGATATAGTGGTGGCTCTGTGGTTGGAGCACCAGACTCTTATTTTACCAAGCGGGGTTCAATTCCAGTCATGGTGAAATTTTTTTTTTCTTTTCGATTGCATAGTGATGCAATTTCCACGCACGAGAGTTAAAATAAATAATATTAAGTATTTTTTACTTTCATTTTATTAATAATTAAGAGATAAAGAGTTTCAAAGTATTAAAAAGAAGTGACTAACTCCTTTTTCTTACAATTTAATCAATAAAACAATTATTTCTTATAATTAACAATTAAATGAACTTGTTTAATACAATCGGCAGCAAGTCCCGGCACTTCGCCGACAAGTTGTACCCCTACTCTCTATACCCAAGCCTGAAACTTACGAATGATAAACATAAATATGCGAAGAGTCATGGTGGTGGTTCTGTGGTCAGAGTGCCCGACTCTTATTTCGTCTCATTTAGTACATAGTTAAATTAACGAAAAGCAAAGTATTAAAAATTTTTTGTTTTTCACTTTTTCTGTACCTTCTATCTTCGATTCAACCTTTCTATCCTTATATTATATTATTTCATCTTTTATGTAAGTAGAAATTGAGATGATTTAGTCGTGATTTCAACTTTTTCAATTAATTTTTTCATGTCTAGAAGTATTCATGGAAATCGTTGAAATTAGATCACGATTTATATAATAAACTAGTGTTTGAAAAATTATATTTTTTAACGACTGAATTGTTTATAATTTCTTATTGAAACCCAATAATGAATTGAGTGAATTGCTCTCTAAAATATGAACATATTCAATATTACAATAATTCCCATACACAGTCAGACTTCTCTTAATAACGGTTTAAAGAGCATTGAAGTAAAATCAATAATTATGGTAAGGAATGTTTTTATTAGAATAAAATTACTTGAATCTCAAATAATATTAGTTTGAAACGAGTGTACAATAAAAGTAGGATGAAGCGGAAATAGAAGAAATATAGAATAAGAGTAAAGATCGGATAAAATTACCATCAGTTTAGGATACAATTGAACAATTTCCGTTTTACGGGAACTTTCATTCGTTGCGTATTCCGACTTTAATTGAAATTTGTTAATCTTAAGTTGCACTTTAACAAAGAGTAACCTTAGGATAAAAATAGATTTTATGTTTCGACTCGGACACTACAAAGTGCATATATATGCTGACTTTGTGGTCGGAGTACCGGACATTTATTTTTTTCACAGGGTTTAATTCTTGTCATGAATTTTTTTTTCATATTCGTTACAATTTAATGTAGTTTTAACATTTAAAATTCAGGTTCAAAAATTAATTCACATTTTTTCTTAATTCTCTACCTTATAAATAGCGAAAGTGTGAGCGAAACTCAAACAGCTTTAAAAACTTATTACTCCTTACTTTTCGATAGGTATATAAAATGTTGTATAAAACAATGTATTTATATTTTTATACTCTAATAGTTTGATACAGTACTTTTAAATATATGATAATATAATGTTCAATTTTAACATACAAACAATCCTCAATGACATCATTCCTAAATGATGTTTGTTTACTCCTTATTGCAATTACACAATAATTTAAAGTAATCATTTTTCATTTTTTCACTAAAAAACGTTCATTCAGTCTAAGCAACGCTCATAATTTTCTTTGTAAAAAAATTTTTATCGAAAGTATATACTTCTTGCCGGAATATCTTCGGTACACAATATACTTTTTAATTTCTAATATCTGAAAAGAGTTCAATGTATATTGCGCTACTACGCTAACTATCATTGCTGCTGCAGCCAATCACAAGAAGGGCAAAGTAGGAGTGGCTACAGTACGGCTGACAGATTTCTCTTGTAGAGATCTATGTTTCTGTTTACTCCTATTTCTTAACTTTATAATTATCTTACGTTCTTTGGAAAATTTGATAAATAAATGAAATACTTCATACTATTATACAAACAGAGTATGATATATAATCGTAGCATATAATTTATTTACTTATACAACAAGCAATAATTTCATTGAACAACATCAAATTATTTGCTTTATTGTTGATAAGACATTTTTAAATTGTTTCATAGTTACGGCATGTTATAGTAACCATTGCCTCGAACAAATTTTGTCTCAGACATGATGTTTTAAATTTTATGATAAACAGATTCAGTACATTACTGTGCTTAAATAAAGTTCAGTTGTAACTCTTTCTCTTTTTTTATTAATGCAACCTAAGAAAAAATTCTGAATATTATTTACTTTAACTCTCGTGCGTGGAAATTGCATCACAATATTATAAAAAAAAAAAAAAAATATTGCAGATAATGCAAATTATCTTCGCTATCGGGATAAAACAGATAGTGGAAACCTGCGTGGTGAATATGGAAACTTGACTGTTATACCGACTCTTTTTGCTTATTAGTTCGGTGGAAACAGAAAAATTGGAAACGGAGGCGACACTCAATGGGAATTTTTTTTTAAACGGCATTACTACTCTCAGTCTTGTCTCTGCTTTCAGAGACCATTGCTGCGCCACCTGTCGAGAATCGAAAAAATACGATTCTGTGAATGATCACCTGAAATTTTTCTCGCAAAATTTCGTTTCTTTATTGGTTTTTTTATTATAAAATATTTTTGTAAATATTCTGAATAATAGCATGTACATCGGAAAACAACGATTTACAGTATAGGTACAGTGGTTATTGTGAAATAAATCATTTTCTCGTTGACGGCTGATGACAGCGGTATCCGCCATGACACCTCTAAAATCTAGTGAATGATGGGTGCATAGCTTCATCTTTATTTTTAATTATGATGAAATAATCAATGTTATTGTATTGTTGTTTTCTGATGTAAAGAATAAAATAAGCGTTTGATTGAGTTCTAAATTAACTAAATTCATTAATTTTTGACGCCGTCATTTGTAGAGAAAAATTTGCTAGGAACTTTCTAGGGGGAAACCTGTCTACAGCCCAGCCTTAAAAAAATACATATTTATTATTCTTAAATATACGATTTTTTTTATAAAGTTAGTACCATTGTGAGGTTGCTATAGTATAGTTAAAAAATTAAGTTGGCAAACAAAAATGTACAAATTATTGAGGTGCTGATTATGGAATAAATTAATTATCAAGGTGTTATACTACTAACAATGATAAGTAATAGTATATCCTTATAAATATCAATTAATTCTTGAATTACTCGATAACATGATAAGATGATGAATGAAAATGGCATCAGTCTTTTGTTATTTATATATAATCAATGACTTTCTTATAAACAAATACTCATATCTTAAAAACGATAAAAGATAGAGCAAAAATAATAAAATTTTAGAGGTGTATCTATAGGGGAGTCGTTCTTTTAACTTTCGACCCCATAGCACATTCATATTTAATAAATTGCTAATAATGAACAATTAATGAACAATTTCCTTTTTTAGTCATGAATACGGGTTTATTCATTCTTGAGAGTGTATCTACAGGGAGTATTTTTATACTCATTTGGTTTGTCTTGCTTATACATATTTGTGTTTACATGTTCTTTTAAGAAAAAAGAGCATTGAAAAAAAGAGTGCAAGAATTGAAAATATCAATACTAGCAATTTATTTGACGTACAAAGAAACGTGAAATCATACCAAAAAGAGCCCCGCGGACAGTACAAAACTGTGCGCCACGTTTGAATGACAAGAACGATGATTCTGTTCTAAAAATGCTATTATCGTAAATGTATATCATTTAAAAAATTACAAAAAAAGGTGCAATCATTGAACGCCAAGTAGTTTTTAATTGTTTAAAAAGTTCAAAAATCATTTTCGACATTTGAAAAAAAATTTAACTCTAAAAAAATGTAAAATAGTGAGAATTCACTGTGTGAAAAATTGAGAAATATAAAAAAAAACACATCAAAATAGATTTAGTAATTTTTATTTGTAATATTTTGAAACTTGAAAAACTTGGCGTGGCTATTACGACGCGTTAATAACAATAAGGCTACAGAAAGGACAACGACGTGAATAACATTACAATTGTAAATATTAATTACAATAATTTATTCAATAAAAAAAACGTTTTTAATATTATTTATAAGCATTTTGCCAAAAATTAAATAATAAATTTAATATTATTGTTTTATGTGTTTCTTTATTTATTGATAAAACTTGGTGATAAATTAAAAATTACAATTACTAGTGTTTCTAAATAAGTCTTTCTTTTTCTTTTATTATAAAATATATTCCAAGTTGAAAAAATTAGATAAATATAAAAAAGAAGTTACGATAAAAATAAATATTTTTCCAGAGTAATAATGTACATCGACATGGACATGGAAAAATATCAAACAAAAATTGTAGTTTCTCAATAAAATTGAATTGATTTACTATTATTCCTCAACAGTTGATACGGAAAATTTGTGAAGTGGACCACTATAATATTTCAAAAAAAAGCTGCTCGTTGATTGCCAAATCAATTAAGTATAATCTATAATCATTCTTCTGAAATATCTGCGTCATAGTTAATGGTAAAAACACATTAAAACGTTTTGCTGTATCGTCAATAGCATTTTTCACTGATACTATGACTCCGTTTGTTTGTAACTTTATTAGCCATAAATTATTCACAATATATAATTTTTGTATTGTTAATTCGTTTATATTAATAGTTAGCAAAAAATCTTCCATTGTTGCAGCTCGATTCAATGCTGCTAAGTCTATTTTAACACGTTTTTAAATTGTCATACACAAACTTTCACTTTTGGGGTAATTGATTTATAGTTAAATCATCTAAAATTTGAAATAAATATTAAAAAAATGGAAAAATATTAGTAGAAACTTTTTTACGATGAAAAATGGACTCACTTGCTATTAAAACTTTTCACTTCTCATTTTCAATGATAACTTTACACATGAACTTTATCTGTAATATTTTTGACTGATGAAAATCATTTCCGGGATTTAGATTTATATAATCTTACCCCTACTCTCAGTCTAAAATTACATCGCAATGGTTATTACACATGCGCGAACAAGATTAAATACGCTTGTGATGTCAGGAAATTTGGCGTTAAATTTTCACACATGCGCGAACGAGATTAGACACGTTAGGAAATTCCGCAGTACTGGAAAAATAAATTTATCAAACGCTAAAAAATATAATTTTACATAATTCATTGAAAATGTTTTTTATACATTCATATAATATAATTCATTCAAATGATCGGCATGATTGTCATTTTCAAACAGTATGCTTATACGCGATGGTACAGAACGTTTACATTCTGGACTGCATCTTCTTCATTTTTCTCCAATAATGCGAGAACGGCACATCCATACTTTTTTGTTTTTCCCAGTTTCAATTCATTAACTTTATAGACTGTATCAAGAGAAAGTTCTTTCATTTTGATAGCTGGTATGAAATCTTCAAAAATAACAGATCGGTTCACTTGAGATGAATCAATTTTTGAAATAATTTCTGAAATAAGAAAATGATATTCGAAAATTTATACAACATTTTATTATTAAAAATTAGAATTTTCTATTATGGAACTTACAATTTTAGAACACTTTAAATTTTCTCTCCTTGATAAACTCCACTTAAGAACTGCTTTTTTATCTGTTTCCTCTTCGCATAGTTGTTGAGCACTTTCTCACAGAAATTTTTTGATTAATAGAAAAGCATTCGGATGCTGATTCATATATTCAAATTCTCCACTCTAATTTCATATTTGAGACGCAAATATCAATGATGCAACCTTTTTTTTTGTTTTTTTTATACATGTCCAAAAATGATAAAACCTGCATGTATTAAATGTCAGCGTGTATGTTGAGGAAATTATAGCAAGTCAGAACTTGATATAATCGATGTTGACACAAGTCTGAACATGCATTGTTCAAACTACGCAGTATAATTGAGAAAGACGCAATATCTTATTAATGATGCGCAGTACTAAGAAACCAGCTTGTGATGTCATACCGTCGCATAATTACATACAGAAGTAACATCATTTAATTGCGTACTAGCGAAGATGGCAGCAAATTTTCTACTCTCTCGGTCGGTAAGGAACTACAAAAATCGAGACAATCTACAAAAAATCATACAATTGCCGACCGTCAGTAACTCGATCCGTAGAGAATACCGACCTCCAGTTTGCAGGTGCTCTGTCAATCAAACAGAACAGCCAGCAGTTGGTAATGTAGCACGGACACGAACCAACTTAGCACAGACACCAACTTCGATCTGTTTTATCGGGCGGGCGAACACTCCTTGTATATCTACTTCTGGATAATAAAACATTGTGATTTGCTTGTAATTACTGCCGAGCTATGAAGCTAATCGTTCAATACTGGAGGTTATGAATCTGAATAAATCGATAAATCTAACGGAAACTTTCGTATTATTAACTGATTTTGTAAATGAAATGTACCATTTTTCTTAAATGGATAATTAAGTTATTTCTCCTTCAAATGATGTAGCTAGAGATTTGATGATAGAGTGGGAATCATAACCAGATAAATTATGAAAAATTACTGAAATTACGTATGATTGTTGATAATTTAAGTTGAAAGAGTCATAAAATGGACCTCGGTCTTTACCGGTGGAATAGCCATGGTCATAGCGGTTATCGCGAGGTGAATAAATATTGTTGCTACATACGTGACGGATGTTAGATTGATGACGCTTTCTTTCTTCAGTGGTACCATTAGAAGAGAACGTTTTTAATTCTTGATTTTGAAAAATCAATTTACGACGCAGCAAGTATAAAAAGACGCATGCTTCATGTCATTACCACATTGAAAAGCCGACAAAACGCTGCCAAGCGTCCTTCTTAAATCTTCACACTCCTAAACGTAGTTTAACGAAAAGATTTACGTATTAATTTAATTGTTATCATCAGAGTAATATTTGATGCTATTGTTTTAATTATAAATTTTTTTATCTTGTATTGAATTACCGTGCCTGAGCTTTACGCCTGCTACAAGTAGGCTTGAAGAGCCTAAAGCTACGCCACGTGGTCGAACCGACGGGCCTCAAAGCTGTGCGGCTGCAGTTTCTTGCACTCAGATGCCGTGAGACAGGCCCTACTGACGCTGTTAATTGATGATCCATTTTTCTAGATATATACAGCTGCTCGGGTACTTCCGAGCTGCGCACAAACGTATTTGCATATTTATGCGTGCTAGGCGCATTCGTGTATCAACAAGTACCCTTTCAGATGCGAAAGGGAAAGAGATGAACCATATGAGCGTGACAGCCATGTACACGTGCTCATGTCAAATAATACAAATAGCTTTTGTATTTATTTATTACATTTCTTTCCATTAAAGCGTTATTTTGCACATATTATTGAAATATTAAATACAGCCTATTACATTTTTTATGACTTTTATGAATAAAAATTACAACTAATTATTTGTACGATAACTAAAAAGACTCCTTGAATAATTACCGTGAATATAATATGTAGAAACTAATAATGAGAAATGCATACTTTTTTTGTTTATATGGAATATTCATTAAAATATGTACTAATTTCTTCATATACATGTTTGGTGTAATTTTTATTTTTTACCTACGAAAAAATTTTCTTTACATTAAAAATGATTTTCTTTCATAAAGGCTTAATAATATTTACTTACAATTATATCGTTTTCGGAATATTTTGTACTGAAGCCAGATAAAAACTCACTGAGTGAATAATTAACAGACATAGCTTGCAAAAACATGATACAATATTGGCCGCAAACTTGATAATCTTTTTGTTGTAAACGCTTGACGGTGTGCAGAAGTATTTGCGATTATCTTTACAATCTGCAGCGTATTAAATATTTTTAGCAAATTCTTAAGTTCTTTATATATTATTTAATTAACTAGCAAATATAAGGCGCACTTTCTTAATCATATTTAGATTTTTTTACAGTGACCCGTTAAGCTATACCTCAGAGAGGCGTGATATGAACAAACGAACTCAACGGATGACTGTTCTGAATTTGAGTCGGCTGAGTGAGAAGTCGGGACTTTGTGGACTGTATTTTTTTTAGGATGTTTGGATGCTAGAACAGTCGGGACTTTTGAACGGTGTAAATGAGTTGGCTGACACTATTTAACAGTAACAGTTAACGATTTATTGAACACTAAAATCACAGTAACAGAAAAATAACAATAAGAGAGTCTTTGAATTGTCTGTACAGTCTTGAGTTCACGGAAATTTCACACAGAGTTCACTGATGAGTTGACTGATGAGTAGAGGATCACAGGAAAGTTGTAAGTTTTCCTGTACTGGTCTCTGCACCAGGAGTAGCCTGATTTTTTTGAGTAGTCTGAGTTTCATTGTGTTGGCGTCAGCCACACAGACACAAGCGAGTTGTTCGTGTATGGATCTTGTGTGTGTGTCTGTCCATGAGGCCGTGAGGCGTCGAAGCCGACATTATTCGCGCCTTTTGTAAGAAGGTGCTGATGCGGACCAACATGAGCTTCCTGAGGATGTCTTCTAAGAGGTAGACTGCCTGATGAGTTCACAATCATCACTATAGATGATTAACTGGTGAGTTAGTCCATGTCTGAGGAGTTGTCTGGGTTTTCACTAGAGAGTTCGACTGCGTGAGCTCTCTGCTAGTACACACGTACCGAGTTGACTGTTACAACGAGTTGTCTGTGGGTTGGCATCGTCCGATGATGCCCAAGAGTCGTCCGAGTACGAGCTACGTACGAATACTCGCAGTAACCGGCGAATACAGAAGACTACGGTCCGTGTTTCTCGGAAACTCTGCGTTTCCGAAGCTTCTAGGCCCTTCGAGAAGGGATATATACGTGTAAGAATTAATTAGAGTTGTCTAATTGGCGAAAATGAGTTGGCAGGAGAGACCTCGAGTCATCTAATTATTCGGTGGGGAGAAAAATGTTAGGCCGTCGATAGAGTACCTTAGACCAAGTCAGAACAGATGACAAAACAGTTAATGGTGGTTTACTGGGCATGTCGTTGATATTTATAATTTTTCGACACACGACCGTCTGTAATAAATGTTTTTATAAGAAGCAGCGTGTGTAAATTTGTTTAGCACTATGTGTCATAGATCATAGATTATTGTACACAGCCACAATTTATGACGCACCGTCGTTCCAGAATCCACAACTGCACACAACTTAAATCTACCTTTTTACCCAATAGGCTATTCTGATACTTAATTTACAAGCAGAAAACAGGCCCACATAAACATATATTTTGATTACATGCATATGTATAAAGAAAAATGAGTAATAATCATATTAATTATAGTTTAGTGTAGTTATCATTCGATAATTAATATATTTAATTTTTTTTTCATTTTTAATTGAGATTTATTGATTTCTGTGATTACAAAACATTTTGTGAATTTTTTAGCCCTGCTTAAACATTCCTACAAAAAAAAAAATAAATCCTATGGGCTTTTTTGAAATTTACATTGGAAACATGATATTTGAATACAAAAAATGAAAAATTTATGTCACTCGCAAAATGTCTAATAGGATTATACTAATTGGAATAGGTATGAAAATGGTGATCGTAGAATCGATTACATTCAGACCTTTTCTATTCGAACAACTGAATAGGATCATAATGATAAACGATAGTCATCATTATTTCCGAGTAATAAAAATTTGCATAAATGCTCTCCTCATCGTCCTTTACAAGAATCTATAACCCAGAAATATTTATTTCTATTCTATAATTAATGCACGATACATTCATATGACTACTAGACTATTAACGGATATTTATTTGTAGTTTTTGCTAAAACTCGGGCATGAGACAGCAGAGCGCCAGGTGATATTTTTACACGTCACATTATTAACAATGCTTTAATTATGTCAACTTTGCACATTATATCCGAGGCATTCATTGAACAAAAAAAATCACGAGATTCTGTTCGACGTGAGCATGTTTCAACACCGTTCATTAAAAATTGCTCTTGATTGAATACATTGTAATGTAAATGCCCAAAAAAAATCAAACTTTTCAACAAATAATAAATATTGCTGTCGTTTTTTAAGCCTTCATTATCGTCCGTACAACTATCAAATTTTTTCAGGTGTATCTTGAGACCAGCCGACAGTACTTAAATGAGATTTTTTTACATCACGGCTATAATTTTAAAGTGTTTCAATATAAGCTCCATAAGCATACAAACCATTAGGTGGTGATACACATTTTGGGTTAGAATAAACGTCAACTTGGTTAAATATAGAATGCCTAAAATTATTTATGGGCCCAACATCATCAACATTTTTTGGGTTACTTTCATCTACAGATGCGTCACGTACTGTAATTTTGACTTCTAAATTTAACATTGTATGCGCAAGGTCTATTTGTTCAGCGTCTTGCCCTTGAACATCAAAGTCAATCAGAGAATTATCTGATAATTCCGAAATAGGCTTGTAAAAGACCAATTGAGACCCTTCAATTGTTGTCTATAAAGGTGATACAGAAAATAATTCCAGTTCTGTTTTAACACACTCACGAGAATAAACATAGAGAAAAACCATTATTATTTAAATATATCTGCAACACGCCGTACTTTTCTCGTTTTCTTCGTCTTTGTTTTTCTCTTAATTTTGCAATCACTACGTTTCTTCTCTCCTCTAGATGTTTGTTTTTTCAACTTTTCGCGTGCAACGGCGTTTTCGAGAGACGATGTTCTGTAAATGGCTGTCAAGAAACAACTGTTTATTTGGCAATGAATCGTGTAGTACTTAGCCTGAACCGTCCATTAAGCTATCAATTTCTTCTGCTGATTTTTGTTTCAAATTTCTTCCGACTCACGTAAACGCACACAAACCGATTTATCGAATGATATTCTATTATCAAAGACATCGTGCACTATATTTATGCCTGATTTTAAGGCTTTTTTTACCAATCACCGTTGCTCTGCTTTTTAAAGAAGGTTCACTTCTGATTAAACCTCCTAAAAAATTACCAATTTTATGACCTCTCTGGTGGGGAGTTCCAATGTAGATGGGTTATTTTGCTGTAACCACCTTGCACGAAGCCAACTTGGGACATGTCATATTCAATTTCTCGAAACATGTTTATCTTAATCTCTTGAAATGTAACGTCACAGTTAAAGTACCGTGTTCAAATGGTACAGGCTTACCAAACTCGTCTCTTGTATCTATTTCGATTGTACGAATATTTGGTTTTAAAAGAGGTATGTAGCGTTTCGACGAAAATGATTTTACTTTTGTAGTCCCATATAAATAATTATGTATATCCAGCGGTACAATACGTAATAAAGGTGTATGTACATCTTTGGTGTCATAATTCTCACAAATATCTGTGTAAACCAATAAACTACATGGTAACGATGCGAATACATTAGCTGACCGCGTACTACGTAGAAGAGCCAATAACTCAAGCTTATCTTTGACTAGAAATCGAAGAATCAGTTGAAGATGCGGCGACGGATGAACTAGGTGAGCACTATCACATTTTTCATCACAAATTAGTTTTGTTTTCAACATAACCGCTATGATTGACAGACAATTTTATGTGGTTCTTCACGATTTTTAAGGCATTCAGTTCATCAAGTTAATACTGTGACAGCTCTTCTGCATAAAAAACATCATCACTATCTTGATGATTGAGATCTTGAAGGATGTAAACTGGAGGCTGGCGAAATGCTGATATCCAAACGATTTTGAAAATTTCTTTACTTCAGCCACCTGCATAACCTTTCGTGAATACTGCCTTTGCTTTACTGATACGAACAAGATTACAGGCAATAGTTAAACTCGTTTTATTCTGTAATGGCTCGGTCCATGCAAATTTGCTTAGAACATTAATAATAACTGATAAATATTTCATGTTATTATCGTGCATAGAAATATGACGTAAATCAACTCAATCAGCCTTCTATATATCGTCAGCATGTGGAACATTATATGTACGTCGTGAAATATGCCGGCGTGTCATACGATGAAGCGTATAGGTGTCTTGATTTTTTAACCAGTTTTCTACATTTCTCGTTTTTTGTATAATCTAATAGATGTATAGCACCCGCGATGCCTGCAGGATGTTCAGAGTTGTAATATATTTTCTTTAGTGACGCCATTATTCGAATGGAAATTTCACCCAGCGGTTTCTTTTACGCCTCTTTTTTCAGAGTCCAGTACCTTTTTGTGATGTACCACTAGCAGCACTTGAAAAACAAGCCTTATTTACTTCACAATCACTCTGTGATTTTATCAATAACGTGCCTTCAGCTATCACAACCGGTATTATGAGACGCCGTGTTCGCCATGCACCCGTTGGCGTAGATGTTTCTAGCGTTTCAGTGTTCTTTAACGCTTTATCTTCTACGTACTCGAGTGGAACGTATCCTCTATGAATAAATCGGGCGAACTGAGCTCTACCTATTGCGTATTCATTTTTTCTAGACCTCATAGCATCGTTTAAAAGATCTATAATATTTGAGCCGGGTATAACACTGTCATCAATACTGACAACACCTGTGTTGTCCCAAGAGGTAATATCATCAGGCAAATTTTTCAAACGGTTATAAAGCAGTTTTGTTCGACAGGACATTAATGAGGATCACATGAGGGATCATCTTGCCGCTCATATGACAAGACAATACGGTTCATTACGGAGGTATAATTAAAGAATTTTAATCTAATACTTGTAGATAATAATTATGTATCATGATATTTTACAACGTTCTTTTCTTTTATTAAAATGAAGTTAGTAGTTTCACTTACCGCGATTGATAACTTGTATTATCTAAATGTTTTAATTAATGATAATACAATAATTTGCACTTCTATTAATTATCATAATTTGACAAATATGAGGTTATAACAATTTGCCTATATATGCCAATTTTCTACGGTTTATCTTTACACATGTGCTGAATGAAGCGAAATGGAATTAAATTGTAGTTATGGAGCTAACCGACGTCAGAAACGTGTCACTCTCATAAACGCCTTAAGCAATCGATCTTATAACCGAGGTTGAGGCTGTCTAATTTCGGTTTATTTTTACGCATAAACGTACTCATTGAGTGCTAGTTAGCAATGCGCATAGAATACGAACGCACGTTTCAATTTACCTCTGATTATGGGCATGAGCAGCGGAAGTGGTTTTTAAGAGCCGCTCTTGATAGTTTACAATCTTTAGTAGAAATACACAATAATGACCCGAGATATTGTTTGGCAGACCTTCTATTATACAGGTAGTGAAGATAGACCGATCATGCAGAGTCTTCACCTGGGAACCGTAGTTACTAGTGATAACGATGATGCCGACGAACAGATATCACGAGTTCATATAGTGAAATCATAAAGACCTGAGATAAGTAGATATTTGAGTTGAGAAAGTTGAATCACATAATTTAATGTTGATACTCCGCTTATCTTAATCATATCAGAATTTTCAATTACAAAGTGAGATTGAGTTGCAAGAAGATGCTGATATGACAAATAGCATAGATTAAAATTGTCAAATTAATGTCCACCAGAAGTGTTGTGCTTGTACAACTCCCGAAATTGACTTATCGTGGTCTCAAAGTTCACATATTTCATATAATATCAGTGTTAATTGGTTCAATACCCAAGGCTCTTGTAATATTGTATGATTCTAATAAATACTCATTAAAAGTTATTCATTCGCAGCCATCTACACCATGGTTTCTCTCAAAGTCATAAAAAATATAATAGGCTGTATTTAATATTTCAATAATATGTGCAAAATAACGCTTTAATGAAAAGAAATGTAATAAATAAATACAAAGGCTATTTGTATTATTTGACATGAGCACGTGTACATGGCTGTCACGCTCATATGGTTCATCTCTTTCCCTCTCGCATCTGAAAGGGTACTTGTTGATACACGAATGCGCGTAGCACGCATAAATATGCAAATACGTTTGTGCGCAGCTCGGAAGTACCCGAGCAGCTGTATATGTCTACGAACATCATACAGAAATCCTATAATTATATGCTGTTAACTCGGTCGGTAAAACTACAATACCGATAGTCAACAATTTGACAATCCGCAGTTACCAACTGCTAGTAAACGTGAAATCGGCCGGTAAATCAAAAGAACTGGCCGACAGTTATTTCGCACGGACACAAACCAACTTAACATGGACACAAACCTCGATTTGTTTTATCGGGGAAGAATGGGCTCTTTATCTGTATATCTACTTTTCTAGTTACTTTTACATCTTCCAGAAAGACTTTTAACTATTAATCATACGTTCTTACAGCTTATGATAATACCTCTAGGCGAAGGTTGCAGGCCTGCAATCTTCGCAGAACACCTGTAGCCTGTAAATCAAACGAATAGGGACTTTAATTTCTATTTTTCGTTTTTTGACTTTTCTTTTTTTGTGTTCCTATTTTTATTTTTAGGTATTCGATAATCTCTAATGCAAGCTTTTACATTTTTCAGAAAGACATGTAACTATTAATCACACGTTATTACAGCTTTTGATGATACAATGGTGCTGCCCCCCACACCATCAACAGCTGTGGATGAAACTGGTACTACAGGCAACAGAAATCCAAGCCCCCACCTGGGGCTTCAAAGTTGAAAAACGGTATGTAGAACCACATGCTTCTAGTCCATTGAGGTTGGACTCGTAGTAGTATGTCATAAGACCTTGGGCTAGATGCGTGGATCCTTGTGCCTTTCTCAAGGCGCAGGAATACCACGTCCCAAGTAAAGCCGTTACTTAAAGTAGAATTATCTCCAGAATTATGCCTTATAAGGCGAGGTACTCAACAAAAATGTTATTTTCAGGACAGGGAAACATGGCATATCTACTTTCACATATTAGTCCATCGTGGTAGAAACATCATTCTTGACTAGACTCACAAGGAAACCTCGCGAGGTGGTCACGGCCGATTTAGCTGAAACTTCTATATAATAATTCACGTCGAAAATGATAAACCACGTATGTTTTTTTTTCTGCAGAAAATCGTTTCAAAGGAGTGAAAATCACCTTCAAAGTTAACACCTTATAAAGGTGATTTTTAATTTCCACATATTTCTAATCGAAATTTTCCATATGACCTTATACGTTTAAAACAACATAAAAAATAATGAAATGATTAATTATTTTTCGTCACAATAATCACCGAATAAAATCCGTCGTAATTAGAGACTAAGAAGTTTATGATTAATCAAAATATTATTTTTTGTTATCGTCATGTAGGCAAACATAGGTATAATTCTTATCACAGTCACTGATGAACTATTTTTGAGGAAAATTATTTCTGTAATTGTAATATACGGATTATTCAATGCTAACATTTTGAATGAATGTGACATGTTTTAATCATTTAAAAAATTGTAACATTATTTTTTCGCATTTATCTTTAATACTGTAGTGAATGGATATTTTTGCATCTTGTATTTATTTTAATTTTAGTTAATAGTCATTATTTCATATGTGTAAAATCGTGTGCTCGGTATAGAAATATTGTTATCTTTTATTCTAAAAATTGTGTAACACTCAATAGTTGAAAATGAAAGTTAACCCCCTTAATGTAATTCGGTTACTTTTAACAACATTTCAAACTATGAAAATTATGAAGACACCTGTAAATATCGCAGAAATAGAATTAAAGAATCACTTTGAACAAATATTATTGAATGCAATAAACTGGCATACTGATAACAAAATAATGGAGGAGAATTAATTACATTTCAGAGAACCATATGAGGATTGGGAATCAGAAATTATAGAAGACGAAAAAAATGCATCTGCGATCCATGAACCGAAAATGTCTGATGGAGCATGTACTACTTATGAAGAGAGCTTAAGTCATGATTATAAATTGCAAGCAGTTGAGTACTGGCGAAGTGATAAGAAAAAGAATTTAAGTATCGATAGTGTAAAGCAAAAATTCAGAAAAGTACAGTCTACTCGACAATTAAAACGCTGGGCACATCAATTAAATTAAATTGTAACAGACAAAGAAAAATAGCTCAAATTTACAAATATACGTTAAAAAATTTTGAAACTGCGATCGATGCTGGGATGATAGTTTATGATTCTGATTTGAGAAAACGGGCATTAATAGCTAAAAAAAATTTACAATTCGATGATCTCCGTTTCTAAGCATCTCCAATGTGGATACTATCATTTAAAATGGCTCATCGTATTGTTTCTCGTGAAATTAACAAATTCATATCATCAAAAACGATTGAAGATCGTAAAATATTAAAACAGACATCAGAAGTGTTTGTTAACGATGTAAAATCACGAATTCAATCGTATGGTTTAGACAACATACACAGTTCTGATCAAAGTGGCTTTCAATTGGAAGTACATTCAGAGAAGACTTTAGCTCCAGAAGGAGAAAAAAAAAGGGTGCACAGTTTAAAGAGTTTATTCGACAACTCACAGTTGTACTATACAACCAACGGTATCAGCTGATAGAAAAATTCTCACTCCCCTTTTACTTGTGTTAAAGGAACCCACTGGAAAACTTAGTAATATCGAAATCTGGAAACCTTCCTTCCTTTCTTCCTTCAGGTAAAAAATTCAATTTAAATATTATATTATACGATACATTCTGAAAGTAATATCAGTGCTCTGCAGTGGTCTGGGTGCGACCCGAAAGGTCCACACGATCAACTTCCCAGTGGAAAAAATCAAAAAACAATTTGAATAGAACCCGTTTCCATTTTTTATAACAAATGGAATTGTTATAAACGAAATAAGTCTGTTTATATTCATTTGATATGGTTAGTTACTTTATTCCAGTAAAAGAAAAAATTGTGCGTAAGAAGAATTCTAATGTACCTCATAGATCCTTTTTTTCATTATTAACAACGAATTTCATCGTTATACACGAAAAAAGTATGTTTTCATTTATGGCATACGGTTGGTAACATTTTTTTAGTAAACGGAAAAATTATGCGTTAAAAGTACTCATATATATAGAAAGGGTCCTTATTTTTATTGTTTATAACAATTTAAAACTTATTATTTAAATATTACTATGATCAATAATCACTTGTTGGTAACAATGTTCAATTGTTATGAACACAATTCTATATTATTGACAATTATTATTGACTATTATAGCGTCTTTAATGCTGTTTTCTCAATCCTGACACGAGTTTAAAATCCTTTCATTGCTGATATTGTTTTTTAAATTTTTTTTTTTCGATGAAATATTGTCATCATATATCCATACAAGTATTCCAATCATTTAATATTCATATTTCTGCAATGATCTTGAAATTTTGTCTAAAAAATGGTATAATTTATAAATTGCAAAATTCAAGTAATTTCCTTTTTTTCCCGTTTTTTGATTCTGCCAAAAAAATGGCTGTACGAATTTTCCTAAAAAATTTTTCAGTTCTAAGTTACGTAATTACGCGTCGAATGCAATTGGTCCCACATCGATATCATTTTTTGTTCTCGAGATAATCGAGGCAAAAAAAAATTCCGAACGTACGTACGCACATATGCACATACGCACATACGTACATATACACACACACAGACGTCCACGTAAAAACTGTCGATTTATTCTAGAATAGGCTTTCGAATTTATTTATTATTAACTTTTTTTTAGCAAAAGAAAAAATTACGCGTTAGAAGAATTCAAATATATTGCATAGATCTCTATTTTCATTGTTTATAACAGATTCAATTGTTATAAACAAAAAAATTGAGTTTCGATTCATGTCGTACGGTTGGTAACTTTTTTTTAGCAAAAGAAAAAATTACGCGTTAGAAGAATTCAAATATATTGCATAGATCTCTATTTTTATTGTTTATAACAATTAAAAAATTTTTTATTCAAATATTATTATGATCGATAATCACTTGTTATTAACAATGTTCAATCGTTATGAACACAATTTCTTATTATTAACAATAATCATTGACTATTTTATTATCCTCAACGCTATTTTCTCCATCCCAACACAAGTTTAAAATTTCTTTATTGCTGATTTTGTTTTTTAAAAATTTTTTTTCTATGAAATACTGTCATCATATTTCTGTACAATTATTCTAAACATTTGATATTCATATTTTTCAAAAGATCTCGAAATTCCGTCTAAAAAATGGTATAATTTATAAATTGCAGAATTTAGGTAGTTCACTATTTTTTCAGTTTTTTGAATCTGCATAAAAAATGGCTAGACCGATTTTGCTGAAAATCTAATCAGTTGTAAGTTACGTAATTACGCATCGAATGCAGTTGGTCCCACGTCGATATCATTTTTTGTTCTCGAGATAATCGAGGCGAAAAATAATTCCGAACACACACACAGACGTCCACGTAAAAACTATCGTGTTCAACTCTGGGGACCTTAAAACGTGGAGATATGTCAAATTTAGTGATTCGCAAAATCGGACCCATTACTATAACTTTCCACTGGGAAGTTAATATATACTAATTTTTTGAGAACACTTTAAAATCTGGTTGAGGGGTGTATTTTTTCCGAATATTGAAGAAAAAGTTTATTTTTGATTGATTCGTGGACTGGACCTTGTTCTGAAGCTGTCACGTCTGCCAAACCTCCGGATCAAGAAATTGAGATAATGATTATTCCTACAGGGGTTACTGGACTAATTCAACCATTACATGTTTTTGGGTTTAGAATATGGAAAAACTTTGTAAGACATCTTTCAGACAGTGTTTTATTACGTGGAGATGATTTAAATTTACATCTGAGAAATAATATTAGTAAATTACAATCACTGACTCATAATCAACTCTCGTTTCCGTGATACATGAATCTTTTGTTATTCATGGTTTGAAAATAGTTATACATTTATTGAACCAGATGAACCTAATAATACAGTCGATTTTGCATTTGAAGATAACTGTAAGTCTCATTATGAGAATCCAGGATGTAAAAATATTGCAATTATCCGTTGTGCCTGTTGTTATGTCCGACTAAATATTCGTTCATCACGTATCCCTTATTTTTTTTTCTTTTTCCCCCTTTTCCTCTTTCTTTTATTTTTAGCATAAGATTAAGACTGCTGACCATCATTTTTCTGTTTCGTCGATGACGGTCAGCTCTTTCCCAAGCCTTTTGACTTGTGGCGGGGCCCGGGGCCCAAACTGCAGACGGTACGCCTTGTACCCGTTATGTTCTGTGGACTGGGAGTTTCCCAGCTTAATCAGCTTGAGAAACTTTCCAGATCACCAGAAATCACGCATACATAAAATGACGATTCAATCCTTACAAAGCAATACTTTGTTGAGTCGTTGTTTATGTCGGCTGCTGACATTCAAACCGGTGCAGGGTTACTTCCGGCGGCTCTGTTTACACGCGGCCACTTTGTAGACCAAACAGCTCTTATCGAGGCTTTTTGTCAAAGACCATAAACCCGTCAAGACGGCCCGCGTATCTAGCATCGCGTCGAACTAAATAAAATTTCTCCTATCCTTAGTCGTTACAATAATCTCTCTCGAGACGCAGTAACGCGTATATTCTTCCTAACGGGGCATCATCGTCAATCATAGTAAACACAAAGTTTTCGTCTAACGACGTTACAAATTTATAAATTATTTGGGAAAATTAAAAATTATTATTATTAGCGTATTAATTAATAAAAGGAAACAAAAAAAGTGTTGTGTGAGTTATTCGTGATCCAGAAGAACCCCTACTCCCCTGGAGTAAAACCATCTTCCGTCGCACTCACCTCTCAACGTTCCGGTACCTGACTCATAATTCCTTTCTTGGCGAGCAGTAAGGACCAAGGTAAGTTCAATTTTTGTTTTCCGTTATCAACTTCCTACTCTGAACTGGGAATCATCACTAGCAAGAGGGGAGAAGAGCGCAGGCTGTTCTAACGTTCCCTTAGAAATTTCCTTTACAAAAGGAAAAAAAAGGGGCGAAAGTTTTTCCCACCTTAGCAAAACTACCTGTCCCTGTCCGACGCCTCCCATCCTTCACACGCTACCCGCAATCACCCTTTTTACCTCTATAGTATCACCATTAAATTTTAGATTTTACGAAATAAAATTATTTAAAATACTCGGACATAACAATGTCGTAAAAAATCATTGTGTCTTGAACATTGTTACAATGATTGTCATATATGTAATATGTACAATAAATGATTAATTCATCTTTTTAATTTTGATTCAAATCCGGAAAAAAAGAATAGTTTTTTGGCATCGATTTTGATGTTATTTTAAAAATTCCAAAGACACTTATCTCGTAATTTGTTATGCTCTTTCGATTGAGATTGGTTTTATTGAAAAATAATTAATAGTTTTTGAGTTATAGATTTTTTGTTATTTTTTATTTGAAAAAAAATGAATATCCGCAAGTTTCATAACTATGTAAAGAAAGGTACTTTTCATCATTTTTTATGTTGTTTTAAACGTATAAAGTCATATGGAAAATTTCGATTAGAAATATGTGGAAATTAAAAATCACCTTTATAAGGTGTCATTTTTGAAGGTGATTTTTACCCCTTTGAAACGATTTTCGCAGAAAAAAAAACCTGGTTTATTATTTTCGATTCCATTTCCCATTTTTTAAATAGTTTTTCCGTCTGGAAATTTTCCTGTATCACTTTAATTTCACCGTATTCATTTATTGCTAACAAGAAAATATTCTTGAAATCATCTTTCGATTATATTTCTCTATTATTTATAGGTGATTCGGAAATATTCATAGTTTGGAATGTGGCCAAAAGTAATTGGATTTCGTTTATAGAATTTATTTCTATTTTTCAAATGACAGAGTAAAATAACGTAAAGAATACTCGCACAATCAACAGAGAGATTATATCCAGACTACTCAGGAATTTTTTAGATCTACAGAGTCTGATCATATATTATCAGTAATAATATGATCAGTACAAATAGTTGTTGTTACTTAATGCATACATTTTATTCGGAATTTAGAACGTTATCTAAGGTTGGATACATTGAATATTGATAGAAACTTACAAGTAAATTGAATGGAATACGAAATAACGTGTATTACAAATTAATGTAGTTGATAGTAATCATATTCAATCGTGTGGGTATGCGTATGAATATCAAAGGAGGGTTTTCATCTATTTTTAGACAGTTTGCACATTGACTGTGTATTTTTTTCAGAATGCAATAAAGATGTACATACTATTTTTTTCTGCTCTTTAGGTTGCGATTGGTCTTTTCAAGAAATGAGCGATAGATTTCTCGGGATTACAGTTTTCTAATCGATCGATAATACCGATAAATTGGCGTGATAATTAGTAAAAATGGCTGCCACAGCAAGTTATTTTTTTAACTTTTTGAGATAAAAATCATAAAAATAAATTCACAAAAAGTGAGTTGTCTAAAATGTTCTTTAAAGTATAAGGGAAAAGTTTTTCCAGATAAGTATGCCTGATCTTTGCTTTATTTACGAGATATTACATAGAATATCTGGATTTATCGGAAAAATAAATTTAAAAAAAAATATGATGTGGCTGGCTTTTTCGACTGGGAATGAGTTTATTAAATTCAGCGCATTTTTTTCTATAAAATGAGCCTGGTTCCTACTTGTGCTTCCTCATTGCCGCTTCGTCATCAGAGTCCTAAGAACGAGAGGATTACGCTACAAAGCAAGATAAATGTGAGTGCCAGCACCACACCAGCACTTTCTTTCCTTAGCTATCCAACTATCATAATTTTCAATAACTAAACATATCATACACTTTGAATACCCTGGTTAAAGAAAATGAACCGAGATCTAAGAAAAAGATAAACACGAACCACTTGACAAAATATACTAATTAATTTAATAATAAATCTTCCTTTTGTCCAATTTTATCTTTCTATCGTCGACCTCTCTTACCAGAACATTCAGATCAATTGCATCAAAAAATCCCAACAGCGAAGAAGACCTAGCCTGATCAATCTAAAGTGATTAAGTTTGCACCAGACTGACTTTCCCGATTGCAGATTCTCTAGGGATTTTTTAGAGAAAAGTTAAGTTTGAGTTCCTTCCTCCGAAGTTTATAAAGGGGAAGAAGATCAGGATCACCAAATCTACGAGCCCTTCTATAATTCAGGTCTTGATTTTAACAGTCAACTCTTAGTCTCTTTGTGATCTAAGACTTTCTGGCATTAGATATCCTACGAGTGCTTAAAGGGGTAAACAAATCTAATGCCTCCAGGACTCCCTTAGTGAAAATATCTGTACAAAGTATCTAGATTTACAGAAAAAGTGAATGACGGAGGCTCCCGTTAATTACGATATTTGCGTGAACGACGCATTAACCATATTAAAACGAATGCTGTCATTCACACTACATCATTCATATCATGATTTCGTCAATGTTACTTACGTAATTATTAATGCAACGATAGAAACTTTCTAATGAGTTTAAAGTGTACTACTTTTTTTTCATCATTGGATGTTTGCAACAATAGAAATTTTTATTAACAATTAGAAGGATGCCTTTACTGCTAACGCGATGTACTTAAGTAAAAATTTTGTAATTTGACAGAAATGTAATTTTTTACAAATCCATATCATTAAAAATGCACACATGTGCACATTAATAAATTACTTGTTATGATTTATGTTTTCAATCATCAAAATTTACTGAAACGTTTTTTCGTTTATAATAGTAAAATGGAGCAACTTTGGTAGACCGCACTCTTATCCCCACCACAAAGTTGGGATGAATTTGCGTCCCCTGGAGCCTACTCACGAAGGAGTGGGGGGGTGACCTTGTCGCATAATTTGGGAATAGAAATTGCATGGTGGGGGTTTATTTATTGGTTTTTAATCATTATTTCAATCGTATTTATACAACTACTATAATTATATTATTATTGCTATTGTTTGAGTTATGAATTTTTATATTTTGTATTTTATTTTCGCGCATGAGATCTACACCTGCTACGTGCAGACTTGAAGAACCTAAGGCAATGCTAAAAAGCTATCGACGAGACATCTGGGGTTTCGAAGATAACGAGTCTCGCTGAGAGTAAGCTGTGAGATTCATGTGTCATGATGCTCGAGAGTGAATTGTGAGGCACCGCATAGTGGGGCTGACGGGACTCAGAGCTATGCGGCTGCAGTTTCCTGCGCTCAGATGCCTTGAAACAGGCCACACTGACGGGTGGGGTGTTAATTGATGGTCTATTTTTCCAGATGTGTATAAATGCTCAGGTACTTCCGAGCGGCGCAAAAACGCGTTTGCATATTTATCTGCATTCTACGCGCACCCGTGTATCCCGTAACCGTTTAGATGTGTGAGTGAAAGAGATGATCAATGTGAGCGAGACCGACATATACACGTGCTTATGTAAAATACGCGAAATAGCCTTTGTATTTATCTATCGCGGTTCATTTTACTAATGCGGTGTTCTATACATATTTTAATTATTACAAAAAATATTCTTTAAATATCAAATTATTTAATAGCACTTAGCTACAAGAATTATAAAATACAGTTCAATAGTAATCTTCATCGCAATTAATTATTCGCTCGACAGCCAAAGAAAAAGAGTTGAAAAATTATTGACAAGGCGTCGTTTTTTTTTGTATTGTCGTTGTTATAGTTTCACGACGTGTAACGACTTGGTTGAATGGTGTTTGCCTGATAGCATCAAATGGAACAACTAACGGGTCAGGGCGTTTACCAGTAATTAAAGAACGTGTTGTGTTATAATTGATGTAATTACTGTTAGTATAATTTAAAGTAACACCTTTTACTTTACATATCTTTAAAACTGACCCGTCAGGTTTCGATACAAGATAAGAGCATAATTTTGGACCACCAGAAATAGAAGATTTTATATAACTATCAGTACCGTAATCCTCTCGTTCATCGGTTAAATCACCAGGGTCATTACTAGTTTCAAGATCTACTGTGTTTTCATTTGATATATAAATAACAGAATCAGCGTCACAATACAGTGCTTTGTTACCTCATTTCTCTGAATGAGAATATAATTTTAAACGAGCCTGGGCAGTAGTGTAAGTGGCTATGACAACATTTGTTGTCGGATGTGATTCGAGGGCGTCGTCTTTCGTACACATGATACATTCAAAACAGAATTATTAACACAATGTAAACCTGTAATATCAATCTCAGGATTTGTAAGTAACACCATGAGTTTAACATGCTCAGTAACAATTTCAGTTTTTGTGAGATTTTCACGCTGGCCAAACTTGCCCCATAAGGAATTTAAAAATAATTTTGCCACAGATCGCAAACCAGGTTTATATGCTATTTTATTAGCCTCGAATTCAATTCCTTTAGCCTTTTCATAATTTTCTATGTATCAACTTTTGTTTCATGGTATTATTTTTGTAACGTTTTGGTCATCCACTAGCCTCTTGTTTAATTTTCAAAAAAGTATTTATAACATCAGTGAAAAGACCGCGAATACCCGTTTCACGATTATACTGAATCACCTTATATTGCCATATTTCTAATACCTTTAAAACGCGATACCCTTTCTCCATAGCTTTACGTACTTTATCAAAAATTATTTTTTAAAAACTATCAATAATGACATTTCTACTCTTCTATGAGCGTATAATCCATTGAATGAATTCTATTCGAAGTAGCGCGTGTTAGCTGTAAACGCTGATCAAGGGTTTCACCAGAGCACAGTTTTTGATCTCTGTTTACACGAAAACATATCGGACAACCATGCCAATAGTAGCCATGAAATTAAAATACGATTTTTTCTTGAGTTTCTGGGTTATGAAAATGGCCGTCTACTAATGTACCACAAGGTAACCGGACTTCTTTATGACGGACCGCATGACCTATAATGTGGCCGCGTTTTTGGTCCTAAAAATTTAGTCATGAAATACCTATTGAAGACTGATTAGATGACTAGCGAAAAGTACCACGTAGTAGTAAAATACCTATTGTGTTAGGACTTAAAAACTTATTCCTGAAAATTTTTGAACATGTTAATGATATTGTGCAACAATTGGTGAAAGGACATACGTCGCCACATGCGAGTATCATATCTCTAATTTGCTCATTTCTTTTCCTCATACCACGCTATAAATTCAGCTCGTTCTTTAATATGCATTGTATCAAGGGAATAATATTTCATGTCCGGAAGTGAGCCCTCATAGCCGGTGTTGTCGGGAATGTTGAATAAATGTGGAAAAATACCTTTAGTAACCTCGTTGTCACCACCAAATGCTTTAGGTAGAGCTCTTAAAGGTATTTGTAAATAATTTAAACTATCTAAAAAAGTTATGTCATCTATTGTCATTACTATTATTTTACTACTATTTAGAATAAGATTCGCAATACATCTTTTTTTATTTTTTAATAGATAACGAAGCATAAATTGCGCGTCGAAGCTGCGCGCGTTATGAGCGATGCATATTATTTTCTTAAAATATTTACAAGACTTGAAGGCTAAATTCATAAGGCTACCTATCGAGTTTTTGTGAAAAATATATTCACGTTTACCACAAAAAGTACAATGCTCTCAACAACAAGGGAACGGAGAAAATATAAATTATCGTTATTAGTAATGTGTACAATTGATCGTTTAAAGGTAGACTCGTAAGTTAGTTTCTTATTACCACGCTCCTCCATACCGTGTACAGTTGAAGCTGTCAACACAATATTATCGGTGCTATTCAAACCACCAGCACTCTGCGCTATGTGACACCGTAAATCTTACAGAGTGTTGCTTGTATATTGACGTGGTAGTCGAAAACGAGACCATATAGGACCAATTATTAATAGTAAAAGCTACTCTGTCACGAAATGTGCAAGACTGTGTAATATATGTTGTAATGTCTGTTAGCGCACCTTCAGACCACTATAAATGGTTTCAATCACTAGGCGGCGTGTGATTTTAGTAATACATTCTTTCTCGGTAAATTGAAACTTTCTAAAATTTTTACTCGCTCTTTACTAATAATAGAACGGCATCCCGGGGCATCAGCACAATCCAGTTACCTGTGGATTTAATTTACATGTTCGGGACCAATTATCTTCAGCATGACAGTGTAGTGCAACCGATTCTTGAACAACTGAAACCAGCCGAAATGTCATCAGCAGTAGTATCTGTCATAGATATCGAAATTATCGCTCAAGAAATGTGGCATCTGTTCAATGAACTTATAGCTCGTGAAGCAATGCTATAAGTTTTTTTTAAATAATGTTAACTGAAAACATTTAAAATAACGTTTATTCATATGTATACATACATCATTTTTATGTCATAAAATATGAATAACAATTTTTCATCATAACCCTCCTTGTTTCGAAAAGTCAATTTTAAAACGTAGTAATATGTTTAATGCTGTTTTTTTTCTAAAGCAAACATTAGTAACTTAAAAATAAATGTGATAATATGGCTTATTTTCACAAATTTCAGAACCAGGTAATTAAAGCTTCTTTGAGAAATTTTTGGAAAACTATTGAATTATTTTTTGTAGCTAACTTTTTATTATTTGACAGGAGTCTGTCTCTTTTACTCACGCATTTAAACGGTTACGAGATACACGGGTGCGCGTAGAATGCAGATAAATATGCAAACGCGTTTTTGCGCCGCTCGGAAGTACCTGAGCATTTATACATATCTGGAAAAATGGACCATCAATTAACACCCCACCCGTCAGTGTGGCCTGTTTCAAGGCATCTGAGCGCAGGAAACTGCAGTCGCATAGCTCTGAGTCCCGTCAGCCCCACTATGCGGTGCCTCACAATTCACTCTCGAGCATCATGACACATGAACCTCACAGCTTACTCTCAGCGAGACTCGTTATCTTCGAAAATGCTAGATGCCGCGTTGATGTTCTTTTGGCGCAGCCTTAAGCTTTTCAAGTCTGTCCGTAGCAGGCGTAAAGCGCACGCGTAAAAATCAAATGACGTATATTGAAAATAAGTTTAATTTTGATGATCCAATATATTGATAAAATTTTTTCATCATGAGCCTCCTTGTTTTAGAAAGTCAATTTTAAAATGTAATAAGCTGTTTAATGCTATTCTCTTTTTCTAAAGCGAACATAAATAACTTTAAAATAAATATGATGATATGTTGTATTTTCACAAATTTGAGGACGTGGTAAGTCGAGGTTTTTTGAATATTGAAAGTTTATTTGAATAATAATTAAATTTTTTGTTGAAATATAGGTGTGCAATAACACAAAAATTAGTAAATATAAGTAAGCGGTCATTAAGACCAACACAAACATGTCACGGTAGAAGGGATGAATCGAGGGAATCTAGCTAAGAGTCTTTTCACGTCCATACGGTTCTGTTCTAGATAGTGTGAGGCCAACACTAGTGTAGTATTTTTTGTTAGTTAATAAATTCTTTTTTCCTTGTTAAGAATACTGACTACCCCTTATTTTCCAACATGGTAGCAGAGCGTGGTTTCTAAAAGTTTGGAGTAGTCGAAAAGAAAAAATACCAGCGAAGAAAAACAACGTTGTGTGAGCAGATACGTCTATGGTGAAAATTGGCGGGAAATGAAGCAAACAATAAATACGTCCGGCTTCAAGTTGGAGGGAACGAAGAATTGGAGCGTCCGGAAATTCCAGGTATCAGTGCTGCTGAAACGGTTAGACCTGATGAAGGTTGTGGAAGGTGTAGAGAAAAAGCCAGAAACGGCGGCAGAAATGCTGAGCTGGGAGACTAAGGACGCTAAAGCTCAGAGCCTGATTGTCACGAGAATGGCTGAAAATGTATTATCACACGTAGTTAATTGTAAAACAGCAAATAAAATCTGGACAAAACTAAGGAGTATTTATGAAATGAAGTTTCAAACATCATTGCACATCATACAGCAAAAATTTTATCAAATGAAATTCGATGGTGACAATATGGCGAATTTTCTCTCTCAGATTCAAGAACTCAAAGGCCGACTAGAACAGCTAGGTGATCCGGTAGCAGAAAAGGCGATAATAACTAAAATATTGATATCGCTACCTGAGAAATATGCTCATTTTTTATCAGCATGGGAGTCTGCCCTTAAAAATATGCAAACCGTAGAAAACCTAACAGCTCGATTACTGGCAGAGGAAGAAAGATTGAGAGAGAGACAAGGCGAACAAACAGTTGCGTTAACGGCCCAAAATGGAGCGAGAACGAAAAGCTTCAAGCGCAATTGGAAAGGGAAAGAAGAATACATGAAAACAGACGGAAACGTAAATAAACCTCGGAGCAGCGTGAAGTGCTACTATTGTAAGAAGCCCGGACATATAGTGAGAGACTGTAGATACAAGAAGGAAAAGGACAGTAGATCAACATCGAGTGAAAACCGAAATAATGCGTTTGTCGTATCAAGTAATCCAGGCGAAAGCTGTAAGTGGATAGTAGATAGTGGTGCCGGTGAACATATGACTGGTCATAAAGAAAATTTAGAGAAGTATACGGAGCTACCAGAACCAAAATCAATATTGATTGGCGATGGATCAACGATAAAAGCAATCGGAAGAGGTGACGTGCGGCTAGAAGCCTTTGATGGCCACGAGTGGATCCCTACAATAATAAGAAATGTTTGGTTTGTGCCTCAACTCGCAGTAAATCTGTGTTCAGTGATTCGTGCAACATCTGCGGGATACAGAATGACGATAGACGATGAAACATGTAAGTTTACCAATAAACAAGGACAAGTCACAGCTGTAGGAAAGAGAGTGGGAAAGAGCTATATTATGGATTTTAGATCAAGCTATGGAACAGGCTTAGTGAGTGAAAGCATTATAGATTGGCATGAGAGGTTAGCCCATCAAAATATGGATGCGGTGAGGAAAATGTTGAGAGACAATAAAGTCGAGTTTTCTGATGTGGAGAACTATAAATGTGAGGCGTGCTTACAAGGAAAGATTCATCGAGTGCCGTTCAAGAAAAGTGGCACAGTGACAAAGACCATAGGTGAATTAGTGCATGCCGATGTATGCAGCCCGATGGAGAATAAGTCCGTTGGAGGTTCAAAATACTTTCTATTGCTCAAAGATGATTATTCGGGATACAGAACAATGTACTTTTTGAAAGATAAGTCTCAGGTAGTCGAAAATGTAAGGAGATACATTAGCTGGGTTGGTAATCACCATGTAAAGGTGAAAACAATACGTACAGACAATGGATTAGAGTTCATAAATACTGAGATGAAGAAGTTGCTGGGAAAGAAGGGAATAACTCATCAACGATCGGTAAGCTATACCCAAGAGAAAAACGGGAAGGCAGAAAGAGACATGAGAACCATCGTGGAAGCAGCTAGAACTATGTTAAAGGCGAGGAACCTCGGAAAAGAACTGTGGGCAAAAGCTGTGAATATGGCGGTGTATGTGATGAATCGAACGGGTAAAAGTCTGAACACAGGAAAAATTCCATATGAAATTTGAGAGAAGAAAAATATTGACCTCAAGGAACTGTCAAAAATTTTCGGAACAACAGTCTATGTTCACATTCCGGAAGAAAAGCGTCTAAAATGGGACTCTAAAGGGGTCAAAGGGATATTTACCGGATACGGAGAGAACACCAAAGGATTTAGAGTATATTTTCCAGAAAGAAGAGTCGTAGAAATCAAACGAGATATCGTATTTACAAATTCGGCGTCACAAATAAATCAAGGACAAGAAACAGTGACAATGAGTGTAAAAAAAAGAAAGTTCTCATTCAATGAAAGATCAAGAAGTTAATATCAAAGAAAGTGAAGATCAAGAGGGAGATGATACAGAAAACGAAGAATTTGTGGACACATGTGATGAGCCCGGTGACATTGAAGTGACTCGAGAAAAAAGAACTGTAAGAAAACCCGCATGGATGAATGATTACGAAATAGGCCTCATGGCAGTTGAACGTGAACCCGTATCATATGAAGAAGCCATGGGGCGACCTGAGGCAAAAGAATGGCAAGAAGCAGTTAATCGTGAACTAGCTGAGCTATATGAGAATAACACTTGGACTGAGAGCGAAGTTCCGGAAGGCGAGAAGACCTTAAGCAGTCGATGGGTATTTAAAATCAAGAACGCGAGTTCGGGAATAAAAGAATACAAAGCGAGGCTGGTGGCACGAGGCTTCGAGCAGAAAGAGAGCTTTGAGTTAAGCGAAATATATGCCCCAGTGGCAAGATTACCAACATTCAGACTATCCATCGCAATAGCAACAGAGTTAAAAATCCCAGTGTACCAAATGGATGTGCGAAGTGCTTTCTTATATAGTGAGATTAACGAAAAGGTGTATATGAAATTACCTCCAGGTGCTATAAGAAAAAGTGAAACAGTAAGGTTAAATCGATCGTTATATGGGTTGAAGAAATCTCCAAAATACTGGAACGAAAAATTTGACTCAGTGATGAAAAGCGAAGGTTTTGAACGATCACTATATGACTATTGTTTGTATATGAAATTTGTAAACAAAGAAAAATTGTATCTGTTATTGTATGTAGATGATTTGTTGTTGTGTGGAACAAGTGAATTGCAAATAGAAGAAATAAAAGTAGTATTAAAACGTAATTTTAAAATGAAAGATTTTGGCCTCATAAAAAACTACTTAGGTATTGATGTGAAACAAGATCTTAGAACGGGTATTACAGAATTAAGTCAAGAGAAATATTTAGAAAGAGTGTTAAAAACATATAATATAATAGATTGTAAGCCAAAGGGCACTGCGATGGACTCAAATGTAAATATAAACATTTTTCTGGAAAAGGAAAAGGATGAAAGTCTAGAAAAGTCGTGTAGACAAATAATAGGGGGGAGTCTATTGTATGCAGTGTCAGGCACTAGACCAGATTTATGTTATGCGGTAACCCTACTTAGTAGATTTCAAAGTAACTGCAACGAGAATGTGTTACAAGCGTGTAAACGAGTATTGCGGTATGTGAAATGCACCTTAAAAACTAAATTAATATATATAAGAACGGGTGTCTCAAAATTGTATGGATATGTGGATGCAAATTGGGGTGGAGACGATCCGAAGAGAAAGTCTACCACTGGCATGTGCTTAAAATTATCAGAATGTACAATAGCATGGTCCTCGAAAAAACAAGAATGTATTGCGTTATCATCAACCGAGGCAGAATACGTTGCCCTGTGTACAGGCGTAGTCGAAGCTTGTTGGCTCAAAAAATTGTTGCTCGATTTTAAAGTCGATTTTGAACAAGGACCAATAGAGATATTTGAAGACAATCAATCAACTATTAAAATTGCAAAAACAGCTGAGACCAAGAGATTAAAACACATAGATATTAAGTATCACTATGTCCGAGAGAAAGTAGAAAAAGGAATAGTTAAAATAAATGATATAAACACAAAAGAACAAATCGCTGATATGTTCACCAAGGTATTAAGTAAGGAACAATATATAAAGTTTAAAAACTTGTGCGGTCAAAAAGAAGAGTAAAAGTAAAAATTGTGTTATTGAGAGGGAGTGTTGAAATATAGGTGTGCAATAACACAAAAATTAGTAAATATAAGTAAGCGGTCATTAAGACCAACACAAACATGTCACGGTAGAAGGGATGAATCGAGGGAATCTAGCTAAGAGTCTTTTCACGTCCATACGGTTCTGTTCTAGATAGTGTGAGGCCAACACTAGTGTAGTATTTTTTGTTAGTTAATAAATTCTTTTTTCCTTGTTAAGAATACTGACTACCCCTTATTTTCCAACATTTTTATTTATAAGAATGATTTTTTTGTAGTAATAACAGGTGAAGCATATACATTAAGGCTGCTGTTGATAAACACGGCTGGTGTTTCTGAAGCAAAATTTTTCATGAAAATCTGTACGAAAGGGCGAGCCATCACAATGGTTTTACCTTATTCATTTATTCATTCATTCTTCTGATGATCATAATCAGAAGTGAATTGAAACTTGCGTTCGTATTCCATGCGCATTGCTAACTCGCACTCAATAGCAGAGATTTTGAGCTTTCTCAATCTCAAAGTTTCGAAATTATTTACAAAATGATAATGCTGTCAGCTATGTCTTCGGATTCTTTCATGTTCAACAAAAAAATCTCCCATGTCAATGACGTTTAGGCATGAGTAGTTGGGATATATAACTGCAACACATCTACGCGAACCACAAATTCTTAATCCCTATAACATCTTGTTAAACTTCAACAGACGTCGTACCATGCATTGTTTACTATAGCTTATTTTTAAACATCACCAAATAAGCCGTAAAATGATTTTAACCATGCTCATTAACATGGCTGCCGCAATGCCAAGGGCATAATTGCAACATTTTCACTATCATTTCATTGCTTTGCACACTCCAAAGATTATAAAAGCTATACTCGTTTTAAGCAGTTTCTAGTCGTTTATCTTTTTCAAAATTCAAGATCGTTTTACATCTCCAGTTGCTGTCACGATTAGTTAGAACACTGACCATCAGCAAAATTATAGTCATAGCTTTATAATGATATAATTTTTATAAGGGTCATTTTAGAATTAAATTAAAATTCTAAGCTTATTGACATCATTAATCATAATGGACCCGCGCTAGAAACATCCATAGACCTCTAGTGTTTGTGGTCCAACTGGTTGCGGTACATACGTTTTTGTGAAGAAGTTTATTTGTAGCATTAGCCATATGAGCGAAACACGATACTAGAGAATTATATTCCACTGCGTTGAATGGCACAAAGGATACAATAATTTTCCCAAATAGTTACCTCTTGAATTTTGAGAAGGGTTGCCAACCACTGATGATTATTCGACCAACCAAATGCCAAAATTAATTATCATTAATGATCTTATGCGTGAATCATCGAATTGCTTAATTATAGATCTTCTTACGAAAGGGAGTCATTACCGTAATTTGAGTGTTATATTCATTTTTTTCAAGAAATATACTATGATGCAATATCACAACCACATGGTTATTTGTTGATGGACTTGAAACAGCCAATACCTGAAAACTGATGATTTAAGACATTACGTCTCAATTGAACGAAAGCTCATAAATAGACGTTTGAACAGAAAAAATTACTCAGTTATCAATCAGTGATGGTTGCTAGATTTTAACAAAAAAAATATTGTTTTACAAAATTTCAAAAACGTTGAAAATTCTGACGTCTCAGTACCGGCAGGTGTATATCAAACACTTCAGCATTTACTTGATGAACTTAACGCCTTAAATATCGTGAAGAACCACATAAAATGAAGATAAGCTTGAGTTATTGGCTCTTCTACGTAGTACGCGGCCAGCTAATGTATTCGCATCGTTACCATGTAGTTTATTGGTTTACACAGATATTTGTGAGAATTATGACACCAAAGATGTACATACACCTTTATTACGAATTGTACCGCTGGATATACATAATTATTTATATGGGACTACAAAAGTAAAATCATTTTCGTCGAAACGCTACATACCTCTTTTAAAACCAAATATTCGTACAATCGAAATAGATACAAGAGACGAGTTTGGTAAGCCTATACCATTTGAACACGGTACTTTAACTGTGACTTTACATTCCAAAAGATTGACATGTTTTACATCTTTTACATCTGTTCTTAAAACATGTTTTAAGAAGTTGAATATGACATGTCCCAGACTGGCTTCGGGCGAGGTGGTTATAGCGGAATCAGTCAAATCTATATTGGAACTCCCCACCAGGAAGGTCATGGTATTGTTAGTTTTTTCGGAAGTTTATTCAGATGTGTACTTTCGTCTCTTGAAAACGCCGTTGTACGCGAAAAGTTAAAAAAGCAAAAAAACAAACATCTAAAGGAAAAAAGTAACGCAACGGCTGCAAAATGAAGAGAAAAACAAAGAAAAAAATGTACGCATTACTTATTCAATAAATACAATTTTTAATTGTTTATAACAAATTCATATTGTTATAAACAATGCGTAATTGTTGAGAGTCATAACCCATCATTAATAATATTATTTTTCTGAAAGCATCCAATCCATGTGATATTTGCATTAGGTAATCGATGAACACAATTTTTCATTGTTTATAACAATTCGTCTAGTTTGTATCGACTCAGTTTTCTAATGAAAATGTTATTGTTTGACTTAAAAGTATTTTAAATTGTTAATCTTTTCATTTTTTATAAGTTATTTTGTTATAAAAAGAAACGGCTTGTCCGAATTTGTTCAAATTTTACTCAGATCTTCTTTTTGATAATATCTTTCGAATTTATTTTGGTTAAAGTCAATATCTCAATCTTTCTTTAAGATATCGAAAATGAAAAATGCTGACATCTGTACATACGTACACACATCATTTCTAGTGGTCAGTATGCTTGCAAATATCATGAAACGTGGCGATATGATAAAAATTCAAATTTCACCAATCGACCCAATTTCAATAACTTCCTAATGGGAAGTTAATTATTGATGAAATATGACTCGTAAGAATTATACATTGTTTATAACAATATGAATTTGTAATAAACACTTGAAAATTGTATTTATTAAATAACTAATGTGTATATCACATGAATTTGGGTGTTTTCAACAAACATTGATTATGACTATTTAAATTTGTTATAAACAATTACTAATGGAAAGTTCGTCGTGTCAGCACAGACAAAGTGTGGTCAGACCTATTTTTCTAGTTTTTTAATTCTGTAAAGAAAAATGGCTGGACTTTTTTTGCTAAGAACTTAATCAGTTGTAGGTTGCATCATAATGCGTCGAACGCAATTGGTTCCTTGTCAATATCATTTTTGTTCTCGAGATAATCAAGGCGAAGCTTAATTTCGAACGCACATACGTACCTTCACACACACACCCGCACACAGACGTCCACTGGAAAACGATTGTATTCGACTTTAGAGCCCTTAAAACGTTAAGATATGCCCACATTCAGGATTCGCCAAATCGGACCCATTACAATAATTTCCCACTGGGAAGTTAATAACTTATCCATGTAGTCAATTTTTCTTACATGAGATCATTGAGTTTTTTCTGATTCACATTAACGTAAATGAAATTGTAGGTTTTTACTATTAGTATATCAAAATTGTAGCAATGTTAATTTATAATTCTTTTTATCTAAAAATATCTATCGTTCAATATATATATATATATATATATAGAGACTTTACTATGTATTGGCTTAGATCAAGATCCATACACAGAAAGGGAGTACAAACGAAGTGGACGTACCCCGTTGCTCTTCTAGCTTAATGATTTTAGGGTTGACGAACTAGTAAATGATCAATAACGAATACAGATGATTTAATGAACTTCTGAGAATTGAACTATTATTTGATTAAATAGTGAAGAAGTAACATTCTATAAAGAGATATACATGCACTGATAGAAAAATTCTTTCTAGTATTCATTGTTATCAAATAAGAATTATACTCAGTTAAGGAATCATCTTCAAAAAAATAAAAGATTAAATTTCATATTCATGATAACAAGTAACGCTTACTTCATCAACCTCAACTTTTTTGACGAGACGATATCAAACAAAATATCAGTGCTCTGCAGTGGTCTAGGTGCGACCCGAAAGGTCCACACGACCAACTTCCCAGTGAAAAAAATGAAAAAAGACCCCGAGTAGAACCCGTTTCCATTTTTTATAACAAATGGAATTGTTATAAACGAAATGAATGTGTTTTTATTCATTTGATATGGTTAGTTACTTCATTTCAGTTAAAGAAAAAATTATGCGTTAGAAGGATTCAAATATACCTCATAGATCCTTTTTTCATTATTTACAACAAATTTCATTGTTATACACGAAAAAAGTATGTTTTCATTTATGTCATACGGTTGGTAATATTTTTTAGTAAAAAAAAAAATTATGCGTTAAAAAGACTCATATATACATAGAAATAGTCCCTATTTTTATTGTTTATAACAATTTAAAACTTTTTATTTAAATATTACCATGATCAATAATCATTTGTTAGTAACAATGTTCAATTGTTATGGATACAATCCCATATTATTAACAATTATTATCGGCTATCATAACGTCTTTAATGCTGTTTTCTCAATCCTGACACGAGTTTAAAATTCTTTCATTGCTGATTTTGTTTTTTAAAATTTTTTTTTTCGATGAAATACTGTCATTATATTTTCATACAAGTATTCTAATCATTGAATATTTATATTTTTTAGAATATTTTGAAATTTTGTCTAAAAAATGGTATAATTTATAAATTGCAAAATTCAGGTCGTTTTCCATTTCGGCTAATTTTTTGGTTCTGCAAAAAAAAATAGCTGGACCGATTTTGTTGAAAACCTAATCAGTTCTAAGTTGCGCAATTTCGTGTCGAATGCAGTTGGTTCCACGTTGATATCATCTTTTGTTCTCGAGATAATCGAGGCAAAAAATGATTCCGAACGCACATACGTACATACGTACATACACACACTCAGACGTCCACTGGAAAACGATTGTATTCGACTCTGGGGACCTTAAAACGTGGAGATATGTCAAAATTCGCAAAATCGGACCCATTACTATAACTTCCCACTGGGAAGTTAAAAATTCTTCACTTTATTGTTACATGACTTCTTGTCAAATATGTATAAATAAGTATTACCAAGTTGTTAAAATGGTATCCCTATTAAGTCACGCCTCTCAGATGTTATACTATATGTCCAGTAATGGCATTTCTAAGATTTTTTGATCATTTACTTGAGTTCAATGGATCTGTTTTAATAAAGAATTTGCTAACTGTTAACAAATTTTTATATGTTAAATTCAAAAAAATTCTTTATTAAATATTACTCATTTGCTCTAAAGTCAAAGAAATACTTTTATTAGTGTATTCAATCTATAGAATAAAAAAGGAGTGATTTTAATCGTTCATCGTCAAAACATTGAAATTAAAAATGAAAATAGATCAAATATAAGAGAAAGACAGGTGAAATGGAACGCTTGGGCAAAGTTAAACAACAAGAAGTTAACAAATATTGATAAATTTCGAAGGAGTTGTATCTCAATAAATTATGAAATACGAAGTACTCTAAACGTGATTGAACTCCAGGATATCTACGCCACCATATAAATTTTTGATGTTTGAAAAAAGTGTTAAGTAAACCCTTTTTTTTAAATTTATTAACAATAAACGAAAATTTTCGGAAATTTTTCTGGCGTTTGATCATTGTGGGATATCAAGAATCTTAGAAACCCTATTGTTTCTACAGGATTCATATCCCCTTCCCCCCCCCCTTTCTATATTTTAACGAAGTGTCTTCTTTATAACTTTTTATATTAAAAATAATTATCATAAACATCATGATAAAATGAAAGCGCTTGACTAGTTAGATGCATATTGTCAGAAAGCTTAAAATCTATAATATATTATTGCATTATCATTTTAGTATGAGCTGTTGGCATTGAAGCGTTAGCACAGTTAGTTACAGTTTTTGTTAAAAATGTGCTAAAATCTTTAGTGGGATCTATTTTTAATTGTGTATAACAAATGCTATTGTGATAGAGAAATTTATCTTTTTTTATTCAATTAATTATTTTTATCCTATTTATACAAACATTTATAATATATAATTATGACTATTATTTGACTATGCAGATGTTCAGATCGTATTATTTATTTCTAGCAAAAATAAGAAATATCACTCTTTTTAGTTTTTTTTTCCTGCGAAATAAACAGCTCCACCAACATTGCTGAAAATCCAGTCAGGTTGAAGTTACATAATTATGCGTTAAATAAAGTTGGTCCCATGTTGATATTATTTTTTGTTGTCGAGATCATCGAAAAAAAAAATAATTCCGATCATACACACGTACATACACACTTACAGACATTTACTAAAAAACTATATTATGTTACTCTACGCCAATACATAATTATTTCTTTTTTATATTTAGGTATTTTGTCATGTACATTATCTTAATTAACGCTAAATGAATGAAAATAAATAATTTTCTAACATAGCTGATGTATTTTATACTTCGGTTACGATCGACAACATTGTGCTACTCTGTTCGGAGGTAGGTTTTTAATTCGCAAAATACTGTCAAATAAGACCAAATAACAATTTCAGAAAACTAATTAATGGAGAAAAAGTAAAGATTATTGTAGACTTGTTGCATTCTGATTATATCTAATATCACTCTGATCGATTTTTAAAAGATGGGTCTGAGCTGAGTTTGTGCCCTAACGACAAACTTCCTATTATTTGAAATCGATAATTATGTTATCTTTTAGTTTTTTGTTTATAAAAAATTACTATTGTTATGAACAATATACAATTGTTTAATCACATCAAGTTATTTATAACAGTATTTATTAATATTTATCGAATACGCTCATGGTCATAATAATTCAATAGACTGAAACCATTTTCAATTTTTATAACAAATTCAATTTTTTATAAACAATACGTGATTGTTGAGAGTCATACGAAGTTATTCACAATTATATTATATTGGTCTTAGTTGTCAATCATGTTAATCATTTATTAAGTAGAATCCATTTCCAATGTCTTCTTTATATCCATGTCCTTCCATACATCCATGTTTAAATCTTCTAATATGCTTTCAAATGTCTCAAAACGTAAATATATGATAAAATTACGAATTTTAAAAATCGACCCCATTAGAATAAATAATAAATTCCTAATAGGAAGTTAATAATAGCTATCTCTATTGAAAGATTGGTTTTAGCGTATCGATAACTTTGTATTAGCAAAGTCAATACCACATGCAGAGAAATGTATTTTTACTCTAATTTCACCCTAAAAATTACTATGCAGTTTAGTAAATTCAACAATGTGCCCAGTAATTTTTACAATGTGTATAGTAATTTTTACCGTCACCCTGCAGTGTCGCCAAATTATCATAAAATTTAGGGTAATTTTTACTATACATTTCCCTGCGTGCATCTAAAACTTAAAAATTTTTTGAATTGGTTGGTAGTATTAATATTACATGTTAACAAGTTCGAAATAAATTGAATCGTGACAGTTGTAACTAGAGTTGCAGTTTTGAGATGTGTTGCTTAATATTTCTAAGCCTAGAACATCAGCGCTATTGTATAATAATTTCAGCTGATCCCATGAACTTGAAGTACAAAATTTTTATTATGATCAAAAGTCCAATGAAAACTCTATAATGATCATGTATTTCTTGTATTTCTAAAAACTTCATCTATTACAATCGAAAAAAGTGTAACAGAATGTATTCGATGTGTTAAATAAACTACTCTTGACGTGAACTTCATACTAGATTGAACATCACTTGTATTTATGCACAGAAATACGTAGAAGTGTATCATACCTATGATTAAACTTTCTGCAGTCATTTAGCCTACAATATTCCACTAAATACTTTTGTTGTAGGCAACTGAAATGCAGTCCGTCTTTCGACTTTTTTTGCCTTGTAGGGATGAGTCATTTTGAAAATTTTTTACAGTTGCAAATGTAATGGTTCTATTTACAAACTTGCTATGTCGATTGTGTTATTGATACATAATTGATAATATAGATTTTTTCCTTCAACTGTTTATCACTTTCTAATTTACCACTATTTTTTTTCACTAATAGACATTATCTATCACTTATCAATTGTTGACATTTTACCAATAAAATTGTCTTACTTCTACTATCCGAGTCTCATGAAAATTAGATGTTTTAGAGAACTTCTACCCTCAAACCCTTATATGACCATGTGCTATTTGATCCGTGGTTCCAAATCTTCAACACATTATCAGTCATTTTATAATTTGTTGCTGAGATTTCAAGATACAATACACGTTTATTATGGTCACCCGTTCAGCTTGAACGTAGGTAATTCTTTAATATCAATTTTTTACTGTTATGAACTAAGAAAATAAATGTGCCACTAACGTTGGTTTACTTCATGATCTTTATGAAAGGTTCTTCCACTGATGCACGGGCACTCACCTTTTGCGGGCTCTGCCCCCCTCAGGAATGCAACTTACAAGACAAAGTACAAATGTGGTGGACGGCAAGGTAGGACATCACGGTTGCCTTCACTGCAGTCCTAGCAGACAGCTGGTAACTTCGCTGACCTTCCACTGCAACAAGAGGGAATACTCCCAAACGTGGAGGAATCAATAGGTGATTTAGGCACCTGGAACTCCGGAGGTCACCACCTCCCATGAAGGCAAACATTTCTATCTCCGTCTTGTGACAATTTTGATTATTTTCCTATTAATCGACGTCTTGATAGAAAAGAGAAGAAAAAGACTGAAAAATTAATGGGAATGGGGTGTTGAATGTAAGCTATTTAAGAAAATGTATGAAAAATACAAGAAAAAAACCACCAGAAAAGATCGTCATAATATTAATACAAAGTTAAAAAATATTGATGATAATACTTTACCTGCATCAGTGAAATTACTTGAACACGATTACAATAAATAAATTGTGTGTAATGATCTATTTTATCGACTTTTACTGGCTTATATTTTTCAACAAAATTCATATTAAGTTCCATGAAACATTAATTTCGTTTGCTGGAAGTTTTTTCAAGTATATGGAATATCGAATTATAGCTTCGAACTTCGACAAAATTCAAAATATATTGAAAAAAGATACTGAAGAATACCTAATTAATAGTAATGAATGGAAATACAAAAAAACTTTAACAAAGATTAATCTTAGTAATACAATAATTGAAAACTTAAAATACAAAAATTATATTTTAACCATGAGTCATCCGAATAATAGGTTCCATAAGTCCAATCAAAAGATGTTCAACCAACGAAATCTAAGAATAAAGACAATTGTACTGAAATTATAGCTGGTAAAATTATTTGAATCATAATTATAAATAATTACTTCAATATCATCATATAGAAAAATTACATAATTGGTTTTTATTTTTTTAGCTATTAATAGGATGCAAACAGCTGTTTTGAGTTGCTTCAATAAGTAGTCGCACCAAGTTGGAACCCTCTAAAGAAAGAACAATCTAAAAATTTTATGCCAGCACAACATTCACTAGCTAATCTAAATGGAATTTATCAAATTAAAGAATGTGACATGCCTTTCGAAAACTTGAGTGATTTTGAAAAATTTGATAAAGATCTGAAAAATAACGCTGAATTACAACAAAAATGTGTAAATATCCTCCTCTGTAAATGTTTAATTTTTTATTTTAAATTTTACATTACAACAAACTAATCATTTTATTTAATATAATTTAAACTTTTTTTTGTAGATATCTATTACGTATCCATGTTTAGATCTATCAGAAAAACTAATGGAATCAATATTAAAAATAGCAAAAAAATTTCTCAAAAAAGAAGTTTTAGAATTTTACATAGCTATTAAAGAAAGTAAAGGAAAAAAAATATCTAGAATGACATCCTTCTACTCTTGTCTATATGGTGAGATAAATATTACTGATAAAAATTGTCTGCTAATTTTAGACTTCTTATAAGGCAGTTATGTAATTGTTACAGATGTCATTATAAGTGAATTCGCCAAATCTTTATCTTATAAAATCAATGAAAATCAATTCCAAAAAGGTATTGGTGAAATGATTAACAACTCCAAAGACTGGGATGGAGGCCGTAAAGATTGTGATTCTAAAGAAAAACCACAACAAAATGAAGAACCTGCAAGGAATAAACGAACTATATCGAGCAGTTCATCTCCTGATCAAGAATAATTATTAACGAGTATTGGAAATTTTCCTGTATTGGAATATTTATTAACGGTGAATTTTTTTGAATAATTTTCAAACATTATTACCAAACATTTTATTCTGCGATTTTGTACAATTTAATATAAGTAAAATAAAAAATATCACTGTAATCAATATATAATATATATTTTCCACTGAACAAAACCTGTCATATAATCCGGGCTGAATCTACAGTCTTATTAGGTTCTAATTTTATTTTATTTAATGGGCCTAAATTTAACTTTTTGTATGGACCTGATTACGAATTCCGTTCTGGGCCGGAGATTATTACTTAATACTTTCCATATCTGCCAAGGCGTTACATTCTAGATATGGACCGTATGAGATGTTCGTAGAAATGGCCGTACCTTAAAATCTGGCGCACAAGTTTGGGCCATATTTCACCCAGACGCTAAATGCTACTCGGGTTCATTAAAAATAAATTATAGTATACTGTCAAACAGAGTAAAATAATGAAATTTATTTTTAAAAAATGTCTACCTTGATGATTGCTGCTTTATGACGAGATTTCCATAATACGACCTTTTTCAATAAACTCATGCATTGCACTGACTAGATCTTATGGAACATAAATATTTCCTTTACTTTCTTATAATTTCTTAAACTCTGCTTTTTTTACATCTTTTCGTAGACAACAAATTAAAGTCAAGAATATTGTAAAAAATTTTTTTGTAAACTCTCCAAATGCATTGTCTCTTCTGACTGACATTCAAAACTACAGGAAGCGAAATGAGTAAACAATAAAATACAATGAAAAAATCTACATGTAAACGAAAAACATCAAAGAAATGTAAAACAATTTTTAATCATTCACAACACAAACACTTGAATCAATTACTTGGCTTGTCGTCTTATAGCTCTTGAGTTTATCATTGGTTAATCACATTCGTTCTTTTTCGATAATCTAAGGACCCACGAAGAATTGAATTTATTTTCACGAATTCTTATCTTAGCAGGCAACTCTGACTCACAAAAATTAACATTTCGTTGAATTTTTCTATTTACGATTTTGTTAGCATACACTATGAATGGTAATTACAGTAGAATTTATACAATGACAGTAACATTAATACAATTTTTTAAATGTTCATCTTAGTCATGAACTACTCCTGTCATCTAGTGGTGCATGCCAAAATCTCTTAAGTAACTGACATATGTTGTTTATGCAATGAACGTCTTTCACGTGGTATTATTTAAAAAGGAAGGGATGTATCGACTTACATGGTTTTAACCCAGAATACGTATCGACGTTTAAGAAATCATTTTCAGCAAAAAAAAAAGCATATTGGAGAATATATAACTTAAGAGGTTTTTGAAATGATAAATTCGATTGTATTCGGTATGGACAATATACCTACAGGCAAAGGAATTAAAAAATCCACACACGTATTGTGATTTGTAAAAACTCATTTTTTTGTAAAAATGTAATTTATGCGATGATGAATATTTTCATGTGTGTTCTTGTCTAAAATTACATCGAGTACTCTATAATATGTTAGTTGAAAAATCAAATGATTTCCATCCCTTGTCAAACAAACCGATAAAACTAGACAGAAAACGACAGGATTTCGATTTAGTTTTACATGCCTTTATCGTACGCTATCGTTCCCACAAAAGAAAATTTATTTCTGAATGAAGACTTAAATCGGAATCTATTCTAATCAATCCGAAAAAATTTGAATGAGAATCTGAGACACATTTCTTATCGTATCATATCGTTTTGTGTCGTAAATCACGATTAGAGAAATTTTTGTAATTTATCGTAACTGAGCGTAACCAGAAATCTCGTTATTTTACATACGGAAAATAGGACGAACAAAACTATGCATATAATTTCCTATGGTAACATCCGATTAAGACGTCTATAGTAATCTCTGACATCTTTTTGGAGAATATAAGTTTATCGTATTAAGTTCGACAAACATAAAGGGCAGTCAGCAACAATAAACACAAATATTTATGTTGTATTCTATTGTATTCCATTTACAATATTATGTATACTAGAGAATATTCGATCGTATTCTGTCGTAATTAATTGTAAATATTTTATTCACCCCATAATATCCTAAATATGATTGCATGGAATTTGTATAATTAAATACTGTTCAAAAACTGTGAATAATCTAATATTTATACGATCTATAATCCATCAAGTATAGTTTTCCCTTAGTTTAGAAAGAATTTAAGAAACTTCCTCTTTTCAATCTAAGTAATAACTATACTTCAAAATTTTTATTTTAGATCATCAAAAAAAAAAAAAATTTAATGTCATATATACGCATCAATCAGTTATGATAAATAAAGGACTTGACCGAGCAGCAAATCGCAACTGACTATTTCTCGACTTACACTGGATTAAAGTTAACTCAAACTAGAGACTAGATCATTGTTGAATTAGAAATAGCCAGTCGTATTTTTGTGCTGCAGTAATTTGAAGAATTTTATTGAAGATAATCAGAGAATTCGACTATTATGCATATTTCGTCCCTTGGAAAAAAACGACAATACCGTACAGAAAACGATGAGGGAGTTTTCTGTCGCAATCATGACGGTTTCTGAATAGTAACCTATGATAGTTAAATACAGTTGAATACGGAAATCGAGAAAGAACATCTGTCGTCCCCGATCAAAAACAATTGACAATTTTATTTTCACTCGAGATTATTTTATCGTCGTCTATCGTAATCAATCGTGATAATTATACTTACTGGAGAATATCCTACCATATCCTGTCGTAAATATTTTTACAATGAAAAACAAATCATAAACAATATGTTTGTATCGGATTTCATTGATCGTGTTCACTATTCAATAATTTTTCAAGTGTAATTTGATTTTTTTTGACTACACTGAGTAGTTTTTGGTGATGCTGCTTTCAGTGACTTGGTATTTTTTTAAAAAATTTATACCTGGTTTGATGGCATAATTAGCCATGAAATTTTCAAGTTCTTTGGTACTGCTTAATTTCTTCAAAGATAGTAAGGCGTTGGACATTTAAAAAAACGTATTAATGTTACTGTCATTGTATAAATTCTACTGTAATTACTATGCGTAGTGTATGCTAACTAAATAGTAACAAAATAGCGTTCTCCTCTTATCTACAATGAGGTTAAAATACATGTACTTAAGAAATAACCTAATTGAACGACTATGGAATTTATTTGCAAAATAAAGTATTTTATACCTAACAAAAAATGAACAATGTTTGGTTAAATAATTTTATATTGCATGCAAAAAAAACTGTAGCGATTGTCCAAATAACATGTGATTCTACATTTTATTTGCTATTTCTAAATGACATTATACTCAAAGGTTATAGAAAAAAAGGGTATATGAAACCCACATGAACAAATACTTACTGTAAATAATCTTTATAAAGATAAGAGAAACTACGAAATTCTCTCGTGGCGATATATCTAATAACGAGCTGCGAATCAAATACACTTTCACATATGAAGAGAACGAACAACGCGATCTTCTTAACATATGTTGGTAAATTTCAGGTTTAATTGTCTCGCAGCGATCATACTTAAATGGTAATAAATAATGTGTCTTTATCTCCAGATATAAAACAGAAAATAACTTTATAAAGGCACCATATAAAAGCCTTGTTTCCACTGATGCATTTTTCCAGGCCATATATATATTTGAGTATAAACCGATCGATTTAAATTTACATTGAACGATGTGATAAATGCTTATAAGACTTACATTACTATGTGAGTTGCGGAAATATATTTTTCAAAATAGTGTTTTATATTTTTTTTATTAGTTTAAGTAAATAAATAAAATTTATCCTCACGGTTTTTAGAAATTCTGATATAAAAATAGCATGATATCCGTATTGAAACAGTATTATTTTATCCTTGAAATGGCATGAAATTTAAAAAATCTATGAATTGTATTCAATTGAATTTCAAAATGGAAATATGAATAATGTCGCAATTATTAATAATAGAATTTTTTTTTAAGTAAATTATTTACAACAATTAAATTTGTTAGAATAAATTAATGTGCATTAAACATTGTGAATGATTCTCATTAGCATCTCAACTATTTTTACAAGAAATTCTGGGACTGTGTTTCATAAGGTGCTATAAGGATTTATCAGTTAATGATGCGATTTGATTCTCCGTCTGATTCTGCACGATTCTATTAGAACAAATTTCATCAGATTGAATAAGAAGTTATAAGTAAGTGGCGCTGTTTGATTTCCCATCCGAATGTATAAGATTCTATAAGATAAAATATTATCAGGTTGAATAAGAACTTATTGGTAAATAATTTCTATTAAAAATTCAAATATTTCTATAAGAAACTATCAGACCGTTCTAAATAAGATCCTATAAATGTGTAAGTAAAGAACGCCGTTTGATTAACCGTTCGATTCTAAAAGATTCTATAAGAAAAAATGCTATTAGATTGAATAAGAACTTATTGGTAAATAATTTTCATCTACAAATCAACTATTTCTATAAGAAACTCTGGGACTGTGTCCCATTACTATTTCCTATTGCGTCACTGAGCAATGCTACAAATAGTAAATGTTTACTAAGAATTAGTAGATAATTACTCATATGAAAATGCTATAGAATATCAGATTCAAGTTTAAATGGGAATAAAATTCATTAATTTTTTCATTTTATAGAAGTAATATGTAATGGATTATGCTTCTATCATGACTTCGTCCGAAAGGATGCAGTCTGATTTTCTAGGTTAATAGGAAAACAGTTTCTACAGAATATAAATAAATTCAATAAGGAAATAATACTAAAAAATTACTTTCTTTGCTCAAACATTGCTATTGGAAAATGTTGAATCCTATAGGCTTCTTCCTGTAGCAAAATCCTAATAGAGAATATCGTAATAAGAATATATTTTCTAAGTCAAACTTTCATGCTTGATAAATTCATAAACGTTCTTATGAGAAACGGTCCTATAGTTTCTTATACAAATAGTTGATATTCCGATGAAGATTATTTATCAATGAGTCCTTATTCAATCTGATAATATTTTATTTTATGAACCCTCTACATTTGAATAGGAAATCAAACGGCGTTCTTTACCTAAACATTCTTATAGGATCTTATTTAGAACGGTCTGATAGTTTTTTTAAAATTAATTCAGGAATTGAGAAATATTATTTGCTTATTGCTTCTTATAAAGTCTAATAGTATTCGTTCTTGCAAAATCTTATAACTGTGAATAGGAAAAAAAATTATCACTTCCATCGATAGATTCTTATTGCATCTTGTAATATTTTTCTGATACATTTCTATAAAATTTATTCAAAAATGAAAAAACATTATTTACCTATAGTTTCTTGTTGAAACTTATCATATTGTTCTAATTTATTCTTACATATACTTATAAAATTCACAAACAGTTGTTTTACTCTCATAAATTCTGATTCATTCTTATTGAATGGTTATAACACCATTTTTGATTTTCTTATAGACCCGATACTTTCTTATTTATTCTTTTAAATTGTGTATTAGAATCTATCGTAAATGTTGTATGGCCAATGAAACACGAATTTAAGTTCTACTTCGAGTTTATTAAAACTTATTAGTTCGCCCGAACAGGGACGCCATTCTATATTCCTCTATCTCAACCTGAATATACATAATCTTCATTTCATAAACACTATTCAGAGATAATGAACATTTATCAGAACAGAAACAGCTTACAATGCGTTCCCGCACTTCAACATATACATAGTTATCACTCAGTGGATCTAAAAGCTCAGAACCAGCAATGCGACACTCTAGTTTAGAGGAAATTAACACAAATGTAACAAATGCTGATGAATTGGTAAGGGTCGATTCACACAACCAATTGGTTGAACTTCAACACCTTCCTTTGACACATCATGATGTCCTGCCCGTCTGACAGAACAGTAGAACTCTTGAATATATGAATCAAGTATACATGGAAACAATTCAACGAAATCCAACGATTGGTAAAGACTTTGATTCTCTGTAGTGAACATGAAGTCTACATTGCATTTAAAATTGTTCTTTATCTAGCATTAGCTGATTTATATACCAAAGCTTGCCTATGTGCAGCAGCAATTTTTGTTGTCTCTGGAGATCAATTAAAATTATCAAAAGCTCCGAGATCAGGTCTTTATCTACCAGTAAGGCGATTTCTTCGTTGGATGTGTGATGTAAAATAAAGAAAAATGATACATGAATATGATGTAGTTTATTTAGCAGCTGAAATGGAGAATCTTCTTAAAGGAATGCTCTTGCAATATGTAAAACATACTATTGCTAACAATGAATATCTCTTGGGACTGTTACAACCTCGTGCTCATTTAAATGCTCGACGCATAGCATCAGGTACCCTTGTTATGCCACGATGGCCCAGTATAAAAGATGTTATTCTGAGGTATTATTACAAAACTCAGATTTCATTAGTTATAGTTGCAGTAACATTAATTAACTTCTTTGAACAATATGAAAATTATAGCAAGCAATTAACTGTATTTAAAAGCATATTTTGATCAAGAAAACCTTCAACATTAACATCTTTTAACTTATAAAACTAGTGTTCTGACTTGGTCTAAGGTACTCTATCGACGGCCTAACATTTTTCTCCCCACCGAATAATTAGATGACTCGAGGTCTCTCCTGCCAACTCATTTTCGCCAATTAGACAACTCTAATTAATTCTTACGCGTATATATCCCTTCTCGAAGGGCCTAGAAGCTTCGGGAATGCAGAGTTTTCGAGAAACACGGACCGTAGTCTTCTGTATTCGCCGGTTACTGCGAGTATTCGTACGTAGCTCGTACTCGGACGACTCTTGGGCATCATCGGACGATGCCAACCCACAGACAACTCGTTGTAACAGTCAACTCGGTACGTGTGTACTAGCAGAGAGCTCACGCAGTCGAACTCTCTGGTGAAAACCCAGACAACTCCTCAGACATGGACTAACTCATCAGTGAATTTTGTGTGACATTTTCGTGAACTCAAGACTGTACAGACAATTCAAAGACTCTTTTATTGTTATTTTTCTGTTACTGTGATTTTAATGTTCAATAAATCGTTAACTGTTACTGTTAAATAGTGTCAGCCGACTCATTTACACCGTTCAAAAGTCCCGACTGTTCTAGCATCCAAACATCCTAAAAAAAAATACAGTCCACAAAGTCCCGACTTCTCACTTAGCCGACTCAAAGTCAGAACATTTGGTCCTTCGAGCCGGATGGGGTCCGACTTGGATGCATACTCCGAACAACTCTAGAGCAGTCGGTTGAACGGTGTATCCTTTTTTGTAATGTTCGGTTAACTCAACACATTCTTGGATAATTCACGTTAAGTTCAATTACAGTTATTTTATTCAATTTTAGTCAGTGTTTAGATATTTTCAGACAACTCAATTTAGTTTGGTGTAAATAACGTTGCAAACAATACTTGTTTACGCATTCTTGTGCCCAGTGACACTCAGAATTGTTGTCGTGCTTCAGAGATCCTCAGCCTGATCGACTCTTAGTGTCTTGAAGCGTGCTCGCGCGCACTTTTCAATATTCTACGAATTCTCTGAGTGACCTTGCACGACTAAACAGCTGATTATTTTCTGGTGTACTATTAAGTGGGTCAATCGAGTTTGTGATTGATTTAATATCACCAGTGAGCGTGTTGGCTCCTTAGAATAATTGGAGTGAATTAAATCAAGTTTCTGGTTATAAAGAGTACACCGTGCAGGTCAAGATATGCTCAGTGATCATTGAAGTAATCAATTGATCAGTTAATCTCAGTTTTCGTGACAAAGTATTGTGATTAGTCATAATTTCAGTCATCTCTCTAATGTTGAGTTGTGTAATCAATTACATGTAATTTTTGTGTCTTAGAGACAACTCTCCATGCATTAGTGTAATGGCTATGCAGAAGTAATCAGACTACTCAGTGTTGTGTTATCTCCAGTGCCGATAATCACGATTTTAGAAAACATCAAATTCACTTTAGACAACTCTAGTGATCTAGAACAACTAGAATATCACTTCAGACTTTTTAACTAATATTAACAACCATAAAATATTACACTAGAATTAATAGTTAGATAATAAATGTGAATAGTTGATAGTTGAATATTACAATGAATACAATAAAGTTAACTAATATTCAAAACGTATTGAAATCTTATACGGTAACATATGGTATGTAATGTAAATAAATGTATGGTATGTAAGACTTGTAAAATATTTTATATTCAGTCTCAAACATTTTGTTGCTATAAAATATATATTGTTCAATATATTTAATATAAATTGAACATACAAAAACGAAACTTCAATCTTTGTGTGTGTTTTATAATACTTTTTTAAATCTAAATAATAAATATAACTGGTTACGTAAAAAATTAGTATAAATATTGCAATCTAATTATTTTACCCTTCCATTTACTCAAAAAATACCAACATTTTTTCGAATAATTATTCAAAATTTATGAAAAATTAGTCATTTTCTCTGAATAAAAAAATTTTTTTTTCATTTAGAATTATGAATCATCCAATTTTATCAAAAATATTTTCCCTGTATCTCTCATGGTCAACTACAAGAAGATAATAGAGGTAGATAAATGTTAACAATCAATTCTTCTTACAAAACATCAATTTTTGTAAATAAAAAACTCCTAAATTCTTAATGGATACTTACAGCTTTTTTTATTTACACTTACGGAAACCTCGAAAGGTACTTGGCCCCTTAACAGCCAAGGAAAGATAATAAAACTATTATCTAAAAGAACCTAAAAAAATTTATGTTGGGAAACAAGAATAGCTCTCTGTTACGGATTTTTATGTACTCTGTTCGTATCCAGACAGTTTTATTTTTCTTTCCCATTTAGTTAATAAAAAATGGAAGACTATTGAGATAATTAATATTAATTTGAAAATTTATTATTTACATGCTTTAAATAGTTGAATAATTTTATTTCAACAAAGATAAATAAAAATGAAAGAGCGAATCGGTATTTTCGATATAACATTACTTGTAGATGATTAAACAATTTTAAAGACTCTACTCATTAACGCTGATTAAATCCTCAATGACAGTATTCTGATTCGCGCATTGATGATTTTCATTCTCTAAAAATGTATCGGTGGAAATTCACGATTTTCAGTGATAGTAAGTAGGAAAAATCCATCATCTCCAAGCATATTTTCTTCATGAATTTTTTGTCACACCTAACAGGGAGGTGAAATAATAAATTAATTATAGCCAATTATAGCTATAATTGGCTATAATTATCTTTCCTCTCTGATCTTAAATGACTTTAAGCAAATGTCCAAATACTCTTTCTGAGAGAAACGTTGGTCGCTTGTTTTCAAGTATTGTATTACGTTTTACTTATGAGAGTAATCTTCAGTTGTAGTGCAATTAGTGGTAAAGTTCAACAAAGCCGTAAAGTATTGATAGTGGTAGTGATTAATTATCAACTGCGATGTCTCGTAATTTGTGTGCATACCGAAATTGCAAAAACAATTATTTTAATTGTCAAGAACGGAACACCACTTTCCACCGATTTCCGAAGCATAACTAAGTGTTCTTTTGATTTTATAACGAGTCATTCCACGCGAATTGGATTTTTAATGAACATTACTTTTTATTATCAAAAGTTTCAACTGTCGGTTCAAATTAAGATAAAGACTAGAAATATAACGCGCGCTCTCTAAGCGTGCTGTCTCAAATCAATGACGTAAAAAATTATTTAATTTTTATTTATTTCGAAAATTGACCAATCAAAGCACGAGTAAAATGGTTACGCTGTTCTGATTGGTCAATTTAATTTTTTATTCTTTAGTTATTGTTTTTTGATGTTTCTTATAGCAATTTAAAAAATTTTTTTTGTTACTATCATTAATGAATTGTAATCTCTATGATTTTATGAAAAAAAATATTATAAATATTTAATTTTTTTCACATGAACGGTTTTTGTAATTGTATCTTTTTGTCTGACAGTAAATCATGAGTTTTGATAGATAGGATTAAAAGAATAATCGATGATATTTTAGTGCCATCGAATGGATTATCCGAGGTAAAAACGAGGATTTTAGCGAGTTTTTACCCAAACAGCTAAGAGAAAAACGTTTGTGCTCGGACCACTTTGATGAAAAGATGTTCATAGGAGGTAATTCAAAGGATTGTCGACGAAAATTAGTACGTAGCGCACTACCGCATGATATAAATTTTGATAATAGTAATGACAATGACGTGATAATGAATCGCCCATGTTCACCCATAAATTTAGAAGTATCAATAACAGCTAACGAAACTGTACAAAGCGCAAGTGTTCCAAAGAGGTATTAGCAGTATTAGATTTAAGCTCCACGCAATACAGTCAAGATAACGAATCAAATGTAGAATCGGAATTACTATTAAGTGCTAGCACCATACTAGATGGTCCAGATAGGGAAACAAATCTAAAATCGCAATTTCAATCAAACGTTAGCTCTTCATCATGCTGTCATGAAAATTTGCAGAAATTATTATCTCAAAGAAGAGAACGACAGTTATTGAAACAAATTAGAATACTCAAATCAAAATATTTTTAAGCTAAGCGGATAATAAAAAATATGAAACAGTAAAACCGTAAACGTAACCCGTCACCCAATGATATAATTAAAACGCGCAGGAATATTTAGATTCAGAGCAATTAATCATCCTCGGAATGCAGTTAAAACGTTCGATTCAGAAAAACACGAAATGGAGTAAGAGAGAGCAGCAATTTGCAGTTTCGTTGTATTATATTTGGTCGAAGGCATATGAGTTTTTACGCGAGAAAATGAAAATTTTGTTGCCTGCCATTACAACAGTACGTAGATGGGTAAATAATTTAGATATTTTCACTGGACTAAACACAGAAATATGCGTTTACAAGCTAAAGTAGACTCAATGTCGGCATCAGAATGCGATGCTGTCTTAATGTGGGATGAGATGACAATTAAAAAACATCTAGAGTATAATTCAAAGCGTGATGTTGTAGAAGGGTTTGAGGATTTGGGTGAGTTAGGTAGATCGATGAAATGTGCAAAAAAATCGTTAGTATTTATGATTTGTGAATTGCGATATTCTTGGAAGTTGCCCGTAGCTTACTTTCACTCACACACAGATGTTAAAGGAGAAGATTTAGCAATACTTATAAAAAGTTGCGCGAACAAATGCTTTGAAGCCGGGATTAAGATTTGCTGTGTGGTTTGTGACCAAGGGACAAATAATCAGAGGGCAATTAAATTGTTGAACATTAGTGAAGAAAAACCATACATGATAATGAATGATAGAAAAATTTACTTTAATCAGAATATACCTCATTTATTTAAATCGATTCGAAACCAATTGATTAATCATGATATATTAATTAACGGCAAAAGGATATCATAGAACGCAATCATTGAATTGTTCAAGACCAAACAAGGGAATAAGTGTCGCGCGGCACCTAAATTAAGCGAAGGTCATATTAAACCGAACAATTGGGATAAAATGTGTGTAAAATTGGCAACCCAAGTATTCAGTACAACAGTAGCTGCAGCATTAAGAACGGGTTATCAGTCATCAGCGTTGTGTCATCCGACTTGTATGGCAACGGCCGATTTTATACAACAGATAAATGATTTATTCGACGGTCTTAACGCAAAAACAGCCCGAGAGAAGGATCCGTTGAGTCGCGGCATTTCAGCTAAATTTGATGCAGTAAGTCGTGTTTCAGAAAATTCACAACAGTGAATAAATTTGTGGGAATATGCTGATAGTACTCGCGTGCCACCACCGTGCTTACCAGGTTCAAAATTATCCCTAAATTCCATTTTAATGCTCGCGAAAGATTTATTTGATGGAGGACAGTTATACCTATTGACCTCGCGTTTGAACCAAGATAGCATAGAAAATTTATTCGGAACATTGCGACGACGTTCAGGGAATAATGCAAATCCGTCTTCTATGCAATTCAGGCACAATTTGTAATATAGTATTGTCGCAGACTTAATGTCTCTCCCAAAAGGTTCAAACTGCATCGATGATGGAGATGAACATTTAAATGTAAATTTAAAATCATTACCAAACACGACGAAAAATGGTCTTGAAGATCCTGAAAAAATCGACGATAAATATGATGCAGATGAAGATTCCGATTAAGAGATAATGAACGAAATGATCATTAAGGCGTGCCAACAGAGTAATGAAGACGATGAAGTAGAAAAAGGTGAAATAAGAATTGATAGCCCAAATTTAGAATTTTGAGCGAAAAATTATGTTGCAGGATATTTATTATGCAGATTATTTAAAAGTACAGAATGCAGTTTTTGTTTAGCGCGGACAGCAAAGACAGGTGAAAAGCTAGAAAATCAGAATGAACTTTTAACATTTTGGAAAGCATACGACACCCTCGACGGGCAATATTTCGGTCATCTGTACGTTCCATCGAATAATATTTTTAAAAAACTTCAAATCTTGAAAGACTCTCTTGAAGTATAAAAATCAGCCACGAACGACATTTTTCGAATAAAAGTCCTCTTTGTTGCAACGTTATTGCTTACAATAAAATCCTATTTTTTTTTTATAATTTTATGATTAGGATTATAGGATGAAGAAGGTCCAGGTAAAAAAGTTTTTTTCTTGCGCCTCCGTACGGCAAGCTCACTCTACTGAACACTGTAAATATCATTTTACTTTCATCAAAAATAAATAGATCGGTAGCTTACAGGTCAATTTACTGACTGTGAATCTTTTGGTGAGTTGTTCAAATCTCACTAGTTGCTTTTTTTGTTATATTTTATTTATTAATTAAAAAATGATATCTATAATAATTTTATTGTTGCAATACTGGTCGCCTTTTGTTTTCCTCGATAATGGTTAAGTAAACAAATTTTTTTTTACCATTTCTTAAATAATTTTAATGACAACAACGGACAAATTAAAAGAAAACAACATTATGCTTATTCAATGAATAGTTGAATTTTCTGCAGATAGGTATATTCCCCGACTTAAATTAATCGTTGAATATCTATATTTTTTTTAATTTTACCCCCACGACGTGACAAAAGGCGTGTCTTAATGTGTCGAAAAGCAGTGCCACCTTGTCGTAGGGATAGAGAACTAACACTGTGACGTCACATGCATCCCAAGAAACCCATCCAACAAAACTTCATGCCATGGTTCTTCTATACTATTTCTCTTCTCTGCATATGATCAATCCTCTGCCCGCAGCATTAGGACCTTTAAGTCTTTATTTTTGTTTCTCTGCCGAGTGGCAAAATTTTTCCACAGCTCGTAGAAAATATGAATTTCTACTGGAAAAACACATTTTCCGATATATATACAGATCAATTTAATTCTCTATCGATTAAGCTAGACTTTTTTTTAACTTTTTTTTTTAAAATAATTTATCAATTCTTTTGCGAATTCCTTTGAATTTTTAATTGTAGGTAAACCTATCTTAACTCACTCAATTATTATATTACTTTAGGCAATTAGGTTTCTCCATGTTTAACCTCACCTAACCAAATTTTTGTAACTTGGTACACTGTACTTGCGGGGTGATTTTTTTTTCTTAAACGATGCGGTCTGCGGCCGCACACAGTATAATCATATATATATATATATAAAATATTAAGATAATAGAAGAATATGAATAATAAATTATAATTTTTTAAATTACTATTAATTATCAATTATAAATAGTAAACCCATTCTATATAGATTCTATATTTTATTTTGTATTTATTGATACTAAATTCTTACATGTGTTCGCTACTTTGCACTTACAAAAATTACAACATGGTATTTGAGCCGCTTTACAATAACAATTTACAGTATTACACGATTTGCAATTACAGTTAAACACTAACTCAAGGATTGGTGGGAAAAAGTTTATATTTTTCTTTGGTATCACTACTTTATCAATTTCTTCATAACCAAATGCTAAGGGATCGAGATGGCTCTCAACATTAAATATATTAATTTGTTTGTAAGTAATGTAAAATGCCCTGCGAATGTGATATTAAATTGATGTAGAAGTTGGCAGTAATTCTGTGACTGCGAATTTTGCGGTGTGATGGTACTGTTGATAGCTTAACTGATCGAATGTTTGTATAGTATTTCCTTTTTCCAATACTTGAACTCAATAGGCTTCTGCTAGAGCAAGGGCATTTTCAAGTCGATTAAAATCTGCAAAAAAAAACATTTAACATCATGGTAAAATTCGTAAAGTTACAATTATTTTCCATAACTCAATATAATTTAATTTTTTCTGGAAAAATACCTGTTGCAAATATCTCCAAATAGGGTACGGAGTCTATTCTCAAGGCACTATGTTTAGTACCCATTTTGCTAGTAAAGTTAAAACCTGTTAAGTTATGCACAGCTGAAAAAATTTTACATAGCCTTTCATCAAAGTTGTTCGATATTACATGGATTGGAAGCATTCTTTTCATTCTTCCTGTGGAATATTCAACCCATAATTCCTAAACAAAATATAATTTTTCTTATTAATAAGATGTCCACGCTATAAAATGATTGAATTTTAAATAAATATCTAGGAAAAACTTACTTTTAATCCTTTTTTACTGTAAAATGTACTTCAATAATAAATCAACAAAGGAATATGGTCAGCATCGTCTTCTACTACAGTTCTTATTTTATGATTGTCCTCAATCGCCTTATCGATGTGAAGAATAATTCTTTCATATTTTTCTCCTCTGTTTAAAACATTAATTAGAACATTACTTATTACGACTGTGACATTATGCCACACATTGTGATTATTGCATCGTATAAAATCACATAAATAAGATTGTAATTGAATACAATTTGTGATGCTAGACCAGAAGTTTTTTTCCACTTTTGGCAAGCAAATAGCATCTTCAATTTTATTAATTCGAATTGCTTTATCACTAAAAGATAAAAAAACATTTATACACTGATTAACGGGATTTCTATTTAACTTTTTTTTTCTTATTTAAAGCAATAGACTCACCTAAAGTCCTGACAAGCTGATTGAGGAAATTTCATTCACAAAGATTCAACAACAAAGTCAACTTTTTGCACACTCGGAGTAATATATATCAAATCCCTAAAAGTTTGAAGATTCTACCATTCTATTCGTCGGCTAACATCTAATATGTCGAATACTAAATTTGTAGTGTACACATTCAAACTCCATTGTCTTTCGTTAATTTGTGATAATACTTCATCAATAAAAGCATTTTTATTGCTTGAACAATTTAATTTTTCATGAGTGGCAAACAAGATACGATCATTTAATAACTCGAATGTAAATAATCGCTGCAAATTGTGATTTCTTTCACGTGCTAGATCGGTTATCCGTAAAACATTTTGCGTTTCTCTTAAAATTGAATTTTTACTGTCTACTTTTGATGTCTTCTTTGACGAATTTCGCTCTGGAAATGTAATTCGCGAAACGATATCATTTAAGCTTTTCGAACGATGAAGTGATATTCTCTCCAAACAAAATTTATTATATAACTCGGAACCAGTTTCAAATACATTATTAATTAATAAACTGTATTCTGATGAATATATTTCCTGTGTTGTAATGTTCAGTAGCGTTGTTGTACTCATGTCGATGAATAAATTTGTATGAGCTTCTATAAAATCAGATATTTTATTGACGGAATTTTTAGTTTCTATGGTCATAGATGTAGATTTATCGTGATGAGTCTTCAATTCATTATTGTCATCTCGTACCCAGGTGATATTTCTAAATAAATTCGTAATTGCAAGTTCTTCATGGTAAACTAAGTCCTACCTAGTGACATATTCTTTTTGACGAGTAGAGCCAATGATACCAGGTGTGCTTTTTTTAGACCGATTTATTGTTTTTTCAAGGGCTTGATCCGGTGGAATCGACGAGAAGGGTGAGTTGGTCAGTTTTACCGTAAACCCCTCGTCACAAAAATTAGTGTAAACATCAGGGTGTGTTTTTTTTAGTTGTAGAATATCTTGCATATATATAGCTCCTCACCTTGCATAATTTGTACAATTCAAATATTGGCAAGATTTTCTCGACACTTGACATGTGCAATGTCCAATCACCCGTTCTGTCCGCGCGTAGTAAATCTTTGAGTCATTGTATCATCATCAAAACGTTGTTTCAATATATAAATAATGTGATAACAATTATCCTAGTCTTTCAAGGGCATTTGGGCGAGTCCGCGAGAAGCTGCGGAAACACTAATTGTAACGCCTGTCCGATTCCCTATAATTAAGATCAAATAACTGTAGATCAATTAATTGTAAATCTTGCCGTCCCGTACTCGGGTCATTGACTCGATTGTCTCTATAAAAATATTCTGTAAAATTCAAATAAGTTACTATAAAGCTCGCTTCAGGACGCGGGGGATAACACTACGTACTATTGTTTGAAGATTAACTTTACAATAAAAAGTCCTTTCTGTCTCAATTTACGTGTGGAGAAATTATCCCGGTCAATCCCTTGCGTACTTTATTTGTATGCCTTACAGGGTAGAAGATATCTCGAGGGAAACGTGACGCTACTTTCCAAGGACAAATTGTCCAACCACCTGTATTGCTGTGAATTCTCGTCGTCGTTTTTCGGCACGCTGGTTGTCCAAGAATCTCTTACATTATCCTTTATCGATGTATTTCTTTACTTATTCATTCATTCGAACGAAGCTGTATCAAACAACGAGCAGACTATCGCCGAAAGGTAAGTGAGAGATTGCATTACATTCTCGTAGCTAAATCTATAAAATATACTTCAAGGTCATACAAAATTTTACTCGCAGCAATAACCCCTTCAATCCCTGGTAAAATAAGATACCGTCTTTACCTCACATTTACTGAAATGAAAGCTGAGTGAGACTTGGTCTCTGGTGTAGATAAAAAAGTCTGACAAACCGAGCACATCCATAGAAAATCCATTCCCATCTTATTCCTTTGGATCCTACATCAGAAATATTCCCGGCTGGACATACGATTTTCCCGCGTTTTTCACTCCATCCCGTATTCCTCCATCTTCCCCAAAAGTAAACCACCGAACCAGTCAACCTTCTAGCCAATTTATTTCAGTGTAGTGATTGTATAGTTTAGCTTTCGGACCCACTGCTGCACTGTTACTTGATACAAAGTAAGGAATGTAATAAACAGAACGTCGTTTATTAGGAAAAAGATGCTTTATAGCTTTGGTGCAGGTTGAAAAAGTTTTCTCGTCAATTCAGCAAACTATGAAAAGTCCGCTTTGACAACTTTAAAATTAAATTTTTTAATGAAGTAAATGAACCTTATGTGAATTGAGACGCTTCTAAACTTGCACCATGTTTATCTATATTTTTATTGAGTTCATGATCAATTATTCGATGAACAAGTTGATTTCGTTATGAATTATTTATTAATCGGCCATCATTCTTTTGAGCACCAAGAATTTCATGTCCTTCAGGGGTCTCTTTCAAAATTTCTTCTAAATTCTGAAAATTTTGTTGTTAAAATAATTTTCATGATGAATAATTAGAGCATTACATACATTATGACGTATTATGTTTTATATTGAATCAATGAATGTTCACAGTTTCAACTAAAAGTCGTTTAGGAATTAATATATAAATTGTCGTACCAATTTAGTAACATCTTCATCGGTGATTATTTCACCAGCATCTTCATCACCATCATCCGAAAATATTGATGAATCCATATCTAGTAGAGCATCAGATGATTTTTGAACCAATTGTTGACTGCTATGATTATCAATTAGTGATACTTCCTCTTGACATGTGTTAAGAACATGATACGAAGGACCAGGTTAATTGACGCTATTGGATAATACTCGTAAAGGTCGCAATTCAGAAAAAACAGGTGTTTCTTTATTGACTGAAGTATTAAAGTCCGTATTTAAAGAAATATTCGGTTCGACTTGGTATATGTTTACAAAACTGCTTGCTCCAGTATTGAATCTGTCAATTGACTATAAAATAAAATCTCGATATTAATACAATGTTGTATTAATTATTTGGAAATACGGCTTAAGTAAACTCCAGTCAAACAAAAGATAAATAAAATTATACTACACGTTAATGTCCGAAGAATTTCATATGCGTAATCGTTAGATATTCTATTTTATTATGTATTTGAATATAAAGTAGTTTCTATACATGTAAAATTTTCTTCGAGGAAAAACCTGGTTTCATGTAATTTATTTTGAAATTGATAAAAATTATTCTTATTTGGGAATATAATGTTCAAATTGAGATTATTTAAATCTACATTATAAGGATGTAACCCGTGAGCTATATAGGATAAGAATGATTAATAATAAAATTATGAATTAGTAAGCATTTATTTTGATTAAACAAACGTAATTACGTAAAAATCATTATAATATAAAAAAAAAATTTTCTTGATCCTATGTTTGATGACATCCGAATTGGAGGTTGCATAAAAAAAATTTAAGTTTACACTGAAAGTAAATGATGATTATGAATGATAGTGTTAACATAAAATGCAACTAACTATTTTCTATAATTTCCTATGAAACCATTCGAACTGTTGTATTCCATAAAAATATTACAAACATATAATATAATAAAGACTACAGGTTAACTTACATTCAAAAACTGGAACCAAATGTGATAATTCCCACAAGTACAATATTGTCTTGCTATCCATTGAAACTGATCAATTACTTCACTTTTGATTAAAAATTAGCAAAAATAAACATGAAGTAAACACTTTTCACTAAAAATAATGACACAATAAGTACGCTGTTCACTCTTTCGTGGTTCATGAATAACTGATGTCTTTGGACAAACACAAGTTTGATCACGTTATAAGTCATAAAAATGCTTTTCCAAAAATTACTAGGTAGATTGTAATTTTTTCGTGCATCTTATTAAATAGTCGGAGCAAAATGACAAAAAATACAATACAAGAAAGCAAATTTGTTTCGTAGAAATTCAAAATATAATAACACAGTCTTTTGCACGCTCTTGTTTATTCGATCAATTTCAAATAATTACTAACCGAAGGATGATTCAGTGAACACATTTCTAATACGAGAAAGATATACATCAAAACTGAATCAATGTGCTACTCAAACGATAAAAACAATAATAACGAAGTCGAACGCATTGAACACTCTATATGTAAATAATTCTTAAGCTAAAGAACGCATGTTTTGATGTTCTTGAGACAAAAAATTTTTGAATATAAATTCTACATACAGGAATACAAGTATACAGCGAATTTTTACTAAGTGAAGTATTAATTATCTTAATTTTCACTCCAGTGTATATTCTAACACTTCCTTAATTAAAATTTCTTTGACCATACAGTAATTTTTATCATAGTATTATAAATTTAATAATTGTATGTAGTATTTTTTGTTCGTTAATCTACGACAAATTTTTTCAAATCCTCAATGAAAATGTTCGGTACAATAGCTATGGAGAAATCATTTCTTATAATAATGTTTACGCATTACTTTGAAAGAAATCACATGTTTCAATTGAATTTTTTTATATTACTATTAGTAAAATGGGTAACTTAACTTATATAATTTTAACAAAAATAGTAATAAATTGTTTCTTATATCTTATATTTAATCTTGAGTATGTATTCATAAACATGATTACCATGTTATTTTTAATATTTCTATAAAATAATAATGTCACACGTTTTTGGATTGATAAATTGAAAAGTTAATAATTAATTTTTGAATAACAATTGTGATTTGTGACACAAGAAGGCGTTTATATATAATACCGATTCCGATCGGCAATAAAGCGCGCACAAAAGTCCTTGATTTCATGAAAGAAAAAAAATACAATAATCGGAATTTGTTAATCTGTATCTATACTACAATATAAATTTTTGGTGTCTGTCTGCCTGTTGATGGTAATCTCCTAAACGGCTAATCGTTGATTTTTGTTGAAATAAATTTTATTTTCAAGGAGTCTTGAACTTACGCCCGCATGCACTAAAACCGTTGCTTTTACCCACTTTCCCTTAACTTTGGGTTAACCGCGTGATATCTCCAAAATCATCTCATCTGGTTAAATTTTACCAAGCACGTTTAGTAAAATTTTCCCAACAAAAAAAAAATCTTTACCCTTATAAATAAAGAAAAAGATGTTCTTTCATTCATTATAGAAAAATGGACAACACCTAGTTAAATAAATGCCAGGCTCAAGATTAAAATTTCCTGACCACATATGCCTACTATTCGGATAACTATATATGAATACGTGAGCGTAGTTGATCGTGTTGATACTCGAGAAAATTCTACACAGTAATAAAACTGACTTCAACTGCCATAACTGACAAAAAAATCATTCTCCTTCTATTTGAAAGTATGCACTCTTTGGATACATTTGGGGTCCGTGCATATTCGAGTTTAGTACTTTCTTAAACTTTTTTGAGGAATAATCAAACAATCAACACTTCTACTTTTTCACACAAACTGACTAAAATTATTTCACTATCTACAACAAGACAAAACTGAGTTATGTGCAATGATAAATATTTCAAATATTATGTTTTTCAACGATTTACTACCGAGCTATTTAATTACAATGCAACAGTTATTAACAGTAAAAAAAAGTACATTTTGAAAATAATGATATTAAAATCGGTGACATTACGATATTACATTTAGGAGATCGGCCTGAATTTTACATTGTTCGATAATCGATAAACATAATTTTTTTATTATAGGAAAGATGTTGAATGATGTAGGTTTTAATTTGCATCTGTAGTCATATGAAATTTTATCGCCATCATTTTCATGAATTTGTAAAAATAGTAAAGATTTGCATGGTTGTATCATAAGCTCTATTGTATGCGCCTCAAATAGTCGTAAATACATTGTAAATAAATAAGCTTATGTATTATGTTCAACAAATTATTAGACTTTATGTAAATCTCTACATAATAAAACTATTGAAATCTACTTAAATATTTATCTTGTCAAAATAATATCCATTTATTTCATTCCATACTTGTAAAGTACAAATAATTTTCTAACACATAAGATACGTAAAAAAAAAATTTTTACAGTAGAAAATTTAACCGAAAATGTCATTAGAAAATACTCCAAAAATCTGTTAAAATTTAAACAGGAATATTGAGGTAAAATTTACCATGAATTGCTTCGTAAAATTTATTCGAAAACCGATAGTAAAGTATCTTTACCAAACTGCTTGGTGAATTTTACCCACACATTACAGTTAATTTTTCAAGAAAAATTTTCTCAGTCTCTTCATTTTCTCTTCTATTCCACAAATCCAACATCTAAATCCATAAAAAGAATTTTGATTATTAAAAGATATTAAATTTCCTTCAACAGAATCAGAATGATTATTATTATCATTATAAATTTTATCTTTTTTGAAATTATTGTTATAACTGTATTTATTCTGACCTCCGAAGGTCAAATCTTCAATCGATTCAAGCTCTAAAGCTCTCTGAGTTGCTAATTGAAGAGACTCAATTCTCTCTGAACGAAGAGAAAATTGTAACTTTAATTTTTTTAATCCAGAAATGAATTGCAAACCAGCAATTCTATCTCTCTCTTCGGAAGAGACCGAAGGATACGCAAATTTAACAAGCCTATCCAAATCATTTGAAAAATCAGTTAAATTTTCATCTTCTAGCCTGAAAACGACTAAAATAAGCTCGAGAAAATTGAGCTTCACCAAAACGATCTTCCAAAATTTTCTTCAATTTATCGAAATTCCCTAAATCTTCTAAACTCAAATTTTCTAAAATGACTTGAGCTTTGTCCTCCAAACAGGACACTAAAATCGATGCTTTAACTTCATTTGTCCACTTATGCAGACGAGCGATAGTCTCAAATTGACGGAAATAAGATTCCCACGTCTGAGAACCATCAAATTTTCCCGGTTTTGCAAAAGCTAAAGAACTATTATTAACCGAAGAAGTTGAGACCGATTCAACCAAATTATTAGAATTATTTTCTAAATTATGAATTTCCAAATTATTATTATTATTATTTTCATCTTGCGATTCGTCAGAGGTGTCTGGCCAGGGATCCCAGGGCTCCGACCCACCTGGGGCCTGACCAGACGGGATTATCCTGCAGGCACTCGACTCCCTCAGGTTTGAGGGTGAGCCGGGGCTGCAGCCGTTCAGTTATTTGTTACAGTCGTCTCAGGATTCGGAGAGAACCGAGGATGACCGCTTTCTGCATACGAGCCGCGAGAATCTCAGCCTGACTACGGCAGACTGGTATTGTTCGAAGCTCTGTCAGAAAGCGGTCCCTCATCCCTCCGAGGGCGCCAATCACCAGGACTATCACGTGCGCTGTGTATTCGTGATAGACATTTCTCATGACCTCCATGAGCTCTCTGTAGCGTTCCTGTTTACTCTCTTCTTTTGCACGTATATTTGTCTCAGCCGGGGCTGAGAACTCAATGTAATATACGTGATTGGTGGTATGGTCGAAAAGAGTAATATCCGGCTTATTGTGTTCAATACGTTGAGGCGTAGAGAGCAGGTAATTCCAAAGAATTTTTGCTCTCCCGTTCTCAACGACTGACTCAATTTCACCGGGCACATAGGGTAGCACTGGTGTCTCGTCTATTCCATAAGAGTGCCGAAAGTGGTAATACAGCACTCTTAGGGCGGCGTTATGCCGGTGAATGTAGGCTGAGCGCGCTAATATCGGACAAGCCGATAAAATATGAAATAGCGTCTCATCTACATCACCGTGGTAAACTCGGCATCTTGTGTCCTCGAGTTGCTCGTGCATAACATCACGCCGATAGGCGAGGGTGGGAAATACACCATCTTGGCAGGCCATAATGAATCCTTCGGTCTCAGAGAACAAGCCAGCTGACTTAAGGTATTGGAAAGTCAGCTGGTGTGACAAGTCCCGTGTTTCGAGATGACGATAAAACACACCATGTAAGGACTTTGCCACATGTTCGTCGAGCAGTTTTAACTGCTCGGTTGTTTTTATATCGACCTTTCGCTGCCCTCTGGTCAATTGCAAAAGCCTTAGACCGTCTGGACTGCTAGGGTCGAAAACTGAGCCGAGGTTCTGCGCTGCCTGATATGCTGCTCTATATAGGAACGCATCCCTTCCTAATAGTTCAAAGCTGTTCACGAACTTGAGAAGAAGATCAGAGCTCTCATAGATGTCATAAGCCAGGCCCATCACTAACCTGTCATGTAGACACTCCAAACTTAGTAGTCTACGCCCTCCCAGATCACGGGGAAAGTATAGGCGTTGGACAGAAGATCGCGGGTGATGACTTCGATATAATGTCATCACTTTCCTCGTGATAATGTCCAAATCTTTAAGCTCTTTCCGGAGCCATTTAAGAACTCCGAATGAGTATAGCAAGACTGGGACAGCGAGCATATTTGTGGCTTTGACTTTGTTAGGACCTGATAATTCCGAGCCCCATATTCTCTTAAGTCGCCACTTGTACTCACTGCGGAGAGTATCTTTGATGACAGACACGTCCTGCAAAGGAGATTGTGCCTGTCCAAGATATCGGTATGACTCTCCAGCATCCAGATGTTTTATGATGCTCCCGTCTATAAGCTCGACATTATCACTCCATTTCGGCGATCTTCCTTTTACTAAGTGGGCAACTGCGCACTTGTCCAACCCAAACTCCATGCCGATTGCACTGGTATACTCGGAAACAACCTTTAGGGCTGTTCGGAGTCTCTCAGGACTTGCCGCGTACACTTTCAAGTCATCCATATAAAATAAATGTGTGACTTTGTGTACGCGGTTGGAGACTCGTCCGGCTTCATATCCAGGCGTTCGGCGTAGAGTGACAGATAATGGCAGCAGTGAGATGCAAAATAGAAGAGGACTCAGGGTATCTCCCTGGTATACGCCTCTCCTAAATGGCACTGCTCTGGTAGACACTTTTGTTTCACCAGATGTTACGGTGAAACGTGTCCTCCAGAGCGGCATCAGATGTTCGATGCATCTCACTATTTGTGGGGGTACTGAAAGGCATTCGAGCAAGTAGAGAAGAAGCTCGTGCGATGTCGTATTAAATACCTTTCTGTAATCCACCCAGGCCATTGACAAGTTGCGCTTGTAGTAGTATGCGTCCATTGTGACGCATCGGTCTACTAGCAAGTTCTCCTTGCAACCTGTCAAGCCACGCTTGCTGCCACGTTGTTCGTTTATCTGTCTCCATACAGGTTCTATTGCAGTCAAAATCCTCTCGCTCAAAATCTTTGTAAACAATTTGTAGAGAGTATTTAGACATGCAATAGGCCTGTAGTTTTTGGGGTTGGACAGATCACCACTTTTGGGGATCAGCACAGTACGCCCTTCAACGAGCCATCCAGGAATGGGTGTATCTCCTCCAAGATATTCTGAGAAGATACGAGCCAGATGCTGGTGGGATGAGGTCAATTTTTTTCACTAGAAGGTGGGGATTGCATCTGGCCCAGGGGCAGCCCAGTTCTTTGTGCCCCTTAGAGCATTCCTGATTTCATCCATGCTGACTCGTTGGAACTCTTCAGGAATTCGTGATAGATGTTCGTCACAGAATTCTCTGAACAGTTGAAGGGCTTGAGTGTCTACATCTAGCGCACTAGCGTGACCATATATTTCGGTCCAGTAGGTTTCAACTCTTTCTGCACTCGGGGGCTCATAAGTGACAGGGGCTTGCGGCTTAAGAAAGCGCGAAGGGTCAGATTGGAACAATCTGTTGGCCCTTCGTCGCTTGTACCGCTTTGCTAATGACTTTTTAACGGCCATTAGCGATCTTATTTTGCCTGTGTACCTCTCCTTTAGGATCAGTAACACGGCCGTATTCAAAGTGTGATGTTCACGTCTGATACTCGCCACGATACGCCGAATTCTTGGCGTATAAGGCCTGTGAGTATTCAAGTGATCCATCACACTCTGAATGCGAGATGCACCCTGTCGAGCCTTCTTGATCTTAATTGCAATCTGTTCGATGCGTCTTTTCAGGCTTAACTCAGGATTGACAGGTGTTCGTCTGCCCTGAGTCAACCCTCGAGCCACATCATAGACTGCATTGTTGAGTGCAAAAAGATCTGCACTATCTGGTACCCGATGGTCGAGATCTTGGTTAGCGCTAGCTAGGTGTTCCGCAGAGAGCGTAATTTTCCGGAGAAAACTACCCTCTCTGCTGGTGAAGTCCTGTTGATTGGTGCCCTCAGGGGGAGGAGATGGGAGTTCTGCAGTGAGAGCAGGGTGGAATGGGAGTATGCTCCACCTCGGTGCGGCTGTCTCGGGTGTCAGTGAGACTTCGCCCTCAGTCTCTGAAGCGTTTGATATTGAAGAGTCAGAGTCTGACTCCTCTTCTATCCGCCGTCGAGACTGAGTATACCGCACCTGCGATGCGAGCGCCGCCTGCGTTAGATGTTGTAACTCTGGGTGCATTTCGCACCACAGAGTGTGCAGGCGCCTGGCATAGCCTAAGGTCTGTGGCTCGCATCTCTCCCAACACTGCATTAAATCCCGTCTCAGCTCCTCCGTCCACCTGAGATGCTGTAGGGGTGGTCCGTGGTCGATAGTCATGTTGGAACGTATCGTAAGGCCCCTCCCAACTGTTCCATGGCCCTCATCCGAAGAGGGCCGGTTGTGGGGGGCCGATGCAGGTCTATCGTTAGTAACCTGTTAAGATCCTTTGCAGGGGTGGTCAGCCCACTGCAAAGGTGGTGATGTTTAACGAAACCGAGATGGATAGTTTCGTTCCTCACGCCCAGAAGGCCATCACCAGTGAGGAGGGAAACACTGGCTGTACGGACTTATTCCATTACCGTAGCGAGAGGAGCACCCCTCGGCCAGACATTATTATTATTATTATTATTATTGTTATTATCATTATCATTATCATTATTATTATTATTATTATTATTGTTATTATAATTGTTATTATTATTATTAATTAAATTTCTTATCTCTTCAAATAAATTTTGAGTCTCTCTTCGACCTTCCTCAAAACGTTCCTCCAAACAAATCTGATCTTGATTTAGTCTTTCTTCCAAACGATTGAATCTCATCTCTAAAGCTAGAAGTCCTCCATTACTACCGTCTTTGACACAATCGGCATATTGAGTTCTCCTTCCAGCTCGATTTTGTCTCCGACTTGGACTCTTTGGCATGATTTTTAAAAATTCTTCTAAAAATCACCAACAAAAAAATATTCACGGCAGGCGAAACGAACCACTTTCTGACACCAATGTAAAATAAGACTCAAGAACAACTTCGGAAAATTAGTAAATTAATTAAAATGTTTATTAATGATCGACAGCAATTTATTAAAAGTAAGAATCCGTGCGGTCAACTCAAGTCACAGTCAAAAACTGGAGATAAACAAACTCTCCCCTCGTTGCTATAAACAATCTAATCGTCAAGCAATCGTTGTTAACTAACAAACTGTCGTTAGTCTAATAGTCATTAGATGGCGACATACAAATATTTTACAATATCATATAATACTGAGGAAAGAAAATTGATCACATATTTCTTTATAACTTTAAATGTACTCAGATATAATTGAATCTAAAAATATGTAAACAGATCAAATCATGTCTAAAAAGATCTTAGGAAATGTAATAATATCTATTAGAGTACGATAAGATCAAAATAAATCCATACAGATAATACACTATATCACCTTAACATTTCTGTAGGCAAGTAATATATATATGAAAATATATTTTTATATATTTGATAACTATGATAATGCTCAAATTGCAGACATATTTAATTTAATGAATATTTGCAAATTGCTTGATATAATATGTCAAATATTAACAGGTTTTAATATATAGCTACAGACATATTTTCGACCCCAATATAGATCATTGAATAGTTGAGTGAGTAAGGTGTCAACTTTCGAGTGCAGCAGTCGCAGTTTCGAATCTCCGTGAAGACAAGTCTCAATAAATGCATTGTATTTTTAATAATTCTTTAATTAAATATACTATAATGTTTTTCAACATACCAACTATAAGTTTTGAGTATAATTCGTAGAAAAACAATATTCATTCTTGGTGTGAATTCGGTGCTTACAATGAGACACGTACACTATGTATTCCTCCAGAAATAATGGTGAATTTTCAGTGTAACCTCTGGAATACACTGAGTGTACGCATGAATTACACGACGTTGTTGTTAATCTGTAACATTTCCCACTAGAAAGATTTTAATTCATTGCATAGATTTCGTGTTCAATGCCTCATGACAAATTTTATTGTTATAAACAAATGGTGTTGTTCATGACCCATGTTACATCTTCCTTTATGCAGGGTGTGCAGAAAATTGTGTATTGCATACTCATTTATTCTTCCATCTATGTCTCATACTTTCCCTAATTTTTTCTCAGGTAGTCGCTCTCATGCACTTTCTCTCATTTGTTCTATCGTCTATTTTCTCATATTCGTTTTCATACATTTTCTTATGTATCCTACCATTTATTCTTTTATGTCTACTCTTATTCTCTCTCTTATGCAAAAATATGTAAGAGAGTGTGAGATATAGATAAGAGAATGTATGAAAGAGTGAATGACTTAGGTTTACTAGACCAATCATGGCCTTGGACAAGCCAACAAAATCACAATTTCTGAAATATCTGGACACAGTAGTTTTTACAAGAGTAATATGCCTTTTCAAAACATATTCACAACAAAGATATTCATGGCCATCTATGAATGCCACATTAGATTTACAGTAGTTGCCCAATTTAGTACGCCTGTCAAGTAGCGTAACATCAAGCCACAAACTATCATCTGGGACACGAAAGAAGGTACCAAATGGAACACAATTCAATGAAGATTCGTCGATAAGTGATTCAAGGTGCTTGAAGGAACAATTATCTTCTAGTAAATTACCATCGAGGTCCCCAGCAATCATCATTTTTTTGAAATTTGGCATGAACTTGTGAAAAACTTTAAAAAAGTAATGCAACTGGAAGCCCAAAAGCCTACGATAAACACGTTAAAGCAGCAGATAATCTCCAGAGGACAGGATAACATCAAAAATCGGAAATTCAGGATCATTTAAATAGTCAGATGAGGAGATTAATAGAACTTCAGCTTTTAGGGATTCAGAATGCATCAGGTCTCTGTCTCTAAAAATGATAGTATAATCATCATGACTACTTAAATCAACATTATTTGCAGACTTTAGCTACGTATCCATCATATTAGGCCTTATTATTTATAAGAGGCCTGATTTCAGCAACCTGTTTCCATAATTTTTTAGCATGGCCTAGATAACTATTAATGTTTAGACTCAGGACCAAAATAGAGTTTTCAGAGATCTTAGAGTCAGCAGCAGCTTAATGTTTCTTAGACGGATTGATACCAAGTCATTCTAAGTTATCTAAATCTAAATGTGAGTTTATACAAATTTTTTGACTATTTTTATACTTTTTGATAATGATATGACCTCCTCTTACCTAAGCATACCTGAATTTCGAATCTTTAGCTCTAGCTTTTGATAAAAGGACAATTAATGCGATTCATGGTCTGTGATTAACCATCAACGACGCCAGCGAAAACTCCTTTGACTAATAGCCTCGGAGCCTTACGCTTTATTTCAACTTCATGATCTCTAATGATGGCAGATCTGAACCGTAGTATAAAAGAGTGAGACAAGTATTTATTATCACACTCACCGGAAGGCTTAACAGACTACGCAACTGAAGGACGCCCAAGGATATCCAGAGCGACGAGAGAGTTTTCTGAGACATATCCAGCATTCTCCATCGAAGTATCTTCAGGGTGAGCTCGACAACATAATACTATACCTCGAAAGGGCATAGGGCGAGTCCCCGTTAATTAATAATTGTAATAATTAATTAATTAAGATACTTATTGGCCCTTCAGACAATTGCTTTGTTTGCTATTGTAGCCTCGTACCCAGCTAGTGTTCTAGTAATTATTAAAGATTATTGTAAATAATTACAATTGGATTAGTACGATCAATTATCTGTAACTCGTGTAAAAGCAGGTCCGCTTCAGGTCGCGGATTGGTGAATCCTGCGAAATTGTACAATTGATATCTTTGAATAAAGTTTCAGTATTGTAATTTCGTGGACGACAATTCCCTAGGGTTAAGTTCCTCCTGCCTTTTGCATGCTAATTTGCAGAGATTGACCTCAGAACCTCGGAGGAATACTGGAAACCTCCTACGAGTGTCATCATCGTGCCGACAGGTATTTCTCATCCCCGAAGCCTGCGTGCAATCTAATTTGCCATCGCTAGTCTAATATTCGCATCTTTCTCTTGCTATTTGATTCTCTCGTCACACTCATACGTTCATTCGCAACATATTTCCTCTCGTACAACTTTCTCTACCATCACCGGACGAGAAATAAGGTAAGTGGGAAATTACATACATATGTATTAAGCAGAACAATCATAAAAATTCATAGCCCAACTTTAATTAACTGATCACGGATCCGAGACCCTGGAATACCCGGCTATTCCGTTTTTCAACATACAAGTCTTCTGTCACGGCAGAAACTTCTTAGAAGTGGTATAAGATATTACTAAAGTGAAAGAGAGAGAAACATCATATACATTTTCCCGCGCTTTTCCTTCAACATACATCCTGTACCTATCTACTCCACCTGATCCATAGGGACTTCATATAGTACCCAAAAATATCATAGGAATCTCCTTTTTCCCTTATTTTCTCATCCATTTATCTCCATCTTCTTCTCTCACACGCTACCCATCTTTCTCTCCTGGCGCGGTAATCACTCTCTTCGCCAGGAGCCATTTCAATAGATAATACTTATTGTCGTCATCTTAAATATTAGAGTATTTATTAAATTATTCTGCAGCCCTACGTAGACTCATACCATCGTTAATACTTTCCATTGTTTTTTTTGCACATTTTTATTCTAGTAATTATGCAATTTATAAATTCTTTTTGGATCCGACATCTAAAAGGAGTATTATTACGATACAAAAAAAATTTTACTACGTTTTGATATACAAATGTAATTCATGCAATAAAATGTTCCAATAAATTTTCAGTAAAATAAACATCGTCCATTCATTGGACATAGATTAGAAAAATGTCACCAATAAATAAACAAACATTTCTTTAAAAAATTTTGATTATTTGGAATAGTAGAAACACATATTTAATAATTTAATATATATCCAAATATATTTTCACTCTATTTACCTGCGAAAAATATTGATAATATGATTTTTGGCTAGCAAAAAAGATTAAGGACGTCACTTTCCCGTTATTCAAAACAAAGTTTACCGCATGCTATAACCAGTACTTTAACTAAAACAATATTCTGAAACGTTCATGCATTAAGTATTCCAAAAACATACTTGTTTCGGCAACTTAATAAGTAAAGGATGATTTGTTAATTAATAGTTAAAGAATGGTCTTCAAAATATTTAATAATCAAGTAAAGGTTAATATTTCCAACATTATCGACTTTCTTAATTTTTCACTACAGGTTTTGTAGAGTGTGAATGTCATAAAGTACAGAACTTTTTCGCCGTGGGACGTTACCGAGGATGGACGCATAAACAGAGAGCCCTGCCAATTTCTTCTCTTCCAATATCATAACTGGCCAGTTCTGAATACAATTATTGACTTCGGAAGATCAATTTGGGACGAAACAAGTCTACGAAGAATTTTCGAATGTCAGTCTACCACAGAATCATCATAGAAATCTATCTAAATACGGGTAAGACGCATAATTCATATCATTACCACCCCGGAGAGCCTACAAACGCTGCTAAGCGTCCTTCTCAAATCTCCGTACTTCTACATGAAAAAACGAAAAGATTCATTATTAACTTAATTTTGCCGCCGGACTATTATTTTATGTACAATTGACATTTATTTCATTACATATTTTATTTCAATCTGTAATACTTCAAAAATCTTAAAAGTAATTTTCCGTTAGTTATTGAGTACTCAAATCTAAAGCCATTGACCTTGAACGCTTTTCACTCAGATCGTATATTCTTATATACATATATACAGATCGTTTCAAAATATCTTCAATAAACATATTTATTCAGGCGTTGTCCTGTCATAACAGATTTTGTTTATAGTAAATAATTAATTCTTTTTATGTTGTATGCAGTGTGCCAGAAACCAATTCACTTTATATTTTTTGTATCTTGCGAAAAGACCATCACTTGATTTTGATATAAATTATCATTTTCTTTTTATTATCGTATTTTATTCAATTTTTCGATTGTTAATAATAAATGGTCTAAATTTAATAATAATTTTACAAATTTATCCCTTCAAAATCTTGCGAACTACACAGTGAGTGAAGTTAAAATTGAGTAAAGAAATTACTTTATACTGATAATAATGAAGTTGAGACATTCAGCTTAAGTGAATTAAATCTAAATAGTGTTGTACTATGGTCTTCCGTATCAGGTACACTCAGCTTCATTATTGCTTTCCCTATACCATAAAAGCAATTACCAACTGAAATAGATTTTTTTCAAGTAAGGAAGTCAGGTGTCTGCCAAATAAACCCGTCTGGTCAAGTTCCGAGTGGATCAGAGGCCTTAATCTATAGCCAGACATATTCGACAAACTGTAAGACGCAAAATAATGATAACAACAAAAAGTGCTGATCGTCTCTCCGTCGAAATAAAAAAGACAATTTTCTGACAAAATTAAATTTTGTCGCCATGGAAGAGTCATATTTTTGATAGACATTCGACACGTCACAGTCAAAAGAATAACAAAAAACAATTGGTAGTTGTCTTGAAGGAACGGAAACGAAGTCTATCGGGAATAAATATAGACCACTTTTCACGGCCGTACCGACATTCTTACAACGTAGCATTACAAAACGACAATTACTTACCAGAATAAAATAAAAATCCATTATGCTGACGAGATTTGAAGTAGAAACTTATTAATTCATCATGGCTTAAAATTGGTTGAGCTTTGTCTATGATGAACTTTAAATATTCTGTCCCCTTAAAGGCAGCCTCAGCAGGCAATTTATCTGAAAAATTAAGTGGAATTAAATAAAAAGTTAATATCAAAAAGACTAAAGATAAAAAATAAACTTAAATCCACAGAGACAGTTAGATTTTAGTTTAATCTCTTCAACATGTAGAAAGAAATAAAACACTATTACAAAATTGAATTTTTTGCAATTGTTTCAGAAGACGAGATTTGGATATTTAAGTATTTCTTTAATTCGTGTTTTAATCAAAAATTCGAATTTTTCAGAATTTGAAATTGTTTATCGCAATCGAGCTTACAGCAATAAAAACTTGTTGACTGTAATGAATTATTAAAGTATTTTTGAAATTCATTCATAAAAGAATTATGCGATAGTTCTATGATCTTTTATTAAAATCAATAGATGATGCAGAGCAGCTTACGATGAATTAAAATTTTTTAGTAGTAATAGGATTCAATAAAAACTTGAAAAATACAATTTATTAGTATAACAATGGAACCGTCTTAGATAAATCGCATAAAAATATTTTGACGCAAATTTTTACTACACACACTTATATTACCTCAAGAATGTATAACAGTGTAAACAACCTGAGTCGAAATAATGGGCCATCTCCAAAGTCTACTTTTACACTTAGAAGACTTAAATCAGTACTTTAGATATTTTGGAATACTGGTTAAGGTCTCTAAGTTCTATATTTTCTCATCTAAAAATAAAAATATCAATTCAATCGTGCAAAATCGAATAGATGTTTCAATTATAATCATAATGTTGAGAATTAATTAATTCTCAAATTTGAATTTGCCAGCTGACAGGAACTTCGGCGGCCATATTGGGACTGGGTCGATAACCAATCGACCCAATAATCAATAATTCTTTATCTAGTCACTCATTTGACTACTTTTGAGTGTCCCTTTTGACTAATGAAGTTCCTGTCGCCATTCTTTCACTGTTCTCGTTCACGTGTACACGCCATTCTCATTCATTCTTAACGAATCTTATAATTGTGAGTCAATCATCAGTACTAGTGCTATTGTAAATCATCAAAAAATTCAGGCTTTACGCTAAATCTATAATCAAGTAATATTTCACGATAATTCATTGTAAATTCAAGACATTTCATAAAATTCATTTTGCATTGCATTGATAGGCTAACGCCACGTGCACAATCATATTCTTGCTCAACTTGAGAAGCGTGCTGAGCTCGTGTGGGAGGTCAATAATACTGAACACACCAAGTTGAGTATTTTTTAGACATTCAATTCACATTCAGTAATTAAAACTAGACATTCAGTGATTTTGAGCGACATTCAGTCTTCCTAGTGAACAACTCAAGTTTGTCAGTGTATTTAGTGTACCTGTTAGTGCTGAAAATAAAGATATTTTATTTTTGTTATAAAACCTGACTTCCGTTTGCTCTGTTCCGGCACAATCATCCCTATCCTTAAACGGTTAGGTTAATTCACAAGTTGAGATTTTCTCATCACATAAAATGGTGGAATTCTTATGAAACATATGTTTTGCCAAGTTTAATTATTCAATAATTTATTTTTACTTCATGTTATTTAGTTGCCTGAAAAATTTCCTATTGCAAATTTGCGAACTCATACAAGAATTAGTGCCAACCACGAAATATATCTATCATCTAATACAGTAGCGTACATAATAAAGATAAGTAAGACTCAGTCATCACTAGATTTAAAAAATGCAGTCAAACTTACTCTAATGGAAATATATGGTAAAAAACTTAAAAATTATTGTGCACTCGGAAAAGTTGGTGATCGACCCAGAATTGACCCTGAATTGTTCGAAGCTTTCTATGGTGAGTAACGTTTTCAATATAATATTGGTCGTAAATTTCTCCTTAGCATTAATAATATTCTGAATTATAATTTGTTTACAGAATGGTTAAATGCGTATTTTTCTGAAGATGATCGAATCAAAAAATCTCATTATATAAAATATATAAATAAATTATTCAGGGAATTTGAGGAAAAAGGAGAAAGATAATGATAAAAAAGTAAAGAGTACTACAAATAAAGAATAAAATAATTCATTTTCAACGTAATTAACAATTGTCTTCACATCAAAATTTATTAAAAAATAAATCGAAAAAACCATTATAAAAGGTATTTTTTAATGTTTTCAAATAAAATGACTATTATAGCAGTTGTTGATCAATATTTATAAATTATATTTAAGTTTTCATAGCTAACGTTGTGATGTTACAACTTTGTGTACGAAAATTTTTAAATAATTTTTAGATATTAATTAATAACTATAATAATCGTCAATTTGTGAATTTCAAATTTTTTTAAACATCAGACCTATCAGGCTTGAATCAGAATTTCAGTTTCCTATGCACTGTACTTGTAGATGTTTAACAGTGTTTCAAAAACCTAGTTTAAATTTTTGCAAGCAAAAAAGAGACATCCGTGACGAATTGAAGATTAAAGCAGGCTTTTAATTCTATATAAATAAATGACCCTAAGTACTGATTTTATTCTTCTGAGTCTACCGGCAGAATTAGTAGATGTATAAGTTTTATAGATTTGAACCAGGCTGTCATTTTTGACTCGGGAAACAAGAGTTTTAATTCAAGTGCACAAACGTGCGTTTGACTACCTCTAACATCCACCCCTAGCGAATCGATTGACACGGTACAATTAAGTATAAAATAGTATATTTATGTTGTGTTTAAATTACACCTTTTTGTATTAAAATTATACCTAAATATACTGTGTAATTGTGCAAATTTTCACCTCAAAAATACTCATAAATTTACTCTTTTATTCGTTAAATTTCATGTTTTGGAATTGAGGGAATAGATAGCCAGCAAATGGTGTTCCAGAGTGTTGTATGAGTAACTTCTTAGGACTTCTCTTAAGTGCTCAAACACGTTGCGTTGACAGTAATCATTATTTTGTCGATGTAATAATACATGTATATTGTAAAATAAGAACAAGTAACAACTTTGGAAAATTAATAAATAAAGAAAAAAGTTTATTAAAGATTGACAGCAATTAATAAGAAAGAAAAAATCCGTGCGGTCAACTCAAGTCTCAGTCAAAAACTGGAGATAAACAAACTCTCCCCTCGTTGCTATAAACAATTTAATCGGCAAGCAATCGTCGTTAACTAACAAACTGTCGTTAGTCTAATAGTCATTAGATGGCGACATACAAATATTTTACAATATATTTATTCGTGAATTAGTGGAGTCAAGTGATCACCAGTGGTGACACACCCAAGAGACTCAAGCTCTCAATTACTCATTTATTAAATTAATATTGTAATTTTAACCTAGCCAGTTTAATTCAATAAATTGTTCAAGGTCATTTCTAAAATTAATTTCTTATTCTTTTAATAGGTAGAACTTGATTTTCTCCTACCTGGCGCCCGAATTTATTATGAATTGTATTATTATCAATCGAAATTTCATTAATAATTTATGAGTTATATTAAATTTGAATTTCATTGCCTCAAATTTAATTAATCTCTGAAATTAGATAATTAATCAATTTTTAATTTCTTTCTAACAGTAGACACTGCGTCGAGGCACAATAGTCGACGCAGATTGAGAAGTATCCTCTGACTATCGTTACAACGTGAATATGTTTGTTTACAAATAACAATAAATAAAAATGGTTAGAGAATTATGTCAAAGAAGGCTAGATTTGAATAGTACTTATACTTCAAGTTTACTGTATTGATAATTAAAGTACTTTATCATCATAATTTCCAATAAATTTGGTTCAATTTTTTGTTCAATTCTTATTTAAGAAAACTATTACAATGCGATAGAATTACTAAAAAAATAATATTGTAAAATATAGTGAAATAATAACTTCAAAATTTAAGAAGTAAATCATTTATTAACTGCTTTAAATCAACAAAGCAAGGCGTCCTGTCAATTCAAATCTCAGTCATAATCTAGAGATAAACAAACTCTCCCCTCGTTGCTATAAACATTCTAATCGTCAAGCAACGTCAACAACTTACAAAACTGTCATTAGTCTGAAAATCATTAGATGGCGACATACCCATATTCCACAATTTACACACGCAGAGAAATGTATAGTAAAAATTACCCTCAAAATTACTATGCAGTTTGGTAATTTTTTCAAACTTCACAGTAATCATCCAGTAAACACTGTAACATTGTCATTGTATATATTACATTACCAGTGTTACATAATTATACTGCAGTAATGTAACATGGAAGTAACATAGATGTTGCTATTTCTTACTTAGCAACATAACATTGTTACATCACATGTGTAACATTTTAGTGGCCTATTTGTTATATCACAGTTCTGTATTTGCAATATTTTTGCATCGTAATAAGTTTAAAAAGTACACAGAATACAATATTGTGACATTGCAGCAATATCCTCTCCACGTTAGTAATATATAAGCAACATTAATGCAATGTAATGTCTAAATGTATTTTTAATTATTTCATATAATTATTTAAAATATATTTTAAGAAAAGCTAAAAATGAATAGCGATAAACTTAAGGATTGAGGTTAACGATTATTACTCAAGTTATTTTTTTGAGTTTTCCTAAGATTTCGTTAAAATAGAAAGGATTTCGAAGAATAGTGGAGGAAGTCATTTTTTAGATATTTTATTGCTTTTGGAAAACCCACGTGGCGAAAAGCAATAAAACTCTAAAAAAAGAGTACGTGACATAAGAAGAGCGTTAAGCTTTTCCAAAAAGGGAAAAGACCATGCGAAGGGACTTGTGCGCGCCTGAAGCAAGGGACTTCTAATTATGTCACATTCGACTAAATAAATACGTAAGGTTTGATGCATCAGTCAGTTGTCGAAAAAGTAAGATCGAGATCAGATCGTCGTGGAACATCTCTTGAAATCGTAAGTCTTGAGTATTGTATTGATAATACTTCAAAGTTTGTAAATTTTTGTATGAAGTTTATTTGATCGTCAAATTATTTTTAAATTGATATTTAAATTAATTCGCGAGAAAAAGTGAATAATTGCGCTGACTGAAACATCGAATAAGGACCAATTAAATGTAATTCATCTCGACCAGAGTAATAGGAATCATCTGTTGATAACGTTTAAATTGTTGTTATAATTTTTCAATAATTCTCATTCAATAAAATTTTGTTATTGTTTTTTATATAAATCACACATTTTTACTTTCTCTATCGAAGATCCCCTCATCCCTGTCTATTGGTCGAAAGGCTAGGACTAAAAAGAGGAACTTAAAGTCTCTAAGGTTAAGCATATGGTTTACATATTGACACCTTTAAAGAGCAAAATTACATAACAGCAACATTACTGTTACATAAAAAATTTCATAGAATGCTACATAACACTGTTACATTTCTAGGCCATTTTTTTACGGTACAGTGATGTGTCAATAATGTAATTGTAATATTTCCAAAAAAATGTTCAGTAGATAACAGTAAATTTAACACATAGTATAATGGCAATATATTACTTTTTTTCTTGTATTCTAAGTTTGTTATTTTTTTCTACAGAATCTAAATAACAATAATAATAATTGAGATCAAAGTATTTTTACACGTAGTTATGATTAGTCATTCACCATTATTATTGCTATTGTTTTGTTTATCTTCATCGTCGATGGCACCATTAGGTTCCTGAAGAGTTTGATCCTTTTTAATTTTTCAAAGTTCTCTTTTATATCTTTAGGTTCCAAACCGAAACTAATCTGATACAAGTGATTTAAATTTATTCTCTGTTAATCTTTTGTGCTAAACGATGGTGTCTATAATCATATTGTAAAATTTTTCAATGATTTCTTGCACAGATGCAAAACAGCTTACCTTGTACTATTATCAAACAAAAGCCATTACCTCTAAATGTAGTCATGAACTCCATTTCTTCGAGCTTATAGTTTCCTTTGCGTCCTAACCATGAATATTTCTTAGCTACTTGATTTGAAAATGTTCTCTGACACACATTTGTAACGTGATTTTCATCAGTTTTTCCTCCTACTTTTAAAATAAATTTTTTCTGAAAATAATGAAATATATACGTTTATTAACAATTACTTCTCAGAGGAATAGTGATAATTAAATAAAATATTTATTTAAAAGGACATAAATATGAGTATATAAAGTTCGTGGACAGATTGGTATGAGAAGGACGTCTATTGGTAAAATGAAATTCCAAATTTTTTTTTCTATAATTTACAAAACAAGCATAAGTTCGTATTATAAAATTGTAATTCATTATAATGCAATTTTATACAATTGACAGATGGAATTATATAGATAGGTAGACTGTAGTCAATATGCATATTAAACTCTATAATTACATTGAACAGTAAATCATTATTTGGCACGTTATAGTCTAAAATAAACTTTCAAAAATGTAAGATCGTAAAAATTTTTTAAGTGATTATTTAAAACAAATCGTGATGAAAAAAAGGCTACAAATTCATGACTGTATGGTGCGTGTAGGTTAGAAAATCATTTTTACGCTAATAATTAAATAATTTATTACAATTTAAGGTACTTACATTTTTTCTGACATCTTCGATGAACGTATACATTAAAATCGATGAATTCACTTTGGAAACTTTTTATTTTTTCTGGAAATCTTAGTTGTTTTATTCATTAATACAATGCGACATACGCGAAAAAGTTAACCCGCCAATTTGTTTTCGTTTCCTCTAGACGCACGCGTGTTAATAATACCTAACAGTACAGCGTTACTATCAAAACGCCGATAGCAAAGCAAGTTTCATGGTGTAGTCACAATAATAAAGTTTTTACCAGAATTTTATTTTAAAATTAAAATGATATATTATTCACTTTTGTTCATTATTGTAATATTATCTAAAAAAAAACTATTTCTAGAGCATTAATTATTGAAATTATAGAGTAATTACTGAAAATGCCTTTATAGGTTATATATGCCACTGTCAACACAATCATTGCGGTAAGTAAAAAAAAAATTTATCATAAATAATGAACAATTAGAGACTATTAGCCGTTTTTGGTACCGTTCACACAATCTCTTCTGTTTTTAAAAATATTTTTTTTTTGTTTGAAAGAAAATGTCTATTAATATTTAAATATATCATAATTTATGATGAAGTTACTGAAGTAACAAAAAGACAATCTTTACACACAGAGAATATGAATCAAACAACATTTATAATTGAAATCTATTATTCTTTTATTTCCAGATTATCACATGACTCCTGATGCTTGTGAAGAATGGATTTATAGAAGAACTAATGAAAGATTTTCAAAATTATAAAAACTTTTGGATCAGGATCTTAAATGTTTAGTTGTTAATAATATCAAAGATGGCACTTTCTCAATGTGTTTTGAGAATGCGCAAACCAATTCGGCATCTATCTAAGCGTCGCTTAAATCAAATTATAGCTAATAATAAGCAAGAGTTTAAATATTTTATTGGTCAATATGTTCATAGAAATACTTCAGAATACGACATGCATGTTGACACATCTGATGAACAGTTACATATTGATTTCCTAGAACAACATATATATAATAATATTGGTGTACCTCTAGATAACGATTATTTATCTCAACAAATTTCTCCACGTATAATACAAGAAGTTAATGATACCCATACCGATGAAGAATCTTATAGAAATTTCGAAGAACAATATGTAAATCACAATATTGCTAGAGCTTTCGATAATTTTTTGGAGAGAAAAACCATTGATGGATTAAATACGCAAGATAACATGCAGTCAAGTCTGAAAGAAAAACTTTATTCCTAGGTAAAAAGTGAAAATATATCTTTGAAAGCCACAAATTTATTATTAAAAATACTTCGCAATCATGGACATGAATCTGAATTACCTAGTGATGCACGAACTTTATTAAGAACTCCAAGAAATGCAGCAAAAGCGATCGAAAAAATAAATGGTGGTTTATATATGCATTTTGGAATCGAAAATTGACTTATACGATCAATGACGAAATATTTTAAACAGTGTCCAGAAACTATTTATTTACAATTAAATTGTGATGGCATGTCTTTAACTAAAAGTTCAGGGAGTCAACTTTGGCCAATTTTTTTATTAATTGATATGAACATAAGTACCGAACCTTTTATTGTAGGCGTACATCACGGAGATTCTAAACCAAATGACCCAAATGTCTATTTACAAAGATTTGTAACCGAAATGAAAGAAATTATGAGTCATGGTATCACTTTTCTTAACAAAAAATGTAAAGTGAGTATTTCTAAGGTTATTTGTGATACGCCGGCGAGGACTTTCATTACTTGTGTAAAAGGTCATTCGGGAAATTTTAGTTGTGCCAAATGTATTCAAGAAGGTGAATATGAAAACCATGTCATTTTACCAGAAATACATTCTAGGCTCAGCACTGACAAATCATTCAGTGACAGACAACATCCAGAGCATCATACAGGGGATTCTATTTTAGAAGAACTAAAGATTGGAATGGTTTCGCAAGTAGATTTAGATTACATGCATCTGATTTGTTTGGGTGTAACAAAATGGTTTATCAATATATGGCTTAAAGGTCCTAAAAATCTTCGGTTGAAAAATGATCAACAAGCTTGTCTGGACGAAATTATAAAAAACGTTAAAAATTCTATTCCAACCGAAATCTCAAGATTGCCACGAAATTTATCAGAATATTCAAGATGGAAAGCAATGGAATTCCGTCAATTTTTATTGTATGTCGGACCTGTAGTTTAACAACCATTTCTTGATCATAATTATTATGTAAATTTTCTAAACCTTAGTTTAGGAATCAGAATAATTTGTGATTCCGAATTGTGTTTAGAGATGTACAATGATGCAAAAACTCTGTTATTAAATTGCGTAAAAGATTTTACCGATTTATATGGTATTGATCAGCTCACTTATAATATTCATAACTTAATACACTTAATACACAGATTTTTTCTTATAGCAGCGTTTTTCTAACAGAAAACATAATTACTAATTGTAAAAAAAATTCATTGATATATTATTTAAAATGAATAACTTTCACGATTATTGTTTTCGCTCTCTCGTCAAGTAATTTTTCTTCTTTTTGTTAAAGTTTAGCTTCAGGTTCAACTAAACTGAATGTTCATTGCTTTTTTACTCTTACTCTCTTCTCAGTACTTATTATTTGTTGAAGCAACTAGTGATTCTATTGGTGATATACTTATAATGCAATTAAAGTAGAACTGTCAATTTTAGAAAAATACAATAAATTACTACTAATACACATTATTGTCACTAGCAACGGTTCACAATTTTCAATAAAATTGAAGAAGTCATTAGTTGGTATTTTTCCCACTCGTATAGACTTATTCCTTATCCCATCCTTATTGAAGTTAACACATTGCACTTGGTAATTTACAATGCTTACTAAAACAAGCAATAAGACTTGATATTCTTTATTGAAAATATATGAATTTTTGGATCTATATCTATGTTAAACAACGAATGTATGAACTTAACACTAAGATGGTACTAGTTAATAGTTGTTTTGAATTCAATATAACCTAAAGTGAGGGTAAGATTGTTTTATTTATAACCATTTAACTGATAATAACTATAAAGATGACTTCAATTCATCTATTACAATAAATAAAATTATTATAATATTCATAACAAATTATTTTCTTGTTTGCATCATTTTTTTTTAGTCCATGCTTCAATGATGGTTTACTCAGAAGTATTTTAGAAAATATTTCCTTCTTTATCTTATATATCATTTATGTTACAAATCGAATGTATTTTTTTCTTGCATACCACAAAACTTTTTGGAACAGGAAAATTAAAAAAATTAATTTTCTATTTTATATTTATAAATTATATTCTGATATATTTTGGTATAGTTTGACATTATAGATGAGTAAATATTTCAAATATTATGTTTATACATCGAAAGCAAATAAAAGTACTCGTTATATATGGGTAGTTTACTTCTTTCGTGTCTATAATTACCTTTAATTGCATTTTGTATCTTAAATTCCATTCATTTCCATTTATAAATAATAAATGAAATATATATATATCTGAATATTAGCTTAGACTTGATGAAAATTGAAAGAATCGTCTAAATAGTGCATTGAAAAACATCCGAACAAGACATGTATCCATTTTCTAGAAATAATATCTTAATTTTGAAAAATTGATAAGTGATAATTTGTAAAATACCTGTACTACTATATGAATTTTTGATTTCTGCCTGTCTGTCTGTCCACGCTGATCTCCGAAATGGCTTATCCGACTGCGACCGAATTTTTCCCACAAGTAGAAAGCGTTGTCAGAAAGGTTATAGGTTACTTTTTGTTCATATTAATCGTTTACAACAATTGAATTTGTCATAAAAAATAAGAGAACGGGATCTAATCAACATATTTACGCTGTAATGGCGCGGAATTGAAGTGTTTGAGTTTTCAACACTATGATTTCATCTTTAACTCGCAGTATTAAATTAATTGAAAAAATTATGTACAAAATTTGATTGAATTTTCATGTTGATAGTTAATTTGTCATGAATCGAAACAATACTTTCAGAATTTCATCATTGTTAGTTAATATACATTGTTATGTACAATACAAAAATACTTAAAAGGCAGAAAATAGAAAATGTAATAAGTAGAGTGATAAAATAAACCGTTAGATTAAAAATCAGTTAAGTTCAGTCAGTTTCTTTTCGGGAATGTTCAAAACATTCATTTTTAACAAGCAGATTTCCACGATTTTGTCAGCGTAATGCGTGTGATTACGTTGGAAGAACTGAAATTTATCAGTGAGCTTCCGTTTTCTATCGTATACAACGAATTTATGAACATAAAGAGTATGTTTCCATACTATTTACGTACTTTGTAACACAATTTCAACAAAATGGCAAATTACCCGTTAATCGAGCTCTGACACATTGAAGATATGTCTTCTTCCATTGTTTATAACAAATTTAATTGTTTTCAATGAAAGAAGTAGGTTTTTATTTATATTAGATAGTTTGTAACTTAAAAACTAAACCTTGAAAAACTTAAATATGTTGCATAGAATCAGTTTTCAATTGTTTATAACAATTTCATTTGTTATTAACAAAAGGAGAACGTTTTTATTTAGAGTAGCAATAGATACTCGGCTCTAAGTCACCGACATATTTTGCCTCCAACCCAACTGTTGCCCCACGTTCAACTAGCGCGCTCTTGCGGCTTGCATTTACAGTGCACAGCAGCCCACTTAGTAAAAGGAAGATCGCCGAACTGGAGTGATAATGTCGAGCTTACAGACGGGAGCATCATAAAACATCTGGATGCTGGAGAGTCATACCGATATCTAGGACAGGCACAAACTCTTCTACAGGACGTGTCTGTCATCAAAGATACTTTCCGCAGTGAGTACAAGTGGCGACTTAAGAGAATATGGGACTCTGAATTATCAGGCCCTAATAAAGTCGCAGCCACAAATATGCCTGTTGTCTTAGTCTTGCTATACCCATTTGGAGTTCTTGAATAGCTCCGAAAAGAGTTTGAAGACCTGGACATTATCACAAGGAAAGTGATGACATTACCCTGTAGTTATCGCCCGCGGTCTTCTGTCCAATGCCTATGCTCCCTATGTGATCTGGGAGGGCGTAGACTACTAAGTTTAGAGTATCCATATGACAGGTTAGTGATAGGCCTGGCTTATGACATCTATAAGAGCTCTGATCCTCTTCTCAAGTTCGTGAACAGCTTTGAACTATTGGGAAGGGATGCGTTCCTATATAGAGCAGCATATCAGGCAGCGCAGAACCTTGGCTCAGTTTTCGACCCTAGCAGCCCAGACGGTCTAAGGCTTTTGCCATTGACTGGAGGGCAGCGAAAGGTCAATATAAAAACAACCGATCAGTACATTCACCTGTTGACGTTGGTGGTATTCACATCATTTTCTGAAAAAGTGAGCATTCATCCTCTTGGAGAACATTGGAAATCTATTCCTAGTCTAGTGGGGGAACCCCCCAGAATTGGTTTTTAATTAACTAGTGACGATCAGTTTAAATCATTGAAAAGTGTTAATAATACTGTGCATCAAGAATTTAAAAAATTACATGGAATAGTGTTAGGAGTTTTAAATAATGTAATAGATTTATCACATGACAAAACATCATTATTGAAAGAAACTTTATCTACTTTGAGAAAACAGATACACGATGTAGGAGATCCAGTATCTGGTGAAATATCATCATCATCATCATTGAAGGAAACTATATTTACTTTAGGAAAGAAGTTGAATAATTTTGAATAAAAATTAATCGCAGAAAGAATTTTTACTGATTCTAAATTTTCAAAATTTGATGCCATTACTGATTTAATGAAATCACAATTGAATGTATGTCGACAATAATAGACCTTCCGAAAAATCAAGGGAACAAAAAGCACTCTTGAAATCATCACAATCATTGATTTCTTGCCTAGTGGTCTGATCTCAAATAATGAATCAAATAAAAAAAATTAAGAAAGTACTTCCCGATGAGCTGCATAGACCTGCAAGAAAAAATTTCAATTATCGAAAATTTCATTTACGAGGTCTTGATACCCAATAATGGCTTGAACTACTCCAACTACAATCGACAATAACGAAATTTGGAATCTCTGCATTGTTACTGAAAAAAAAATAAAACAACAAAAATTAATTTCGATAATCTGGATCCTTCTCCTTGGTTATTCGTTTTTTCAACTTCTTTAATTGTTCTTTAGCTTCGAAAATCGTTATTTCCGACTTTTTAGTCTATCAGAATGAACTATTTTCGGTTTATTCTTGATTAGTATTTTGATATTTTCATTTGGATATATCTCTAAAACTTCAAATGGTCTATCATAATGATCACCTAATTTATTTGGCTTTGGACCTTTTTCTAAGAAAACATTATCTCCTATATGTAACTCGATGGGTTTCATCTTTTTGTCATAATATTTTTTGACGTTTCTGTCGAATCTACTAGATTTTCATAAGCTAATTTACGTATGTTCGTTAAGCCTTCTACTAAATCTGTTATATAATTTTCATACGTTGGCAGACAATCTAAGTTAAATTTCGTACCTTCATGAACACTCGTATTATATGAGAATATGGCTAATTCTAACCACTCGTCCCATTCGTCATCTTTAAGTGCGAATTGTTTTAAATATTCTCCTAATACATGGTAGGATCTCTCTAGAGAATCATTTGATTGTGGTCTAAACGCGGTTGTCTGCAACTCTTTTATTTTAAAACTTCTCATTATTCTTTGCATAAAAGCACTAATAAAATTACGACCTTGATCAGTCAATAAAACCTTTGGTGCTCCAAACACACAAATAAATCTCTTAATAAATGCATCCGCAACCGAAATCGCGGTCATATTTTCAAGTGGAATCGCGACAATATACTCTGATAATTGATCCTGAATTGTTAAGATGTATTCTTCTCCTCGTGATGTAACTGGTGAAGGACCTGCAATGTCCATTGCAATTTTCTCAAACACTGTACCTGGAGTATCCGTAATGATCATCGGTTGCCAATTTTTAACACGAGTTAATTTCTTCAATTGACAATATGAACATTGTTGTATTCGACGTTGCACGTCGCCCTTTAAATCTTCCCAACAATAATTATGCTTTAATCTATTATATGTTTTAGACACACCTTTATGACCACCAATAGGTAAAGAGTGTGCTTCAGCAAAAATTACATCTCCTTCATCCGGAGGAACGTGGCTAATATTTCCTAGACAAATAATTACTTTTATATTTCCATTTTCAAAAATTCTTTAATTATAGATAAAAAATTATCCCAAGGATTCGTTTCTATATACTTTGAATTAGCAACTGAAACTGTTTCAATACTCTTTCCTTTTAACATGACTTTTAAATTGACCAAACATCGTCCTAAATGACTTCTTACTCGAATTATAGATTCTCCTTTCGATTCTCGAATTATACAAGCAAAATGAACTTTTCGATCAACCTTGAACAAATAAATACTTCCTACTCTAGGAGCTTTAATTGAAGGCATTTTATTAAGGTCTTTTAATTTCTTAGAGCCCTCATCACAAGGATGTCCACTCTCATCAACAAAATAAACTAAATTATCCTTTGTATACTGAAATAATTCTTTTAATAAAATAATATTCGACCTAATTTTCTTAATTTTTTCTTCATCAACAGCTACATCCTCCAATGAATCATCCGATTCATTGTCCGACTTGACTTCAGACTCGGAGTCAGAACCATGAGGATTTACAGAACCAGCAAATCTCGTATCATCATCATTAGAGATACCTTTTTTTGGTGGCCTACCTCTTTTCTTAAGCATAGCTCCATCCGTGATTACGACTCCTTTATGCGGCCTACCATTTTTTTTTTGGAAATAACATTGCCGTTTTCTTTTTCCTTCGACGATTTTCCTAATGAATCATTAAAATCACTGAGTTTATTGTTTATTTGCAATTCGAGATCGGAACAATGTTTCTTTTCATTTCCTACTTTTGCGTGAGCACGAGTAGTAACATTTACAATTTCTACCGGATTTCGCGACAATGCATCCGCGTTCAAATAAATTTTTCCCGGTTTATATACAACATCATAATCATATTTTGCTAATTTTAAACACCATTTAAGAACTCTCGCGTTTACTTCGTTTGCAGATTGAAACCAGATCAATGGTTTATGATCAGTAACTAACGTGAATTTATGCCCATAAATGTAAGGCCTAAAATTTTTAACAGCTTGGACAATAGCCAAAGCTTCCTTTTCATATGTATCATATTTCAATTCAGCGCCTCTTAACGCTCTCGGATAACAAGCGATAGGTTCATCTTCACCTATTTTCCCTTGAGATAAAACTGCACTAACAGCAATGCCTGAAGCATCTGTTGTAATTATAAATGGTTTTGAAAAATCTGGATATTGTAATACTGAAACTTTACATAAAGCTTCCTTTAATATCTCGAAAGCACTCTGTGCTTCTTGAGACCATTCACAATCTCTATTCTTTTCTAATAAACGCGTTAATGGTTTTGAAATTTTTGGAAAATTCCTAATAAATCTTCTGCAATATCTAGTTAAACCCAGAAAAGCTCTAATGTTTTTTTGCGTTTTCGGTACCGAAAAATTTTTCACCGCATAACTTCGATGGATCAGGTTTTAACTCTTTATTACAAATAATATGACCCAGATAATTTACTTCACTGCGTAAAAATTCACATTTATCTGGTTACAATTGCAAATTAGCTTTACGTAAACGTTGCATTAAATCATCAATTCTTTTCCCATGCTCATCCAAGCTTTTCGCGAAAACTACAATCCATCTTAATCTGATGATATCCGGAAGCCAGATCAAACACAGAGAAATACATTGAACCTCCTAATTGATCAAGAATATCAGTAATATTTGGTAATGGATAAGCGTCAGTAATAGTTCTTCCATTTAATTTTCTGTAATCCATAACGACTCGCCATCTTTTATTACCTTGCAAATCTGGTTTCTTAGGCACGATCCAAACTGGACTATTATAAGTTCCTCTTTAATTTGCTTTTTAATTTCTGTATTTAAAAAATGAGGTATGCGATATTATTTCACTGTTATAGAAATATCTGAAGTAGTAGATATTTTATGATTGTATACATCTGTTGACCCTAGTGGTTCATCTGGAATATGAAACCGATCTGCATATTTTTTTAAAATTCTTTCGACATGTTTCCTTTCTTCTTTGCCTAAATGGCTTAATCTCAAAAACTTCATAATTTTCTTAAATCTTTTTATCATTTTCAAAATTTTCAATAATTGACAAAAATTTTTTCGCATCAAAATCTTTAAAATTTAATTCATTGAAATCTGATTGAGTTTCAATTTTACAATCTCTATTTAAACATTCTTCTTGATCAATTTTCGGATCATGTATATTCTCTACTGACTGTATAAATAAAGTAGAAATCAGGCATGTAAGCACGACCATCATTAACACGTACTAAACAGTCTTCCAAAAATACGCCTTTACACGCTTTTCATCTTGGAACATAACCTTCTACAATATTTTTATTTTTAACTTTTACGAAAAAGGTCGATTCACCACGAGGGGGAATATACATCACTCCATCCTCGACTCTATTAGCTTTTTTAAATAGGTATTTAACATTATCTATTTCCATTACTTTATTTTTATAATTAATCTTTACCCCAAGAGTTGCGAAAAATCGAGATCCTACGAGACCTGCATGCGGAATACCTAAAGTATCAGAAATCACATGACATACAGTCTCTTTATTGAATAATTTAACTTTTACTCTTCCGTGTGTCTTTATTGGTACATTTGCAATACCGTGCAATTCAACAATTTTACTTTTATCAATTGTCGTCGGATCATTTACATAGCTAAATTTAAGTAAGTTCGGCGAAGCTCCTGAATCTATTATCATAATTACATCTTTATTTTTATTTGTTTTGCCTACAATAATATACGGTAGATCGTCTAAATTTTCTAATTTCACGCTCATGATTAGTACTCGTTTTCGGTTTCCTCCTCGAAAGTCAATGTCACTGGACGCTTTTGAAGTGCCTCTGACCCCGCGCCCATCTGGCGAGACACATTCGAGTTTTCCTGTTCGTCGTATTTTTTAGCTTTAAGACGGAAACAAGTGGAAATGTCGTGACCAGATTTTTTACAAAATTTACAAGATTTACTTTAATTACTTTCATTCGAATTATTAATTAATCGACGCGTTTTAGCAATATGACCATTTTTCTCACAAATTTGACATTTTACGTGTGATGAAACTCTATTTGGATTTCTAAAACAATTTTTAGCAGTATGGCCAGTTTTATTACAAAGCTGACAATTTTCTTTCAGATTATTATTATCTTTTTCTCGACAATTTTTCTTTATATGATCCGGTTCATTACATGAATGAACATAACCCTTGTCTTTCTTAACTATTATTATTCAAACTCTTGTCTCTATCGTTATTCAGTTTATTAATTACAAATTTTTATTTTCTTTAATTTTTGTACTATTCGGGTCTTTATGAATTTCTTTCCGCGCAATTAATCGTCTTTTTATTTCTGTTGCCTTTTCTAAGGCCTCAGTAACGTTGTCACATCGAGACATTCATTGATCTATTTCATTTTTGAAATTTTGAACGAAACATTGAGCTACGGCTTTATTAGTATTATCTTTATAGATTTAAATTTCATTTGGGGTAGCGGTTGGATTATTCGATTTAAAAATAAAGGGTGTTTTAGAAGAAACATAAACTTTTTAAGGTTTTTTCTAAGTTTATTTGCATGCATCTTTAACTAAAGGAGATAATTTACTACCAAAAATTAATTTAGTGATATTTGATTCTACTTGCTCTGGTAACATACATTTTTCTTCCTCACAACAATTTGAAAAATCAATTAATTCTTCTGGTTTGTCCGTAAATATAGAAATCCATATTAACGAGTCTTTGAGAGATATATTTTAATTGTCAGACATTTTTCTTTGTTCCGTCATATTTGTATCTAAATTTACCGTCTCTACGTAAGCCTGAGTTTGATTTATCGTTTCGTCACCATTATCACTCTCGTCAAGTGTAACGAGTTCACTCGATTCTGATATTTTTGTTAAATCACCGATACCCGAATCAACAAACTTGAAACTTTTAGATCTAGGGGGCGGAGCTAAACCTTCAGAATATATAGTGGGTCACCGGTACTTCTCAACGAATAACCTTTTTTATTATTATCAGATGATCCAGAATTATCAGACATTTAAACTATTTCTCCATAGAAGATCATTGCAATCCCAGACGAGTCCCCAAGATTGTTATGTAATTTTGCTCTTTAAAGGTGTCAATATGTAAACCATAGGCTTTACCTTAAAGACTTAAAGTTCCTCTTTTTAGTCCTAGCCTTTCGATCAATAGACGGGGATGAGGGGATCTTCAATAGAGAAAGTAAAAATGTGTGATTTATATAAAAACAATAACTAAATTTTATTGAATGAAAATTATTGAAAAATTATAACAACAATTTAAACGTTACCAACAGATGACTTTTTTTTACTCTGGTCGAGATGAATTACAATTAATTGATCCTTAGTCGATGCTCCAGTCAGCGCAATTATTCACTTTTACTCGCGAAAAATAATTTGACAATCAAATAAACTTCATACAAGAATTTACATATTTTTGAAATATTATCAGTACAACACTCAAGACAAAATGAGACTTACGATTTCAAGAGATGTTCCACGACGATCTGATCTCGATCTTACTTTTTCGACAACTGACTGATGCATCGAACCTTACGTATTTATTTAAACGAATGTTACATAATTAGAAGTCCCTTGTTTCAGGTGCGCACAAGTCCTTTCGCATGGTCATTCCCTATTTGGAAATCCTTTCTATTTTAACGAAATCTTAAGAAAGCTCAATGGAAAATAACTTGAGTAATAATCGTTAACCTCAATCCTTAAGGTTTATTGCTATTCATTTTTAGCTTCTCTTAAAATATATTCTAAATGATTATGTGAAATAATTAAAATACATTTAGACATTACACTTGCCTCCTGGCAATTTCTAACAGTTGGGTAAAAATATTAGATTAGGCTAAAATAAAGAAACATTCCAAATCTTAAATTGATAAATTGAAATTTAACATCTATAATGTTAAATAAAAATGAGCAAATAAATCAAACAATTCTTCAGCCTAGTTTCCAATATTGCCGCTTCCCAACTCTCCCTACTCAAAAATGAATAAAACGAATTATTCTGAAGGAAAAAATCCTGCGGTGGGTAAAAACCTCCGAAACAGGCCAAAATAATCTAAAGTAACTAATTACGTGATGTTATACAATAAAAGATTTCTTAAAAACTAATCGTCCGTTAGTCATATTAAAAATTAAAAATCTCAATTTCCATCTTCAATTCTCTTTCCATCCTTTTTTTCATCAGAAGGAACCACTGGGAAAACCCAAAAGAATATAACACAAAGGTAAAAATATGTAACAAGTTATATAACGGAAAGTTACATATATGTTATATAACTGTAAATATTGTCAAAGTAACAAGTTTCTATTGCAGATGTCACACCCATGTGACGTTGTAGCTATATAACGTAGTTATCTAATGGCAATATAATTAGCGTTACATGCATGTTGTATCCATGTTATATAACACTGTTATACTAGTAGTATATATTTTTCGTTATTTAATGTTATGTTTCTATGATATAACACTGTAATCTCTATGTACATTACATTTTTTATGCAACTATTATTTAAATGTTACATAACATATTTTTAATAATTTTAGGTAACATTTGTTGCATACGCGCAATGTTCTTGTAATGTAACATCGCCACATTGATGTTACATGCGTTCTTTGTATTGACGGCATATTCTACAGATGTAACATTATAAAATTCTGGTTATAGTTGCTTTTTTTTTCAATATGTAGATAAACTGAGATTGATAGCAGATCAGGGTAATTGTTTCTAAGCTATAAGGATATTTTACAATTCAAGAACTATTTGTGTACCTAAATTATCAGAGAATTTCTCGTTCACTTTATTATTGGCTATGTGTATTTAATACTCAGAAAATAAGGATTTTTTTATTAATTTGTTTAATCTCAGGCATTTACAAAATGTTTTGTAATCTAAAAAATAAGTAAATCTCAATAAAAATTAAAAAAAGACATAATAACTAAAATGAACTATAATTCACACAATTATTCTCATTTTTCTATATATTGATACATGTAACTAAAATATATGTTCATATGGGCCTATTTTCAATTTGGGAATTGAGTATTAGAATAGCCTAGTGGGTAAAAACGTAGGTTTGAGTTGCGTGTGAGCGGGCGGTCGTAGGTTCGAATCCCCTCAAATAGGAAAAATTCATTTCGCTAAAGAAATAAAATAATCTTTGCATATTCAAGTATTTGTGATTTAGTATAGAATGAGTACTAATACGATTGTTAAAAGCACCAGCCAGATCAATCCACTCAATGTCAGGGGATTTTGCTGTTCAGGTAGATAGTATTGCATCTAGAGATGATGTTATTCCAGGAGTTGTACTATTTAATGCACCAAATTCAACTATATTGCAATCACTATGTACAAAGGGTAATATTTCCATAAATCTACAATCCGCAAGAGACTGAGGCTCCATACTTTAAAGTCGTTTAGATACATGTTCAACTTCTATAGAAATTCCTCTATGTTTTTGGTGGAGAGAAGATGGAATATTTTTTATTGTGAGTTAATATTAAGAAAATTCCGAAACTGTGTTGTATTTTTATCCAACGTTTAATTTCTAATGAATCACACTCTTTTTGACTTTTTAAATACGTTAAAAATTCATCGTGCACTATTGTATTTTTTTTTGACCGATATAACAATTGTTTATCGATATAAATTTATATTCTATTTTAGTTCCGTGCTTGACTGAAAAAACAACAATTATTTGGTTATAAATCTGTATAGAATAGAATGATCATTTAAAGTGTATATTTTATTCTAAATCAAGTTTCTCTTACCGCAATGTTTTTCAAAATTTAGAAATAACGTCAATATCCTTATTCTGACGAAGAAACAGAAATTAAAAAGTATAAGGAATGAAAATCTTTAAATAGTAGGGATTAAAATTGTGTCTATGCGTACTATAAAAGTCCATACTTTTGTATATAGAATCACTTTCAAGCTAACAGTTCTTTTGAATATTTATACTCTGTATTATTCTAAAGGTATATTTTCTTTGCAATTAACTATGGATTTATTAGCATTTAAGCATGCTGCAAAAGCATGTAAAGAGAAATATTTGTATAACTCAATCAACAATTTTCGGTTCTCGCAAAACAATTGGTCCTTCGAGCCGGATGTAGTCAGCAGTGAAGTGAAAAGTGCTCGTAAAAAGGACATCTTCTTTGTTCCGGCGTTCGCGCGCTCGCGCGAAGTATCGCTCAACTAGCTCTTCAAAATGAAAGAAAGGAATTCCTTTTTAGAGCTCTTGATGTTTGTCGCTCAGAAGATGTAAACAAGCCCTCTCTCTCAGCTCGAATCCAAGCTCTCTGTTCTTGAGGAGACGTGGCAGTTGTTTAGTCAACTGAACAATGACCTCGCCACAAAATTCTCTCAGCTCTATCTTAGCTCCTCGTACAAGAAAAAGAAGGTTTATCTTGTAACGTTAGAGGTCTATGACGAAGCTCAGTCAATCCTGACCAACCTCATCAGCTCTCTCCGTCAAGCTCAATCATCATCAAGCTCTCCTGAAGCTCGTACATCAAGCTCACCTGGTGCTCATCTCTTTGAGAAAATCAAGATCAAACCCTTCAGTGGGAAATACCAGGATTGGAAGGAATTTGAAGACTTGTTCCAACGCAGAGCTTACAGACGCCCACAAGGTGACGCTGCTCAAAGGTGCAGTCCAGGGTGACGCCGCTCGGCTTCTCCAGAATTTAAGGACCACCAATGACAACTACGCCATCGCGTGGAACCTGCTCACGTCTCGCTACGAGAACAAAAGGCTCTTGATATCAACACAGCTCGACAAGCTCTTCGGCGCTAAAAACTCTAGATGCCGAAGTTGACAAGTGGGACATGCCACTTGTCTACCACTTAGTTCGTCGGCTCGATCCTTCCATCAGAAGAGAATGGGAGAGAACGCTCGGCTCCAACACTGCCTATCCATCGCTCAGCTCGCTTCAGGAGTTTTTGACTTCTGAAGCCATTTCTCTTAAGAGTATTGAGCTCACCTCAGAGAAACCATCAAAGCTCAAATCACCATCGAAGTCCAGCTCTGCTCAACTCAAGAAACCAACAGCTCGGTCATATACTGCCACCGCTCAAGCTCAATCTCCAGCTCCTGTAACTCAAGCTCTATCAGATCGAGCTCAACGGCGTGGCTTTAGTGCGAAGCCAGCAGCTCAGCAAAGCTCGGCCAACAAGCTGAGACCCTGGATGGCGGGGTACAGAGGTCCAACCGATCCGGGCCACGTCTGTGATTATTGTATCGGAAGCTCTCTCCACCCAACAGGCTCAAGCTCGCAATGGAGTGTTGGCTCTGCGGCAATTGCATTGGCAGACATGATGTCAAGGCTTGCCAGAGCGAGAAGCGTTGCCATCCGATCCAGCTCCAGCGCAACAACCTCCCACTACATCAGGTTGATAAGCTCCAATTAAACTTGACAGTCATGCTCAAGAATTGATTTTTGTTTCTTTTGTTGTTAGCTCAAAGTAGCTCTCCCTTGTTAGCTCAACAGCTCAGCTCACCGCTAAGCTCTCCACCAGCTCCTGATTTATGCTCCAGTTCAGCTCCAGCTCCTGAATGATCTCTAAGCTCGACCTCTGGTCTTCCGATAAGCTCTTCAGTAGCTCTATCTTGCTCTACTAGTTCCTGCGATCCTCCAGCTCTTAAACAATTTCAAGAATTGTCTGTCTATCCAACAGCTTTACTTGCAACAGCTCAAGCTCAACTAATTGCTCCTGTTTTGGCTCGTCAACCAATAAGGATGTTGTTGGATTCAGGATCAGAGCTCTCTTTCATAACGAATAAGTTAGCTCGTCAACTCCAGCTCACAAAACAACGATCATCAATCCTGCCCATGGTATTGGCAACGCTGCTGCTGGTCGTACACGGGGTCTAAGCATCATTACGCTTAAATCGCTCTACTCGGACGACCAAATACAAGTTCCTGTTCACGTGCTCAGCAAGATAACAATAGCCTTGCCTACCTACAACACTGACAGCTCATCGTGGTCTCATCTCAAAGGCTTACAGCTCGCAGATCCTCAGTATAGAACGCCAGGGACCATTGATATTTCTCTGGGCTCTATACCACTAGCTCAAATCATTCGCTCGGAGCTCAGACGAGGTCACGCCTCAGATCCCATACCTCTCAAGACTATTTTTGGTTGGATCGTCTTCGGTGCAACTAAGTCAAGCTCACCATCTCTAACAAGTCCAGCTCTTCACGTAAAACGGGATCACGATCTTCATGAACTACTATCCAAGTTTTGGGTTCAAAAAGAGACAGCTCAAGTTAATTCTTCTAAGCTCACTCCAGATGAAGAACATTGTGAAGCTCATTCCATAAAAACTCACTTCAGGGATGCAACCGGAAGATATGTGGTGAGACTTCCAATAGTTCCATCACCACCAGCTCTTGGAGGATTCAAAACCCTAGCTCTTAAATGTCTTCGATCAATGCTCAAGCGACTCTCAAATTACTTGAAGGTCAATCAGCTCTACACGCAATTTATGAACAAATAGCAAGCTCTAGGACATATAAGGCGTGCTCCAGAAGTGCAATCAAGCTCAAGAGGTAATCCAGGTATTGTATCTGGTGATCGCTCGAATGAGATGACCTTGGCACATGATACTTCGGTATCAGGAGGGTTGAGGGTCTCGGTAGAGGGGTCATCGGTGCAACCCAATGGTCTGCCTTATTTTTATTTGCCCCATCATGGAGTTCTACGTGAGAAGAGTCTTACTACAAAGTTGAGAGTCGTCTTCAATGGATCAGCTCAGACAAGCTCTAGTTCCTCGCTCAATGATGTTCTTCATACTGGTGTCAAGCTCCAAGTCGACATCTTCGACGTCTTATTATGGATTAGACGACACAAAATTATCTTTAGCTCTGATATAACGAAGATGTTTCGACAGATAAACGTTCATCCAGCAGATTGGGATTTCCAGAGGATGATTCTTCGGCTCGATGAACATAACAATATATCTCAGCTCATAGCTCAAGATCTAATAAAGCTCGGTATGGCGGGGAGCTTCCCTCTAGCAAAGTGGTCAAGCAATAGCCCTGCTCTTCTACAAGCTCTAGCTCTACAAAGTCTCTCAACTGCTCCTGCTCAAGCTCTAGATAATACAGAACTAAAAGTGGACTATCTTGGAGTCCTGCATCTGATCAATTTTATCTTCTCACCGAAAAGCTTAACGCTCAAGAAACTCACGAAACGCTCAGTGCTTTCTGAAGTAGCTCAGCTCTTTGATCCGCTTGGATTCTTAGCTCCAGTAATAGTTCGAGCAAAAATGTTCATTCAAGAGCTCTGGTTAAACAAATCAGGATGGGATGATGAACTTCCTGCTCAGCTCTCTCAACGGTGGACTCACCTACGGGACGAGTTACCATATCTCGCTCATGTTCACATCCCTGGATGGCTCAACACGATCTCCAGCTCATACATAGAAATACATAGCTTCTCAGATGCATCGCAGTTAGCCATGGCTGCATGCATTTATCTCAAAGTTCAAAACTCAGACGAATCAGCTCAGATCCAACTCTTGTGTGCTAAAACTAAGGTAGCACCATTAAAACCAGTTACAATTCCTCGGCTCGAACTAACTGCTGCTTAGATGCTCTCAAAGCTCGTGAAACATGCTCAAGAAGTGCTCGAATTAGCTCAAGATCCTATCTATCTATGGACTGATTCATCTGTAGCAATAACATGGATTCTTAGTCATCCATCTAAGTGGAAAGAATTCCCGCGAAACAGAGTTTCATCTATTCAAGAGCTAAATCCAACCGCTAAATGGCTCTACGTCCCTGGAAATCAAAATCCAGCGGATTGTGCCGCTCGTGGCCTTACTCCAACCCAACTAACTGACTTCAAGCTCTGGTGGAAAGGACCTGAGTGGCTTAGAAGCTCATTTTCTTCTTGGCCAGCTCAACAGTTCAAACCTTCAGCTCTTGCTCATAAAGAAGAAAGATCAGGCGTCTTATTGCACGCAGCTAAAGCTCCATCTGAAGAAGATCATCCATTGTGGTACCTTCTATCAAGATGTTCATCGCTCTACAAGCTCTCACGCTTTACTGCTCTTTGTCTACGCTTCGTCGCCTTGCTCAGAGGAAAAACCACCAGCTCGTTAGCTCACAATCCTATAGCTCCACAAGAACAGCTCGATGCTCAGCTCATCTGGGTAAAGATCATACAAAGACTTCACTTTCCATTTGAATTAAAAGCTCTGCGAGATGGACTGCAATTACCATCATCGCACTTTGTCTCTAAGCTCGCAGCTTTCGCTGATCAAGAAGGTATACTTCGTGTTGGTGGTCGCCTAACAAACTCTGAGCTCGAAGAAGATGAAATCCAGTCGATTATACTTCCAGGAGAAGCCTACTTTTGACAGCTCGTTATTGATCAAGCTCATCAACGAACGATCCATGGAGGAACTCAAGTTACTCTCATTCATGTTCGAGAAAAGTTTTGGATCGTAGGAGGAAGAGCTCCTATTCGCTCATTTATCCTGAGATGCGTGATCTGTGCTCGATATCGCGCTCGACGTGCTCAACAGCTCATGGGCCAGCTCCCAGCTGATCGTGTGATACCAGTTCGACCATTTCACACTACTGGGGTAGATTATGTTGGTCTCTTCACGCTCAAGACGTTTCAGGGAAGAGGCGCAAAAACATATGAAGGCTGGATAGCTGTTTTTGTCTGCTATGTGACCTCAGCTGTTCACTTGGAGCTGGTGTCAGACTACTCCACAGAAGCCTTCATAAAAGCCTACCGACGCTTTATCAGTCGTCGAAGGGCAAGCTCAGTGCTCTATAGCGACTGTGGGACCAACTTCAAGAGAGCTGATTGCTTCCTAAAGGATCTCTTCCGTCAAAGCTCATCAGGAAACACTCAGCTCGTCAGCTCATTAGCTCAGGTGGGGACAAAATGGATCTACGCACCTCCCAGCGATCCTCACTTTGGTGGAAATTGGGAAGCCGCTGTGAAGTCGGTGAGACTCACCTAGTAAGGATTCTAAAAACAACCTTACTAACCTATGAAGACTTTACCACTCTACTAGCTCAAATAGAGGCGGTGTTAAATTCTCGACCGCTCTCGCCGCTCACTGATAGTACCTAATCTAAAAGTGGATTTCTGAATTCATTATTGATGATTAAATTTAGGCCGTAAGAGGGACGGTGGAGGTTGTACAGAAATTTGTGCCTAATAACTTGTGTGCCACTGTGTGTGATGAGATTGATTACTACCGGATCTACGCTCAATACCAAGATCTAGCGTTAGAGAGTAGAGACTAGAGACCCGTACCTAATCTCTAGTACCTAACCTCTTAGTACCTAATCTAAAAATGGATTTCTGAATTTATTATTGATGATCTAGTTGTTGAAATGATGAACCACGTATTTTTTTGCGGGAAAACGTTTTGAAGGGGTGAAAATCACCCCCAAAGTTGACACCCTATAAAGGTGATATTTAATTTTCACATATTTCTTATCGAAATTTTCCAAAACGACCGTATACATAAAAAACGAGATAAAAAATGATAAAAAATACCTTGATTTACATATTTATGAAACTTGCGGATATACATTTTTTTTATTAAGAATAACAAAGAACCTATAACTCAAAAACCATTAATTATTTTTCAATGAGACCAATTTTAATCAAAAGGGCATAAAAAATTAGGAGATACGTGTTTGTAAATTAAATTGTAAATATTTAAGATACGATGATTTTTTACACTATGCACAACGGATAATTGCAATATTTTCACATCCTGGAATTCCACAATGAGACTTACAGTTATCTCCGATTGAAAATCGAATTTAATAATATTATTTCTCAAAAGTAAATTTGAATCGTCTCTTCGTAATAGAACACTGTCTGAAAAATGTCTTAAAAAGTTTTTCTATATTCTAAACCCAACAACATCTAATGCTTGAATTTGTCATGTAGCCCCTTTAGGAATAACTACTATCTTAATTTCTTTATCGGGTGGTTTGGCAGACGTGACAGCTTCAGAACAATTTCCAGTCCACAAATCAATCAAAAGTAAACTTTTTTTTCCATCATTCGGAAAAAATACAGCGTTCAACTACATTTTGAAGTGTTCTAAAAGAATTAGTATGTTAACTTCCAAAATCTATCATATAATGTAATATTTGAATTGAATTTTCTGCCTGAAGTAAGTTTTCTAGATTTCGATATTACTACGTGTACATTATCTGATCTAAAAAGCGATGCTTCTACCCGTGGACTAAGTTTTCCAGTTGGTTCTTTTAACACAAGAAAAAGGGGAGTGAGAAGTTTTCCATCAGCTGATACCGCTGGTTGTATAGTATAACTGTGAGTTGTCGAAGAAACTGATTGAACTGTGCACCCTTTTTTTTTCTCCTTCAGGAGCTAAAGTCCTCTCTGAATGTACTTCTGATTGAAAGCCACTTTGATCAGAATTATATATGTTGTCTCAACCATATGAATGAATTTTCGATTTTACATCGTTAACAAACACTTCTAATGTCTGTTTTAATATTTTACGATCTTCAATTGTTTTTGATGATATGAATTTGCAAATTTGAGCTATTTTTTCTTTGTATGTTCCACCTTGGTTCAATTGATGTGCCCAGCGTTTTAATTGTCGAGTAGACTGTACTTTTCTGAATTTTTGCTTTACACTATCGATACTTTAATTCTTTTTCTTACCACTTCACCGATACTCAACTGCTTGCAATTTATAATTATGACTTAAGCTCTCTTCATCAGTAGTACATGCTTCATCAGACACTTTTGGTTTATGGATTGCAGATGCATATATTTCGTCTTCTATAATTTCTGGTTCCCAATCCTTATATGGTCTTTCAAAATCGATGAATTCTCCTCTATCATTTCGATATCAATATACCCATTCATTGCATTCAATCATATTTGGTCAAAGTGATTCATCAATTGTATTTTAGCATCATTTACAGGTGTCTCCATAATTTTCATAGTTTGAAATGTTGTTAAAAGTAACCGAATAACATCGATGGCGTCAACTTTCATTTTCAACCATCGAGTGCTACACAATTTTTAGAATAAAAGATAATAATATTTCTATTTCGAGTACACGATTTTATACACATATAAAATAATGACTATTTACCAAAATTAAAATGAATACAATATGCAAAAATATCCATTCACTACTCAGTCTCTAATTACGACATATTTTATTCGGTGATTATTGTGACAATAAATAATTAATCAATAACAATTGAAAATTTTTCAATTGCGATTATAATTACAATTGGAAATAATTTGACGATCAAAAAAACTCCAATGAAAAAAATTTTACCATCTCGGAAATATTATTAATACAATGTTTAAGACAAATAACTCTTACAATTCCCAGTGATGTTTCACGGCGGTTTGATATCGATCTTATTTTTCCGACAATTGACCAGTATATCAACCTTACGTATTTGTTTAGTCGAATGTGACATAGTTAGAAGTTCTTTGCTTCAGGCGCTCACGAGTCCCTTGGCATGGTCCTTTCTTTTTAAAGAAAATCTATGCTCTGCTTACGGCACATACATTCTTCTTTTGAGTTTTATTGCTTTTTCGCCATGTGACTTTTTCAAAAGCAATGAAATTTCAAAAAGATTATTTCCTTAACTCATTTTAAAAATTTTTTCATCTTAATAAAAAAAATCTTAGGAAAACTCAAAAATAACGTAAGTAATAATCGTTAACCTTAATCTATGAATTTTATCGTTACTCATTTTCAACTTTTGAAATTGAGTGTAATTGAAAATTTTTTAGTAGCATTATTTTTGGACACATAACAATTCATTTATATATATATATAAGAGAAAATATTATATAGAAGAAAATTTTTACTAAAGTTGTATTTCAGTAGTTAATACAGGGAGGTTTCAGAAAATTCTGTTTTACCTGCCGTGCGGTTGTGTTCTATGCTAAGGGAAGTTACTATCAGAGCCGGCAACTTATCGACCGCAGGTTACGTTGCCAATTTTCCCGCTAGATGGCAATGTACCGGTCGGTAATTGGTATCGATCTGCAGTTTGTAATTATTACCGATGTAGGCGGCGCTGCTGTTGTAGCAGGTAAATTTCAATTTTTTGTTATTCACCAATAATTGTTATCGATCTTGAGCGGTAATTGTAACCAATCTTTCCTATCAGATGGGGCTGCTGTTTTGGCAGGTAAAAAATTAAATTTTTAAAAATTTTGTCAGTAAATGTTACTAATCTAATGTTGGTAATTGTTACCGATCTTCTCTACCAAGTGGCGGCGTGTAATAACGCGGGAAATGCGAATTTTTAAAATTTTATGATGCTAATGTTCAATTCAAGTATTTTAGAACCGTATTTTACTTAACGTATATACTATTCTATTATTATATTATTCTTGATACTTTATTTTGCACAAGTAAATTAATCCATAAATCTTACTATAAAGAAAAGGTTGAGTTGCAAAAAAAAAGATTTTCAATTGCAATTAAACAAATTTTATTTTATAATTGACAAAAACATATAATTCAATGAATTTTTTTTGCATTATTTCCTTAAAATATCCACTTCCTGCCCATTCAGTGTCGTGTGTCATGGAATCCTGAGAGGTGTTGTTTTCATTTGTTTTAATAGATTTGAAAATATTCCAATTTCCACCAATGTATTAAAGCGATCAGTTATTATTTTCTATGAAGTCGATCAAGGTGTTATATCCAGTGTCGTCTTTTAATGCTTCAGTTAATCTTTTTGGCAGAAAAACTATAAATTCGTCATCTAATGTTGCAATGACTGCGTCACCATGTCTTGATTTCACTCTTTTCAATTCTGTTACTCGATATTTTCGTGTAGTTTCTAATTCTGACATTTTTTTCTTCGGTTTTTGAGTATTATTCGCAATACTGTTGATGTGATTCAATTTTTTTTTTTGTATTTTATTTCACTCAACAATGTATTAAACTTGACAACGTAATTATTACTTTGTTTCTTCTCAATAGTGCACAACTAAGTGTGGATTTGATGATTTCTGTAGCAGAACTGATTTTAAAATGTCTCGTCTGTTTTATATAATCAACACTCTATCGGTGAATTTCCGAAACACATTTTTTCGTCGACGCAGTTTCCTTTGTTAACTGATGGTTTTTTCTAGAAAATACGTCACACTTCGCTTCTTAGAAAATTTAACCGTTATATTTAGTTTTTAGAATTTTCTTTGCCCGTTTTATTAGAATAGCGTCTATGTCAATGACGTCATATTCTTTTTCAAATTAGTTTTAATATTGTGCACTGAAAAAAGAAACAAAAATCGATTACATTGATAGCATTGCAAATATAACTAAAAAACCTGGAAGATAATATTACTTTCAACAAATTACTTGATTACGTCAAAGAAGATAATTTGGAACTCATATTCTTCGGTGGCAAATGAAATAGCAGCAATTTTGAACCTCGAAGGAAAGAAGTTGATCAGGCGAAAGGAGAAAAAGAAGGTAATCCAATTATTTTCATGGAAATGACGTCATTCATTTTTCTTCCACTTTTCATAGTAAAGGGGTGAAAATCAGAAGTAGGAAGCTCAAAGCATCAAAGGAACTGAGGGATTCTTTTCTCAGTTTAAAATTAGTCTAGATATTCCAATTATTAACTTGGAAAGAGAAGATTTTACAATTTATAATGATTTTAACAAAATCAAATGTCCACATCACTACCAACACTACGAAGGAGTTATGAATAAAGAAATAAATATAGGACTTCCATATCTATACCACCCTCGATTTGAATGTACACTTATAAATGTAAAAAAACTAAACCAATGGGTTCTTGAGAATATTTTTATTTATTATATTTCTCCAATTGTGTTGAAGTTTTTACCATTCAGACCTTTTTTGTTCTCGGTAACAATGGATATTCATAAGTTTCCCATGATCGAAAGCTCACTGTTATTGGCGGATCCTTGGCAATATAATTTAATAATTGAATTTTTCTTGTATCTGACACTGTGATGTAAGAAATCATCCATTTAATTTTCCTCAATATAATTTTTTCATCTGCACTCGCTGTAGCTTGTACTATTGCATTTAGATCGGTGTTTGAACGTGTTAAAACAAGTTCATGCTCAGCAATGACAATAATACGATAATAATCTTCAGCGAATCCCAATAGCATATTCAATAGCAATGAAATGTCAAAGTATCCTTTGTTATCAATTAGCTTTTCATCATTTTCCAATTCAGCCTATATTATCCAAATAATTTAATTGACTTGGATGAAGTGAAAGATATCCTTTAATGACACTTGTAAGACCAACATTTTTATTGCGATTAATCTCAATGCCACTATTCATATCAACAGCAATCCGGATTTCATCGTTGTTGTGTAGTGAAACTGATGCATAAGGTTGATGTGCATGTAATTCATAATGTGATATAGACTTATCCAAAAAAACTCCTCTGTTGATAGCTAATGTCTTTTCTCCCGCAGCCATGGCAATAAACATGCAAAACAGCACACTTTTACTTTGACTTTTTTTGTATGCGTGGCTTCAGGTCTGAGCTCTTTAAAAACGAAATATTCTGACGACTTAGTCGTTTGAGATTTCGTCGTTGACTGGCAATTTTTTGGCATGGTAACTCAATTTTATAGCTTCTTCCAACAATCGTTTTATAAACAATACTCATTATTTCACAGACTTCACATGTAAACGAATTGTTATTATTTCTCCACGAAAATTAACCGATTCTCCGTCTTGATCAACAATTTTTAATTGCATATGATGTATTGCTTGCACGGCGATTAGCAGATCAATGACGTTCGATGGCACTTCAATGATTTTATATCCTGGTGGAAATGATGGGAAGAATTCATGAATTGTATGCACTAATTTATTATTTATGTATGCTCCTGTAGTAATATTGCACTCGATTCTTAATGCATTTATTTTCAAGACGGAAACTGGTGAGTCCGACGTCTGTGTTGATTTTGGCGAGATAAGTCTTGGGCCGAAACCCAACGATCATGTAACCACTAATATGACAGTTTCTGATTTTCGAGAACCTTGTTCTAAATGTTGGAATGATAAGCATGGATTCATTGTTATCGACAAAGATAGGAAAATCGATTGTGGACGTAATAGAAAAGGATTTAGTTGCTTTATTAATATATAAATTAGACAACAATAAGAGAAAGAGAACATTTGTGACACAATCATCAAAGTGTTAGTATAAAGATAAGAAAAATGCAGAAACGAGCTGATGTTCTGCATCAAATTGCAAAAGCAAGTGATGCGATACGACGTAAACATGAAATAATTAAACATGAACGTGAAACAAGTCAACGAGCTATGAGCGAAATGTTTAAACCAGTAGTAGCTCCTTTACAACAATTAGTGAATAAGACACTAATCAACACAGAAACATTTGATGGAAAAAAAAGAGAGCTAAAAAAAAATCCTATAGAAGGTGCTACAAGTTTTCAAACAACATATGATGATAATAATATTGTTGATTATGGTGTGGATGATGATGCAATAACTGATGATAAATCTTATACAACTGCTCCTCATCAAAGTACACCGATAAAAGAGTTACCTGCAGTATCATATTTAAAAAAATTCGATTCAAAACATCAAGTAAAGGAATTGGATACGAAGTTTGGTGTAAGGAAATTGAAAAATAAACTGATTATTGGTAACTCTAAAGCAAAAATTGATGATAGATTTGTTATTATTGGTAACAAAAAATATGTAAGTACTCCTGGTCTCTTAGAATTGCTTTTTATAGAATCCACTGATCAAAATATAACACCAGAAAGTGACGAGAAAACTTATGGACAAATTTTGAAAAGCATTTACGCCTATCATGAAAATTATCACCCTGATAGAAGACTCAAAGAGAACAAATATTCAAAAAAGTACCAAAATATTATCGACAAACCTTTACCACCCCTCGCGGTTCCTATGAACTAAAAAAAATCAGTGAACTTCCGGTTAAATAATTGAACCGAAATTCAACCTTTTTTTCTCGGTTAACACCCGATTGAAAAGCAGTTAAATAACTCACGTATTTAACTGGATATTCACGGTTCAATCTCGGTTAAATCACGGTTAAATATTAGGCATTAAACTGAATAAAACAAGTTAAATATGAGTTAAAAACTGGTTAAATAACTAGGATATTTTTTATATATTCTGACGTATATAACGGTTGAATATTGGTTAAAAACCGATTAAATATTGGTTAAATAATGAAAATAGATCTCGCGTATTTAACTGCAAAAAAATATTTGTAGAAACAAAATAAATATCAGTTAAAAAAAAAATATATTTTTCAATAAACCATTGATTTTATATCTTCTCTCGACACTATAATTTGTTTATAACAGCCTGTAATTGTTATAAATAATAAAAGAACGCCAATAATTGTTAGATTTGAGTTTTTCCAGTGGAATTTGTTTAATATCGACTAGATAAGATCTCTGATGACTCTATATGTACTCTCACATATTGTATTTGTTTATAACAGCCTGTAATTGTTATGAATAATCAAAAAACTGAATTCAAATTGGACTGGTTATAGACAGAAAACGGTTTCTATTCAATGTATTTGTACTCTACTAACGGAAAGTTTTTTCTTTTACTGAAATTAAGTTACAAACCATGTAAAATGTATGTAATCATACTTCTTTTGTTTGTAACAATCGAATTTAATATAAATAATAGAAAACAGGATCTATTTAATGTATTTGGACTTTACTAATGGAAAATTTTTTATTCCACTAGAATGAAGTTACTGACCGTGTCTAACAAACATAAAACACTAAAAATATCAGCACATCTTGGCCTATATTCAATTGGATTTCTAGCTTGAATTTAGCAGAAAAATGTTTTTTATTAAATTTTTTGGAATTAAATTAATAGTTTTCCGGATGTAATCTTATTGTATTGATTTTCATTGAATCGTTTTTCCAGGATAGTAACAAAACATGCAGTAAAAGGGAGTGATGTTCCACAATCACAAAAACAAAATTGATTCCAACTTTTTGTTTTTTTATTTTATCGACAGACATAAATAATCTATTTACATATAATAGTAGTTTTATATTCGATACATATCAATTTTAACTTATTATTTTGTTTTATTGACTATTTCGCAATCTTTTCAATTTTAAATTTTTCTCATTTCAAAAATGATGAGCACCATTCTATGATGTTGGAAGATAGCTTCTGCTCCTTCGTTTTATCGAACTCCTTAGCCCACTGCATTTCTAAACAAATTACTGAAAGAGATTACTCAAAAAGATTATTGAAAATGAGATACTCAATGAGATTATTGAATATTCCTGTGACATCATCCGTGAATAAGCCATATTCGAAAACCTGTTGCTGTGCAATAGGATGTAAAAAAATACGTGTAAGTAAGAATTTCTAATAAAAGAAAATTATTCGAAATCTATTGTAAGACTCAATTCCTGATCCTTTAGAACAAATGATATGTTGCAAACATAAAAAGTCAGTATAAACTCATTTTACACAGTGAGCAATTTTGTTTCAGTAGAAAAAAGATTTCCCGTTGAATGAACTAGAACACGATGCATAGATCCCATTTTCAATTGTTTATAATTAATTAGATAAATATTAACGGAAAAAAAAAGTTTTTGTTTGTTAGACACGGTCAGTAACTTCATTCTAGTGGAATAAAAAATTTTCCATTAGTAAAGTCCAAATACATTAAATAGATCCTGTTTTCTATTATTTATATTAAATTCGATTGTTACAAACAAAAGAAGTATGATTACATACATTTTACATGGTTTGTAACTTAATTTCAGTAAAAGAAAAAACTTTCCGTTAGTAGAGTACAAATACATTGAATAGAAACCGTTTTCTGTCTATAACCAGTCCAATTTGAATTCAGTTTTTTGATTATTCATAACAATTACAGGCTGTTATAAACAAATACAATATGTGAGAGTACATATAGAGTCATCAGAGATCTTATCTAGTCGATATTAAACAAATTCCACTGGAAAAACTCAAATCTAACAATTATTGGCGTTCTTTTATTATTTATAACAATTACAGGCTGTTATAAACAAATTATAGTGTCGAGAGAAGATATAAAATCAATGGTTTATTGAAAAATATATTTTTTTTTTAACTGATATTTATTTTGTTTCTACAAATATTTTTTTGCAGTTAAATACGCGAGATCTATTTTCATTATTTAACCAATATTTAATCGGTTTTTAACCAATATTCAACCGTTATATACGTCAGAATATATAAAAAATATCCTAGTTATTTAACCAGTTTTTAACTCATATTTAACTTGTTTTATTCAGTTTAATGCCTAATATTTAACCGTGATTTAACCGAGATTGAACCGTGAATATCCAGTTAAATACGTGAGTTATTTAACTGCTTTTCAATCGGGTGTTAACCGAGAAAAAAAGGTTGAATTTCGGTTCAATTATTTAACCGGAAGTTCACTGATTTTTTTTAGTTCATAGGAACTGCGAGGGGTGGTAAAGGTTTGTCGAAGAATATGATAATTCATAATCGACCACTGGACTATGTTTATTAAGATGATTCCAACGAACTTGTTGATCGATTGCGTCTACTTGTTTCATCACGCGCTGCTGGTAATTTTAGCCGAAAAAAGAGTTCCTAAGCATATACACGTTGATAGAGGCAAAGAGTTTAATAATAAGGATTTTAAAGGACTTATGAAACAGTATAACATTAAAATGTACTCAACATTCAGCAATCTCAAAGCATCAATTTGTGAAAGATTTAATCAAACTTTAAAAAACAAAATGTGGAAAGAATTTACTCTTTCTGAAAATTATAATTGGATTGATGTGTAACCGAAACTATTATCATCGTATAACAATACTAAACATCATACAATCAAAATAAAACCCATTGATGTGACTTCAACCAATGAAAAGCAACTATTCGATACTATTTATAGAAAACTCAAAGTTGTAAAAATAAAAAAAAAGAAGAATAAGTTTAAAATTGGCGATAAAGTTCGAATTAGTAAATATAAACATGTATTTAAGAAAGGCTACACTTCCGATTGGACCACTGAAATTTTTACAATCAACAATGTTGAAAATACATATCCAGCGACTTATAAATTAATTGACTATCAAAACCAACTAATAGAAGGCGGTTTCTATGAGAATGAATTGACTGGAGTCCAATATCCTGATGTACATTTGGTTAAAAGAGTTCTAAAACAACGTGGAAATCAAGCATATGTAAAGTGGTTGGAGTTCAGCAATGAACACAATAGTTGGATAAGTTTAAAAAGTAAAAAAGTTGGATAAGTAAAAACTTATAATTATAACGAAAAAATATGAATATCAGAATAAACAATTATAAAAGAACAATTATAACTTATAAAATAACAATTGAGACCTTGAACTCTCACAATTGTAATTTTTAACTCTGACAATTGAGCTATACCAATTGTAACTTATATTTATGATATTTGTAACTTGTAACTATTTTAATAAAAAATATAAAATTTACGAATTTGTAGCACATTTTTTATAGCCCCATGGTAAATTATCAGTAGTTCCCTCTAATAATTGTCTTTTATTGTCTTGTCAACTCAAAGCTATTTTCGTATTAGGGACAGTGCATACTTTATGTTTTCTACTGACAATATGATATTCATCCTTTTTAAAAATTGTATGATTAAACAAACATTCTTAATAATTATCAATCGTAATCTTTTTAATTGTTGCCTTTTTCACGCCTTTGGCTTTCTTTTTATCCTTTTCATTTTGATCTTTTTCATTTTCATCCTTCCCATTTTGAACCTTAAAACTATACATTTTTGCTCTAAGCCCAATAAATTCAGTCATAATTTTTCCATCATTTTCGTCTATTATCAAGCCTAGAACTTTCTTATTGACTAAAGGAATGCCATAAACATTATTTTCTGGATAATCAGAAGTGTCATACTTATAAATGTCGCGTTTTATGCAATCATATATGTTAACATTAGTAAAATAATAGATTAAGCTATCTGTGTCTGTATACAATAATTTAACATTATTTTCAAAAGTTTTCATAATATAATTATAATGGAAATCATGAATAAAAATTTTTGATAAATCAAGTATTGCAAACCCTACATAAATTGGCTTATTAAACAGTATTTTTAGTTGATTCATTTCAATTATGGTCATATCATTATCAAAAATCATACTGCTATGAAAATTAGGTTGAGATATTAGAGTTTGTGCTCTATATCTCCCCTCCTACTTTGTAATTGATTCTATATTTTTATAATTACGTAAATTTTCCATAGTTTTTCCATAAGCAGCGTTATTCATGAGTTTAGAAATGTTTTTCTCGAAATCATTTTTGTACTTTTTGCTCGTTTCTGCATTCAAATTAATAAATTTTTTCAACCAAGCTGGAAAACTCCCTTTCGCACAACTAATTTAAACTGTTCAGAATCATTATAAAATCTTTTGGTAATATTTTTCTTATCATTATCTAGGAATGATGCTAATTTATCAAGACTACTTGCCATGAATCTAAAAGAATCTATAAATTGTAATTTAAGTGAGATTCCACGTCGTCTTTTTCTGTTGTTTCCCCAGAATTCTTCTTTACCTACTGTTTTGATAAAAGCTATATACTTTTCTTTATTAATTGGTAATAAATCAACTTTTCCTTCAAATGATTTTGTTGCCAATTCTTTAATTAAAAAATGAGAATCATATCCTGAAAGATTATGAAAAACTATTGGAATTATATGGGATGATTGATAATTTAAATTGCATTTGTTATGAGCTGCACCGCGATAATTACCAGTAAAATGACAGTGATCTCGAACTTTAATTTCATTATGCAAAAAAATTTGATTGCAAATATGACATTATGAGTTTTATGCTGCTTGGAAGTAAATGGTTTTATTGGCACAACATGTTCAATAGTATTTTAAACATACTTTGATAATTTTTTTAATTCTAAAATGAACCAATTGATACAATCACGACTACGTTTTTGATCAAACTTGGATTGAGATTTATCAAATAAACAATGAACATAAAAAGCAACACAGCATGGAATATGTATCTGCTTATCGTCATCATCTGGTTTAAGTATACATTCCAGATCAGCATAAACAACAAATGGAACTTGTTTCTTATTTACATGATTGTTAAATTTTATTTTTTTCTCTTTCTCTGGAAACGTAATAGCTGTTTTATTCATTCTAATACAATCTTTCCGATGATTATCAAATGATTGTTTTACCTTGAAATGACACAAACATTGATCGCATAAAAGTTTTTTTGTTTTACCTTCAGAAATTTGTGTCCCAACCAATTGTGAGAGATCTTTGATCCAACAAAAATGAAAAGTAGGTTTTAAATTATTATCAACATCTATCTCAACATTACTCTCTACCATTAACAAATGTATACGTTGTTTATTCCAAAATTTACTTGAATATAACGGTGCTATTTTATCTTTATCATTTAATCCATATACATTAATCGAAATATTATTATTTAATTCAAATTTCGGAATATCATGTAAAGTTGTTGGACAATTTATACCATTGTACTTGAGGATTGTCCTATAATCTCGATATGATGATGTATTGTTGGGATGACTTTCAGTTGTAAATAATGCTGCTGTAATTGACCATAGGAAACGGCATTGATCTTTATTCTTGATATTTAACAACGCCGTTTTGTGTTGAATAAAATCTGGTAAATCAATAAACGTCGATCCCCCTGCAGATAATCGATCATATCAATTGATGTTGACTTGGAGATGGATGATCTCTACCATAGACCATCCTGAATCACGCTCTTTAAAGTCTTCGACTTTCGATAATAAAACATCAATTATTTTTTCTTGAAGAATTTTATTTATATTGCTTGATGGCATAAATAGTTTATTCTTTGTAGTGAAATGCTTGATTTCTTCATTAGATTCCTCATCTTTCACGTTGTTGAATTCACAAGCTAACGAAAAGTTCACCTTTACACTAACATTATTGTCGAGAATATTTTAAAATTTTTTACAAAGAATCACTTCGGCATCATTGAGAAACTCATTTAAATCCATATGTTTTAAGTTTATAATTGAAGCAGTTGAAATACGTAATTCAAATACATTTTCGTGACCTCTCTAAACAACTGATGGACTTGATCTTCCAACATCACGTTGAAGATTACCGAGTCGTACATAACTTTCTTGATGAATAAATTTTTCACAAAGTGTTTTAAGAGCGGAAAAACGGAAATCGTTGATTAAATTTTCATCTTTTCACCAACTGATAAATTATATTGTAGTTGTTGATTTAATGTTGCAATGTTCCTATTTCCTATCTCCAACCATTTGTTTACAGCTTCATCTTTACTTGGTTCACTCAATGATAAAAGGAGCACATAAGCTTCCTCCATCAGTTTTATCAAATCTTTATAATGATCACCCATTTTTGCTTGATAAGTAATTTATTCACTTTTTATCAATCAATGAATTCACTTTTTAATGAACAATTTTTTATAATGAAAAATTTTCCTTCAATATGTTCTAATTTTCAAGTAACAACAACACTTCTTGATAGTTCTTTTTATTAACGTTTACTTTGTGATTTCTCAAATAATAATATATTCAAAAGCTGGTTCACATTCATTTGTATGTGATAAACTACCCTCCTCAACGTCACTGAATTCCATCATTGTTTCTGTTATGTGACGTTACTTCTTAGAAACTATTTAATAGCTTTGATAGGGTTACTGGATATATGATAAATGAAAACTACCCTTCAACACAATCTGAATAATAGTTCAAAGTAACGTCATTTCATATTATGCTTCGATAAAGATACTTGGAATCAATAGCTTTGAAAGTGTTATCGGATAAAAGCTCGATTGAAAAATATTGATACTCATAAAAAAATCACATTTAAATAACGAGTTTCAACATCATTTGCAAATTAAAAGAAAAAATTGATTGCCCTGTAAAAAATTATGTAGTAAAGAGTGACTTTAAAAAATGGAAAATAAAATTCTATACATCATTGACATGGAGGGATTTATGGTGAATAAAAAGTTCATGTGTAAAGAGTTGGGTTACATCAATGTTCTATCTGGAGAAGTAAACTCAACATTCTATGAAATTGGAAATTTTGAAGATTTATCAGGAAAAGATAAAAAAACTGCAGCATTTTGTCAGCATTACGTTCACGGAATGTTATTTCGTGATAAATTTAATGATGAAGATCCAATCAATCTTGATAATTTTTTATGGAAAATCGCTAAAGAAGCTGAGAAAAAAGGGATGATGATAGGATATATTAGTAGTTTCGAAGTGGCAAACATGACGGAATTAAATATCAAAGATTACATCAACCTGGAATCAATGGGATGTCCGAAGTTTGAAGTTATCAGACAATACATGCATCAACAAGATCAAGAAGCTAATACACATGCAAACTCCGTATCCTGTGGAAGACATCTAAAGTTAAGAAATCCAGGAAAACACGCACATTGTCCAAAAGAAGAAGTTTTTTGTTTTAAATATTTTTTAAATATGGTCAAGTCTTCTCTTCATAGTAAGACACATAGTAATTTACTTGTGCAAAATAAAGTATCAAGAATAATTCAATAATAGAATAGTATATAAACAAAGTAAAGTACACTTCTAAGATACTTGAATTGAACATTAGCATCATAAAATTTTCAAAATTCACATTTCGCGCGTTATTACACGCCACCACCTGGTAGATAAGATCGGTAACAATTACCAACATTAAATTAGTAACACTTACTGAAAAAATTTTTTAAAATTTAATTTTTTATCCGCTACAAGAGCAGCGCTACCTAGATCGGTAATGATTACCGACTGGCGCAGCGCCATCTAGCGGGAACATCGACAACTAAACCTGCGGTCGATAAGTTGCAGGCTCTGGTGGTAACTTACTCTAGCATAGAACACAACCGCACGGCAGGTAAAACAGGATGTCTTAATCCTGTATTAACTACTTATTTCTGACAATTGTTTGTAAAAAATGGTGTGTATTGTTTCTATCAATTATTTCATTAAAAAATTTCATAGGTATGCGTAAGAAATTGAAGGTCAAATGTCTGATTAAAATATTAACAAATATTAGCTAGCATAAATCTTATTCAGAATTTTTTTCAAGTGTTTGAAGTATCCTACCAAAATTACCTTCGTCAGAAAGTAAAACTTCGCGCCATGTATACCTTCTGAATAACTCTACAAATACCTACATTCTCATTTTAAATAATTGTTTGAAAAATTTTCAAAAACCAAAAAAGTTTAAAATTGAATGGAGTGCTATGTCTTCTATAGAATCATGCCTTTCTTTTGTTTTATTTCAATGAATTGTGTAAAAAAGTGATTTTTTGAATTTTTTTTGAATAGTACAAAAAGCAATTTTGTAGATAAAACTTAACGATAAATTCTTCCACAATCAATTTTGACTTAATTTAAGACAGTAGCTAGTTAAAAAAAATTTCATAAGACGTGACACAATTCTTTTATAAAAATTATGTCCGAAAAATTTGCATAAATAGAGATCATAATAATAATTTTAAACCCATTCCACCTCCCGCAGTACTTTCATCTCTATTTTCCTCTACGTAGTCAAATCCATCATGGTCCGATAAGAACCCCACCGTCTCTTTTACGGCCATGTATCTAAGTAAATTTGATAAATCGCTGAATTAGCAACTAAGGCTGTGGGACATATATTAAATATTTATTCTTTTTTTAATACATATTCATATCAAATTGAATAATATTAATGCAAAAAGAAAGAAACTAACGATCTCAAAACTCGCGTTTGTGGTACAACGACTCAAATTTTTCGAGACTATCTCGAGTTCAATTATTCATTACATATTCTATTAGTATTGAATATAGACACCTGTTCAAATTCATTTCTCATTTTTAGCAATGATTACAGCAAAGCAAGTTGATTCGAAATGAGTTGATGGAAGTCGAAGTGATACCAATCTTCCAACCGGGGTAAAGAAATTAAGTCTGACAAAAGGCATAGCCCTAGTAGCCTCATCAACGTAAGATTGACGGTAGACTTACGTATGTTGCCCTAAGTTTGTTAATTAGATATGTATCTGTCATTTTTCTGAAGCACACAGACGTAAGATATTCTTCAGAAAAATTTAACGTCAGTAATGAATGGCAATCTGTTGCAGAACGGAAACAGACGTACGTAAGTCTGACGAAAATTCTGACGTCAAGACTGGCTACTAGGGAAAGTGTATTGTTTTTTCTTACAATCTATGCTACGATACTAGCTTCTTTCCGCAACTCCGTCCGCGTAGATTCTCTTTGACGAGTATGAACAGTCATGAATTGAAAGAATAAATCGACGAAAATTAGAAACAATTAATTTTTTCAGCCAATTGAAGGAATCTCTTATTCATTGTAAATAATCGTTGTGACATAATTACACTACATGAGAATCAATTGATTAAGTGAAGTTTTGAATAACAATTTCGTCGTTTAAATGTCTCCTTTCCAAATACGTAATGTTTTGTAATGAAATAAAAAAAACAAGTAATAAATTTGTGTATGTGAGTAAAAATTCTAATTCTAATGTAAGATTCAATTTATGCTCACTTAGAACAAATACAATCGTTATAAAGAACATGTTTGATTACATCTATTCTACATGATAAGTAACGTTTTATGAATAAAAGAAAAAATGTCTCGTTAAACGAATTCAAATTTATCGAATATATCGTGTTTTTCAATGTTTACAACAAATTCAATTGTTACAAACAAATAAAAAATATTGCCATCCACTTAACATGATAAGTAACTATTTTCCAGTAAAAGAAATGATATCCCGTTAAAGAAACTTCAGTTGATTGAATAAATCCCGTTTTTAATTATTTATGACGAATTCAGTCGTTATAAACAAAAAGAGTGTATTACCACTCATTTTCAACTGAGCTGTAGCTAAAATAAAAGCAGTACTCAAAATTGTTAAATTTTTAACTTGGAACAAGAACCAAATTGATCAATGTTCTAAAAAAATGATCAATAAGAGTATCAGTCCACTCCCCCTATACCTTAGAAATAATTGGTTAGAGGCTGAGACAAAGTTTATTCTATGATCATGCTTCTAACTATAATTGTATCATATTCTATTCTTTTTTTTAATTGGTTATGAGCTAGCAGATTCCCGCGCCTTCGTTTGCATAACATGTAGAATTACGTGTCATAATAATAAATCAATCTAAAATGTTTTGAATAGTAATTTTCTAAATTGAATAAAACAATAAAAATACGTATTGCTATGTGATATACAGTGAAAATTCTGTTATTTATTGTTTATAACATATTAAATCGTTATCAACGAAAGAAATATGTTTCTATGCATTTTATGTGGTTTGTAACTTCGTTTCAGTAAAAGGAAAAATTCGGCGTTGGAAGAACTCAAAAATGTAACATAGATTCCGTTTCTCATTGTTTATAACAAATTCAATTGTTATCGATGATGCTTGGCATAAAATTAGTGCTAAAACTATCTATAAGTGCTGGAATAAACTTTGGTACATTGAGAAAAAAAATATTGGTACTCAAACAGAAGAAGATCATTCAAATTCATCAATATTACTTCTTGATGCTGTCGCCGTAGAAGTAGATGATTTGAAGAATGAAATGATTAAGAAATATCAATTCCTTTCTATATTTTTAAAGATAATTAAAGCTTATTATATAACATCAAAGTTCAGCTTTCAGCTTATATTTATTTGGATTCGGATTAGTTGTTTTGGCGATTAGTGCAGATAGATATATAGACAGACACCAGAAATTTATATATTAATTATAAATAAATATTGTCATTCATATTGGAAAATTCAATTAACTTTTGTTTCACATAATTTATATTTCAAATCAATCCATTAGTCGATAATATTATTGATATTTTTGATCAATATTAATGAAAGAACTATATGAACCATTTATTTGCTCTATTTACAGAGTGAGACTATACCTATATGTATAGTAGAAAAATCTTGGCCACGAGAGAGAGGTCCGCGTCAAATGGCGTTTAGAATAAGACTGACAAAGAAATGGGTAGAAATCGATTTGAAATGTGCGGAAAACGCACAAATTGATCTGAATAGTCACAAATTCATTGTCACTTTCAAAACTTTATTACACTAAATGTGTATGACTAAAGGTTATTATAGTTATCAAATTATTAATCATACTAACTACTTGTAATATTATCAGGATATTTCTCGGCAACGTCACAAACCAATTCAGTTGGAAGTGGTGGTTGTATATAGATCGCTTATAAATCCATTACTCATGCACTCACTCGCAATAGAACTTTAGAAATATACCTTCTCAAACTGTCACAATTTTTAAATTATAGCACTTATCAACTATCAAAACAATGCGCAATGATTAGAGAAAAAACAAATATCACTAACACTCGATAGGAAATTCACGCAAAATTTAGCTATGCATTCACTGAAATATCACGAATAAATGATTTAGGGGCGATAGATCATTTGAAGATTTCTTGCGATTCAAACACTTAATAGAGAGAATCAAATTTGGTAATTACAGTCGACTCGCGTTATAAGTCCGCTTACGGGGCTGTAGGGGAATAGAATTCTGCGAAATGTTGTCCCACCACTCTAATGCAGTAGCCGAGCGAATTTCGTTGTTTTTATTTCTCCTCCATTTGTTTTGATTCTCGCGTTATTAGTCCGCTTCTAACGTTGGTAATGTGATCAGTAAAATAAGTTTCAAAAAATGTAAGTATGCAATTTGGGTTAAATATTTATGCCATTTACTAAAAAATACATGTTATTGTTTATTGTAAATAAATAAGGATCTTAACTATCAACAAACGTTTATCTAAACCTTATAAAATTCAATAAATTCTGTATATATACTTTTTTTCTTCTAGAAAAATGAATAATTTACTGCAAATGTCTCAAAAAAGAACTTACACGAAAAGTTCTTTGACTACAACTGAAATAGGGTGAACCCCACTTCCGAATAATTACCTAAAATTTCACTGATTGGTTAATATTTTACAATAGGGATGGACGTCATGTATCGCGTGTAGTATGGTAAAAAGAAGAAGAGATGGTGTGGATATTACTATGAGATACAAAATATGGAAAAAAGCAAAAAAATTTATAACATTTAAAGGCCTCTTAATCCGACATAGAGCCTATAGTTTTTTTAGATTTTTTCTCTCTAGTTTTTACAAATTGTCTTTAAGTCCTAACCAGATGTTGAATCTTTGATTGCACGTATTAGACCAAAAAGGGAAATTTCATATGCAGAATAACCATTTTATTTTTAACGATGTGAAAAATACGTGCTCGAAAATTTGAAATATTAAATATTGTTTAATAATTTATACATGATCACTCTCTTTTCGACTGCATTTTACTACACTTTTACCTTTATTATACTGGAGGAGGACAAAGTCCTGAGCACTGGAGCAACCATTGAATCTACTATTCCAACTATGTTGATAGCTCCAACCCTCCCTCGCCTGCAAGATTGGATAGCTTGTTGTGCTCAGCAAAGAGAATACAGTAAAATAGAGTAAATGCGTCCATCCTTGAATTGGGAGTGACGCAGGCTGAGCATGGTGCAGTTATTAGCAAACTGCTTGATTTTATAGTCAAAGTGGAGGCTAGTTGTTAAGACGTGGAGAATTCATTCTTCATCGCCTTCTGCCTCACCTTCAGCTACAGCTGCTCAGAACTAGCAATACCAGGCTTTACTGATATTGAGTCACTCACCAACTCTTAACTCTTTGTTATGGCAGTATTTGGAATCTAAAGCTCTCTGTTCTTCCTGGCAAGATCTTAGAATTAAAATTCATGCGGAGATCATCGGTTAGTTCTACGCCTCAAGATATTGCTGCTAACTCTAACATATCTTGTCCTCGTCTTCTTCTGCGATACCTTCTTCAATCTCTACTTCGACTAGGACGTGTGAGTTTACGGCTACTAGACTATTTGTCTCAGGACTTACAACTGCTGTCTTACTTTTTTTTCTCAAGTGCAATAATATTTTTGAGAGGAACTACTTTTGTACCTTAATCATTTTTAGGCATTCATTAGAAAGCTTTTACAGAAGTAGAAACAGAAATTGAGGAAGTTTTTTTGATTCATTGTAAAAGATAAGTATTATAACATTGTTAAGAAGTTAAGAATATTCGATCACAAAATAGAAATGATTAAAACAATATAATATTGTTAACTATAATAACCTTTAGTCATACACATTTAGTGTAATAAAGTTTTGAAAGTGACAATGAATTTGTGACTATTCAGATCAATTTGTGCGTTTTCCGCACATTTCAAATCGATTTCTACCCATTTATTCGTGATATTTCAGTGAATGCATAGCTAAATTTTGCGTGAATTTCCTATCGAGTGTTAGTGATATTTGTTTTTTCTCTAATCATTGCGCATTGTTTTGATAGTTGATAAGTGCTATAATTTAAAAATTGTGACAGTTTGAGAAGGTATATTTCTAAAGTTCTATTGCGAGTGAGTGCATGAGTAATGGATTTATAAGCGATCTATATACAACCACCACTTCCAACTGAATTGGTTTGTGACGTTGCCGAGAAATATCCTGATAATATTACAAGTAGTTAGTATGATTAATAATTTGATAACTATAATAACCTTTAGTCATACACATTTAGTGTAATAAAGTTTTGAAAGTGACAATGAATTTGTGACTATTCAGATCAATTTGTGCGTTTTCCGCACATTTCAAATCGATTTCTACCCATTTCTTTGTCAGTCTTATTCTAAACGCCATTTGACGCGGACCTCTCTCTCGTGGCCAAGATTTTTCTACTATACATATAGGTATAGTCTCACTCTGTAAATAGAGCAAATAAATGGTTCATATAGTTCTTTCATTAATATTGATCAAAAATATCAATAATATTATCGACTAATGGATTGATTTGAAATATAAATTATGTGAAACAAAAGTTAATTGAATTTTCCAATATGAATGACAATATTTATTTATAATTAATATATAAATTTCTGGTGTCTGTCTATATATCTATCTGCACTAATCGCCAAAACAACTAATCCGAATCCAAATAAATATAAGCTGAAAGCTGAACTTTGATGTTATATAATAAGCTTTAATTATCTTTAAAAATATAGAAAGGAATTGATATTTCTTAATCATTTCATTCTTCAAATCATCTACTTCTACGGCGACAGCATCAAGAAGTAATATTGATGAATTTGAATGATCTTCTTCTGTTTGAGTACCAATATTTTTTTTCTCAATGTACCAAAGTTTATTCCAGCACTTATAGATAGTTTTAGCACTAATTTTATGCCAAGCATCATCGATAACAATTGAATTTGTTATAAACAATGAGAAACGGAATCTATGTTACATTTTTGAGTTCTTCCAACGCCGAATTTTTCCTTTTACTGAAACGAAGTTACAAACCACATAAAATGCATAGAAACATATTTCTTTCGTTGATAACGATTTAATATGTTATAAACAATAAATAACAGAATTTTCACTGTATATCACATAGCAATACGTATTTTTATTGTTTTATTCAATTTAGAAAATTACTATTCAAAACATTTTAGATTGATTTATTATTATGACACGTAATTCTACATGTTATGCAAACGAAGGCGCGGGAATCTGCTAGCTCATAACCAATTAAAAAAAAGAATAGAATATGATACAATTATAGTTAGAAGCATGATCATAGAATAAACTTTGTCTCAGCCTCTAACCAATTATTTCTAAGGTATAGGGGGAGTGGACTGATACTCTTATTGATCATTTTTTTAGAACATTGATCAATTTGGTTCTTGTTCCAAGTTAAAAATTTAACAATTTTGAGTACTGCTTTTATTTTAGCTACAGCTCAGTTGAAAATGAGTGGTAATACACTCTTTTTGTTTATAACGACTGAATTCGTCATAAATAATTAAAAACGGGATTTATTCAATCAACTGAAGTTTCTTTAACGGGATATCATTTCTTTTACTGGAAAATAGTTACTTATCATGTTAAGTGGATGGCAATATTTTTTATTTGTTTGTAACAATTGAATTTGTTGTAAACATTGAAAAACACGATATATTCGATAAATTTGAATTCGTTTAACGAGACATTTTTTCTTTTATTCATAAAACGTTACTTATCATGTAGAATAGATGTAATCAAACATGTTCTTTATAACGATTGTATTTGTTCTAAGTGAGCATAAATTGAATCTTACATTAGAATTAGAATTTTTACTCACATACACAAATTTATTACTTGTTTTTTTTATTTCATTACAAAACATTACGTATTTGGAAAGGAGACATTTAAACGACGAAATTGTTATTCAAAACTTCACTTAATCAATTGATTCTCATGTAGTGTAATTATGTCACAACGATTATTTACAATGAATAAGAGATTCCTTCAATTGGCTGAAAAAATTAATTGTTTCTAATTTTCGTCGATTTATTCTTTCAATTCATGACTGTTCATACTCGTCAAAGAGAATCTACGCGGACGGAGTTGCGGAAAGAAGCTAGTATCGTAGCATAGATTGTAAGAAAAAACAATACACTTTCCCTAGTAGCCAGTCTTGACGTCAGAATTTTCGTCAGACTTACGTACGTCTGTTTCCGTTCTGCAACAGATTGCCATTCATTACTGACGTTAAATTTTTCTGAAGAATATCTTACGTCTGTGTGCTTCAGAAAAATGACAGATACATATCTAATTAACAAACTTAGGGCAACATACGTAAGTCTACCGTCAATCTTACGTTGATGAGGCTACTAGGGCTATGCCTTTTGTCAGACTTAATTTCTTTACCCCGGTTGGAAGATTGGTATCACTTCGACTTCCATCAACTCATTTCGAATCAACTTGCTTTGCTGTAATCATTGCTAAAAATGAGAAATGAATTTGAACAGGTGTCTATATTCAATACTAATAGAATATGTAATGAATAATTGAACTCGAGATAGTCTCGAAAAATTTGAGTCGTTGTACCACAAACGCGAGTTTTGAGATCGTTAGTTTCTTTCTTTTTGCATTAATATTATTCAATTTGATATGAATATGTATTAAAAAAAGAATAAATATTTAATATATGTCCCACAGCCTTAGTTGCTAATTCAGCGATTTATCAAATTTACTTAGATACATGGCCGTAAAAGAGACGGTGGGGTTCTTATCGGACCATGATGGATTTGACTACGTAGAGGAAAATAGAGATGAAAGTACTGCGGGAGGTGGAATGGGTTTAAAATTATTATTATGATCTCTATTTATGCAAATTTTTCGGACATAATTTTTATAAAAGAATTGTGTCACGTCTTATGAAATTTTTTTTAACTAGCTACTGTCTTAAATTAAGTCAAAATTGATTGTGGAAGAATTTATCGTTAAGTTTTATCTACAAAATTGCTTTTTGTACTATTCAAAAAAAATTCAAAAAATCACTTTTTTACACAATTCATTGAAATAAAACAAAAGAAAGGCATGATTCTATAGAAGACATAGCACTCCATTCAATTTTAAACTTTTTTGGTTTTTGAAAATTTTTCAAACAATTATTTAAAATGAGAATGTAGGTATTTGTAGAGTTATTCAGAAGGTATACATGGCGCGAAGTTTTACTTTCTGACGAAGGTAATTTTGGTAGGATACTTCAAACACTTGAAAAAAATTCTGAATAAGATTTATGCTAGCTAATATTTGTTAATATTTTAATCAGACATTTGACCTTCAATTTCTTACGCATACCTATGAAATTTTTTAATGAAATAATTGATAGAAACAATACACACCATTTTTTACAAACAATTGTCAGAAATAAGTAGTTAATACAGGGGGGGGGATTAAGACATCCTGTTTTACCTGCCGTGCGGTTGTGTTCTATGCTAGAGTAAGTTACCACCAGAGCCTGCAACTTATCGACCGCAGGTTTAGTTGTCGATGTTCCCGCTAGATGGCGCTGCACCAGTCGGTAATCATTACCGATCTAGGTAGCGCTGCTCTTGTAGCGGATAAAAAATTAAATTTTAAAAAATTTTTTCAGTAAGTGTTACTAATTTAATGTTGGTAATTGTTACCGATCTTATCTACCAGGTGGTGGCGTGTAATAACGCGCGAAATGTGAATTTTGAAAATTTTATGATGCTAATGTTCAATTCAAGTATCTTAGAAGTGTACTTTACTTTGTTTATATACTATTCTATTATTGAATTATTCTTGATACTTTATTTTGCACAAGTAAATTACTATGTGTCTTACTATGAAGAGAAGACTTGACCATATTTAAAAAATATTTAAAACAAAAAACTTCTTCTTTTGGACAATGTGACGGTTTTGTAGTTCAAGAGAATCTTATCGTGTCGCATCCTGATCCTCTTTTGAGTTGGTGTAGTGCTGGTTAGTTGAAATTCGGCAAAAAAGACACTGAGAACACTGTTGCCACAATGATGATCCAAAATGGTTCGCCGTATCTAAACCCTTCATCTAACGTCACGTCTCTTGGATTTTGGCATTGGAACCATACACACTTAAATGTTACCAAAATCAATAAAGCAGGAAACCAAAAAAACGTAAATCTACAAAACTGGTCACTGCAATCCTGTGGGCTACGTTGATTACTAGAAAAGAACGTGGTTTAAAAATGCGCGCACTTGAAGAATTTGTAAATCAGTTAATAAAAGAAATGAAAATATTTTGGACAATAACAGGTACAAGGATTATAATTATGGTCACGCATAATGGAGTTTATTAACCTAAAAAGGAACTAGGATGGGATACGACTATTTCCAGAACAGTAAGGAAAACTAAGGACGACTCTGGAGCTCAATGTCCGATATTGCTGTATCCATGGGGATCTAGGAGCAACGTCAGGAGTTTTTGGGTAGACTTGAGAAACGTCCAGTAGACGACCATGGACCACCCCTACAGCGTTTCAGGTGGACAGAGGAGCTGAGACGGGATTTAATGCAGTGTTGGGAAAGATGCGAGCCACAGACCTTAGGCTATGCCAGGCGCCTGCATACTCTGTGGTGCGAAATGCACCCAGAGCTACAACAACTAACGCACGCGGCGCTCGCATCACAGGTACAGTATACTCAGTCTCGACAGCGGATAGAGGAAGAGTCAGACTCTGACTCTCCAATATCAGACGCTTCAGAGACTGAGGACGAAGTTTAACTGACACCCGAGACAGCCGCACCGAGGTGGAACATACTTCCGTTCCGCCCTTCTCTAACTGCAGAACCCTCATTTCCTCCTCCTGAGGGCGTTAATCAACAGGACTTCACCTACAGAGAGGGTAATTCTCTCCAGACAATTCCGCTCTCTGCAGAAGATCTAGCTAGCGTAAATCTGACTCTTCGCGCTTTCTGAAGCCGCAAGCCCCTGTCACTTATGAGTCTCCAAGTGCAGAAAGAGTCTAAACCTACTGGACCAAAATATATGGTTACGCTACATGTCGACACTCCAGTCCTTCAATTTTTCAGAAAATTCTGCGACGAACATCTATCACGAATTCCTGAAGAGTTCTAACGAGTCAGCATCGATGAGATCAGGAATGCTCTGAAGAACTGGGCTGCCCCTGGGCCAATTCCCACCTTCTAGTGGAATAAATTGACATTATTTCTTCCTGGATGGCTCGTTGAAAGGCGCATTGTGCTGATCCCCAAAAGTGGTGTTTGTCTAACCAAAAAAACTACAGGCCTATTGCATTTCTGAATACTCTCTACAAATCGTTCATTCAAATCATGATTAAAAGGATTTTGGCTGCAATAGAACCTGGATGGAGGCAGATATACGAACAGCGTGACAGCAAATATGGCTTGACAGGCTGCAAGGAAAACTCTTTAGTAGACCGATCTGTTACAACGGACGTGTACTACTACAAACGCAACTTGTCAATGGCGTGGGTGGATTACAGAAAGGTATTTGATACAACCTCTCACGAGCTCCTCCTCTACTTGCTCGAATGCCTTTTTTAGTACCCTCACAAATAGTGAGATGCATCGAACATCTGATGCCGCTTTGGAGGACACGGATTACCACAACATCTGATGAAATGAGAGTGTCCACCAGAGCAGTGCCATTTAGGAAAAGCGTATATCAGGGAGATACTCTGTGTCCTCTACCATTTTGCATCTCCCTGCTGTCCTTATCTGTCACTTTACGCCGAACGCCTGGATATAAAGCGGGACGAGTCTCCAACCGCGTACCGAAAGTAATACATCTATTCTATATGGATGACTTGAAAGTGTACGCGGCAAGTCCTGAGAGACTACGAGCAGCCTTAGAGGTTGTGTCCGAGTATACCAGTGTAATCGGCATGGAGTTTGGGTTAGACAAATGCGCAGTAGCTCACTTCATAAAAGGAAGATCACCGAACTGGAGTGATAATGACGAGCTTACAGAAAGGAGCATCATAAAAGATCTGGATGCTAAAGAGTCATACCGATATCTTGGACGGGCACAATTTCCTTTACAGGACGTGTCTGTCATCAAAGATACTCTACGCAGTAAGTATAAGTCGCGACTTAAGAGAATATGGGACTCTGAATTATCAGGCCCTAATAAAGTCGCAGCCACAAATATGCCTGTTGTCCTAGTCTTGCTATAACCATTTGGAGTTCTTGAATAGCTCCGAAAAGAGCTTAAAGAACTGGACATTATCACGAGAAAGGTGTCCAACGCTTATACTTTCTCCGTGATCTGGGAGAGCGTGGACTACTAAGTTTGGAATGTCTACATGACAGGTTAGTGATAGGCCCGGCTTATAACATCTATGAGAGCTCTGATCCTCTTCTCAAGTTCGTAGACAGCTTTAAACTATTGGGAAAAGATGCGTTTCCATATAGAGCAGCATATCGGGGCCCCCGGGGTTACATAGATGTTTCTGTTCTTCAAGATATGCCGCGTAACAACGGGGGCAGATTATAGTTCGTCGTGCCCCATTTTCGCACTGCCCTATATGGTAGTCTGAACACGCCGAGCGCGAGACGTGTTAGCGACCGCCGACCAAAGCGGATAAAGTTGGTACTACGGGAGGCCAAATTCCAAGCCCTGTGCCTGGGCCTGCAAAGTCAAAATATGACATGTAGTCGTAGGTACAACTGGCCAATTGAGGTCCGACTCGTAGTGGTATGTTGTAAGGCCTCGGGCTTGTTACTTGTATCCCTGTGCCTGTTCTGAGGTGCAGGTATACGCGTCTTGGGAAATGACATCGCGAAGAGAGTAGACTCATAATTTCCCAGAGTTATACCCAAAGAGACGAGGTACTCAATTTCCGTCCTTCGGACGGGGGAAGCATCGATTTGGATAGAGCAGCATATCAAGCAGCGCAGAACCTCAGCTCAGTTTTCGAACCTAGCAGCCTAGACAGTCTGAGGCTTTTGTAATTGACTAGAGGGGAGCAAAAGGTCAATATAAAAGCAACCGAGCAGTCAAAACTGCTCGACGAATATGTGGCAAAGTCCTTACATGATATGTTTTATCGTCATCTCGAAAAACAGGACTTGTCACACCAGCTGACTTTTCAATATCTTAAGTCAGCTGGCTTGTTCTCTGAGACCGAAGGATTCATTATGGCCTGCCAAGATGGTATATTTTCCACCCTCGCCTACCGATGTAATGTTATGCACGAGCAACTTGAGGACACAAGATGCCGATTTTGCCATGGTGATGTAGATGAGACTCTATTTCATGTGCTATCGGCTTGTCCGAGATAAGCACGCTCAGCTTACATTGACCGGCATATCGCCGCCCTAAGAGTGCTGTATTACCACCTTCGGCACTCTTATGGAATAGACGGGACACCAGTGCTGCACTATGTGCCCGGTAAAATTGAGTCAGTCATTGAGAACGGGAGAGCAAAAATTCTTTGGAATTACCCGCTCTCTCTCTCTACGCCTTAACGTATTGAACACAATAAGCCGGATGTTACTCTTTTCGACCATACCACCAAGCACGTATATTACATTGAGTTCTTAGCCCCGGCTGAGACAAATATACGTGCAGAAGAAGAGAGTAAACAGGAATGCTACAGAGAGCTCATGGAGGGCGTGAAAAATGTCTATCACGAATACACAGCGCACGTGATAGTCCTGGTGATTGGCGCCCTCAGAGGGCTGAGAGACCGCTTTCTGACAGAGCTTCGAACAAGACCAGTCTGACGCAGTCAGGCTCAGATTCTCGCGGCTCGCATGCAGAAAGCGGTCATCCTTGGTTCTCTCCGAATCCTGAGACGACTGTAAATAAATGACTGAACGGCTGCAGCCCCGGCTCACCCTCAAACCTGAGGAAGTCGGGTGTCTGCAGGATAATCCCGTCTGGTCAGGCCCCAGGTGGGTCGGAGATCCTGGCCTGGGATCCCTGGCCAGACACCTCTGACGAATCGCAAGATGATAATAATAATAATAACAATAATAACAATATGGAAATTCATAATTTAGAAAATAATTCTAAAAATTTGGTTGAATTGGTCTCAACTTCTTCGGTTATTAATAGTTCTTTAGCTTTTGCGAAACCGGGTAAATTTGATGGTTCTCAGACGTTGGAATCTTATTCCCGTTAATTTGAGACAATCGCTCGTCTGCATAAGTGGACAAATGAAGTTAAAGCATCGATTTTAGTGTCCTGTTTGAAGGATAAAGCTCAAGTCATTCTAGAAAATTTGAGTTAAGAAGATTTAGGGAATTTTGACAAATTTAAGAAAATTTTGGAAGATCGTTTTGGAAAAGCTTAAATTTCTAGAGCTTATTGTAGTTGTAGCTTAAATTTCTAGAGCTTATTGTAGTTGAGACTTCAGTTGACAGGACGTCTTCTTTTTAATTTATAACTGTCAATCTTTAAATTTTCTATAAATTTTCTGAAGTTATTATTTGGTTATATTTTAAAATATCTTATATGTATGTTTTGGAGGTCTTTAATGATTTTCAGGTGCTGCAGTCCAGCTATAGGTGTGCCGTCGCGGCCACCTGACTTATTTTATGAGATTCATTATGTAGTAATATTTTTAATACTAAAAATAACGCCGTTCCTCGCGTTTTTAACATTTTCTAACAAAACATTAATTTTGCTACTCAATATTACTATCGCTGATTACTTAGAATTTAGTCTTGGGAACGTCCTTTGCTTTTGTTTAAACTTTTGGCTGTCGCTGCCTGTGAAAGCGCATCAGTTGGTGAGCATGTATGTGTACACATACAGATGTTTAGTTACTTATTTCTGCTGGACAATGTGAAATATAAAATGTAGGAGATTTTTAGGTCTTAGGTGATAGAGACCCCTTTCAGGGTCATTACTCATTAAACAATATCGTTTTACTTATTGTTACGTCCTGACAGACTTCACTTTAGTAAGGCACTTTTGGCGCACGGCTAACGATACCTCCTCGCGTTCAGGCTCTCCTAATACTTCGCGACACAGAGAGGCAGTATATTTATTGAAAAATTCGAATCAAAAAAAAAAAATCATTACTGGAAAACTTGTTCCGTCGAGAAGGTGAAAGTTCTACTTCAGGCGAAACTTGATACTCCGTTTCGACATTAAATTGTCAGCAAAACATTCATGATTTATAAAAATAATTTATTAGGTCACTATTCATTAAATTAAGTTAAGCAATTAATTTATTGAAGTCCAAAAGAATTAGAGAAAAATATAATGATATGCCGGACATAACACTTTGACTTGACAAAAGCTGCAAATTTAAAAAATTGAAGCCTATTTCAACAATTTTCTCCAAAAAATGTTCGTATAATTCAAGATAATTTTGCTACATGTGAGTCATTTTGGTGGATATGCATGTAAGTGTATACATAACCATGTTTTAATTTTTTAACAAAGAATGATTTATTTTGAACTAACATAACTTAAGTTACCAATGGTTTTAAACGGATTGTTTTCAAAAAGTGAACGGCTTATAAACAAGAACAATAGAAAAATTGAACATTCTTAAATGTTATCATGTCTGAGTGTATTTCAATTATTTTACATAATTATTCAAAATATATTTTAAAAGAAGCTAAAAATGTGTAGCAATAAAACTTAAGGATTGAGGTTAACGATTATTACTTCAGTTATTTTTCTTTGAGTTTTTCTAAGATTTTGTTAAAGCAGAAAAAATTTCGAACAATAGCTGAGGAAATCATCTTTTAGAAATTTTAATGCTTTTGGAAAACCGACGTGGCGGAAAAGCAATGAAACTTTCAAAAAAGAGTACGTGACGTAAGAATTCTACTGGATAAATATGTGAGATCGAGATCAGATCGTCGTGGAACATCATTGGAAATTGTGAGTCTCATTCGTCTTGAACATTTTATCGATAATATTTGAAAGTTTGTAAATTCTTGTAAGTTTATTTGATCGTCAAATTATGTTCAATTAATATTTAAAGAATTCACGAGTGAAAGTGAGTACTGCGCTGACTGAAGCATCGACTAAGGATGAATTAATTATAATACATCTCAAGCTGAATTAAAGAAATCATTTGTTGGTAACGTTTAAATTGTTATTATAATTTTTCAATACTTTTCACTTCATAAATTTTGTTATTGTTTTTATATAAATCACACATTTATACTTTCTCTATCGAAGATCCCCTCATCCCTGTCTATTGGTCAAAAGGCTAGGACTAACAAGAGAAACTTATAGTCTCTAAGACTAAGCATATAATCCACATTTGACAACTTTAAAGATCAAAATTTCATAACACATTCTTCTATATCTAATTATGATCTAAAATCTAACATCTGTTTTTTAATTTAGGTTTAAAGGTTTAGTTTTATTTTCTTGAAGAGAAAAAGACTCAACTAAAATTGACCTAAACAAAAACAGAAAAATAAATCTCATCTACAGTACCGGACATAAATGCTGTGTGATTTTTTATAGGACGGTATAGGGAAATCACATGTATAATCTTTCAAAAAATTAAATACAAATTGGTACTGTAGAGAACATTTATTGAAACACTTCATTCAAATGATTGTTATGATGATTATATACGGGAACACGTCTTGTACGTAACTGTGATCGATAATGAAATTTATAGAGGTCAATAAAAAGATTTTAATATTTCGAAAGCATAGCAACATGAAATTAAACATTTTCACATTCATTTTTTATGCTGAAGATGTTGGAACGTTCTCAGCAATTAAAGATAATAAAAAAATAATAATTATCTCAGTGTTTCAAATAATACATTACAACAACAGATTCGTGTCAAGTAGAAAAGTGAATAAGTAATATTTACGATTCTGTAAACTGAAAAGAAATATTTTAATTATATTACCTTTTTCACAGAAATCTCCTTCATAGTGATCATTACGACATTGGCATATAGGACCATCATCAGTAGAGATACAAATTCCGTCATGTTGACACGGATTCGCAGAATCACAGCTATCAGTTTCATTTGATGGTATAGCATTGAGAATACTCTGTGAATACAATAATGAAAAATTACTTTTAGTAGAAAAAATGCAACAAACAAGAGGTAGTTTATTTACAATCAAACAAACATATACATTAAGAAACCTGGTCGATTCACTGATGTCTAACTCCTGCACTCCTTATCATTAAAATTTATCACGTTTTCCGGGTAATAAACACAATGTTAGAAAAATCTTTTAAAAGATGAAGAAAACATAGACAGCATGAATTTTATCGCAGATTATGTAAAAATTGTATCTAAAGTATAGAACAAAAAAAAAGATCTTAAAAAATCACTTTATAAGGAAAAACTTTTGGAAATAGAGTTTCGATTTGTCCAATCAAATAATATCTTCAATTTCTAATTGGATGATTGATAACTCTATTTTTAAAACTAATTGTATTTATAAAACAATCCAATTTTTTCCAATATTTCTTTTTTTTTCATCCAATAAATATTATCATGTGAATAATGAAATAGTTTAACAAATCCGAAAAAAAATCATAAAACAAATTCTTCAGTCAATTGATCATTAAAAAATTTATATTCGATGACGTTAAATCAGATTGAATTTCATTGGCAATCGTTTTCTAGCTTTGATTAATGTACGCAATGTATTATTAATGTAATTTGGATTTTTTTATGTTACTAACTTCATTTCTAAACAAATGTTCTATGTCTCCAGAATTGTAAAAGATAGATTGAAATTCAGAAAATTCCACAAGTGTCTCGATTGTAGTATCCACTGATACGTGATCCGAAATTTTCGGAAAACTAGCTCGTACTCGTGACTTCATACACATAGATATTATTTAACTAGTATGAACAGCAATGTATTATTTATTTATAACAATTGTATTTGTTATAAATAGTTGAAAAAAGAGTCTATTATTAGGAATCAAATTTTTTAAGGTCATGAGGGAAAGATTAAAGTATAGACTACAACCACTAAGATTGACATCACTAAATGTTACGTCCTAACGTAACAGACCTTAGATATGGCGGTAAAGATACATAAAAAATAAATACATTAACATTTATAAACACGAATATAATAAGAATAATACAGATCTCGTATGAAAATGGTTTAACATATTCCAAATACTCGTTGAACGATTTTTTGTTTTTTACATCTAATTTAAACGTTAATCAAAAATTGTATTATAATACGAAAAGTCCGTCACATATCAACCAATTTTGAATATTTGGTTGGCATAATGCACTTTTTGAAGTAAAACTTCTTTACGCACGCTTGACTTGAAGAGTAAGTTGGTGGATGTGTGACAATAACAATTAAATTATCAATTGATAAAGTAATTTGTAATTTTATAAATCAAATTACGAATTACTTTCGCATTTGATAATACTTGAGGTGAAATTTCAAATTACAAGAGAAATATAAAAATTTTTTTTGCATAAGAAATTATATGTTTTAAAGTTCATATCTGTATTTTGACCATAACACATATGTTCATAAGACTTTATTTATGTTTTAATGTTCATGGAGATTTTCTAATGAACTCATTCACATCTGAATTGTTGAACAGATGTTCTAATGTTTGAATTAATGTTCTGGTAATGAGGAATGTGTTCAAACGATCCTTTTTATATTCCAATAGTGAAATTTGCGTCTAATATTCGTTGTTGTATTATAATGCTGGAACGGTTTTTCTAACGAACAAACATGTGTTTCAACGTTATGACATTTTGGCGCCCAAGCAGACCGACTGCGATTTTATGACTGAACCCTCAGATAATTTGACGGACTTAGCATGATAGATTTTCAACAATTAAACATTGTTAGTGAAGATTGAAGATCCAAGATTGAACTTATTTATCCTTCTTGAGTGAATCTATACGTGTTACACTCGTGAGGGTGATACCATCGTCATAAAGGATAACTTGAGAACTGTTTCATTTACCGTAATTGGAGATAGCTTTTGTCATACAATTACGTTTTATGCCAGGCATATCTGTATTGAAAGGTTCGTTTTGTACGGCGCACCGTTTTCGTCCGTTTTAATTCGTGAATTAATAAAAAAGACTCGTATTTTTTTCGATGTAAGGTGCACAAATGTTTCATTTCTGGATCTGTTGTCTCAAGGAAAAAAGGTAGATGGAGACATCACACACCATGTGAATTTGGAGATCAAGGCATGCTGTTTTGGTGAGATATCTTAATCGTAACCAATATTCCCTTAGATGAACAAAGTTGTGTTCAATTGCTTCGACAAATTTTTAGAAATCATTCCAGAGATAATCCTCGTGCAGATGCACCTGCTTAAGCAGCTTCTACGATTGAAGAAGATGCTCCTGCTGTTGAAGTTGAAAATGTTACTCTCGTTGGAGAGTCGGGTAACAAAGATAATTTTCTATTTGATGATTACGTTCCAACGCACTCTTAATTAGTTATTCCGAGCTATCCGTAATTTTTTCTTAGCTTGATTTAAAATGTTTAAATTTCAGTTTACTTGGTTCATATTGTGAAACTACAGCTTTTTTTAAATCTTGGCTTTCCATTTGTACTATATTTAAACTTGTTTCATCATTTGGACACTGCAGTAAATTTGAAAACTTAATTACTTGCTACTTGAAACTTTAAGGCTGTTAACCAGGTTGATTTTCATATTATTGTAATTTACCAATACTGGTGCCAGTAATGGCCGATATATATGTTCAAATTACCGACCGTAAGTAATACAAAACTGAGAGAAAATTTTAAAAAATCCAGAAAACTATACATCTATCGATGAAAACTGTTGCTTGTTCTTCTGTTAATAAATATTTTCTAGTTTTATAAACAATTTTGGTTTTCATTGAAACAAGTTGGTCACTTAATTATTTTCAAGGAGTTAGCTACCCTAATCAATAGCGCAATAGCTAAATGTATAAAACTATTGTAGAACATCTCCATGAACATTAAAACATAAATAAAGTCTTATGAACATATGTGTTATGGTCAAAATACAGATATGAACTTTAAAACATATAATTCGTTATTGAAACATGAGTAAAATCATATATTTATGCTACTATGCAAATTCCTGGTGTCTGTCTATCTGTTCACACTAATCTCTGGAACGGCTTATTCGATTGCGACCAAATTTCGCACTTATGTGAAAGGTGTTGTAAGAAAGGTTATAAGCTACTTTTTTCACATAAATTATTCATAACAATTGAGTTCGTTTTAAACAATTAAAAACAGGTTCTATGCAGCATATTTAAGTTCTTCCAACCCATAATTTTTTCTTTCACTAAAACAAATTTACAAATTGTGTAATATAAATAAAAACCTACTTCTTTTGTTGATGACAATTGAAACTATTATAAACAATCGGGATTGGAATCCATGCTTCACATTAAAGTTGATTTAACGAGAAATTTTTTCCTCTATTGGAACAAAGTTTCTAACTGTGTAAAATAAATATTAACCAACTTCTTTTGTTTGTAACATATAATTTGTTGTAACGTAATAGAAATTGAGTCTTACAATTGAATTTGAATTATTCCCTTCCATTATAAATCCTTACGCATATTGTTTTTTCATTATTACTATCACATCGCAATAGGTTCCTAAAATTTACTTATTTGCCGACGGAGTCCCGAGAATTTACTAGCTACAACATATATATATATATATATACGAATAAAATTGCAGTGTTTGTCTGTGACTTTCAAAAAACTGCCTTAAAATGAGCTCAGAGAGTTATTTGCGAGCTGTTGTAACGTAAATAACTATTTATCGAAATTCTGTCTGTCCGGGGTAATCTTGGAAACGGCTGGACCGATTTCGATAAAACTGTGCAGACATAATGAAACTGATGTTAGGAGTAACATAGGCTACTTTTTGTACATAAAAACTGTTTGTAACAATTTTCTAAACAATTAAAAACAATGTCTACCCTTGTAAAACAAACTGATAGGACTCAACAGAGAACGACAAGATTTCTATCCAGTTGCACATTCCTTTGTCGTACGCTATCGTGCCTATACAAAAAATGTATTTTCGAATAGAGATTTGAATCGTAATCTATCGTAATCAATTCGGAAAAATTTGAACAAGAATCTAAGACACATTGCTTGTTGTATCATATTGTTTGGTGTCGTAAATCATGATAAGAGAAATTATTGTAATCTATCGTAACTGAGTGTAACCAAAAATCTTGTCGTTTTAAATACGGAGAATAAAACAAACAAAAATATGCATATAATTCACTATCGTAACGTCTGGATAAGACGTCTATCGTGATCTTTGACAACTTTTGAAAGAATATATGGTTATCGTATTGAATTCGGCAAACATAAAGGGTAGTGAGCAACGATAAACACAAATATTTATTTTGTATTTTATCGTAATCCATCGACAATATTACATATACTAGAGAATATTCGGTCGTATCCTGTCGTAATTGATCGTGAATATATTATTTGCTCCAGAATATCCTGTTGAATCCTGTTGCAGCTAATCGTACCTATTTATTCATTTTAGAATATCCTTTCGTATTCAGTTGTAATCGATCGTAAATATATTATTTACTCGATAATATCCTAATGTGTCCTGGATATATTTAAATGAACGGAATATGCAGAAGTAGTTACGACAAAAAACGATATGATCTTTAGAAGTGAATGTAATATGTGTCATTGGTTTCGACAGGATACCAATCGCAAAAATTATTAAATCTCAATTAAAAATTAAAAAAAGACATTATATTGTGAAATATAGTGAAATAATAAATCCAAAAAATATTATAAAAGAATGTAATCGTTTTATGAAATTATTTTAATTCGGATAAGTGTGTTCAATATGACGTCACTCATTTGATTAACATTGTAGTCATTATCAACGCAGATCTAAGTGCATTTTGAAAAACTGAGATTCACAGTGTAGTTGCTTAAAGGCAAACAGTTTTCAAATCTCTGCTTAGTCATTAGTTATCTACTGAGCAAATGAATTATCCAATTACGGTTTTTATTAACAGCACGATGGAAAAACTATCCGTTCGAAAGTGTTTCTTTTACAGTGTTCAGTAGATTTTCCAGCACGTTTCACCCTCCTGTATATGAAATAATTCGACGGGTATTTTGGTTGTACAGTCGGCTTCATTAATTCCTTTCCTATGCTACAAGAGCAATTATCAACCGTAGTAGCAATGTTTTTTATATTGAGTTTCCAATCCTTGAGTACGATTATCATACCTACACGCAGAAAGATGCATAGTAAAAACTACCCTGAATTTTGCGTCTATCAATATAACATAACCCTAACATACACCTTACTACTTCTCGTTTAACAACACAACATTGCTATGTTGAAGTTATTTTACGATAATATAACTGTTATGTTATCGTAATGTTACAGTTCTCTTATTGACAAAAAAATTGGATAATTCTTCTTTTAAGATTATTACATAAAAAATATGATTGATTAATTTTACTTAATGAAAATTCTGTGGAAAATTAAAGGATTGGAAATTGAATTCAGTTTGTTAGTTAACGACGATTGCTTGACGATTACATTGTTTATAGCAACGAGGGAAGAGTTTGTTTACCTCCAGTTTAGGACTGAGACTAGCTAACTTTTGACGTCTTGTCTTCGATTATGTATTTGAATCTGTCACTTTTAATAAACTAACCTTTAATATTAGTTGTTCTTATTCCATTAGTTTACATTTGGTATCAGAAGTTGGATTTGTCTCTGTGTGTTGTGATATTTTTTTAAAGTTTTGAAAAATGCTAAGAACACCAAACCGTCGTCAAACAAAGAGGGAAACAAGGGGAACTCGTTTCAAAGATTGTCTTGAAGAAGATAATTCTTCAAATTGTGGATAATTGACTTTGGAAATGCGGATGAACAGATTGGAGGAACAATTATTGCAGAACAAATTGGAAATGAATGGTTTATTTCAAAATTTCATCTTCATTTATTAATAATAATTTGAATTCTCATAATAATAATAATAATCTAAATTTAAATAATAATAGTAATAACAATAATTCGATCAATGTTGAAACAATTCCAAATAATTCTTCAGGAATTGTTAATCCTAATAATTCTTTAAATTAAAATCCAAATTTAATTGAATCGGTCTCATCGTCTTCCGTCGAAAACTCGTTGTCTTTTGCGAAACCGGCAAAATACGATGGTTCTCAGACGCGAGAATCTTATTTACGTCGATTTGAGACCATCGCTCGATTACATAATTGGTTGAATGAAGTTGAAGCTTCAGTTTTAGTGTCCTTGTGATTGGGATAAATTAGTTAAATATGCGTATCCGGGGATTTCAGGTGATCAATAAGAATGAACGGCTGGATTACAGTTTATTGCAGGATTAAATAATCCAAAATTACAATACTCTTTACGGTCAGAAAGGTTAGAATTCCTTCAATCGGCGACTCAATGGACTGTTGAAGTGGAGTCGATTGATAAATTATGTTTCGAAACCAAAGATGTTAAAGATGATCATATTTGTTGAGATGCAAAAACAAGGTTTACTATTGGGCCAGTAGGCACCAGCACAAATAGGCGTGTGAGTGAGGCTACTGTGTGTGTGTGTGTGTGTGTGTGTGTGTGTGTGTGTGTGTGTGTGTGCATGAGCGTGAGCACGGTAGAAAAATTCAAGACTAGTCGAAAGGCACATGCCAAGAAAACTAGTGCTCCAAAACCAGTACTCCAAAATATTGAGTGTAAAATGCTGTAACTATTAATTCTACTTAATAATAAATTTCTTTCTCTTCCTGTTAAAAATGTGCATTAATAATTTACTACCGCTACTGGCAATGAATCAATGCTAACAGGGTTATGGGCCCAGATGAAACTTCGGAAGTTAGAAATTCACCAAAAGTAAAAAGGAGAGAAAACGTGAAAATGGCGTCAGCGTTGGTGAGAGACAAATATCCAATCACCCCATTCGCAGGTGAAAATTTTAGTGCTTGGTCATTTAGACTTAAAAGTGTTCTTAAAGAGAGAAAAGTGTTGAAAGCTATTGAAGAAAAGACATATGCAAGTGCGACAGAAAATGCAACAGGAGAAGCTAAAGCTCAAGCTATCATCATAGCAACAGTGGCTGATAGTCACCTAGAATATTTGTGCGGGAAAGACACAGCCTACGAGATGTATGAAAATCTGGCAAACAGCTTTGAGAAGAAAGGTGCCAGGAGTAAACTTGTTTTGAGAAGAACGTTAAGTGAAATGAAGTTTAATGAACGAGAGAAAATAATTGATCACTTTATAAAAATGGAAGAAATATTTTCACAGCTAAAGGATGGAGATAGTGGGCTATCAGAAGAAGATAAAATAAATTATATTCTATCCTCCATGCCTAAGTCATATGAACAGGTAGTAGCGGTTTTAGAATCATTTGAGAACCTCAAATACGACTTTGTAAAGACTCGATTAATTGGAGAAGAAGAAAAGCTAAACAGAAACAACTCAAATGGCAATCGAAGTGTCAGCAACGCTTTCCTGTGTTTTCAATGCGGCAAACCAGGGCACAAGATATTCGAGTGCACAGAAAATAAGAACAAAAATAAATACCAATCATTTCGAGGGTCAAGTCATCGTTCAAATCCATCAAACTATGGACGCCGTCCAGATAATGAGCAGCGAGAAACGAGCAACGAACGTCAACAACATCAACAGTACTTCAGAGGAAGAGGCAGAGGTCGAGACAACAGATACAAATTAACACATTTCACAGAGGTCGATAGATCAGCGTTTCTTTGCAGTGAGACTAGGGAAGTATTAGTAAATCGAAACAAAACGAACAAAATAGAATGGGTTATAGACTCAGGCTGTTCCGATCACCTGATAAATAATAAAGATTATTTTTCGAAATACGTAGAACTAAAGAAACTCATATTGATATCAGCAGCAAAAAACACGAGCGTGTTAAAAGCCATAGGAGTAGGAAATGTTGAAATAAAAAGTAGAATCAATAATAAAATCGAATATTGTACGATTAAAAATGTTTTATATGTACCGGAGTTGAGAAAAAATTTACTGTCCGTCTCTAAAATGGAAAGTTATGGAATGAAAGTAATTTTTGCTTATGGGAAGGTTAAAGTTTATAATAAGACGAAAAATAGCAAGCTGATAATTAAGGGGGAAAAAGATGAACATGGGGCATTGTATAGAATAACGACTGATATAGTTAAGTCAAAATCTTGTAATCTTTCAGAATGTAGAGACAAAGATAAACAAATAAAATTATGGCATAGACGCCTAGGTCACTTGAGTATGGGCAATATAAATATATTAATAAAGAAAAACTTAGTCAACGGGTTAGAAGAAATCAAACACAACAATACTGATAATATTCTGTGTGAGCAATGCGTGATGGGTAAGATGACCAGACAACCGTTCACAAGGGCAGGCCATCGAGCCACCAAACCCTTAGAATTAGTACACAGTGATGTCTGTGGTCCTCTCCATCCTACCACATGGGAAGGGTATAATTATTTTGTTACGTTCATAGACGATTTCACTCATTTTGTTATGGTATATCTAATTAAACACAAATCAGAAGTATTTGAAAAATTCAAATCATATTATAATTATGTAACTAAACATTTTCAGAGTAACGTACAAAAGCTAAGAGCAGATAACGGGGGAGAGTATACGTCACGAGAGCTGAAACAGTTCTGCGATATCAATGGGAATAGTTCTTCAACACACAGTAGCTTACAACCCCGAGATGGACGGTGTAGCAGAAAGAATGAACCGGACATTGTTGGATAAGGCTCGCACTATCCTAATTGAAGCTAAAGTAGCCAAAATATTGTGGGGAGAAGCAGTGTTATACTCTGCATATGTTACAAATAGAAGCCCGACAGCAGATAGAGGAAAAACCCCAAGTGAGCTATGGGAGAACAGGAAACCAAACGTGAGAAACCTAAGAGCTTTTGGCAGCGACGCCTATGCTCACATCCCAAAAGAGCAGAGAAGTAAACTGGATCCAAAAGGAAGAAAACTAATTATGGTTGGCTATTGTTTATCTGGGTATAAATTATGGGACGGAGAAGCAGGAAAAACCATCGCAGCAAGAAACGTCATTTTTGATGAAAGTCCAAAGACAGAGAAGGAGTATCTAGAGATAGAATCTAGTGAAATAAACGAAGAAGCTGATTATTTACGTAACGTAGATACAACACATGTAATGTAACATTGATATTACCATGTAATATAACATCTACATAATACGGACATAACAACTGTAACGTTATGCCAATGTAATCATAAAATGTGTACCACAAAAATACCCAGTAAATACTGTTATATTGTAGTTATATATCCTTGACATAGTTGTTGCTACATATTTTATTACAGTTATGTACCATAGAAGTAACATAGATATTACTATTTCCGCCTTAATTATATAACATTGTTTTATAACTTTGTTATATTACAGTAATATAATGGTTACATAACATTTTTATCAACATTGATATTGTTTGAATTGAAAAAAAAAATTGTCAGCAATGTATTTTTATTGGATTTCATTGCTTTTGTTTAATATTTTATTATTTTTTAAGTGTAATTTGATTTCTTTAGTGGAATGAATTTTTCTTATTTGGGGGGATTCGAACCTACGACCGCCCGCTCGCACGCAACTGAAATCTACGTTTTTACCCACTAGGCTATTCTGATACTTAATTCCCAAATTGAAAATAGACCCATATAAACATATATTTTAGTTACATGTATAAATATATAAAAAAATGAGAATAATTGTGTGAATTATAGTTCATTTGAGTTATTATGTAATAATTATTATATATAATGTCTTCTATTTTAATTGAAATTTATTCATTTTTGAGATTACAAAACATTTTGTAAATGTCTTAGGTTAAACAAATTGATAAAAAAATCCTTATTTTCTGAGTATTAAATACGCATAGCCAATAATAAAGTGAACGAGAAATTCTCTGACAATTTAGGTACACAAATAGTTCTTGAACTGTAAAATATCCTTATAGCTTAGAAACAATTACCCTGATCTGCTATCAATCTCAGTTTATCTACATATTGAAAAGAAAAGCAACTATAACCAGAATTTTGTAATGTTACATCTGTAGAATATGCCGTCAATACAAAGAACGCATGTAACATCAATGTGGCGATGTTACATTACAAGAACATTGTGCGTATGCAACAAATGTTACCTAAAATTATTAAAAACATGTTATGTAACATTTAAATAATAGTTGCATAACAAATGTAATGTAACATAGAGATTACAGTGTTATATCATAGAAACATAACATTAAATAACAAAAAATATATACTACTAGTATAACAGTGTTATATAACATGGATACAACATGCATGTAACGCTAATTATATTGCCATTAGATAACTACGTTATATAGCTACAACGTCACATGGGTGTGACATCTGCAATATAAACTTGTTACTTTGACAATATATTACAGTTATATAATATATATGTAACTTTTCGTTGTATAACTTGTTACATATTTTTACCTTCGTGTTATATTTCTGATATATTCAGTGTTTACTGGGATACTATCGAAGGTCAACTCTGAAAATTTTTGACGTGTCATAGTACATTTGTGCAATAAAAACATCATAAAAATCATGTAACACCGATATCACAATATAATATTTTTGTTCCATTGCATAAAAGTAACTACTATTATAATACTTTGTTACGCTCATGTTATATAACAGTTATATTACATACACATAACTAACATTAACATAAAATTCTATCTGACGTTATATAACAGCAAAGATCGATGTTTACTGAGATATTCCAAAATAATGTGAAAATAGTACAAATAGTTGCTGAAAAGTATGATTAATTGGAATTTGGAGAAGTAAAGTCATTTACGATGAAAGAAATTTAGCTACTAGCTGTGGAATATAATATTTAAAGTATTGAAACCTGTACATCCTTTTAAGAAATTATTTGTGGTGGTGTAAGGTATACTCCTAAAGCTTAACAAGAAAAATTTTGTAATATAAACGATGATTCGATTGTTTAATTAGCTAATAGTAGAATGGACTTTATAATGAAAATATATTTGCTTTTCGTGGGAAATTAAAACAAGATATCTTTTGTCATAAAAACTTTCGAAGTTAGAAATACAACAATTTCATCTTAACCCGTACATATTTAACATATAAAAGAATGAGATAGCTTTTATGCTAATCATAGTGTCTATAGAATCATTTACATTACGAGAAACATCATTTCACATCATTTTCTGAATTTTATGTTCATAACAAGTTAATAGTAAAAACTCGCAGTTCTTATTAAGAAAAGAAGTATTCCTTTTAACTGAAATATATTATTGTCGAATAGAAATATATAAAATATTGTTAAAAAAAGTAGTTATGCATAAAAATTATCCTCCAAGTATAGGAAGCCACTCTTTTCTATTCTCTAAGCATAAAGAAAAATAATAGGTAAAAGAAAATTGTATTTTTTTACATTTTTCTAATATTTTGTTAACTTGTTTTCTTTAAAAAAAGTAGAAAAATATGGTTCGCACGTAAAAAAAAATTCCACTAGGTAATCAATCATAATTAGGTGTGCTAAATAGAATTGAGCTCGTAAATAATTTTTTTTGTACCACTGAAGAATGCATATGATAAAGCTGCATAATTTATCCGTATGTCAGGCAGATGGTATGAAAATTTACTATAGTTTAGTTTGTGGAGTAAAGATATGAAATTATCGGCATCAAGAGACACGTTTATTTTTGTAGTGTCTCAAACGCCAAGTACGAATAGCGGTGACGGAAGCACTACTGTGTCTCTATTTCGCTTAGATTAGCACCTTTGAGGTTATGCTTTCTAAATTTTCTAATTTCTCTGCAATAATGACATAAACTTTTTTAAAAAATCTTTGAAAAATCCATTAATTAACTGCGATAGAAAATTGCGATTGCTATTGTATCCTGAAAATCATTTATTTGGAAAAATAAAAATTGGCTACACTCCTTGGACTACAATTTGAGTAAAAAAAAATCTTTTTTTCTTGAAAATACGACTTTTTTTTACAAAGTTAATACTACTATGAAGTTGCTGCATGACTATAGAAATAATTATGTTAATAAAAAACGAAAGAATTACTGAGACGACAAATTACAAATGTAAGAAATTTTTTGTATAAAAAATTGTTCATATCCTGAAAACAGTAAGAGAAAGAGCAAAAGTAATAAAATTTTGGGGATAGTTCTATACAATAAATGGTAATTGTTCTTATAACATGAAGAAGGCATCAATAAAGCGAAATGTATAAAAAATCGTGAAATCATACCAAAAACAGTACTAACGGACTTCACAAATATACGCGGCAAGTATGAATAACGAAGACGATATAATAATCATCGTTCATAAAGTGCAATCTCCATACAGCTCTTTCATACGAACAATAACTAAAGTACGTAAAATTGTGGAAGCCAAGTATTTAAATATAAAGACTAATTATATTTAATCTAATAGAATTGTAATTATTTTTTGTTTCAATTATTATGTGATTTTTTAGATAAATTTATTTAAACACAATAAACTTGGCGTGGCTATTACCGCTGTAGATAAAACGACACCAGGTGACGCTGAAACATTGACGAGAAATGCGGGAAATATTTAAACGTTCGAAATAGGAAGATAAAAATAAAATGAATTGCATTTAAAGTGCAGTTTTGTTATCGTAGGCTTGAGTTGATCCGATTGCGACCAAATTTTGCAAACATGTAGATGGCGATGTGGGGAAGGTTTAAACTAATTTTAATGAATGTAAATGAGTTACAGCAATCGAATTTGTTATAAACAATTGAAAACGAGATCTATGCTATCAATTTGATTTGTTTCAACGACAAATATGCGTTGTAAATAAGCAGAAATTGAGTTCATTAACAAACTTTAAATTTCTACAATTAATATACACGAATTTATCACTTTTGTTTTAATTCCATTACCAAGCAATACGTATGAGGGATTGGGTCTTTCTCACTACTGATATATTATTTAAATTTTTACTTAATGCATTTATTATTATGAAACATAATGATATCACATTGATCGTTGACAATAAATTAGATTCTTTTAATTAGTTAAAAAAATAACATGATTTTCAATTTTTGTACTTTAATTCCTTCAATTCATTACTATTCATATCAGTCAAATATTATCTTCTCGAATCAATACGCGAAAATAAGCTAATTATTCTATATATTCATTATGTCGTTTTAAACTCCATGTCTTAAGTATGACTACAGCCATAGGGGGTTAGAGTTAAGAAATCAGACACTTGAATCGAACCAAAGATACTTCTTCTGGAAAAGTTTGAAAACTCGTTTAAAAAAAGTTTTTTACATTTTTCCAAAGGCTAATTGATAGCTTGATCAATTAATATACATTTACGCTAAAAAAAAGCAGTTCTATTTCTACTACTAAACAAAATATGACTATGCTCCCTTTAGAGGTGCATCACAAGTAGCTTTACCTTGTCTACTTCATCTTTGAATAATGAGGAATTTCTACTGAAATAAATTAAGTATTAAAGTTTCACTATCGCATATGATCGTATTACGAGTAAATTGATAGAGTTTTCCGAAGAAAATTACAATTTGTTATTATACATTCATGAATTCATCGTAAAATTGTTGAATCTTCCAAAAAAAAAAAAAAAGTTGAATGTTTATTATACTGAAAATATATCAATCAAACCAGATTTTTAGCTTCTCATTAGGAAGTTATTGAAATTGGGTCGATTGGTGGAATTAAATTTTCATCATATCTCGACGTTCCTCGATATTCGCAAGCATCCCGACTAATTTTTAGAATGATGTGTGTGTGTGTGCATGCGTGTGTGTGTACGTACGTACGTACTTACCTATATATGTATGAATGTATGTATGTAAGTATGTCAACATTTTTTTCATTTTCGATATCTCAAGAACGAATCGAGATATCAATTTCAATTAAAATTTATTCGAAAGATATCATTATAAAGAAAATCTGAGGAAAATTTAAACCAATTCGTTTGAGCCGTTTTCGTTTCATAACGAAAAAACTAATAATAAATAAATGAAATGATGAACTATTGTAAATACTTTTAAGTACAAGAATAACAATTTTATTTGAAAATGAATTCAATCTTGACTAGACTTTATTGTTCACAATCAAATACTACTTTCAACAATTACACATTGTTAATAACAAGATGAATTTGTTACAATCAATTACTACTGAAAAGTTCGTCGTGTTAGCACAAAGTGTTCTTAGACCTACTTTTTCATTTTTGAGATGACCACTCTGTTATAAAAATGATGTTCAATCTTAATTGTACAGCATAAATGTATTTACACTTTATAATGGAAAAAAAAATCATAGAATTATTTTCGAGCAAACGTTAAGGAACCTAAAATTGTAATAGTACCCGAGTCGAAATATGAGTACTTCTTTTATAATTTTAATTTCTGATTCGTGAGTATTCGAAACTAGCTAATTTTTGTCCATAAAAGTTTGAAAAGTTCTCCATAATTACAACATATGTACCATAAATTCTGAGTCTTGAATTATGCTTCGAATTCTTGTTTCCAGCCACACTTGAGCTTATTTAGCATTTTACAAAAAATTTTTCGGGTTTCACTTTGATCCATTTTAGTATTATTAATCAGTTTATTTTATGCTGAAATAAAATGACTAAAATTGAAAACTTATTTACATTTAATTTTAAGTACTCAGTTAAAGAAAGTTACTCTAATAAGTATTTTGAAGACAATAAGGTCTTATGAATTCAATATTATTATATATTCTACCCCACTACCTACACGCAGAGAAATGTATAGTAAAAATTACCCTGAATTTTATAGTAATTTGGTGACACTGTAGGGTAAGGGTAAAAGTTACTATCTACATGGTGAAAATTAATGTGCACATTATTAAAATTACGAAACTGCATAGTAATTTTTAGGGTGAAATTAAAGTGAAAATAACTATACAGTTTGATAATTTTAACAACGTGCACAGTAATTTTTACCATGTATATAGTAATTTTTACCCTCATCTTACAGTGTCACCAAATTACTATAAGATTCAGGGTAATTTTTACTATACATTTCTCTGCGTGTATATCCATATTTTTCATGTGTTTCAATTATGTGTTACAAGTTACGCTAAATTCATTTCTCCCAAATACTTGTCACATACTACAATCTTAATAAGAATTTTTACATAATTGTTTTAAAAAATACGTGACTCCAAGCACAAATTCTTGAAAAATATAAAAAAAGTCACGTAAAGGGTTGAAAAAGTATTACAACCGTAAGACAAACCATAAAGCTGACAACAATGCACTAAAATCGTGAGTAATATAAGTTATGATTTTTTAATTATTTCTATTATTTGTGAAGAAATGATTTTTTTAAATCATAAATCTTAGTATAATAGACAAAAATTTGTTCAATTGAAATGGTCACTATACGAATATGCAAAGTATAAAATATTCGACAGTACTATTCGAATTCATACAGTTACATATAATCTATAGGTCTCTATTAAGAAAATTTTACCGCACCGTCTTTCTGTCTAGGCTTTTCATATTCTGAATTATAACTGTTTATCTAAACTTAAAATTAAAAATAAAGATTTCCATTAAATTACTCTCTAAAAATACCAGTTAATGCGAAAAATTCACAATTATTTACTTACTCGATAACTGCGGCCAATTGTTTCTTGTCTTCTTGGTATGTAATCATTATCATCCGCGTATATTATATTCCTTATTTGTCCACGAAATTTAGGTTCAAATATAACACTTGGTAAAGCGAGTAAAGTAAGTTTGCTATTGTACCAACTTGGCATACCACCAATATATACATCTGAGTTACTGCTAAGTCGTCCAAATTCGAATTCTTTCCCTCGAGATGTCGAAACGGCACTTAAGGTATCCACTTTGAGAGTTGTATTTTCATTATCACGAAAAATCTGTATTTTATGCCATTGGCCATCACTCAAATCACGTCCAACAGTAACAATTTGTGCCCCGCCACCAAGATTATATCGAAGCCGCACAGCACTTTCTACTAACTTGATTTCAAAAAAGTCATACATGCCTCCATCATCAGTATACAATAATAAACCATTGCCTTGTTGAGTTTTAAATTCAAACTCAAGAGAACCGTTTACAGCAACGTTCCACTTTTGAAACTGTGCATAACTAGCTACGGAACCATCTAGCATAAATGGTTTTACTTTTACGAAGAATGTTACTATTAAATATGTAAATTCCAATTTAATCATTATTGTAGACATTTAAAGCAGCAAGTGATTTTTTTCACATAACTGTTATTGAATCCATAGCATTTTTTATGATTAAATTCTGTGGATATCGATTTTTTATGACTTGTAACTAGTACGATTTACAATTAACGATGATCATTTTGTTCAAATGAACTATCACATGGTTAAATAGCACATCAGGATATGTATATTTTAGTTTCTTAATGATTTGTTATTTTACACAGACACAAAGAATCATTCGAGGAGTAATTATATTTGATGACAAAATTATTTTATGAAAATAAACTTTGGACACTATTGATAAGAAAAAAAAAATCTCGTATTACAATGGATGCCAAATAATAATTGGATATATCGATTATACTAAAAGAAACATCTATTAAATATTGTATGGAAAGTTTGATAGAGATGTATCATGTATTATTTACTCTGTCACACATATTTTCGACGTATGCAATTGAATTTAATGCAGTGGTAAAGTTGTTCTAGATCTTTATCATTAGATATTAGACTACAATGAACACTTCTTTTGATAGTGGAAAAACAAAAAATATTGATTACATTGCATAATACTGTTTCGTTACGAAAAATATTACATAATTCAGAAATTTAGTGAATAGGCATCTTACGATTACGGATCAAAAAAAAATTTCGCTTACAATACATAAAATAAAATATCACACATAGAGTATTACATTACACAGAATATCAAATAATAATCCTTGACGATGAAAGTTTAGATTTAACTATTGAGCTTTTTTATTTTTAGTTCAAATAAGCAAATGCATGTCACACAATGTATTCAAAAAAGTTGTCCACGAAATTACACGAACACGAATCTAGTATCCATGCCTACAGTTGTCATACTACATTGCATTGAACGACGTACGATTAAACACCCTCCCGACACGTCAATACAGACGCATGCGTCTTTAATAGCTACTATTCGATATAGAACTACGATATGGAAAAAAGAAAAATATTCATTTATGTAGATTTTCTTGACAAAACATAACAAATCTTGCACCGAATGTAATTGCAAAAATCTTCATTATTACAATTTGTAGTTGAAAAACTCGAATGTGTGTTTTTCATAATATCTTACGATACATCTTTTTATTTAAATTTCTTCCCCAAAAAGCTAAATACAGTTATATATACTAAAAAGCATATACAAAAAGCAAAATCACACTTCATAGCAATGATTACATTCGTAAAAAAGAAAAAAGTCACTACACGAAGAAAAAATTCTGTTAATTTTTATTTAAAAATTCATACAAAAATTACAGTGCTGCTCAAGGATGTGAGTTCAATTTAGTGATAATTTTTTTGGTTATATAAAAAAATGAATAAATAAATTAGGTTCATTAATAATTAACTTTCTCAATTAATTAATTCGTTGGAATGAATACGGCACGTTTTACAATATTGTTCCTCCCCTATCCCTACGATTGGGATCTCACGCAAAAAACCTGTATCGTTGATACAACCGTCCGGCTCTGCGAAGACATCTTTCTCCCGCTCACGGTGGCCCGAGAAAAATCATATAAATGACTTTTGTATCGGCCAGGACTCGAACCCGCGACCCATCGTGCGTCAAGCTGACGCTTACTCATGAGTCCACCGCGTCAATCCAGTCTTACAATACAAAGAAAGATTGTTTTGGATCGATAATTCGAAGATTCCCGACTCAGCACGGAAACTCCCGAGAATAGAAAAATTGGCAGGAGAGCACCCGAATTTTTCCTACCACACGGTTCATAGTAAATTATATACAGATTCTTATTTCTTTCTAGTCACTCAATAATTTTTGTTTAAAATTTGAATAAAAATTAATATTTATCGAATATTACCGTGCTGCATAATAATTTTTACTTTTACTCTTCTTAATAAATATTGGATCTATCATAAAATTTTTAAAAGGATTACTAATATTTCTTTGAAGGTTGTCTTAATTTTTTAGGGAATAGACATTTGTGCGTGGATTGTTGTGCTGAGCACGGTAATTTTTATTGGAATTTTTTCTCCGTGTAGCTTAGAATAAATCCGATGTTTTAGCCCACATAACGGCACATACAAGTTCTTTTGGGATTTCCGCCGAAAGTTAACCTCCTTATTTCTGTTGTCAGATGAGGAAATGAACGATTTTCTCCTGTGAAAACATATAATATAGATTAGTAAGTCTTTAAGAAGCAAAGATTAAGATGAAAACCAAACATACAAAAAACTGTATGTTTACAAAATATCTCTCCAAATATTATACATAATAATATTGTCTATTTTTCTAAGAATTTCGTGCTCGGATTTCATATTTTCATAGCAAAAATTATTTAAATATTTATTATATATTAAATTCAAATGTATACATACAATAAATAATAAACTGAAATGAATTATAATTGGAATCTTGGTTTTTATGTGAAATTATAAGAAAAAGAACCGACGGATAATTCAACCGTTCAAATATTGTAAATACTTACGTTTAACTCCCCCAAAACTCCAATTCGATCAATTTATAGATTTATTTTCGTACTAGCTGATTTCTACGACTTTCTCCCATAATGTGCATAATGACGTTAGATTACAATAGATTAATCGAAAAAGCTCTGAATAGTAAGTTCATAGTTTGAATGAGCCATTTCCAAACACGTATTATTCTACGATAGTATTAAAAATTAGTGATAATTTCGTTACTATTGATAATCGACCAAAAAAATTCGAATTTCATCGTGAGATTCTTTTTTTACTCTGTTACAATGATTTATTATTAAAAATAAAAAAATCCGGTTTTATTGATGTTAAACGATTGATAACTCTTTTTGAGCGACAGAACAAATTTTCTCGTTTCAAGAGCTTAAATACATTAAATTGATCTCGTTCTTCCTTGTTTATGATAAATTCAATTATTATAAATAAAAAAAGTAGGTTCTCATACATTTTACATGGTTTGCAACTTTATTTTAGCAAAATGAAAAATTACGCTTTGGAAAAACTCAAATATAATGCGTAGATCCCGTTTTTAATTGATTATAACAAATTCAATTGTTATAAGCAATTTCAATAAACAAAAAAAGCCTATAATCATCCCTACAATGCCCTCTACATGTCTACAAAATTTGATTGCAATCGGATTAGCCGTTTAGGAGATTATCATTAGCAGACAGACACGAGAAAGGTAAGAATAGAGGAAAGCGGGGCTGAAAGTGCCGATTTTAACGAATCCTTATATAATTTGGATGAAACAAGTACTATACCTAAAAGTAGTGGTTTATCCTAAGCGAAATTTTGTCTACAATACGAATTTACCTACAGATTTTGCACATTTTTCATAGTTTTTTAGAAAAAATGATTTTTTTATACAGCGGCGGCAAGGCACTACCAACCCCACTTTGGGGCAAGTTGTGCCGTAACTGAGGTCGGTTGTGCCGTTGATAATGCTAGGTGTTTTAAATGAATGAAAATTAATTAAAATTTAAAAGACATAAGTTTCATAATAATATATTTATTCGTTATACTTTTCATTATAAATCAACAGTTTTTAAAATTCAGTTGTTTATAATATATTTTATTAATAGTATTAATAATATATTTATAATAACATATTTTTAATTAATAGTTTGTACTTATTTTCATGCGAATGAGATCAATTATTAAAAATATTAGTTCCTAAGGACTATATCACAAAAAATAATAAAGATCTATCTCAAATTATAAAGTAATAGAGTTATTATCTTATTTATCAGTCTTTTGAGTCCTTTTACGAAATCAAAAAAATATATCAAAACTAGTTATTCTTTGGATGACTGATCAGAATAGCAATTAGGACATACAAATGCTAGGCTTTCTTCATCTTCAATGCATTGCAAATGAGCCCAATTCTTACATTCTCTGCATTCAATCCATTTTTCTCCAGGGGCAGAATTAGAATAGGCATCACAACATATGATACAGTACCATTCTTGTTCATCATCAGAACTGTCATCATCTTGCAAAACTCTTCTCTTAGCGGGCTTCTTAGGCGGTTTTTTTGTTTGTTTACCTTTCCCCTTGCCCTTCCCCTTAACCTTCTTTGTAGTTTTACTTTCTTTCTTCTTCTTTTTAGTAGCCTGTTCTTCGGCCAAAGCATTTTTCTCTGGAGTGTCCGTAAGAACAGCTGTCTTTCTTTTACGTCTTTTATTATGTCCAATTAATCGGGGAGGTGCTTTAGGCAGTAGTCTTATTAGCTCTGGTGAGAAAATTGCTGTATTTTTGTCTCCTGTGTTGTTATCAGCTGATTGAGGAAGCTGGAAGCTGCAGCAAGGGATAGGCTCCTAAGAACACTGACGTGTTTCTTGTTCTTGATTACCTGATGGTTCACTTGTACAGTCAACGCTGCAGTCATTTTGCCCAGGAACATGCTTTAGTATTGTTTGACTAGTCTCAATCTCTACATTGCTGCCCACATAATTTGATTCATCAAAATATTCAGGAGTCTTTTCTCGATTGTTTGGAGGGACAGGCAAGTTGCCGGTACCTTGTGAGGGTCGATTTTCGGGCATCGGGCGATCAGTGATAAAAGACGGTGCGTAATCTTCGTCTGTAAATACGTTTGAATCATAGGGCCAAATGCCAGTCTTTTTGAATGCGTTGCATATATTCATAGGTGTTGCTGCTAACGGGAAAGCGTATTTTACTATACCTGGTATTTCATAAACGCTCATAACCTTCCCGGGATTAGTTCTCAGCCAGTTATTTTGAGCTTTAGAGCAGTATGTTTTAAAAGGGCCATTGACACCAACATCCAGAGGTTGCAGACGGTGGGTGCAGTGTGGTGGGAACGATAATAATATAACAGAATTTCTCTTGGCTTTTTCAATCACATCAATATCAATGTGAGATGAATGATTGTCTAGAAGTAATAGCACTGGCTCGTCAGGACTAGGCTTAGTGTGTTTTATGAAATGATCTATAAACACTAAGAACTCTGTGCTTGTCATCCAACCGGATTGATTACCAGCCCCAATACACCCAAAATTTTCTTTGGTTTCAGCACAGTTTGGACACCAGTCTCGTCTACATTCCAGATACGTGAAGGAGTAAGATTATGCTTTGTGATCAAGTCGCCAAGTTTCTCGAAAAATTGATTCACGTTATGTCGGTTAAATGAGCTCGCGCGTCCTGCACTGGTAGCTTCGGGTGTTCTTATAGAAAGTGTAGAATTCCTCTTCAGAAAGTTTGTCAACCAATCCTTGCCAGCCTCACCATTTGTATGCCAAGATGGTGGGATGTTTTGTACATTAAACTTCACGGCACACTGGTACGCAAGTTGTCGTACTTCCTCCGGCAGAAGACCGAAGTAAATAGAAGCGCTTTTCAAGATGTACTTCGATAGTAGTGCCTCTTGTTTCTCATTAAACACTAGTCTTGGTTTGTATCCGACCGCAGGAGCAAGTCCACTTTTTATTTTTTTGACATAGCGTTGTAGTGTTGTGTGACAAATTTCTAATTCACGTGCAACAGTTTTTAATTTACGTCCATCCTTGATGACTGCATCAGCAGCCCTTTGTAAAAGATCTTGAGATGTAGTTCCCCTTTGAGTTTTTCGCTTGTATGTCCTCATTCTGTCAAAGACAATAAATGCAGTATAAAGTATCATGTCAAAAAGTTATTTCTTTCTTTTATAAGTGCTCGCGTAAACATGAACAATATTGAAACAATAAAAGTTGCTGAGAGGTTGGTTGTGCCGCGGCCTAATTTTCCGGATATAATTCTTAAAAATTCTCTCTGTTCCTTAAATAGCAATAAAATGTTTGAAGATTGTTTAAAAATACAGGTGCACAAAGTTGACATAAAAGAAGACGTTTATAATACAATGAAAAACCGAACAAATTATTATTTTTTTTTTTAATTCCAACGAGAAAATGTTCAGAAAACGATTCCGAACATTCCGTAATTTTTTCGAAATGTTTTAAATGATATTCAATGTTTTCTTTATATTAGTTAATTGAGAAGGTCCTCAACGGCACATTTTGCCAGAACGCTTAAAACGGTATCGACATTTTTTCGGAAAAAAGAACGGTTGCTGCTGCGTAAGCAGTGAAAGGTAAAAAAATGCACTTTGCCAAATTTTAATTGTTAATAAACAATAGTAAAAATCATTACCAAACAATAACATTTGGCACCAATGCTTTTCTTGTCAATCTCTACGAGAAACCGCCTTAAAAAAATTTCTTCAACTCTTTTAAAATTAATGCATACCAGCATAGGGGCTTTCCATACTACTCTTGAACTACAGGCTGATGATCTCTGACGTATTACAAGAGTTCTGAGTATCAACAAACTGAAATTGAACTTAACCTGAATTATCCGAGCACTAAGTTGAGTTGTTCGAAAATCAGAAAAATTACACCGATCAATGGATGGTTCCAGAGTTGTTCAAATTATGCAACCAAGTTGGACATATTCAGCTTGAAGGAATGATTGTTCTAACTTCGATGAGCTGATGAAAAAAAATGGAAAAAAGATTACGGGTAAACGGTAATCGAAGTTATGTGGACTGTATCTTTCAAGATATTTGGAGAACAGTTGAGACTGTTAAACGGGTGTAAAATGAATTGGCTGACGCGATTTAACAATAACAAAAAACTATTTAATAACCGCTAAATAACAGTAGCAAGTAAGATGATAATAATAATAGAATTTTCCCAATAACACAAGGTCTTTGAATTGTCTGTGAAGTCTTGAGTTCTCCACTAACACGGAAATTATTACGTGACACTCGGTACGCGGGCCGTCTTGACGAGTCAACAGTTCATCGATGAAAAGTCACGATAAGAGCTCATATTTCTTTAAGTGAGGCCTGAACACGATCTACGTCACCAGGGTGTCCTAGAAACCCGGAACGATAGTACACCGTTTGCACCTCGAGTTGCAAAAATCAAGTTGTGAAATATTTGTAAATGTTTCAAGACTCGCGAATGATATCTCGGTTCTGAATACTCAAAACTGCAGCTTTGTCAGCTGGGTCACTAAACTAAAAAGGAGAAGAACGAAAAAAATCAAGTGTAGAAAATTTCGGTGTTTGGCAAGAGGATCAGTCTTGTCAACAAGACTAAAGTTCTACTTCTAGCGAAACTGGATACTCTGTTTCGACTCTCAGTCATCAGAAAAACGTTTTTAAAAATTATTTTGTTAGGTCATTATTTATGAAATTAAATTCAGTAATTAATTTATTGAAATGAAAGAAAATTCTAAAAATAAGCTGGACACAACACAATCATAGATATCAGTATTGAAAAATTGATAAATTAAATTATCTGTATCTGTGTATCATAATTTTACTTGGAGTAATTGTCTAGAAAATGTCCCCCACCCCTGACTGCTTTAGAGGTGGAAGTAGTGTTAAATAGGGGTGTGTGAAGTAACGAAAACTAAAAATTAGCCGTCGCTTACCCCCCAGTTAATAGAAGAGGTGGTTTTTAAATACAAATGATTTTTTTACATATTAAATATATATTGTAAAATAAGACTCAATAACAACTTCGGAAAATTAGTAAATTAATTAAAATGTTTATTAATGATTGACAGCAATTAATAAAAAGAAAGAATCCGTGCGGTCAACTCAAATCTCAGACAAAAACTGGAGATAAACAAACTCTCCCCTCGTTGCTATAAACAATCTAATCGTCAAGCAATCGTTGTTAACTAACAAACTGTCGTTAGTCTAATAGTCATTAGATGGCGACATACAAATATTTTACAATATTATAATTAATACATGGATTGATAATATAAGTGAATAGGTAGGAAAAGTAGATGAGGAGAAAGGTAGCGGGAGGGATGGTCAAATGCCCCTCACTTTCCACCTACCCTATTTCCATCCTTACCTCATTTTCTCTGAACATGTGCATATTTCCAAGGTTTTTTTTTTTATTCAAACTCATTTTACAATAACAAACACTAATAATAAATGTGTGATGCATTTGTATTTTCCGTCGCTGCAAGTTGTCTGAGTGCAGTTTGTAGCGTTCAGACCTGCTCGGCCAGAGCTTATATACGGGTGGCATGTTATTGCAGCTCCGATCGAGAGGTTCTTACGATCAGATGAATGCTTTTCATTAGCCAATGAGCGGCGTCTGTACGAGCTGCGCACACTTTTATGCATATTTATAACAGTAGTACGCAGACTATTGACTGTGGCACCTATAAGCACGTGTCTTGAGGTGTGATTTTATTTTCATTATAAACAGAGTTGTTCATTTAATGATTCATTTCATTGTTGCATATAAAAATATGGATCAAAAATTACAAAATACAATACTCTAGAGTTAAAAGATTTCGCATATTACAATGAATTATTCATTCGAAAGCCAAGTTCTTCTAATAACATCTAAATAAATAACAATGGGCTCTGCACGTTTACTGGTAATTAGCAAATGTAATATTTTATAATTTATATAATTACTATTGGTAAAATTAAATGTCAGGCTTTGAACTTTACATATCTCAACAGATAAGCCATCAGGTTTCTGCACAACATATGCATAAAATTATGAGCCCGCAGAAATAAGAGCATCCCGTATAGGATTTATCAATTGGCCCATAATTGGGCTAATACTGCCAGCCATTTATAAAGTATTGGCCGATGATTGGTATCCTTAAATGAGCTATTATTAGGAAAAAAATCGGATTGGAACATGGGGCCAAACATTAAAAATTTTGATCGGCGAGTGATGGCAACCAAGTAAGAGCCAACATTGCTAAACAAATGGCTTGTCAATGGTTAATTGTTGCTAAATATTAATTGCTTCAAAATAATTGATATTTAATTAATAATACAGGAACTATGAATAAGATTCTTGAATTTTAATGATGATTATATTGTTATGTAATTTTGCTCTTTAAAGGTGTCAATATGTAAACCATATGCTTAACCTTAGAGACTTTAAGTTCCTCTTTTTAGTCCTAGCCTTTCGACCAATAGACAGGGATGAGGGGATCTTCGATAGAGAAAGTAAAAATGTGTGATTTATATAAAAACAATAACAAAACTTTATTGAATGAAAATTATTGAAAAATTATAACAACAATTTAAACGTTACCAACAGATGATTTCTTTTACTCTGGTCGAGATGAATTACAATTAATTGGTCCTTAGTCGATGTTCCAGTCAGCGCAATTATTCACTTTTTCTCGCGAATTAATTTAAATATCAATTTAAAAATAATTTGACGATCAAATAAACTTCATGCAAAAATTTACAAACTTTGAAGTATTATCAATACAATACTCAAGACTAATGATTTCAAGAAATATTCCACGACGATCTGATCTCGATCTTACTTTTTCGACAACTGACTGATGCATCAAACCTTACGTATTTATTTAGTCGAATGTGACATAATTAGAAGTCCCTTGCTTCAGGCGCGCACAAGTCCCTTCGCATAGTCTTTTCCCTTTTTGGAAAAGCTTAACGCTCTTCTTACGTCACGTACTCTTTTTTTAGAGTTTTATTGCTTTTCGCCACGTGGGTTTTCCAAAAGCAATAAAATATCTAAAAAATGACTTCCTCAACTATTCTTCGAAATCCTTTCTATTTTAACGAAATCTTAGGAAAACTCAAAAAAAATAACTTGAGTAATAATCGTTAACCTCAATCCTTAAGTTTATCGCTATTCATTTTTAGCTTTTCTTAAAATATATTTTAAATAATTATATGAAATAATTAAAAATACATTTAGACATTACAATATATATTTAAAAAACTATATAGTAACATAAGATGACATTAATTGTTTTAAAATCATAATTGAAAATAAAGCTATAGTTTAATATTATAATATTTAATAAATACATCATTCCAATATTAATATTTGTATGTCAGCATTCACATTTTTTTTTAAACTGAACTCAAGTTTAATTTAAAGCATTAAAGTGCAAACAAATAAAATATTCAAACTCGAAATATCAAATAAAAATACAACATGAGTACTTCACTTTAATTGAACATTATGCTAAATCAATTAATTTTCTTATTAGAAATCTTATCAAACGATTCATGTAAAAAAAACTTGCGTAAGAAATTATTGTAATTGGAAATGGATTTCATTCATCTTTTGGGTTTTGAATCGCCACAATGAATTACAACAACGTAAGGACTCGAAGTATATTCTTCATGAAACACTTTCACACTTATTGGCCGCACTTGAATTTGAAAGTTGTTGTATATATTTAGGCCATCAACGTGTACAAATACACTCATTGTGTCTTCTAAATAAAGATCAGGTGAAATTATTTGTTTCAAACCTCTCTATTCCTAAATATGTATATTGTCTGCTATTTCCCTTGCAGGTTTTCATTTTCTGTAAAATTCTACGATGTGTTGTACCCAGCAAGGTTTGAGCGGTCTTTGGAAGAGAAAGAAAACTTTTTTCTCGTAACGACAACAACAGATCAGTGATCACATTTGATTGCAGGGTATTCAAATTTCTTAATGCCCATTCACAAATTCTTTTATTCATTCCACTTCTAGGTAAAATATTTTCAAATAAAATATCGATATTCTCATTCGATAATATTGCCGGGTTAAGAGCTTCTGTAACAGCTTCTTGATCAGATAAATTCGATGACGTTGTTAATGGTTAGATGTTTATTAACAAGAAACAGAGAAATATTTATGGACGAGTTTATTTGTAACGATATCAATTACCCTGCATTTAAAATAACATCAAAATATATTTATGGTTGAAATAATATTATTCGATTTTTTGATTAATGGTAAATAATTATTAATTCTAAGTATATAAATGAAATGAATAAAATTATTACATCATGTATATATATGTATACATTAATATAGAAATAAGCATAATCAAACAAGGCACGGTGTTATTATCCAATGATTTGTCGTGACTGGGTCATCATTGACTATGACAATTATTCTTGTTTCATTTGATTACAATTTATAATTGAATATTTCTTAAATGATATTTATAAAAAACAACTCAATCTATTATATATACACCCCTCGTAACATGAATAAGACCACACACATATTATACGCGCCCATTCGTTAAAGTAATGTGCTATAGCTTTTAAAATCTAGTAGTGATGCTTTACCAGTCAAGTAACAAAAAAATATTTAGTTATATAGTTCCAGAAAGTTATGTAGTGGAAACTGAGTACATTTAACTAACATGTACTATTAGTATAGCGCGCTTTTTGAATAAGGGCGGGTAATAAAATACGAATACTCATACAAATAAAAAATAGACTTATTGATGAGTACTTAATACTCTTACCATTTATTCTAATTAAATCAAATATTTTGGAAGGCATTGACTCATAAAAAGTCTTTAAGTATTTAACGGGGATATTTTTCCAGCATTAAAGTAATGTTTTTTGTTATTCTTCTGAAGTAGTAAACTGCCGTAAATTTTCGTACAGTTGAAGTAAAAGCCAGCCCCATACATTTTCCATGATGTTAAGATCTGGGGAATTCGATGGCTATTGTAAAACGTTCACATGATGTTTTTGGAACCATGTCTGTACAGCGTGTGCTGAATGAATGCTACCCTTATCATGCTGGAAAATAAAATCTTTACCACCACTGATGTTGATAAAATTATCTTTTTCTTTTTCTAATAGTTTTACATAGTTTCAAACAGTTTGTCTGCCTTTGAAAAAAACTAAATCAATTACACGTTTATATGAAATAGTTCCCCATACCATTACAGAGCCAACATCGGTACAATGTCGAGACAAAATCAATTCATTTTTGCGCAAATCGTGAAAATAATAAGAGAAGCCATTAGGCCTATCAAGGTTAAATTTTTTTTCGTCGCTAAAAATAACTTTCAACCATTCTGTTTTCCAGTGCATTTTTTCGCGTGCAAATCTAAGTCGTTGACTTATATGAAATTGTTTTAAAACTGGTTTTCGTTTACAACGACACTGTTGTAATATCTTCTGTACTGTCCTTAATGAGGCTTTAGTATCAACATTATGAGCTATTTGCCTAGCTGTTAAAGTTGAATTGGATGCGTCACGTATAATCGCTCGACGTTCATTGTCCGTAGTAACAAATTTCGTTCGTCTTTTAAATTGTTTACTGTAATTTGCAGGTTCTTCAAGAAATTTACTTACTACCTGATGCGATCGTCCAATTCTTTTTGCAATAGGTCGATTTGAATATCCTTCTGCATGTAAAATTATAATCTTGCCTTGTTCTTCTGGACTCAGACACTTTTTCTTGCCCATTTTTAAATCCAAAAAAAAATAAAGTCAATTTTTTTTATTTTCCACGTTTTATAAGCACATTCAATTGACACACACTCACACTCGTGCCATTGTTTAGTTCTAGATGACTACTGGTCGTCATTAAGCGGCGCACTACTACATGCACGAGATTGTCTTTGGACGCAACTGCCTAAACTATTACGCAATAATATGCAATAATCTACGAAGCGTACAAAAATGAAGTTTTAGTGACGTAGTAATGGAATTATTTTCACTATTAGCAAAAATAACTGATTTTCAAAGTTCTGTCAATGTATTAATATTCTCTTAAATTTGCGCTACCGACTATCGGGTTTTTCTGGAAATAAGTGAATGAAAACAGCAATCTTTTTCGTGTACACAATTTATTTATAGCAAAAAAAATTTGATTAATACAAGAGTAATATCATCATAATTATATAATATATATTTTTTTTACAATATTTTATGTTAGTTTTCTCATTTGCGCACTTAAAGGTTTATACTCTATCATTCGATCATGTAAGATCAAACAATAGGCTGATGTGTTAGCAGGAAAAGCTTTTGATAATTCAAATTCCAGTCGAACATCAACTGGTCCTGATTTCAAGAATTTATTTTGTTTAGAACAGTTAATTACAACGAGTGGTGCTATATCTATAAATTTTTTTTTCGTGAGTAGAGGTTCTACTTTTTTATCATAATATGATGTTTGAAAATCTCTATACATATCATATAATAAGGCAAATTAATTGTGACTTATGCCAAGATTCATGTTGCCATATGGATAGCATTGTGAATTGAGGAAAAGTTTTACATCCCTTAAATCACAATGATCGAAATGTCTTGCATTTTTTGTAGCATCATTTTTGCGTGCAGTTTGAAATCCTAATATAACATAGCGGGGCTTTTCCAATTGAGTTGATCTTTTTACGAGCTATACGTGTTTGGTTCTGTTTGGCAGCATTGGATATTCATATAATTCCGATGATCTGAAACTCATTGGAATCGGTGGGTCTTTTGCAATGTAACTTACCAATTCTCCTTTTTTAATGTCTGCAACAGTGACATAAAGAATTATCCATTCAATTTTTATAAGCGTGATCGTCTCTTCAGGTTCTGCTGCAGCTTGTATAATTGCCATAGATCGGTCTTTAAACGAGTAAGTATTAATTCATGTTTGGCATTGACAATTATACGATGATAATCTTCAGCAAATCCCAATAGCATATGTAACAGTATTAACACATCAAAGTATCTATTATTATTAAATAATCTTTCATTATCAGTTACCTAACCTGCATGATCTAAATCATTTTTCTGACCTGGATGAAGAGATAGATATCCCTTCATGAGACTTGAAAGACCAACATTTTTATTTTGATCAATCTCAACACCATTCAATTCAAATCGTATTTCTTCAAATGAATAGCATACGGCCATATTAACGAATCTTGATGTTGCTGCTACTGCATTTCCGTTAGATTTTGTAAATTTCCCCGTAATATGAAGGGAACTTTTGCTTGGCAACAGACATAAATTTTGATGTTGAACTGAGATATGTATCTCATTATTATTATATGTTGTAGATGCATATGGTTGATGAGCATGCACCTCAATGTGTGCAATAGACTCTTCAAATATGACACCTTTGCTTATTGCTAATTTTTCTTTTTCCATGGTGAAAGACATGCAAGACAGTATACTTTCACTTTAATTTTGTTGCACTTCTGCGTATTTTTAGTCCCAGACTTCGTAGGAATAATGGATTTTGATAAGTTAATCGTTTGAGTTTTCTTCGATGACTGATGGGATTCAGGCATGATATGTTAGTTTTATAGCTTCCCCCTACTATTGGTTTATAAACAATCCCCATCACGTGACTGGTTTCAAATGTAAACGTATTGTTACAGATTTACCACGTAAATTTACCAATTGACCGTCTTGATCGACGATGCGCAGTTGTAAATTATGTATTTTCTGTACGGTGATTGGAACATAAATGACGTTTGATGGAACTTCAATGATCTTATATCCTGGTGGAACTGTGTAGTTCATTATTATTAGGCTTAATAGAAATTGATAATTGAGTATCAGCTTTCTTCAAATAATTTTCAATGTCTTCAATTTCATAGCTTCCTGTGGGTACTTTAATACTTTTATCTTCACCATTGAGTGTATAATAGAATTTATTGTTACCGTTATCAATATTTGGAATGAAATTGAAGGTTAACAATTCCACAAGTCCTAGGGTATATTTTTTAGATGATGATAATTCAATTGGTGGAAAATAAAACGCTTCTAGAATTGACGTTTGTCTAGACAATGTTAACGTGAGTGAATCATCCATGACTGATACTTATTGGAAAGTGCATATTACTTTTATACTTTTCGACGTAAAAATTTTGAACACAAGTGTCCGCAATTATCTGTACTGTAATCTTGATGTTTTTCATGATTGGACAGTATTTTATCAACATTAAGATACTTCATAAGCTCATGTAGTGGCTGCAAATTGCCAAAACTGTCATAATATATAACTTTATTACCACGTTTTTTATATGCCACCCAATGAGTTCCAGGTCCAGTTTTATCATCGATATTAATAATTGCTGATTCATTTTTCCGTGGTGTAGATTTTGGAAGATCATTTTGCATAAAAATACCATGAAAAAAGGGTATTTTCATGATTTTTGCATATTTTAGAAGTTCAATATCAGTCAGTGCACGATGGGGTAAATTTAAAAGTTTTTTTTTTGCCGGTTTCAAATACAATCCTAATCCTCTCTTGTGCAGTTTTAGACGAACACCTTTACCCGAAGCTATTGCTTCCATTTTCTCGTTATGTCGTTTAGCTTATTCTAATTAAAGTTTGGCATCTCTAGCATCATTAATTGCTTTTGCAATGCCAGCAGCGCCACCTGCTACAGCACCAACTGCACTTAAACCTGCAAATAGAGGTATAAGAGGTAAAATACCTCTTATACCTCTACTCATCAGTCAACTCATCAGTGAACTCTGTGTGAAATTTCCGTGAACTCAAGATTGTACAGACAATTCAAGACTCTTTTATTGTTATTTTTCTGTTACTGTGATTTTAGTGTTTAATAAATCGTTAACTGTTACTGTTAAATAGTGTCAGCCAACTCATTAACACCGTTCAAAAGTCCCGACTGTTCTAGCATCCAAACATCCTAAAAAATACAGTCCACAAAGTCCCGACTTCTCACTCAGCCGACTCAAAGTCAGAACATTTGGTTTGCTGCTTTTGAGAATATTGCTGCTTTTATGAAAAAGCAGCAATTCGTTCAGCAATATCTGCGTCTCTCGCAAAAACACGTTTCATGGATTTTTCAGCAAGTATTCTATCAGCTGCGTTTCTAGGTTCAATGTTATCTCGATTTTGCGAATATGCAATATCGTGTTCTTTACAAGCAGCGTCCAATGGATTGATTCCTGGATCTCCACGTGCTAATCTCTCCTTCAATTTAGTTCCCGGACCACAATAATGATATCCTGGTACATGAAGTACAAATGGCAATTTGTTTATAAGTGTGTTAACAATACTAGCACCTCGTTTTTTCATACGTCTTTGCACTATCATTGTTCAAAAACGACTAACTCGACACCTATAAAAGATGTAAATTTAAAGCTAGAATATCATTTCACATCAAGATGACGTTCAATCAACGAGACATAAAGTTGCCTGTAATTAACTTTAACCTATCACGAGACACGAATATCAAACGTCACGAATAACTTTTACCACATAGTGTCTGTGGTGTTATTTGTGGTCCATCAAATTGTGGAAAGACAAATACTCTCTTCGCACTTATTGTACATCTAAATGGCCCACGATTTGAAAATATTTATTTGTATCTAAAATTATTTAACCAACCTAAATATCAGTTTTTAAAAAAAATAATTGAACCAATTGAAGGTATTAAATTTTATGCTTTTAATGAGCATGAGGAAGTGGTAAAACCGGATGAAGCAAAACCCAACTCAATTATGATTTTCGATGACGTAGCATGCGAAAAACAAGATAATATGCGAACCTATTTTTGTATGGGACGACATAGAGATATTGACTGCTTTTATCTTTGTCAAACTTATACACGAATTCCTAAACATTTGGTGCGTGACAATACAAGCTTTCTTGTACTTTTCAGGCAAGATGACATGAATCGAAAACACATTTACGATGATCATGTAAATACTGATATGACTTATTCTCATTTTCGAGATATATGTCCAATGTGCTGGAATAATTATAAATATGGCTTCTTGGTGATTGATAAAGACAGTGATCTTAATAATGGGCGATATAAAAGAGGATTTAATTGCTTCATAAGTATAAATTCATCGTGAATACATTAAATTGTACATTATGTATGAGATTGTCACAGTGTCAACATGAAAACTACGAAGCTGCAACAAGAAAAAAAGATATTCCATCAAATAGCGAAAGCTAGTGATGCAATACGCCAAAAGCATAAGTTGATTAAACTTGGAAGAGATATGACTCAACAAACCATAAGTGAAATATTTGAACCTATGGTGACTTCTCTTAAACAAAAAGACTAAATTGGATGTTGAGAAGAAAGTAGGCATAAGTAAATATAAGCATGTCTTCGAGAAGGGATACACCCCCAATTCGACAACTGAAATCTTTAATGTAAGTCAAGTATTGAACACTGTTCTGACTTGGTCTGAGGTACTCTATCGACGGCCTAACATTTTTCTCCCCACCGAATAATTAGATGACTCAAGGTCTCTCATGCCAACTCATTTTCACCAATTAGACAACTCTAAGTAATTCCTAGGCGTATACATCCTCTCTCTAAGGGCCTAGAAGCTTCGAAAACGCAGAGTTTTCGGTAAAAACGCTCTGTAGTGGTCAGTATTCGCCGGTCACGGCGAGTATTCGTACGTAGCTCGTACTCGGACGACTCTTGGGCATCATCGGACGACGCCAACCCACAGACAACTCGTTGTAATAGTCAACTCGGTACGTGTGTACAAGCAAAGAGCTCACGCAGTCGAACTCTCTAGTGAAAAACCAGACAACTCCTCAGATGTGGACTAACTCACCAGTTAACCATCTATAGTGATGATTATGAACTCATCAGGCAGTCTACCTCTTAGAAGACATCCTCAGGAAGATCATGTTGGTCCGCATCAGCACCTTCTTACAAACGGCGCGAATGATGTCGCTTTCGACGCCTCACGGCCTCATGGACAGACACACACACAAGATCCATACACGAACAACTTGCTTGTGTCTGTGTCGCTGACGCCAACACAATGAGACTCAGACTACTCGAAAAAATCAGGCTACTCCTGTTGCAGAGACCAGTACAGGAAAACTTACAACTTTCCTGTGATCCTCTATTCATCAGTCAACTCATCAGTGAACTCTGTGTGAAATTTCCGTGAACTCAAGATTGTACAGACAATTCAAGACTCTTTTATTGTTATTTTTCTGTTACTGTGATTTTAGTGTTTAATAAATCGTTAACTGTTACTGTTAAATAGTGTCAGCCAACTCATTAACACCGTTCAAAAGTCCCGACTGTTCTAGCATCCAAACATCCTAAAAAATACAGTCTACAAAGTCCCGACTTCTCACTTAGCCGACTTAAAGTCAGAACAAACACTAATCCAGTAACCTACAAGCTTTTCGACTATCAAGATCAACCGATTGAAGGAGGTTTTTTAAGAAGAATTGACTAAGGTTCAATACTCTGATATTTATCTAGTAGAAAAAGTTCTGAAAAAACGTGGTAATCAAGCTTTTGTCAAGTGGTTAGGATTCGATAAAACACACAATAGCTGGATTAACATAAAAGATTTATAATGTTTCTAACTAATGAGTTAGAAACAATGACTGCCAAAATGTCTTTAGCTGAAGAGCTAGAAACAATGGCTGACAATATGTTTAGTGATGCTCAAAAATTATCATGTTATACAAAAGATTGAGCTGCTAATATTAAATGAATACCTTTAACTCATAAAGAACAACAACAAATTAAAAGAGAAAAAAAAAATAATTAAACGTCTTGATACAATTAATGAACGAATGTTAAAAGAAATTTAAAAAAATAAGACCAATAAGAATGAAGATAATTTTGTCATATTATTTGTAGAAGATGAATTCAATACGATCTAATGTAAATAATTTATAATATTTTTTTTTTCTTACAAATTATTTTTTTCACATAAATCTTATATTTACAATAATTAATTAACACTATTCAACATGAATCGTAACCCCAAGGTAGTGTATTAGTTCATTGTGCTAAAAAAACTCTTTTATTATCTTCCCAATTTAATGCTAATTTTTTTCTACTGATTGTATGTACTTCATGTTTCTTGCTGACTATATAATACTTCGTTTTACATAATTTTTCATGATTAAGTAAGCATTTTTTGTAATCATCAAATAGTAAAGATTTTATTGTTGCAGTTTTGACACCCTTTGCTTTACTATATTTGTCTTTTTTATTTTGAACTTTGAATGTGTACATTTTTGCTTTTAGACCAATGAATTCCGTCATTATTTCACCTTTATTTTCATCTTTCATAAGACCTACAATTTTTTAATTAACTAATGGAATATTAAAACGGGTATTTGGTGGATAGTCTGAGGTGTCAAATTTATGTATTTTATCTTTGATGCAATCATAAATATCAGCATTGAGAAATTGATAAATTAAACTATCTGTATCTGTGTATAATAATTTTACCTGATTGTCTGTAAATTGTCTTTTAATTAAATTGTAATGGAAATCATAAATAAACATTTTTGAAAGATCTAAAACTACAAATCCTGTGTATATCGGCTTATTGAAATATATATTTTTTCGCTTCATTTCTATTATTACCATGTCGTTGTCAAAAATTATACTATTGTGGAATTTTCGAGAGGCAATGAGATTTTTTGCACCATACCGACCTTCCCACTGTGTAACAAACTTTACATCTTTATACTTCCGAACGTTTCCCATTGTTTTTCCGTAAACTGCATTATTCATTAATTCATAGAAATGCTTTTCAAAATCATTTTTAGATTTTTTTCGTAAATCTGTATTCAGATCTACATACTTCTTCATCCATGGTGATTGATCAAATTCAAGGATCCTATGGATTTCGGTTACAATCATTCCTCATTTGAGACATTGTTTTAAATTTCTGTAGTGAATCACATATTTAAGTTTAGGTAATAATGTCGTCATAAGTTTGCTGCTATTCCTGTTTGGTAGTTTACGGTGTTCAGGACACAATGGCAAATCTTTATGATGCTCGTGTAAGATTTTTGGATACTCTAAATCAACCGCGAAAATGTAACCAACTGGAGAATCATTGGAGATATTTTTAATTATTTCATAGATATTAGAAATATTGATGTCATCTTTCACCCATTCGAATGATCCAGTTGGTAGGTACTTACTCATTGGTGCTCCATACAAATTATTTACATCAAAATACATGAGATATGATATATTTCATTGGGGTTATAATCATTACACATATACGGGTTATTAGCTTTTGCATATCAATTTAAACACTGTGCCACTCCTCCTCTAATACCTTTTTCTATGAAATTAAGCATTTCCACATTGTCCAAGAGTTCGAGTTCAATTTCTGTATATTTCAACAAAGCATCAAAAGTTAATCCAGGTGCAGTGTAGTAATGTAACGGATCAAGCTCATAAGTAGAGATACAACTTTGTCTAAAATTTTGAAAAATGGCTGATAACAGAAGAACGTCTGTTTTTAAATATAAATCTGAATATTCACCGAGGGTGTTTAGTTGAAATTGATCCCAAACGCGGCGTGCATATTGGTAATCATCATCGGAAATGTCCGAATCGTTGAGTTTCGAATAGAATTTTGTTTTGTCAGGTAGTTGTCGTTCGTCAAGTTTTTCCCTACTGTCAATATATTCATATGGGAAAACACCTTTACGAGTTACTAACTGAAATTTATCTGGCTCGGGATAGAAACTTTTGGTAATTGTTTTGCGTTATTATCCAAAAATGATGCAATTTTCTCAATACTATTGCTCATGAATCGGAAAGAATCAATAAATCGTAATTTAACAAATATTTCTTTTTTTCTTTTTTCGTGGGAAATTTTCTGATCAACTGTTTTTGTAAATGCTATGTATTTTTCTTTATTGACAGGTAATAATTCCATATAACCTTTAAATGATGCAGCGAATGATTTAATAAAAAAATGTGAGTCATATCCTGAGAGGTTATGAAAAATAACTGGAATTATGCATGAATTTTGATAATTTAAATTACAATTAACATGAGCAGCGCCTCGATAATTGCCTGTAAAGTGACAGTGATCATGTACTTTCGTTTTATCATGTAAAAATGGTTTATTACAAATGTGACAGATTTTTGGCATTACGAAAATCATTTAACTGTTGGGATGTTAATGGTTTCATTGGTACTACGTTTTCTATGTAAGTTTTGACAGTTTCAGCTATTTTTTTCAACTCAGTCATGAACCAGTTTATACAATTAACGTTACGTTTAAGATTAAATCAACATTTTGAATTGTCATATGTACAGTGCATGTAATAGGCTACACTACATGGAATATGCTTTTGATCACCTTCATTATCAGGTTCAAGAATACTCTCGAGATTGGCATAGCTAGCAAATGGCACAGGCTCTTAAAAATGAAAATTTTACAATTTTATTTTAACACTTTTTTCCAGAAGTGAAATTCGCGTATCGTTCATATTGATACAATCTTTTTGATGATTTTTATATGATTTTTCTATCTTAAAGTGACTCAAACATCTATCACATAAGAATAGTTTGTGTGCATTTTTAGAAATTTCATTTCCAACTAATCTTAAAAGATCCTTTCTCAGACAAAAATGAAAAACGGGATTAATATAATTTTCATCACCTACTTCTCCTCTACTTTGTACCATTAACAGGTGAATACATAGCTCATCTATTGCTAAATCGTTGAGTTTTTCAAATTTTGGAACATCATGTAAGGTTGTGGGACAGTTGATACCCTCACATTTCAACACACTTTTGTGATCAGGATAAGAACTTGTTCTTGTTGAATTTACAAAAACAGGATAACGAGCTGCAGTAACAGCCCGAAAGAAACAACATTGATCGTTGTTTTTAATGTTTAGTACTGCTTCTTTTTGTTGTATAAATTTTGGTAGAGGTATAAATGTAGATTGTCCAGCTGATAGAGGTTGATAAAAATTGATATTGACTTGCAGATATTTAATTTCTACAAGTGACTAACCAGAATCTCGTTCTTGAAAATCCTCGACTTTTGTTAGTAGTTCGTCAACAACATTTTCCAGAAAATGTTTTTTTATGTCTGTCGACGGCAAAATTGCTTCATTTTTTACATTAAAGTACTTAATTTTTACAACTGTTCCATCATTTGTTTGATTACTACATTTAAAAGCAAGGACAAAGTTCACTTTTGAATTTCCCTGACTTGTCACTATAATTGTCAACTTCGGTAATCAGCTTTTTAGCGTCCAATAAGAAGTCTCGTAAATTTAAATGTTGCAAGTTAATGACAACACTAGTGCGAATTCGATTCCTGAAAACATTTTCCAAATCTTTCCACCGAATCAATTGTTCTGTTGATTGAAGGCTTCCTCCAACGACTAAATGATTTACGAATTTTTCATGTTATGTTGCGAGTGCTGCAATTATCGATTGAATTTGTTATTTTGCACCAACCGACAAACCACTCGATTGCAAATGTCTGTTTAATGCAGTAATATTGTCACTACTAATTCGCACCCACTTATCAATGATTTCGCTAGATTCATGATTCAAAGATGGTAGAAAAGTATAAGCCTCCTCCATCATTTTAATTAAATCAGAATGATAGTTCAATGCACTCATTTCTTTCGACTATACTAGACAAACTTCAGAATTACAATGATGAAAAAGCGTGTTTGAAAAGATTTATATAGGATTTTGGATGACCTTGTAATATGGTGCCATAATCCGAAAAAATTTCTTGAAAGTTCGAGAATATCAATTACCAAATTTAACCGCCATTAAATAACGATTTTCTTAAAATGTAGAGAAGAGAAATATTTAAATCAAAAGAACAATAATTTCAAATTTTTTTTTTTTTTTATTTATTGTATTCATTATTTTTGTGACATGGAAATTTTTTTAGATTATCGTAAGATTTACATTTTATCAATTGTATCAATTATATTTTTTTTTTTTTGACATGTAAAGTTTTGGATTACATTTCATCATCAACTATGAATTCAAATGAATTGTTAGCTCCACCATGGTACAACAGTGATAATCTGTTGTCTGCCGCCAACTCAACCAATTTTTTAAATTCTTTATAATTTTTCAAAATTTTCACCGTTCTTGGAGGTAAAAATATCATGTAGCTATTTTTAACTGTTGCCACAACTTTTGTTCTCTACACAGTTTCAAGTTCTTTTAGACCGGTAATTTTGTACGTTTTAGAGGGTTTTAATGTATCCATCTTCTTGGTTGGTAAGTATGTCTCACACTTGGCAATTTTATTTACTCTTGATAAATCCATTCTTACTGTTTGAATTATGTATCACAACGTATTTCTTACAGTTTTAATTGATCAGTGATTTTAAACATTACTTGCATGGGTATAAATACAATACATCCCCTTCAAACAAAGATTCCAGAATGTTTCAATTTTTGATGCAATCATAAATTAAAATATGCGTATAAAACGTTTACATAATTTTTTATCATCCACCGCTGAAAACTTCCAGAACATGTCAAGGCTGTGAATCAGCCCTGAGATCATGTAAATTCTTGCCCGATTTTCCAAAAAATATCTTGAGGAGGGGACGCATGATGTTTTATCATTCTTGCTGAACATTTCAGACTAACAAAAATTACATGTCATGTGAAAAAAATCCTACAAAATACAATTTTGTAGCCAATCGTTGTTGTGATCAAACAATAAAATTAGATGCTATAATTTCAATAAGTGGGGCTGAACATATAAATAGATGATTTACCGTAAAACTATTCAGTTCGGTTTTCGGCATGTGTACAAATTTTACGGGCATCATGGAAATGATATTGGATGTTCAAGGTTTCAAGCAGCTAAATAATCGGTTTTTAGTAAAAGAATTGGCGACTATTACAATCCAAAATAATAGTGATAGTATGAAAGACATTCCAGTATTAATTTTCGAACCGCCATATCAGTGGGAATATTTACCTGAAAAATATGAACGCATAAATTCGTGGCTGATACGTAATTATCATGGCATTCTATGAAAATCTGGAACAATACCATATGAGGAACTTCCATATATTCTTCGTGTACTTGTCAAAGATCGAAACCGTATTTACGTGTAAGGAGATGATAAGAAAAAATGGTTAGAAAGTTTAATTGACAACTCAAAAGTTGTAATCAATTTGGATGAGCTTGAATGACCTTCGCTTCATGCTCTGAATATGAATCATCTAAAAGATTGTGGGGTGCATAATGGAAAAAATAAACAAAGTGCAGAAAAGAATGTAAAAATTCTAAAAGAATGGTATATGATGAATTTCCATGAAAAAACCCCATTTGAAAAGTCATTTAAATTGTATTGTTTATTAAAAAAAAGAACAAAAATGACAAGTGAATATATTGCTTGTCTTCCAAAGTATTTTTTCTTGAAGATTGTTCCAGAATACATCGACGATATTTGGGATAAATTACCGGAACATTTACAACTCGATAGAGATATCTTATTGCATCGTGAATGTTACAAACATTACATGCCACTAGATCGTACGAGAATGTTGAGAATTAATTGTATATATTGTAAAAAGGAAAAGAACACTCATTCAAATACATAAAATAAAATGTATAATCTTTATTTCTTGAATAAAAATTCTTTCTCAGGATAGAAAATCTCATTATTATTGTCAAAGAAGTCATTTAAACGTAAAGAATTACAAATCGTAGTTCAGAAAATATAAAATAAAAAAAGATAGTAATTTTTCGTTTCAATAATTTTTTTACATTTAAAATACGTTCAGTTATGATTACTCATACAGTAAATGAAAGTTATTTATCATATATATTATGTCTTACTTCAATAAGTAACAAAGAATAAGAGTATAAACATAGTGAAAAGGAGATAAAGGTGAGGAAAATATGATGCAGTCGACCGACTGAGTCAAACGTTAACATTTCTGAATGAAATAAAATAAGTCGATTAGTTTTCGGCACCAGGCCCTTTCAACTCTCGCATGAATCACAGCTTCTTAGCGGAGAATAAAAGTATAGACGAAGTGAGGAAGCGGTGGCAGAGCGAGGAAAAAATACGATAGCAGAGGCATGAGCGACATAGAAAACACGTTTAATCAAAAATCCAATCGAAAAAATATGTGTCTTTGAAATTATTTATCTACGGTAGAGATAGTTTACAAATTCTTTTCTCTATCTGTAATTCGATGCTGAGTGATGTGATCAAGGCCTCTCTATATAGATCCAAATCAATATCGTTCGATGATTTTTTCACCATTGGCCTATTTGAAAAATATAAACATTTAGCTATGGTGTATGATGCGTAGGACAAAATATTTAGTTCATTTTCGACTGTCAAAATGATCAAACTATACCAAGTAAGTAGTGACTTCTTTCTTCATTCAAGTATAAAAAGTGTGTTTTTTTTTTTTTATTTTTATGCATTAATATGATTATTTATTGAGTGTAATTGTGAATTTTATGAATTGTTAAATGATAATTTATCAAGTGGGGGAATTTTTTTTTTAGGTTTAAAATAGAGAATTTTTTTAAGTTTAAAAAAAAAATCGATCATAATTGTTATTACTTTTTAGAGAAAGATGTGCACTTTTATCTTCCCGGAGGCCTGGTTCGACCCACCGATCACCCTCTTAGAAATTATAATTCTAATGGCACTTGAAGATCATTGAAGACGAGAGGGATAGAAGGCGCCACCCTCACACTTTGTGGCGTGACGGCTACCTGCCTAACATTCCCCGGTAACTGTCGAAGACAGTGATAGTGAGGTAGAAGTTCTACCTTCTTCATCTGCAACAATTGATGACGACGATAATTATGATGATAGTTATGATACTGTAAGTCTTGTTTTATGATTAGTTTCTGTAGTTTTACTTATATGAAAAAAGTTATTGAAGAAAAAAATTTTGATTCTCACAGGGAGATCAATGCTATTTGGGAACCATCATTCAAGGGATCATCATTTTTTTTAAAAAAAAGAAACATATATTATAATTTTTTTTTTTTAATAAACAAAAAATTAAATTGAAAGAGAATTTCTTTTTACTTTAAAACCTTTTCCTATCATCTAACATCCTTGAGACACATCACCGCAATTTTTTTTTTCTATGGTTATTATTTTGCTGATAATTATAATATTATCGCTTAAGATAATTTATCACCAATTGGAATCGGTATTATCGCTGAAAATAATTTACCGCCAATCGAGGTCGGTATTATCACTGAAGATAACTTATCGCCAATCAGGATCGGTAAAAATCGCTGCCGATAATTTATCACTGTCGATAACTTATCGGGATCGGTAAGTCGATAACTTATCGTCAATGTTATCGCGGTCGGTAATTAGTGCGGATCAGAACCCACTTTCCGACTCGGCCGGAATTGCAGAGTGATCCAGAACCAGCCCTACTTATCTATCTGCTTAAACCTGTAATATCAATTTCAGGATCTGTTGACAACTCTATAAGTTTTACACAATCAGTAAAAATCACCCTTTGTGTAAGACTTTCGCGCTGTCTAAATTTGCTCCATGAAGAATTCAAAAATAATTTTGCAACTAATTTTAAACCAGCATTATAAATTATTTTATTTGCTTCTAATTTGATACTTTCAGCTTTCTCATAATTTTCTATACATAATTTATTCTAGTAAAATTATTTGCACATGACTCTAGCCAACCGCTTGCCTCTTGCTTTATTTTTTAAAAAGTGTGAATATCTATGGTGATTCATTACAGGGCCACCGATACGCGCCTCGTGGCGGTAAAATGCCCATTGTATCAGCTCTCAAAAAATTTTTTTATAAGCTTTAAACATGTTGATGCTAATGTGCACCATTTAGTAAAAGGACATACGTCACCACATTCAAGTATCATATCTCTAACAGTTATGCAAGCCCATCTTAAAACAGTAGCATCAGCTTTACAGTAATGGATAAATTTTTTTTGGAAATTAAAAATGTAATTCGACTGTGTCTTTTTATTACATCGCGATATGAAAGATTTGCGCTCTTTTGCACGCATTGTGTCAGGGGTATAATATTTTATATCACGAAGGGGCCCTCCATAATTTATATTTTTGGGTATATCAAATAAATAAGGAAAAAACCCTTTACTTATTTTATTGTCAAAACCGAATACCGCAGGTAGTGCCTTTAAAAAAGCATTTGTAAGTAATTTAAACTATCTAAAAAAATAACATGATTTATATGCATAACAACAATTTTACTACCGTTTAAAATAAGGTTAAAAATACGTGTTTTTTATTTTCTATTAAATAACGAAGAATAAATTAAGCGTTAAAACTACGTACATTATGCGCAATACAAATTTTTTTTTTGAATAATTTATACCGACTAAATGCTAAATCGACAAGACTACCTCAAGGATTTTTTTTTAATACATACTCGTGTTTATCACAAAAAAGCAGCTTTGGGACAACTCATTATTGTTCGCACAATATACGCATACCCTTTGAACAACGCAAAGATTGAGAATATGCGATTTTGTTGTCTTATCACCTTCAATATGCTGGCTCTGCTGTTTTGAAATCATAGAATAAAAAGACAGCGATTGGAGGCTCGTATATTTCGAGAACACATATGTTGAGAAAATCTCAACTTGTGAATCAACCTAACTGTTTAAGGATAAGAATGATTGTGCCGGAACAGAGCAAACGGAAGTCAGGTTTTATAAAAAGTATAATATCTTTATTTTCAGCACTAACAGGTACACCATATATGCTGAATGACCTTTTATGTCTGAATACAAGAATTGAATGTCTTTAGAAATCACTGAATGTCAATTGTAATTACTGAATTTTAATTGAATGTCTAAAAAACACTCAACTTCGTGTGTTCGGTATGATTGACCTCCCACACGAGCTCAGCACGCTTCTCAAGTTGATCAAGAATATGATTGTGCACGTGGCGTTAGCCTATCTATGCAATGCAAAATGAATTTAATGTAATTTCGTGAATTTACTATGGAATGTCTTGAAATGATAGTTGATTTTGATTGTAGAATGAAAATTGGATATTTCTGGTGATTCAGAATAGCATTAATGATTGACTCAAAACTTTAAGATTTGTCCGAAAAGAATTAGAATGGCGTGTACACGTAAATGAAAACAGAAAAAGAATGGCGATAGGAACTTCATTAGTCAAAAGGGACACTGAAAATTAGTCAAATGAGTGACTAGATTAGAAATATCGATTATTTGGTCGATTGGTTATCGACCCAGTCCCAAGATGGCCGCCGAAGTTCCTGTCAGCTGGCAAATTCAAACTGAGAATTAATTAATTCTCAACAACTTATATAGCATTGACGATCAACGGCCGATTACAATTACAAATACGACAATGAGTTTTATTACAAGCATGCTATTTTCTTTTATCTTTAGTATATATTTTGAACGAGAACATATTTTCCAAATTTGTATTAGATTACAAATAGTTAAATCGTTATCAGTATTAGGAAGTGTGGCAGAGCCTTTGAGTAAATTTTTGTCATTGTAGTTATTACTCAAAAAATATCTGTTACATTCATGATACATATGCGATTTTTTAAGCGTGCAGACAAGTGAGCTACTGTATCGACAACATTTCAAACGATAACAATGCAATGCTGGAGGTGTAAAATAACTTCTATTACAGGGTGAACAAAAAGAACGGGTGCCTATTGCAGCGCTGAGATTTAATATCGGTTCATAATGATGCGTTTGCTAATGATATAAAATAAAAAAAATTCTAATTATAGTACCGTGACTTTTTTTAATCAAGTAAAGGTGGTTTATACTTTCCTAATGCATAAAGTTCATAAACAACAATAGCTATACCTTTACGAGCAAAACATCGCTTAAAAACATTTATTTTATCAAGCCCGCAGCCGTTACAAAGCATTTTGATGCCGGTTTTGCTCACCAACCCTATGGTCACAGTACGCTGTGAGTTACATCTTCTATCGCACATTGTCTTCTACCGTTCTTGTAATATACCTGTATAAATTTCACCACGCTCATCTAAAAAATCAGTGACAACAAGTAAACGTGGGAAACATAAATTATCGTCGTTAGTAATATGTAAAATAGAACGTTTAAAAATATCTTTAAATTTTAACTTTTAATTACCACACCTTCCGACGCCTCGTACAATTAAAACAGCTAATACAATATCATCATCACTATTCAAACCACCAGCACTCTGAGTAATGTTACATAGTAAGTCCTATAAGACAATTAATAGTGAAGCCTATCCTATCACGATCATGTCAGTTAAAACACCTTCAGACCTGTAACGATAGACAGAGAGCGGTTCTCAATTTGCGTCAATTGTTGTGCCTCGACACAGTGTCTATCGTTAAAGAGAAATGTATTTTCAACAAGATTAATATGTTTCATATGACGATTATAGAACCAATTTCGTGTTAACAAAATTCATAATAACTTCGGGCGCCAGGTAGGAGGACAATCAGGTTCTACCTACCAAAATAAAAAAATTATAGTTCAAATAAACAACCTTGAACAATCATCACGCCATTTCTTGCTATTCTTTCTCAACAAGCACACGCACTTTTTGAGGCGACATTCAGAGTCACCAATCTTTTTCATTCAAGTGAAGTTTAGTGATTAAAATCATCAGCGTAGTACTCTGAACTATTCCGGCATCGTCTGGAATGGATTTATGACCCATTTCGCGTGATGGAATGTCAAATTCACAGCATTGTGCGCAGGTCAACGACCACGTTCACATTCATCTCTCAAGGAGTGTACAGTGCACCTATTGATACTTGAAATAAAAGAAAAGACGACATAATTCCTGAATAACATATCGTGCATTACCTATAGAATGGGAATAGAAATATTTTGGTTACAGATTCCTGTAGAGGATTATAAAGAGAACATTTGTGCAAATTTTCATTACTCGGAAACAATAATTACTATTGTTTATCGATTGTCAAAGTTTAGTAAATTGCGTTTTTCCACCTTTCACCGCTTATGTAGCAAGAACGGTGAGAGATATAAAAAAAAATTAACATCTTTTTTGTAGAGAATCGAATTTTAAGCTGTAAGAGGGACGGCGGAGGTTGCATAGAAATTGTTTCCTGCAGCCTTCTTATAATTTTCTATGTCCAATTTTTGTTTAATGTCATTATTTTCGCAATGTTTTGGGCATCCACTAGCCTCTTGTTCAATTTTAAAAAAAGTATTTATATCATCAATGAACAGACCGTAAATACCCGTTTCACGATTATACTAAATCATCTTATATTGCCATATTTCTAATACTATTAAAACGCGATACTTTTTTTCTATAGCTTTATGCACCTTATCAACAACCCACGTACCATGTAATACACGTTCGGCTATATTGTTATGACAACAATCACCTTGATCGGACAACCATACCAATAACAGCTATAAAATTGAAATACGATTTTCTCTTGAGTTTCTAGGTTATGAAAATAGCCGTCTACTAATGAACCACAGAGTAAGCGGACTTCTTTACTCCGGGCAGCATGATCTATCTACATGCGAGTATCATATCTCTAAAAGTGATGCAGGCCCGTCTTAACGCTGTAACGTTGGGTCGAGAGTAATGGACAAACTTGCTCTGAAAATTTAAAATGTAATTCGCTTGTTTCTATTTCTTATACCACGTTATGAATTCAGATCGCTCTTCAGTATGCATTGTATCAGGGAAATAATATTCCATGTCCGGAAGTGAGCCCTCATAGCCGATGTTTTCGGGAATGTTGAATTAATATGGTAAAAAACCTTTAGTAACCTCATTGTCAAAACCAAATGCTTTAGGTAGAGCTCTTAAAGGCATTTGTGAGTAATTTAAACTATCTTAAAAAGTTATGTCATCTATTGTCATTACAATTATTTCACTACCATTTCGAATAAGGTTCGGAATACGTGTTTTTTTATTTTCTATTAGGTAACCGCGACTAAAGTGCGCATCAAAACTACGCGCATTATGAGCAATACATATTATTTTAGAAAAAGATTTATAAGATTTGAGACTAAATCTATAAGGTTACTTATCGGGTTTTCGTGGAATATATATCGTGTATATTCAGGTTTACCACAAAAAGTACAATGCTCTGATAAATTATTATTTTTTAAACAATATACACAGATCTTGTGAACAACACGAAGATTAGAGATATGTAATTTTGTTGTCTTATTACCTTTGATATGTTGATGTTGCTGTATTTCGAAATCATAGAATAAAAATATAGCCTCTGAAGGTGCTGCTGTTTCGAGAACACTCACATAGCTTTAATTGTTTATGGGCCGAATAAGATTACAAATACGTCAAAAAGTTTCATTACAAACATGTTGTTTCTTTTTATCGGTGCTACATATTTTCAGATGAAAACATTTTTTACGAATTTGTATCGGGCCGCAAACAGCTAGATTTTTATCATCACCAGACAGTGACGCCAAGCCTTTGAAGGTGTCTGATGCTATCGCTGGCAACGCCTCGTATTTATTTGCTGAACTCTGGATTTTCTTCACGCGTCATTGTCAATGAATCATCTAATTACTCTTATAACATGGACTCGCAAAGCTTAGTGACAAGTCAGCCGTTGGCCACTTCTACAGGCAACGATGAGTGGCCCGAGATGGGCCCTGTAGAGCAACAAACACCGAAGCTGACACCCCGTGGTCAAATCTTTAAGTCTTCGTTTTCAAAGGCTTATGGTTTAAACGCGTCACGCACAAAGACAATCATCACAGTTGCTTGTTTAAATCATGTCAACAATAAGTTTGAGGTCAGTGTTTGAATAATTGTTACTGAGTGCTCAGGCGTCATTTTTGATATTGAAAATTGAAAAGAATTCATAAAAGATCTTCCGCAGTTAATCAAACGATTTGACAATTCTGAAGCTGACTATCGTAAATTAGTCAATAAAAAAATCAGATGTGCCGGTTATTCATACACCTTTATGGTACTAGGTGGCCCAAAATGTGGGACTAGAATGTTAAAAATACAAGACACGAGCAACACTTCCAAAAATAATGCAGCCCGGAAATTTTTCATCCAATGTTGCACTCTTGCTTGTTGCACAAGCATTACCTCCATCATCAACAACTGTAAGGATTTGACGGTTCAAGCTCTAAAAAATAAAGTCCTAACTATTCAGCATACCATCAACGCCACCCAGTCACCTGTAGATTTAATTTACACGTTCAGGACCAATTGTCTTCAACGTGACAATGTGATGCAACCGATTCTTGAACAACTGAAACCAGCCGACATGTCATCAGCAGTAGTATCTGTCATGGATTTCAAGATAATCGCTCAAGAAATGTGTCTTCTGTTCAATAAACATATAGTTCGTGAATCAATGCTATAAGTTTTCTCAAATAATGTTGAATGAAAATATTTAAAATAACGTTTATTCATGTGTATACCTACATTACTTTTATGTCATAAAATATGAATAAAAATTTTTCATCATAACCCCCCTTGTTTCAAAAAGTCAATTTTGATGCTATGTTATGTATATTTGCTCTTTGAAGGTGTCAATATGTTTGCCATATGCTTAATCTTAGAGACTTTAAATTTCTCTTTTTAGTCCTAGCCTTTCGACCAATAGACAGAGATGAAGGGATCTTCGATAGTGTTCTGACTTGAGTCGGCCGGACGAGCAAACTAAAAACTAGTGGACTGTAATAAATAAGAGCAGAATAACGAAACAGGTTAGATGCTAGAAGGTTCCTTAAAAATAGTTCCTTAACACCAAATTGTATGGGTTTTATAGATTTTATTAACAAATAACACGTAATTTAAACAATAGAAATTAATAATCACTAAGTTTATGTAAGATGACTGTACATTAAGTGTTCATACACTTTTGAATTGTCTGATGGTTGTTTTTTCACAAAAAAGAGTCTCAATCAGTGAAAAGCAACAGGCACACTATACACCTGAGTTGTTCGAGTGTGTGATGTATGTGTGACTGTCCGTGAGGTACTATGGCGTCGACGCCAGTTCAGCTTCGCGCCCAAAAACACTACAACTGACTTTACTGGACCACTGGCACTGATGAGAGTAATTATGATGATTCACTTATGTTCGTGAGAGTTGTCTGAGTCTACTTGACCGTACTTGATACGACCAAAGGTGAGCTGACTGCACAAAACCGCGATTTGACTGCGAACAATTATACAGAGATTACCGCGTGATTTGCCTGGAGTTAACTGACGCCACAAGTGCTCGACCGCGTGCTTGTTGGCGTCACTAGGGCCGTAGAGTTGCCTTCTGGGCCATGAGGGAAATACTTCCCGATGATTGGTCCAGTGAGTTGACTGACGCGCCGGTGGACAAGTCCGACATTAACAATTATCGAATATTCTGAGACTTCCTGACTTGGGGCCCTCTGAGTCAGAACAGATAGAGAAAGCGAAAATGTGTGATTATATAAAAACAATAACAAAATTTATTGAATGAAAATTATTGAAAAATTATAACAATAATTTAAACGTTACCAAAAGATGATTTCTTTTTACACTGGTCGAAATGAATTACAATTAATTGGTCCTTAGTCGATGCTCCAGTCAGCGCAATATTTATTTTTACTTGCGAATTAATTTAAATATTAATTGAAAAATAATTCAACAATCAAATAAATTTCATACAAAAATTTACAAACTTTGAAAGATTATCAATACAATGTTCAAGACAAAACAAGACTTAAATTCCAAGAGATGTTCCACGATATCGATCTTACTTTTTCGACAACTGACTGATGCATCAAACCTTACGTATTTATTTAGTCGAATGTGACATAATTAGTAGTCCCTTGCTTCAAGCGCGCACAAGTCCCTTCGCATGGTCTTTCCCTTTTTGGAAAGCTAACGAACTCTTAAGAAAACTCAAAGAAAAATAACTCAAGTAATAATCATTAACCTCAATCCTTAAGTTTTATTGCTATTCATTTTTAGCTTCTCTTAAAATGTATTTTGAATAATTATGTAAAATAATGGAAATACATTCAGACATTACAGCTATTTTTCTTTCTAAAGCGATCATTATTAATATGCTTATTTTTACAAATTTTAGTACGAAGTAATTAGAGCTTCTATAAATAATTTTTGGAAAACTATCCAACTATTTTTTTGTAGCTAACTTTCTATTATTTACCATGAGTCTGTTTCTTTCTCTCTCGCAGCCAAAATGGTTCTTGGTAATACACGTGGTGCACAAAGCACGCATACATATGCAAACGCGTTTCTGCACCGCTCGGAAATAATTGAGCAGTTATACATCTCCGAAAAAATGATCCATCAATTAACAGCCCACCCGTCAGTGAGACCTGTTTCAAGGCATTTGAGCGCTAGAAACTGCAGCCGCATAGCTCTGAGTTCCGTCAGCCCCACCAGGCAGCGCCCCACTATTCGCTCTTAAGCATCATGACACACAGACCTCACAGATCAAAAATTAAATGTCGTATATTGAAAATATTGAAAACAACTTTTATTTTGATGTTTCAATATATTAATAAAAATTTTTCATCATAAGCCCCCTTGTTTTCAAAACCCAATTTAAAAACGTAGTAAGCTGTTTAATACTATTTTTTTTTTTTAGCGAACATTAATAACTTCAAAATAAATGTAATAATATAGCTTATTTGCACAAATTGAAGGACAGGGTAATTATAGGTTCTTCAAATAATAAAAATTCATTTAAATGATAATAAAATATTTATTTATAAAAATTATTTTCTATAGTAATGACAGGTGAATCATATAAATTCTGACTACTGTTTCTGAAACGAAAATTTTAATGAAAATCAGCACAAAGGACGAGCCATCATAATGTTTTTACCTCATTCATTCATCTATTCATTCATTCATTCATGTCTCTGTAACGCCTGAGATAAAAATTTTTAACAATGGCGCCTTCATCGCTGTATGCATGTGTGTTTCGTACAACGCACAACTATATCTACCTTTTTAGGACCCTATGTCATATCTTTTTCTGCCATGGATATCCGCTCGTCGGCATCATTGTTATCACTGGTAACTATGAGATTCAAATGGAGACGTTGTATGATTAGCTCACGACCTGTATAGTAGATAGTCTGCCAACGCTTTACACACTCTGAAGACTATAAAAGTTATGCTCGTTTTCAGCAGTTTCTAGATGCTTATCATTTTAAAAAATTCAAGATGGTTGTACATCTCCAGCTGCAGTCACGATGAGTTAAAATGCTGGCCATCAGTAAAAATATAGTCATAGCTTTATAATAATGTAATTATTATGAGGGATATTTTAGAATCAAATCAAAATTCTGAGCTTATTGACGTCATTAATCATAATGGACTCGCGCTGAAAACATCCATGGACCTCTATTATTTGTGATCCAACTGGTTGCGGTAAATCCGCCCTTGTGAAAAAGTTCATTTGTAGCATAAACCATATGAGCGATACACGATTCTTGAGAATTATATTCCATTACGCATGTCGCTCACAGATGCAACATATAGCGCGTCAGGTTTGTCCAGAAAATACACGTTTTTTTTCAAGAATTATATAATGATGCGACATCGAAACCATATGGTTATTTGTTGTTGGACTTGGAACAGTCAACACCTGAAAATTGTCGATTTCGTTCGTGTATATTCCCTGATAATTTGAGACATAACGTCGATATATAAGAAACGCTTAAAATTAGACGCTTCAATAAGAATAATTTATTAGTTACCAATGGCTGTGAGGGCATCGCGGAAAAAACAAACAGCAATTTTGAGCGCTTTATTTAGTTGAGTAAAAAGCATCGCTCAGCTATCTTACGAAAAGTTGATCCGCAGCTAGTGAAATGTATATGCGAGTGTGCTCTTCACATTCTTCGTGGCAATGTCATTAACATCTGATCGAAAACGTAAATTCAAGCGTCACGTTTCTATTTTGCGGCGCTTAGCTTTACGCAGTAGTGCCAAGGAGAAAAAAAAGATTATTCTCCAAAAAGGAAGTGGCTTTTTACCTGTATTGTTAGCACCTATCATAGTCAGTCTTGTATCAAAACTTATTAATAGTGAGCAATAACGGAATATGCTAAAAAAATGGAATTAATACCCAAAGAAATCATACAGAATTTTTAAATAACTTCTGGCGCGAAACCTCTAATGAACAGAATGGATAAGAGTTTTGATACAGTCTCAGCACGACTCGATCAAAAGATGAAATAACCATAATATTGATCAGTTTGTCATTGATAGTGTACCAAAAAAATTCCAAACGAAAGCAAAACTTCATTATAAACGTTTCAGAAATATGCCTGATGATATTACCTCTTGGGACAACACAGGTGTTGTCAGTATTGAAGGCTGGGTTATACGAGGCTTAAATATTATAGATCTTTTAAACGATGCTATGAGGTCTAGAAAAAATGAATACGCAATAGGTAGAGCTCAGTTTGCCCGAGTTATTCATAGAGGATATGTGCCGCACCAGTATGTAGACAATACAGCGTTATTTTGTACTGAAACGCTAGAAATATCTATGCCAACGGGTGTGGGGCGAACATAGCATCTCATAACACCTGACGTGATAGCTGGAGGCACGTCATCGATGAAATCACAGAGTGATTCTGAAGTAGGTAAGGCTTGTTTTTCAAGTGTTGCTAGTAGTATATCACAAACAGGAACTGGACTTCCAAAGAAGAGGTATAAAAGAAACCGCTACAATATTTCTACGCACAATAATAATATAAAATATTTATTAGTTTTTGTAGATGTTTTAACCAAATTTGCGTGGGCCGAGCCATTACAGACCAAAATAAGTTCAACTGTTGCCCGTGCAGGGACACGAATTTTCAAAAGTAGTAATAACAGATCACCACGTATATTGTAAACAGACAGCGGCAAAGAATTCCTAGGTTCTGAATTTCAAAAAACTCTAACTAAGAAAGGAATCATTTAAGAGCTGTGAGAAACCCTGATGTCAAGGCTGCAGTTGTCGAACGATTTAACCGCACGTTGAAAGAACACATGTAGTGTTATTTTACATATACACATACAAAACGCTACGTTGATGTTTTACAAAAAATTGTATCTGCTTAAAATGATACAAAACATAGTGCAATAAAATTGAGGTCTACTGAAATTAATGATAAAAATGAGACTATAGCTCTTCAGAACATGCAGAGTCGTTATAAAAACAATAGATACCGTAAGAAATTTTTGAAAATGTGTAAATATGACATTGGGGATCTAGTTCGTATCAGTAAAGCAAAGTCAGCATTCACGAAACGTTATGCGGGTGGCTGGAGTGAAGAAATTTTCAAAATCGTTCGGATATCAACATTTTACATCCTTCAAGATCTCAATTATCGAAAATGGCTTTACAAAGAGACGAATTTCATATAATACTGCCTAGTAATAATAGTATGCATTATCTTTCTGCCAACACGACAGCACATTTTATCACAACCTTTTAGATTACTTGGTGAGTGGGGTGTGACTTTAGAAGAAATAAGAATTCCTATGAATTTTTTAAATGTACCTGTGAAATACACAGGTGTTTCGTTTAAGCTTATACATGACGCCGATATCCTAGATTTTGACAAAGAAAATATTGTTTTACAAAATTTCAAAAACGTTGAAAATTATGACGTTTGTGTGAAAAATGTGATGACGCTCACTTAGTTCAACTATTGCGGCATCTTCAGCATATTCTTAGATTTCCAGTCAAAGCTAAGCTTGAGTTATTGGCTTTTCTACGTAGTACGCGGCCAGGTAATATATACGCATCGTTACCATGTAGTTTATTTGTTTACACAGATATTTGTTAGAATTATGTAACCGGAAATGTTCAGGCGCATCTATCACGTATTGTACTGCTGGATATACATAATTATTTATATGGGACTACAAAAGTAAAATCATTTTCGTCGAAACGCTACATACCTCTTTTAAAACCAGATATTCGTACAATCGAAATAAATATAAAAGACGAGTTTAGTAAGCCTATACCATTTGAACACGGTACTGTAACTGTGACGTTACATTTTAAGAGATTAAGATAAACATGTTTCAAGAAATTGAATATGACATGTCCCAGACTGGCTTCGGGCGAGGTGGTTACAGCGGAATCAGTCAAATCTATATTGAACCTCCCCACCAATGAGGTCATGGTATTGATAGTTTTTGGGGAAGTTTATTCAGAAGTGTACTTCCTTTTTTAAAAAGCGAAGCGACGGTGATTGGTAAAGAACGCCTCGGACGTTGAGTGCAAAGTTGACATAATTGAAGCATCGTTAATAATGCGACGTGTAAAAATATTGCCTAGCACTTTGCTGTCTCATGCCTTAGTTTTGGCAAAAAACACAGCTAGATATCCGTTAACACGCGTAGAGGTTCAAGCTGTTTCTATACATGGTGGTGTTTATGGTAAAGCCATTGATAACGTTATTCTTGGACAATTGCCACGTCTTGGATAATTGGTTTTATTGATAATAAAGCTTTTAACGGCGATCCAAAATTAAATCCTTTTAATTTTTATCATTATAAAATTAATTATCTGTCCTTATTTGTCGACGGCCGTCAAATTCCATCAAAACCTTTACAACCAAATTTTACTAAAAACTCTATGTATGTCGACTGCTACCACACGTTATACTCAGAAACAGGCATACATTTTCTTAATGAAGGAAACGACATTAATCGCACGGACTATCCAAATGGCTACTGCTTATTTGCTTTTGATTTGACACCCGATCTTTTTGCAAATAGCAATGCCCACTGGAATTTGATTAGGCCTAGTAGTGTGCATCTAGAGGTGCGTTTTGATGACGCCCTGGCTTCAACTATAAACTGTATCATTTATGCAGAGTGTGAAAACATACTTGAATTTCATTCATCACGCCTAATAATTGTAGATTTTTCTGGTTAAGTACATTATGTCGCTCAGTCAAGAGCCCAGTATTGCACTAAGTACTGTTGGTTCTCTTTTAAAATGAAATTCGTGGTCGATATTCAAGGATTTTTTAATAATGATGCTGATTTTTCACCTACATAAATTGCTTTAGAGGCAAACGTTATCGACCACTGGATAATTTCTCCAGAATTTTCATATTCGTTGTTATCAGCAGCAAAATAGCACACGAATAATTTGATGGATAGCTCATCACAGTATCCCCTGGTACGACGGTACGTCATCAATTGAAACTGTATACAATAATCTACGTCCTATTTCACATAGTGCTAAACAAATTTACAGACGCGGCTTCTTACAAAAACGTTTATTAGAGACAGTTGCGTGTCGAAAAATTATAAATATCGACGGCATGCCTAGTAAACCACTATTAACTGCTTTGTCATCCGTTGAGTTCGTTTATTTATATCACGCCTCCGTTAGGCACAGCTTTATAGAGTACTGTTCGATGTCCACGGCTTGGTATTATTGCACCTAGTTAAAAAACTATTTATCAACAGCACCTGTTTCGGAAAATGATTCGTCAACTACTCATCAACCGTCTGACAATAAGCCTCCAGAATGCTTTGATAATTATAGAGCGTGTTATAAATACGCTGCAGATTTTAGAGGCCCTATAGCACATCCCAGCACATACTATAGGTGTATATTCAGCCGCCAAGATCCTAAAAGTGTGGACGAAACCGGCGGCTTTTGTTGTTAATACAGATGGTCACAAACAACCATGGCAACACTGGGTTGCCATATACGTTAATAGAGATGGAGTCAGCTGCTACTTCGACAGCTATGGATGGTCACCAATTATTCCAGAACACCTTAGATGACTTAGAGATAATTGCAAATTGTGGCGTGAGGAATGAGGAGGGATTACAAAAAAAACTGTAGCTCATCAAATTTTGAAATTAATAAACTAATTTATTCTTGTTTTATTGCACCAGTCAGTATTTTGTTCAAGAATTACACTCGTTTTGGTTTAGATCATTCACTCTCAAGATGTCTGATTCTCATTCACATGCGATTTGGCATTACTTCGCAAACTCACACTTGACTTGAATGAATTGCACTCTGAGATGGAACGGATTGTTTACCTAAACCCTTTATGACTCTCTAAGTAGTATTGAACTCATTAGAAACTAATTGATGAGTATAAACTCTTATTTTTTCGAGTATGAACTCGAGATATATAATGCAACTGGTGAAAGTCCAAAAAGAAAGATTGGACTATCGGCTCCCAATTTTGATTGGTTACTCAATGCTCTGTGATTGGCTCAGGAATTATCTAGATGCTGACGTCTCGATAGATGATTGGCTCGTTGAGTTACTAGATAGTGATTCGAATGTTAATTAGTGGAGAAGAAATTTGACGGATAGATACGGGGCTCTCAAGAATTTTTCTACGGCACTACCATACACATTTTGTGTAGTGCCGTGTCACAATGAAATTGACTCGGGGGCTTCACTTAACCTGAGAGGTTAGGAAACCAGTTAGTCGGTTGACTGAACACAAATCCTTCCGGCACACCGTCAAGCGTTTACATCAAGAAGATTCTCAAGTTTGCGGCCAATATTGTATCATATTTTTGCATACTATGTCTGTTAATTATCGACTTAGTGAGTTTCCATCGGGCTTTGGTAAAAAATTTTTCGAAAACGATATAGTTGTAAATAAATATTATAAAGCCCTCATGGAAAAAAAAAAAAAATTGATTGTAAAGAAAATGTTTTCGTAGGTAAAGGATCAAAATTCCACCAAACATGTATATGTAGAAATAGGTACATGTTTTAATAAATACTACATATAACTAAAAATAGTATGCATTTCTCATTATTAGTTTCTACATGTTATATTCACGGTCATTATCGTACAAGTAATTAGTTGTAAAACATATACTTTGTGCTTTGTCTTTCTCGGAACAGATGATTTAAGAATTTTAAAATCTTTCGGTGCCCTGAGGCTACATTTTTTTAGTGTATCCCTGAAAATTATCATTTTTCTAACGATTTTCTTATTACCTCAATTCTAGTTGACGTCGAACTTCCGCCCTCTACCCTACAAGAAGAGGGCGCAAAGTCAACTTTGGAACTTTTCTTCGGTACAGCCCAGCCTTAATAACGATACTCAATTAACATAAACTTTTAATTACTTGAATAGATTGAAATGATAAGTAGTACATAAGAAAACATGAACTGTACTGAATAGAATACATGAAGTTAGAATATTATATATGAGTAGAATAAAGCAACTTTGGCGGATCCCACTCCTACCCTCACCACAAATTGGGGATGAATTTGTGTCAGCCGGAGCGGTTTCACAGGAAGTGGGGGTAGTCGCGTAGCACTGCGTGAGGCGGCAAGTTCGCGGGTGGGGGATAAAGAATTCAAAACAGGTATCCGTGATTATTATTTGAATGGAAAATTTTAATTGTTATTTAGCGATTATAATGTATTTGATAATTGGAATATAAGTATTTAATTTTGATTTAATGATTATAATGTAAGTCACCTCGAATTACAAAAACTTTCCAATATTTATTATACACAGCAAAACATGAAGGCATAGAAATATGAAAGCACGTGCTCATAGCAAATAATTTTACCGATCAAACGTAAATGAACATTTTCAATTATAAATGACATGAGGTATTTAAAGAATTGACAACGATAATGATTGAATATGGCTTTATGAAGTTATTATTGCTATTAAAATACAATTTTAATCTTACTCAAACATATTTGATTCAATTTAAGCCCTTTCCTCATAAATGTATTTTTATTATCGCGACCATAATTTAGAAGTGTTTTGATGTATGCTCTATAAGCATATAAACTATTAGGCGGTGACACACATTTTTGATTGAAATAGACATCAACTTGATTAAACATAGCATGCATAAAACTATTTAAAGGGCTAACATTAATATCTGGCATTGTTTTTGGATCAGCCTGTAAGGCCTTACGAGATGTAATTTTGACTTTCGAATTTAACATAGTATGTGCAAGATTAATATATTCATTGCCTTGCCCTTGTACAACAAATTCAATAGGTGAATTATCTGTTAATGATAAAATCGGTTTATAAAATACCCATTGAGAGCCCTCAATTGTTGTTTGTATAGGTGGATCAGAAAATAATTCTAGTTCTGTTTCTGCACACTCACAAGAATGAACATGAAGAGAAGCCATTATCATTATTTAATATATATGTTATAGATCGTGATTTCTTACACGAGTGTTTTGTGATCTTTTTTGTCTTCTTCGTCTTATTTCTTCTAACCTTGAGGCCTTTACTCTTTTTCTTTTTTCCTTTACGATTTATTTTCAGCTAAAAATCCAAGAATCTGTTGGAGATATGGTGATAACTGAACTAGATGAGCACCATTACAGCTGTCCTCGCAAACCATTGTAGCTTCTATATAGCCGCCAGGGTTTATCTCCCATTTAATATGTTCACTGATTATGATGAGCTTATTCAACTCAACGATCAGATGATCGAGGCTTTGATACACACCCGAGAGTAATCAGTAACGTTTACTTTGGAAAAATCTAAAAGATCAACATTATGTATGAGCGTGAATAAAACTGTAGCATGTTTTACAAGTAAATTCAACTTTTGATAGTTCTTCAGCATAGAAAATACCATCGATATATTGATGATGAAGATGGTCGTCTTCGTGATACACCTGTCGGCGGAGACGTTTCTACTTTTTCAGGACCAAATAACTCTTTATTCCCTATGTACTCCCATGGCACGTAACCGTTATGAATAACATGTACAAACTGGTCTCTTCCTATAGCATATTCATTTTTTCTAGCTCTTATGACGTCATTCAGAAGATCAATAATATTAGATCCTGGTGGGTATGAAGGTGGACCCCTCCTCGTGGGTATACCTGATAACTCTGCCCTTATTATAACGGGACAGAGGCTAAGAGCCACCATCACCACTACCTCCTATATGTCTTTACAACATGTTATAATAAAAATATTTCTTAATAATTCTTAAAGCATTACTCCACGCACAACGTGTTTATTGAAAAGGTAGCACAATTCTTGAGCGATGATTTCGACGTCCATAACTGATACAACCGGGGATGTTTTGTAGACTGTGGCCAGTTGTTCGAGAATTTTTGTCATTATTTCCTTACGTTGAAGATAAATAGCTCTAAATGTATATATTAAGGCGACAGGCAATTGTATGGTATCGATAGTATGTTGAATTGCCGGTATTTTATTTTTTAGAGCGGTGACCATCAACCCCATGCTTTCAGTAATTACAGGTATGCTTGCTTGGAGTTGTTCTAGGCGTTTTTGAATCAGATTCTTTATATATACGACGTATTTAAGAGTACTTCTTTGTATAAAGCATTGGCAAGACGCGTTCTGCGAAGAGCTTTTAGTAGTGTCTTGTATTTTTAGCATTCTGCCCCCGTATTTCGTTCTACCCAGCACCATAAAAGTATATGAATAACCAGCACAGCTGTTTCCTTTATTGATTAATTTTTAGTAATCAGAATCAGAGTTGTCAAAACACTCAATCAGCGGTGGGAGATTCTCCATGAAATCTTACCAATTTTCAGCATTAAAAAGGGCTCCTGAACATTCAGCGTCGATGATTGAAACTCACGCTTAAAATTATTGCTGACGTGATTCAAACGCAACCCTGTGATTATTGATTTTGATCGTGAGACGTTTAACCTGTAAGTTGTTGAAAACAGGAACTTGAAGATTTCTCCACGAGGTGTATATTTTTGGGCTGCTGCCTCGGAAGTATTCATCTCACCCTGTTGATCGTTGGATGAAGAAGATTTAAATTGTTGTCTTGATGATGCCATGTTATAACGGTTAGTTGTTTCACTCACAACGATACGAGACTAAATGAATTGCCTCTGTGATTCGAAACATTGCCCCCCCCCCACCATGTTATAGTTCAGGATTGCATTTTAGTGACCTTTAACTATGTAACTTAAGCCTCTGAAAAACGCTGATTTCTGCAACGCTAACAGCTTTGAAGACTTTGTATTTTATGAAAACGATCACGAGGAATAACCTTGAATATGAAGATTTATATAATTTAGTATTCGTAAAAATTTTTAGGAGAGAATATAATTTTTCGTTTCTTGAAAGGAACGAATATGCACAATATAGAAACATCTAATGCTGCATTTTCAAACATAAATCTTCAATCGCCAGTTCCTGAAGAGATTCGATGTGCGTGCATTCTCTAACTGCTAATCAGCTGTAGAAGTGTATCTTTTATTATTCAACATGGTTAAGTCAAACGCGACGCCTTCCATGATTGCTTTGTTAACGCTCGTGCATTTTCTTCGTGATCGATCACCAGTGATTGCTCGGTTTCATCCCGAGTCTAAACTCGAACGATGGAATAATTTATCACGCCCGTGTTTATTGAGACTATTTAGACGCATTATATTACTTCTGTCATGTCGTTTGCGATGTTTTCAAACGTTCTTGTAGATCTTGCATTTCAAACATATAAATCTTTTTCTAAAATAATATGTATCGCTCATAATGCGCGTAGTTTTGATGCACAGTTTATTCTTGGTTATTTGATAGAAGACAAAAAAACACGTATTCCAAAGCTTATTTTAAATGGTAGTAAGATTATTGTCATGACAATAGATAATGTAACATTTTTAGATAGCTTAAATTATTTACAAATGCCTTTAAGGGTTCTGCCTAAGACGTTTGATTTTGACAACGAGATAACTAAAGGCTTTTTTCCGCATTTATTTAACGCGCCTGAATACATCAATTATGAAGGACCTCTCCCTAATATGAAATATTTTTCTCCTGATACAATGCCTAATTAGAAACGCGAGTCTTTCATAACCTGGTATAATGAAAAGAAACAAGCTCACTATATTTTTGATTTTCAGAAAGAATTCATTCACTATTGTCATGCTGATGTTATAGTGTTAAGGCGAGCCTGCATAGCTTTCAGTGATATGATACTTAAATGTGGAGACGTTGGTCCTTTCTCTAAATGTTGTACATTTGCATCGACATGCTCAAAAATTTTCAGAAAAAATTCTTAAAAGCTAATACGATTGGTATCTTACCGCCGCGCGGTGCATATCGGTGGTCATCCAATCAATCATCAATTGTGATTTCGTGGTTAATATTCCAGGAGAAAAAACGCGGTCACATTATAGATCACACGGCACGCCGTAAAGAGATCCAGTTACTTTGTGGTACTTTAGTCGACGGTTATTATTATAATCTAGAAACTCAGGAAAAATTGTATTTCAATTCCATGGTTGTTATTGGCATGGCTGTTAGTGTGTTATCGCGTAAACAGAGATCAACAACTTCGTACAGGCGAAACATTTGATCAGCGTTTAGAATTAACTACTTAGCCACTTCAAACAGAGTACGTTCAACAGGGTATACTCTTATAAAATAATCCTAGTTTGGAAATATCCATTAATTCTCGCCCCTTATTACAAAATACACCTCTTAAACCGCGTGATGATCTCTTTGGTGGGCGTACAGAAAACTTTGTATTATCACATAATGCTAATAGATCCGAAAAAATTGAATATGTTGATGTATGTTCACTCTACCCTTACGCGTGCAGAACAGGTAAATTTCCTGTTGGACATCTTACAATTCACGTCGGCACTGAATGTGATAAAATTCTTGAAAATAAAAATAATTTTGATCAGATTGAAGGGCTTGTAAAATGTACTATCTTACCACCCCGATATCTTTTATATCCTGTTTTACCGGCAAGATTTCACGGTAAACTCTTATTTGTATTTTGCAGAACATGTGCTGAAATAATAAATCAGGGTAACTGTTATCATAATGATATAGCCGAGCGTGTATTACATGGTACATAGGTCGTTGACGAAATACACAAAGCTATAGAAAAAGGCTATAAAGTTTTAAATATATTAGAAATATGCAAATATGAGATGATTCAATATAACCGTGACACAGACGTTCGAGGTCTTTTTACTGATGATATTAACACCTTTTTAAAAATTAAACAAGAAGCAAGTGGCTGGCCAAAACAATGTAAAGATAATCTTATTGAACAAAAATTATATCTAGAAAATTATGAAAAATCTGAACACATTAAATTAGAAAGGGAAAAAATAATACATAATCCCGGTTTTCGATCAGTTGCAAAATTATTTCTAAATTTATTATGGGGTAAATTTGGGCAACATCAAAATCTTACCCAAACCGAAATAGTAAATAATCGTGTTAAGCTTATGGAATTACTGACAAATCCTGAGATCGATATTACAGGTTTATACTGCGTTAATAACGATATTTTGTATGTATCATACGTACAGGAAGAAGAAGCTTTCGAGGCACACCCTAGCCCAAGCCCGTTTGGAGTTATATTCTTATCTAGAAAAATTAGGCGTTCGCGCTTTGTATTGTGATACTGACTCTGTTATTTATATTTCTCATGGAAATAGTACAGATCTTGAAACAGGCAACTATCTGGGTGATTTAACTGATGAGCTAGAGAGCTATGGTACAGGCAGTTGAATAAAATATTTTAATTCTTGAGGCCCGAAATTTTATACTCACATCGTACAAAAGCCTGATAGTTCGACAGCTGAAGTATGTAAAGTAAAAGGTGTAACCCCGAATTATACAAATAGTAATTATATTAATTATGAAACAATACGCTCGTTGATTACAGGTGAGCATACGGCGCTTATAGTCATTTCGTTTGATGCAATTAGACGAACATCCTTCAATCAGGTTGTTACACGTCGTAAAACAAAAACAACCCGTATACAAAAAAAAAAGCGGCGCATTAAAGACACGTTTTCAATACTTCCCTTTGGATATCGAACAAGTAATAAAATATGAAACATCTTTCAATACCGTAGCACTGTATTTTTATAATTTTTACCATGTATTTTTAAGTCATGATTGTTAGGCTGATGTAAACATACATTAAAATATATCAATAATATGAAAAATAAATAATAGTGTATCGTGTTATATTTAATTACGTTTGTACGAGAAAATTATTTGCTATGAGCACGTGTATATGCGGCGGCCATCATGCCCCACTGCTAAGCAACGGCGTCAAACATTGTTGTGTAATACTAATACGTGGCTCGTAGCATCAAATGTATGCCTATCTTTTTTCTATGCCTTCATGTTTTGCTGTGTTGTTGTGCTCTCACTTGCACAATTTACAGCTCAAGCGCCACGCCTGCAACTAAAAGGAAGTTGCAGCATACATATTGTAAAATAAGACTCAATAACAACTTCGGAAAATTAGTAAATAAATAAAAATGTTCATTAATGATTGACAGCAATTAATTTAAAGTAAGAATCCGTGTGGTCAACTCAAGTCACAGTCAAAAACTGAAGATAAACAAACTCTTCCCTTGTTGCTATAAACAATCTAATCGTCAAGCAATCGTTGTTAACTAACAAACTGTCGTTAGTCTAATAGTCATTAGATGGCGACATACAAATATTTTACAATATTTGCACGTAATAGCCGTAAATACAGCAACGCGTTCGTGCACGGCTTCCTTCAATCTTATTTTCCCACGTGGTGGGCAGTAGCAGCAGGCCCCCTGTGCGTAGGCCCTGGCTGGGCAAGAGTTAACACTCGAAACGGCGTTCAGCCGGCGTGAGTCGGCCTCAGTCCCACCATGCGCCAGCCCCTCCACTTTTACGCTCGACCGTGGTAACCCGCGTCTGCTTACCGTATACCAGCCGAGAACCATACCACCGCGGTTAACCGCTAGATGGCTCGTCAAGCTCTTTTAGCCGAACTACACTGGATGCGCCGCTATACGCATGCCCTAATAATAAATATTGAAAAGTTTTTGTAATTCGAGATGAATTACATTATAATCATTAAATAAAAATCAAATACTTATATTTAAATTTCAAATACATTATAATCGTTAAAAAACAATTTTAATTAACACCTGTTTTGAATTCTTTATCCCTCACCCGCGATCTCCTCGCCCTACGCAGCTACCCCCACTCCCTGTGAAATCGCTCCGGCTGACACAAATTCATCCCCACTAATCATAAAATTCACTTTAAGACTTCGCCATTCAGCAGTTACCAGTCCTCTGGCATCAATCACAACAGCTGACATCGAAAAGGAGAGAATCTTCTGGATAAAGTCTACCTAAGCAGCACATTTTTACCAAGAAATCAGGACTTTATCAACAATCAACATCTTCCACCAAATCATTCATTTAACAGACTCACAGCATACGTTGACTCAGAAAGAGTTCTACGAGTAGGAGGACGACTTCAGCATGCTCAGTTGAGTCATGATTCAAAACATCAATCAATTCCACCAAAACATTCACCATTCACCACTCTTATCATTAGCCATTATCATTTAACCACATTACATGGTAGCACTCAACTTACATTCACAACAATCAGACAACGTTACTGGATCATGGGTCCACTTCATGGGATCACTTCATTAAAAAAATTTATTCTTCAGTGCGTCGAATGTGCTCGACAACGAGGCATAAGAGCACAACTCATGGGCCAACTGCCACAATCACGTATCACTCCTTCACGGCCATCTTGGGACTGGATCGATAACCAATCGACCAAATAATCGATATTTCTAATCTAGTCACTCATTTGACTAATTTTCAGTGTCCCTTTTGACTAATGAAGTTCCTATCGCCATTCTTTTTCTGTTTTCATTTACGTGTACACGCCGTTCTAATTCTTTTCGGACAAATCTTAAAGTTTTGAGTCAATCATTAATGCTATTCTGAATCACCAGAAATATCCAATTTTCATTCTACAATCAAAATCAACTATCATTTCAAGACATTTCATAGTAAATTCACGAAATTACATTAAATTCATTTTGCATTGCATAGATAGGCTAACGCCACGTGCACAATCATATTCTTGATCAACTTGAGAAGCGTGCTGAGCTCGTGTGGGAGGTCAATCATACCGAACACACGAAGTTGAGTGTTTTTTAGACATTCAATTAAAATTCAGTAATTATCTAAAGACATTCATTTCTTGTATTCAGTGACAAAAAGTTGTACAGTGTATATTATGTACCTGTTAGTGCTGAAAATAAAGATTATATATTTTTGGTAAAACCTGCCTTCCGTTTGCTCTGTTCCGGCACAATCATCCCTATCCTTAAACGGTTGGGCTAATTCAAAAGTTGAGATTTTCTCAACAAACACAAATATTAAAAATACTTACACATAAAAATTTGTCACTTTAACACAGCACGGTCACTTATTAATAACTTTATGTTTAATCCCAAACTAAATGTGCGTTACGACCGGTTGCTACTTGTTCATTGTATTTCAAAATAAATATGTATTAAGATTCTTAAACAGTTTTTTTGCCGAAGATGTTCGAAAAAAGTCGAATGTTATCAATCATCTAAAATACTTCTCAAGTATGAGATAAAAAATACTCCAGTAAAGGGGTAATATTCCTGACCATTCAAATGTAAATTCTTTGTGTGGTAGATTAGACTACTCGAGAAGAGTGAAAATTCTCCTGAAATGGTGTAGTTTTTGTACTAGGGAGGTGTATTTTTGCTTTTTATTTGCACTACATTTCACAGTTACCTTTCATTCGTGGGTAAATTTTAAGCAAAAATTTTCTCTGTGGATCGAATATTCTAATACGATTCAATATTGTTTAATTGGTCTGATTTATTTAGGTTTCTATGTAGTCCAGTCAAATGAGGGAAATGGGATAATTTTGGTTGGCTGCGGCTAAAGTAATGATTTATAGATGACTAGATCGGAAAGAACTTTGTCCCGACTACTAAGGCTTCTGGGCCACACACGAACAGTTATAATATATATATGTAATGAAAGGGGAGAGCGTAGACATCAACAATTTACAAGTCTTAATTGCTTATCTTGTATGCGTGGGATTATATAATGTGTCAAATCAATTATATTATGCCGACTTTTGTTTAAAGTAAATTCATATTTATTTGCTTAAATCTCACAAAATCTATGTAAGCTCTGAATAAAAATCGTGTTCAAGACTGTTAAATCTTCTTGCAACCAGGAAACCTCCCCGTGGTGACGGTGGTAACGACAAAATCTTGATTTTGTTCGGCCAAGTCCCTGGTTGTGTTATATGCCGTCATGGCAAAAAGATTATCAGTTTCGATGCGTTCTAATGCCTCTGGAGTCTATCCTGGAGAGAAGAGATGCGAGCGACGGATGTACCAGAAGGGGAAGACCAGCCTCTGGTACGGGTTGAATCCGAAAGGATTACTGGTTTAAAGTGTTGTTCTTGCAATTCATCCTGTACAAGGTGTAGGAAAAAGTTACGAAAATATGCACTTTGTGGGGACCTTAGAAATCAACAAGCCTTCTTATATTTTAAAAATGCAGCTATTTTCAAAAATAAACCTGATATAGAATCTACTGATTATGTTTGTCACTTATGTTGGTGCAAATTCCTTCGACGTAGCCGATCAAGTGACATCGAAAATATGCAACCTGGTATTGAAAATCTTGAAAATGAAGTGTCAGCTATTGAACTTGATATACCAAGAGCATCAAACACCCAATCTAAATGTGTTTTTGGCTGTAGTTTTGGTAGATTCCGCGTTTCTCAACAAACAAGAGCTGAAGTTTCAAACGATTTCCGATTTTATATCCCAACTGACGCAAGAGTTTGCTCTGAACATAATCAACTGCATTGGAAAGAAATTCCTGAGCAGTCTGGTAATACATTTGAAGCAAAACAAGTTACTGATATGGTAGATTTGTTAAGAGGATTAATAAGTTCAGACAGAAAACAAGTTATTAATTTTGACTTTTTTGAGGAACTTGATGATGTAGTTATTGAGCACTATACTAGGCTAAAAAAACATCAGTTTGAACAGTTACTTGAATTGCTCCCAAAACTGAAAATAACGGAAAAACGTCATCCTGAGACAGCACTAGCAATTTATTCATGTAAACTGAAAACTGGACATACAGATGAACAGTTGACATATATTTTTGTAGATGGACCTCGCCATATTGTAACAGACCTCATTAAAAAGGCAAGAGAAGCTTTCAACGACTTTACTAATTCTCATTTGGGTTTTCAATATTTTACGAGAGATTAGATGTTGGAAGCTCGTACAACTTTGTCTCAACGTCTGCTACAAAACGAAAATAATCCTCAATCCCTTATTACTATTTAGGATTATACATATGTCTACATTCACAAAAGCAGAAACAATACGTTTCAGAAAAAAACTTACAGTATGTACAGTATGTACAGTACAGTACAAACTGAGGCCGTTAGTAAAACCAATGCTTTGCGTTGCACCGAATGGTCTGATAATTGATGTTATTGGACCATTTCCGACTACACAAAATGATGCTGCTGTAATCGAAGAAATCTTAAAAAACATGAGAGAGGTAAAATCAAAGTTCCAAAGAGGAGAGATTTTCATATTAGATGGAGGTTTTCGAGATGCACTATCGTATTTAAAAAATGAAGGGTATATAGTAAAAATGCCAGAAACAATACCTACCGGAGAAAACCAATTAAGAGATCTAAGCGCGAATCGTTCCCGTATGGTCACCAAGATAAGATACGTCGTTGAAGTTATTATTGCACATCTAAAGACTTGGTTCAGATATTTCGATCACGTCTGGTCAACACTATCTCTTCCTCACTTATTGCAGAATATTAGAAATGTCGCAGCTCTACACGACAAGTTTTATGAGAAAATTGTTTCTGATGTTATTGACGTGCAAGAAATAGTTACACTCATGGTATTAAAAGCCAATGAAAAGAACATATTAGCAGAGGTCGTAAATATAAATAATCTTAACCGAAGGTTGATACATTTTCGCTTTATAACTGAAGAAGAAATACCGGATTTTCCTATTTTAACCGAAAAAGATGTATATTTAATAGCTCTCGGACATTATCAAATAAACCAAGCTAAGATGTACTATGGTGAACATATTGCTGCAGATGGAAGATTTCGTATTGAAGTATGTAATGATGATACTTCCATAGATTTCACTTCTTTTGGAATTGTGATATCTGATCCATTATTCATAAGGGCAAGAATTCAATCTAGACATATTAATAAAACTGAATACTACGTTTACGTGCTAGTTAATCGAAATTGTAATGGAAAAGATGCGATAAAGGCACATTACTGCACTTGTAAAAATGGAGCACGCACTGTTGGATGTTGTACTCATATAATGATTATTATATGGTACTTAGGCTATGCTAGACATCTCGATAAGCCAATTAAACCACCATCTCAACAAATACAGAACATATTCATAAGATTTGATAGCTCTGATGAAGATTCGACCGGTACATAAATGAGATATTTCAACATTATTTATATTACAGCGCATACAGAGAACAGACTCAATTCTTGTTTTCTCATAAAGAACTCATGTAGAGTAATCCAATGATAAACATTATATTGCTGTTCGCCATATGGCCCAAAACGGGACATGGTTCTTTCGCAAGAAATACGATGATGTAGGTCAAAAATGTTTGGCACTCATAAGGGGGGGAGTAAATCGCGAAAAACCGTCCCCTATCGCGAATTTCTCGATTTTTATCATAGATATGAAAAAATGTTTTGAATAAAAGTTGTTCAGAATGTAATTTTAATAAAAAAAAAGTACTGAACACTTCTTTCTCATATCTATGATAGATAAAAAGTTATTTGTGACTGAAGCTTCACTATTGACAGAAGCTTCAGTCGCGATTAAGATAATTAATAAAAAATAATTAACGCTACAAATATGACTTTGTGGCGATTTTTCTTAAAACATGAGATATCAAACTATATTATCAGAAAAAATAAAAATTTCTTAACTTAATTTTTTTATTATTTTTATCAATAATGAATGATTTAAATCGCTCTAATTATTGTAAAAATGCACCGATCAGCCCGATTTTGGGCTTAAAATGTGCAGAATCAAAAATTGAACAGTTGACCTATGCAAAATTCTACTCTATCTTTCACCTGTCAAAAGTTAGACAGGTTTTAATATATGGGGGTCCGAGCGCGCTTTTCCTCTTCTGGCGCCGTTGTGTGCGGCAGAGAGCAATAGATATCTCCGAGTATTAAAAAGCATGAGTGCGAGTGAAATGCACACTTCAACCGTAAGAGTGACAAGGACACTGTACGGTGAGTAAAAAGAGGATGTTTCAGGCTCATGCTGGGTAGTCAAAAAGTCTTTCCGAGCTCGAAGTTTATCAGCGTGAGAATTTTTATAAGTTCTACGCGCTTAAAATGTTAGAGAAAATTTGTCAATTTTAGGTCCCATAATCATATATATAGATCGATAGAGAATTAAATTTCCTGTCGATCTAGCTATACTATTTGAGGTACTTTTTCCGATTTTTTTGTCAAAAAAAATAATTATGTGAAAGAGAAAAAATTTACATCTCCCACATAATTACCTCAATCAAACAGAAACTGTACATACACGTTCTTAACATCTCTAAAAGAACGTATGCCAATTTTCGCACCTTCGTAATAACCGGAAGTCATCCATTTAAATTTAAAAAAAAAAAGGAATGGACAAAAAATTAATTCTTTGTTAGAAAGAAAATTTATATCTCCCACATAATTACCTCAATCAATCTAAAAATGTACATACATGTTCTTGACTTATCTGAGAATATATATGCAAATTATCGCACCTTCGTGATAATTGGAAGTGATCCATTTAAATTTTTTTCTTTAAAAAATAGGAATGGGCAAAAAATCAATTCTTTGTTATAAAGAAAATTTATATCTCCCACATACTTACCTCAATCAATCTGAAAATGTACATACATGTTTTCGAGATCTCTAAGAACGATTTAAATCATTCATTATTGATAAAAATAATAAAAAAATTAAGTTAAGAAATTTTTATTTTTTCTGATAATATAGTTTGATATCTCATGTTTTAAGAAAAATCGCCACAAAGTCATATTTGTAGCGTTAATTATTTTTTATTAATTATCTCAATCGCGACTGAAGCTTCTGTCAATAGTGAAGCTTCAGTCACAAATAACTTTTTATCTATCATAGATATGAGAAAGAAGTGTTCAGTACTTTTTTTTTATTAAAATTACATTCTGAACAACTTTTATTTAAAACATTTTTTCATATCTATGATAAAAATCGAGAAATTCGCGATAGGGGACGGTTTTTCGCGATTTACTCCCCCCCTTATGAGTGCCAAACATTTTTGACCTACATCATCGTATTTCTTGCAAAATTTTCGATCTAGTCATCTATAAATCATTACTTTAGCCGCAGCCAATCAAAATTATCCCATTTTCCTCATTCGACTGGACTACATAGTAACCTAAATAAATCAGACCAATTAAACAATATTGACTGGACTAATAGGATATAAATAAATTGACAACACGACTTAGTATTTTTAGTAGTAGTACTTCTCAATACGATTCGATAGTTTTTTACAAATTCATTTTCTTCTATGAGAAACAAACCGATTGAAAACGTCGATGCGAATCGGAAAATATTTTCTCATCACAATATTCCCTATCAGAATATCACTCTTAAGTTAATACAATGCTGAGAACAAAAAAAAAGGGTACAGTCGGACTCCTCTAATTTTCTGACTCTAAATCTGTAATGAGCAGGCTTTACTCCACATTTGCACTGCTTAGCCTGAAGCGATACTATGACTCTTGAAAAAGGATGTCATTCGCATCCTCACACTTTTAGTAAGTTCATAATTAAATATCGCGCGTGTGCTATCCTTGAGGCTAAAATACAATTCATCATGAGAATCGATAACTTATAAATGCCTCAGTTGATGAGATTATCGGCGGGTTGTAAAACTAAATTTGGAGGATAAAAGGCTGCCATCTTGACACCTGTCACTTGCTCTTCAGTTAGCCGGCAAAGCAAATACGCGTGTGTGAATCTTGTACTCAAAAAAATCGAAGAGATCAACTCATATTCAGCTTATAAGGAAAGCTGAGACACTGTTTATGGACTTAGAGGGTTACCTGAGTGAACAGAATCGTAGTAGAGTGTTCAACAATAATAAATCAACCAGGACATCATTTCAACGTTTAACGACTAACGCCAGTTGATTGACACCAGTATTTTCGTTGATTTGATATTAACTGTAGAACAATTGTAGTTTTCTATTAAATTATAGAATTAGAGTGTGTGAGTAGAGTGGGAGTCAGTTTCTAAAGAAAAGATTTATCTATTACTAATTGCTTGATTAATAAAGATTAGACTAATTTGTTGTAGAAATGTGAATGTACACCAGTAAGGCCCTCGCGTGTGTGTAAGGGTGAGAGTGGTGTAGCCTTGAGGCTTGATAGCAAACTCTAGCGTTCGTCACAGCGTTATAAGCCATTATTAAGCTAGCCAGACTTTCTAAACCAATATAAACAATTGAATTGTCGTCATAACTGAAAACTTAGTATAATAAAATTAAATCATTATCACTTTGAAATTTCGGTTTGTAAATTAGTAGAAAATTAGTATCTAACCCTTCAGGTAAGAGCAACCTCAGTAAGATAAATTTTACGAGTAGTGAGTTGAGACATCTGGCATCCTTAGAAAATAAATTAGAGATACACGGTGAGTGAAACCATCTTTCAGGCACTTGGCCTACACCCGTCAGCTGAAGGCTTCTGTAATTTCCGCAAGCTTCGATCATTAAAGGAATCAGACTGTATTTACTATTTGTAGGTGTATTTACTTATTATATCAAGTAGAGTATTATCATTTTTATAAAACGCGCTTGCAAAATCTTGTTCATTAATTTGTTGTGAATAAATGGAGGGAAAAAAAGACTTAGTGTGTTCTAGTTACAATGTGCAAGAGAGTATTAGGTTTAGGAGAATTTATTGTTCGCTTTTTCCGATAAGAGAAAGGTAAGTAAGAATTAACATGAAGAATTATCATATAACGTGCATCACCCACGTTTATGTTATATTATGAGATAATTGACGTTGTTTGTCGCTTACTCGTAGATTTTCTCAGAGAGGATGTTTTTGCAGCTACCCTTTTTTCCAGTCGTGGTGGGAAGCTTGAGTACAGCGAAGTCCTGTGTAGTCTCTGCGACCTCAATGTGGTTTATGGACACGATACCCTCGTTCTTTCTCGCCACTTGGATGGTCCAGTGATCTTAGACAGCTATACAGACTGTACTTCAGCCTCCTCGACCGTGTAGTACTTTTTATTTCCCATAGGAGCAAAGGTCAATTGCCGTTTTTATGAAGAAAGGTCAAATTATATTCCGTCTTGTCACAGTTCATTATTTTATGCTGTTTGAGTATTATTTGACAGGTGAGACCTTAAGAGCTTTAGGATGGCCGTCCAGATCTTTAGTTTTCTCCTTGGGCAAGTAAGTAATGACAAGAGCTTCCGAACTATAGTTGGAAAGCCGTCAAGTCGTGTAATTGATAGCTCAGGCGAATTAATAATATCGTAAAATATTTGTATGTCACTATCCAATGATGAATAGACAAACGAAAATTTTCTAGGACGTTGATGTTGCTTGACGATTAGATTGTTTATAGTAAGGAGGGGAGAGTTTGTTTATCGCCAGTTTTTGGCTGAGACTTGAATTGACAGGACGTCTTCTCTTTCAATATATTTATAGCTGTCAATCTTTAATAAACATTTAAATCTTTTTATTATTTCCGAAGTTATTATTTGGTTATATTTTACAATATTTTGAACCTTATTTATTGTTGAATGATTGGTTTTCTATCCTAAAATAGAATAATCAAAAAAATTTATTTTTAAAAAACATTGACTGTCTCTCATATTTTTGTAAAAACTAAGTCTTACCTTTAGATGATGCCTGCTGAATATATGACTTAGGAGATGTTGAAGTACTACATAGAGTATTCGCAGCTGAGATGTTGCATCCTGCAACTGCTGATGTTGATGGCCTGGGCAGGCTGGCGGATTCAAATGACGTCGAAATAATGTAAATTACAAATTTTTCAATCTATTTTGTAGTATGTAACTTTAAACTAATTTTACCTAAGGATATTCATAATATCGGAAAATTATAAAAAAAAATTAAAGTACTACTCACGGCTTTGACTCTTCGATTCAATCGAAAAAAATCATTTACTCAAAAAAACGAAAGGTTGGTGATGCAGATCGGTCTTAAAGTCCGGATCTACTGGGTATATAAATTCGCAACTACTTCCTGGCCTTCATATACTGATTGCTCAGCCGCTACCGTATCGCTTTTTTTTCTAAGATCGATGCCTAAAAATGAATCTTTTATATAACTATTTATAATCTAGGTAGAAGACATAATTATTTCAAATTAATTACCTGGTAAGCTACCTTTTTTAGCTACCTCATCCCACACTTTTACAATTTTGGCAGGAAATTTTCGGCTGAGTAGCAATGCATAATTCCATAATTTTGGCCTTTCTTGAGCCAATAAAATAATTTGTTCTGGCAGCTTATCCATCGACAGGGCCTCTACTGGGCCCGGTGAGACTTCGACTGGAGCTATAGGTCGTATTTACATAGAAATGCAAGTATTATTAAAAATATATTCAGTGAAAAATTAATTATATTCATCTGATGAACCAAATAATTACTCACCAATATAAAATAAATAAGTAGTCTGTTTATAAACTAAAAAAAAAAATTTTAGGTAAATCTTCAAAGCAGGAATGGGCTACCAAATATTCCATGTTTAACAATTCCAAAATTTCTCCACACAGAGCACAATGGTGATTCTGTAATAAAGGAAAAAATTAAAATTTTAAATAAATTGACAATAAACAACTGTTAATAATAGTAACAAAAATGGTAACAATTTTTCTAATATAGATTAGTTAATGCAACCGTATCAATACTTACATTATTTTTAGCCATTTCAAAAAGAATCTCAACAATTATATTTTATCACGACAAAAAGATATTTTTTTTAACACAAAAATGTTTAGGAATTTTTTCTCATCTGTTTCTGTAATGCTCAATTACTGATACATATGGTAATGATGTTGCTGATTAGAGTTTTCAGGCTATTGAATGAAACAAAAAAAAATTCAAGGTTGTTCTAAGGATTTTACTGTATCTTTAGCAACCCAATAATATGGTCTGACTAGATTTGTAAAACGTTACAAATCGAACAATTATTTTTAGATGAAGAAACAAACAGTACTTCTAATGCAAAGCTAATAAAATATAAAGAGATTAAAAGCTACAAAATAAAAAAAAGTATTAAAAATAAATGAAATTATTAGAAATACACCTTCTTATTAGACTTATTTTATTTTACTTCTTTGGGAAAAGTCAAGATATTTCGAAATAGTCAGGTTCAACCTAAATTTTTTTTTTCTCTGAGTGTTTCTAAGAATCTTTGAGAATTATCTAAAAAACGTTGACTTTTATCAAGAATGCCTTAGAGTGGGAGTCTCAAAATAGATAGTTATTTCAGAATTTTACCACTATCTCTCAAATTTTTTTAAATAAAATAAAACTTCCTCCGAATTTTGTAAAAAAAATTAGATTTTTCCGAGTTTTCGACAGTTTTTTCAGAAAAATATTTCTGTACGGGTCTACTTTGAAATACTCGCTAGGAAGCTAAGTTGATTAATGTTTAAATTGTCTAAAATTTTTAAGATTAATAGGTGCAGCGAAAGTCATGTCTACATGTTTTAAAATAGCGTACTCGGCAGCGTACTCGACTGTGGATCAGGATTTCGGAGAAAGTTTCCAATAAATTTTATTTTAGGTGTATATTTCAACAATAAATCCGTATGAATAACGAACTTTGAAAGCAAATAAAAATTTCTGTTTGTTCGAACTGATTTTTTTTTGATCATAAGAACCTATTAAACGTTCAATGGGCTTACCCTTAATTTGATAGGAAATTTCGACAGTAGGATTCCGTGTTATTCAATAGGACATTAAATAGGACATCAATCCCATTAAAAAGTCGATAAGAATTTCTTCCTGTTCAATGGGATATTGTGAAAATATTATAATCCTATTAAATCACATGCATTCCCATGGAAAAAGTCCACTAGGAAACGTAAGTAATGAAAAGGATTATATAGAAAATATTATCATCCTGTAGAAATGTTCGTATTTCTATCGAAACATTTAGTAGGATTTAATGTTCTTCTGTAGGATAGTCTAATAGGATTCGATCGATTTCAGAAAGAAGATAATTTTCACGAAGAATTTACAGGACATTTCCTATGCCTGTTTCCCATTGAAACTTTGCTTTTTAACAGGATAGTTTAAGCAGGATAAACACAGATACGATAAATTAAAAGTAAACTTTTTTAATTACCGATATTCAATTAATTACTAACTTTTTTGCTGAAGCAATTTTGGATCCTAAACGAGCAATTTTTCTGCTTTATGTACTGAAAAAAGAATATTTAATTTTAATTTCTTTTCAGTATCAGAATCATTGTTGATCTACTACAACAAACTGCAAGTGAAATTTTTTATTAATTAAAATTCGTAATTTTGTCGCCTTCTAGTTTTTTTGTTGGTAACAATAGCAATTTGTAATAAGCAATACACAATAACTTAACCGTGTAAAGTCATTTATAACAATATTTTATTGATTACAGTGATATAATTACAGTCATAATAATTTAATCAATTAAAACCTTTTTCAATTTTTTATAACAAACCGCTATTATTATAGACATTATGTAATTGTTTCTTTCAGTTTTATTCATTGTATTATCTTCAAAATGAAATCTACCCGGAGTTGATATCTTTAATGGTTCTCGAGACATCGAAAACGAAGAAAAATCTGGTACACGTACGCACATACGTATATTCATACATACATACATGTTTAATCTTTCTAATATGCTTTAAAATGTCTCAAACGTAAGAAGAATATGATAAAATTAAGAATTTCAAAAATTGACCCCATGACAATAACATCCTAATAGAAAGTTAATGAATGTGTTATATCTAATCAGATCTGCACAGTCTTATAATACAGGTCTGAAGAAATCTAAAGTTTTTTCCACGAGTGTGAGTAAGATATCTATATGAAAATAATAGCAAGTACCGTAAAAAAATGTTTTCTTTGAGTTACATTTTATAAATTGTATAATCAATTGAAAGATCAATGTGCACTGTCATCACATTGAATCAAGTGATAAAGATCACCTACCTACCTTTAATTATTTTTTTACCTCACAATTACATAACAAGATATAAATATATATAAATAAATGATAAATCTGATCTTTCTATAATAAGGTCAGTCATGAAATGCTACATATGTACGTATGGATATTTTATAGAAAATATTATTTTTATGATATCATGGTTTATGATGGTCTCAAATCAATTGAATCTATCGTTTAACGAATGTTTATATAAAAAACATATTCAATTGTATCAACGTTAAATTTTAGTAAAAGTTTTTGAACAATTTGTGGAGGCACACATTTATTTCCATATGAATAAAATGAGTGATGATTAACCGTCAACCGCGCAGTCGCCGAGCTTATGGATTTTCTGTGAGTGGTGGTATGGAGCTACAGTTCAAATAAAGATAGACAAGTGGCTTAGAAGAGTAAAATCGCAGCAAAAAACAGTAGCGAGAAATAGTATTTTAGTGATTATAAGCAATATTATCTGAAAAATAATTATTAATATAAATATGAAAGTGAAAGTTTGGGCTCAAAAATTAATATTCAGTGGAATAAAATTATAGAAAAATATATTTAAACCATTGGTATATAGGTATCTGTTTGTTATTTTATTTGTAAATTTTAGTTACGTTTAATGTGAATAATGAAAAAAAATATAATTTTTTCAGTATATTTAAGTATTTGCACATTGCCTCGAGCGCGTAAATATTGAAAATATGCAGATAATTACTGTGAAATTACGAACTGCACTTGATTGTTTGGAAATACGATCTATATTGGTCATTTTTGCGACAAACATCAGTACCCGATGGTAATCAATGATTGTATTTTGAGTTAACTCATAACAGCAAATTTTTTTTAATCGATGCTATCACAGGGTTAACTATGTAACTATTTTTTATGTATCATAAATGTCTTAACTTTATATATTTGTGCTGCAAGTGCTTGAATGATTAAAAACATTAATTAATATCTATAAACATATCTTTTTCCACATAGCGTAAAGAATTTTATTTGAAGTACATCAATAACACATTAGGGAGGTTAACAACGTTTTTTGATTTTTGCTTTTTGTATAAGTTAGGTTATAATACTATCAATTATTTAAACATGTGAAATATTTATGACAACCCTTATTCGACATTTTAAAAATCTGAAATTCAAATCATTCATGAAAAATTACTTTGTTTATTATATTAACTAATTCGATCGCCATACATAGTAGTATTAAAACATCCGTTAAATTCTTCGAAGAATCTTTGAAGTCGGTAATTTTATTCTACACTCTACAATATTATTGAAACTCTTTTATTTGATATTTAATAGACCGTAATAGTTTATGTGTTCGAAAAAATAAAAACTTTTAGTGGGCGTTCATCCATGTAGTTTTTATCTAATCAATATATGCAGGATAAGATTAAATGGTATTGAAATCACTAATATTTAAAAAATTAATCAGATAAATTTTAGTTTAACTCGACGATTATAGTCATTTTTATTTATTGATCTGTTGCTGTGTTATGTTAAAAACGTAATTTGTCAAAATTTCTTCAACAGAACAAATGAACAATGAAGATATCTGTATTGAGTTTTATAAAAATTTCGAGGACCATACAAACAGCAGAAATCAACAAATAAGAATTTATGTAAAAAAAAAAAGATTTATGAAATGGGCTTATCTCGATTATCCGTGAAAAAATGTTTTATATATATATTTTGTGCAACTGGAATATTGTTGGTGACGATCAATATTCGTCAAAAAGAATTCTGGCACGTCGTTAAAATTGATCAACAAGTTCAACCAATTCAAAATGTTCCAGACATTGATAAGGTATATTACTTTAAATATTAAATATCAGGTACAGTAACATATTGGACATTTACCCATTGAACGGTTATTGTCTTGAATAATTATATATTTCTTCGGTAAGTTATTCATTGAATTTAACGATCGAACCAAAGTTAAATTTTAACCAATAGTATATATATTCTTAAAATGTTGCTATCACAAAACAACAACAGACGAAAAGAGTTCATGTTTTACTTTGATAGAGTACTTTTTATTATAACGTCGTGTATTATATCAATGAAGTTCCCGATTAAATTAGTTCAATTCAATAATTATAAAAAATTTTATTCAATTATTATTAATACTAGTTGAATGTATGCAACCGATAATCGGATGTCAAGATAGCCTGAATGTTCTCCTGAAATATTTTTTTAGGTCAATATTACTACTGAAACAACAACTTTTGTAGAAAATAGAATTGATCGAGGAGAATCAATAAAACGGCCATGGTATATGAAAGGTGGAACGATACGACCTTTTCCAGCAGTAAAATCAAAGAAAACTGGTCGAAGGATAGCGAATTTATGGCCAGATGAGGATAGTCATGGAGATCGAATAACTAATCAGGTATTTATATTGACTTGAGTTCAAATTTTGACTTTTTTTCTATATATATTGTAAAATATATCATAATAATAACTCCAAGACATGTTATAAAAAAATGAAATCATTTATTAAATTAATTTCAAGATCTCAAAACAAAGAAAACGTCTGGTCAGCTCAAGTCTTAGTTAAAAATTAAAACCATAAACAAATCGGTCAAGCGTTGCTAACACTAAATTCAGTAATTTAACATAGCTTTCAAAATTGCCGCTTGTTAACTAACTCTACCTGTCAAAAAGAAAATGAAAGAAAGTTTTTAGAAAAATCATCATTCAAAATCATTCTTGAAACTATAAGTCCGTTAGTTGTACTAAATAAATAATTATTTTTATGAATCTTATTTCCTCGTTTTCTCCCTCTCTAGTAAAATGGAATGGAACCTCTAGAAAGAATCTCTTAAGACTCAAAAAAACTGGAAATTTCAAGAAAACAGGGACAGGTCGATGTGCTAAGTAAATAATTTTAGAAAAATTAAAGCATTTTAGTTCTTGAATAGAATCAAAATCAAATCATAATTAATCTTTTAGTTAAATGGTCTGACTTTCTGGAGCACTCTCTCCAACTTCACAATCTTTATTGCACAATAACTTGACTCTCAAAAATTAAAATATTTTCAAATAATCACACCTTGCGTAAAGAGTTTTCAAACCAGTTCAATGGCCTTTACATACTATATGAGCTAGACAGGACCTCATGGACATCAAGTCACTCACCAAATTTCACTGTTCCAGGACAGACATTGTGACTTTAAATTCACAATCAAATGATCAATGAAAGACCACCGTCCTCAGACTGATAGTTACTAACCAAGAATTCTACATAAATTGGAAATTCTGAACAATAGTCAAAAAATTTCTAGATCTTCTTCATAAAAAGCAAGTCTATTTAAATAAACAACATTTAAGAGACCATTTTAAATTTTCTGTATCCCACATACAACTAAATTGAATTCATTTCTGAAAATACAAAGCCTTCTCAATTCCATTCTAATTTCGGGCACTTTCCTTTAACTCTATTAAAATAAATATGACCAATTTTGCAATATCAAAAATTTAATTTGGAAAGTCTCAATAACATACACATTTTTCTTCCAAATGACCAATTTGATCACACAACGAACACTGAATAGTTTGAAAAGAATTCAAATTATAATCGTTCATAGATTTATAAGTACAATTTTGTGCAGAATTATTATCATCATCTAAATCATTGTTACGATAATTATTCCTATTCCCGAAAAATAATTTTTCAGCAAACTCAAATTCAAGCACAAACTGAGTCGCTTATTGTAAAGATTCAATTCTATCCATACGCGGAAAATTGCATTCTTTTTCGACCACGAAATAAAACAGAAGGAAACGCATATTTAACCAATTTATTAATTTCTTCAGAATAATCAGAAATACTTTCATTTGGTCCTTATTTTCTCGATTGAGAACGATTAAAATGAGATTGAGCATATTGCTATTCATCAAAACGATACTCTAAATATTCCTTCAATTTAAAAGAAATTTTTTTCAAACATGCATTTATTTTACAATACATATACATATATATGTATATGTATGTATATATATATATATATATATATATATATATATATATATATATATATGAACGAATAAAAAAATTGACATCTCAATACAATTGAATAGATCATTTCACTTCCTGTGGATAGTTTTTTTCCCAAAAGAAAATGAAATCAGATCGTAAGACTGGATAAAAATTGGATTGAGTATTTAATGTACAAAACATCCATTAGATGAAGGTATTAAATTAACATTAAATATTGAGATATCGATAATTTTGCAAAAACAAAAAACAAATCATATGTATTTAGTTAAAAGCTATGACTGATGACATTTATTAACATAATTTTTTTAGTTAATGTTCATTCCACCAGATTACAATATGATTATCAAACATCGTCGACCACCAAAAAAAATTATGATTCCACATGGAATGAGCGAGGCTAAAGTGGGTAGTGATATATTTACATGGCTTGGTTGTCCTGTTAATAATTGCGTCATAACGCGTGATAACCCGGATGTTGCGGATTTGATACTTTTCAAGGACTATATTACTCAGATAGCACGTAAAGCTAACCAAGTTTGTATTTTAGGTTTTAAACTAGCATTTTTAATTTTTTTTGGCACAATAATATATTTTTATTTCTTTTCAGATTTGGATGTTGTATTTTCTTGAATGTCCTTACCATACTCAAACAGTAAAAAATTCTTTAATCAATTGGACTGCTACATATCGTTATGACAGTGATATTGTAGCACCTTATGAAAAATGGCAATATTATGACCCAAAAATCACTCAAATACCTCAAACTTTCAACTATGCTGCAAACAAAACAAAAAAAGTTGCTTGGTTCGTGTCTAATTGTCATCCTCGAAATCAAAGAATGCAATATGCTAAAGAACTGGCTAAATACATTCAAGTAGATATTTACGGAGCTTGTGGTAGTTTACGTTGTTCTCGTTCACAAGCTCAAACATGTTTCGAAATGTTAGATGCAGATTATAAATTTTACCTAGCATTTGAAAATTCAAATTGTCGAGATTACATTACTGAAAAATTTTTTGTTAACGGTTTAGGGTAAGACAATAAAATATCAATATTTATCATGCATTCAAAACATCTTCATAATTTCATTTCTTTTTTATAGGCATAACGTTTTACCAATTGTTATGGGTGCACATCCAATTGATTATGCAAAAAGTGCTCCTTATCGATCGTACATTCACGTCGATGAGTTTGAATCACCGCGTGAACTTGCCGACTATCTTCATCGACTGGATCAAGATGATACATTGTATAACTCATACTTTAATTGGAAAGGAACTGGAGAATTTATAAACACATTTTTTTGGTGTCGAGTATGTGCAATGTTGCATGATGTTCGTCCACCAAAATACTACGATGATGTAAATGATTGGTGGCGAAATGATAACATTTGTACTGCCAATTCATGGAGAAAACATCTTGATACTTCAAAGTTGAAACATTAATATATGCGGCAACGAATAGAATTATCAGTTATTCATCATTTTTTTCATTGTAATAGCTAAATGAAATATATTTTGTCTTTATCAAATAATAAGTTAATGATAGAACGACATGTATGACACATGTAACTGTTAGGGAGATTTATTAATGGATTTTTATGGAAAAAATAAATTACCACCTTTACCTTTGATTATTTTACAAAAAATAGTAAAAAATATTGCTTTTCCAAACTCATTTAATAAGAGAGATAAGTTTCCAGCATAAATTACAATGTTACTTTGTGACATTGATGATGTTTTTGAACTTGCAATAATTAAAAAAACATTGGTCTGATGACAAAATTTTCGATTTATCAGAAAATGTTAAATTTCTTTTTTTAGCTTGAAATGTTTTATTGTCAGATTGCCAAATTAATATACAACTATGAGTCAGAATATAGCAGTTTTCAACGTTTTTAGATAAGGAAATTTTATCTACATCAGACGTCACTGCATTTGTTTTTAAATAATTTTTCTTCGAAAAAAAATTCTATTCATGTCTTTTAATTGAATTAAAGAAAAATTTAATTTTCCACTTAGAATTTTATGACAATTCGTTTATTTATTTAAAAAATATACGCTTTTAGAAGAACTGTGGCTAACGAAAAAATGTAATTGTCCAGTAATGCAACAAAAATACGTCTAGTAAATAGAACAATATAGCTACCCTGCTTAAACATACCTATTTAAAAAGAATAAATCCTATAGGCTTTTTTCAGAATTTAAATAGGAACCATTTAATTACCGACCGCAAAAATGATTTTCCTTCAAATTGAATTTTGTTACGTCCTGTGTTTCACTTTGTCACGAGGTGACGCTAAAGCATTAACACTAAATGCGGGAAAATCTTAAAGGATCCGAATGAGAAGGAAACAATAAAATGAATTATAACAATAAGTTTGAGTCTTGATTATAAACAAAAAAAAAATACTAACCATATAACATAAACGAGCCCTCTTTTTCCATCATGATATGAATTGTTACAAACAATTGGGAACGGATTCTAAGCATCTTCGAGTTCTTCCAATAGGAAATTTTTTCTTCCACATTAAAAAAGAGTTACTAACAACGGAATATAATTATAAGCAAATTCGTTCTGTTTATAACAATTGAATTCGTTGTCGATAATTCAAAATGGAAGCTAAGTAATGTACTAAAGTATTTCTAACGGGAATTCTTTTCGTTTGCGGAAAAATAATTACTTTCTTACTGTAAACGAGTTACTAATTTTATTACATAGGTATAAATGAACATTGTTTCTTAACAGTTACATTTGTTATTAACAGCTGCAAATGATTTCTTGATATGTTAAGAAATGTCATAGCTAATAATTAAGCGTTTTCGTTGATTACTTCTATCATACATTGACAACTAGCAGCTATTTATTGAGTTGCTTATGTGATATATATGTCCGATAGTGAACACTAATGGAGCCGAAATAATGAATGTAAGCTGGAAATAGGTAAAATTACAAAAATAATTGAAATCCTACTAAAACCTCTATCATTGAATGAAAGTGAAACTCTGCGCCATGTTAACATCCCAAACCACTCTATTAATAACTAAATTCGCATTTTTAAATAATTCTTTGAAAGAATTGTGAATCAGCAAAAAAGTATGATATCAAATAGTACGCCATGTCATCTATAAAAATAAGTCATTATTTTAATGAATATCGATAAATAGTGTAAAAAAATACTTGTTCGAGTTTTCTATAAATAATGTAAAAAGTACTTTTGTAGAAAAACATTTACGATAAATTTTTTTTTTGCAATTAATCTTTACTTAATTCGAAGAAGTAGTTAATCAAAAAAAATTGCATAAGACTTAGCCAAATTTTTCAGAACCATGTCCAAATATTTTCTATCAATGGAGAACATTAATATCGTAATTTAATATTATTCCTTAACTGTAATTTTAAATCGAATTTCCGTAATAGGACACTGTCTGAAAAAGTCTTACAAAGTTGTAAGATGTAAGTTTTTCAGATTTTGATATTTCTACGTGTACATTATCTGGTCTAAAAAGTAACACTGTTCCCCGAGGACCAAGTTTCCCAGTTGGTTCTTTTAACACAAGAAAAAGGGGAGTAAGGAGTTTACCATTAGCTGATATCGTTGGTTGTATTGTATAACTGTGAGTTGTCAAAGATACTGATTGAACTGTGCACTCTATTTTTTTTCTCCATCTGGAGCTAAAGTTCTCTCTGAATGTACTTCTAATTGAAAGAAAAGATAAAATAAGTGAGGTCTCAAGAATAGTGGCGTTGTTCTGTTGCTTAAAAAATCCTGAAAAATATACAGGACATTCCTTTAGGCGCACATCAGCCACACTCTTCCCAAATGCAGGAGCCAACTTCACAACAGTGAAACAACACGGGGGTTGGAAATCCAGTAAAGTAGCGGAAGAGTATATTAAACATTCTGCAAAATAAAGAAAACATATATAACCAAATAATAAGCAATAATAAGCCATCCTCGCCCACTTCAGATGGACCTTAACCATCGATACCTGCAACAAAACCTCTTAAAGGAACAAGAAATAATAAATACAATCAGAAACCAACCCAACTACCAACAACCGAGCATCGTTATCCATCACCACCACCAACAAATATAAACAATGTCTTTCAGAAATCCGGTCGTTTGGCAACAATTCAGGATCATTGGTGGAAGAAAAAGGAATGAAGGAGACAGTTGAATTCTAAGCGTGGTGTCATTTGTCAGTTTAAGAATAAATAGTTAAAGTGGTAATTAAATCTGATTTTTTTCTACGAAAATGACGTATTTTCCTTTAGATTTAATCAGATCTGAATTTTTTACTCTGCTCAAATCGCGTCCAATGCAATTGGTTCATTTTTTATTCTCAAGATAATCGACCAAAAAAATTCCGGACGAACGTACGTCCATACACACACACAGACGTCCACTAGAAAACGATCGCATTCGACTCTAGGGACCTTAAAACGTGGCGATCCGTCAAAATTCGCGATTCGCAAAATCGGACCCATTACTATAACGTCCCACTGGGGAGTTGAAAATGGGCATTATTAGTTTAAAAAAAACTTACACGTTGATGATCTTTATTTTTAAGCATCTTTAACGTGGATATTATCATTTGAAAGAGCTTGTCATATTGTTTTTCGTAAAATTTACGAATTCATATCATCAAAAACGATTAAAGATCTTACAATATTGAAACTAACATCAGAAGTGTTCATTAACGATGTAAAATCGAAAATTCAATCATATGGTTTAGACAACATATATAATTCTAATCAAAGTGGTTATATTTATTGTGTCATTAAAAAACTAATTTTTTTTTTAAGAAAAACAAACCTATGAAGATAATTCATTTTAAATATTGTTGATTTGTAGATTTAAATAATTGGCGTTTAATGATTTTAGGACTTTTTGTAATTTCATCATTGTCGTTATTCATGCTTGGCGCACATTTTTGTACAGCCCAGGAGGAGGCTGTTTTTGATGAGATTTCACGATTTTTTATACATATCAACTGGAAATGAATATTAAAAAAATATAAATTTATGTAGAAAATACTTTAATTATTTATATATTCACGCTCGATCAAGATTAACTGTTACCAACTTTATAATCCGTTCGAAAAAATAATATAATAGATATTATTATACACAATAAGATACAATCAGACATAATTATATGAGAAAAGATATCTCTTATGAGATTTTTAGATATAATTATATTTATTTGGATATAACCAGATCTGAAAAGATATTTTTAGCCATAAAACGACATCCAAGAAAATATAAGTTTTAATCTTCCTTATAATAAAACGACGTGATAGCTTTGAATCAACGAAACAGACTAATTTATTTCTTTCGGCAAGTTTACATAACATTTACATAGATGGCGCTAGGAGTAGCGTATTGAGATATTTTGCTAATATTAAAACTATTAATTATAACACCCCCACTCAAAATATCCCCTCTACACACTAATACAAAAAATTATATAAAATTTGCAGTTATAAAGTTACACTTCAACAATACCTAAAACCTTCATAAAATTCCAATGTTTTACAGAGCTCAAACTTTTTGTTAACATATCTGCTGGCAAATCTGCAGTGCACAAATATTTAATCAACACAACTTTATTACTAATCATTTCTCTGCAAAAGTGATATCTTACTTGAATGTGTTTAGTTTTATTATGGAAAACAGGGTTTGCTGTCAATTTATGTGCACTTTGATTATCGTTGTATAGAGTAATTTGATACATCTGGTTAGTAATTTCATACTGTAAATTTCTAAGGTACACGGCTTCTCTGCATGCCTCTGAAATCGCTACATACTCAGCCTCTGTACTAGAAAGGGCAATACACTTTTGTTTAGAACAATTCCAAGATATAACAGACCCAGACAAAGTGAAACAAAAACCTGAGTAAGACTTCCTGTCATTGAGATCATTCGCCCAGTCGGCATCTACAAAACCTTCTATATAGACATTTTCACTTTTACAATATTTCAGTCCTACATTTTTAGTTTTCTTTAAATACTTTAATATTCTCTTTGCATACATCCAATGCTCTTCATCATAACAGTTATTAAATTGACTAAGATATGACACTGAATAGGCTATATCAGGACGAGTTAGAACTGCTAAATACATTAAACTGCCTACAAGCTGCTGATATGGAATTTCCTTCTTACAAACTTCAGCTTTTTTGATACTCAATTTAGCCTCCATTGGCGAATCTGCTGTTTTACAATCATTCATATGGAATCTGGTAAGTAATTGTTCAATATATTTTTCCTGACTCAGAGTAACAACATCATTATTCTCATTAAAATTAACTGACATACCAAGACATTGTTTTACACATCCTAAATCTTTGATTTTAAAGTTATTGCTCAACATTTCTTTCAAGTGTTTCAATTCACATTCATCATTTGAAAAAATAAAAAAATCGTCAACATACAGAGTTACAATAGTGCGTTTTGTACCTACAATCTTAGTATATAAACATGGTTCCAATTTCGATTTATTATACCCATCTGCTAACATACAATTATCCACTTTCCTATGCCAAGCTCTAGAGGCCTGTTTAAGACCATATATAGCTTTTTTCAGTTTGAGAACTTTATTTTCATCGGAACAAACAAGACCAGAAGGTTTCTGCATATATATAGTCTCATCCAGGTCACCATTTAGAAACGCTGTCTTGACATCAAGATGAACTGCAACTAAATTCAATTGAACTGACAAGGCTAACAGTAACCGTAACGTTGTATGCCTTACAACTGGAGAAAAAGTCTCATCATAGTCTATACCATATTTTTGAGAACAACCTTTAGCTACAAGTCTCGCCCGATAACGTATACTATTGTCACTTTCGTGCTTCTTTTTAAGTACCCACTTGCACTTGACAACACTGACACCACTAGGAACATCCACAAGCTCCCAGGCATCATTATCCTCAAAGCTTTGAAGCTCATCTCTAACAGCTTCCTCCCATTTCTCCCTTTCCGGACCTTTAAGTGCTTCCTCCAGGGTTAGTTCATCAAAATTAGCTTCATCATTTTCAGTGCACATAAAACCATATCTATCAGGCTTCTTCCTTGTTCTAGGCAACAAAATTGCTGGAATTGCATTTTCAAAACTTTCATCAGTTTCAGTTTGCTCTTCATTCACCATACTCTCATCAGTTAAACCAGTAGAATCTTCTGTTGGTACATATGTTTCATCATTTAAATCAGGATTTTCCAAAGAACTAAAAGAATCGCTGGAATTATTACTATCCTCCGTATTATCCCCCACTAAATCCTGACTTTTCAAATCTGCTTCCTGCACAGTAACCAACTTTTCTTGATGTGCTTTATCTTCAATAATAATGACATCTCGGCTGGTTGTTATTGTGTGATTGGCTGGGTTATATACTCTGTAACCTTTAACATCATCAGGATAACCCACCAAAATACATGCTTCAGATTTCTTGTCCAGTTTGTGCCTTTTCTCTTTGGGGATGTGCTTCATGACTGGGCTGCCAAATATTCTGATATGACTGAGATTTGGCTTTTCATTAGTCCACAGTTCATACGGAGTACTGCTACCAAAGTATGGTTATTCAGTCCAGCTTTCACAGTGCGATTCTGTAAATAGACAGCTGTGTTAATGGCTTCTGCCCAAAATGTCTTGTCTAATTTAGCTTCAAATAAAAGACATCTAGCTTTTTCTACTACAGTTCTGATCATACGTTCACAGAGCCCATTTTGTTCAGGAGTATATGGGTTTGATTTTTGATGAATAATTCCCATTTCCCTTAAGTAATTATCAAAATCATTGTTACAATATTCTCTGCCATTATCACTGCGTAAAATCTTAATTTTCTTTGATGTTAAGTTCTCAACTTTTGTTTTATAATTCTTAAAACACTGAAGGGCTTCGCTCTTGTTCGTTAAAAAATAAACATATGTCATGCGGCTGTAGTCATCAACAAAAAGAATAAAATACCTGGATCCACCAAGAGACACAGTTTCCATTGGACCACAGATGTCACTGTGCACTACATTCAACAGCTCGTTGCTTCTGTTACCTTCGGACGGAAAAGGCATTCTACTCTGCTTTCCCTCGCAGCACACTATACAATTTGTTTGGTTGATATCTGACTTCCTGTTCAACATGACTCCTTCTACAGCATCTGGCATGTTATTCATATACTGACTGTTAATGTGTCCCAATCTACGATGCCAAAGCTCTGGAGACTCCGCCACTGCAGCCAATAAACAAGTAGGTGTATTTAGCTTGTAAACTCCATTTGTCAAAGAAGCAGTAGCTACCAAAGTGTTCTTTCTGTTATAGATTTCACACCCATCACTTGTAAATAACACTTTATTTCCTTGTTTTATCAGTTGACTGACAGATAAGAGATTCGTAGACAGACTGGGAACACATAACACATTTTCAACTATAACCTCATAGTCATTCTCTGCAGTTGAAGTTGTTATCTTCACATTTCCGCTACACAAAACTGATACTTTATTGTGATTAGCAACCATAATCTCTTCAGTAAATCCAGAATAGTTCGCGTCGATCACCCAATGTTTGTTTGCCGTTAAATGCAAACTTGCACCAGAGTCAACGTACCAATCACTTTTATGAAATGATCCACTAAAGAATACTGCATTAAATGCATTTGTGTACTGCTTTTCATTCTCTTCAACAATCTTTTTCTTTGGATTTTCACATTGATTACGATAATGGCCGATTTCTCCACAACCATAACATTTGACATGTTGTTTATTTTTGACAGATGTTTTCTGCTGCGCACTAACGCCATCTTTTCTGGGTATAGACTTATTATTTTTGTTATGTTGGTAACGAAAACATGCCAAGGCATTAGTAACATCATTGTCTTCCGGTTCCATGTCGATCAATTTTGATTTGATGGCGTCGGTTGTTATTGACATACCAGAATGTTCAATGGCCATTATCATGGGCATATACTTTTCAGATAAACCAGCCAGCATGATGGAACCAATCCACTCGTCACTGATGTTGAAACCCGTTCCTGCTAGCTTTTGACCCGCCTCCACTATCTGAGTTACATACGACGTCATTGATGTACAGTTTTCCAGCCGAATAGATATAAGATTTCTCAATAGACTGATTCTTCTAGTAAAACCAGAATCATCAAAGAGCGCTTTCAGCTTATCCCACAACTGCTTTGATGTGGTAACGTTTTTAATGTGAACATAGATGGATGGGTCGATTGTCAAAATCAATTTGGCTTTTGTTCTCGCATCATCCGCGTCTTCTAATACTGTGTTCGGCTCTGGTTTAATACATTTCACCATTCCTTCCAACACTAGAAAATTCTCTGCTGCGAAGCACCAGTCGCTATAGTTCTCACGGCCTTTTAATTTAGGCACACTGACTAAATAATTTGAACTGCCGGCAGCCATGTTTTGCAAAGTCACGCTGTGTTTTACTTCAATCACTTCACTGTAATACTGTCCATTCACGAAACACACATCTATTGTCCATCAAACCGATAATGCTGACAATATCTAGAGAATTCGCGAATAACTGGACATATTTACGGGCTGGACCCATAACCTATAATAAAACGACGTGATAGCTTTGAATCAACGAAACAGACTAATTTATTTCTATAGGCAAGTTTACATAACATTTACATAGATGGCACTAGGAGTAGCGTATTGAGATATTTTGCTAATATTAAGGCTGGGCTGAAGTCAGAAATTTTCCCAGAGTTGACTTTACGCCCTCGCGTTGTGCGGCGAAAGGCCGAAGCTTGACGTCAATTGAAATTGAGTAGGTAACAGGGAAATCGTTCGAAAAATGATAATTTTCAGGGATGCACTACAAAAAGGGAGCCTTAGGGCACCAAGAAATTTACAAATTTTTGAATAATCTGTTTCGAGCAAGACAGAGCACAGAATATATCTATTAGTCCAGTCAATATAGGAGGCTTGGCTCCATTTGTCTTGAAAATTTTTGTACAAAGGGAAATTTTTAATTTTCTAATGTGAAAATATCCGTAATGACCTGTAGAAAAAATGTGCCCAAAAACGAAAGTGCGCTGATTTTTTTTTATATGATTTTTTCGCATTTTAGTGGTCGCGTGTATCTAAGCGAAACAGCACTATAGGCGGCACCACGCGCTGGAGGACATAACTATCGGAATGAAAAAATCGTATTTTCGATAAAAAAAATTGTAGTTTTCTTGTTCAAAATTATTTTATTAATTATTTGATGAACAAAAAAAACCTACAAAATCATAAATTTCTTAAAGTTGGTACTTTTTTCATTTATTTATAAAAATTTGTTTTTTTATTTATGTATAAAAAATTTCTTCATTATAGTAAATAATATATTTATTTATTATATTAATTTGATATTTTTTTTAATTTTTTGGGTCAAATATTGGCCTAAAATAAGTAAATAAATAATGAATGAATATAATAAATAAATATATTATTTACTATAATGAAGAAATTTTTTATACATAAATAAAAATACAAATTTTTATAAATAAATGAAAAAAGTACCAACTTTAAGAAATTTATGATTTTGTAGGTTTTTTTTGTTCATCAAATAATTAATAAAATAATTTTGAACAAGAAAACTACAATTTTTTTTATCGAAAATACGATTTTTTCATTCCGATAGTTATGTCCTCCAGCGCGTGGTGCCGCCTATAGTGCTGTTTCGCTTAGATACACGCGACCACTAAAATGCGAAAAAATCATATAAAAAAAAATCAGCGCACTTTCGTTTTTGGGCACATTTTTTCTACAGGTCATTACGGATATTTTCACATTAGAAAATTAAAAATTTCCCTTTGTACAAAAATTTTCAAGACAAATGGAGCCAAGCCTCCTATATTGACTGGACTATATCTATCTTCGTCTTATTTTTCAGAGAAAACAGCGAGTTCGAACAGTTGACGAGCAAGCACATCCCCCACCCTCTGTTACCAAGCCTGAAGCTTATGATATCTAAACGTAAACAAAGCAAATGAAAATATGCTGGCTCTGTAGTCAGAAGATTCGATTTCGACATCAAAAATGAGTTTTAAATTTCAATTTTTATGTAAAATTATTTTTCAATTAATCGATGACAAATGAGACAATATTTGAACAGGGTCATTAACCTTTTTTTGTACAAATACATTGATAATAGCCTTTTTTAACAACTTATTAACAATAAAAAATAGTTTAAACAATCCGCGGCGAGTTCCGACACTTCATCGGCAAGCTCTACCCCCACTCTCTGTGCCCAAGCCTGCAACTTATAGTTTTTAAGTATCATTCACATTATTGAAATCATAATAGCTCAGTGGAAGCGCACCAATCGTTTATTTTGCTGGGCAGGGTTCGATCCCAGTCATAGGCAATTGTTTTTTCTTTTTTTTTGCTTAAGTGACTTTATATACTTATAAATTAATTCATATATTTGATTAAATTATTCTTCCAATTAATTACGGAGAACAACTTGTTTTTCTGAAAATAAGCTGAGGGTGAGAAACGAGTTACTATGAATTCTCTTTTTTCGAAAGTGTTGTCTTTAAAAGACAATAGGAATTGATTTTGAACTTATATAAACAACCAATTATTGTATTTATATAAAATTTTAATGAAAAAAAAAGGAAAATAAATTGGCTATGACTGGGATCGAACCCTAATCGGTAAAATGAAAGCTTGGTGTTCTACTTACAAAGCTAACACATCATCTCTGACATTATGTTTATGTTTATAAATTGTATAATGCAGGCTTGGGTACGAAGGGTAGGGATAGAGTTTGCCGGCGAAGTGCCAGAAATCCCCGTGGATTATTTCAACTACTTCTAAATATTTCTAAATTGCTTAAAAAAAACTACGTTCATATAGCTATAGTAAAAAAAGTGTTTATAACCCTGTTCATATGTTTTCCGACTCGGCGTCGATAAATTACATAAATAATTGAGAAAAAAAAATCAAATCGTTGTAAACAATTACTTTTGGCATGTTAATATTATAATTACATGCAAATCTAACAAATAAAAGAGAAAAAAAAAAACTTTATCATGACTGGAATCGAACCCTGCCTAGCAAAATAAAAGACCGATGCTGTAATCACTAAGCTGTTATGGTTCCAATATGGTTATATATGCTCAAAAGTTATAAGCTGCAGGCTTGGGCACAGAGAGTGGGGGTAGAGCTTTCCGGGAAAGTGCCGAAACTCGCCACAGATTGTTTAAACTATTTTTCAATGTTAATAATAATATGATTAACTTGTTAATAACATGTTAATAACATAACATTGTTAATACATGTAAAGATGTATAAGTTGTTAAACACAGGCTATTATCAATGTATTTATACAAAAAAAAAGTTTATGGCTCTGTTTAAATATTTTCCGACTTAGCGTCGATAAATTCAATGAGTAAAGAGAAAAAAAAAAATCAAATCGTTATAAAGGAATAATTATGGCATGTCAATATTATAATTACATGTTAATCTAACGAATAAAGTAGAAAAAAAGTGATTATGACTGGGATCGAACCCTGCCCGGCAAAATAGACCTCTGACGCTCTAACCACATGGCCAGCATAATCTCGATATTGAGTTTATGTGTATTTGTTTTTACACTACATGCTTGGATACGCCGACTTAGAATTGAGCTTCTTTATTAACATTGATACCTAATAAAAATGATAATAATGGATGAATATATGTATTTGAAGTTATTTGCAGATATTATATTAATTAATGTTAAATGAGTATCATCATTTTTATTTATTCTAACTGCAATAGTCATCAAAGTATAAGGCATTGTAAAGCGCTACACTATGTTTACATTTACATCACATACATATATTACCCGTACACACTCATACACAAATTACTCACCAAAATGCAGGGCACCATCAGTTCTGGATACGGATTGAGCATTTTTTCAATATGAATGACTGAGGTCATCTGCGAGCATAATGCTGTCACCTATCAGAATTTTTTCAAACTAATTTTCCGGAGAATATCATCTGGAATACAAGATTTCTAATTATTTCTAAATTATTCAATTTTATACTATGAATTGATTTTTTTGACATTCAGACAGGTGGCAAGGACTGACGCAAACACGAATTTTGGGCGAAAAACGTATAAAAATGAAATAATTAGTGATTTTTCATCTGAATGATGTGGCCGCCATCTTGAAATTTAAGCGCGGCAAGTCAATTCATAATTTTTTAATGATTCTTTCTAATTTTTTTAATAAAAATATTCACTATATACAAAAAATTGTTGTTTACGTCAGTCCGGCATTAATTCCTCTGTAATTTGGTACCTAATTTTATAGAAATAATTGTAAATTGGCGAAGAAATTAGAAATTTCCCGAACCCATATATTTGGATAGGGGGAATCAGTCACCTTTCTGACTTCAGCCCAGCCTTAAAACTATTAATTATAACGTTCCTAGATCTTAATATACTTACATAGATATAATAAGATCTACTTAGATATTATTAGACTAATCCATATATTTAGAAATATAAAATGTCAAATATATTAATATACATTCAGATTTCTTTTAGGGTTATTCATACTTTAATAAATATAATTTAATTTATTTAGACATTTGCTATGTTTATGCGCAGACTCAACATCGTTGTCAGAGAAGAGAGACGTAAATGGAAGTTTATTCCTTATGGGACGATGTGGCCGGAAATTTTGATACGTGTTGTTGCTGTCAGATGGCAGAATGGTCGAGATTCAGAGACGTTTCTGAGCGTAGGGCGGAGCTCAAGTTCTGTCATGTAGTGGTGGGAGACGAACGGTTTCCCAACATCATTCTCTGAGAAAATTTCTCTTTCATGTTAACAGGAGAGAAAAAAATAAAAAAACGAAGGAGTTGATAGATTTGTTTCGAATTTTTTTTTAAATAAAACGAAAAATTAAGACGAAGACAATGATGAGGGTGCAGAGTTTCAATTATCAAAAAGTAATTGAGCACGCGCCAAACATTGACCACTTAACCCGTGGGTTTTTCGACGTAAATAACGCTATTGTAAAAAGGTAGACCCGCAGCAGTCATAAAAGCGGATTACCTACATAAAAAAGTACCACTTGTTCGTCTTCAGATGTAAAATAGTTAAAACTAGACTCGTAGTCCAGTCAAATGAGGGAAATGGGATACAGTAGAGCATAAGTGCGAGTGAAATGATCACTCGAACCGTAAGTGTGACAAAGACACTATACGGTGAGGGAAGAGGGGATGTTTTGGGCTCATGCTGGTTACTTCAGAAGTCTTTCCAAGCTCCAACTTTATCAGCGCGAGAATTTTTCCGCCTGCGCGGAAAGTTCACTCTTCCATTGGAGAGGGGTTGAACTTTCCACTCAGGTATGACGAAAAATTATATTCAGCCCTAAGGAGGACAATTAGACAAGCTTAAACCACGTGTTTACCCCCCTCGCCTTCGGCTCGGGTTGTAATTTTACACGTGGTTTGAGCTAGTCTACTTTTCCTCCCTAGGTGTGAAATATACTATTTCTAAGAGAAAAAAAATTTATATCTCCCACATAATTATATCAATCAATCTTCAAATGTAGAGAAAAAAAAACATGTTCTCAGATATGTCAAGAACATGTATGTACATTTTTTTCTTCTCTTAGAAAATTAATTTTTTGCGTTAAAAAATCGGAAAAAAGTACCTAAAACAGTATAGCTAGATCGACAGGAAATTTAATTCTCTATCGATCTATATATATGATTATTGGACCTAAAATTGAAAAATTTTCTCTCACATTTAAAGCGCGAAGAACTTAGAAAAATTCTCGCGCTGATAAAGTTGGAGCTTGGAAAGACTTCTGAAGTAACCAGCATGAGCCCAAAACATCCCCTCTTCCCTCACCGTATAGTGTCTTTGTCACACTTACGGTTCGAGTGATCATTTCACTCGCACTTATGCTCTACTGTATCCCATTTCCCTCATTTGACTGGACTACGAGTCTAGTTTTAACTATTTTACATCTGAAGACGAACAAGTGGTACTTTTTTATGTAGGTAATCCGCTTTTATGACTGCTGCGGGTCTACCTTTTTACAATAGCGTTATTTACGTCGAAAAACCCACGGGTTAAGTGGTCAATGTTTGGCGCGTGCTCAATTACTTTTTGATAATTGAAACTCTGCACCCTCATCATTGTCTTCGTCTTAATTTTTCGTTTTATTTAAAAAAAAATTCGAAACAAATCTATCAACTCCTTCGTTTTTTTATTTTTTTCTCTCCTGTTAACATGAAAGAGAAATTTTCTCAGAGAATGATGTTGGGAAACCGTTCGTCTCCCACCACTACATGACAGAACTTGAGCTCCGCCCTACGCTCAGAAACGTCTCTGAATCTCGACCATTCTGCCATCTGACAGCAACAACACGTATCAAAATTTCCGGCCACATCGTCCCATAAGGAATAAACTTCCATTTACGTCTCTCTTCTCTGACAACGATGTTGAGTCTGCGCATAAACATAGCAAATGTCTAAATAAATTAAATTATATTTATTAAAGTATGAATAACCCTAAAAGAAATCTGAATGTATATTAATATATTTGACATTTTATATTTCTAAATATATGGATTAGTCTAATAATATCTAAGTAGATCTTATTATATCTATGTAAGTATATTAAGATCTAGGAACGTTATAATTAATAGTTTTAAGGCTGGGCTGAAGTCAGAAAGGTGACTGATTCCCCCTATCCAAATATATGGGTTCGGGAAATTTCTAATTTCTTCGCCAATTTACAATTATTTCTATAAAATTAGGTACCAAATTACAGAGGAATTAATGCCGGACTGACGTAAACAACAATTTTTTGTATATAGTGAATATTTTTATTAAAAAAATTAGAAAGAATCATTAAAAAATTATGAATTGACTTGCCGCGCTTAAATTTCAAGATGGCGGCCACATCATTCAGATGAAAAATCACTAATTATTTCATTTTTATACGTTTTTCGCCCAAAATTCGTGTTTGCGTCAGTCCTTGCCACCTGTCTGAATGTCAAAAAAATCAATTCATAGTATAAAATTGAATAATTTAGAAATAATTAGAAATCTTGTATTCCAGATGATATTCTCCGGAAAATTAGTTTGAAAAAATTCTGATAGGTGACAGCATTATGCTCGCAGATGACCTCAGTCATTCATATTGAAAAAATGCTCAATCCGTATCCAGAACTGATGGTGCCCTGCATTTTGGTGAGTAATTTGTGTATGAGTGTGTACGGGTAATATATGTATGTGATGTAAATGTAAACATAGTGTAGCGCTTTACAATGCCTTATACTTTGATGACTATTGCAGTTAGAATAAATAAAAATGATGATACTCATTTAACATTAATTAATATAATATCTGCAAATAACTTCAAATACATATATTCATCCATTATTATCATTTTTATTAGGTATCAATGTTAATAAAGAAGCTCAATTCTAAGTCGGCGTATCCAAGCATGTAGTGTAAAAACAAATACACATAAACTCAATATCGAGATTATGCTGGCCATGTGGTTAGAGCGTCAGAGGTCTATTTTGCCGGGCAGGGTTCGATCCCAGTCATAATCACTTTTTTTCTACTTTATTCGTTAGATTAACATGTAATTATAATATTGACATGCCATAATTATTCCTTTATAACGATTTGATTTTTTTTTTTCTCTTTACTCATTGAATTTATCGACGCTAAGTCGGAAAATATTTAAACAGAGCCATAAACTTTTTTTTTGTATAAATACATTGATAATAGCCTGTGTTTAACAACTTATACATCTTTACATGTATTAACAATGTTATGTTATTAACATGTTATTAACAAGTTAATCATATTATTATTAACATTGAAAAATAGTTTAAACAATCTGTGGCGAGTTTCGGCACTTTCCCGGAAAGCTCTACCCCCACTCTCTGTGCCCAAGCCTGCAGCTTATAACTTTTGAGCATATATAACCATATTGGAACCATAACAGCTTAGTGATTACAGCATCGGTCTTTTATTTTGCTAGGCAGGGTTCGATTCCAGTCATGATAAAGTTTTTTTTTTTCTCTTTTATTTGTTAGATTTGCATGTAATTATAATATTAACATGCCAAAAGTAATTGTTTACAACGATTTGATTTTTTTTTCTCAATTATTTATGTAATTTATCGACGCCGAGTCGGAAAACATATGAACAGGGTTATAAACACTTTTTTTACTATAGCTATATGAACGTAGTTTTTTTTAAGCAATTTAGAAATATTTAGAAGTAGTTGAAATAATCCACGGGGATTTCTGGCACTTCGCCGGCAAACTCTATCCCTACCCTTCGTACCCAAGCCTGCATTATACAATTTATAAACATAAACATAATGTCAGAGATGATGTGTTAGCTTTGTAAGTAGAACACCAAGCTTTCATTTTACCGATTAGGGTTCGATCCCAGTCATAGCCAATTTATTTTCCTTTTTTTTTCATTAAAATTTTATATAAATACAATAATTGGTTGTTTATATAAGTTCAAAATCAATTCCTATTGTCTTTTAAAGACAACACTTTCGAAAAAAGAGAATTCATAGTAACTCGTTTCTCACCCTCAGCTTATTTTCAGAAAAACAAGTTGTTCTCCGTAATTAATTGGAAGAATAATTTAATCAAATATATGAATTAATTTATAAGTATATAAAGTCACTTAAGCAAAAAAAAAGAAAAAACAATTGCCTATGACTGGGATCGAACCCTGCCCAGCAAAATAAACGATTGGTGCGCTTCCACTGAGCTATTATGATTTCAATAATGTGAATGATACTTAAAAACTATAAGTTGCAGGCTTGGGCACAGAGAGTGGGGGTAGAGCTTGCCGATGAAGTGTCGGAACTCGCCGCGGATTGTTTAAACTATTTTTTATTGTTAATAAGTTGTTAAAAAAGGCTATTATCAATGTATTTGTACAAAAAAAGGTTAATGACCCTGTTCAAATATTGTCTCATTTGTCATCGATTAATTGAAAAATAATTTTACATAAAAATTGAAATTTAAAACTCATTTTTGATGTCGAAATCGAATCTTCTGACTACAGAGCCAGCATATTTTCATTTGCTTTGTTTACGTTTAGATATCATAAGCTTCAGGCTTGGTAACAGAGGGTGGGGGATGTGCTTGCTCGTCAACTGTTCGAACTCGCAGTCTTCTCTGAAAAATAAGACGGAGATAGATAGATATATTCTGTGCTCTGTCTTGCTCGAAACAGATTATTCAAAAATTTGTAAATTTCTTGGTGCCCTAAGGCTCCCTTTTTGTAGTGCATCCCTGAAAATTATCATTTTTCGAACGATTTCCCTGTTACCTACTCAATTTCAGTTGATGTCAAGCTTCGGCCTTTTGCCGCATAACACGAGGGCGTAAAGTCAACTCCGGGAAACTTTCTGACCTCAGCCCAGCCTTAATAATAATATAAACATTAATAAAAAATTTTTGAAAACTCTGTTAAGGCAGTACTACCAATTTTGAAATTCACGTTCAGAATTCAATGAAATTTGGCATATTGGTACATTATAACATCAAGAGATACGGTAGTGTCTCGTGCGCCAAGCATAAATCACCGTCATATTGCCCTTACGTCATGACGAGGCACTACCGTGTCTCCATACAGGTTATAATTTTTAAATTTAAAATTTTTTTCTTATTATAACATAAACATGGACTGGAATTAAGAATTTGCTCGGAAAGCGATGGTTGACCTTCGATTGAACATACTATGAAGTATTATCATTGCTTCATTCATAATATACGAAACCGAATGAATTTCGCTACGCAAAAATTGAGTCAAATGAGAGTTTATTCATGGAGCAATCGTACGTTTTTTTTTTTTATAAAGTTGGTGATCAGAGTTTTTGACTGCTATGAAGTTCTCTCACTAACAGGTTATAAAGTTGGTAACAAGTTAATTTTGCTCGAGTGCGAATATAAAAAAAATAGGTCGGAGCACACTTTGTCTGTGCTAACACGACGAACTTTCCATTAGTAATTATTTATAACAAATTGAAATAGTTATAATCAATTTTGTTGAAAACATCCAAATACATGTGACATACACATTACTCATTCAATAAATGCAATTTTTAATTGTTTATAACAAAATCCATATTGTTATAAATAATGCGTGGTTGTTAAGAGACATAACCCATTATTAATAATATTATTTTCTTGAAAGCATCCAAATCCATGTGATATATGCATTAGGTAATCGATGACCACAATTTTTAATTGTTATAAAATTCATATTGTTATAAACAATGCTATTTGATAAAAGTTATACTTAGTTGTGAACAATAATGTCTGGTCGGTATCAACTCAATTTTCAAATGAAAATGTTATTGTTTGACTCAAAAGTATTTTAAATAGCTAATCCTTGCATTTTTTTATTAGTTATTGTGTTTGAAAAGAAAAAAAACGGTTTGACCGAATTTGTTCAAATTTCACTCAGATCTTTATTTGATAATATTGTAAAATATTTGTATGTCACTATCTAATGACTATTAGACTAACGACAGTTTGTTAGTTAACAACGATTGCTTGACGATTAGATTGTTTATAGCAACGAGGGGAGAGTTTGTTTATCTCCAGTTTTTGTCTGAGACTTGAGTTGACCGCACGGATTCTTTCTTTTTATTAATTGCTGTCAATCATTAATAAACATTTTAATTAATTTACTAATTTTCCGAAGTTGTTATTGAGTCTTATTTTACATTGGTGTCAGAAAATGGTTCGTTTTGCGTGCCGTGAATATTTTTGTTGGTGATTTCTGGAAAAATATTTTAGAAATCATGCCAAAGAGTCCAAGTTGGAGACAAACTCGAGCTGGAAGGAGAACTCAATATGCTGATTGTGTCGAAGACGGTAGTAATGGAGGACTTCTAGCTTTAGAGATGAGATTGAATCGTTTGGAAGAAAGAATCCGTGCGGTCAACTCAAGTCTCAGACAAAAACTGGAGATAAACAAACTCTCCCCTCGTTGTTATAAACAATCTAATCGTCAAGCAATCGTTGTTAACTAACAAACTGTCGTTAGTCTAATAGTCATTAGATGGCGACATACAAATATTTTACAATATAGTTCGAATTAATTTTGGTTAAAGTCGTTATCTCAATCCGCTCTTGAGATATCGCAAACGACAAAAATGCTGACGCCCATACGTACGTACGTACCTACGTACACACACATCATTCTAAAAAATGGTCAGTATGCTTGCAAATACCATGAAACGTGGAGACATGATAAAAATCCAAATTTCACCAATCGACCCGATTTCAATAACTTCCTAATGGGAAGTTAATAACTAAAATATTTTCTAAACCGATTGTGCGCCAAGCATGAATAACGACAATGATGAAATTACAAAAAGTCCTAAAATCATTAAACGCCAATTATTTAAATCTACGAATCAACAATATTTAAAATGAATTATCTTCTTCGGTTTTTCTTTTGAAAAAACATTTAGAACGTTTAATGACACAATAAACTTAACAACCAAAAACTTGGCGTGACTGTTATTTATTAATTGGCTTGAATATTTTCAATATTTTCACAATTTCATAATTCTATAAAATCTTAACTTAAATTTTTAAAGGCTTACAGAGAGCTAAGAAAAAGATATTAATCTTTAAAAATTATTTCCTTCAGCATTGATCCTCATGGGAAATCGCAAACTTTATTTTATTTTACAAAAGTAGACGTTCAGGTTTCTATAATAGTGGTATCAACGGAAAGAGGAAATTTTATTAAATATTGTCTTCAAATAAAACCCTAGCTTAAAATAAAAGTAATTAACAAATAATTAAGAAAAAAGTGCCATGTTACTTACATGTGGCAATGCCGCTTATAGGTTACGATGGGCGCGAAATTAAAACATACATGACCGCGATTCGAGGGAATATCAGTATTTTACACATTTCTTATTTAATTTTTTAGCTAATGCTACTTGTTTTAAATTCTTTCTGTACTTTGTTCGTTAACTCTTTTACGTTTCCAATGAAACACTTTTTCTGTCAAAATAAATAAACGTTTGTGCAATAGATTTATGCGCATGATCTCATATTCTGAGTGAAACAGAATAGATTTCTATCTTTTTTCCTTTTCCGCGGTGTTACCTAATAAAAATAGTACGGAAGTCAAATTACACAAAGCACCAATTTAACACCTGTGGTATCGGTAGCACTTCCTTAATTAGCTGTGATAGTAAATTGCGATTGCTATTGGATTCTGAAAATCATTCATTTGGGAAAATTAAAGTTAGCAACGCCCCTTGGACTGCGATTTTGTGTATATAAAATTTCTCATATCCTTAAAACGGTAATAAGAGTATAATAAACATGAAAATTAATTATTAAGGCTGAGCTGAAGTCACGAGAGCGACTGATTCCCCTTACTCAAATACATACGATCGTAGTTTTCTAATTTCTTCGCCAATTTATATTTTTACTTAAAAATTTGGGTCCCAAATTAAAGCTTGTTTTATAATGCAGTGCGCTATATAGCAATTTTGATTATCCAATTGATTTTTCTAATAAAAAAATTGAGAAGAAAATTGAATAATCATGAATTGATTTGCCGCCCTCCAATTTCAAGATGGCCGCTACAAGATTATGAAAAGAAATCGTGAATTATTTATTTTCTATGGAATTTCAGCTCCTAAATGTCGTCTAGCGCAATTCTTGCAACATTTCTAAGCATAAAAAAAAATTATTTCAGGTGATAAGATTGGATAATTACGAAGAAATTAGAATACTACGATTTGAGACGATTATCGTCGGACATCCATTCAAAGAAGTCCAACACATGGCACCATGCTCACAGTTGACCCCAGTCATCCATATTGAAAAAATGCTCAATCCGTATCCGTAAGAATTCAAGTTTTTTCTATAATTCTTTTCATAAATGGACGCCAAGGGAGAAGACATTTGAACAGGGCCATGAACCCTTTTTTAGTACAGTTATATAAACGTAGATTTTTTTTAAAAATAATTTAACAATATTTAGCAGCAGTTTAAACAATTTTCGGAGAGTTCCGACACTTCACCGGCAAGCCCGATCTCCACTCTTTGTGCCCAAGCCAACAGCTTATAATTTACAAGCATAAATAAAGAATTGTTATCCTGATAGCTCTGTGGTCAAAGTATTGGACTTCTATTTTGCCGGGCAGGATTCGATCCTAGTCATGGCAATTTTTTTTTTTCTTTTTTTTCGTTTGAGTAACTTTATATTGTTACATATCAATTCATATATTTTATCAAATTATTCTTCCAATTAATTATAAAGAAAAATTTGTTTTTCTGGAAATAAGCTGAGGGTGAGGAACGAGTTACTATTAATTCTATTAATTGGCAGACTAATAGGGAACAGTCTGATCTATGATCCTGTCTTATGAAAATGATTGAAAACCGTGAATCGACCTCGCTACAGATTTTAGAAGGTGAAAAAGCATGGTTTCTGTACCTTCTTCTCTAAAATTGATGCTCTCATAATTGCCTGCGAGGTCGATTCACGGTTTTTATTCATTTTAGTTGGGCAGCATTACAGATCAGACTGTTCTTTATTAGTCTGCCAATTTTTATTCCTACAGTTCTTCAATAGACGATTATTGTTAATTAAACTGATGAGTTGGGAATTTTTTTAAAAGAGCGTCTGCTTCAAAAGTACAGCAAGACGGAATGGCTGGACGCTAAAAAGTCAAAGCAGCGCTTGCTATCTGCTCCTTTAGATATTCAGAATAGTCATAGAAATGTATTTTTTTTCTTTATTAACAACTACAAATGTTCACTAGTCGAGTATTGTTAATTTAATCGATGAGTTGGGAATTTTTTCATAAGAGCGTCTTCTCCAAAAGTACAGCGAGACGAAAAGCTGGACGCTAAAAGGTCAAATCAGCGTTCGCTAACTGTCCCTTCCAATATTCAATATAGTCATTAAAATCTCATTTTACTTTTCCAGAAAACCCTGAAAACTGACGAGCAAGAAGCAAAAACTTAATTTTATAATTCTCAAAAATAAAACCGTTACAAGAGGTGGAGCAAAAGTAACTAAATTTTAGAGAGTGTATCTGTAGGGAGGCTATACTGTGTACCTATTACTTAATAAAACAATCATTCTTTCATGAATGTTATAAATTAGTTGCTTATTGAATAATTAATTTTCCAATCGTTCATTCAAGATTTTCTCTTCCTTTTTATAATCGCTGAAACATGTATGGCTCTATATACATGTCAACGTACTGACAGTCGATGTATTTGTTTTCATTAAATCGAGTCAACTAAATTGATTCATTAAAATTTTTTTCCGTCAGTGTATAAAAAGTCATGAAATCTAACAAAAAACAGACCTATGGGCATGAAAAAGGTGCGCGCGTCGTATAAATAACGATGATGATAACCATTGCTCATGAAACTAACCCTAGTAAAAAAAAAACGACAGAACCGTATAGACGACGATAGGAAAGTTAGCTGTCGTAATCATGACCGTTTTTGAATAGTAACTTATAATAGTTAAATACAGTTAAATGCGGAAATTCAGGAAGAACATCTGTCGTCTCCGATCGTATAGTCTCGTAGCTGTGTAAATTTATCGTCATTTACAGTCATCGCTCACGTGACCTCCCGCACTAGAAGGCCGAGCCCCTTTACAATTGAAACGTGTGGAATTAATTATTTGAAAAACTTCAAAATACTCTAGATTGAGTAAAAATTGTTGAAAAAGACGTACAATGTACCAAATTGCACGACAAAAGTGCGGAGAATTCATTTATTCGTGAAAAAAACTAGGAAAAAAAAATTTACAAATTCGAAAAAATGAAAGAAATGTAAAAAAATATTTTATAATTACTAATAAGTAACTATAAAGAATTTTTTAAGAATATAAACAAGTGACAACTAGTTTGCAATAATGATGGAGGCACTGGAAAAAAATGTTTGAAGTATAGAAAAGTATCGTTCATGATGAAATAATTAATTTTCCAATAACCATAATTGTTATTGAAACTATTTTTCTTATAAACAATTAAAAATTAACATACTATAAATGAATTTTTAATAATTACAACATTCTATTGATAATTGTTCATAAAAAACCTACAAATGGAATTCAAAAAAATTTTTAATAATTAGAAATTACACATTTGTTTATCAAATTTATCTATAACAAATGCTGAAAAAAACTTTAAAGAATTGTTTCATACTCTTCACATATGGATATAAAACTTTGCGGTAGTTAATTTACATACTGAAAAATAACTCCACCCTAAAATAAGGGTGAAAGAATCCAAAAACAACGAAAAACACGAACAATTATCTATCTGGACTCATTCTTTCAATCACCAGATGCTATAATTATTCAAGGAGTGATAGCGTTAATAAATACTGTAGAATATAAGTAGAGTTTAATATAACCAATATTAAAAAAGAAAGTTGATTAAACTGACAGAATCAAAGATAAAACGTTTAATCAAAGCTAGTCTCAGTCGTAAACATAGATGAACATACCAGTCACGCGTTGCTAACAACAAATTCTGTCGTTTGTCAATCCATCTATAGATAGACACACATATATTTTACAATACTTCTTATAATAACGCTTTAAATCAAGAAATCAGTGATTGAAATTTTTACGCTACAACAGACATTGATAACAAATCGGTATGTAGAATTGTGAAGTGTACATTTGTATGTGGATATAAAACCTCCGAGTAATTACTGACTAAGGTGAGACTTGTTTTTATAGAGTACATTCCGGAATCAGTCACAGATAGCTGTGGCGCTACAGCTACAGCTACAGTTGGTTCCGAAATAGACTGTGGCAGATCCACGTGAATTTTACTGTGGCTGTGCCGAGTATTAACGGAATTTTCCGAAGTCGAAAAAATTCCGCAACACATCAAATTTAAAAAAATATTTTGATAGATAATTTAATAAACTCCACACATATTTTAAGACTTGTTGAGAAATATATGGCTATTAAAAATAAGAAAAGACAGTAATGTTAAGTAAGGTTTTGTGCAGCGTCATCTTGAGTGTTTACAAATATGCTTTGTTGCAATCCCTAGATACTGGAAACATATCGTCAATGTGATATTTTATTGTTATTATACCTGACTCTGCTTTAACGTTACAACGTGTACACGTGTTTTTAAGGAGTGTGATCAGCTATACATCTGTATATCGGTATATCGGTTTGCCATAGTCAGCGTAATTTAGGACTCCTGTCTTTGAGTTTGTGCCGAAGTGTCAGTTGTCTGGCTTAACGAAATTCTTTACAGTTCACTTAAATAACATATTTCATTCTTCGTGATCGATACTCCAGTTGTGGAAAGTGAAGCAATTTTTTAGTATTGCAATAACAACCGCGGATACACGGAGAAAAAATTCCAATAAAAATTACCGTGCTCAGCACAACAATCCACGCGCAAATGTCAATTCCCTAAAAAATTAAGACAACCTTCAAAGAAAAATTAGTAATCCTTTTAAAATTTTTATTATAGATTCAATATTTATTAAGAAGAGTAAAAGTAAAAATTCTTATGCAGCACGGTAATATTCGATAAATATTAATTTTTATTCAAACTTTAAACAAAAATTAGTAAGTGACTAGAAAAAAATGAGAATCTGTATATAATTTATTATGATCCGTGTGGTAGGAAAAATTCGGGTGCTCTCCTATAATTTTTTCTATTCTCGAGAGTTTCCGTGCTGGGTCGGGAATCTTCGAATTATCGGTCCAACACAATCTTTCTTTGTATTGTAAGACCGTTCACACAATCAAAAACATAAGCCGTAAAACGTACAATTTAAGACGTACGCGTGCATACTAACATCATAATAAGTTAAAAATTGGTTTGTACGCATGCGTACATCTTACGGCTTTTGTTTTTGATTGTGTGAACACCCTCAGTGCTATAGTTACTTTTTCCATATTGTAAACAAAGATGACATTCATATTTTTCGTTACGATTCAATATTGGCGGCAACACGTTATATCTTAACAATTTATGATAAGCTTAAACGGATTGACGCGGTGGACTCATGGGTAAGCGTCAGCTTGACACACGATGGGTCGCGGGTTCGAGTCCCGGCCGAGACAAAAGTCATTTATATGATTTTTCTCGGGCCACCGTGAGCGGGAGAGGAAGATCTCTTCGGAGAGCCGGGTGGTTGTATCGACGACACAGGTTTTCTGCGTAAGATCCCGATCGTAGGGATAGGGCAGTATTGTAAAACGTGTGCCGTATTTCATTCCAACGAATTAATTAGTTAAGAAAGTTAATTATCAATGAACCTAATTTATTTATTTATTTGTTTATATAACCAAAAAAATTATCACTAAACTTAAATAAAATTGTTTGTCGGTTACGTAGTTATCACAGCTAACGTTACTAAATTTTCAGGTGCTGTGGAACACTAAATTTTCTGGTGCTGCCAAAGTAATTTTCAAAAAACTGAATGATACATTTTCTTATGTAACTTATAATTTTTGTATGTTGATCATTACTTTTTACTTTTCAGTAAGTTTGAACTCACATTCTTGAGCAGCACGGTAATTTTTGTATGGATTTTTAAATAAAAATTAACGGAATTTTTTCTCCGTGTATGTTCATTACGTATTTAAAAAAATGGAGAGAAAATTTCAAAGTTAAAAGAAATATGCGAATTTCAATGATGTTATAAATAACAAAAAATATCGAATCAAACTGCAAAAAACGGCATCAGAATTAGCGAAAAAAGGTATTTATAATTATATTCGAATATGATTATCGAACGTTATAATATTCTATTATCTAGAATAAATTATAAATTATACAATTTGCTAAGACATTTTTTCCACAAATAAAGAATACGCAGCATCTTTACTGCACTTCTGTACGAGAAATTCTAAATATGGAATACGTAAATAAATTTTTCATTTGATTATGGATCAATTTAATATTAATTCAAGGTTCAATGACAAAATTTTTCTAGAATGTAGTTTTATAGAGCCAAGTAGTAACCAAGCACCAAGAGCTGACAATTCACGACCAACAAGTATTAATAATGCGGAGGAGGGACCTCTGAATAGGATTCAAGCGATTTCTATAGGAAAAATAAAAAAGTTCAACAGAATTTAATAGGAAATTTCCGATGCATTCTTCCTATTGAACTCCCTTCTCCCAATAGGATTGTTTAAGCAGAGTGGTTCAACAAGTGGATTAAAAAATTTTTATTCTATGAGTATGAAATGTACGTAGTCAACAATAAAGATAACGTGAATTAGTTTTTGAACTGTAAAACATTCTTGTAGCTTAGAATCAATTATCCTGTTCTGCTATCAATCTCATTTGATCTATACATTACAGAAACATCTGTAATATAAACTTGTTACTTTGACTATATATTACAGTTATATAACATATATGTAATTTTCCGAAATAAAACTTGTTACATATTGTTACCTCTATGTTATATTTGCTGTTGTATTCAGTGTTTACGAGGTTTTTACCCTATAATAATCTATCGAGTCTTGTCGTAATTGATCATAAGTATTTCATTTATTCTCAAGTATCCTATTGAAACCAACTACACATCTTACATTCACTTTTAAAAATCATTTCGTTTCTTGTCATAACTAACGATACATACTCCGTTCATTTCAGAATATTGTAAAATGTATGAATGTCTCTATCTATGGATTGATTGACTAACGACAGTTTGTTAATTAACGACGATTGCTTGACGATTAGATTGTTTATAGCAACGAGGGGAGAGTTTTATTATCTCCAGTTTAGGACTGAGACTAGCTAACTTTTGACGTCCTGTCTCTTTTTCTGTATTTGAATCTGTCACTTTTAATATTAGATGTTTTCATTTTCTTATTTTACTTTTGATGTCAGGAGTGATTCGTCTCACGTGTCGAGATATTTTATTTGTGTGTTGTAATATTTTTAAAATTTTGAAATATGTTCAGACGCTAAACCGTCGTCAAACGAGGGGGGAAACAAGGAGAACTCGTTTTGAAGATTGTCTTGAAGGAAATAATTCTTCAAATTGTGGATTATTGGCTTTGGAAATGCGGATTAACGGATTGGAGGAACAATTATCGCAAAACAAATTAGAAATGAATGGCTTATTTTAAAATTTCATGGGAGAGATAAGATCTTTATTCATTTATAATAATTTTAATTCTCATAATAATAATAATCTAAATTTAAATCATAATAGTAATAAGAGACAAATGTACGTGCAAAAGAAGAGAGTAAACAGGAACGCTACAGAGAGCTCATGGAGGTCATGAGAAATGTCTATCACGAATACACAGCGCACGTGATAGTCCTAGTGATTAGCGCCCTCGGAAGGATGAGGGACCGCTTTCTGACAGAGCTCCGAACAATACCAGTCTGCCGTAGTCAGGCTGAGATTCTCGCGGCTCGTATGCAGGAAGCGGTCATCCTTGGTTCTCTCCGTATCCTGAGACGTTTGTGAAAAATTTTGACTGAACGGCTGCAGCCCCGGCTCACCCTTAAACCTGATGGAGTCGGGTGCCTGCAGGATAATCCCGTCTGGTCAGGCCCCAGGTGGGTCGGAGCCCTAGAGTCCCTGGCCAGACACCTTTGACAAATCGCAAGATAATAATAGTAATAATCGATGAATGTTGAAACAATTCCAAATAATTCTTCAGAAATTGTTAATCCTAATAATTCTTTAAATTTAAATCCAAATTTAATTGAATCGGTCTCATCGTCTTCCGTCGAAAACTCGTTGTCTTTTGCGAAACCGGCAAAATACGATGGTTCTCAGACGCGAGAATCTTATTTACGTCAATTTGAGACCATCGCTTGATTACATAATTGGTTGAATGAAGTTAAAGCTTCAATTTTAGTGTCCTGTTCGAAGGACAAAGATCAAAAAATTTTAAAAACTTGAGCATAGATGATTTAAGAAATTTTAGTGTGTTATCGAAATCTCTAGGAAATCGTTTCAGTGAAGCTCAACGATTGGGATTACAGTTTATTGCAGGATTAAATAATCCAAAATTGCAATACTCTTTACGGTCAGAAAGGTTAGAATTTCTTCAATCAGCGACTCAACGGGCTGTTGAATTGGAGTCGATTGATAAATTATGTTTCGAAACCAAAGATGTTGAAGATGATCATATATATAAAAAAAATGATCATAAAGATAATAAAAATTCAAATTTGAATTAACAATTTATTAATAAAAATTATAATAATAATGATTTTAGAATTTCCGAAATAGTAATAATAATTCGAATTTTTCTAAAAAAATTTCAGGAAATTTAATAATGAAAATTCTTCTCAAGGTTTTCAATATTGGGTTTGTGAATAGAAAGGTCATTTGAGAAATAATTATCAAGTTCTTTAAGCTGTTCAAGCCAGTTTGGGAAATAATGCTTAAAATATTGGTAATTCTTCAAGTGAAAATTCTTCCAAAAAAAAAATTTCGTCAGAATTAAATCATAATTCAGTTGGTGCTTCGAAGATTCTTCAAGATTTGGATTCTTCATTTAAACCTTTACTCATACTCGAAAATGAAATTAATGGTAAAATATGTAATATGTTAGTTGATACTGCTGCTGACATTACGGTTGTTAATTCTTCTCTTTTTAATGAGAAGTTTACGAGAACGAAAAATTCTTCTCTCTCTGTTTTTAACTTCCCAGTGGAAAGTTACAGTAATGGGTCCAATTTGGCGAATCCCGAATTTTGACATATCTCTATGTTTTAAGGTCCCCAGAGCCAAATACGATCGTTTTCCAGTGGACGTCTGTGTGTGTGTGTATGTACGCATGAGCGTATGTGCGTACGTTCGTTCGGAATTTCCCTGGTCGATTATCTCGAGAACAAAAAATCATATCGATGTGGGACCAATTGCATTCGATGAATACAGTCAAAGTCCGATCTATCTATATTTGACTCTTTGCGCATGTTAATGCGCAGAGAAAAACATCTGATAGACAGAGATAGATATATTTGTAATGAGAGTGCGATTAAAAAGCATTGGAGGAGAATGGTGACTACATTGAAAGTGACAAGATTTTTTGGGTTGACTACATCGAGCTTTGACTGTAATTATGTAACTTATAACTGATTAGATGTTCAGCATAATCGGTCCAGCCATTTTTTTTCGCAGAACGAAAAAACTAGCAAAAGTGGAAAACGACCTGAATTTCGCAATTTATAAATTCCAAAAAAAAATTTTAAAAAACAAACTCACCTATGAAAGAATGTTGAACTCGTGTCAGGATAGAGAAAACAGCATTAAAGACGCTATAAGAGTCAATAATTATTAATAATATGATATTGTGTCCATAACAATTGAACATTGTTACCAACAAACGATTATTGATCATGGTAATATTTAAATGAAAAGTTTTAAATTGTTATAAATAATGAAAATAGGGATCTATACTATATATATGAGTACTTTTAACGCATATTTTTTTCTTTTACTAAAAAAATGTTACCAACCGTATGACATAAATGGAAACATACTTTTTTTGTTTATAATAATGAAATCGGTTATAAACAAGTTGAAATGGGTTCTATTCAAGGTGTTTTTTCATTTTTACCACTGGGAAGTTGGTCGTGTGGACCTTTCCGGTCGCACCTAGACCACTGCAGAGCACTGATATTTACAATTTCTAGTGATAAATTTGATTTCGATTTTTTCGAGACTGTGGAAATTAAGATTTCAAACATTAAAATTAGTTTAAAGGTTGTTTTTGCTCAAATTTATGAAGAATGTATTTTGGAAATAGATTTCTCAGTTAAATCAGGTTTGTTTGGTAAATTTCTGGAAATTCTTCATTAAAAATTCCTTGCTAATGGTAAAGTTGTTTCAATTAATAAAATTTCTCTTGATTTAAATGATCTCCCTGAATTTATTGTAGTTTTGTTTCATAGATCTTCAAAGTTATTAGATAAGAAAAATGTTTTACGTTTTAAATAATTATTATTGAAAAATTTAAATACTTGTTTAAAAAATTCTTTTGATATTGGGAAGTGTAAAATTTTACACCATTTCATTAATGTTGGAAATGCTCGTCCTATTAAGGAAGAGGTGTTCTGAAAAGATTTCTGCCATTAATAATTGGCCTATTCCGAAAAATAAAAGTGAACTCAGGAGTTTTCTTGGACTTTACACTTGTATTCATTTTGACATACACGTAAAGTACATATCATCATTTCTTCCAAATCATAAAAATTTTGAATGGTGTTAATTTATCCAATTGTCTTGAAATAAAAGTCTTTTATGTTTGCAATACAATTTGAAAAACATTTAAGCCTTGACGTCCAATAAATCAAATGTGCAATATTAATCCGCAAATATATTTCTGGTAAATCTTTGTTTTCCTTTTAAAATTTTATAACAATTCGATAAATATTTTTTATAAGTCAAGCCATTAAATGCAAAACATATGGAATTTTGGGGTGATTTGGACATATCAGTGACAATTTCGGAAGGTACACGAGTTTCTTTGCAATCCATTTCATAAGCCACAATGGTATAATTCTTGTATCATGGCGCTCAGTCATCAACGCATCTTTACATGCAAATATCTTTATAATTACTACATATTATGCTTTCATATTTAATAGGTAGTTATCTTATATCATAAGCTTCCGATCAAACGTTACACGAGAACTTTTCGTTAATTATTGACGGAGTTATAAATAAGCCACGCCCCTAAACAGCCATATTTTTGTTATTCAAGATTTTTTCGCTCACTGTTTCACTCTACTTCATCGAGGGTTCTGTCATGTATTCTCTCTTACTAAATGTGTCTTTTGTCACTCACTTTTACGTTGAGGTTCTCACAGTGCCCTCTTTCTTACCTTACGTATTGTTATTACTCTCTTTTACGTTAACCTTGTGAAGTCTTCTTCTCTTTTGCCTAAAGAAGAGACATCTATGTTCTTAAAAATGAAGAATGTTTCCCACGTGTTGCATATGTTAAACTTTTCGCTGTCTTCAAGAAATAAAAAACGGACTCGACAAAATAATAGAAAAGCAAAAAATACACTTATGCATTCATAGAAAACAGCTAAAATAGTTACAAATTATGTTTTTATAAAAATAGAATTTTTGAAAAAGTTGCACTTAACGGAAGACGCCTCATGAAAGTACTTGATTTACAATGGGCTGTGAATAACTCAGATATTTCTGATGGTAGTCATAATTTTGCAGAGCATAAATTCCATAATCGAGAAATTACAGTCAATGGATTAGAAAACGATAATGGGAGAAGTATTTTTGCAAATGCTACTATGCAATCAATTATTTATTGTATTTTGACATCAAATCTTTTTAAAAATTTGACTAATACTTCTAAGTCTCCTTCAAAACAAATATTGTTTATATATATAAATAATCACAGGTACCAGAGTACTTCCATTCTGCTAGAAGATATTAGAAATCATTTCAATACTAATGAAGAAACAGACCCTCTATTATTATTTAATTGTTTATGTAGAAAATATTATGAAATCCAACAACTATTCACTAATCATTTACAATATGTGGATCGATGCAATACTTGCAGTTATGTCAATTCGTACGCAGAAGAAACTATCCGATTATTGTTTCCGATTCCTTCAAGTATAACTAATATTAACAGTCTACTGAGAAACGCCTATTCTCATTGGCAAAAAGAAAAAAGTACTTGTCCAAAATGTCGTCATTAAACTGAATGTCAACGTAAAATTACAATGTCTTCTACTGGGCCATTTGTTGTTTTTTTTAGTAAAGAGCGCTATATTCTATGAAGGTAAGTCTTTATCGCAAGGTCATTTCTACAGTATGATAAAAGAAAATACATCTTCGAAGTGGGTTAAAATCGATGATTTAAATCATAAGTATAAAAGATGGCCAACGAACAGTAAACACGCTTACATTCCGTTTTTTATACAATAAACAATTCAGACCTTCAATAAAGTTGTAAAAGTACTCATATTCAACGATTGAAACTTTGAATTACGACAGATGTGCAAAATCATGCTATCATAGATTGTTTGATAATCAAAATGGTGTAATAAATAATGAAACTATTTCGAAAATCAGAATGATTTTCATTATACTTGGAATACGAGATTTATAGTTAGGTAAGGGATGGCTATAAAGGGTGGAGGAGGCCATTTGACCAAAGAAAGTAATATTATTTCCGAGATGTAATGTTTCGAGCAGAAAAATCCTATGAATGCATATAAAATTCTAATTTATCCATAGAAAAATTTATACATTCCTATCCTCTATCAATGGTACTAATTTTCTTAAGACATCCCTAGCGGAATCAGTTACTTCCAGTATATTTTGAATAAACTCCGTGTATATACCGTATTACGGTAAATCAAATATAAGTTTAGAGTATACTCCGTGTGCACGAGAATTATTTATCTAAAATATATATTTTAATTATGCTATTGTTCTGACTTTGAGTCGGCTGAGTGAGAAGTCGGGACTTTGTGGACTGTATTTTTTTTAGGATGTTTGGATGCTAGAACAGTCGGGACTTTTGAACGGTGTAAATGAGTTGGCTGACACTATTTAACAGTAACAGTTAACGATTTATTAAACACTAAAATCACAGTAACAGAAAAATAACAATAAGAGAGTCTTTGAATTGTCTGTACAGTCTTGAGTTCACGGAAATTTCACACAGAGTTCACTGATGAGTTGACTGATGAGTAGAGGATCACAGGAAAGTTGTAAGTTTTCCTGTACTGGTCTCTGCACCAGGAGTAGCCTGATTTTTTTGAGTAGTCTGAGTTTTATTGTGTTGGCGTCAGCCACACAGATACAAGCGAGTTGTTCGTGTATGGATCTTGTGTGTGTGTCTGTCCATGAGGCCGTGAGGCGTCGAAAGCGACATCATTCGCGCCTTTTGTAAGAAGGTGCTGATGCGGACCAACATGAGCTTCCTGAGGATGTCTTCTAAGAGGTAGACTGCCTGATGAGTTCATAATCATCACTATAGATGATTAACTGGTGAGTTAGTCCATGTCTGAGGAGTTGTCTGGGTTTTCACTAGAGAGTTCGACTGCGTGAGCTCTCTGCTACTACACACGTACCGAGTTGTCTGTGGGTTGGCATCGTCCGATGATGCCCAAGAGTCGTCCGCGTACGAGCTACGTACGAATACTCGCAGTAACCGGCGAATACCGAAAAATATAGACCGTTTTTCTCGAAAAGTCTGTGTTCTCGAAGCTTCTAGGCCCTTAGAGAAGGGATGTATACGCCTAGGAATAAATTAGAGTTGTCTAATTGGCGAGAATCGAGTTGGCAGGAGAAACCTCGAGTCATCTAATTATTCGGTGGGGAGAAAAATGTTAGGCCGTCGATAGAGTACCTTAGACCAAGTCAGAACAGCTATATATTTTTCGTTTTTACACTGTAATATCGTTATATATATTTCGAGTATAAATTGTATTCATTTTATTTTTATACCGAAAAAACACAATATGAACTTGGGTTATATATAATGAAAAAATAATATATATTACAAGTATATACCTTAAGAACATAGTGTAAATTAAAAATATATACATAGTTATACAAATACATACCGAGAATATGTACTGCAATTATTTTGAATATACACCGTAAAAATACTGTGGATACTAAAAGTGCACCCACAGCAATTTATTAATAAATATTAACTATTTGTAATATTTACATCGTGAAAAAACAATCAATACTCAAAATTTATCTCGTAAAAACACAGTATGAACTAAGAATAATCACTGTGCAACCGGTAAATGTGCACAGTGGAATATTTAAATATACTCCAAGTATGTACAAAAATTATTCTGGCAGTTTCTACGACATTTGTCAATGGTTTTTATCAACATTATATTCAAGCGAATTATTCAAAGATCGTTCGAAGGCCAAAAGTTACAGTCTGGGAGACCAAAACGATTCCTAATATTTACAATTTTTCGACTAATTCATCAGAATAGGAATGGTTCAATTTATTTTTCAGGAAAAGTAGTAATACAAATTTGCTATACATTACTATACATAAAACATTTTCTCCTACATTACATATTATATTACCTTAAAATAAACATATTGGATATTACAGATCCATTGATACGACATTACGTAGATACATTGCATTGAGTTTTATTTATTTGAAACATACATGAAATTAAGGAAAACAAAATTATGTATGATATAAAAATATTATGAAAAATAGAACTTTTTACAATTATCAATCACTCTTCCAGCAGTTAGATAATGGAAATACATAAGTCTCTGTTGATTTACATACTTTAACAACTGGTTTTAAGTATTTTATTTCTGTATTATATTTGAGATTATTTGTTTCCTTAACTTGGAATATATACTGTGTATTAAAGCTATTACTTATTATTCCATATAATTTAAGAATACAAACATAAATTGCAGTGTCATTGTGATCAAATAATAAGATATTACAAATTTCTCCGAAATTATTTTCTCTATTGCAAACGGTACTATTACTGAATTTTGTTTCGTTCTCATCATCGTTACAGGCAAATTCAATACTATTTACAGTTATTTTTCTACAAAAATTTAAATTATCTGGTTTTTATACTTTATCTAGTAGCATTTGTTTTTCTTCATTCGAAGATGTACGCGTCTGTATCATTATCAGTACTACTGTTCGTAATATTCAACAATTTGTTAATGAAATTCTGGAGTTCTTCAGATGGTGAAGAATCACGAACAGTACTGTGAATGAAGCGATTCATTAGAAAAAGAGTTGCAATTTGCTCTGCTCTACAATGCGGACTTGTTACAGTATCAATAATTTTTCTATTCCATGATTCACATCCAAATGCTGAATATGCCCAAATAGGACCCCAATTACATTTTGAATAATGTGTGTCATTAGATGTATGTTTTGAGTCATATAACCTTCACCAAAATATAATTCAAAATTTTTTTTACGTACTTCTGTAGCAAATTTTCAGCTTTGTTTAATTGTTCGCATGTTATAGAATCATTATTTAGATAATGAATTGCTTCTGCTAAATTTGCTATATGTTCAATATATTTGTCTTGAAGAATTTCTTTTAAGCATATAGGGGCATAACCCAGCCAATTCCTCCATTCCGATGCTTTCCAGTTTTTCCAAGTAGAAATAGATCTTGGTGCTCTTGATCGTTATGATGGAGGTTTGATGAATAATAGATACTGATCAATTAAAGCGTTATTATGCGGATTTCCAACATAGTACGCACTATTAGTGGTTTCCAACTATAATTGAGTATATTGTTTTACAACACCTAAATAGACTGAGTGCATGCCCTCTACTATAACACCACTGCACAAGTTAAATAGTGGTAATACTGTTAAACAAGAAATTCCTTTAATGCTACGAATAGATTGTTTTGTTTTATGAGCCTGTTTCATATCGATTATTATTTCTGAATGAGTTCTCAATACACCATAATTTTCCTTCATTGCGAAAATAAATTTTCCCCGACTATACCACTTCCCTTTGGAATAACAATATAAGCAGCTATTTTTACCATTAAAGTGAGTCATACGCGTTAAACTCGCTCGTGCAGGTAAATCAACACTGACGTTAGTAACAATAAACTTAGAAAGAATTTTAGCTGAATCCAAGTGTTTTCATTTAATTCCATTATTGTAAAGTTGTTTCATTTCATCGATAATCGGTCGTAGAAAACTATTCATTAAGGGGTGACTCTTATCGACATATATTCCAGCTAGTATCATGTATTTTTTTCGCAGATACGGAGGCAATTCGTTGAACTGAAGGTAGACTGGCCATACTGAAGTATTTGATGAAGTGGTAACTTAACAACTATCGGTATTTAAAATAAATAAAAAGTTGTATTTACTATTTAAAAAATTCCTATCAGCACATAATGCTTCATATTCCGTACCATCGAATAAATCTTCACAGGTGCTTTTATTCTTTTTATTTCTATTTTTCTTATATTGCAATGATTTAACGATGTCCGAAGTTTCAAATAAATATTTAATTTGGGCTGAAATACTCATTTAAAGAAAATAATGAAGATGAATATTTGGTCTATTAGGCCCACACGCAGAACATTCAATTGTTACTTCCTGTGTTGCTTGTGATTTTACACCTAAATATCCTGTACACATTCCATTATAGTAATGATGAATGAAGCTATCATTGGTACGGCTTAATAACTTCCACAAAGCACTTTTAGATGTTGGAATAATGTTGTAATCATGAGATACACTCATCCATCGAAACTTATCTAGAATACCTTCGTAACTTGTATTGTTTTTTATTGCAATTGCGATCTCTGCAAGTATGTGATTTCTAACTGTAATATTGCTTTTAGGAAATAAACTCATTTCCAATCCAACATTATCAGTTAAATGCAAAGAAGGATATTGTGTTGTTCCTTTATTCTGTGGGATATTATTTATTTTACATTCATCAGCATTTTGATCATCCTTTTCTTGTTCACACTGAAAAAAATTTTTGGTTATTATTACCAGAGTATTACCAAAATTTTTGGTTAAATACGGCATCAAACAAATTTTTTTAGTTATCATAACTAAAAAAAAAAGCTTGTGATGACAAGAAAAATTGTTGACGTAACTAATGTTCATACTATAATCATTTAGTTACGATAACTATAGCTTTTTATAATTAATATTTTATAGTTACAAATACCAAATAATTTTGAGTATTAGTAACTAAATTTAATCATTAAAAAGTTACTAAAAAAAAATCTAAAAATTTAGCTAGAAAAAATATTTTATTCTCACATGGTATTTTTAATTTTTTTTTTATTCCACTGAACAACCAAATATACATTTAATATTTATATAATTATAATTAATTTATATAATATTATATTTATTAATATAAATATTAATCATTAACGATATTTATTTCGCTAGTTACATTTACATAAGGAACGTGAGGCAGATCATAATGAATAATTGAGTTAAAATTCAATAACTCTATTGTTGTTTGACCAAGCCGGGGTATAACATATGTTTGTAAATGCTCATTTCTTCCTAAAGTTTCATATACTTTAACAATAAGTTCAAAATCATTGGTTTTTACTGGCTTTGCATTATTTAACATTAAAATATTTTTTATGCACCCAAAAACTGGCAGTTCATCTATTCTAACAATAATAAATGTATTTATTTTATACATAACATTACCAAGTGCAATATGAGCTACCAAAGAAAACTCTCCTGAAATTTTTTCACTAATTATTTTTAAAGACTGTTCAGAAATTTTTGTATGGTTTAAATTTTTATAATCAAAAGTTTCCTTAAAAGCTGAACCGTTTTCAAACGCATAATTTAAGTGCTCCTGATGTCTTGAAGCTAATGTTAAACACAAATTTTGACGGTTACATGTTGTTCTAGCAGCTTGTTTAAAAATACGATGCTTTCCTTCGAATCTCATTGTCCAAAAATTTCGAGGAGGTCCTACTAATCTCATAATATGAGGATAATGTAAACAAAAATGAGCTTTTGGTATAAGATCTCCAAACAATTTTAAATAAAGACTATGATGCTCTTCAATTAAAGTAGTTAAAAGATAACTAAAACTGTTAGATATTTTTGACTTTAAACAAATAACTAAAATTTGTCGCAGTAATTTATAAAGTTCCCAGTATTCATCATTATCATCAGGTATCAAGTCACCAAAAATTAAACCAGCATGAACAGTAAATGTCATCATTTCAGCTGCACTCATCCTCAACTTTTTATCTTTTAAATTTTCACGTGTTATTATTGAAGGTTTATTGCAATTTCTAGGGTATTTATAACATTGTATTTTATAATTTAAAGTTTTTAATGTAAAGATTTTTTTATCAATAAAATGACTTAAAATATTTACCAAATCATTTTTACATAGACCTTCTAAGAGGTCGTGCATTACATCGACACAATAGTTTTCACAAACATGAAATTTATTGACAGAATTAAAAATTGAGTTTTCAGTGATACCTGTAGATTTAGGATCTTGTTTTGACAAATCATTTTCATAGTTTGATTTATTCCTTAATAACTCGGTGTTTTCTTCAACAGATTTTTGGCAAATATTTTTCGTCATTTTACAGAATCTACAATACGATATAGCCGAGAAACTTTTGCTAAACCCTAAAACATTATTTAAACCTAAATTGTCTCCTAACACCATTGCTAATTGAAATTTGACAACTACTTCTTCACCTTCATTAACAATTATTATGCCATTATTTGAAAGGTAATTCAATTCATCTATTACATATTTAAAGACGCAGTTATTGCCTAAGTATTGAGCATCACTGGAATAATGTAATTGTACCAGAAAAATATTATCTAATTTAGAAAAGTATTTTGGAGGTAAACATGCTATATTGGCATATATACCTGACAATTTATGAATAGCTGCTCGAGAACCAAGAGCATTTCCAGTCTCAAAGTCATCTTGATAAATAAAAAGAGGAAGAATAATTCCATCAATGCTATCTATTTGTTTTTTTCCGTTAAGGTGATTGAACTATGTTTGATATGGAACTGTTATTTATAGAATTAATAGAATTTTTAATTATGTTAAATACATTAGGAATTTCAATAAATGTTTTTAGAGTATCACGCAAAGGAACAAATTGGCAAGTAGTTTTAATATTTTCTAAAATTCCTGATCTATTATTTACTTCGCGATATCCTAATACTTTTTCTTCTGCTTATTAAACCTTTATGAGATACAAGTTGATTGATGCGTTTATGTTCTGTATTAAATGGTTCAAATATTAATTTCAAATCTTGAAACTCTTTTTCAATTTCACTTTTATCTAGTTCATCTTTAACATATTTTAAACAAATCTCTTTTAAAATTTTTCCATAGCTGTCTTCAAAAAAATTTTGAAAATAATCTAGAAATCTTTGTATATGAACTCGCGTTAGTAATGGGTCTGCATATAAGGCAGATATTATATTCAACAGCTCATTATGCAAATCAATTTTTTTTTTTTAAATTTCAGGGAAGTTTTCTACATCTAAATCATGTCCGTTTTGCAAAAACATAGAATCAATATTATCTATAAATTGTGTTGTACAAGTAGATGTAAATACAGGTAAATTTTTCTGAACTACACATTTCTTTTCAATCGATAACATATGATTTAATCTTCGGGCATGATTAGTTAATGTCTTCGCAGTACTAAAATTTCTACCACACGTATCATCAGGACAAGAATATGCAAAACCAGCTAAAATACCATGAGTAAACTTCATATGTTCTTCTAAATGCTTATTTTCTAGAATAATACCACATTTAGCACAAATAATTTTCATTTTAACTTGAAAAAAAAAATCAATTTTTTAACAAAACAACTAAAAAAGTATAACTCAGTTTACTAAAATTTAGCGATTGATTACGTGGTTAAATTATTAATATAAACATAAAACGAACTAAGTTCATTCAGAAGAATCTTCTTCTTCAGGAGCTTCTGTATTTACTGATTCTAAATCAGAAAGCAATGAACTGATAGCAGGCGGATTCTTACAATTTTTATTAAGACTATAAATAATGCGTTCGATGAAAATCCAAATTTTATTACATTCTACTGGATATTTTAGAATGAGCGCAAAAAATGATTTAAAACATATGTCAACCGCTGCGAAAAAATTTTGAAACTTATACTTTACGGTTTCTATGATTACGTAGCAAGCTTCTATTTTTTTTGGGTTTCCCACGGCGACAATGAATGGTTGGGATGAATTTCGATGTTGCCGTAGTAACTTTACTCGCTCCTCCAATTTTCGTTCAAGATCATTCATGTGCTAAACATAGAAAATAATTAGAAGTTAGCATCATAGTAAACTCATACTCGAGTGACATTTTCTAAAAATAACTTTAGAAAAGATGTACGTTTTCCATAAATTTAAATGACTGAACTTTACTTTTATGTAGATTAGCAAAAAAAAAGAAATAATTGAAAAAGAAATTGATTTAAAGATTATTCGACCTAATAATAATTTCAGCAGAAATAATCAGAAAAGCATGCTGATTAATGAAAATATAAATTCAAAAAAAATTCAATTTAGAGAAAATTAATATTTCTTTTTATAGTAATAAATTTAAATATAGTTTAAATTGATGTTGTAATACTTACATCAATGAATAGAATAAAACTGTCAGCTTGCTCTTTGTACGTGGGCGTCCACTTATTGCCTGATTCCGATTTAACTTGAGTTGGTCGAAATAAATATGGAAAAATGATGAGGCTTCGGATGTCAATTGATATTCCAGAATCTATAGTTCGGGAAGGAAAATGTCTGTAGTACATAAAATTACCAAAAAAGCTTAAACCACAAGTTAAGTATCAATAATCTATTGTTACCTAGATTTTTTAAGATATTTTTGCAAGCTGATTTTTTCTTAGCAATCTGTATCAATTTATGACTAAATTCAGGCCAAATCTTCATAAAAATATTTTCATCCACAGAATTATGTAAATTGATGAAATCCAAATTAATCTGTAAATAGTTACAAAAATAATTAGCGTTTTAAGATCATTATCATCAATTATGTATATACGTGTGTATAAATATAAATAGGTATGTATACATAATATTGTTGTTAAAAAATAATTTGATAGTAATTTGATATTGTGTATACTTTCTATTAATTATAAAAATAAACATGATTTACCAATGATGATCCAATAGGATCTGCTAACATGGGATATAGTTTAATCTAACTACTGGTACTCTCTACTTCTTTCAGTTCAACCTTTCGAAACAAATGAGTCTTGATCCACAAGTCTTTAATTTCTCCATGATTCTCCAAAGACACATTATTTAATTTGTCAACATCTGATCTATCTAAGGTGGTTGTGACTTTTTCAGTAGACTTGGTACTTGATGGTTTAATAGAATTCAGCTTTTTTTTCAAATTTGTAAATTTATCATAAAGTTTGCCAGCTGCTGAGCTTTCATCTTTCTCATATGGGATGTAATAGGTTTCACGTCTTTCATTAGGAAATACAGCAACAATCTGATCCGCCCAATAAATAAACTCCTCTTTTACTATTCTAAAAAATGAAATTAATTGTAAATAATCTATTGTCAATTTGTACATACATTTATTATCATCGAAAAATTTTAAAGGTAGAAAAAATCTACATGGAGTGTTATTCATTAAAAATAGCTATACTTGACAATAGAAAATAAGTTTTTCATTGTAGATTTAGCATTGTAGTATGAGAAAAAAATAATCACTTTAATATAATTATTTCTTATTACGTAGAATGTAGTAAATTGATTAAAATCATTTTCTAGTCTGTTAAACTTTTAAAAAGTCAAGTTAAAAAAAAGTTTTTTAATCATTAAATTATCAAATCAGGTCTTATAATGATTAGTCCCCAAACGACCCCATACCTATAACGTCAACGAATACTAATTCTTTGGAAAGTAATATAAATAAAGATAACAATGAAGAGGTTGATGTAAGGTCGAATAAAGAGACTAATATATCAGATAAAAATAAAATCAATACATCGAATGAATCTGATGGACAGGTACATGAATTAGATTATTATAATATTTTGTATATTTGTGTCAATTTGTAAAAATACTGTTTTGTTTTCTACCGACTAACCTATTTTACTATAATTTTCTTAATGAATTTTTGTTCGCCAATATCATTGCTTACTTGAAAGATAAAAATTGATAATTATATTTATCACCTTAATAACCGAAAAATAATTTTTATTTTTAAAATGAATTTTCACAGGCCTTAAGAAAGCTATTGGAATCTAATGTGGTGGGGCAAGAGTTACTAAAACACACCAATCGTTTGAAAGCAGATGATCGAGGTCTTTTGGTCAGGATAATAATCGAACATCAAATGTTCATTAAATTCATGTTCGTTTTATTTTTTGTTTATTTTATTTTTTTTCATTATTTTCGTGATAAATAGATCAATAAATAGTATATCTAGTCCAGTCATATTAGATTTTAAATCGTGAAATCTTGAAATGGACAAAATTTTAATAGACTATTTGTAGGGGATGTAGAATTAGTTTCCCCTAAAAAAAAGTGAGCTCCGACACCGGGCAAGGGTTGAAATCACCCTTTAAACGCTTTTTTATGCATTTTTTCATGTTTGTTCTCATTTTTTTCGAGAACTATAACAGATATGAAAAAATATTTTAAACAAAAGTTGTAGCGGCTACAATTTTACATAAAAAAGTCCGCATCTTCGCAACCTTACCTGTAACAGGTAAAAAGTTATTGACCTCTAAAGGTTGGAAAAATTCAAAACAATGAAAATATTGAACACCCTTTGGGCACGATACTGCTGTGAGAGAAACAAAGCGATATGTCAGCGCTTGTCACACTCATTGCGAGTATTTTATCATAATAAACGTGCCTAAACGAAACACAACGTAAACAAAACCCATGGGATAGACAAGGAGGGTTATGTTTATGTATTCAAAATATAGGAAAGGATAGCTGACATCACAAGGTCAGCATTTGTAAGACTTTAAAGAAAACTAAGTGATCACCAGCATTGTATAGAGTAATCACCCCAAGTGACATAAAAAAAAAATCGCAAAATTAAATAGCATCAATCGATAAAGTTTTTAATGCTGAGTCGATGAATGATATTCATTTTTTTGATTTTTTTTTAACGATACATGGGGTAACTGGGGGTAGAAGAAAAATAATAATAACAAACTATTTGCAAGTTAATTTTAATCGATTCTGTTTTTTAAGTAAAGTTAATTGAAATTAACTTGAGCTCACTTGCAATAGACTTCAGGAATAGTCAAAAAAGTTTCACGATCAATTTTTTGTTCTACATAAATAGGTTAAATATTATAAATCAGTTTAAATATAGGTTAACAAAGAATAATTGGAACAAAGAAAAAATTTTACAACGTGAGACTTATAACGTAATTCTTTTTCCACTTTAAAGACATTATCTACCAGAAGTTATTTATTGTAATATTCACTTATATTTTTACTTTTAAAGAATAAAGCATTAAATATTAATCAAAAATGTTACTTACGATCAAATTCTTCAGTCAGTTGTTCTAAGCCCCACTCTTTCAAATGATCCGCAACAAAGGTATCCTCCATATTTATCACCAATGAACAATAATAATAACTACACTATTAATAATAAGTAATTACACTGTTTGATCACAATTATCACTCAGAAATTGCAAGAGATAACACCTGAATGCTTTTAGAAAAACTAAAAAGACACTAATATCGTGCGTAACGATGTTAACACTTAAGATGCAGCGTCTCTAATTATACGACGAACGTGCGAAACATTAGGTTTTAGATGTGTTAGTAAAATTTAATGTGTGTTTTACTTCTTTGTTTATGTATATTTTTCTTATAGCTTTACAAGTGTGAGTATGTGTCAATCGATGATACGATTCCACGAAAAAAAATGAATATATACTAAAACCAGTGTACTTGACCATGGTAAAGCACACCAGTCCGCACGGACTCAAGAATCATAACAAACACTGTTTATAAATATTATAATGGTGTGACTTGAAACGAAGTCAACGAATTTTTTTTTCAAGAATTTAGTTCGAGAAAGAATCATCATAGAAATATAACACAGTGGGATTTGTGTTTTATTCCTCTCGATTTATTTTCTATCTCCACTACCTTTCTCACTCGCACTTATTGTTGATCTTAAAATCTTATAAATCCTAGGTGAAATAAAATAAAGGTTCCGTTCTACACTATTATTTTTACTTATTAAGTATATGAGATAATAAGATATGTAATAAAGGAGATGATATATACAACTATAGTAAATACACGTAAAATTAAAGATTACAGATATAGAGCTACCACATATGCAGGCATTTCGACGCCGCGTCTTGTAAGCGCTAGCGCGCGCATAGAGCGCCTTGGCGCGCTACGAGTGCCTAGGCGTGCTACGAGCGCATACATGCTGAAACGCTTGCATGTGTGGTGGGCTATAGCTGAGGAGTTATAACAGTGTAAACTGTTATTCATAAGTATATGTATATATATAGACATGTATTTACAAATACATTTTATAGTGACTTCCTTTTTTAAATACTATAGAAAAGAACTTATAAGTTATATAATAACTTATAAGTTATATTATAACTTATAATGTTAAAATATATATAAACCAAATGTTTCTGGTTTATATTACAATAGAAGCCTAGTCAAAATGACTATCGACTTATGGTAATAAAAATATAGTACTGATTACAAAAATTTTGATTTAAACTTTTTTAGTTATGATAACTAACTGTGTTTTTTTTAAGAAGACTTAATTTTCAGTATTCTAAAATAAAAAAAAGGGTTAAGATAACTATTTCATAATAACTAAAAATTTATAGGTAATATCAACCAAACAATTTTTTGAGTGCAGTTATAATAATTTCTTTATCGTCAGCTATAATATATAATTTTCACTTTAACGTAATTGACCTAATAATTACTTTGAAGATATGTCATAATTTTTAAAGTACTAGAAGTGATCCAATCAGTATAGAATAAAGTTTAAAATTCGACTCGGGTGTTAACAACAAAAAAAAGTCACATTAACATCGATATTATTAATGAAAAAGGTGGTAGTATAAACAATTAAAGTCTAAACATTTGACACGTTTTGTGGTCAAAAAGAATAGTCAACTGTAAACTTTTTGCTCTTGCAATTTTAAAAATTATTTTTTCTTAAAAAAAAACTTGTCCTGGTGTTTTTTTTTTGGTTTCTTCTATATTATTTTTAATTACACTGAGAGAAAAAAATCCTTAATTCAAAACAAAAAAATACTCAATTCAAATTCAATTAATTAATTAATCAATCTTTTCTTTAACTTGAATACAACAATAGCTATGAAGTATATAAATTTTTGAATAAAAAATACTCATTGAAATTATTTAATTATTCAAGGACAAGTACAAAACTAATTAATTCATCGTATACAAACTGCAGTAATTTAGAAAACTCCATTTATATAAATTAAGTCGTTAATTTTCATAATTCTAATTTTTTTGATATTAATCATGTTTTTTTTTCTATGAAATAGGAAACTCACTATTTCAATTTTATCTTTTAATATGTACAAATAGAACCCAGAGGATTATTAATAATCCCTTGGGTTCTAGTTGTTCACATATAAATATTATAATAATTATTATAATATTGAATGTTTAAGTTAAACCTTGTGTATTTCGGGGCGAGTGGAAAATGTTCAATTTAGAAATTTATTTAACTACGAGAATATTTAAAGAAAAATAAGTATTTTCTTATGGAAATAAGTAATTTATTTCATACACCGTGCCTGATATTAATTCAAAATTGAGTGTCGGAATTGGAATTACTTTATCCAATTGATTATTACGACACTTAAATAAAACAAAAAATACTTGGTTAAATATTTATGGAACTTAAAATAATAAGATACTCGAATTGGTCCTATAATCGGACCTTGGTTGGGTCCGAACATCGCCGGAGAAACGAGACGTGTATAGAAGTTCAATGCTGTGTTCATTTTAAGGATCACCTCAAGTACCCAGCCATGCTAAATTCCTACCCGGCTCCATAAGAGTACATATTACATTTTTGAAAAATGAATATATATTTTTTTCTATATTCGAATTGAAGTTTGAAATTCATCCTTATTTTCCTTCAGAAATGTGAAGAAATATTGAATTAATTTCTGTAATAATTTTTTTTAGTATAAATATTACTCATATTGAACTTATTATGTATAATACAACATATTAAACATACGGTATTCATTACTGAATTTAATATTAATATTGTAGATGTTCTAGCCCAGTTATCATTGTTACGATGCTTACTTATTTTTAATACTCATATAATTCTAAGGTTTACTTCAGTATTAATAATTTCGTATAAATTGATAGTACTATTGTTGATGTACTAAGTCTGTTATTATGAAGTTTCTGAAGTTATTAAGTGATGCTTACTGCCAAAACTTTTAGTATTATCTGATAATAACTGTAATTAATGACTTTTTAAGCGTTTCAAGTGAATACCAAATGTTTAATGTATGACTGAGTTTAATATTGATATTGCAGATGTTCTAGATCATTTATTATCATTAAAGTTCTTCGTATTTTTATTAATATTGTAGATATTCCAAGATTGTTATCGTCAGATTTCAAACGCTACAATTTGATAATGGCCGTTAAAATTCTAAGTTTTTTTTTTATACTAATCGTAATTATTGTCAGAATTAAATTTTCTAAATTCTTTTATGTAGTCTTCACCGTTATGTATTATCGTGTTCATTTAAATCGTGTTTATGATGCATATCCAAATAGAATTTGATTCAAAGATTTGAAATCATTTTTAAAAAACTGTTATAAATGCCTTTTCTTACTGTTCCTGAATTATAAACAAGAATAATTATTGTAGTGATGCGAATTATGCTTACATATATGTATACTATACTAATGAATGCAACGTAGTAGTTTTACGAATAAAAGGGTAATATTGCGAGATGTAATTTGCATTTTACGGGGATAAAAATTTTTTAAACCAAGTATAAGCACTTGATCAATCACTCATATACATTTTTTAAGTATTTTGTAAGCTCTAAATAAATGTTCTATATATTTTCGGTGATTACAAAGTGAACCATGTATGAATATACAATGAAAATAATAGTAATTTGGAAGTAAATGTTTACAAATATAGTGTAAAAAGCCGGTAAACGACGTATAAAAATAAAATGAGTACCGTGTAATTCTAAAGAAAACTATTTATATACTCAATATCAATACTTCATATTATTTTTATAACTATTTATAAGATACCGCATAAATCTTAACTTAATTTTAAATATACTAGGTATTTATACTTAGAAAAATTTATATACATATTAAATGAACTTTACATAAATTCAAAGTTTACCTATTATGTATCTAATATATATACATAGAAATTTTCGTATTATTCTAGTGTATACCCGTTATAAATAATTTTCGCATACACCAAGTAAAACTCGTATGTATGGATAGTGTATCAACAGTAAATATTTTATAAAATCGGTGCATACTCCGTTAAACTTATTCCGCCAGGGATGTATTCGTAGGGTAACCACTGCTTTTTCGAATGATAGTCATTTCAGTAACAGTATTCTAAAGATTGTAATGATTGTGTAACTTCTTTTATTAATGTATCGAGCTCAAAAATTTCGACTGTCAGAAATTTTATATACAAAAATATTCAAATAAAATCAAATTGTTATCGTCGTATCAATCTCACAGTGAGTTTAAAGAAGAAATTTCAGGCAATCATAGGGACTGGGGATCGAAGTGAAACTTAAAACTATCATATAACAATAGTTTGTTTGAATTTTTGGATAAATTGTAGTATGAAGAATTGAAAATTTATAATTTGTAAATTGAACTTATTGGCATTAGTCCACGTTTTAATATCTATCATAGCTATAGACACACTATTAACGTTACCATATCGGTAACGCAGGTGGTTTGGTGATGTGGATTTATAAGTTTGTCTCCTACTAAAAGTTGCTCCAATGCGCCTAAAAAAGTTTCCACTTCAAGAAGAACTGAAATCCGAACGAAACAAGCATCTACGAATGCTTGCAAAAATTGGCGCCAAGTCTACATTCAAGTAAAATTAGTATAAATGAAAAAAAGGTACAATCAAAAAAATATGTGAAATCAAGTAAGACGCCAAGTTAGCCGCGTCTTTTTTTCATAATCTTTTCGAACTAGTAATGTACTATTGACTTATAAAATTTAAGTTAATTTCGAATTACAAAAAAAAATTATCTTCGAAATCAAAAAACTATGAGACTTGGCCTAATTTTGCTTTAAAGTCTGCCCAATCCAGTTTCAAATGTCCTTATGTACGAAGAGCTATAATATATGGTACTGTTCAAAGAATCTTAAAAATTTGGCCAAGTTCCCAATTTTTTTGATTTTAAAGATAATTTTTTTTGCAATTTAAAATTCAAATTTCATAGATCAATAGTACGTTACTGGTTTCAAAAGATTATGAAAAAGATATGCGGCTTACTTGGCGTTTTACTTGATTCAATCTACGAAAATAACTGAAATCCTACCAAAACCGACTTCACTAGATGTCGGTAAAACTTTGCGCAAAGTCCACGTCCTAAGTGACTCTAATATAACAACATTCATTCACAAAAATTGATGACTTGGCCCAATTTTCTACAAATTCCGGGAATAAAATATGAAATATGAATATGTATATACTATATGAATGTACACTCGGCGTCATTAATTCCTGGTCCATCAAAAACTTTGATACCATCTGAGCAATTATCGATGGAGTAGTTTTTTTTTCAAACAGAGATTCTACATCTAAACTAATTTAGAAAGTTCATGAATAAATACTCTTTTAGATAGTCCCTACAAAAATAGAATATCCCGACTAAAAAATTTCTAAACCTTAATTTAAATAATAACAAGAAAATTTAAATACCGATAATTATAAAATGTAAAATGTAACATCAGTTTGAATCTCCGCACACGTAGCTCCGCAAGCGCATAAACTGAAATATTAAGTTACAAAGTGATCGGTCAGTGTACATGTGTTTTAAAAATGTCATTTCTGAAGGAAAAGATATGGACGCGAAAGGTAAGTTTTTTTTAATTTATATAAACTCAATAATTACTAAATTTTAATAATTCTTTAGAATTTTTAGATACATGTAAGGAAAGGATAGAGGGAAAGATATCCGAGGAAAAAATGAAAAAAATACACGTACTCCTCCGAGAGGATACCATGGAGATTTCTCTAGAGCATCCTCCGCCAAAGCGGAAACGTAAGTGAAATTGCAACAATAAAACTAAAAATTTTTTCTAATTTCATTCATATTTTTATGAATTTGCAGTAACAGAAGAAAAAGAAACACGTAATGAAAAGTCGGAGGAAAAGAAAAGAGGTAAGTTTATTTTATCATTATAGTATTATGTATTAATTTAATAATAATTAGGTTATATAAGTGAATCATAATTACATAATATTTTTGGGAAAGCTGGTAGTACACACCACGGCCACCATTACCGTAAAGTACGTGGTGATTACGGAGGTCGAAGAGGCTACCGAGGCCGAGATGGAAAACCCGTCATCAATATCCGTCATTGTAAATCAATTTTTAAATTATAAAAAAATCAATTTTGAGTTCTAATCAATTGCCAGCTTCACTTTATTTACCAAGACTTTCCTGAAATAGGCATTTATATTTGATAAAAAATTATTACAATATTCTGATCAGTTTCAAGCTTATCATCGATCCTTACATTTAATGATGCATTTTTTAACCTCTGCACTTGTGGAGTGGTAGTATTCTCTGTATTATTTACATCAGTATCAGACTTTTTTTATTTTTTTTGTTATAATTTTCACCAAACTTAGCTTTGTTAATGGTTATAAATGGGTGAATTGGACCAACTATGAATTGATGATGACGAAAAAAAAATGCTGCAGAATTAGAAATCCAATAACGTAAAGAGTAAGGAAAAACTATTGACCCTATGCCAGCAAAACCTTAATTAAACTTTCCTACATATGATGAGTACAGTCATTAGGGGCAAAATTACCAAATAAAACGAAAAAAAAAAAAGTTATAATTGTAGTATTCATTCCTTACTGATCTATGTTTACATAATTACTGATGACTAATTGTTCTGACTTGGTCTGAGGTACTCTACCGACGGCCTAACATTTTTCTCCCCACCGCCAATTCCTAGGCGTATATATCCCTTCTTTAAGGGCCTAGAAGCTTCGAAAACACAGACTTTTCGAGAAAAACGGTCTATATTTTTCGGTATTCGCCGGTTACTGCGAGTATTCGTACGTAGCTCGTACTCGGACGACTCTTGGGCATCATCGGACGATGCCAACCCACAGACAACTCGGTACGTGTGTAGTAGCAGAGAGCTCACGCAGTCGAACTCTCTAGTGAAAACCCAGACAACTCCTCAGACATGGACTAACTCACCAGTTAATCATCTATAGTGATGATTATAAACTCATCAGGCAGTCTACCTCTTAGAAGACATCCTCAGGAAGCTCATGTTGGTCCGCATCAGCACCTTCTTACAAAAGGCGCGAATGATGTCGCTTTCGACGCCTCACGGCCTCATGGACAGACACACACACAAGATCCATACACGAACAACTCGCTTGTATCTGTGTGGCTGACGCCAACACAATAAAACTCAGACTACTCAAAAAAATCAGGCTACTCCTGGTGCAGAGACCAGTACAGGAAAACTTACAACTTTCCTGTGATCCTCTACTCATCAGTCAACTCATCAGTGAACTCTGTGTGAAATTTCCGTGAACTCAAGACTGTACAGACAATTCAAAGACTCTCTTATTGTTATTTTTCTGTTACTGTGATTTTAGTGTTTAATAAATCGTTAACTGTTACTGTTAAATAGTGTCAGCCAACTCATTTACACCGTTCAAAAGTCCCGACTGTTCTAGCATCCAAACATCCTAAAAAAAATACAGTCCACAAAGTCCCGACTTCTCACTCAGCCGACTCAAAGTCAGAACACTAATTAAAAAGTCCAGCATTGTGATATAAAAATTGTCAATATTTATTGCAGTAGTGATATACTGATACATTAAATGTTTTTGTTTGAAGACCAACAATTTTATTTTCAATTAAAAGTTAAATTAGAATCAAGTAAAAAACTTCACTTATTTAGTCGATATTCTCAGAAATAATATTTTAAGATAAAAATTTGCGAAATTAACATAATGTACAATTTACATTTATCTAATTAGGCTACTTTATTAGAAATTTGAAGTTCCTGGAACTGGGCAGAGTATTATTATCAATCTAACAACTATCCCGCATCACTTCATTTCGAAAATAAACAAAACGGTTGTAGTAATTATTTCCAATTTCCTTACAAAGTAACTATTCATAACCCGTCAATAAACTCTAAAGTTTTACGTGAAAATAAAAAACCTGCTGGAGAGCAAATAAAAAAATGAAAAAAAATTCTTCAACCTGAGTAATCACTATGATCAAATCATGCTTGATCATAAAGTTTACCTTCTACTAGTCGACTACTGAAGTAGCGACCGTTTAAGGAATCTCTTGCACGATTTCTGCCTCTACAAATAAACAATAAGAGAATAAATTATCATTTTTAATAGGGTTATATTTTTATACGCAAAATAATAATTTTCTCACCACTCATTCGTGACAAAACTACAAATATTTCAACGATTACTTTAGCATCCTCGTCATCTGCAGATTGTTGTTCATTATAAATAATAACTTGTTCTACAATACCCAATTTAAAACATTCATCTTAAATTTCTTCTTGAAGGCTTTGATCTATGTCTTTTTAAGTTACCATATGTTTAAGGATAACAAAACGAGATTCTACTTTTCTTATCAATTTTTGCATGACTAAATGTCTGGTACTCTGTCCTTTAATTGACATATTTTCTTATTGCTGAAGAGTTTCTGGTTCAGTTTCTTCAAGCAATTTTTCCTGTAATTCTTCTTGTTATTTTGAATGAGCTTCTTCTTGTACTCATCTAGTGATATGAACCATTGATGCCCCAGTTACCGGAACCTAAAAATTTAAATAGCTTTTCTTAACATAATGTATAATAAAAAGAATGCTACAACTTCCTTTTAATGTATATTATGCTAAAACCAAAGAAAATAAATATAAACAATTGTAAATGAATATTACATAGGCGAAGGTGTAGACAAAAATCAAGCATAAAGTATAAAATAAATTATAAAGAATATTCAATGTACTTTAGCACAGCATGCCATGTATATTCTAGTTATCTGTATAAAAAAAACATTCATTGTCATCACGCATCAATTACATTTATTTTTATTGATCAATGATTGATTTATTCATTTTTCATTCATTTATTTAATTTTTCTGATCAACTATCAACACCTTATCTTGAATAAATTCGAATGAAAATGTATATCTACCATTGGAGTACCAACAGCAGTAGGTGCAACAATATCAGGAGGTGGAATGATCATAGCTTGTCCTGGGATTGGTTGAATAATTGCTGAAGGTTGTGTTAGTGTCTGAGGAATAACAATTCCAAGTGGAGGAATGGCTGGAGTAACGGTTGCAATTGCTGGAGGTGAAATAATTGTGGTTGGTGCTGCAGTGAATCGAACAATGACAGATGAAGCTGAAAATATAAAAAAAAATATAATCAAAATATTTCATTTTTCTACGAAATTTTTTCCATACAAATAACTTACTAGGAGTTTATATCGGTAAAGCTGCAGCCCCTTATTTCATAAGTCCAAGAGCAACAGCATTATTTGCAACAGCATCCATTGCTTGAATTTTAGCTGTAGCAGCAGCAGTGGTAATAGCTGCAGCTGTTGACATCATACTTGTGCCACTCGGTGGTCCCATCAATACACTTGGCGGTGTAATAGCTCTTCCAACTCTTAAATATGGTTCACCGAGATCAAACAAATTCATAAAAACAATTGCTTCAAGCGAAGATTGCATTGTTCAATATTCAATAAAACTGTAACCTTTATGATAATGGGGAGAACTTCCTTGAGCTACTTTGCAATATGTTATTGGCCCAAAAGCCTCGAAAACTGATTTAATATTATCTTCTGCTAAGTGTTTATGTATAAAAGCAGTATGAACTCGATTATAATACTTGCGTTCTTCTGTTATTTCATCAATTACTGATTGTGCTTAAGGTATATTTGATGGTCTTCCAATCACCTAAAAAATATTCTTCTCTTACATCTTCTCGAAAATATATATTTTTTAATGATCATTATTATTATTATTTTCATCTTGCGATTCGTCAGAGGTGTCTGGCCAGGAATCCTAGGGCTCCGACCCACCTGGGGCCTGACCAGACGGAATTATCCTCCAGACACCCGACTCCCCTAGGTTTGAGGGTGAGCTGGGGCTGCAGCCGTTCAGTCATTTATTTACAGTCGTCTCAGGATTCGGAGAGAACCAAGGACGACCGCTTCCTGCATACGAGCCGCGAGAATCTCAGCCTGACTACGGCAGACTGGTATTGCTCGGAGCTCTGTCAGAAAGCGGTCCCTCATCCCTCCGAGAGCGCCAATCACCAGGACTATCACGTGCGCTGTGTATTCGTGATAGACATTTCTCATGACCTCTATGAGCTCTCTGTAGCGTTCCTGTTTACTCTCTTCTTTTGCACGTATATTTGTCCCAGCCGGGGCTGAGAATTCAATATAATATATTGAGTGGTATGGTCAAAAAGAGTAATATTCGGCTTATTGTGTTCAATGCGTTGAGACGTAGAGAGCAGGTAATTCCAAAGAATTTTTGCTCTCCCGTTCTCAACGACTGACTCAATTTCACCGGGCACATAGGGCACCACCGGTGTCTCGTCTATTCCATAAGAGTGCCGAAGGTGGTAATGTAGCACTCTTAGGGCGGCGTTATGCCGGTGAATGGAGGCTGAGCGCGCTAATATCGGACAAGCCGATAATACATAAAATGGCGTCTCATCTACATCACCATGGCAAATTCGGCATTTTGTGTCCTCGAGTTGCTTGCGAATAACATCACGCCGATAGGCGAGAGCGGAAAGTACACGATCTTGGCAGGCCATAATGAATCCTTCGGTATCAGAGAACAAGCCAGCTAACTTAAGGTATTGGAAAGTCAGCCGGTGTGACAAGTCCTGTGTTTCGAGATGACGGTAAAACACACCATGTAAGGACCTTGCCACATGTTCGTCGAGCAGTTTTAACTGCTCGGTTGTTTTTATATCGACCTTTCGCTGCCCTCTGGTCAATTGCGAAAGCCTTAGACCGTCTGGGCTGCTAGGGTCAAAAACTGAGCTGAAGTTCTGCGCTGCCTGATATGCTGCTCTATATAGGAACGCATCCCTTTCCAATAGTTCAAAGCTGTTCACGAACTTAAAAAGAGGATCAGAGCTCTCATAGATGTCATAAGCCAGGCCTATCACTAACCTGTCATAAAGACACTCCAAACTTAGTAGTCCACGCCCTCCCAGAGCGCGGGGAAAGTATAGGCGTTGGACAGAGGATCGCGGGTGATGACTTCGAAATAATGTCATCACATTCCTCGTGATAATGTCCAGGTCTTTAAGCTCTTTTCGGAGCCATTTAAGAACTCCAAATGAGTATAGCAAGACTGGGACAGCGAGCATATTCGTGGCTTTGACTTTGTTAGGGCCTAATAATTCAGAGCCTCATATTTTCTTAAATCGCCACTTTTACTCACTGCGGTGAGTATCTTTGATGACAGACACGTCCTGTAAAGACGATTGTGCCTGTCCAAGATATCGGTATGACTCTCCAGCATCCAGATGTTTTATGATGCTCCCATCTGTAAGCTCGACATTATCACTCCAGTTCGGCGTAGAGTGACAGATAATGGCAGCAGTGAGATGCAAAATAGAAGAGGACTCAGGGTATCTCCCTGGTATACGCCTCTCCTAAATGGCACTGCTCTGGTAGACACTTCCGTTTCACCAGATGTTACGGTGAAACGTGTCCTCCAGAGCGGCATTAGATGTTCGATGCATTTCACTATTTGTGGGGTCACTGAGAGGCATTCGAAGCTCGTGTGATGTTGTATCGAATGCTTTTCTGTAATCCACCCAGGCCATTGACAAGTTGCGCTTGTAGCAGGATGCGTCCATTGTGACGCATCGGTCTACTAACAAGTTCTCCTTGCAACCTGTCAAGCCACGCTTGCTGCCACGTTGTTCGTTTATCTGCCTCCATCCAGGTTTTATTGCAGCCAAAATCCCCTCGTTCAAGATCTTTGTGAACAATTTGTAGAGAGTATTCAGACATGCAATAGGCCTGTAGTTTTTGGGGTTAGACAGATCACCACTTTTAGGGATCAGCACAGTACGCCCTTCAACGAGCCATCCAGAAATGGGTGTATCTCCTCCTAGATATTCTGAGAAGATATGAGCCAGATGCTGGTAGGATGATGTTAATTTCTTCCGCCAGAAGGTGGGGATTGCATCTGGCCCAGGGGCAGCCCAGTTCTTTGTGCCCCTTAGAGCATTCCTGATCTCATCAATGCTGACTCGTTGAAACTCTTCAGGAATTCGTGATGTTCGTCACAGAATTCTCTGAAAAGTTAAAGGGCTGGAATGTCTACATCTAGCGCACTAGCGCGACCATATATTTCGGTCCAGTAGGTTTCGACTGTTTCTGCACTTGGAGGCTCATAAGTGACAGGGGCTTGCGGCTTGAGAAAGCGCGAAGGGTCAGATTGGAACAATCTGTTGTCCCTTCGCCACTTGTACCGCTTTGCTAATGACTTTTTAATGGCCATTAGCGATCTTTTTTTGCCTGTGTACCTTTCCTTTAGGATCGCAACACGGCCGTATTCAAAGTGTGATGTTCACGTCTGATACCCGCCACGATACGCCGAATTCTTGGCGTATGAAGCCTGTGAGCATTTAAGTGATCCATCACACTTTGAATACGAGATGCACCCTGTCGAGCCTTTTTGATCTTATTTGCAGTCTGTTCGATGCGTCTTTTCAGGCTTAACTCAGGATTGACAGGTGTTCGTCTGCCTTGAGTAAACCCTCGAGCCATATCATAGACTGCATTTTTAGTGCAAAAAGACCTACATGGTACCCGATGGTCGAGATCTTGGCTAGCGCTAGCTAGATGTTCTGCAGAGAGCGTAATTTTTCGGAGAAAATTATCCTCTCTGCTGGTGAAGTCTTATTATTTGACACCCTCGGGGGGAGGAGATGGGGGTTCTGCTGTGAGAGAAGGGCGGAACGGAAGTATGCTCAACTTCGGTGCGGCTGTCTCGGGTGTCAGTGAGACTTCGTCCTCAGTCTCTGAAGCGTCTGATATTGAAAAGTCAGAGTTTGACTCCTCTTCTTCACCTCCTCTGTCCACCTGAGACGCTGTAGGGGTGGTCCGTAGGCAATATTAACATTGGAACGTATCATAAGGCCCCTCCGAACTGTTCCATGGCCCTCATCCGAAGAGGACCGGTTGTGGGGGGCAGTTGCAGGTATATTTTAAGGAACCTGTTAAAGTCCTTTGCAGGGGTGGTTAGCCCACTGCAAAGGTGGTACTGTTTAACGAAACCAAGATCAATAGTTTCGTTCCTCATCACCTGTTTCAAGATAATGAGAATAAGAATCTTGAATGTGATCAAAAACATCGGGAGTAGCTGAAAGTTAATAGAATAAAAAAATAATTAATTAAATGACTTTTTAAATCCTAATCTTGTCCCGTTCACATCCATTCTCTCATAAAAATATAAAATTCGATGAATAATTACTTTGCCTTATTGATTCTTATTTTTTGTTAATATTGATGAGAAAAAAGTGACGAGACATTAACCCGCACATCAGCAATGACACTTTCTGCTGTACGACCAATTTATTCTTTTGTAGGGACAAAAAATTAACCAATTAGAGTTTTTTCACTTACTACAGTAATTATTTTTGCTCTTTAAACTCTTACGGGTTGAGCTATATTTTTATCTATGAGTTACTTTGAGCTTTTTAAAATGGAAGAATAAAAATTAAATAATAATAGAAAATATGTAAGACCTTGAAGCTCATGCAATTAATTGGTATTAATTTCATTTTAAATATATTATTACACATTTAATGGAAAAAACCCCAAAGATGTGACAGGACTAAATTTGATAATGGAAAAGAATATACATTTGTTTACAAAAAACATTCCAAAAAAGTATTACATACAACTTTAAATTGATTAGAGTTTCAAAAAGTTAAGTATAGAATATTAAATTTTATTAAACTGTTTTAAAATGGTCTGGTAATGAAATGTTATTATAATTGTAATGATAAATACCTGCTGTTGATGCGCTACGGTTTGTTTCATCAAGACCATCTTGATGCTTTGCTCCTTAGTATATTTTTCAGCTCTTTTATCTGCATCCTGCTGTTCAAATAAAATTTTTGGTAATCCAGTTTCAACAATACCCGGAAGTGTACGATATTTTGCTCCAGGTCCTAATATATATTCTATTATTATTCATTTTTATTTCAGTATTAAATTAATAATTTATTCTTATTAGTAGATAAGCAGGGCCGGTTCTGGATCACTCTGCAATACCGGCCAAGTCAAGGAGTGGGTTCTGATCCGCACTTATTACCGACCGCGATAACTTTGACAATAAGTTACCGACCGTGATAAGTTATCGACACTGATAAATTATCGGCAGCGATTTTTTTTTACCGATCCTGATTGGTGATAAATTATCTTCAGCAATAATATTATAATTATCAGCAAAATAACCGTAGAAAAAAAATGGCGGTGATGTGTCTCAAGGATGTTAGATGATTGGGAAAAGGTTTTAGAGTAAAAACAATTTCTCTTTCAAGTCAATTTTTTTTTATTAAAAAAAAATTATAATATATTTTTCTTTTTTATAATTGAATGATGGTTCCCAAGTAGCATTAATCTACCTGTAAGAATCAAAATTATTTGCTTCAATAACTTTTTTCATATAAGTAAAACTAGAAAAACTAATCATAAAACAAGACTTACAGTATCATAACCATCATCATAGTCAGTGGAATCATCATCATAATTATCATTGTCATCAATTGTTGGAGGTGCAGGAGGTAGAAATTCTACCTCACTATCCTTCGATGACACAGTCGCTGGAGAAGGAGGTAGAACTTCTACCTCACTATCACTGTCTTCGACTGTGATGATTTCTTGGCTTAGAGGTGGTGGCACGACGGAAATGTCTCCTTCTATCCGGAACCATATGACGTTACCGGGGAACGTTAGGCAGGTAGCCGTTACGCCACAAAGTGTAAGGGTAGCGCCTTCTATCCCTCCCGTCTCTTCCCAATGATCTTCAAGTGTCATTAGAATAATAATTTCTAGGAGGGTGATCGGTAGATCGAACCAGGCCTCCGGAAAAATAAAAGTGCACATCTTTTTCTAAAAAGTAATAACGATTATGATAGATTGTTTTCAAACTTAAAAAAAGAAAAATTCTCCCACTTGATAAATTATCATTTAACAATTCATAAAATTCACAATTACACTCAATAAATAATTATATTAATGCATAAAAATTAAAAAAAAAACAAACTTTTTATACTTGAATAAAGCAAAAGTCACTACTTACTTAGTATGGTTTGATCAGTTTGACTGTCGAAAATGAACTAAATATTTTGTCCTATGCATCATACACCATAGCTAAATGTTTATATTTTTCAAAGAGGCCAATGGTGAAAAAATCATTGAACGATATTGATTTAAATCTATATAGAGAGGCCTTGATCACATCACTCAGCATCAAATTACAGATAAAGAAAAGAATTTGACAACAAGAATAAATTCTCACTAAAAAAAATTTATAAATGACATTTTTTTCCTTTTTAATTATTAAAATAGTTTATAAACGATCTCTACTATGGATAAATAATTTTAGACACATATTTTTTCCATTGAATTTTTAATTAAACGTGTTTTCTCTGTCGCTCATGCCTCTGCTATCTTCTTTTCCTCGCTCCGCCACCGCTTCCTCACTTTGTCTATACTTTTATTCTCCGCTAAGAAGCTGTGATTCATGCAAAAGTTGAAAGGGCCATGTGTCGAAAAATAATCGACTTATTTTATTTCATTCAGAAACGTTAACGTTTGACTCAGTCGGTCAACTGCATCATATTTTCCTCACCCTTATCTCTTTTTCACTTTGTTTATGCCCTCATTCTCTGTTACTTATTGAAGTAAGACAGAATATATATTATGAATAATCAATTGAAATATTTCATTTACTGTATGAGTAATCATAACTAAACGTATTTTAAATGTAAAAAAATTATTGAAACGAAAAATTATTATCTTTTTTCATTTTATATTTTCTGAACTATGATTTATAATTATTTACGTTAAATGACTTCTTTAACAATAATAATAAAATTTTTATCTTGAGAAAGAATTTTTATTTGAGAAATAAAAATTATACATTTTCATTTTATGTATTTGAATGAATGAATTCTTCTTTTTTACAATCAATACAATTAATTCTCAATGTTCTTGTATGATCTAATGACATGTAATGTTTGTAACATTTACGATGCAATAAGATATCTCTATCGAGTTGTAAATGTTCCGGTAATTTATCCCAAATATCGTCGATGTATTCTGGAACAATCTTCAAGAAAAAACACTTTGGAAGACAAGCAATATCTTCACTTGACATTTTTGTTATATTTTTTAATAAACAATACAATTTGAATGACTTCTCAAATGGGGTTTTTTCATGAAAATTCACCATATACCATGCTTTTAGAATTTTTACATTCTTTTCTGCCCATTTTTCATTTTCTCCATTATGCACCCTACAATCTCTTAGATGATTCATATCCAGAACATGTAGCGAAGGACATCCAAGCTCATCCAAATTAATTACAACTTTTGAGTTGTCAATTAAACTTTCTAACCATTTTTTCTTTTCATCTCCTTCCACGTAAATACGGTCTCGATCTTTAACAAGTACACGAAGAATGTATGGAAGTTTATCATATGGTATTGTTCCAGATTTCCATGGAATGCCATGATAATTACGCATCAACCACGAATTTATGCATTCATATTTTTCAGGTAAATATTCCCACTGATATGGCGGTTTAAAAATTATCACTGAAATGTCTTCCATACCATCACTATTATCTTGGATTGTAATAGTCGCCAATTCTTTCACTAAAAACTGATTATTTGGCTGCTTGAAACCTTGAACATCCAATATCATTTCCATGATGCGCTCAAAAATTTGTATACATGCCAAAATGTAAAACCCAACTGAAAAGTTTTTTGGTAAATCATCTATTCATATGTTCATCTCCACTTTAAAATTATAACATCTAATTTTATTGTTTGATCACTACAACGATTGTCTATAAAATTATATTTTTTTTCATTACATGTAATTTTCGATAGTCTGAAATTTTCAACAAGAACGATGATGAAACATCATGCCAACCCCTCAAGATTTTTTCTTGAAAAATCAAGCAAAAATTTAAATGATCTCAGGGATGATTTACAGCCTTGACATATTCTAGAAATTTTCAGCGAGAATGATGATGCAACATTATGCATTCGATTTTTTCTTGGAAAATCAAGCAAGAATTTAAATGATCTCAGGGCTGATTCACAGCCTTGACATGTTCTGAAAGTTTTCAACGGGGGATGATGATGAAACATTATGCAAACGTTTTTTTTTATGCATGTTTTAATTTATGATTGCATCAAAAATTGAAACATTTTGGAATCTTTGTTTTGGAGGGGATGAATTGTATTTATACCCATGCAACTCATGTTTAAAATCACTGATCAATTGAAACTGTGAGAAATACATTGTTATACATAATTCAAAACAGTAAAAATGGATCTATCAAGAGTAAATAAAATTGCCAAGTGTGAGACGTACTTACCAACCAAAAAGATGGATACATTAAAACCGTCTAAAACGTATAAAATGACTGGTTTAAAAGAACTTGAAACTGTGTATGGAACAAAAGTTGTGGCAACAGTTAAAAATAGCTACATGATATTTTTACCTCCAAGAACGGTGAAAATTTTGGAAAATCATAAAGAATTTGAAAAATTGGTTGAGTTGGCCGTTGACAACAGATTATCATTGTTGTACCATGGTGGAGCTAACAATTCTTTTGAATTCATAGTTGATGATGAAATGTAATCTAAAATTTTACATGTCAAACAAAAAAAATATAATGGATACAATTGATGAAATGTAAATCTTACGATAATCAATGTAATCTAAAAAAAAAAATTTCATGTTACAAAAATAATGAATACAATAAATATTTGAAATTATTGTTCTTTTGATTTAAATATTTCTCCTCTCTACATTTTAAGAAAATCGTTATTTAATGGCGGTTAAATTTGGTAATTGATATTCTCGAACTTTCAAGAAATTTTTTCGGATTATGGCACCACATTACAAGGTCATCCAAAATCCTATATAAATCTTTTCAAACACGCTTTTTCATCATTGTAATTCTGAAGTTTGTCTAGTATAGTCGAAAGAAATGAGTGCATTGAACTATTATTCTGATTTAATTAAAATGATGGAGGAGGCTTATACTTTTCTACCATCTTTGAATCATGAATCTAGCGAAATCATTGATAAGTGGGTGCGAATTAGTAGTGACAATATTACTACATTAAACAAACATTTGCAATCGAGTGGTTTATCGGTTGGTAAAAAACAACGAATTCAATCGATAATTGCAGCACTCGCAACATTACATGAAAAGTTTATAAATCATTCAATCGTTGGAGGAAGACTTCAATCAAAAGAACAATTGATTCGATGGAAAGATTTAGAAAATATTTTCCAAAATCGAATTCGCACTGGTGTTGTCATTAACAAAATATTAAAAACAACGATCAATGTTGTTTCTTTTGGGCTGTTACTGCAGCTCTCTATCCTGTTTTTGTAGATTCAACAAGAACAAGTTCATATCCTGATTACAAAAGTGTGTTAAAATGTGAGGGTATCAACTGTCCCACAACCTTACATGATGTTCCAAAATTTGAAAAACTCAACGATTTAGCAATAAATGTGTATGGTTTAGATGACTGTACGTATGGTTTAGATAATAATTGTGAAATTATTCCGTTATATTTAAGTAAATATTATAAAGTAGATGAGCCATGTATTCATCTGTTAATGGTACAAAGTAGAGTAGAAGTAGGTGATGAAAATAATAATATTAATCCAGTTTTTCATTTTTGTCTGATAAAGGAACTTTCAAGATTAGTTGGAAATCAAATTTCTAAAAATGCACACAAACTATTCTTATGTGATAGATGTTTAAATCACTTTAAGATAGAAAAATCATATAAAAATCATCAAAAAGATTGTATCAATATGAATGATACGCGAATTTCACTTCCGGAAAAAGGTGTTAAAATAAAATTTAAAAATTTTCATTTTAAAGAGCCTGTGCCATTTGCTATCTATGCCGATCTTGAGAGTATTCTTGAACCTGATAATGAAGGTAATCAAAAGCATATTCCATGTAGTGTAGCCTATTATATGCACTGTACATATGACAATTCAAAATGTCGATTTAATCTTAAACGTAACGTTAATTGTATAAACTGGTTCATGACTGAGTTGAAAAAAATAGCTGAAACTGTTAAAACTTACCTAGAAAACGTAGGACCAATGACACCATTAACATGCGAACAGTTAAACGATTTTCATAATGCAAAAATCTGTCACATTTGTAATAAATCATTTTTACATGATGAAACGAAAGTACATGATCACTGTCACTTTACAGGCAATTATCGAGGCGCTGCTCATGTTAATTGTAATTTAAATTATCAAAATTCATGCATAATTCCAGTCATTTTTCATGACCTCTCAGAATATGACTCACATTTTTTTATTAAATCATTAGCTGCATCATTTAAAGGTTATATGGAATTATTACCTGTCAATAAAGAAAAATACATAGCATTTACAAAAACAGTTGATCAGAAAATTTCCCACGAAAAAAGAAAAAAAGAAATATTTGTTAAATTACGATTTATTGATTCTTTCCGATTCATGAGCAATAGTATTGAGAAACTTGCATCATTTTTGGATAATAACGCAAAATCAATTACCAAAAGTTTCTATCCCGAGCCAGATAAATTTCAGTTAGTAACTCGTAAAGGTGTTTTCCCATATGAATGTATTGACAGTTGGGAAAAACTTGACGAATAACAACTACCTGACAAAACAAAATTCTATTCGAAACTCAACGATTCGGCCATTTCCGATGACGATTACCAACATGCACGCCACGTTTGGGATCAATTTTAACTAAACACCCTCGGTGAATATTCAGATTTATATTTAAAAACAGACGTTCTTCTGTTAGCAGACATTTTTCAAAATTTTAGACAAAGTTGTATCTCTATTTATGAGCTTGATCCGTTACATCACTACACTGCACCTGGATTAGCTTTTGATGCTATGTTGAAATATACAGAAATTGAACTCGAACTCTTGGACAATGTGGAAATGCTTAATTTCATAGAAAAAGGTATTAGAGGAGGAGTGGCACAGTGTTCAAATAGTTAGCAAGAAACATGAAGTACATACAATTAGTAGACAAAAATTAGCATTAAGTTGGGAAGACAATAAAAGAGTTCTTCTAGCACAAACAACTGATACACTTTCTTGGGGTTATAATTTATATTAAATAGTGTAAATAAATTATTTTAAATATGAGGTTTATGTTATAGTTTGTAAGAAAAAAAAAAATTTATTCAATAAAAAAAAAATATTATGAATTATTTACATTAGTTTGTATTGAACTCATCTTCTACAAATAATATGACAACATCATCTTCATTCTTATTGGTCTTATTTTTTTTAATTTCTTTTAACATTCGTTTATTAATTTTATCAAGACGTTTAATTATTTTTTTTTCTCTTTTAATTTGTTGTTGTTCTTTATGAGTTAAAGATATCCATTTAATATTAGCAGCTTTATCTTTTGTATAACGTGGTAATTTTTGAGCATCACTATACATTTTGTCAGCCATTGTTTCTAGCTCTTCAGCCAAAGACATTTTGGCAGTCATTGTTTCTAACTCATCAGTTAGAGACATTATAAATCTTTTATGTTAATCCAGCTATTGTGTGTTTTATCGAATCCTAACCACTTGACAAAAGCTTGATTACCACGTTTTTTTAGAACTTTTTCTACCAAATAAATATCAGGGTATTGAACCTTAGTCAATTCTTCTTGATAAAAACCTCCTTCAATCGGTTGATCTTGATAGTCGACAAGCTTGTAGGTTACTGGATCAGTATTCAATACTTGACTTACATTAAAGATTTCAGTTGTCCAATTAGGGGTGTATCCCTTCTCAAAGACATGCTTATATTTACTTATGCGTACTTTGTCCCCAACCTTAAATGTAGTCTTTTTTATTTTTTGTTGAACTTCAAGTTTATTATTGTAGATAGTATGACGTAATTGTTTCTCATTGGCTGAAGTAACATCAATCGGTTTTATTTTGATGGTTCTATGTTTGCTATTGTTATATGATGTCATCAATTTTGATAAGATGTCTATCCACTGGTAATTACCTCGCAACGTAAATTGTTTCCACATTTGACTTTTTAACGTGCGATTAAATCGTTCACATATAGATGCCTTAAGATTACTAAATGTGGAATACATTTTGATATTATATTGTTTCATAAGTGCTTCAAATTCTTTATTGTAAAATTCTTTTCCTCTATCAACATGCAAAAATTTTGGCACTCTTTTTTGTGATAGAATCGATTTCATTGCATGGGCTACATCTTTACCATTTTTAGATTTTGTGGGCACAGCCCAAGCGTATTTTGAAAAAATATCAATAATAGTCAATAAATACTGATGACCTTTATTATAAGATTTATATGCTGTCATGTCAACTAGATCAGCTTGCCAAGTTTCATCAAGCCCACGTATATCAACATGTCGTCGTTGATAATTTCTTCTGACCGGTCTATGCAGCTCTTCAGTTATTATTTTTTTCTCCTTGTTCATGATGCTGCCGATCAAGATATTTCCGAATATTTTCTTCCAATTGTTTAATACTTTCAGCTTGTTTACGATTTGCTTTTTTCAGTAAACGTAATCGATCTGACTCATGCAGTTCAATTGTTTCATTCAATTCTTCTTTCAGACGTTTACGATGTTCTTGTGATGATTCAATATGTTGCTCTACTTGAACATTAATGATTTTGATTCTTTCTCTATTTTCTTCAACAATTCTTCTTAAATTTGCTACAGTTTCGCGTAACAGACGTAATTCTATTTCAATAATTTTTTTAAAATTGTAATCTTTTTTTCAATTACTCCTAATGATTTTGCATCATTCAAATCTACTGGTTCAGCGAGATTACACAATCTCTTATTATCCATGTCAAACTGTTGATCCACAGTTAATTTGAATCCTTCACCAGGAGGCCCACGAACAGAACTTTTCACAATATCTTTCGCTAATTGTCGTCCAAAAACGTCAACACTCATTTTTAAACCTCTCACTTCAAAAGTTCTTCAAAGAATGAGTAGCTGTGTAAAATACATCAGATTAATAAATGATTTCAGCTTCACGCAATTCCTCTAAAATTAATAAAATTTCGTTAGTATGACTGAAATTTCCAGCAGTTTGAGATGCAATAAGTAAACGAAGTCGATCTACAAGTTCATTGGGATCATCCCAATAAATATAATCGGTAGGATGATTTTGTTTATGTTTAATCATATATTGTGGTAAACTTCCTCCACTTTTTGGTATATATTTACTGATTATGTCGGTGAATTTTTTTAAATTCTTATCTACTCTGATACTTCTGTCAGGAAGATAATGCTTTCGATAGGCGTTTGTCATACTGATAATTCTGCCATAAGTGTTTTCATCTTCTTTTGTTATTTTTGATTGATCAGGTGAATTCATAAATAATAATGCCGATAGACCAGAAGTAGTATTGTATTTTTTATCACCAATATAAATAAAATTATTGTCGAACCTGACTTCAGAATCACCCATCATCAGTCGATTACCTTTTAACTTTCGTATGCTATACTTTGTATCTAATTCTTTGGACAAGAGCTTAGAATCGAACATCTTCAAATACCTTACTACAGGTATGTCTTTAATAGGAGTACTTTGATGGGTAATTGTTGCTGTTGTATAAGAATCATCATCAGTTATTTCATAATCAGGTGTAAGGCTTTCTTGTTTGCTTTCAACTTCTTCTTGAGGCTCTTCTTTAGGTTCTTCTTTTTTTATTTTTATTTCTTGAGGTTCCTCTTTAATAAGTGTTTTATCAGCTAATTGTTTAAGAGGAGTCACCATAGGTTAAAATATTTCACTCATGGTTTGTTGAGTCATGTCTCTTCCAAGTTTAATCAACTTATGCTTTTGGCGTATTGCATCACTAACTTTCGCTATTTGATGCAATATTTTTTTTTCTTGTTGCAGCTTCGTAGTTTTCATGTCGACACTTTGACAATCACATACATAATGTACAATTTAATGTATTCACGGTGAATTTATACTTATGAAGCAATCAAATCCTCTTCTATATCGCCCATTATTAAGATCACTGTCTTTATCAATTACCAAGAAGCCATATTTATTATTATTCCAGCACATTGAACATATATCTCGAAAATGAGAATAAGTCATGGCAGTATTTACATGATCATCGTAAATGTGTTTTAGATTCATGTCATCTTGCCTGAAAAGTACAAGAAAGTTTGTATTGTCACGCACTAAATGTTTAGGACTTCGTGCATAAGTTTGACAAAGATAGAAGCAGTCAATATCTCTATGTCGTCCCATACAAAAATAGGTTCGCATATTATCGCATAAAGAGTATTTGTCTTTCCACAATTTGATGGACCACAAATAACACCACAGACACTATTTGGTAAAAGTTGTCCGTGACGTTTGATATTTGTGTCTCGTGATAGGTCAAAGTTAATTACAGGCAACTCAATGTCTTGTTGATTGAACTTCATCTTGATGTAGAATGACATTCTAGCTATAAATTTACATCTTTTATAGGTGTCGAGTTAGTCGTTTTTGAACAATGATAGTGCAAAGACGTATCAAAAAACGAAGTGCTGGTATTGTTAACACACTTATAAACAAATTGCCATTTGAACTTCATATATCAGGATATCATTATTGTGGTCCAGGAACTAAATTGAAGGAGAGATTAGCACGTGGAGATCCAGGAATCAATCCATTGGACGCTGCTTGTAAAGAACACGATATTGCATATTCGCAAAATCGAGATAACATTGAAGCTAGAAACGCAGCTAATAGAATACTTGCTGAACAATCTATGAAACGTGTTTTTGCGAGAGACGCAGATATTGCTGAACGAATTGTTGCTTTAGGAATTTCCAACGTCATGAAAGTTAAATCAAAATTGGGGATGGGTTTGGAAGAAAGAAACAAAAAGGACAAGGGAGTTAAACATTTGCGAAAAGTTGTTAATTCAGCAAAGCTTATGTTAAATTCCAGTTCAGATCCTATTAAATCTGCATTAACTGCTGCACGAAAGACTGTTCGCGATGCTGGTGGAGAGAAAAAAATCAAAGTTCCACGTATTATACCAATGCCGCCAAAAGTGGGAGGTATTTTACCTCTTATACCTCTATTTGCAGGTTGAAGTGCAGTTGGTGCTGTAGCAGGTGGCGCTGCTGGCATTGCAAAAGCAATTAATGATGCTAGAGACGCCAAACGTCAATTAGAAGAAGCTAAACGACATAACGAGAAAATGGAAGCAATAGCTTTGGGTAAAAGTTTACGTCTAAAACCGCACAAGAGAGGATTAGGATTGTATTTGTCACCGGCAAAAAAAAATCTTTTAAATTTACCCCATCGTGCACTGACTGATATTGAACTTCTAAAATATGCAAAAATCATGAAAATACCCTTTTTTCGTGGTGTTTTTATGCGAAATGATCTTCCAAAATCTTCATTGTGGAAAAATGAATCAGCAATTATTAATCTCGATGATAAAACTGGACCTGGAACTTATTGGGTGGCATATAAAAAACGTGGTAATAAAGTTATATATTATAACAGTTTTGGCAATTTGCAGCCACCACATGAGCTTATGAAATATCTTAATGTTGATAAAATACTGTACAATCATGAAAAACATCAAGATTACAGTACAGATAATTGCGGACACTTGTGTTTAAAATTTTTACGTAGAAAAGTATAAAAGTAATATGCACTTTCCAATAAGCATCAGTCATGGATGATTCACTCACGTTAACATTGTCTGGACAAACGTCCATTCTAGAAGCGTTTTATTTTCCACCAATTGAATTATCATCATCTAAAAAATATACCCTAGGACTTGTGGAATTGTTAACCTTCAATTCTATTCCAAATATTAATAACGGCAATAATAGATTTTATTATACACTCAATGGTGAAGATAAAAGTATTAAAATACCCACAGGAAGCTATGAAATTGAAGACATTGAAAATTATTTGAAGAAAGCTGATACTCATTATCAATTTCTATTAAGCCTAATAATAATGAACTACACAGTGAAGTTTACAGTGAAAATGCAACAATAAATTTCAAACCGCATGATTCTATTGGTAGTTTGTTGGGCTTTAGTCTACGAGTTATTTTTCCAAAATTGACTCACACATCAGATTTACCAGTATCTATCTTGAATATTCATGCATTAAGGATTGAATGTAATATTACTACAGGAGCATACATGAATAATCAGTTGGTACATACGATTCACGAATTTTTCCCATCAGTTCCACCAGGATATAAGATCATTGAAGTTCCATCAAACGTCATTTATCTTCCAATCACCGTACAGACAATACATAATTTACAACTGCGCATTGTTGATCAAGACGGTCAATTGGTTAATTTACGTGGTGAAACTGTAACAATACGTTTACATTTGAAATCAGTCACGTAATGGGGATTGTTTATAAACCAATAGTAGGGGGAAGCTATAAAACTAACATATCATGCCTGAATCCCATCAGTCACCGAAGAAAATTCAAACGATTAACTTAGCAAAATCGATTATTCCTACAAAGTCTGGGACTAAAAATACGCAAAAGTGCAACAAAATTAAAGTGAAAGTGTGTTGTCTTGCATGTCTTTTACCATGGAAGAAGAAAAATTAGCAATAAGCAAAGGTGTCATATTTGATGAGTCTATTGCACACATTGAGGTGCATGCTCATCAACCATATGCATCTACAACATATAATAATAATGATGAGATACATATCTCAGTTCAACATCAAGATTTATGTCTGTTGCCAAGCAAAAGTTCCCTTCATATTATGGGGAAATTTACAAAATCTAACGGCAATGCAGTAGCAGCAACATCAAGATTCGTTAATATGGCCGTATGCTATTTATTTGAAGAAATACGATATGAGTTGAATGGTGTTGAGATTGATCGAAATAAAAATGTTGGTCTTACAAGTCTCATGAAGGGATATCTATCTCTTCATCCAGGTCAAAAAAATTATTTAGATAATGCAGGTTGGGTAGCTGATAATGAAAGATTATTTAATGATAATGGATACTTTGATGTTTCGATACCGTTACATATGCTATTGGGATTTGCTGAAGATTATCATCGCATAATTGTCAATGCCAAACATGAATTAATACTTACTCGTTCAAATACCGATCTTAATGCAATTGTACAAGCTACAGCGGAACCTGAAGAGACGATCACGCTTATAAAAATTGAATGAATCATTCCTTATGTCATTGTTGCAGACATAAAAAAAGTAGAATTGTTAAGTTACATTGCAAAAGACCCACCGATTCCAGTGAGTTTCAGATCATGGGAATTATATGAATATCCAATGCTGCCGAACACAACCAAACACGTATGGGTCGTAAAAACATCAACTCAATTGGAAAAGCCCCGCTATGTTATATTAGGATTTCAAACTGCACGCAAAAATGATGCTACAAAAGATGCAAGTCATTTCGATCATTGTGATTTAAGGGATGTAAATCTTTTCCGCAATTCACAATGCTATCCATATGGCAACATGAATCTTGACATAAGTCACCATCAATTTGCCTTATTATATGATATGTATAGAGATTTACAAACATCATATTATGATAAAGAAGCAGAACCTCTACTCACGAAAAAAAAATTTATAGATATAGCACCACTCGTTGTAATTGATTGTTCTAAACAAAATGAATCCTCAAAATCAGGACCAGTTGATGTTCGACTGGAATTTGAATCATCAAAAGCTTTTCCTGCTAACACATCAGCCTATTGTTTGATCTTACATGATCGAATAATAGAGTATAAACCTTTAAGTGCGCAAATGAGAAAACTAACATAAAATATTGTAAAAAATATACATATTATATAATTATGATTATATTATTCATGTATTAATCAAATTTTTTTTGCTATAAATAAATTTTGTACACGAAAAAGATTACTGTTTTTATTCATTTATTTCCAGAAAAAATCTGATAGTCGGTAGCGCAAATTTTGAGAGAATATCAATACATTGACAAAACTTTGAATAAAAATCAGTTATTTTTGCTGATAGTGAAATTTTAATCGCGGTTGGTAAAAAATCGGTATTATCATTGAAGATAATTTATCGAGGTCGGTAAAAAAAATCTCTGCCGATAATTTATCAGTGTCGATAACTTATCGCGGTCGGTAACTTATCGTCAAAGTTATCGCGGTCGGTAATTAGTGCGGATCAGAACCCACTATTTTGACTTGGCCGGTATTGCAGAGTGATCCAGAACCGGCCCTGCTTATCTACTCTTATTCGTTTTAATAAATCAGATCTCATCAGCTACTGCTCACAAATTTTGGAAACTACACTCGACAAATCTTTAATCGGCATACCTTAACAAAAAAATAATCACTATTTTTAATTTTATCATCAAAGATTGAACCAGACAATTAAAATATTAAATGATTATTCTTGCTCTTGTTAGTATGTCAAGTACTACTTTATTTCATTATTTAAGATTACATTTTTTAAGTTATTACTCTACAATGACTTGCTTTCTAGTCCAAACTAAATGGTTACAACAGAGTTTTAAATATTTATTTTACTTACCGGCAATGACTTGACCCGTTTGATTGAGGTCATAAATTGACATTTTTCTACTTTAACGCTTCTGTACCTATCACTTACAATAAACACTTTTTAATACTTTTCTGTTTACCTATCGCTTACAGCAGACGGATCTCTGAAATTCTATGTTTTTTGTTACACTTATTTCTAAGTATAAGATATTTATATTTTTGATTTCTTTTTCGTACGATTTTTCGTGTACTGCTATCAGATTCGCATAAACATCTTGTATTAATACCTCCTCTGTGATGAAGCCACTGGTTATTTATTACTTCATCATTAATCACCACTTCGAGATTAGGAATTTCAATATTACCTAAACTCTGGTCTAAAGGAGAGTGTTTGACTTCCTTACTTTGCAGTATTTCAATTAAATGCTCTCTCATTTGTGAATGATTATATCGCATTCTTCCTGGTTGTAAACCATACATAATAGTTATGGCAAACGCTATTGCATATACACCACAATCTATTGCATTAAATAAATGTCTTTCCGTTATAAAGAGGCTAAAGTTGTTATTATTTTTTTGTCGTGTACAAATTTCATATTTCAGTAATAACTCATAATGCCTGCGAACTCTTGCTTGAAATTTATCTGAACTAATATCCGGCTTATTACAACTTTCTCCGTAGTATTCTTTACCGCTTTTTCATAACGGAGGTTTCAGAACACTTGTTTTTTTCATCGTCATCATCACTTGCAAAAATGTCATATTCTTGTGTCTCTCGTTTCGCAGTCTCTTTACACTATATTCACTTTTCTGAATACGTCTATTTTCCATATCAATCGCAGTTTCAGGTGTGACTTTGCGTAAATATTCATTTAGCCTGGTTGCTGGTTTTTGTGAATTAAATTGAACAACTATCATTGCTAATTTTCCTCGGTATAAGCCTTTCTGAGATACACATTTCCTTTGACCACCAATTTTTTTGTTGATCAGAGAATCGAAAAACTCAACGCGATTTGAACTTTTGCGCGTAAAATGCTTTCTGCACTTCAACTAAACTTATCGACAATATTTGTAACAAAGTCAAATAAACCGACAACTGTTAATTCTGGTACCAAGTTGACTTCATCTTTTTTTGGACCATTGCAAAAATATTTGGCGCATTTCTCATGATCACCGAATACATGGGCTGGAATATTCTTAATGTCACTTTGTATATTCGCAATGTTTGCCTCAAAAGTAGTATTTTCTTCATTTCTCCTGTACTCTGAAGCTTTAATCATGGCCATACACATTCTCATTATATTTTTAAATACTTTTGAGTATATACTGCTATCACCGTCAGCAACCATTTGATTGTAAACTAATCCTTGATCTTTTATGCTGTTTCGGAAGCCTTCGGCAATGATATCACTCTCCATACAATACTTATTTCGATAATTATAGAACAGTACTTTTCCAGTGCGATCACCGATTCCAACAGCTGAGCCTATTTTCGATCTACCTTGTGATCCATATGATATTTTACTCCAACTTCCATCGATTATAATTGGACTAGTTAAATGATCGTCGGTTATTGAGTTCAATTGTTCTGCAAGTTTTCTCTCTTCTTTTCCAGCTTCAACTACTTCATTTCTTGCTATTTCAGAATATATATCGTCTAAATCTACACTAATGTTTTGGTATGTTTTTTCTGTCATGCAATGGATACCAGCAAAACTACAGACTTCTTCTAATTCAATATCGTCCATTCCAGCGGATTTTATTCCAGCAACAGCACTGAAATTTAGATCCAAATATTCATCATCTGCTTCCGAATCAATTGTCCAGCTCATATTACAATTTTTACAATGAAATTTAAATATCTTCTTCAATCCATAATTTAATTCACCAACAAATTTCATGTAATTGGACGCGCAATCAAATGGATGGTGTTCTCCACTACTACATATTCTTAACATTTCACTAATGAAATCTTGTGTTCTTATAATGCTTCTATTTCCTGGATCTATAGGTTGTATGTCTTTAATACCGGTATCTTCGGAATGTGATTTCGACTGCTGTTCATTATTCTTCAGAACTGTTGAGCATACATCTTGCTTTCGTTTCTTATTTGTATTTTTATCAGCAAAGGATGCCGCTGTTTTATCAATACAGTCCGTTTTTTCTTCAAGAAGCATCCCATTCGCTATTATTTTCGTTTTCTTACTTTGTGATATATCGATTCCGTCTCCTCCAATATATTTTAGACATTTTCTATCACTATTCATTATCATTGTAATCATGATTAATGTCACCATCATTTGTATTATCATCCTCATCCTCTTCATCGCCCTTATCCTCTTCATCATCCTCATCATCTTCATAAGTTTTAGCTTGATGGAGGTAATTGTGTGGGAGAAATAAATTTTTTCTCTCCTCAATAATTAGTTTTACTACATGTTTTTATTTTTAAAAAATTTAAGTAGATGACTTCCGGTCATCACGAACGTGCGAAAATTGACGATGGGGGGGGGGCGGTTTTTCGCGATTTACTCTCCCCCTATGCGTGCCAAACACTTTTGACCTACGCCATCGTGTTCCTCGCAAAATTTCCGATCTAGTCATCTATAAATCATCACTTTGGCCGCAGCAAACCGAAATTATCCCATTTCCTTCATTTGACCGGACTAAGTGATCGAAACAGATGTACACAGAACGGAGTAGATTTAATTGTGTCAAAAAATGGATCTCAGTAGATCAATTTAGATCGATTTTATTCTTCCCCGGGAAATGAAATTGACCGAGTATTTATGAAGCTAGGTTATTAATTAGTTAAATTAAATTATGTATTAACATAATGATAAATCTGTGAAATAAAATTATTGGAGTATATAATCGAAAGCATGAATTTTTATGATAGCTTGGTATACTATTCATTCAATCAATTGCTATTATGTATATACATGAATAAAATTCACATTCATTATTCGGCTTTAAAAAATTTTTACAATTCCATTGTAAATACAATTCTATTGGAAATATGATGAGACAAAATTGTAATCAATAAAATTTTTATTATGCACCAACATACATTTTCGCGGTCAATTATTATTATGTACTGACAAATCTTATTGAATAAATTTATTTTTTTCTATGGAAAATGTATTCACAAAAAAATTATGTTGGTACCTAATACAAATTAATTAAAATTATGTCTACACATAATTATAATTGAAACTTCACTCTATTCCTTATTATACATTTTGAATCAATTTTATGTCAAGACATAATTTGAATTAAATTTTATTATAGAATGACGTGATTTTGATGCTTCATTTCATATAAATATTTTGTTTTAAATTTTATGTGATAAAATTCTTGCTATTAAATAGTAAAACAGCGTGCTATATTGAATGATAGAGTAATGGGTGTAAGATTAACCGAACTTATATGAAAAAAATTCTATGAAAAACAAACATCGTATATTAAAAATAACCGAGAACATTGTACTTCGTTGTACATAGTTTTTCTGTGCAGGTAATGATATGTTTGAAATTGACACCAATAATTATTTACGTTTAACCAATCAACTCTCAGATTCAAAGAATGTATGCAGAACAATATTTTTAAATTTTGATAATTTGGAATTGTCGAATAGTGAAAATCGTAAAAAAAATTTAATGTATTATTTAAAATGGTCATTTTACCTAATCATGTACAACTACAATAGCAATACATTACAAATAATGATATATCTAAACAGAAAAGTACAAGATTGAGACTATCAATTTGAATAGTAGAAAATGGCCGGTACGAAAGGAAATATCTTAGTACTCCAACTGTCCTATTAATGAAGTAAGCTATTGCTTAATGCTAAACTCATTGTGAACCGAAAGAAGTTGATATCAAAGACTGGAAAATTGTTACTGAGTTGTTCATACACAACGTTTCTGGTTTTATCGAATCTTACTACTGGTATTGTGAAAAAATGTTGTTATTGGAAGAAGTATAACTAATGTTTTAGTCAGCGTCTACAATTACTTTCGACGCAGAAAAAAAGCATGGAAAAATTTACAGTTAGATAATTGGTGTAGTAATTATGGCAAAGAATTTTCTAATAAAAATACTATTTGATGAATTTCTCGAATTTTCCAGTTTATTACCAGCAAAAAAATAATTATACTGCAATGCGGAAAAAACATAAATATCATTACTTATAATTGGTTGATGAGACTAAACCCAAAGTTGTCTGGAATATAGCTGATAGATGTCTTCATCTGTGACTAGGTATTTTAAAAAATATTTGAACAATACCTGAACGATATCTGTAATAAATCTTATATAGGGAAAGATTTTTTATATTTAAAAGTAATAGGTGGATTGACAATTATCACAATGACAATTATTATTGATATTAATAAAAATATAAGATATCTTATGAAGTATATGATAAAAATGATTGGAAGAAAAGTATTACATAAGTGTAATTAAAGATAATCATGTTGTTAGATATGTTGATTGTTATCAATCTATTTATATTATAAATTATTGCAATACAAGAGTACAATTCATTTTAATTATTACGAATCTATGTTAGATGTATGCTAATGTGATTGATATATGAAGTTTATCATAATTGAACCGTTACATATGTAGTACTGCTTTGCGGTAAAATAGGAAAAAATACAAAAAAATTGTATTCATTACACGTTATATACAAACTTTTGAAATGAACCGTTTTAATTTCTACAAAAGAATTATTTCGATGCAATTGTGGAGAAGTAGAATGAAGTTGACTGGTTATTCATCCTTCTCTGAATCCATATGTATGTTGATGAAATTCATATCAATAACTGTTGCCCATGAATAAAAATTTATAATCTGTCAGCTGTGCATAATGACAGTAAGAATGATTCATCGGAGTTTTGATGTATGCAGTTCCATCTACAAAAATTTCAATAATGAAAAACATATATCATATATAATCTTAGTGAATATGTATACAAACCACAAAAACGATTGCATAAATCCATACTCACGAACTTTTACATCGTTTGCTGATTGTATTGACTTTATTCTATATTTCAACTACTTATAAGAAAGAAGCAATTAGCATCATGTTTACTATTGATCTGAGAAATGTTGAAACAAAAAATGAGCATTATGAAAAGAAACGTTGAATAAAAGAAAAATATACTAATGATATTGTCATAGGAATAGAAAAGAATAGTTTAAAAAAGAAATCGTACGTACCACTATGGAAACCCGTGAAAAACGATTTCAGATCTGATCAGATCTGATTAGATCTGAAATATGAGACTAATTTTCTAAAAAAAATTTAGATCTGATCAGATCTGATTATATATATATATAATATGATTAATGATATTAAATTTGATTGAATCAGATCTGCGCAAATCGGATAATACCTAATTAGATCTGGAATCACAATTTTTTTATTGTAATCAATCAGATTAAATCCGATCTGATCAAATCTGGACAAATCTAAATATTAATTTGACCTGGAACATTAATCAAATCAAATTAGGTTAAACCAGAGATGGACGAATCTAAGCAGATCCAAATATGGATTTGTTGAAAATAACGAAATAGATCAAATCAGATTCAATCAGATTTGCACATATATGATATAATTTAAATAGAACCTTGCAGTAAAGAACATTTTATTTATTTTGAACATTTTATTTACTTTGAACATTTTATTTGCTTAGAACATTTTATTTATTTTGAACACTTTTAACTACCAGAAATAATTTTTTTTCTCGGTATTGTTGACAATATTATTGTTAAATTTATTGTTAATATTTTTGTTAAATTTTTTATTAAATTTATTGTTAACTTTGTGGTTGAGTTTCTTTTCGATTTTCTTGTTGAGTTTCTTCTTGATTTTTTTGTTCTGCTTCTTCTATTTTCATTTTGTTTATTCGAGCCTTTCCAGCGGCTTTCATTTCCCACAATTTTTGGCCCATTATTTCCTGTACTTTTTGGGCATGGAGAAATGATTTTTTAGGAACAGCTCTTTTATGCAGTGATTTTGCTTTCTCTGTGAAAAAAAAATTAGTATAAGCATTATATGGCTATACACTAGAAACGATCAAATATTTTTTCGAAAAAAACGTTATATTACTAATTATAGCCTCTACAGCTCTAGGATGAAGTCGTTCACATTCATCGATATTAAGTCCTTGTCCTCGACCAGGGTTTCCGGTTAAAGTACAATGAGTAATTTTTTCTGGTCGAAAAACACCTTCCATCAAACGTCTTAATAAAATAAACTCTAAAAAAATGATAATAACGTTCTCAATTTTATGAAATAAACATTATTACTTACAGATTCTTTGGGTTTACATTTTACATTCTTTAGTATCGAGCAAGTTAATTCATCTGGAGAATAGACTGCTTGTTTATTTCGTTTTCTTTTGATTACTGCTTCTTTATTCTTTTCAAGGTTAGGTTCTTCCTGAATATCGGGTTCCTGTTCGTTGGTGTTATTTTCACTTTCTAATTGTCTTCGGTATTCATTAATTTCTTGCACATTATCTGAAGTGCATATTTGAAAGAATTAATTCTAGAAGATATTAATATCCGCACAAAACAGGCATCTTGGAATGCCTGTAAAAACTGGCGCCAAGTCCACATTCAAGTGAAATTAGTATAAATGGAAAAAAGGTAAGATCAAAAAAACATGTGAAATCAAGTAAAACGCCAAGTTAGCTGCGTCTTTTTTCATAATTTTTTCGAACTAGCAATGTACTATTGACTTATAAAATTTCAGTTAATTTTGAAGTACCAAAAAAAAAATCTTTAAAACCAAAAAACTATGGAACTTGGCCCAATTTCGTCTTTAAAGTCTGCCCAATTCAGTTTCAAATGTTCTTATGTACGAACTATAATATATGGAACTGTTGGAAGAATTTTAAAAATTGGGCCAAGTTCCATAGTTTTTTGGTTTTGAAGATTTTTTTTTTGTACTTCAAAATTAACTGAAATTTTATAAGTCAATAGTACATTGCTAGTTCGAAAAAATTATGAAAAAAGACGCAGCTAACTTGGCGTTTTACTTGATTTCACATATTTTTTTGATCTTACCTTTTTTCCATTTATACTAATTTTACTTGAATGTGGACTTGGCGCCAGTTTTTACAGGCATTCCAAGATGCCTGTTTTGTGCGGATTTCATTTCTTTTTGAAGTGAAAACTTCTTTAGGCACGTTGGAGCAATTTTTAGTAGGGGACAAACTTGTAAGTTCACATCACCAAATCATCCGCGTTACTGACATAGTAACGTTGATATAATATCTATAGCTATGAAGTTGAAGCGTTCCTCTTGTATAACAGTAGAAGTATATATATACATATATATATATATACATGCAAGTGGACGTTTGGTAACATTTTGTGCGACCAAAGTGGAAGTTTGGTGACGAATTGGAATTTTGGTGACTGTCACCAAACTTCCCTACAACGATTATGGAAGTTTGGTGACAGTCATCAAACTTCCAAAATAATTTTAAAATCTACAGTAACAAAAAAATACGATAAATGTCGGATATGCGGTTAAAAACCATATAATATAATAAGTTCTGTTCTTCAAGAATCTAAAAGGAGCAGAATAACTGAGGAAATATCAAAATTTGTTACAAAAAATAGATTTATCACAATTAGTTATTTAATTTTTTACCTAATAACGGATATTGAAGATTAAAACGAATAGTATTGATATGGAATTTTGGTGACTGTCACATTTACACTCTGTGTTCACTGGGTAACTCCTCCAGTTACAGGAGCACTCTTACTGATGATGAAAGGAAATGATCGTAAAACTCAATTTCTGTTCTTTTACAACAAATGGTATGTTACGAACAAAAAAAGTATGTTTATATTCATTTTACACAGTGGATAACATTGTTTCAGTAAAAGAAAAAATTTCCCGCTGAAAGATCTCAAATTGAATAAATCCTGTTTTCAATTGTTTATAACAAATTTAATTGTTATAAACAATTCACATTAACAAAAAGTAGCATATAACTTTCCGAACAACCCCCTCTACATATCTGTTAAATTTGGTCGCAATCGAATTAACCGTTTTGGAGATTACCCCGTACAGACAGATAGACACCAGAAATTTATATAGTAGTATATATACGTGCAAGTGAAAGTTCGGTAACATTTCGTGCGATCAAAATGAAAGTTTAATGACGAATTGGAATTTTGAAGACAGTCACCAAACTTCCAAAAAAATTTTCTTCTTCCAAATTAATTTTTTTGTTCAATAAGGTTACTAGAAACAACGCGCGCTCTCCGAGCGTGCTGTCTCAAGACGACAACGTTAAAAATTATTTAATTTTTATTTTTATTTATTTCGAAAATTTAAAATTTATAACAATTTTAGGTAGTTCCTATGCTACATAGGTGTATTTTCTGCTTTTTTATTACTCTGCCAAGCCAGTTTTTTATTTTTCTGAACTAGAAAAAAGTTCAATGAAATAATGTCTTATAGAAATAGTAAAAAATATGATATTTCAATAAGACATTATTTATAGCCAACCACAAAATTTATAACAATTTTGAGTAGTTTCTATGCTACATAGGTGTATTTTCTGCTTTTTTATTACTTTTCCCAAGCCAGTTTTTTATTTTTCTGAAATAGAAAAAAGTTCAATAAAATAATGTCTTATAGAAATAGTAAAAAATATGATATTTCAATAAGACATTATTTATAGCCAACCACAAAATTTATAACAATTTTGAGTAGTTTCTATGCTACATAGGTGTATTTTCTGCTTTTTTATTACTTTTCCCAAGCCAGTTTTTTATTTTTCTGAAATAGAAAAAAGTTCAATGAAATAATGTCTTATAGAAATAGTAAAAAATATGATATTTCAATAAGACATTATTTATAGCCAACCACAAAATTTATAACAATTTTGAGTAGTTTCTATGCTACATAGGTGTATTTTCTGCTTTTTTATTACTTTGCCAAGCCAGTTTTTTATTTTTCTGAAATAGAAAAAAGTTCAATAAATAATGTCTTATAGAAATAGTAAAAAATATGATATTTCAATAAGACATTATTTATAGCCAACCACAAAATTTATAACAATTTTGAGTAGTTTCTATGCTACATAGGTGTATTTTCTGCTTTTTTATTACTTTTCCCAAGCCAGTTTTTTATTTTTCTGAAATAGAAAAAAGTTCAATGAAATAATGTCTTATAGAAATAGTAAAAAATATGATATTTCAATAAGACATTATTTATAGCCAACCACAAAATTTATAACAATTTTGAGTAGTTTCTATGCTACATAGGTGTATTTTCTGCTTTTTTATTACTTTTCCCAAGCCAGTTTTTTATTTTTCTGAAATAGAAAAAAGTTCAATGAAATAATGTCTTATAGAAATAGTAAAAAATATGATATTTCAATAAGACATTATTTATAGCCAACCACAAAATTTATAACAATTTTGAGTAGTTTCTATGCTACATAGGTGTATTTTCTGCTTTTTTATTACTTTTCCCAAGCCAGTTTTTTATTTTTCTGAAATAGAAAAAAGTTCAATAAAATAATGTCTTATAGAAATAGTAAAAATATGATATTTCAATAAGACATTATTTATAGCCAACCACAAAATTTATAACAATTTTGAGTAGTTTCTATGCTACATAGGTGTATTTTCTGCTTTTTTATTACTTTTCCCAAGCCAGTTTTTTATTTTTCTGAAATAGAAAAAAGTTCAATAAAATAATGTCTTATAGAAATAGTAAAAAATATGATATTTCAATAAGACATTATTTATAGCCAACCACAAAATTTATAACAATTTTGAGTAGTTTCTATGCTACATAGGTGTATTTTCTGCTGTTTTTATTACTCTCCCAAGCCAGTTTTTATTTTTTCTGAAATAGAAAAAGGTCAATGAAATAATGTCTTATAGAAATAGTAAAAAATATGATATTTCAATAAGACATTATTTATAGCCAACCACAAAATTTATAACAATTTTGAGTAGTTTCTATGCTACATAGGTGTATTTTCTGCTTTTTTATTACTTTTTCCCAAGCCAGTTTTTATTTTCTGAAATAGAAAAAAGTCATGAATATGCTTAAGAATAGAAAAAAGTATCAGACATGATATAGCCACCACAAAAGGGTAAACAATTTTGAGTAGTTTCTAGCTACATAGGATTTTCCGTTTTTATTACTTTTTCCCAAGCCAGTTTTTTGAGTTTTTCTGAAAGAGAAAAAAGTTCAATGAAATAATGTCTTATAGAAAAGGATAGGATATGTCAATAAGACATTAGTATAGCCAACCACAAAAGTTATAACAATTTTGAGTAGTTTCGATGCTACATAGGTGGAGTTTTCTGCTGTTTTTAGGACGTTTTCCCAAGCCAGTTTTTTTATGTTTTCTGAAATAGAAAAAAGGTCAATGAAAGAATGGCTTATAGAAAGAGTAAAAAAGATGATATTTCAATAAGACATTATTTATAGCCAACCACAAATTTATAACAATTTTGAGTAGTTTCTATGCTACATAGGTGTATTTTCTGCTTTTTTATTACTTTTCCCAAGCCAGTTTTTATTTTTCTGAAATAGAAAAAAGTTCAATAAAATAATGTCTTATAGAAATAGTAAAAAATATGATATTTTCAATAAGACATTATTTATAGCCAACCACAAAATTTATAACAATTTTGAGTAGTTTCTATGCTACATAGGTGTATTTTCTGCTTTTTTATTACTTTTCCCAAGCCAGTTTTTTATTTTTCTGAAATAGAAAAAAGTTCAATGAAATAATGTCTTATAGAAATAGTAAAAAATATGATATTTCAATAAGACATTATTTATAGCCAACCACAAAATTTATAACAATTTTGAGTAGTTTCTATGCTACATAGGTGTATTTTCTGCTTTTTTATTACTTTTCCCAAGCCAGTTTTTTATTTTTCTGAACTAGAAAAAAGTTCAATAAAATAATGTCTTATAGAAATAGTAAAAAATATGATATTTCAATAAGACATTATTTATAGCCAACCACAAAATTTATAACAATTTTGAGTAGTTCCTATGCTACATAGGTGTATTTTCTGCTCTTTTATTACTTTGCCCAAGCCAGTTTCTTATTTTTCCTGAAATAGAAAAAAGTTCAATAAAATAATGTCTTATAGAAATAGTAAAAAATATGATATTTCAATAAGACATTATTTATAGCCAACCACAAAATTTATAACAATTTTGAGTAGTTTCTATGCTACATAGGTGTATTTTCTGCTTTTTTATTACTTTTCCCAAGCCAGTTTTTTATTTTTCTGAAATAGAAAAAAGTTCAATAAAATAATGTCTTATAGAAATAGTAAAAAATATGATATTTCAATAAGACATTATTTGAAGCCAACCACAAAATTTATAACAATTTTGAGTAGTTTCTATGCTACATAGGTGTATTTTCTGCTTTTTTATTACTTTTCCCAAGCCAGTTTTTTATTTTTCTGAAATAGAAAAAAGTTCAATGAAATAATGTCTTATAGAAATAGTAAAAAATATGATATTTCAATAAGACATTATTTATAGCCAACCACAAAATTTATAACAATTTTGAGTAGTTCCTATGCTACGTAGGTGTATTTTCTGCTTTTTTATTACTCTGCCAAGCCAGTTTTTTATTTTTCTGAAACTAGAAAAAAGTTCAATGAAATAATGTCTTATAGAAATAGTAAAAAATATGATATTTCAATAAGACATTATTTATAGCCAACCACAAAATTTATAACAATTTTGAGTAGTTTCTATGCTACATAGGTGTATTTTCTGCTTTTTTATTACTTTTCCCAAGCCAGTTTTTTATTTTTCTGAAATAGAAAAAAGTTCAATGAAATAATGTCTTATAGAAATAGTAAAAAATATGATATTTCAATAAGACATTATTTATAGCCAACCACAAAATTTATAACAATTTTGAGTAGTTTCTATGCTACATAGGTGTATTTTCTGCTTTTTTATTACTTTGCCAAGCCAGTTTTTTATTTTTCTGAAATAGAAAAAAGTTCAATAAAATAATGTCTTATAGAAATAGTAAAAAATATGATATTTCAATAAGACATTATTTATAGCCAACCACAAAATTTATAACAATTTTGAGTAGTTTCTATGCTACATAGGTGTATTTTCTGCTTTTTTATTACTTTTCCCAAGCCAGTTTTTTATTTTTCTGAAATAGAAAAAAGTTCAATGAAATAATGTCTTATAGAAATAGTAAAAAATATGATATTTCAATAAGACATTATTTATAGCCAACCACAAAATTTATAACAATTTTGAGTAGTTTCTATGCTACATAGGTGTATTTTCTGCTTTTTTATTACTTTTCCCAAGCCAGTTTTTTATTTTTCTGAAATAGAAAAAAGTTCAATGAAATAATGTCTTATAGAAATAGTAAAAAATATGATATTTCAATAAGACATTATTTATAGCCAACCACAAAATTTATAACAATTTTGAGTAGTTTCTATGCTACATAGGTGTATTTTCTGCTTTTTTATTACTTTTCCCAAGCCAGTTTTTTATTTTTCTGAAATAGAAAAAAGTTCAATGAAATAATGTCTTATAGAAATAGTAAAAAATATGATATTTCAATAAGACATTATTTATAGCCAACCACAAAATTTATAACAATTTTGAGTAGTTTCTATGCTACATAGGTGTATTTTCTGCTTTTTTATTACTTTGCCAAGCCAGTTTTTTATTTTTCTGAAATAGAAAAAAGTTCAATAAAATAATGTCTTATAGAAATAGTAAAAAATATGATATTTCAATAAGACATTATTTATAGCCAACCACAAAATTTATAACAATTTTGAGTAGTTTCTATGCTACATAGGTGTATTTTCTGCTTTTTTATTACTTTTCCCAAGCCAGTTTTTTATTTTTCTGAAATAGAAAAAAGTTCAATGAAATAATGTCTTATAGAAATAGTAAAAAATATGATATTTCAATAAGACATTATTTATAGCCAACCACAAAATTTATAACAATTTTGAGTAGTTTCTATGCTACATAGGTGTATTTTCTGCTTTTTTATTACTTTTCCCAAGCCAGTTTTTTATTTTTCTGAAATAGAAAAAAGTTCAATAAAATAATGTCTTATAGAAATAGTAAAAAATATGATATTTCAATAAGACATTATTTATAGCCAACCACAAAATTTATAACAATTTTGAGTAGTTTCTATGCTACATAGGTGTATTTTCTGCTTTTTTATTACTTTGCCAAGCCAGTTTTTTATTTTTCTGAAATAGAAAAAAGTTCAATGAAATAATGTCTTATAGAAATAGTAAAAAATATGATATTTCAATAAGACATTATTTATAGCCAACCACAAAATTTATAACAATTTTGAGTAGTTTCTATGCTACATAGGTGTATTTTCTGCTTTTTTATTACTTTGCCAAGCCAGTTTTTTATTTTTCTGAAATAGAAAAAAGTTCAATAAAATAATGTCTTATAGAAATAGTAAAAAATATGATATTTCAATAAGACATTATTTATAGCCAACCACAAAATTTATAACAATTTTGAGTAGTTTCTATGCTACATAGGTGTATTTTCTGCTTTTTTATTACTTTTCCCAAGCCAGTTTTTTATTTTTCTGAAATAGAAAAAAGTTCAATAAAATAATGTCTTATAGAAATAGTAAAAAATATGATATTTCAATAAGACATTATTTATAGCCAACCACAAAATTTATAACAATTTTGAGTAGTTTCTATGCTACATAGGTGTATTTTCTGCTTTTTTATTACTTTTCCCAAGCCAGTTTTTTATTTTTCTGAAATAGAAAAAAGTTCGATAAAATAATGTCTTATAGAAATAGTAAAAAATATGATATTTCAATAAGACATTATTTATAGCCAACCACAAAATTTATAACAATTTTGAGTAGTTTCTATGCTACATAGGTGTATTTTCTGCTTTTTTATTACTTTTCCCAAGCCAGTTTTTTATTTTTCTGAAACTAGAAAAAAGTTCAATAAAATAATGTCTTATAGAAATAGTAAAAAATATGATATTTCAATAAGACATTATTTATAGCCAACCACAAAATTTATAACAATTTTAGGTAGTTTCCTATGCTACATAGGTGTATTTTCGGCTCTTTTATTACTTTGCCGAGCCAGTTTCTTATTTTCCTGAAATAGAAAAAAGTTCAATAAAATAATGTCTTATAGAAATAGTAAAAAATATGATATTTCAATAAGACATTATTTATAGCCAACCACAAAATTTATAACAATTTTGAGTAGTTTCTATGCTACATAGGTGTATTTTCTGCTTTTTTATTACTTTTCCCAAGCCAGTTTTTTATTTTTCTGAAATAGAAAAAAGTTCAATGAAATAATGTCTTATAGAAATAGTAAAAAATATGATATTTCAATAAGACATTATTTGAAGCCAACCACAAAATTTATAACAATTTTGAGTAGTTTCTATGCTACATAGGTGTATTTTCTGCTTTTTTATTACTTTGCCAAGCCAGTTTTTTATTTTTCTGAACTAGAAAAAAGTTCAATGAAATAATGTCTTATAGAAATAGTAAAAAATATGATATTTCAATAAGACATTATTTATAGCCAACCACAAAATTTATAACAATTTTGAGTAGTTTCTATGCTACATAGGTGTATTTTCTGCTTTTTTATTACTTTTCCCAAGCCAGTTTTTTATTTTTCTGAAATAGAAAAAAGTTCAATGAAATAATGTCTTATAGAAATAGTAAAAAATATGATATTTCAATAAGACATTATTTATAGCCAACCACAAAATTTATAACAATTTTGAGTAGTTTCTATGCTACATAGGTGTATTTTCTGCTTTTTTATTACTTTGCCAAGCCAGTTTTTTATTTTTCTGAAATAGAAAAAAGTTCAATAAAATAATGTCTTATAGAAATAGTAAAAAATATGATATTTCAATAAGACATTATTTATAGCCAACCACAAAATTTATAACAATTTTGAGTAGTTTCTATGCTACATAGGTGTATTTTCTGCTTTTTTATTACTTTTCCCAAGCCAGTTTTTTATTTTTCTGAAATAGAAAAAAGTTCAATGAAATAATGTCTTATAGAAATAGTAAAAAATATGATATTTCAATAAGACATTATTTATAGCCAACCACAAAATTTATAACAATTTTGAGTAGTTTCTATGCTACATAGGTGTATTTTCTGCTTTTTTATTACTCTGCCAAGCCAGTTTTTTATTTTTCTGAAATAGAAAAAAGTTCAATAAAATAATGTCTTATAGAAATAGTAAAAAATATGATATTTCAATAAGACATTATTTATAGCCAACCACAAAATTTATAACAATTTTGAGTAGTTTCTATGCTACATAGGTGTATTTTCTGCTTTTTTATTACTCTGCCAAGCCAGTTTTTTATTTTTTCTGAAATAGAAAAAAGTTCAATAAAATAATGTCTTATAGAAATAGTAAAAAATATGATATTTCAATAAGACATTATTTATAGCCAACCACAAAATTTATAACAATTTTGAGTAGTTTCTATGCTACATAGGTGTATTTTCTGCTTTTTTATTACTTTTCCCAAGCCAGTTTTTTATTTTCCTGAAATAGAAAAAAGTTCAATAAAATAATGTCTTATAGAAATAGTAAAAAATATAATATTTCAATAAGACATTATTTATAGCCAACCACAAAATTTATAACAATTTTGAGTAGTTTCTATGCTACATAGGTGTATTTTCTGCTTTTTTATTACTTTTCCCAAGCCAGTTTTTTATTTTTCTGAAATAGAAAAAAGTTCAATAAAATAATGTCTTATGAAAATAGTGAAAAATATGATATTGCAATAAGACATTATTTGAAGCCAACCACAAAATTAATTACAATTTTGAGTAGTTTCTATGCTACATAAGTGTATTTTCTGCTTTTTTATTACTCTGCAAAGCCAGTTTCTTATTTTTTCTGAAATAGAAAAAAGTTCAATAAAATAATGTCTTATGAAAATAGTGAAAAATATGATATTGCAATAAGACATTATTTGAAGCCAACCACAAAATTTATAACAATTTTGAGTAGTTTCTATGCTACATAGGTGTATTTTCTGCTTTTTTATTACTCTGCCAAGCCAGTTTTTTATTTTCCTGAAATAGAAAAAAGTTCAATAAAATAATGTCTTATAGAAATAGTAAAAAATATGATATTTCAATAAGACATTATTTATAGCCAACCACAAAATTTATAACAATTTTGAGTAGTTTCTATGCTACATAGGTGTATTTTCTGCTTTTTTATTACTCTGCCAAGCCAGTTTTTTATTTTCCTGAAATAGAAAAAAGTTCAATAAAATAATGTCTTATAGAAATAGTAAAAAATATGATATTTCAATAAGACATTATTTATAGCCAACCACAAAATTTATAACAATTTTGAGTAGTTTCTATGCTACATAGGTGTATTTTCTGCTTTTTTATTACTTTTCCCAAGCCAGTTTTTTATTTTTCTGAAATAGAAAAAAGTTCAATAAAATAATGTCTTATAGAAATAGTAAAAAATATGATATTTCAATAAGACATTATTTATAGCCAACCACAAAATTTATAACAATTTTGAGTAGTTTCTATGCTACATAAGTGTATTTTCTGCTTTTTTATTACTTTGCCAAGCCAGTTTTTTATTTTTCTGAACTAGAAAAAAGTTCAATAAAATAATGTCTTATGAAAATAGTGAAAAATATGATATTGCAATAAGACATTATTTGAAGCCAACCACAAAATTTATAACAATTTTGGATCGTTTCTATGCTACATAGGTGTATTTTCTGCTTTTTTATTACTCTGCCAAGCCAGTTTTTTATTTTCCTGAAATAGAAAAAAGTTCAATAAAATAATGTCTTATGAAAATAGTGAAAAATATGATATTGCAATAAGACATTATTTGAAGCCAACCACAAAATTAATTACAATTTTGAGTAGTTTCTATGCTACATAAGTGTATTTTCTGCTTTTTTATTACTCTGCAAAGCCAGTTTCTTATTTTTTCTGAAATAAAAAAAAGTTCAATCAAATAATGTCTTATGAAAATAGTGAAAAATATGATATTGCAATAAGACATTATTTGAAGCCAACCACAAAATTTATAACAATTTTGAGTAGTTTCTATGCTACATAGGTGTATTTTCTGCTTTTTTATTACTCTGCCAAGCCAGTTTTTTATTTTCCTGAAATAGAAAAAAGTTCAATAAAATAATGTCTTATAGAAATAGTAAAAAATATGATATTTCAATAAGACATTATTTATAGCCAACCACAAAATTTATAACAATTTTGAGTAGTTTCTATGCTACATAGGTGTATTTTCTGCTTTTTTATTACTTTTCCCAAGCCAGTTTTTTATTTTTCTGAAATAGAAAAAAGTTCAATATAATAATGTCTTATAGAAATAGTAAAAAATATGATATTTCAATAAGACATTATTTATAGCCAACCACAAAATTTATAACAATTTTGGATCGTTTCTATGCTACATAGGTGTATTTTCTGCTTTTTTATTACTCTGCCAAGCCAGTTTTTTATTTTCCTGAAATAGAAAAAAGTTCAATAAAATAATGTCTTATGAAAATAGTGAAAAATATGATATTGCAATAAGACATTATTTGAAGCCAACCACAAAATTAATTACAATTTTGAGTAGTTTCTATGCTACATAAGTGTATTTTCTGCTTTTTTATTACTCTGCAAAGCCAGTTTCTTATTTTTTCTGAAATAGAAAAAAGTTCAATAAAATAATGTCTTATGAAAATAGTGAAAAATATGATATTGCAATAAGACATTATTTGAAGCCAACCACAAAATTTATAACAATTTTGAGTAGTTTCTATGCTACATAGGTGTATTTTCTGCTTTTTTATTACTCTGCCAAGCCAGTTTTTTATTTTCCTGAAATAGAAAAAAGTTCAATAAAATAATGTCTTATAGAAATAGTAAAAAATATGATATTTCAATAAGACATTATTTATAGCCAACCACAAAATTTATAACAATTTTGAGTAGTTTCTATGCTACATAGGTGTATTTTCTGCTTTTTTATTACTTTTCCCAAGCCAGTTTTTTATTTTTCTGAAATAGAAAAAAGTTCAATAAAATAATGTCTCATGAAAATGGTGAAAAATATGATATTGCAATAAGACATTATTTGAAGCCAACCACAAAATTAATTACAATTTTGAGTAGTTTCTATTCTACATAAGTGTATTTTCTGCTTTTTTATTACTCTGCAAAGCCAGTTTCTTATTTTTTCTGAAATAGAAAAAAGTTCAATAAAATAATGTCTTATGAAAATAGTGAAAAATATGATATTGCAATAAGACATTATTTGAAGCCAACCACAAAATTTATAACAATTTTGAGTAGTTTCTATGCTACATAGGTGTATTTTCTGCTTTTTTATTACTCTGCCAAGCCAGTTTTTTATTTTCCTGAAATAGAAAAAAGTTCAATAAAATAATGTCTTATAGAAATAGTAAAAAATATGATATTTCAATAAGACATTATTTATAGCCAACCACAAAATTTATAACAATTTTGAGTAGTTTCTATGCTACATAGGTGTATTTTCTGCTTTTTTATTACTTTTCCCAAGCCAGTTTTTTATTTTTCTGAAATAGAAAAAAGTTCAATAAAATAATGTCTTATGAAAATAGTGAAAAATATGATATTGCAATAAGACATTATTTGAAGCCAACCACAAAATTAATTACAATTTTGAGTAGTTTCTATGCTACATAGGTGTATTTTCTGCTTTTTTATTACTTTTCCCAAGCCAGTTTTTTATTTTTCTGAAATAGAAAAAAGTTCAATAAAATAATGTCTTATAGAAATAGTAAAAAATATGATATTGCAATAAGACATTATTTGAAGCCAACCACAAAATTTATAACAATTTTGGATATTTATTATAATTGTTTTTTCTTTCAATCATCTAGAACATCATTTTATCCATGATTCCAAATGAAATCTATTAAAATCGATATGCAACACGCGGGAAACACTTCTTATTTTTTTAATCATATTCTTTTGTTGTTATTATTCGACAAGCACTTATTTTTTATTGATTATTTAATACTTTTCTTTACCAATAATTCCTAAAAAAGTTTATTTAAATCGATATACAACACGCGGGAAACATTTTTCATTATTCAGAACATAGATGTCTCTTGGTTAGGCAAGAGAGAAGGAAATATTACGAGGTTAACGTGAAAGAGAGTGATAACAATACATAACGCAAGAAAGAGGGCACTGTAGGGAGCCCAATGTGATAGAAAGTGACAAAAGACACATTCAGTAAGAGAGAACACATGATAGAGCGCTCGATTAAGTAGAGTGAAACAGCGAGCGAAAAAATCTTGAATAGCAGAAATATCGCTGTTAGGGGCGTGGCTTATTTATAACTCCGTTAATAATTAATAAAAAATTCTCGTTTGACGTTTAATTGGAAGCTCATGATATAAGATAACTACCTATTAAATATGAAATCATAATATGTAGCAATTATAAAGATATTTGCATATAAAGATGCGTTGATGACGTCACACAAAATTTTTCGTGTATAGAGTAGTCGATAGCCTCGGCGCTCATGGGGGAAAGAGCGCGCTAGTGAGAAAGAGAGAGAGAGGAAAAAGGTGAATGTGCACTTGGCGCCGAGTATCTACCGCTACTCTAGATAATTACAAAATATCATTATAAATAATTTTCTTACCTGAAATCATTTTTACTTTTCCATCGAATTGTCGTCCTTTCCACATGTAAGCTACTACACCATCAACACTAACATATAATGTACACCAATTGCTTCATTTAGTACTATGTATTAAGTGTTGGGGTCCACTGTGGAGTACATCCGCATTCCCATTTGAAAACGTAAATGATATTCTCGCTAAATGTGTACATGGCACAAAACATCTTGGCCAAGAAATGATCAATAATTTAAAAACTGCACAAGGTGTTTAATCATTGAAAATCATGTGCGAACGTAGTGTAGTTGATGAAAATTCCTCGTCACATCAATCTCATAATTATATACTGAAAGACAATATAAATTTATTGCGAAGTGAAAATGATACATTACTTGAGATTGTTCAGTCTTTGAATTTGAATATTGAGAATACACTTTTTTTCGCAAGAGCAGTCATAAATAATTATCTCCATACATCAGAATGTTATAAAAATACGCAAACAACTAGTTATACTGTCAAAATAAATACAAGCGATGAAGTAATTTATGGAACAATTGTATGTTTTACGAAAAACGAAGAAAACATAAGCTATGTTGTGAGAATTTTTGATATCGACGATTTAAAAATGTTTCGGCATCGGTAAAGTAACTCGATACTTCTGCATATATTACCTGTAAATGGAACGAATAATATCAGAGTAATTGAAGCAAACAATATTCGATCAATGATTCATGTGATTAGAGTTTTAAATTTCATATGTAAACGTCCAAACAGCTTAAATGAAGTGATGTAACAACTAAGTGTAAATATAATTTGAGGTATTAATTGTAAATATTTTGTAAGAATTGAAAAATTAATTTTTATTGCAATAAAAATCTCATTTTTATGTATAAAAATCGATCCTTCAATGAAATGTAGAATGTCCAAAAATTTTTAAGCCTAATTAGACCTGATCAGATTCAGGAGAAGAGCATGCAAAATTTCATAATAAGTTTTCAGACCTAATCAGATCTGATCAGATTCGAGGAAAAACGTTCAAAATTTAATAAAAAATTCTTCACGCCTAATTAGATCTGATCAGATTCAGAAGGAGAGCATGCAATATTTCATAATAAGTTTTCAGACCTAATCAGATTTGGGGAAAAAACGTAAACTTAATAAAAAATTCTTCAGACCTAATCAGATCTGATCAGATTCGGGGAAAAAAGCCCTATTTTAGAAAAAAAAATTTCCAAATCAAATTAGATCTAATTCGATTGGATCAGATTTAATTAGTCTCATATTTAAGATCTGATCAGATCTGATTGAATCTAAACATATCTGAACTCATTTTTCCCGGGAATATTCAAAAACATGACCAAATTAAAATAAATATAGAAAACTAAAAAGTTTTAAAACTGTTTTTGTGAATGATATGATGAAAAAGTCGGTATGATTCTCTATTCCGTTAAATTATCCATTAATTGAAGGAAATAAACACAGTATGAATAAATGTTATGTATTTGACAAAATTTATTGAGTTTTGAAAACCGTAGAAGCATAAAAGTAGGAACCATCATCATACTAGTAATCAAAACTTCTCGAAAACATCACTCAAAACCTGATGACATATTGTTCAACCGTATCAATGCAGGTAATTAATTTCAGTAAAATGAACTAAAAAATATTTGAAGGAAGAAGCATGTACAAAGTCAGCACATGATTCTATAACAATAATATCTACCGATATTATGTACGGATGGTTTTGTACATTGAGTGACGCTTTGCAGAGCAGAGCAAGTTTAATTTAATTTTAAAAACATGTAAACACTTATTCATTGATAAAGCAATGAAAAATAAATAAAAAATTGATCATGTGAACAGATTGGACATGCTCTTAATATGTTGAAGCACGTGTAAATCAAGAAAAATAAGAACAAGGCATATTAGAGGTTAACATAAACACAACGGATAACCACATGTTTAGATTGATTTTGATATTACTTACCTGTTAACAGCCTTCCTCTTTCGAAAATATCGTCGGCTTGACAATCGTAATTGACGATTATAATTAGCTAATATTGAATCCTTACGATAACGGTAAGAAATGTCTGTACGTATAACCCACTGATAAAAGCAAAGAACGATACAATAACTATTGAATAAGTTACCAAATAGTTCTTAAACTAAGAAATTTTTTTTTTTTTAAGATTTTTATTAGAAATAAATTATTATTGGAAACTAATGCATATAAAACTGTTGAAACAACAATAAGGTTATCACACTAGCCAAATCATGCAATCTGATTTCCAAATGACAATAGTAGTAGCGCTATGAGTAATTAAAATTGTGTCACAGGTAGCTACACCGTGTCAAGATTTCGCGGGTTTTTTTTAAATTTGATTAGTTACAAGAAATATAATAAAATTGTAGTACAAAAGCCCTGAAATAATATTTGTTCATTTTATTTAATATTTAAATATGTTCTAATAAATCATAAATTTCCTCATAAAAAAAGTACAGCAGCATAGATGAGATAAAACATTGCAACGGAAAATAAGGAGGGGAAGAAGAGGAATGTCTCTGGAACACCAACCAATCAAATGTATTTTAAAACTACGAAGTAAATTGAAGACAGAGAACGCTCAACGAATGTATATGTATACATGTATATTTATGTATTTACAAACAGTACTGTTAATTTATTCATGATTTCTCATTAAATAATAATTACTGTTTTTTAAATAATACAAAACGTAAACTTTATTAAACATAAAATGATTTTACATATCTACTCGGCAACAGCTATGCTCCAACTGCCTCACTCCACTATCTCATCCTCTTACATAGGTGTCGCGCGATACAAATTTAGTACCAACTTAACACGCCTCCTTAAATTTGCATCGCGATTTAATTATAAATCATAAATAGTTTATAGAATACATAGTGCTTCCCTGAATTTTTCGAATTTAACAATACCTAAGGATTTGGTGAGAATGTCAGCAACATTTTTCTCCGAATTTACTTTTACAACATCAATAATTTTGTTTATATAACTTTCATTCACAAAATGATAATGCGTTTCAATATATTTTGAATTTTTAGTAAAATTACCATGTTTAGCTATGCTTACTGCACCTGAATTATCTTCATAAATTTTTACCGGTACTGAAACCTTAATACCTAAATCTGACAATATGTCTTTTACAATTTTTAATTCACTCACACACTCTGATAACGCTACATACTCAGCAGATGTAGAGGATTTTGTTACGCTATTCTGTTTCTTGGATTTCCAAAATATTACATTGTTATACATTTTTATTACGTAACCAGTCGTAGATTTTCTGTCAGTTACATCGCCTGCCCAATCGGCATCTACATAACAACTTAGAATATCAGATTCATCATTCTTATAATATGTTAACTTCAAATCTTTGGTCAACAATAAATATTTAAGGACTCTTAATGCATATTTATAATGAGTATTGTCATAGTAGTTCTGGAACCGACTTAGATAGTTCACACTAAAGCTTATGTCAGGTCTTGTACCTGAACTTATATATAATAATGCACCAATCAAATTTCTATATTTAATTTGTTCACTCACTGCTTTCGCAGGTACTAATTTTAAATTTTGCTCCATCGGAGTCGCAAACAACTTACAATTTTCAAGATCATATTTTTTTCCTAATGATACAATATAATTTTTCTGATCCAAAGTCATTTTCCCATGAACATAGTCATAATCGATATTGATACCTAAATAAGTTTTAATATAGCCTAAGTCTTTCATTTGAAATCTTTTCATTAACAATTTTTTAATATTATTTAACTTTTCTACATCTTTGCAACAAATTAGTAAATCATCGACAAACAAAATTAAGTATATATTATGATCCTCCTCTTTTAAAACATACAAACAGTTATCATTTTCACTTCTCTTGAAGTTTAAGTATCTCAAATATTCATCAAAACACTCATACCACGCTCTCGGGCTTTCTCTAAGACCGTACAGTGCCTTATCTAGTTTTAATACTCTATCAGTTCCATCCTCGAAACCTTGAGGTTGCTTTACATACACTTCAGATTTAACTTTGCCGTTTAAAAAGGCTGTTTCAACATCCATTTGTATTATAATTAAGTTATTACTACAACAGTATGACAATAAAATTTTTAACGTTTGCATTCTCGCGACAGGTGAATAAATATCATCAATCAGTTCATTTTGCTGAAAACCCCTTACAACCAATCTTGCTTTATATACATCATCAGCTTTTATAGTATACACCCATTTAAGATCTAATATTTTTTTGTCATTCGGTTTTTCGACATATATCCAAGTTTTGTTTTTATTTAAACACTCTATTTCTTTATTCATCGCCTCTTTCCATCTTTCAGGACTTTTACTACTCATCGCTTCGGTATAGGAAATAGGATTACTTGCGTCTACATAATTTACATAGATGATATTATTACAAACAAAATCGTTTTCATTAAGGCTAGCCGGTTTTTTTCTTTCTCTCATTGAACGTCTTAGCTCCATATTTTCATTATTACTACAATCATTTGAACTTTGATTACCATTTCGATTTTCGTTTTCATTTTCATTACAATTATCATTTAGACGAATCTTAGAAAAGCTTTCATTATTGTCTACTGACTCAAGACCAATACACGGTGTGCCCTCTTCAATTATATCAACATGTCTAGCAACAATTATTTTATTATTTATCAAGACTCTGTACCCCACTTTTTCATAACCTAGCAAAATACCAAGATTTGCTTTCTTATCCCATTTTGATTGTCTTTTATGTTCAGGTATTCTTACGAAAACCCTACTACCATACAGTTTTAAATATTCTACGCTCGGTTTTACTCCAAACATTATTTCATAAGGAGTTTTATTTTTGACAATTGTATTTGTTATAATTCTATTTTTTAAATAAGTCGCTGTTTTAACAATTTCCGGCCAATAACGTCTATGTACCCTTGCTTCTGCTAACAAACATCTAGACATATCCATTATGTCCCTATTATATTTCTCTGCGGTTCCATTCAGTTCATGCACATATGGTGGACAAGTTTCTATTTCAATTCCTTTTTCGCATGCAAACTTAAACACTTCATTATTTATATACTCTTTACCATTATCACAACGCAATTTCTTTATCTTTTTACCAGTCATATTTTCAATTAGATTTACATACTTGACAAAACAGTTATAAACTTCACTCTTAGATTTTATTACATGAACCTGAGCCGCTTTACTAAAGTCATCAATAAAAGTTAAAAAATATCGTTCTCCATTCAATCCAGGAGTATTATGAGGACCATTCAGATCTGTATGAACAATTTCTAGTATGTCATTAGCCTTAGTTCTTTCATTTTTAAATGGTAAATTATGCATTTTATTCTCTAAACATATACCACACTTAAAATAATCAGACTCTAGCTCTCTAGGTAGACCCTTTAATACTTGTTTATCACACATAGTTTTTAAATAATTAAAATTTACATGACCTAGTGTTCTATGATATTTTTCTTTTTCAGTCATATTATTTTCAGTTGTCACATTTGCTTCAGGTTTTACAATTTTGCTAGTCATACGGAATACATTATTTACTTTGAATGCTACTGCAATCACATTTCCCGTTGGATTATAAATTTTGCAAGTATTTCCTTTCGATACAATTTTGTTTTTACAAGTAACTTTACCATAACTAATTAAATTTTTATCCATTTCTTTTACAAAAAATACATTTGACATTTTATTTCTTATTATTTGACCAAAAACATTGAACTCATGTATTATGTTCCCTATTTTAGTAGCTTTTAATATACGGCCATCAGCAATTTTTACATTTACAGGTGTTTTAGGAACAATTGATTCATAAAAATATTCATCATTATTAACAATGTGGTCAGAACATCCACTATCGAGTAGCCATTCTACTTTATCATCGCAACCATTTACTATAGATTCATGTGATTCAATCTCAGTACAGAAACTACTTGAGCTGCCATCTTCCGTTCGCTGATAGTAGCCTTGCTGCCAACCGCCACCACGACGATGTTGACTGGAACCCCGACTGCCTCGACCGTTGCCACGATACTGCCAATTTTGTTGTCGCCCGCCTCCTTGCTGATGCATGCCACCCCTGGGTTTCCATGAATTGCTGCCCGGCTTCGTATTTGGGCATTGGGCTTTGAAATGTCCATATTTCCCACACTTGAAACAATTTTGATCTTGTTTTTTCTCAGTCTTGAATACACTTGCACCATTCTTGTCATTGTCTTCTTTTTCTTTTTGTTCAACTATTTTAATTTTGCTTTTCACATATTCGACTGTTTGATCACTTTCTTTCAGAACATCAACTAGGTCCCCAACATAGCTCAACGAACTTGGGAGCATTTTGATCATGTAACTTAATTTTTCTTTTTCCGAGACTGTAGCACCAGCACTCTTTAACTCATTAATTAACTTTTCAAATTCAGTAAAAAATGTAGCTGTATCTTCAAAATCTTTTAATCTAAGTCTTTCCAATTTGTTTCTTACACATATTTGAAGAGCAGTCGATTGTTTCAAATACATCTCATCAAATTTCCTCATAATGTCATAAGCCGTTTCCATGTCTTTAATAAATTGTAGCTGATCATTTGAAATTCCACTGTATATTATATTTATTGCTTTCAGATTCATTTCGTTCCAATCTTCCTCCTTGTCCGTCACTAAACGTCTTCTATTTGCAACATCTGCACATTTCTTCATTTTCAGGATCATTGTAATTCTTTTCTTCCAACATTCATAGTCTTTTCCATCAAAAATAGGAGTTTTTATTTCGTCTGACATTTTTGCTCACAAAACTAGTACCTTTTCAAAAAAAATTTTTAACTGAAAAATTTTTCCGCGAATTTCTATTCCGCAAAATGGAGACTTCAACCGTCACTTTTCCTTTTGCCTTCCTTAGCTTGACTCAACAACCAAATTATTCACTCAATTCTTGATTTTATCGAACCACCTGACTGCTACCATGTTAATTTATTCATGATTTCTCATTAAATAATAATTACTGTTTTTTAAATAATACAAAACGTAAACTTTATTAAACATAAAATGATTTTACATATCTACTCGGCAACAGCTATGCTCCAACTGCCTCACTCCACTATCTCATCCTCTTACATAGGTGTCGCGCGATACAAATTTAGTACCAACTTAACAAGTACATTTTCAAATATTCATTAATAATTGTTATAAACGAATTTAATCGAAAAAAGTAAATAATGTTGAAATATAAATTTTGACACAGAATGGAACGGTTGTAGATAAATATATATCATTTTTCAATGACAAACCGACAGGTACGTGTAAGATTGGTGGGCGTGTCTCTCCGTGTAGTGTCTTGTCTCTCTCTAGTGTGTGATGCGCGTACAACGTCCGTGTTTCACGTCAAGCTTGCAATAATCAGTATTACGTCTTCATTGTTTTATTAAAATTAATAATTAGGAAAAAAAATTCATGCGCATATAAATCATATTTTTTCGTAATTAGTTTTTATTCTTAAAGAAACTGTGAATGAATTACATATATACCTTAAAAACATGTAGACATAAAGTATTCATATTCATTAAATTTTAGAAGGATTATTATTGAAAAGCCAAATCAGCGTGAAATAACATAAAATACAAATTGCAGAACGTTATTATGTAAAACATAATAGTACACCTACCTACTCATTATTTCCTACCTACTTTAATAATTTTTCAAGCATAATTCAAAGATAACGACTGTTAAGTATCTTTTATTCTTGTGCAGACTTTATGTTTGCTTTTTAGAAGAATATAAAAATTGTATGAATTATCAATAGTCATTCATGTAATTAATTTTAAATACTATAATTACTTCATTTGCTATTAATATGTGAATTCATTTTTAATGACAATTAAATGTTGTTCTACTTTATTTACTAAATAAATTATTCTGGGCATAGCCTGAAATAAAATGTGTTTATCCGTATACAATACTCTGAGAGCTATAAAAAAAGCAGTCATGCTGAACAATTTAAAAATTCCTTGTCATTCTTATTATTGAAATATGCATTAATAAACAACTTATTACCCTTTTACTAAGTTTTTTTTATTTATTCACTGTTTATTTTTAAAAGTCATACATGTTTCTCTTTTCATAAAGCAAAAGACACCTTATTTGCACTCATGCTCATTGAGCTCCCTGAAATATTGAATGATGTTAAAGGATTTTCTGTGATGGGAGGAAATTGAAGAAATAGAAAAAATTTTATCTAAGGTGTGTAAGCATCTAATAAATTTTTTAAATTTACATAAATACTATATGATAGCAGATAGTGTGAAAAAGAAGTGGAAGATTTAAATTATATATTTTGGAGATGTAAAAGATTCGATGTTCAGAGGCGTACGTTCTTAATAGAATTAAAAAGATTTGGATTTTTACCGCCATATAACATTGATTCATTTATAAAAGACCTTAGAATGACAGTAATAAAAAATTTTTGCAAGTTTCTCCGTAGTGCCGAGCTTCATATTTAGTTACGTAAAGTAGAGAAGATAGTGGCAGCGTGAGGAAAACAGCATTCCGAGCCATCGCAAATTAAAATAATAATAGCATATAAAACATAAGATGCAGGCTTGGGTACGGAGGGTGAAGATAAAGCTTGCCGGCGAAGCGCCGGAACTCGCTGCCGATTGTTGTGTATCTCTTTTTCTACTAACATGAGGCTTTCTTACTTCTACTCATACTTTTTTATGTGCAACACATGCGCAGGAAGATGGAATGGATAAGACTGCGACAGAAGACATAACGCTCTTTGTCCCTTGTCTTAGGCCCCCTGAGTAATTTTGATACGCACTGTCGTAAAAATCAATAATCATTCCATGCCTTTCAGAGACCATTGCTGCGCCACCTGTCGAGGATGGAAAAAATACGATTCTGTGAATGATCAACCAAAATTTTTCTCGCAAAACTATTTTTTTTTATTCGTTTTTTTATTACAAAATTTTTTTTTAATATTCTGAACAATAGTATGTACATCGGAAAACTTATCTTTAAAACATATCTTCATCTTCATTTTTAATTATGATGAAATAATTAATTGAATTATATTGTTGTTTTCCGATGTGAAGAATAAAATAAGCTTTCGATTGAGTCCTAACTTAAGGCTGGGCTGAAGTCAGAAAGGCGACTGATTCCCCCTATCCAAATATATGGGTTCGGGAAATTTCTAATTTCTTCGTCAATTTACGATTATTTCTATAAAATTAGGTACCAAATTACAGAAAAATTAATGCCGGACTGACGTAAATAACAATTTTTTGTATATAGTGAATATTTTTATTAAAAAAATTAGAAAGAATAATGAAAAAATTATGAATTGATTTGCCGCGCTTAAATTTCAAGATGGCGGCCACATCATTCAAATGAAAAATCACTAATTATTTCATTTTTATACGTTTTTCGCCCAAAATTCGTGTTTGCGTCAGTTCTTGCTACCTATCTGAATGTCAAAAAAATCAATTCATAGTATAAAATTGAATAATTTAGAAATAATTAGAAATCTTGTATTCCAGATGATATTCTCCGGAAAATTAGTTTGAAAAAATTCTGATAGGTGACAGCATTATGCTCGCAGATGTGGGGGTTTCAGACTCCCTACCTGGTCGACCAACCGACGCTGGCGCAAGTAGTTTGCCCAGGCGTCGCCAGCGGAAGCAAGCGTTGATGCCTCGTTCCGAAGCGGTTGTGGATTCTCAAGCGTGATCTTCAACCCACCACACGTGTGGCCAACACAGTCATTTTTATAATTCTTAATTTATATTTTTACAATTACCAAAGTTAATTAATAAACTATTATTATTAAATGTGACTTATTATTATTATTAGTGGTTGAGTAACCCCTATTCCCACATTGGTGACCCCGACGTGATATCTCTTTGTCACGATTGACTGTTACTACGCAGTTCGTTCTTTGTTCCTTGTGCCTCACACTGAGTGTCTTTGTGTGTGCAAAAACTATTTTCGGTCGGTGTTAAACTGTTAAGTGAACTGTGTGATAAACTCATAGACGTTTTTACGCCATACATTCTTTCGTTCGGTTATGGTAGTGGATCATTCGCCAGTTCGTAGCCCACCTGCATCTGATACCAGTTTCACTATGCCACTTACGTCACCAGATAACCAAGCTGCTTCGTCAGGCTCTGGCCAGCAGTCAGGTGATCACAATGCTGGTGAAGTGTCAGCGATTCAGAACTGCAAACTTCCAACGTTTTGGAAGGACAACCCAGAGATGTGGTTCCTTCAAGCTGAATCAGTGTTTCAATCATTTAACGTCCGAGCTGATAACGCGAAATATCATTTGATCGTCAGCAACCTCACCTCTGATGCAGTGTTGGCTGTTACGGACATCATCAAGACACCGCCTGCTACAGACAAATATAATTACCTCAAGACGCAGCTTATTAATCGCCTAGCAGACTCTGCTGATAAGCAGCTACACAAAGTTTTGGCTGAACTTGAGTTGGGTGGCAGAAAACCCTCAGAGCTGCTGAGGCTTATGCGGTCCATGGTTGGCGCACAAGCCCCGGAAAATGTTTTAAGAGTTCGCTGGTTAGCACTACTTCCTCCAACTGTTCAAAAACTATTACGTGTCTTTCAAGCCACATCTTCACTTGATGAGCTCGCTACTGGTGCTGATACTTTAATGGAAAGTGGTGATTCACCTCAGTTCGTCATGGCTGCTGCTACTCATTCCAGTTATTCTCCAACAGCTCCACAAGCCTCAAGTTCTTTGGATGACGCTATTCTAACAGAGCTTAGAGGAATGAGAAAATCTTTAGATAACTTAGCTCTTCAACAAAAGGAAGTGTGCAACAAATTAAACAAGCTGCATCCTAGTGATGATCGTAGTAGATCCCGTTCTCGCGGGCGTTCTACAACCAGGGAACCACACGTTTCTCCAGCAGGACATTGTTACTATCATCATAATTACGGCAATCGCGCGCGACGCTGCGTTCAACCCTGTACATTCAAGCCTGCTGCTACCCAATCACTTTTGTTTGAGGGAAACTAGCAAGGCTGTCGTCCGTAGCAGCGGTGGGCGACAGCGAGATCAACAACAATCAGCCTCTTAAAGAATACCGCCTCTTTGTCTGTGATAAACGTAGCAACCTAGTGTTCCTGGTAGACTCCGGTTCTATGCTATCTATCATTCCGCGTTCCTGGATTCGTCACAAGCTAGAAGTGACTGATTACAAACTATTTGCTGCTAACAATTCCATCATCAATACTTACGGCAATCATCTTTACTCTTTACAGCTTGGCCTTCGTCGTGATTTTAAACGGTCATTCGTCGTTGCTGATACGAATCATGCTATCATAGGTGCTGATTTTTTAGCTTACTTTGGACTGCTCATCGATCTACAAGCTCAATGTCTCATTGACAAAACCACCAGACTCACCACGCGAGGTTACATTGCTGAAGTATCAATCTACAATATTTCAACCATAGCTTCATCTCAAGATTCTTTTTCCAACAACATTGAACCACGTTACAGGCTACTTTTGCAAAAATTTATCGACATTACTGTGCCTAAACCATTTCCAGTTATTCGCGAATCAACTAAAGTTCGTCATCATATTGTCACTTTTGGACCTCCTGTATCAGAACGTCCTCGACGTCTCACAGGGGAAAAATACGCAGCAGCTAAAGCTGACTTTGATCTTCTGCTTCAACATGGTAGTATCAGAGTTTCAAGCAGTGACTGGTCCAGTCCTATTCACATGGTGACCAAGAAACTCGGTGGCTGGCGTTCGACAGGTGATTATCGCCGCCTCAATAAACAAACAGTACCGGATAGTTATCCAATCCCATTGATTGACGACTTACTGCATCGCTGTCATGGCTGTTCAATATTTTCGACCATTGACCTAGTCAAGGCGTACTATCAGATCCCGGTAGCTGAAGAAGACATTCCTAAGACAGCTGTCACAACACCATTTGGCATGTTTGAGTTTTGTGTTATGCCTCCAGGTCTCAGAAATGCTACACAAACCTTTCAACGACACATGGACAATCTTCTTCGTAACGTCGAGTTTGCCTCTTGCTTCATAGATGACCTAATTGTTTTTTCTAAATCTCCAGAAGAGCACATACAGCATCTCGAAGCCATTTTCAAGATTTTGCGGGAAAATAATCTGGTTATTAATCCCAGCAAATGTTCATTTGGCAAGAAAGAAGTCCTCTATCTTGGCTATCGTCTGACCAAAGACGGATTCACAGCCCCATCAGAGAAAATAGAGGCAGTTCTCAACTTTCCAACTCCTGAAACAATCTCTGACCTTCGACGTTTCCTGGGCATGCTTAATTATTATCGTCGCTGCATTCCAAAAGCTTCTACTATTCAAGCACCTCTTAATGAGCTTTTAAAAAATGCTAAAAAGCGTGACAAAACAAAAATCAATTGGACACCTGAACTTAAAGCTGCCCTGGAACAGTGCAAGTCCAGCATTTCTTCTGCTGTTGTCACGACATTTTTATCACCATCAGCATCCATTGCTTTATCTACAGATGCCTCTGACCATGCTATTGGAGCTTCCTTGGAACAACTCGAAGATGGTATCTGGAAACCACTTGGATTTTACTCTAGGAAGTTAAGCTCTGCAGAGACCCGCTACAGTACCTATGACAGAGAGCTTCTTGCTATCTTTTCCAGCATTAAATTTTTTCGTCACATCCTGGAAGGTCGACCATTCATCGTCAAGACTGATCATCGTCCATTAGTTCATGCTTTTGCTCAAAAGTTGGAAAAAGCTTCTCCTCGACAGCTCAACCAACTTAGCTTTATCTCTGAGTTCACTACTGAGATTGTGTATGTCAAGGGGGAACACAATGTTGTAGCTGATGCTCTGTCTAGAGTAAATGTTATCAATATGCCTACTGCCTTGGATCTTCAAACTATTCAAGATGCTCAACAAGCTGACCAGGAACTTCAAGATTTGTTAAGAGACAATCGATCTCTCCAGCTTCAACTCCTCAATTATCAAGGCCATCAGATCTATTGTGATACTTCTACAGGTTGGATTCGCCCTTATCTTCCAGAATCTCTTCGTAAACAAGCTTTTGACATTATTCACAGTCCAGCTCATTCCAGTGGTCGCTCTACAGCGCGTCAACTAAAAGAAAAATTTGTCTGGCCTCGCATTAAAAAGGATGTTCTCCTATGGAGTAGAGAATGCATTCCTTGTCAACGCTCTAAAGTTCAAAGACACAATCGAATTGGCTCACAACACATCGACGTTCCAGACAATCGTTTTGATCATGTCCATTTAGACATCATAGAACTTCCAAAAGTCAACGGTCTTCGTTATTGTCTGACAATGATTGACCGTTTTTCTCGCTGGCCAGTTGCAGTGCCTTTAGCTAACATCGAAGCTGACACAATTGCTACTGCGTTCTTCAATCATTGGGTTGCTCAGTTTGGCACTCCTCTCACCATTACCACGGACCAGGGTGCTCAATTTGAGTCCAGACTGTTCACTGCTCTTGCTCACATGGTTGGTGCACAACGTATTCATACTACACCATATCATCCACAGTCTAATGGACTTATTGAACGTTGGCATAGGACCGTCAAAGCTGCTTTAATGTGCGGTGCTCCTACATCTTGGCCACAGTTATTACCGACTGTACTTCTTGGTCTTCGTACATGCTTCAAGGAAGATCTCAACGCATCTCCAGCTCAACTCATGTTTGGTACAGAGCTCCGTATTCCAGGCGAATTCTTCATCAATAAAGATATGCCAGCTGATCCTAACTTTTTCCTGGAAAAGTTCAGGGAATTCATCAGAAAAGTTAGACCTACTCCTACAGCACATCATGCTAAACAAAGACCATTCATTCTCAAAGATTTATATGTGTGCTCTCATGTCTTTGTACGAGTTAATGCTGTCAAACGACCTCTAGATCCTCCTTATTCTGGCCCTCATAAAATCGTAAGGAGAGTTGATGACCGTGTCTTTATCATCGACATGGACGGAGTAGAGAAAGCAATCTCAATTGACCGTTTGAAGCCAGTTTTTTCTGTAAAAACTGATGCAGATGATCAGCAAGCCGACGACACGCAGTTTCATCCAGATTCTTGTCCATCTACTGACATAGATAGACCTCTTCGCACGTACTCTAACAAAAAGAAGGTATCGTTTCCTTCCCCTTTGGTCCAGGACACTGGAGGGAGAGTACCTGTGGGGGTTTCAGACTCCCTACCTGGTCGACCAACCGACGCTGGCGCAAGTAGTTTGCCCAGGCGTCGCCAGCGGAAGCAAGCGCTGATGCCTCGTTCCGAAGCGGTTGTGGATTCTCAAGCGTGATCTTCAACCCACCACACGTGTGGCCAACACAGTCATTTTTATAATTCTTAATTTATATTTTTACAAATACCAAAGTTAATTAATAAACTATTATTATTAAATGTGACTTATTATTATTATTAGTGGTTGAGTAACCCCTATTCCCACACAGATGACCTCAGTCATTCATATTGAAAAAATGCTCAATCCGTATCCAGAACTGATGGTGCCCTGCATTTTGGTGAGTAATTTGTGTATGAGTGTGTACCGGTAATATATGTATGTGATGTAAACATAGTGTATCGCTTTACAATGCCTTATACTTTGATGACTATTGCAGTTAGAATAAATAAAAATGATGATACTCATTTAACATTAATTAATATAATACCTGAAAATAACTTCAACAAATATTCATCCATTATTATCATTTTTATTAGGTATAAATGTTAATCAAAAAGCTCAATTCCAAGTCGGCGTATCCAAGCATGTAGTATAAAAACAAATACACATAAACTCAATATCGAGATTATGCTGGCCATGTGGTTAGAGCGTCAGAGTTCTATTTTGCCGGGCAGGGTTCGATCCTAGTCATAATCAATTTTTTTTTCTACTTTATTCGTTAGATTAGCATGTAATTATAATATTGACATGCCATAATTGATCCATTACAATGATTTAATTTTTTTTCTCTTTACTCATTGAATTTATTGACACTAAGTCGGAAAATATTTAAACAGAGCCATAAACTTTCTTTTTGTATAAATACATTGATAATAGCCTGTGTTTAACAACTTATACATCTTTACATGTATTAACAATGTTATGTTATTAACAAGTTAATCATATTATTATTAACATTGAAAAGTAGTTTAAACAATCTGTGGCGAGTTCCGGCACTTCGCTGGCAAGCTCTACCCCCACTCCCTGTGCCCAAGCCTGCAGCTTATAATTTTTAAGCATATATGAGCGTACTGAAACCATAACAGCTCAGTGGTTACAGCATCGGTCTTTTATTTTGCTAGCTAGGGTTCGATTCCAGTCATGATAAAGTTTTTTTTTTCTCTTTTATTTGTTAGATTTGCATGTAATTATAATATTAACATGCCAAAAGTAATTGTTTACAACGATTTGATTTTTTTTTTCTTAATTATTTATGTAATTTATCGACGCCGAGTCGGAAAACATATGAACAGGGTTATAAACACTTTTTTTACTATAGCTATATTAACGTAGTTTTTTTTAAGCAATTTAGAAATATAATTTATAAACATAAACCTAATGTCAGAGATGATGTGTTAGCTCTGTAAGTAGAACACCAAGCTTTCATTTTGCCGATTAGGGTTCGATCCCAGTCATAGCCAATTTTTTTTTTCCTTTTTTTTTCATTAAAATTTTATATAAATACAATAATTGGTTGTTTATATAAGTTTAAAATCAATTCCTATTGTCTTTTAAAGACAACACTTTCGAAAAAAGAGAATCCATAGTAACTCGTTCCTCACCCTCAGCTTATTTTCAGAAAAACAAGTTGTTTTCCGTAATTAATTGGAAGAATAATTTAATCAGATATATGAATTAATTTATAAGTATATAAAGTCACTTAAGCAAAAAAAAGAAAAAACAATTGCCTATGACTGCGATCGAACCCTGCCCAGCAAAATAAAAGATTGATGCTCTAACCACTGAGCTATTATGGTATCAATAATGTTAAAGATGCTTGAAAACTATAAGCTGCAGGCTTCGGCACAAAGAGTGGGGGTAGAGCTTGCCGGTGAAGTGTCGGAACTCGCCGCGGATTGGTTAAACTATTTTTTATTGTTGATAAGTTGTTAAAAAAGGCTAGTATCAATGTATTTGTACAAAAAAAGGTTAATGACCCTGTTCAAATATTGTCTCATTTGTCATCGATTAATTGAAAAATAATTTTACATAAAAATTGAAATTTAAAACTCATTTTTGGCATGATAAAATTACAATTACATGCAATTTGAATTAAAAAAAAAAAATTTCCGCAATTGGAATCGAACACCGTTCAGTAAAATAAATGTCAAATCTTCTGACTACAGAGCCAACATATTTTCATTTGCTTTGTTTACGTTTAGATATCATAAGCTTCAGGCTTGGTAACAGAGGGTGGGGAATGTGCTTGCTCGTCAACTGTTCGAACTCGCAGTCTTCTCTGAAAAATAAGACGGAGATAGATAGATATATTCTCTGCTCTGTCTTGCTCGAAACAGATTATTAAAAAATTTGTAAATTTCTTGGTGCCCTAAGGCTCCCTTTTTGTAGATCATCCCTGAAAATTATCATTTTTCGAACGATTTCCCTGTTACCTACTCCATTTCAGTTGATGTCAAGCTTCGGCCTTTTGCCGCACAACGCGAGGGCGTAAAGTCAACTCCGGGAAACTTTCTGACTTCAGCCCAGCCTTAACTAAATTCATCCATTTTTGACGCCGTCATTGGTAGAGAAAAATTTGCTAGGAACTTTCTAAGGGAAACTCTGTCTTCAGCCCAGCCTTAAAAACGCGATGAACCATTCTAACTTATCAACTAATTAATAATTTATTCATTCATTAAGGCTGGGCTGAAGTCAGAAAGTTTCCCGGAGTTGACTTTACGCCCTCGTGTTGTGCGGCAAAAGGCCGAAGCTTGACGTCAACTGAAATTGAGTAGGTAACAGAGAAATCGTTCGAAAAATGATAATTTTCAGGGATGCACTACAAAAAGGGAGCCTTAGGGCACCAAGAAATTTACAAATTTTTTAATAATCTGTTTCGAGCAAGACAGAGCAGAGAATATATCTATCTATCTCCGTCTTATTTTTCAGAGCAGACTGCGAGTTCGAACAGTTGACGAGCAAGCACATTCCCCACCCTCTGTTACCAAGCCTGAAGCTTATGATATCTAAACGTAAACAAAGCAAATGAAAATATGTTGGCTCTGTAGTCAGAAGATTTGACATTTATTTTACTGAACGGTGTTCGATTCCAATTGCGGAAATTTTTTTTTTTTAATTCAAATTGCATGTAATTGCAATTTTATCATGCCGAAAATGAGTTTTAAATTTCAATTTTTATGTAAAATTATTTTTCAATTAATCGATGACAAATGAGACAATATTTGAACAGGGTCATTAACCTTTTTTTGTACAAATACATTGATACTAGCCTTTTTTAACAACTTATTAACAATAAAAAATAGTTTAACCAATCCGCGGCGAGTTCCGACACTTCACCGGCAAGCTCTACCCCCACTCTTTGTGCCGAAGCCTGCAGCTTATAGTTTTCAAGCATCTTTAACATTATTGATACCATAATAGCTCAGTGGTTAGAGCATCAATCTTTTATTTTGCTGGGCAGGGTTCGATCGCAGTCATAGGCAATTGTTTTTTCTTTTTTTTGCTTAAGTGACTTTATATACTTATAAATTAATTCATATATCTGATTAAATTATTCTTCCAATTAATTACGGAAAACAACTTGTTTTTCTGAAAATAAGCTGAGGGTGAGGAACGAGTTACTATGAATTCTCTTTTTTCGAAAGTGTTGTCTTTAAAAGACAATAGGAATTAATTTTGAACTTATATAAGCAACCAATTATTGTATTTATATAAAATTTTAATGAAAAAAAAAGGAAAAAAAAAATTGGCTATGACTGGGATCGAACCCTAATCGGTAAAATGAAAGCTTGGTGTTCTACTCACAGAGCTAACACATCATCTCTGACATTAGGTTTATGTTTATAAATTGTATAATGCAGGCTTGAGTACGAAGGGTAGGGATAGAGTTTGCCGGCGAAGTGCCGGAAATCCCCGTGGATTATTTCAACTACTTCTAAATATTTCTAAATTGCTTAAAAAAAAGCTACGTTTATATAGCTATAGTAAAAAAAGTGTTTATAACCCTGTTCATATGTTTTCCGACTCGGCGTCGATCAATTACATAAATAATTAAGAAAAAAAAAAATCAAATCGTTGTAAACAATTACTTTTGGCATGTTAATATTATAATTACATGCAAATCTAACAAATAAAAGAGAAAAAAAAAACTTTATCATGACTGGAATCGAACCCTAGCTAGCAAAATAAAAGACCGATGCTGTAACCACTGAGCTGTTATGGTTTCAGTACGCTCATATATGCTTAAAAATTATAAGCTGCAGGCTTGGGCATAGGGAGTGGGGGTAGAGCTTGCCAGCGAAGTGCCGGAACTCGCCACGGATTGTTTAAACTACTTTTCAATGTTGATAATAATATGATTAACTTGTTAATAACATAACATTGTTAATACATGTAAAGATGTATAAGTTGTTAAACACAGGCTATTATCAATGTATTTATACAAAAAGAAAGTTTATGGCTCTGTTTAAATATTTTCCGACTTAGCGTCGATAAATTCAATGAGTAAAGAGAAAAAAAAATCAAATTGTTATAAAAGATTAATTATAGCATGTCAATATTATAATTACATGCAAATCTAACAAATGAAAAAGAAAAAAAAAACTTTACCATGACTGGGATCGAACCCTGCCCGGCAAAATAGTACTCTGACGCCCTAACCACATAGCCAGCATAATCTTGATATTGAGTTAATGTATATTTGTTTTTACACTACATGCTTGGATACGCCGACTTGGAATTGAGCTTCCTTATTAACATTTATACCTAATAAAAATGATAATAATGGATGAGTATATGTATTTGAAGTTATTTGCAGGTATTATATTAATTAATGTTAAATGAGTATCATCATTTTTATTTATTCTAACTGCAATAGTCATCAAAGTATAAGGCATTGTAAAGCGATACACTATGTTTACATCACATACATATATTACCCGTACACACTCATACAGAATTTACTCGCCAAAATGCAGGGCACCATCAGTTCTGGATACGGATTGAGCATTCTTTCAATATGGATGACTGAGGTCATCTGCGAGCATAATGCTGTCACCTATCAGAATTTTTTCAAACTAATTTTCCGGAGAATATCATCTGGAATACAAGATTTCTAATTATTTCTAAATTATTCAATTTTATACTATGAATTGATTTTTTTAACATTCAGACAGGTGGCATGGACTGACGCAAACACGAATTTTGGGCGAAAAACGTATAAAAATGAAATAATTAGTGATTTTTCATCTGAATGATGTGGCCGCCATCTTGAAATTTAAGCGCGGCAAGTCAATTCATAATTTTTTCATTATTCTTTCTAATTTTTTTAATAAAAATATTCACTATATACAAAAAATTGTTGTTTACGTCAGTCCGGCATCAATTCCTCTGTAATTTGGTACCTAATTTTATAGAAATAATGGTAAATTGGCGAAGAAATTAGAAATTTCCCGATCCCATGTATTTGGATAGGGGGAATCAGTCGCCTTTCTGACTTCAGCCCAGCCTTAATGATCTAAAAAATGTCTGAAAATAAATACCTTTGTATACACTCGTGTTCATTAATGCCTTCCCATTACCATGGGAGAAATTACCGACCGAGACGGTTTTTTTTTATATGAATTATTCCATCTATTATTTTTCAAATATTCTATGATTAAATTCTCCTCCAGCCCTGCCCCCTCTTAAAAATAAATTTTCCTACTCCAAAACATCTTATTTCCCCTAATTTTAATTATTTCCCCTCATTTTTGACAGCTAACAAACATTTTTGTTTATAAATAATAAACAGTGTACAGTGTCAATTTTATAAATGTAAACATAACTCGTGTTGACATGTATTCGAGAGGCGAGTTATCATAGGATATCTAAAGATTTTTGTAAGTAATTATCAAATTTAAATTTGATTTAATATTACAGGTTATAATGTAATTAAAATATAATTGATATCAATTATATTTTATTATGATTTATCTCAATTTTAGAGCCGGCTTTCAAGTACTCTTTGGAAATTAAGCGATAGTAGTCAAAAAATTGATCAATTATGTGGTACATTCCAATGATAATAAGAAAAAAAGAAGCAAAAAGTTATAGTACAAAAAAAATGATTAAAGGTGAATACAAAAAAGGAGATAATTGTGTTATTATCGAAGATGTTATTATCAGTGGAAGTAGTATTTTAGAAAAGACTTAACTCCAGAAGGTTTGAACGTTACTAAAGCATTGGTAATTATAGACCGAGAACAAAGTGGCAAAAAAAATATAGAAAATGCTGGTATTAAAGTAAGAAGTTTGTATACTCTTACCAAGTTAATGAAGTATCTTTTTGAAGCTGTTAAAATTACTTTAGAAACGATTAAATTTTACGCCCTCGCTACCTGTGGTAACAACAAGATTTAAAAATCAATAGATAGATATCCTATGATAACTCGCCTCTCGAATACATGTCAACACGAGTTATGTTTACATTTATAAAATTGACACTGTACACTGTTTATTATTTATAAACAAAAATGTTTGTTAGCTGTCAAAAATGAGGGGAAATAATTAAAATTAGGGGAAATAAGATGTTTTGGAGTAGGAAAATTTATTTTTAAGAGGGGGCAGGGCCGGAGGAGAATTTAATCATAGAATATTTGAAAAATAATAGATGGAATAATTTATATAAAAAAAAAACCGTCTCGGTCGGTAATTTCTCCCATGGTAATGGGAAGGTATAAATGAACACGAGTGTACGGTATAGGACATGATCATATATAATTCCTTCCCCTCCCCTATAGAAACGGTTTCGCGCTCTTAGTGCGATCGTTATTTTATTGTTTCACGATAAATTCTTACAGTACAATAAAATATTTATTAAAATTTAAGTAAATAACTCTATGAATTGTCAATTTCAACTAAATTTGCTATTTATTAGAATAAAAATATTGAATGAATCAGGTTTAATAGAAACAATTTTATTACAATTTAATCGATTTGCCATGGTACCAATTGTCATTAATTGAAATTTTGCAGAGGGAATTTTCGACTGATTTCATTCGTAATCTAGGTTCAATTTGATTCACAATGCAATAATTAAAAATGTTGAATTTCTATTAAATTAAATTCGATTTTTTAAAGTTGGTTATAATTGGTATGTTCTATCAGAGTAGGTAAATAGCATATCATTCTGAAATTTAATATTTTAATTCGCAGTATTTATAGCAAAAATGGAGTATTAATTTAAAATTTACATAAAATTACTGATGTGATTTTATTTGTTATAAAATTTAATAAATAGAACAATATTCATATATTGTTTCTAAATATCACGTTGTATGTATCGAGCATTTGATTGAGAGTACAATAATCGTCCAGGGATGTTGGTAGCAGGTGCACTTACATAAGTTCCAGACGGAGCATAAGGACCTGGTGGAGGTTGAGGTGTTCTTATAGGGTATCCTGATGTAATCCCCCCACTTTTAGCTCCCTATAAAAATTATTTCCAATCATTTACTTTTAATGGAAGATTTTATCGTCTATACGAATACCTGAGGTTGTTGTTGAATTGGTATTGATCCACCATGTACTGTAACATGATTTCCTGGACGTAAATAAAACTTATCTTCTGTATATGAAGTTTTATGATCAACTGAATGTATATTAGTAACATAAGCTGAAAAATATAATGCTCTTATTGCTTTTAAGGTATAAAATCATTAAAATGTTAGTAAACATCTCAACTGACATTTTTATTATTGTAATGAATTTTTTCGATTTGATAGAGAAATAAATAATTAACTAGGTTATGATAAATCGAAAAGATTTTCGGATTATAATTAATCTGAGTCTAATAATAAAAATGAATCCGAACAGACAGTTATTGACCTCTAAACTTCACTTAAAAAAAGAATCGGTTAAAACTAACTTGCAAATTGTTTCTTTCTATGGGTTTTGTTCACGTTGTGTTTCGTTTAGGCACGTTTGTTATGATAAAATATTCGCAATGAGTGTGACAAGCGCTGACATATCGCTTTGTTTCTCTCACAGCAGTATCGTGTCCAAAGGGTGTCCAATATTTTCATTGTTTTGAATTTTTCCAACGTTTAGAGGTCAATAACTTTTTACCTGTTACAGGTAAGATTGCAAAGATGCGGACTTTTTTATGTAAAATCGTAGCCGCTACAACTTTTGATCAAAACATTTTTTTATATCTGTTATAGTTCTCGAAAAAAATGAGAACAAACATGGAAAAATACATAAAAAAGCGTTTAAAGGGTGATTTCAACCCTTGCCCGGTGTCGGAGCTCACTTTTTTTTAAGGGGAAACTAATTCTACATCCCCTACAAATATCCTATTAAAATTTCATTCATTTCATGATTTCCCGATTTAAAATCTAATATGACTGGAGTAAGATGGCCCCATCCTTTTACAGTAAAACTTTTTATCCTAAAAATAGAGGTACAAGAATCAAAAAACCACATTGTTATATTTATGTACTGAAAATAATTTTTCCAAAGAACGGAGACAGTTATTTTGTAGAAAGAGAAAAATCTCACTTGATCTTAAATTGGCGATAAAAAGTGTCTTTAAACTAAAAAAAAGACGAATGCAAAATTTACGAAAGAAATTGAAAAAAAAATCAATATTTTTGTCCCTATGACCGTTTTTGCTATATTAACGGTAAAAGGAGGAAAAACGCAAGCTTCAAAAGTCAATAAACAATAGCAATTATTTTTTCTGAGTAATGAAAATTTATACGAACACTATCTTTATTACCCCTTATTGAATCTATAACCAAAAAAATTCTACATTTATACTATAATTTATGCATCTCAAAATCACGTGGCTACTAGATTATACGTTAGTTAATAGTTTAAAAGTTTTTAAATTCAATTTCCCAAAAGTTTTAAATTTTCTTAGTAGTGACAATTTTATGTAAAGCTAGTACGATTGAAAACGCTTTTCAAAAAATTAACAATTCTTTTAAAATTATCACCTGTATATAAATAATATATATATATATATACCTCCCTTACTCTTTGAAAAATTGAATTTTTCTGTATACACTTCGACTAAAATTTATAATTATATATAATTTTCCAATAAAAGTAATCAATCAATTGAGACATTTACTTTGTATATTCTGTAGTCATTGTTACAATATCTTACCTGTTTGATGGGTTAGTGATCCTCGATTATTCGATAAGTAAACCGATTTACCTTGCTCAATTTCTCGTGTTGATTGTGATGATGGTCCGCTATAATGATAAACATTTTGACTAGCTGGAGGCGAATAAAAACTCGAAGGAGGATATTGATTATTTTCTGAAATTAATTTAAAAAATGTTTTAAAAAATGTACAATGAACAAAAGAGTAAAGCTACCGATTATTGACGTTGCAGTTTATAAACGTTTTTAATACAAAAACGATCAATTAAATTACAACAAAAATTATCTTCATGATTGATAACTTTACTCCTCAAAATGGAAACAGTACCCTTTGGTTAAAAAATTATTTACAAAATGATTGTATTAAATTAATGATCTTACTATTCCATAGAACTGCTCGTGAATCGCTGGTTCTTCTTGTGGCATCTTCTGATTCTGTATAAATTAATTTTTTAAGAACATACAAGAAATTTCTTTTTATTTATGCACTTAATATGTATGACGCTTACTTGGAGGATTATAATTAGGCATCTGTGGTGACGTTTTATATCCATAAACAGTAGGGTATGACGTCGAAGGAGGTGGAGAAGGACTGTGAGCACGTTTAAGAGGACCCTACAATAATAAAAAAATTTACTTTACTGAAATATTCTTTTTAAGAGTTAAAAATTCTATTGATCTTACATTAGGAATGACACCATGAGATGACGATGAAGGACCAGCTACTTTGTAAAATGGATGTCGAGGTACAGGAAGAAATAGTTGAGGATGAACAACGTTGTTTCCTGAAGTTGAATAATTTCCTACAGTAGTGAATACTTCTGGACATATGCTGTGAAAGATAAAGAAATTGTATTCATGTTTTTTTACATTATTTATTCACTATTTCTTATAAGAAAGAAAACTCTGGAATAGAAATTTATGTTTTGTTATTCTATTTTTAAAAAAAATAGACAATAATTTATTTAAATTACCTAGCTTCTTTAGTCAACTGTCGTCTTCTGTTATCATCTGCGTTTAAAACCTTCTTAAGTTGTAAAAATAATTGATGTTTTTCGTCTTTCAATTGTGAGAGTTCCGTTTCTAAAGTAGATATTTGTTCTCTAGTTTCGCCTAACGTCATGACATCCTGTTTTTGTTGACGTTCTCTTTCTTTTCTTAGTCTTTCTTCTTCTGCATCAGCTTCTTGTTCTATAATAAATAAATTGCATGTACAGAAAAATAAGAAAAAAATGAGAATATGAAATTTTGAAATTAGCACTAACCCTGTTTTTTTCTTTGACGTTCACGAATTATATGTGTTTTCAAAGCTTGCCATATGTGTTCACTTTGTGGAGGAGGTCCTGTCACGATAGCTGGCATAATCAATAATAATTAGTTGACAACAGCAACCTAAATTAAGGAGAATGATAATTATTGTTATTTCTAGCAACGAAAAAAACTATAAAAAATATATAATGTAACACCACATTTATTTGTCCATATTTGTTTATCTGTAATTATTTTACTCTCGGATTACTTACAACAAAATTAATTCGAAGTATTATGCACTCTAATTAACAAAAAATGACAGAACCAGTTAAGATATAAAATTTTAAATCTTGTTTTATTGAGAAACTCTTTGAAGAAAACACAATTCCATAAATTACTATAAAATTATTAAAAAGTCAACACTATATTATATACACACAGCGTCAGAGTATTGTCCAGTTTTTTGTAGGTTATATAGTCAAACTGAGAAAAGAGTTTCTCAGTGGCTTCAATGGTGTGCCATACTGATTCAAGAAAGACATTAAGGCTGGGCTGAAGTCAGAAAGGCGACTGATTCCCCCTATCCAAATACATGGGATCGGGAAATTTCTAATTTCTTCGCCAATTTACCATTATTTCTATAAAATTAGGTACCAAATTACAGAGGAATTGATGCCGGACTGACGTAAACAACAATTTTTTGTATATAGTGAATATTTTTATTAAAAAAATTAGAAAGAATAATGAAAAAATTATGAATTGACTTGCCGCGCTTAAATTTCAAGATGGCGGCCACATCATTCAGATGAAAAATCACTAATTATTTCATTTTTATACGTTTTTCGCCCAAAATTCGTGTTTGCGTCAGTCCTTGCCACCTGTCTGAATGTTAAAAAAATCAATTCATAGTATAAAATTGAATAATTTAGAAATAATTAGAAATCTTGTATTCCAGATGATATTCTCCGGAAAATTAGTTTGAAAAAATTCTGATAGGTGACAGCATTATGCTCGCAGATGACCTCAGTCATCCATATTGAAAAAATGCTCAATCCGTATCCAGAACTGATGGTGCCCTGCATTTTGGCGAGTAAATTCTGTATGAGTGTGTACGGGTAATATATGTATGTGATGTAAACATAGTGTATCGCTTTACAATGCCTTATACTTTGATGACTATTGCAGTTAGAATAAATAAAAATGATGATACTCATTTAACATTAATTAATATAATACCTGCAAATAACTTCAAATACATATACTCATCCATTATTATCATTTTTATTAGGTATAAATGTTAATAAGGAAGCTCAATTCCAAGTCGGCGTATCCAAGCATGTAGTGTAAAAACAAATATACATTAACTCAATATCAAGATTATGCTGGCCATGTGGTTAGGGCGTCAGAGTACTATTTTGCCGGGCAGGGTTCGATCCCAGTCATGGTAAAGTTTTTTTTTTCTTTTTCATTTGTTAGATTTGCATGTAATTATAATATTAACATGCTAAAATGAATCCTTACCAACGATTTGATTTTTTTTTCTCAATTATTTATGTAATTGATCGACGCCGAGTCGGAAAACATATGAACAGGGTTATAAACACTTTTTTTACTATAGCTATATAAACGTAGCTTTTTTTTAAGCAATTTAGAAATATTTAGAAGTAGTTGAAATAATCCACAGGGATTTCCGGCACTTCGCCGGCAAGCTCTATCCCCACCTTTCGTACTCAAGCCTGCATTATACAATTTATAAACATAAACATAATGTCAGAGATGATGTGTTAGCTCTGTGAGTAGAACACCAAGCTTTCATTTTACCGATTAGGGTTCGATCCCAGTCATAGCCAATTTTTTTTTTCCTTTTTTTTTCATTAAAATTTTATATAAATACAATAATTGGTTGTTTAAATAAGTTCAAAATCAATTCCTATTGTCTTTTAAAGACAACACTTTCGAAAAAAGAGAATTCATAGTAACTCGTTCCTCACCCTCAGCTTATTTTCAGAAGAACAAGGTAAAAATTACCGTTCAACAGCTCTCATTGGGATAGTTCTTCTATATATTATCTCTTATCTCTGCTTTAGCCCAGTCTTAATGCATCCCTGAAAGTTATCATTTTTCGAACGATTTCTCTGTTACCTACAGTACCGGACATAAATGCTATGTGATTTTCTATAAGACGGTATATGGGGAAACATATATCTAATACTCCTATATTGCTAGTTCCCGTAAGTGGGCGCGTGGCCTATGAAGTGAGACAGAAAATGAATATGTCTGTCTCTTTCTTTTCATTTGAACTGTTGTGCGCAAGCGTCACTACCGTAGAGGGAGAATTGGCAATTGGAGAAGGGCAAGCCACCTCCCTTTCACAACTTAAAATTAAGTTATAGTAAATAAGTTTTTGTATGCTTCGTAGCTCAGCGGTAAAGCTCCCGACTCCGGCAGTGAGTCTCGGGTGTTCAAATCTTCTTCTTCATTCTTTTCTTTTCTCTATTATTATTATTAGTAGAATAACTTCAATTAATAATTGTTCAAACATGTATAATAATTAAATCATTTATATATAATAATTAAATATCTAATTTCAAAGGTATTTCTATATATTATTTATTTGTAAATAAATTTATAATAAATAAAATAATCTAAACTTATAAGAACAAATTAATTTTTATTGTTCAATAATTGTAATTCAATTCGATGACTATAAATAATATTTTTAAATACCAGTACAAATTATATTGTTTTATAAAAATTACAATTGAAAGTTTTTGGAGAATTGAAATTTTAAAGTCTTTTCCCCAAGCTGCCCCAACTCTTTGAGTTTTACACAACATCCACAGTAATAGAATCACATGTAATAAATGCGAAAAATAATAATTAACGCCCTATATCATGATGTAGACTGTAAGCAACATACCGTTCAACCTACTACTTAATTTATATGATTCGTTTTTTAACATTATATTGCCCCCCAGGCAACTCTCCCTGTTTTTCTATTTTTTTTTGAAACTAATTGAATAAATAAAAAACTACGAAACTCGTCTAATCTTATTTTGTCTTAATTACCCGTAAACAACATAAAATTAAAAATTCATATTCTTGAGTTATAGAGGGTTAAGTCAATTATTGTTCCTTTAAATTATTATTTTTGTATTAGATTTTACAAACTACATACTAATCACTTTTGTACATCACCACAATAGTTGACATTGCTCTTCTATTTTTTAATTATATATGTATAAATGTGATGATGATAAATAAATATTCATGATTATTAATTTAAAAAATATTTTTTTTCCTGTCTATATTTTAATGAAAATTATTATACAATAAATACAATTAAAATGTGATAATGATAATTATACATAGTATACAAGCTATTGGATTTTAAATATCTTTATTTAATAATTTTAAAGTTTACTGTATAAAAAATGTAGCATTTATGAGCTCTGAAATTAATTTTAAACAATTTACAAATAGAAATGTTTTTTTTCTTTGTTAATGAAAAAAGATTTTATTTCATTTTTTTAAAATGAAGTTTGCATATTCTACTTCTTATAAGCAGCTTCATTCAAATGAACAACATATTTGAAACAGGCATTTTAGAAAAAATGGGGAATTGATGAAAGGATATAAGGAAATAAAAAACTAAGATAAAAAAAAGAATATTTAACAATAAATAATTTATTATTTACACATACCAGTATACCAAATTATACATTATTAAACTTATTGGTGTTTAAATAATACGAGTTTTGTATATTTCTGTCTTATACAATGATCCTTCTCGGACATTTTTTTGGCTTCATAATGTAACCGAGTATTTAAATATAATTCGATAACGTATTTGCAAAGTTGCGATCGATGATTATCCAAAATATCTTGTGATAAAATGTGTTCATTCATGATTTTATTGTCAAATTGCATCCCTATGTTGTTAAATATTTTATTTATTAAAAATTGTTTAATTGAAGGTTTACTTATTTCCGATTGATATTTTCTGATAATCTGTTCGCAAACTTTGCAAATAGCCATTACATCCTTTGATGGTGTTATATATGGTCCGCGATTTTTTATTTGCGATAATAAAGGCATTGTGCCTTTAGTAGCGTCGCCTTTTAATTGTATAATACAAACTTGACATTTTACAATTTTTTTTGTTAATTTATATGCAATAAATCCGGAAATATATAATACAACGTTTTCAACAAAAGCTGACAATTCCCAATTTATTTGTACACGTAAATATTTATAAATATAATAATTATTATTAACATTGAATTGATTCTGAAATGGCTTTGAAATTAAATATAAATAAAAAATTTCAATATTTAAATACTATAATTATTAATGAAGTCAATTGAAATATATAAAAAATTGGATGTAGCATGTAAAACAGACGCTACTTCATATGCAAAATGACGCTATTCTATTTGCAAGGGATGCTATCTCATTTCTTGTACAAATTGAAATGCTATCTAATGCGCACACTCCATTCACGATCATGCGCACAAGTCGCAGCATATAATAAGTGAGACAAACGCATATATGTCTGCACCGTAATGTTTAAGTCTCTCTCCCTATACCGGCTAGCAATATAGGAGTATTACATATATGTGGGGAAATCACATGTATAACCTTTAAAAAATTAAACAGCATTTATGTCCGGTACTGTACTCAATTTCAATGGGCATTGAAAGGCCTTAAGCCTTAAGGCTGGGCTGAAGTCAGAAATTTTCCCAGAGTTGACTTTACGCCCTCGCGTTGTGCGGCGAAAGGCCGAAGCTTGACGTCAATTGAAATTGAGTAGGTATTAGGGAAATCGTTCGAAAAATGATAATTTTCAGGGATGCACTACAAAAAGGGAGCCTTAGGGCACCAAGAAATTTACAAATTTTTGAATAATCTGTTTCGAGCAAGACAGAGCACAGAATATATCTATTAGTCCAGTCAATATAGGAGGCTTGGCTCCATTTGTCTTGAAAATTTTTGTACAAAGGGCAATTTTTAATTTTCTAATGTCAAAATATCTGTAATGACCTGTAGAAAAAATGTGCCCAAAAACGAAAGTGCGCTGATTTTTTTTTATATGATTTTTTCGCATTTTAGTGGTCCCGTGTATCTAAGCGAGACAGCACTATAGGCGGCACCACGCGGTAGAGAAGGACATAACTATCGGAATGAAAAAATCGTATTTTCGATCAAAAAAATTGTAGTTTTCTTGTTCAATATTATTTTATTAATTATTTGATGAACAAGAAAAACCTACAAAATCATCAATTTCTTAAAGTTGGTAATTTTTTCATTTATTTATAAAAATTTGTTTTTTTATTTATGTATAAAAAATTTCTTCATTATAGTAAATAATATATTTATTTATTATATTAATTTGATATTTTTTTTAATTTTTTGGGTCAAATATTGGCCTAAAATAAGTAAATAAATAATGAATGAATATAATAAATAAATATATTATTTACTATAATGAAGAAATTTTTTATACATAAATAAAAAAACAAATTTTTATAAATAAATGAAAAAATTACCAACTTTAAGAAATTGATGATTTTGTAGGTTTTTCTTGTTCATCAAATAATTAATAAAATAATATTGAACAAGAAAACTACAATTTTTTTGATCGAAAATACGATTTTTTCATTCCGATAGTTATGTCCTTCTCTACCGCGTGGTGCCGCCTATAGTGCTGTCTCGCTTAGATACACGGGACCACTAAAATGCGAAAAAATCATATAAAAAAAAATCAGCGCACTTTCGTTTTTGGGCACATTTTTTCTACAGGTCATTACAGATATTTTGACATTAGAAAATTAAAAATTGCCCTTTGTACAAAAATTTCCAAGACAAATGGAGCCAAGCCTCCTATATTGACTGGACTATATCTATCTCCGTCTTATTTTTCAGAGAAAATTGCGAGTTCGAACAGTTGACGAGCAAGCACATCCCCCACCCTCTGTTATCAAGCCTGAAGCTTATGATATCTAAACGTAAACAAAGCAAATGAAAATATGCTGGCTCTGTAGTCAGAAGATTCGATTTCGACATCAAAAATGAGTTTTAAATTTCAATTTTTATGTAAAATTATTTTTCAATTAATCGATGACAAATGAGACAATATTTGAACAGGGTCATTAACCTTTTTTTGTACAAATACATTGATACTAGCCTTTTTTAACAACTTATTATCAATAAAAAATAGTTTAAACAATCCGCGGCGAGTTCCGACACTTCACCGGCAAGCTCTACCCCCACTCTCTGTGCCCAAGCCTGCAGCTTATAGTTTTTAAGTATCATTCACATTATTGAAATCATAATAGCTCAGTGGAAGCGCACCAATCGTTTTTTTTGCTGGGCAGGGTTCGATCCCAGTCATAGGCAATTGTTTTTTTCTTTTTTTGCTTAAGTGACTTTATATACTTATAAATTAATTCATATATTTGATTAAATTATTCTTCCAATTAATTACGGAAAACAACTTGTTTTTCTGAAAATAAGCTGAGGGTGAGGAACGAGTTACTATGAATTCTCTTTTTTCGAAAGTGTTGTCTTTAAAAGACAATAGGAATTGATTTTGAACTTATATAAACAACCAATTATTGTATTTATATAAAATTTTAATGAAAAAAAAAGGAAAAAAAAATTGGCTATGACTGGGATCGAACCCTAATCGGTAAAACGAAAGCTTGGTGTTCTACTCACAGAGCTAACACATCATCTCTGACATTATGTTTATGTTTATAAATTGTATAATGCAGGCTTGGGTACGAAGGGTAGGGATAGAGTTTGCCGGCGAAGTGCCAGAAATCCCCGTGGATTATTTCAACGGGAGCGTGACATCCGTCCCCAATAAGATGTCAGTCAAAGGCATTTTTACAATCTTTTAAATTTGAATCTTTAAATGTATAATCTTACTGATTGTTAATCAAATTCTATGATGCCCAGATTTTTTATCTAATGATCATTTTAAAAATATGCTTTATTCTTTTAATCTTTTAAAATTGGTTTTTTTTATTTTCAATCATTTAATATTCAATCAAATTATAAAAATTTTTCTTTTTTTAATGTTTATCATTTCGTTGAACAGTCAACTTAAGAAATTAGGACTGGTAAGTTATCTTGCGTCGGTATAGTAGAAAAAAAAATTTAACTAGTGTCACTGTTTTCTAATAGATGACAGTAATTACACTGTTTTCAATCAAAAATTAAAAATACTTATATGACTTTAAATTTTGAATTGTTTAATAGCAACTTTACTTACCAAAAATAAATATTAGATTGATCTTCTTGAAATGGAGCATAATTTTCTTCAAAACCAATTACTTATATCGATATTTTTCATCGTTAGAGATATACCACATCAAGTTATATTGAGTTAATTTCTTTACAATATCAATTACACAATTCAAAATAATAAAAAAATACTTTACTTTTAAATTGAATTTTTCTTCAATATATTTCCTTTTTTTGTTTCATCAATCATTTAAGTTACTGAATTACTTGCTATTTCTTCAGTTAGTTTGTGTTTTAATTGACTATCAGTAAGACAGTCTTCTAGTATTATCGTAATTATAAATAAAATAAAATATATTATTTGTATCATTAATTTACGCTTAGTTTAACTTTTCTAATAAAGTTAGTTTCTTCCATTGTGTAATGAAATTTTTTAAACAGGTTTTTTTTCAATATAATTTTTATTTCAAACTCTTTTTTCATTAATGACATATTTTTTAAAAAACAAAATAAATTTTCACACAAATAAATTATATATTAAAGAGAAATAAAATTAAGATCCTATTAAATTTTTATTATTACTCACTTTAGTTCACACGACAATTAGTTTTAACACAAAAAAGTAATTTTTTGGGTAAATATTAAAACACATTTAATATATACATATTCATAATTCTGTATTGAATTAAATTTCATTTTTCAGATCGATTAATAAACATAATTTGTGACAGTGACATTGAATATTGTAGAATAATGAATGAAACTACACGACAAAATCATTCTCGAGCAATTCAACATACAATTGACTTGTACATTAATAATTTACAAGAGTCCTCGAGAAATGGAAGGTACTTATATAATTTGTTAATTTATTCAATCATTTTATATTAAATTTAAATAATTTGTTATAATATCAATTTATATATAGGATGACATTGTCAGAATATTTGTAGGCAGTAGTTGAACGCACAAATATTCGACGGGAGCTGAGACAACGTGGCTCATATTTGGAAGTGTAGAAAACCAAAGTTAAAGAGATATCAGCAAATGTAAATTTTCTTGAATATAAATAAAAGTTATACTTATAACTTCAGGAAGGATTTTTGAATTCTTTAATTGACCCTGATTATTTTATTTTAAAATAATTGAATTGAGTAGTGATTAATATTAAAATTTATTAACAAATTTATATTCATATTATATTTATATTTAAATTCAGTTAAATTAAGGTATTCATTAAAAATACTGATTTATTTTTATAAAAACTTAAGTAATAAAACTTTTTTTCTTCGTTGCACGAAAATCGTTTATGTTTATTAAAGAAGAGAATAATACTGACAGACACTATTTTTGAAGTTTTTCAACTTTTTAATAATTCAGTTTTCAAATTTTTTTCACTTGGATTACGTTATTACGCTAACATTAAGATAAAAATGTTATTATCATTAGATTATAAGCCTAAATATACTTATTTATGTAGTGGGAATTACATGACATTACATGAGCCAGAAAGAAGACTTTTTTTTGTATAAGTATTTTTAATTTTTGATTGAAAACAGTGTAATTACTGTCATCTATTAGAAAACAGTGACACTAGTTGAATTTTTTTTCTACTATACCGACGCAAGATAACTTACCAGTCCTAATTTCTTAAGTTGACTGTTCAACGAAATGATAAACATTAAAAAAAGAAAAATTGTTATAATTTGATTGAATATTAAATGATTGAAAATAAAAAAAACCAATTTTAAAAGATTAAAAGAATAAAGCATATTTTTAAAATGATCATTAGATAAAAAATCTGGGCATCATAGAATTTGATTAACAATCAGTAAGATTATACATTTAAAGATTCAAATTTAAAAGATTGTAAAAATGCCTTTGACTGACATCTTATTGGGGACGGATGTCACGCTCCCATTTCAACTACTTCTAAATATTTCTAAATTGCTTAAAAAAAACTACGTTCATATAGCTATAGTAAAAAAAGTGTTTATAACCCTGTTCATATGTTTTCCGACTCGGCGTCGATAAATTACATAAATAATTGAGAAAAAAAAAATCAAATCGTTGTAAACAATTACTTTTGGCATGTTAATATTATAATTACATGCAAATCTAACAAATAAAAGAGAAAAAAAAAACTTTATCATGACTGGAATCGAACCCTGCCTAGCAAAATAAAAGACCGATGCTGTAATCACTAAGCTGTTATGGTTCCAATGTGGTTATATATGCTTAAAAGTTATAAGCTGCAGGCTTGGGCACAGAGAATGGGGGTAGAGCTTTCCGGGAAAGTGCCGAAACTCGCCACAGATTGTTTAAACTATTTTTCAATGTTAATAATCATATGATTAACTTGTTAATAACATGTTAATAACATAACATTGTTAATACATGTAAAGATGTATAAGTTGTTAAACACAGGCTATTATCAATGTATTTATACAAAAAAAAAGTTTATGGCTCTGTTTAAATATTTTCCGACTTAGCGTCGATAAATTCAATGAGTAAAGAGAAAAAAAAAATCAAATCGTTATAAAGGAATAATTATGGCATGTCAATATTATAATTACATGTTAATCTAACGAATAAAGTAGAAAAAAAGTGATTATGACTGGGATTGAACCCTGCCCGGCAAAATAGACCTCTGACGCTCTAACCACATGGCCAGCATAATCTCGATATTGAGTTTATGTGTATTTATTTTTATACTACATGCTTGGATATGCCGACTTGGAATTGAGCTTCCTTATTAACATTTATACCTAATAAAAATGATAATAATGGATGAGTATATGTATTTGAAGTTATTTGCAGGTATTATATTAATTAATGTTAAATGAGTATCATCATTTTTATTTATTCTAACTGCAATAGTCACCAAAGTATAAGGCATTGTGAAGTGATAAACTATATTTACATGACATACATATATTACCCGTACACACTAGAGATGTGAATTTACCGGTAATAGAAAATTCGGTAATTACCACGTAAAATTACCGCTATCTGACGGTATTCTGACGTCAAAAAATTCTGAATGTAAAATTTACCGTCAAGCCGTCGGTCAGCGTAATTACCGTAAATTACCGGTCATTCGCATCTATATAGATGAATATGATGAGCTTTTTACCGAGGAAATGGCTTGCTTTCGAACTTGCTTGCCAATTTGCTCAAGTTAATTTTGCTTTTTGCACTTGTTAATTTAAAACTAATTAATTATTATAAGATGAAAAAAAAATTTTGTAATTTGTAATAAAAAAAATATTTTACATTTTTGACTGTTAGGACAGAAATAATAAATATATTGAAAATTATTATAAACGTTTATTTAGTTAAGTTTTTGGTACATTTTTTTTTATAAAATAGATAATCCTTCGTTATTACATATTATAAAGAATTTGACTTTTTTAACTTTTATGTAAATTATTTATGAAAAAATAAAACCATATAATCTATAGTTTCTATCAACTAGTAATATCACATAATAATTGACATATTTCATTAGGAAATAACAAGTCTAATACTGATTCAATTCCATCAACATCACTAATTAGTCTTGAGTAAATTCTTCTTCTAAAAATTCAACTTCTTCATGCTTAGCACAAATTTCACTTATTTCATCCTCTCCTTTATTACTTTCCTCATCTTATTCCCATTCTTCTTCTGTATTTTTTGGTGAAGGATTAAGTAATTTTAAATTTCTTGCAATGTATGTTATTTTTCCAGCTCTATCGATACTCAACTTATTTCTTTTAGATGAATGAATCCATCCTTGTGTACTAAAGGAACGCTCGGTTGCAGCTGATGTTGCAGGTAAAGTCAATATAGCCACAGCTATTTTGCTCAACGAAGATTTTTGGCAAATACTTTGCCACCATTGACATGCTGAAGTGATTATACTTGCTCGCTTAACGTAGTCGTAACTCCACATACTTGATTCTGACACATAATCTGTTAAATCTTTTAATACCTTATCACTATTTAGATTTAATTTATCACCAAGATTTATAATTAATTGATGAGCTTCAACCATTTCTGACCTATTTAAATTTTTTCCTTTTAATTGAGGATCAAGTAAGTTAGCTGCATAATGTATGGGCCGTAGAGCCATAGTTTTACGATTTTCTAAACAAGTATATATGCTCAGCTTTTCTTCTTCCGAAAAAATATTTCCAATATTATTAAATGCATTATTAAAATGATTATATAAATCATAAAAACATTCAGGTACTTTATTTATTAAAGAGTTATCACCCTCTAAAATATTTATCCACTTTACAATCGGTTTCATCAATTGAAGAATTTGTTGAAGATTATTCCAAAATTCTTCATTTAGTACAAGAGCACGAGAAGCAGGTTTCCATAATGTAATAGCCTTTGAAGAAATTGCTAAAGCCTGAAGATTATGCTTATTAACACAAAGACTGTCAATCATAATTATAGTAGATCCAAATCTTGTCTTAGCTGGTAATTTTAAGGTAATAAATACTCTACGTTCATCTTGAGATTGAATTTCTTTGAAAATCGCTGACATTATTTGTACTTCTTTTATTCCTTTTACAATAGCTGTTGCACTTGTCACCAAAGTTTCAACAGTTGCTTGACTACCAATATCTTTCATGAGTAGGTTAAGAATGTGAGCAGCACAACCATAACAATACAATTTGTCGACATTATACTTTTGATCTATCAAAGTCCAAGCACTTTTCATTGCAGCACAATTATCTGTACAAATTCCGATAACTTTTTTAATTCCCAAAGCATCAATAACACTTCCTATTTTTTCAGAAATATATAAGGCAGTTTGTGATTCGGTTCCAGTTGGAAATGTTTTGAAAAAAACTGGCGCTGGGGTTGTTACAATAAAATTGATGATTCCTTCTTTGCGAATATTAGACCATGCGTCACATTGCACTCCAACAGTAGTAGCAGATTCAATTTTTTCATTAACCATATTTTGTGTTCTAACGAATACTGAATCTAAAAGATTATTTGATATTTGATATCTTGATGGCAAATTAAATGAAGGCCGTAATGCGTTAAAAAATTTTAGCCAATATGGATTTTCTGTTATACATAATGGTGTACCAGATGCATAAATCGCTTCTGCAAGTAGTTCTTGTAGAGAATCTTCATCTTTTTTTGACATTTTATCACAAAAACTATCGATTGTAGTTTCCGTAAGTCTTGAGGACAACTTCTACACTCTTTATAAAGATGTTTTCGCATACGAGTAATGTTTTCTGCATACTTTTTCTTGCAATAGTTACATGAATACGATTTTAATTTTTGGTTAGGTTGCAGAGGTAATGCAGAGAAATGTTTATATATTGATTTGTTCTCCCCCATTGCACCAAGTTCTCAATGAAAATCCTTATCTACAAATTGAATTTTCTTATATTAAATATTATCAGTATTTTTAATAAACAAATAAAAATGAAAATATATACCTGATAGAACAAATAAACAGTTGTATGCCGTTGGGAATTCTAAACTGTGATTGGACATGTATTAACCAATCAGAGATCAGCATTTTTCTGACCGGTATGGTAAAACAGGCTTGGTCATTGACGCGTTTTTTACCGGTAATTTACGGTAAATTTACCCGTCAATTACCGATTCACATCTCTAGTACACACTCATACACAAATTACGCACCAAAATGCAGGGCACCATCAGTTCTGGATACGGATTGAGCATTTTTTCAATATGAATGACTGAGGTCATCTGCGAGCATAATGCTGTCACCTATCAGAATTTTTTCAAACTAATTATCCGGAGAATATCATCTGGAATACAAGATTTCTAATTATTTCTAAATTATTCAATTTTATACTATGAATTGATTTTTTTGACATTCAGACAGGTGGCAAGGACTGACGCAAACACGAATTTTGGGCGAAAAACGTATAAAAATGAAATAATTAGTGATTTTTCATCTGAATGATGTGGCCGCCATCTTGAAATTTAAGCGCGGCAAGTGAATTCATAATTTTTCATGATTCTTTCTAATTTTTTTAATAAAAATATTCACTATATACAAAAAATTGTTGTTTACGTCAGTCCGGCGTTAATTTTTCTGTAATTTGGTACCTAATTTTATAGAAATAATCGTAAATTGGCGAAGAAATTAGAAATTTCCCGAACCCATATATTTGGATAGTGGGAATCAGTCGCCTTTCTGACTTCAGCCCAGCCTTAAGCGAGGACAAATCTTGTGCTCCCTGATAGATCCCTTATGTATATACAATGTCTCAACACGGTGCTGCTTTGCAAACTTACAATCAAGAATTAGTCAAATGTGAAAAAATGATTTGTTTGTGTTACAGAGAAATATTAACATAATAACGGTAATTTTTGATTTATAGATTTAGAAGGAATGAAATTACGTCGTTCTGTGTTACAATCTCGAATTGAAATTCAAAAAGAAGAAAAAAATAACCTGCAAAAAAAAATAGAACAAATGTCGTATCAACTAACATGTTTAAATGATAATCTCGAGAAAAGCCTGTCTGTACGGGATGAATATGATAAAATTATAACTGATACAGAGACAGCTTATATCAAAGTGAGTTACACTTATTTGAGTATTTTAATATTTGAATTAATCATTGATTATAGAACTACTATCATGTTTTTATCAATTAAATTTTCCGCTCAGATATGGCCAAATCATCAATTCTTCGTTATTTAGACACAAAAAAACTTTTATCAATTGATCAATTCCCTTTCAAACTTAAAAAAAATTTTTAGATCTTTTAATTTATGGTTTCAGATTTTAGAGAGCTCTCAATTACTATTAAATTTAACAAAACGAGAGGCAACAAATTTCGATCAAACTCTTATGAAAAAAAATCTACGTTAATAATTTCATAGGAATAACAAATAAATACAACAAAAATAATATTGCTCATAAAATGATTCATTCCCGAGAGAAGTATTTTTTTCTATAAGCTGCTTTATTACATCGTCTGTGCATAAATTAATAGATAAAATATATGTGCATTTAAAGAAAGAAATAATTAATTCTTTAAATTCAGTATTTTATTTTCAACAAAATTATTTACATTCAAAAATTTTGTATAGCATAAAATTTGCAAACTATTGTAAAATAATTTTAAGTATTACCAACAGATTCACTGTAATCAGTAGAAAAAGTAATCGATTTTTTTTCTGTATATTATCTTATACGTTATTTTATAGAATATGTATTAAATCTATTGGAATAATAATAAAGAAACTTAGCTATGCATTTCCTAACAATTTCTGTTCGTTCCAGACTTGTATCAATTCTTTCGGATCACTGTAACCATGAGATGTAATGACGTGTTTATAATTATATGTTGTATAATCTTTTTTGTAAAAATGAAATTTGTGACAATGGAACGGTTTTAAATGAACTTTTTTGGCTATTATACCTAAGTAAATATCATCAAATCGAAAATGTTTTATATAAAAACTAGCAAAATATATATCAACAAGAGCTTCTTTAGATAATACATAAGCTCCAGCCGAAACATAAAGGGGCCACTTATTATATGGATATTCTTGAAGCGGCACGTACCATTTTGATGTTTTATGTCGATGAGGTCTTGAATTAAAGACATATCCCGCATACAACCGCATATCATTTGGTAATTCATAATCAATGATATATTGAGTTTTTTCCATAAAATTATCACCAGCTTTGGTGCGATTGAATTTTTGCCAATTCAACGGAGATGAGATAATGTTGCTCTTTATTTTTCGCTTATATGGTCGAAATTCATTGAAATTTTGTGACTCATCTATACATGACATTGGATTTCGAATAAATTCTAAAACATTTTTTACTGATACATAAATATCATCATCAACAAACATGTAAAACTTTGAGTTCGAACAATAGAGTTTAGCCCATTTGAATGCAAGCATTGTTTTAATAGTATTATTATAATAAGAATCTATGAAATTGGACTGTACGATGTCTTCATACTTAATTACTTCATTATCAATTTGACTTTGTACTGCTGCATTCATATGTACACCTAGCAAAAATACGATTTTTGTTGGTACATCGAAAAAGCGTTTTTTTGATCCCCACGTCGCTCTTATTGCAGTACGACGGTCAAAATTTTCAATAGCTGATTTAATTATAAATACAACATGTAATATATTGTAATCATTATCTAAACAATGTTTCTCATTAGCATAGATAAAACTAAAATTATACTCGTTAATCGGATTAATGCTTGGTTTTTCACCATTCTTGAGAGCATCTATAAATGTAAGGATATTACCTTCATATGGGTATGTAAAACAATCTTCGAATGGCAATTCAAAGAGATGAGTAAATACTCCAAAAGAATTCAATAGAAAAACAATGATCAATAACACACATATGTATCGAAATTTTATTTTCGTAACTAAACCTCTATTCCTCGTGAAAATTAATCTCAAAAAAAAATTCATCTTTGGGAAGTGAAGCATATTATGTTAGTACTTTAGAACCATCATAAACTTCAATCTTGGTTGTAAGATTTATGGCTAGAATGAAAATTTTTTTACATTAATAACAAAAAAAAATCAATTCATTATTCTATGTACATGTGCTGATTAACGGAACAAATCAAAATTATAACATATTTACTACTTTATGAAGCAAAATTTTTTCAAACAAATATTACAATTTTTTATGATATAATTAAATTACAAAAGATGCAAGTTTGAAGTATATAAGATTAATAAAAATAAATTTTATGTTTTACTAGAGTTAGTACATTATAAACACGTTATAAGGCTACCGTTGATCAGCTCAATAATATTTATATAAATAGTATTTTTATGACTTACTGTAATTAATTCTATATTACTTTTATAAGTTTAAGTGTTAATATGAGAAAAATTGGAAAAAAAGGAAAACTTACATAAAAATGAAATCTATCATTTTATAACAAAAATGTGTCCATTGGATAAAATTGAAGATATGTAATCCAATTTACTGAAAAGATGTATTGTCCCCACTTTCTTCGATATCATTTACGGGTGAATTTCATCAGATATTTAAATTGCTATGTGTACACTCGAGTCCATTAATGCCTAGTGTATTCTTGATAAGCAATTACCGACACCTGGCATGGTTTTTTTTATGTTGAGTTTCGAATCTAGAATTTTTTAGGCTTGGTCTGAATTCGAAAAACTATAAAATTAGCAATTACATTTAAAATATAGTGTTTTAGTACGTAAAATAATTTTTTTTTACTATTAGAACGGTCGAAAGGTGTACCGCAAATAATAATAATCAACAAAAATTTCTATAGTCATGTTCGTACAGGCCATCTTAATTTTGAGACATGGAAAATAACTAATTACTTTTTTTTTAAGGAATATCCGCTGATTGTTATTAATCACGAAAGAACTTTGTACCCTTTTAATACGAAAAAAATTATATTATGTACTTAAACATCATATTTTTAATATTATCTTAAATTTTATAGTTTTTACAGTGTAGCTCAAGCTTCAAAAAATTCTACAGGATGTCCGATTACTTATAGCGAAACTGATGATGTTTTCGAGATACGAAAACACGACACGCGTTGTGTCACCGAAAATGATCGAAAGTAGCCAAATAACTCCGGTATCTTCCGAACGCTTATAGCAAAGAATACAGACAGTAGAACGCTCAGTACTAACTGCGACCACACATGTCGCAGCGGTCCAAATGAGTAGGCTGTAGATGGAGTGGCCAGCAGTCGTTGATCAAACTTGATTCGCGGCTATTCATTAGTTTAATCGACAAGCGGTCATTTGTGCCGTATACTTTTGTGCCAAAGCGGTAACTGTACCAGAACTATAGTACTCTAACGATTCTACCATATAAGTATTGTGCCAAACTTCAAGTTTACCAATGGTAAATGTACTACGTCGGTATAATAGGGATAGTTTTTATTTTTTATTGATAAACTAAATCTCTAGTAATTTTATTAAGATAATGTATATAATCTTTTTTAATTTTAGATAAAATAATGTTTACAAAAGCGCACTGTTTTACATTTACTTGACTTCTAATAATGATTGAGTTAATAAATTTTTTCTTAATTTATGTATTTGATTTATTTAACTAATTCGTAAGTTCCAAATATAACTTTAATATGTAAATAAAAATAAATATAAATTTTATGATTCAACAACTTGCCCTTTAGTAACTGGAGCTTGTATGAAATACAGGTATATTTATGATAATACAGCTAATTAATTAATTTTGGGTCAGTCTATATTTTATCTAATGAGTTCTCATTTCATTTTCTAAGCGTTCTCTAAGATAATGGTTTATGGAGTTGTGATAATTGTACCCTTGATGACTTAGCGGAATTAGAACAATATGAAACATATGAAGCTCCAAGAAGTCCAGCATCTTGTATTGGAGTTGTAATAAGTGTTCCTTCTTGAGAGTCCAAACTTCTCTCTTCAGCAAGATCTTTATCATATCGTAGATCTTTTTCTAAAGTCGATACTTCCAATTATTTAGGGATCGACAATGAATCAAATTTACTGGATAGTGATTAGTGATCAATTACGAAAACTTTGCGATCTTTTATTGAAAGAAAAATACTTTTATGTGTACGTTGATAATGAAATCAGATATAATATTATAAATTCAATTATTGATGCAGCTTTCAACTATTTATGGGACTTGAAACGAGATGAATTATACTGGTCAAACCTTAACAGTCTTTTAAGATTAATTCTTGATGATAACTTTTTTAAAATTTCAAAATGTCAAATAATAACTCTGAAACACATGAAAATTGGCACATTGCAAAATCAGAATTTTTTAAGAATAAAAACTTTATTCATTGAAAATTTGAAAAATAATCAAGTTACATTAATTCCTTTTTATGATATTTTAATTTTTAATTATCTTGATGCTAATTTAGAAGAGAATTACAATAAAATAAGAATGCAGATATACAATTATTTTTTAAATCAACATCAGCGTCTATTTCAGAATGATTATGTTTATTTACAATTTAGAACAAAATCAATCACAATATACATAAAAATTTTATTCAATATTACAAATTATAATGATATTGGAAACATTTTGTACCTTCTCTTAAGTCTTTTAATGATCAGGTAAGTTCTTTATTCATATTGTTTTTAAAATTACAACACTATTGCTGAAAGTTTTATTCCTTATTTCATAATTCATAACAGACATAGGTATAATAATTTATGAGTTTTTTCTGACGAATGACAGGCATGACTTTCGGAATCAATTTCAAATTGTACAGAATCACCTACTTGTAATAACTCTTGTTTATTTAGCAAACCCATTATACTATATTCATATCTTTAGAGGTATTTTCATCAAAACTAATGACACGTTCTATGAATTCGGCATATTCAATTTGTTCAGGATTAGCACAGCGTAATGGTCGAATTACAGTACCATCAAAAACTGCACTGACAGGTGTAGCACGTGGAATTGTACCAAGTGGTATTAAACGTACCAATTCAGCTGCAATACAACCACCTGTGCCACTTCCATTTCCTACACCTATGGTAGATTTAACTTCAGTGCTTAGGTCTAAAGTATTTGCATCTCCTTCAAACGTACTAAAGAAAGTATGCGTATATATTTTTATACAATTACAAACACTAAATTAATTATTGTTGAAATAGAACTACTGCTTAAGTAATATATATTACTGGAAGGTAATATTACCTGGAAAAATATTTTTTTTCCATGATTTACTGTTTCAATAAAACCAAAACTTTTAAGAGCAGCAATAAAACCATTACATGAATCTCCAGTGATAACTTAATTACTATATTGTATTTTTCACCACTAGAATTCAATAAAGATATGTTGACTGCCACTAATTCTTTATTTCTTTTTACTTGGCAGATACTAAATTTCACCTAATAAATATATTTACATTATTTTTAAAGGCATTAAAGCATTATATATTTACGAGTAAATATAAATCATAACTACTTACCGATTCCTGGTTATAAAAGGAGCTAGACATTTCAAATTTATTATCCCGCCAATCCGAAATTGCGTCGCAAAAATTATTCTCTCGTGCCCTCCTCTTCTTTGATAAGGTCATTTTAACGATCATTCTTTAGTTTAATAAATGGTGGATGAAATATACAAAGAAAAGAAAGGAAAAGAAGAAAAAGTAGTGCAGTAAGTTTATTTAATTAATATGTAATGTAGTGAATGTATTTTAATTATAATTTTTATTCGATAATAATTATTTCGACATATACAAAATTATTTCTTTCTTAGCGTTGCAAAAATTTTTCTGCGCACCATGGAAAGATTTCAAGGACAACGTCCAGGAACTTTTAGATTCGCTTACGAAAATTTTATCTACTATAGAGATTCACGATATCATCGGAATTCAAATATAATTTCTAATGAATGGCGATATATTTGCCAACACCGGAATTCCGAATTTCGTTGTCCGGTAACTGCCATCGAACGCAGTGATGGAAGTGTCGACGTATTTGGCGACCATGAACACCCTGAAAATAATATTGAAGAAGAGATTAGGCTGCGTGAGATGATTTTTGAGTTAAAAAGGATGGCTAGAGAAAGTTTTTTACCACCAAATGCAGTCTATTTAGAGGTATCCCGGAGGTAAGTAAATGTTTTTTAATTATCTTACTGTTATCTTTTGAAGCGTTTCATTAATATTACGTTTGTTCACACTTAATTTTTTTTACTGAACGTATGTAGGAAATTGCAATATTTTTAACTTACTAAATATTCTAGATTTCGAGATATAACTCACTTGATAAGACCTGAAGCTAGATGTATGCACGTGATTCGAGAACGGAGACGACATCGTCCCCCAATTCCACCAACAATTCATGGTTTGGAGGAAATGCTGCAACGATATGTTCCAGTATTTCCAATATTTAGAGCTGCAGTCCATGGAACTGATGGAAGTGTTGCAATTATATTTGCTAGCCAAACTTTTATCAATTCACTCAATGAAGCATCTGAATTACACATGGATGGTACTTTTAAGGTATAAATTATTGTGCAGGTGTATATACATTTATAGTTGAACAAAAAGAGTTAATCTTTATTCTTTTTTAGTGCATTCCCTATTATCCTCGGTGTTCACAATTGTTCATCATCCATCTTAGACAAAGAGACATTGTAAATTCATTTATATGTTATTAAATTTGTTAATGTTATTTTAATTATTACTAATTGATTAATTATTGATAAACTTGTAAACTTACCAAGTCAGCTAATTGAAGCTGGTTCAATGTTATAATTCATTGATAATTTTTATTATTTTTTTAGGGCATTCCTGCCGTATTTATCTTATGTGAACGCAGAACTACAGCATTGTATAATGCTATATGGACAAAGCTCATAGAGATGGCACCAAGATTAATAATTAATTTACAAGTAGCCATAACCGATTATGAAAGAGCGTTGATTGCTTCATTACGCCAAACTTTTCCACTTATCTGTATCCGAGGCTGCTGGTTTCATTTCACTCGCGTGAGTGTTGTTGCTAAAAAAAAATTTATTTTTAATATTTTTTTTCGATAATTTACAAATATTGTTCTTTTATTATTTTTGGCTATATTTAGGCCGTTACAAGGAAATGGAGGAATCTACATTTAAACAATGCAGATACAAATATACTTGAGATGACATGGGCTCTCCCTTTACTTCCGGCGAATCACTTTGAGGATGGATTGAATGTACTTCGTACGGAAGCGAGAAGAATAGAAAATGATTTTGAAACAATTGAAATTTTTATGAGGTATTTGGAACGTACTTGGGTACCACTTAAAAACTACGTATCAGTACGAGCTTCGTCAGTTCGTACTAATAATATTGCCGAAAATTTCAACCGTCAGTTAGTGAATAAGTTAGGAGGTCCATTTCCTGATTTATTTAATTTCATTGGTAAATTCTTTTAAGTACATTTTCATAAATGATTTATAATATTTCACTAATCACTAATAATAATATTATTATTATTATAATTTTATTTCTAGATAAACTCATAATCGTTATAGAACAACAAGAGAGCGTTCTAGAACAAATTCATTCAGGAACTTACTTAAGGCAAAGGCGAAGAAACAATCAAGCTGTGATCGATTCTTATATTCTACAGCTCCAACAGGATTTCGACAATAACAGGTGAATATATTTGAGGTGACTCTACTTGAATCTTACTGCCAACTCTAAAAAACTGTAAGATCTGATTTTTTACTTTGTAAAAAACTAATTTTAGAAATTTTAATGTTTCAAATTTAGACTAACCATACGAGAATTTTTAACATCCATGAGAAACAGGAATTTAAAAAATAAAATCGAAGAGAACAATTCAAGACTTAATGGTAAAAATTTATAAATTTTATTTAATTGATTTATTAATTAAACTCTAATTAATATTAATTGATTTTTCGCCTAGATGAAAACACAAGAAACCCTATTGATTTCCCTCATATTGATGATCTTGAAGATCCTCCTAGGATACAGCCATACCAAGATCCATTAATAATTCAACCTCGTCGTAAATATAATAGACGCACCGGGGGAGCTCGTCGTTGTTACCGTCATCGGAATGAAGATGAACTAAATACTTCGAGATCAAGAATTTCAATTGTTTCGCACGCAGGTCCATCTACGAGTACATATCCAGGTCCATCTACAAGTGCATACTCAGGTCCATCTACGAGTACATATTCAGGTCCATCTACAAGTACACATCCAGATCCATCTACAAGTGCATACTCAGGTCCATCTACGAGTACATATTCAGGTCCATTTACAAGTACACATCCAGATCCATCTACAAGTGCATACGCAAGTGCACACACTGATGATTCCAATAATGGTAACAAATAATATTATTAAAAAAATGCTCAAAAAATGACCATAGAATATTGATAATTATCACTTCTTTTTAGATACGGAATCAGAAAATACTTCTTCAGAGGTGTCTATACCCGAAGACGTTGATATCTACGGTGAACTAGATATTTTAAATTTTTCACAAGACGAAGAAGCTACAGAGGATAACAATGTATGCTGTCATTGTCTCATAAATACAGCAAAAATTTATCTGACTCCATGTCAACATGCCTGTCTCTGCTTTAGATGCAAAGCAGGCAAAGATATAATGGATAGCCTGAGAAAACAAAAGAAAGCTTCCTTCAAGCCTTCCTGCCCTATTTGCAGAACGAAAATAGATGGTGCAAGTATATTACAATAAGTACGCGCTCTTTCATTTATTTCACATCTCTTGATCTATATTCAATAATAATAGTTTTTTTTACAAATAAAACGTTATTATGCTAAAAATGTTGAATTAACTCGAACTATATAGAAATATTGTGAGTTTGTTCATTTTTTCATTATTATTTAAAAGAATTTAAACTCAACAATGTTATGTAAAAGTCGTAAATAATTTTTAATGATTCTTTTTAAAACAAAAACTGTATGATGTCTTAAACATTATAGAGCAGTATAAAACTTTTAACATTGCTCGCTTTTTTTAATATCTGAATTTTTGCTTACCTAAATTACAATTTATCACTGTATTGAATTAAAATAAACTTATATAATTATCATTAAAACTCGTATAATTTCATTCGTCTACTGACATAGAAATAATGCATCAATTATGGTGGCCAAGATAATGAAAAAATATAGCTTATTTGTTGTTGAATAATTGATTTTTCTCGAGTACCTATTTCAAATGTATGATTTTAATATCTCTTACATACACGTACACATGTATATACGTATATAAATGGAAAAAATAGATGTGATTGCACGTTAAAAATTCATAAATTATTATATTTATGTCTGTTATAAATAATGGAATATAATATACTCGCCTAAAGTATAACTGACCTAAAGACCGAAGGCACAATCATAACTTGACCAAAGATTATATTATTTCTCTATAAATATCTTTTTTATGATTACGATATCGGAAATTTCTTACATTAATACTGTAATACTAGTAACCGAAATTTTATTTCTACTTTACTTTTTCTAATATAGTCTTGAAAAAATATAATAACATTTCGTAAATGAAAAAAACTGCACTGATGCAGTTAAAATAAAATTACTTTAGAAACAGCTTTTATTATAATGCACGGTTTGTATATTTTTTATTACATTTTTGTTTACCTCCACTGCTGCATTTTTAAAAAACACAATTTTCTTTTATACATTTTATTTACATTAGCATTTTTTGTTAGGCTATAAGATTTTATTTTAATAAAAGGAAAGTTTTAATGAAACATGAACCTTTTGTTGTAAATATAATTAATTAATTGAATGTGTAAATTAAACAGCAAATAATTATGAATAAATTATGACATTATGATGCTCGTGATTTATTTAATTTTGTTCGTGAATACAGTTTTATAATTTTTTCATCTATTTAAATGATTTTTTTTTAATCTATTGCTTTTTTCTTATTTCATAAACTTTTCTTTAGATGGTATCAAAAATCTATGTTTCTATTCGATCAATAAGTAAAATGGCTTGCAATAATTAAAAACCTTAATTCTACACAAAATGAAATTCTTATTTAAAAAAATTAAATATAGTTTTTTATTCTTGACCAGTATAATTCATCTCGTTTCAAGTCCCATAAATAGTTGAAAGCTGCATCAATAATTGAATTTATAATATTATATCTGATTTCATTATCAACGTACACATAAAAGTATTTTTCTTTCAATAAAAGATCGCAAAGTTTTCGTAATTGATCACTAATCACTATCCAGTAAATTTGATTCATTGTCGATCCCTAAATAATTGGAAGTATCGACTTTAGAAAAAGATCTACGATATGATAAAGATCTTGCTGAAGAGAGAAGTTTGGACTCTCAAGAAGGAACACTTATTACAACTCCAATACAAGATGCTGGACTTCTTGGAGCTTCATATGTTTCATATTGTTCTAATTCCGCTAAGTCATCAAGGGTACAATTATCACAACTCCATAAACCATTATCTTAGAGAACGCTTAGAAAATGAAATGAGAACTCATTAGATAAAATATAGACTGACCCAAAATTAATTAATTAGCTGTATTATCATAAATATACCTGTATTTCATACAAGCTCCAGTTACTAAAGGGCAAGTTGTTGAATCATAAAATTTATATTTATTTTTATTTACATATTAAAGTTATATTTGGAACTTACGAATTAGTTAAATAAATCAAATACATAAATTAAGAAAAAATTTATTAACTCAATCATTATTAGAAGTCAAGTAAATGTAAAACAGTGCGCTTTTGTAAACATTATTTTATCTAAAATTAAAAAAGATTATATACATTATCTTAATAAAATTACTAGAGATTTAGTTTATCAATAAAAAATAAAAACTATCCCTATTATACCGACGTAGTACATTTACCATTGGTAAACTTGAAGTTTGGCACAATACTTATATGGTAGAATCGTTAGAGTACTATAGTTCTGGTACAGTTACCGCTTTGGCACAAAAGTATACGGCACAAATGACCGCTTGTCGATTAAACTAATGAATAGCCGCGAATCAAGTTTGATCAACGACTGCTGGCCACTCCATCTACAGCCTACTCAGGGACGGCGAAATTATACAAGAACTAGAAAAGTTTTTTTTTGATTTTAGGTTGGCCGTAGTGTATTAAGAGCATTGACTATACACAATGTCACAAGAAGACTTCTCTGCTCGAAAGTAATACACTGAACAGGAGGTTATTTGTTTTGTTCAATATTATGCCGCAATGAGTGCTATCATGTGTTATTTTTTTAGTTGTAGTTGTCTTTCTAATAAATAATTGTTTATTAAGTGGGGATAATGAAGAAGAACAGAAATGTGACGGTTTATAACCAACAAACTTACAAATGTGATGTTTATTTTTAAATTTATTAAGTAATTATTTGACATTAGCATTTAAAATGCTAATTATAATGAAAATTTATTACATTTATTTAATTATATATAAAAGAGGTTAAGACTTGAAATTAAAGTGAGTTGTGTGGTGTTATATTTTATTATAACTGAATTATATATTACATATTTATATTGTAAATTCAATTAACCTATAAAAAATTAATTCATTTCTTATCTCTAATTTTAAATTTCTAAAAAAAATTTCAATTTTCAACTACCAAAGAAGTCTTTTTCTATATCAAAATTTATTGGAACTAGTAAATACGTCGAAAAAAAAACTAATTTATAATTTTTATAATTGTATAGTACTCTGGATTCCAACAATCTGCTGAAAAGTGTACTATTTGTGGTCACCTTATAATGGAAATGGTACGTAAAATTTAATTTTCTAAAAGATCATTTATTTCTAATTGAATTAACACTGTATTGTGTGTAAATAGATCAACACAAATTTTTTTGTAACCATTTAAATAATAAAATTCTTCTTTCAGATTCTCCAAGTTATGGGAAAATCTTATCATCTTGGATGCTTTAGATGCTGCATATGTAACGAATGTCTTGACGGAGTTTCTTTTACCGTCAACGTTGATAATAAAATTTATTGCGTTAATGATTATCACATAATGTTTGCACCAAAATGTGCATCAATTGTAAAGGAATTACTCCAGTTGAGATCAATATATAATAAAAATACAACTTTATAAAATTCTTCCTTTTATCTGAAAGAACAAAAAATCATTTCCTGTTTATTTAATTATTTTAATTTCGTAAATCTTATTTAAACGAAATTGACTCATTCAGGGTACAGAGGAAATGGTCAGAGTTGTATCAATGAATCGAGATTTTCATGTTGATTGCTACATATGTAAAGATTGTGGTATGCAATTGACTGATGAACCAGATAAACGTTGTTATCCTTTAGATGGACGATTAATGTGTCGCTCATGTCACATTGAACGTATTTTACATACTCAACCACGTGTTCCACAGCCGGTTTCAGCAACTTATCAGTACATGGGCTAAAAATTCACTCAAAAATCAATTTATTCTCTATTGTGACATTTCATCATTTTTACTTAATCAAATAATCTAATTATCGATATCTAAATAATCGGAATCATTTCAGAATATTTTATTAATTAATATTTCCATGTACTGATAGTATGTGAATTAAAAATATGATCTGAAGTGTAGATATACCTATATATAAATAATCATACAATAATAATAATTATAATAATAGTTACTACTCCATTATAACAAATAGTAATTGTTTTTATTATAAATATAATGAATTTTATAATAGCATTGAACTAATTCTGCAAGTAGTTTGAATTTTTATTTTTCAATGAATTTTAACTATACACTATCTATCATATTTATACGTACAAGTGTATTTATTAAATTACTGTTGACTGTTAACTGTTTTAATTTCCGACAAAGATAGGGTTGCGAAAACAACTGTGATACGATAGCATAATTGACATTGAATTAATTAGTTTGTTTATTACTTGATAAACCAATCATGACAATAAATATTATAATTGTAATCGTTATTATTACATAGAAATGATAAACTATTGTGTATTAGTTTAAAATTCAAACTGCGTTTTATTTTAAATACGTTATACATATTTTAAATTAATAATTCGTTAATTAATTATTGACATAAAGATCTAATGTACTTGTGTTAATAAGTAATATTGATAACTATCATCATTCCTGCATTGAGTAGCATAAGTAATCGAATTACTTGCACTTATCAGTAGATAATAATTGCGATATGAAATTAATATCGCTCTAGTTGTATTTTATTAGTCGAGGAGTGTTTTAATCATTGAGGGTAACATTTTAAATCAAATAAAATAATCTTTTAGTAAATTAGAAAAATTTAAGAAAACAAAAATACGTAAGAAGACAATTGAGACCAAAATATAAACATGAAAATAAAAGACATCAACATTTTATTTACTATTGTAATTTTTTTATTTAATAGTTGCAGATTTCTTTATCTATACATTAGTTTAGCCACTGATAATGTACACAAATTGTTTTTAAATCAAATAAAATTCACTGCCGCAAAAAAGTAATGTGTCAAAAACATTTTTACCAATAACAGCATATTGCATAATAACAGCTCGATGTGAAGTACAATGTTTAAATCTTAAAGCATCTAACTAATCGTAAATATTAATAACATAATAAACTCCATAATTTGTTGCTCGAAATTCAATTTTGAGAATTCAGCAAAACGGTAAATATCCGAAGCACGTGCTTAAATCACTATCTGAAAGAAGTGAAATATGCAAGTATCTATTATCTGCTCTTTAAATCTTTTAATTACAAAATATTTACTTGAAAGAAAACTGAAAATCTTTTTTTATTCAATAACTACGAATTCTTTAGTTCTAGCTTACATTACCAGCAATTAACCGATTTATCAGATTCATCATTGATAATAAAAACAGAATATAATCTTATTTTCTATACCTTCTTATCACCATTTTATTTTGAACTCGTTTCTTACAAATTGATTCAAAATCTGATAATTTATTACACTATTTACACGCCGATTCAAATACTTTCCCTCATAAATTGTGAGACACAAGCGTCTCACAATTTGAAGACGCGAAACGAAGAAAATAATAATATTTCATTTGTTTTTGTGTCGTCATAGGACGAAATTCTTTAAGTGACAATTTAATCTAAAAAGTGGTACAATAAAAGATTTTTTTTTATAAAAACATTGTAAACATCATAGACGTTTTATTAAAGTTCATTATTAATTGTTAATTAACGTTATCTTGTTAATTGTAATTATCGCTAGTGTTAGTTTTTACTTAAAGGTTTTTTTATTAGTTTTAATCATCGTTAATGTTATTGATTAGTTACAGTTTTTTGATTATTTATAAATTTTACTAGTGTAAATTTCAAATTAAAAGAATTTAAAGAATTTTATTATGGATAAACTAAAAAGAGATGGAAAAAAAGGTGATGGAAAGTGGATTAATGAGGGTTATTCTTATTATAAACTGTCCGAGCATAAAAGAAAAGATGGTGCAGTTGTCACGTAAGAGAAATTTAGTATTCGTTTAAGTATAATTATAATAATAATTAACTTTGATTTAACATTTTTCAAACATTTTTAACATCCGCTAACATTCTAAAAAGTTGTATGTTCAAATACACTGTTTCCGGGAACACACTAAAAATTGTAATATAATATCGTTTGCTCATCCATCAACTTTGCAGAACAATAATTTGCTAATATTTATCATCCATTAATTAATCCCATTACTTGAAATTATTGAGTGTTTTTTATAGATCTGTTGCATGCATTAAAAAAAACAATAAAGCTTATCACTGTCCAGTAACTGGGTGCTTTATTGATAACGTTTTTCATCCAAAAAATGATAATCACCAAGATGCTCCTGATCCATTACTGCTTCAAAGATGGGCAACTTATAAACGTGCTAAGGATTTGAGTGCAATACGCGGAATAAATGCAGGGCAAATTTACACTACAGCCTTTTTAATAGAGTAAGTATTTTATCATTATCACAATATACATACCTTCAGTTTGAAGCACTCAGTGATATGACTGGAATTTCGGAGTTAATAAAATTCTATATTGAGATATTTAGGCTCAGATGATCAACAATACATTTAGTAAATGTTAAGTTCAACTAAGAATTTTGTAAAATTTATAATTAGCATAATTCTTTCATGATTGACTTAAAATTAAAAAGAACATTATTTATTCATTTCATTTATATATCATTATAGAGGTGTTTGAATCGAACATGATTGGTTGTAAAACCAATATAAAAGAGAAGCGCTCCAATAGTATTGGTCGATCACATAAAGTATGATGAAACATATATACATTAGAATAATATATGTACTATTTTAAGATAAAATTTTGCAATTTGATAAACCTGCCATTCATGTTAATTAATATTTTATGATATAAAATGAATAATAAAATTCTATGATGTTGCAGGAACAATGATATAGCAACAGATACACCATCCTGTAATGTACGTAGAACAATTCAAAAAATGATCGCTAAATCGCAACCGGAGCAGACAAAATTACCACCAAAAACTAACACTTTAATAAAATTAATCGAATCCCTCACTTCAGTTGAAAAAAGTGCTTTACTGCAATATGGTGAACAAATGAAACATCACATACAGTGCTATTTAGAACAAGTGGAAATAAAAAATGGATCAGTAGCATCAAATTTATATTTATACGATGAAGAGTTCTTCAAAAATATTTGTTCAATACAAGAACAACATCTTTTTATTGACGGTACTTTTCGTTGCATCCCTCAATTAAAAGAGAAAATAACTCAATTACTAACTATTATGGTTAAAATAGAGAATAAATCAACAAAAGAATGCAAGGTATGCTGTGTAATTATTATTATGAAATAAAAATGATATTTTCTTAATTGTTTAACTATTTGAATTATTGAAATTGTGAATTCTTTTTCACTGAAAAACTGTACTTCCTAGTTAATGATAACTTCATTCTTAAATAAGAAGTATAATTAATGTTCAAAAGCACTCGTTTCTGTAATTTTGATTTTCTCCATTTGAAATTGACAAACTTTGAGTAAAAATATGACTTTTATAAAATTGTATTAAGAATCTTCATCTTATTTTTATTTTTTACGTACCTGTTTTCAGTATCCTTTTATTAAAAGTTGAAAAAATTCATTGATCTTGCTCAAAATACTCTTAATGAAGGGATATTTTTTTTCATGTTTATTAACGATTTTCAGGCGGTTCCATGTATGTGGGTACTAATGACACATAAAACAACGGAATGCTATGACAAATTATTTAAACATATTCAAAAACGATTTCCTACTTTCTCTCCCAGTCGATACATGAGCGATTATGAAGTAGCCGTAGGAAATGCAATAGAAGCAACTTATCCAAATATCCAAGCGACACATTGTTACTTTCATTATTCCCAAGTGGGTCATTAACTTGAAATCTCTTTATTTATTTTCAAGATTTTCCTCTTTATTTCACAAATATATGTATGTGTTTTCACATTTTTCTCATTTTCAGGCAATAATGAAGAGAGCTCGAAAATTAAAATTAATTTCATCACAACACAATAAATTCACAGATCCAGATATCTTTATAATTTTAAAACAAATCATATCATTAGCACTATTGGAACCTTCTCAAATTGAAATCACATTTCAACAATGTAAAAAAAATTGTTTGAAAGATTTTGGTGATTTTTTCAAAAATTTCTTCGTATATTTTGAGAAATTCTGGATAAAAAAAATTACTCCTTCAGAATTTTCAGTGAATAATGTGAGTGACAGAACTAACAATAATATTGAGTCATACCACAAACAATTAAATTCAAAATTACCTAAAAATCCTGTACCAGCTCAATTTATTAGTAAGTAAATGTATTATTCTCATATATTATTATTTGTTACGTTTTTTTCATTGAAATTTTTTTTCACCAGCTACTATAAAACAATTATTATTAGCTGCACGTATGGATAAGATTCGTGTTGAAACAAGCACTTACCGAAGTAGAGAATGTAAAAAACATACACGTGAAAGCAATAAAGAAATAGATGATTTTTCTAAAGCCATAAAGAATATTAATTCACGAGATCCAAATGCAGCAAATATCATTTTATCACAGATAAATAATTTAAATTGCATCAAAAAATTGATAGACACAGAAAATGAAATTATTAGAGAGCATATGAATAACATTGAAACTAAATATGTTGAAGATAGTGAGTATTACGGAGAATATGAGTATGTTGTTATTGGTGAAAATGTTTCTGACACGATAGAAATGATAAAATATATCCGAAGACGTTTTCTACAGAAAAATAACAAAAAAAAAATACTACTGCTACATAAAGCAGCTCTACCAGATGCTTATAAACCAGGTGTGTATACAACTATTGGCGGAAAGAAAAAACCATTACAACGAACTATAAAGATGTCCAAGATAGAATCAACAATGTAGCATTCAGAAACAATTGCTGGTAATGTAAGCTAGAACTAAAGAATTCGTAGTTATTGAATAAAAAAAGATTTTCAGTTTTCTTTCAAGTAAATATTTTGTAATTAAAAGATTTAAAGAGCAGATAATAGATACTTGCATATTTCACTTCTTTCAGATAGTGATTTAAGCACGTGCTTCGGATATTTACCGTTTTGCTGAATTCTCAAAATTGAATTTCGAGCAACAAATTATGGAGTTTATTATGTTATTAATATTTACGATTAGTTAGATGCTTTAAGATTTAAACATTGTACTTCACATCGAGCTGTTATTATGCAATATGCTGTTATTGGTAAAAATGTTTTTGACACATTACTTTTTTGCGGCAGTGAATTTTATTTGATTTAAAAACAATTTGTGTACATTATCAGTGGCTAAACTAATGTATAGATAAAGAAATCTGCAACTATTAAATAAAAAAATTACAATAGTAAATAAAATGTTGATGTCTTTTATTTTCATGTTTATATTTTGGTCTCAATTGTCTTCTTACGTATTTTTGTTTTCTTAAATTTTTCTAATTTACTAAAAGATTATTTTATTTGATTTAAAATGTTACCCTCAATGATTAAAACACTCCTCGACTAATAAAATACAACTAGAGCGATATTAATTTCATATCGCAATTATTATCTACTGATAAGTGCAAGTAATTCGATTACTTATGCTACTCAATGCAGGAATGATGATAGTTATCAATATTACTTATTAACACAAGTACATTAGATCTTTATGTCAATAATTAATTAACGAATTATTAATTTAAAATATGTATAACGTATTTAAAATAAAACGCAGTTTGAATTTTAAACTAATACACAATAGTTTATCATTTCTATGTAATAATAACGATTACAATTATAATATTTATTGTCATGATTGGTTTATCAAGTAATAAACAAACTAATTAATTCAATGTCAATTATGCTATCGTATCACAGTTGTTTTCGCAACCCTATCTTTGTCGGAAATTAAAACAGTTAACAGTCAACAGTAATTTAATAAATACACTTGTACGTATAAATATGATAGATAGTGTATAGTTAAAATTCATTGAAAAATAAAAATTCAAACTACTTGCAGAATTAGTTCAATGCTATTATAAAATTCATTATATTTATAATAAAAACAATTACTATTTGTTATAATGGAGTAGTAACTATTATTATAATTATTATTATTGTATGATTATTTATATATAGGTATATCTACACTTCAGATCATATTTTTAATTCACATACTATCAGTACATGGAAATATTAATTAATAAAATATTCTGAAATGATTCCGATTATTTAGATATCGATAATTAGATTATTTGATTAAGTAAAAATGATGAAATGTCACAATAGAGAATAAATTGATTTTTGAGTGAATTTTTAGCCCATGTACTGATAAGTTGCTGAAACCGGCTGTGGAACACGTGGTTGAGTATGTAAAATACGTTCAATGTGACATGAGCGACACATTAATCGTCCATCTAAAGGATAACAACGTTTATCTGGTTCATCAGTCAATTGCATACCACAATCTTTACATATGTAGCAATCAACATGAAAATCTCGATTCATTGATACAACTCTGACCATTTCCTCTGTACCCTGAATGAGTCAATTTCGTTTAAATAAGATTTACGAAATTAAAATAATTAAATAAACAGGAAATGATTTTTTGTTCTTTCAGATAAAAGGAAGAATTTTATAAAGTTGTATTTTTATTATATATTGATCTCAACTGGAGTAATTCCTTTACAATTGATGCACATTTTGGTGCAAACATTATGTGATAATCATTAACGCAATAAATTTTATTATCAACGTTGACGGTAAAAGAAACTCCGTCAAGACATTCGTTACATATGCAGCATCTAAAGCATCCAAGATGATAAGATTTTCCCATAACTTGGAGAATCTGAAAGAAGAATTTTATTATTTAAATGGTTACAAAAAAATTTGTGTTGATCTATTTACACACAATACAGTGTTAATTCAATTAGAAATAAATGATCTTTTAGAAAATTAAATTTTACGTACCATTTCCATTATAAGGTGACCACAAATAGTACACTTTTCAGCAGATTGTTGGAATCCAGAGTACTATACAATTATAAAAATTATAAATTAGTTTTTTTTTCGACGTATTTACTAGTTCCAATAAATTTTGATATAGAAAAAGACTTCTTTGGTAGTTGAAAATTGAAATTTTTTTTAGAAATTTAAAATTAGAGATAAGAAATGAATTAATTTTTTATAGGTTAATTGAATTTACAATATAAATATGTAATATATAATTCAGTTATAATAAAATATAACACCACACAACTCACTTTAATTTCAAGTCTTAACCTCTTTTATATATAATTAAATAAATGTAATAAATTTTCATTATAATTAGCATTTTAAATGCTAATGTCAAATAATTACTTAATAAATTTAAAAATAAACATCACATTTGTAAGTTTGTTGGTTATAAACCGTCACATTTCTGTTCTTCTTCATTATCCCCACTTAATAAACAATTATTTATTAGAAAGACAACTACAACTAAAAAAATAACACATGATAGCACTCATTGCGGCATAATATTGAACAAAACAAATAACCTCCTGTTCAGTGTATTACTTTCGAGCAGAGAAGTCTTCTTGTGACATTGTGTATAGTCAATGCTCTTAATACACTACGGCCAACCTAAAATCAAAAAAAAACTTTTCTAGTTCTTGTATAATTTCGCCGTCCCCCTACTCATTTGGACCGCTGCGACATGTGTGGTCGCAGTTAGTACTGAGCGTTCTATTGCGACATTAAGACTGGGCTGAAGTCAGAGAGGCGACTGACTCCCCCTATCCAAATACGTGGGATCAGGACATTTCTAATTTCTTCGCCAATTTACTATTATTTCTATAAGATTAGGTACAGTACCGGACATAAATGCTGTGTGATTTTCTATAAGAGGGTATAGAGAAATCGCATGTATAACCTTCGAAAACTAAACAGCATTTATGTCCAGTACTGTACCAAATTACAGAGGAATTAATGCCGGACTGACGTAAACAACAATTTTTTGTATATACTAAATACTTTTATTAAAAAAATTAGAAAGAATAATGAAAAAATTATGAATTGACTTGCCGCGCTTAAATTTCAAGATGGCGGCCACATCATTCAGATGAAAAATCACTAATTATTTCATTTTTATACGTTTTTCGCCCAAAATTCGTGTTTGCGTCAGTCCATGCCACCTGTCTGAATGTTAAAAAAATCAATTCATAGTATAAAATTGAATAATTTAGAAATAATTAGAAATCTTGTATTCCAGATGATATTCTCCGGAAAATTAGTTTGAAAAAATTCTGATAGGTGACAGCATTATGCTCGCAGATGACCTCAGTCATCCATATTGAAAAAATGCTCAATCCGTATCCAGAACTGATGGTGCCCTGCATTTTGGTGAGTAATTTGTGTATGAGTGTGTACGGGTAATATATGTATGTCATGTAAACATAGTGTATCGCTTTACAATGCCCTATACTTTGATGACTATTGCAGTTGGGAGCGTGACATCCGTCCCCAATAAGATGTCAGTCAAAGGCATTTTTACAATCTTTTAAATTTGAATCTTTAAATGTATAATCTTACTGATTGTTAATCAAATTCTATGATGCCCAGATTTTTTATCTAATGATCATTTTAAAAATAAGCTTTATTCTTTTAATCTTTTAAAATTGGTTTTTTTTATTTTCAATCATTTAATATTCAATCAAATTATAAAAATTTTTCTTTTTTTAATGTTTATCATTTCGTTGAACAGTCAACTTAAGAAATTAGGACTGGTAAGTTATCTTGCGTCGGTATAGTAGAAAAAAAAATTCAACTAGTGTCACTGTTTTCTAATAGATGACAGTAATCACACTGCTTTCAATCAAAAATTACAAATGCTTATATGATTTTAAATTTTGAATTGTTTAATAGCAACTTTACTTACCAAGAATAAATATTAGATTGATCTTCTTGAAATGGAGCATAATTTTCTTCAAAACCAATTACTTATATCGATATTTTTCATCGTTAGAGATATACCACATCAAGTTATATTGAGTTAATTTCTTTACAATATCAATTACACAATTCAAAATAATAAAAAAATACTTTACTTTTAAATTGAATTTTTCTTCAATATATTTCCTTTTTTTGTTTCATCAATCATTTAAGTTACTGAATTACTTGCTATTTCTTCAGTTAGTTTGTGTTTTAATTGACTATCAGTAAGACAGTCTTCTAGTATTATCGTAATTATAAATAAAATAAAATATATTATTTGTATCATTAATTTACGCTTAGTTTAACTTTTCTAATAAAGTTAGTTTCTTCCATTGTGTAATGAAATTTTTTAAACAGGTTTTTTTTCAATATAATTTTTATTTCAAACTCTTTTTTCATTAATGACATATTTTTTAAAAAACAAAATAAATTTACACACAAATAAATTATATATTAAAGAGAAATAAAATCAAGATCCTATTAAATTTTTATTATTACTCAATTTAGTTCACACGACAATTAGTTTTAACACAAAAAAGTAATTTTTTGGGTAAATATTAAAACACATTTAATATATATATTTATACATATTCATAATTCTAAATTGAATTAAATTTCATTTTTCAGATCGATTAATAAACATAATTTGTGACAGTGACATTGAATATTGTAGAATAATGAATAAAACTACACGACAAAATCATTCTCGAGCAATTCAACATACAATTGACTTGTACATTAATAATTTACAAGAGTCCTTGAGAAATGGAAGGTACTTATATAATTTGTTAATTTATTCAATCATTTTATATTAAATTTAAATAATTTGTTATAATATCAATTTATATATAGGATGACATTGTCAGAATATTTGTAGGCAGTAGTTGAACGCACAAATATTCGACGGGAGCTGAGACAACGTGGCTCATAATTTGGAAGTGTAGAAAACCAAAGTTAAAGAGATACCAGCAAATGTAAACTTTCTTAAATATAAATAAAAGTTATACTTATAACTTCAGGAAGGATTTTTGAATTCTTTAATTGACCCTGATTATTTTATTTTAAAATAATTGAATTAAGTAGTGATTTATATTAAAATTTATTAATAAATTTATATTCATATTATATTTATATTTAAATTCAGTTAAATTAAGGTATTCATTAAAAATACTGATTTATTTTTATAAAAACTTAAGTAATAAAACTTTTTTTTTTTCGTTGCACGAAAATCGTTTATGTTTATTAAAGAAGAGAATAATACTGACAGACATTATTTTTGAAGTTTTTCAACTTTTTAATAATTCAGTTTTCAAATTTTTTTCACTTGGATTACGTTATTACGCTAACATTAAGATGAAAATGTTATTATCATTAGATTATAAGCCTAAATATACTTATTTATGTAGTGGGAATTACATGACATTACATGAGCCAGAAAGCAGACTTTTTTTTGTATAAGCATTTTTAATTTTTGATTGAAAACAGTGTAATTACTGTCATCTATTAGAAAACAGTGACACTAGTTGAATTTTTTTCTACTATACCGACGCAAGATAACTTACCAGTCCTAATTTCTTAAGTTGACTGTTCAACGAAATGATAAACATTAAAAAAAAAAATTTTTATAATTTGATTGAATATTAAATGATTGAAAATAAAAAAAACCAATTTTAAAAGATTAAAAGAATAAAGCTTATTTTTAAAATGATCATTAGATAAAAAATCTGGGCATCATAGAATTTGATTAACAATCAGTAAGATTATACATTTAAAGATTTAAATTTAAAAGATTGTAAAAATGCCTTTGACTGACATCTTATTGGGGACGGATGTCACGCTCCCTTGCAGTTAGAATAAATGAAAATGATGATACTCATTTAACATTAATTAATATAATACCTGAAAATAACTTCAACAAATATTCATCCATTATCATCATTTTTATTAGGTATAAATGTTAATCAAGAAGCTCAATTCCAAGTCGGCGTATCCAAGCATGTAGTATAAAAACAAATACACATAAACTCAATATCGAGATTATGCTGGCCATGTGGTTAGAGCGTCAGAGTTCTATTTTGCCGGGCAGGGTTCGATCCCAGTCATAATCACTTTTTTTCTACTTTATTCGTTAGATTAGCATGTAATTACAATATTGACATGCCATAATTATTCCTTTATAACGATTTGATTTTTTTTTCTCTTTACTCATTAAATTTATTGACACTAAGTCGGAAAATATTTGAACAGAGCCATAAACTTTTTTTTTGTATAAATATATTGATAATAGCCTGTGTTTAACAACTTATACATCTTTACATATATTAACAATTTTATGTTATTAAAATGTTATTAACAAGTTAATCATATTATTATTAACATTGAAAAGTAGTTCAAACAATCTGTGGCGAGTACCGGCACTTTCCCGGCAAGCATTTTTTCATTGCATATATGTTTTTGACATTACAAACGTGCGAAAATTGGCATACATATTCTCAAATATGTCAAGAACATGTTTGAACCAAAATGAGAAGGATTCAAATAATTCATTGTTTATAAAAATAATGAAAAAATTAATAAAAAAAAAATTTTTCTCTAAAAATGAAATTTAATATCTCATTTTTCGAAATAAATCGCCAAAAAGTAATATTTCTAACATTAAGTATTTTTTATTAATTTTCTTAGACGCGACCGAAGCTTTTGTCAATAGTGAAGCTCAAGTCGTGAATAACTTTTTATTTATCATAGATATGAAAAAAAGTGTTCAATACTTTTTTTATTAAAATTCAATTCTGAACAACTTTTATTTAAAACATTTTTTCATATCTATTATAGAAATCGAGAAATTCGCGAGGGCGGGGCGGCTTTTCGCGATTTACTCTCCCCCTATGCGTGCCAAAAAATTTTAACCTACACCATTGTGTTTCTCGCGAAATTTGCGATCCAGTCATCCATAAATCATCAATTTGGCCGCAGCAAACCAAGATTATCCCATTTCCCTCATTTGACTGGACTAATAGTAAAAAAAGTGTTTATAACCCTGTTCATGTTTTCCGACTCGGCGTCGATAAATTACATAAATAATTGAGAAAAAAAAATCAAATCGTTAGTAAGAATTCATTTTAGCATGTTAATATTATAATTACATGCAAATCTAACAAATGAAAGAGAAAAAAAAAACTTTATCATGACTGGAATCGAACCCTGCTTAGCAAAATAAAAGACCGATGCTGTAACCACTGAGCTATCATGGTTCCAATATGACTGTATATGCTTAAGAATTATAAGCTGCAGGCTTGGGCACAGAGAGTGGGGGTAGAGCTCGCCGGGAAAGTGCCGGAACTTGCCGCGGATTGTTTAAACTATTCTTTATTGTTAATAAGTTATCAAAGAAGGCTATTATCAATGTATTTGTACAAAAAAAGAGTTTATGGCTCTGTTCAAATATTGTCTCATTTGTCATCGATTAATTGAAAAATAATTTCACATAAAAATTGAAATTTAAAACTCATTTTTGGCATAATAAAATTGCAATTACATGCAATTTGAATAAAAAAAAAATTTTGCCGCCGTTCGGTACAATCACTGTCGAACCTTCCCTGGTTCCCCTGTTACCTACTCAATTTCAATTGAAATTGAGCTTCGGCCTTTCGCCGCACAACGCGAGGGCGTAAAGTCAACTCCGGGAAACTTTCTGACTTCAGCCCAGCCTTAATAAAATTACTAGAGATTTAGTTTACCAATAAATAATAAAAGCTATTCCTATTATACTGACGTAGTAGTTTTACTATTGGTAAACTTGAAGTTTGACACAATACTTATATGGTGAAATCGTTAGAGTACTATAGTTCTGGTACAGTTACCGCTTTGGCACAAAAGTATACGGCACAAATGATCGCCTGTGGTAGAGAGGTAAGAAATCAGTGGTGGGGAGCCGAAAAGCATTGAAGCAACTGAGGAACTTTCTTCTCAGTCCGTAATGACGAGTCAGATTAATGAGAAAATGGAACGAGTTGGAATAGTATAAAGTATCGATAAATATCATTTAAATTAAAATACTAAATAAGTTTGACAAGAGCCATTTGTATTTCAAACATGGCTAACTACAAAGGAGCTGCTAGTGAGGCGGGACGAGCCATGCAACTAATGAAAAAACGTGAAATAGCTCAACAAGAAATTGAATTTAGAAAAAAAAAAATTGAAGATGATATGAAAATTCACAATATTGAAAATAAATTTGCCACTCATTACAATGCTGTAGAACAACAACTAAAAACTTCAACTATTGGACTCGTTACTTTGGATGAAATGAAAGCTAAACAAGAAATTATTGTAAGAGAAAGAGAAAGAAAATTGGCACAAAAAGAACGTGAGAAAGCACAAGAGAAAGAAAGAGTTCTAGCAGCTAAACAAGCTGAAAAAAATAAACAAAAGAAACAAATCCGAGCATTATCATTTAATATGAATGAAGATGAAGTCATTTCTGATGATGATTCAACGACAGATTATCAATTATCAAATGATCAAAATAAATTAATATCTTCAAATTTTGATGAATCTTTTCGCACTGTCAAAAAAATTAAAAAAAATCCCGACGTTGATACAAGTTTTTTGCCAGATCGTGAAAGAGAAGATGAAGAACATAGAATTCGGGAAGAATTACGACAAGAATGGGCAATAAAACAAAATGCTTTGAAAGAAGAAGAAATTGAAATAACTTTCAGTTACTGGGATGGTTCAGGACACAGAAAAAGTGTGATTATGAAAAAAGGTATTTCTTTTCTGACTTTTTTTCTTTTAACTATTCTTTCATTTAGAAATGCTAATCATAACAACTCTTAGCAATATTACAAATGTAACTTTATTACGAACAGGAAATTCTATATATCAACTTCTGCAACGATGCTTAGAAATTTTAAGACGCGAATTTAGTGAACTAAAAACAGTTATGGCTGATCAATTAATGTATGTTAAAGAAGACCTAATTCTTCCTCATCATTATACGTTTTATGATTTTATTGTATCAAAGGTATGATATATTCATCTTTTATTTCCGGTCCTTCGGTTCTTCATTTATATATTGATTGAATAGGCACGAGGAAAAAGTGGACCTTTATTTACTTTTGATGTCCACGACGATGTTCGTATGATGCATGATGCATCGGTCGAAACTGAAGAATCACATGCTGGAAAAGTATTATTAAGGTACATACAAATCGATTTTATTTTTAATATTATAAGGTGTCAGAATCATCAATAAATATTACAAAATTGTAGGTCTTGGTATGAAAGGAATAAACATATTTTTCCTGCCAGTAGATGGGAACCATTTGATCCAACAAAATGTTACGATAAGTACACTATTTCTGATAGAAATAAAAAAAAAGAAAAAACTATATAACGTCTGTAAATTTTTTAAATGTAAAATAAAAAATAAGTTTTTTTTGTATGAGTTATTTTTATGTGTATTTTTCAAAAAATTCATTTTAGATATTATTTTGTGATTATTCTGATATATCTGTATGCATATAAGTAACATTATTTGGAAAATGGTTCATAATAATAAATCTTTTTTCATTTGGTTCAATAATTTCATCTACATAATCAAACCAATAAATAACGAGACCTGGTCCAAATCGGTTCCAGTAACTTAACAATTGGCTTTTAAGGTAAGTAGCATGTATTGATGGACTTCCAAATCGAGCTTTTGATTCAATCCAATTTACTACAAAACCATCTATAGCGATTGGAATTTCCAATTTTATATCTGGAGTTTTATCATAGCCTTTTCTTCGTAAATTATCCTCAGTTATATAAGCTATTCCACGCTTAACTAAATAGTTTTGAAGCTCACTTTCGTACTCATATCCAATGGCCCTAATAAATTTAAATGTATTATTATACATTTATAGATTCAAAATAAGTTGTAACGTTAATAATTTAAATTAGAGAAATGAGTAGTGTAATATTTACTTCGAAAATGCTTGAGAAACAGGTCCATCTCGATCGTCATAGAGAATACTCTGTCAACATAATTTTAATTTATAAATATCATTGAAAAATATTTGTTTGTATAACTATTGAATGAAAAAGATAGTCAGTCGATAAAAAAAAAAATTAAACCTCAATAAATAAAACTATTATTTTGAAAATTATTTTTGAAAAAATACTAGTGGTAAAGAGTAATCTTTTTTTTATGTTTAATACTGAGTAAACATAATTATAGAAATATTAAAAATTGGCGTTTGCATAGAGTTCATATTTTGATAATTTAAAGTGGTCTTAAAAAATTTCAATAATTCAGATCATTTAATCTAATTGAAGTTGTCTTTTGGTAACTTTAATAATATTGTAATATTATATTTATGATACGAATGAAAAATGGATCTTACCAAGTATATTTCATAAGCTAAGTCTTGATTGTCAATAAGAGTGGGATCTTTTAAATATTGGTACACGTTGGCTTTGGTAACTGTATTAGATAAAAATATTGAATATTTTTACAAGTTTTTTTTATATTAATTTATGTAAATTTCAGAATATTTATATTACCATTTCGGTCAATACTTTGATAATAATACTCTAAAATTGAACGAGCTACCAATGACGGAGGTAAATTAGTCATTGCAGAAAGTCTTATTATGATACCGGATGATTCTCCGTTTTGTTGTGATTTTTTCCACCTATATAGTAGAAATGTAAAATTAGTGGTCAACAATTAAGACATAATATCAATTTGTTACCGTTCCCAGAATTTACGTTGAGTTCCATGACCCTTATATCCACTTTTTTTGACTCGATTTATTACTTCAATAGATAAAATACTATGTATCGAATTAACAGGAATACTGAAAAATAATCTTTAATGGAAAAAAAACATCTAAAAAAAATATTTCAATACACATTAACTTACTTGGGATATTTCTGTATTAACATTTCGGCACAATCTCTAGTAAGACCAGAAAATTTGCGAATGTCATAGAGAATATTTTCATAAAATTTTAATTTCATTTTATGTCTAATTATGTATCATACGTATTGTACGAATAAATATATGGTGATTATTTGAAAGAAAAAATATGCTTAGCTTGAAGTTTTCTTTAATTCAGTTGATGCACAAAAGTACACTCGGCTTCATAATTGTCTGGTGTATCCTTGATGAGCAATTATAGTAGAACCAAGAAAAGAGTGGTCTCGATTTGGTGTCTAATATCACGTCCCCATCAGATTTCATTAGGAGGCGGGAGATTAGACACCAAATCGAGACCACTCTTTTCTTGGTTCTACATACTATACTGACCACGGTTTTTTGTTGCTTTTTTTACCATGAAGACTATAGAACAGGAGTCCAAACTCTGTGTATAAAAGTTGAGCCGGAATTTTGAAAAAATAACGTTCGCGGGCAGAGTGCACTGTGGTCGCTAAGTTACCGAGGTAGAGGGGGAAATTCCCGGTATATTTAAATACATAATTAAAAATATAAAAAAATTGAATTTACTTTTTGTATAGAAAAAAATTGATAGTAAACACAAAATTAAACATTATTATAGCAAGAGTATTAATTATATTATTAATAATCCTATTTTTGAAGGAATTGAACAATGTTTGAATGAAATTGAAAATAATTAAAGTATACTTAAATTTTATATTAATGTTAAATTATTAGGTATTTTAATAACTTATATTATCTAGCTTAAGTACCACTTTCCATGATTGTTATATTATTTTTAGGAATAACATAACATTGAAAATATCAAAATATAATTTTTATCCAATGTATTTTATATAAATTATAGAGAAAATACATTTCTTATAACATGTATACAATAATTTTTTTTTTACAATATTAAATAATATGTTATTAATTTAGAGATTTTAATAGTCAATTTAATACTGTTTCGCAAACATTTAATTAGATAAGAAAAGTCCGATATCATGAATAATTGTCTATTTGTATCACAAGGATGCTGACAAGATATTATGGACTCTGAAATATCAAACTTGGTCCACACTCCACGATTACTTTGGGCACCGTCACTTGTAATGACATCCACAAAGAAATTAGCACTTTCTAATAAAATTATACACTCAATAATTAATGTATGCAGAACAGCACTGGTAGCACAATTTTTAGAGATGAAAGCCGCTACTGCTTGCAACCATCGTCCACGAAAAGGAACATACATAAAAACTAATGCATGATCCCCTGGAACATTTTTTTCACGTTCTGAAGTGTATTGTCCGAGATTAACAAAACCAGAGAATTTCATTTTTTGGATATCAAAATTTATTGCTTCACTTAATTTTATTTCATCAATAATAAGAGTCCCTCTTCTTTCTGATAGTGTCATTCCTTGTGCTTTTTGTTTCATGCAGTCAAATAATGCTGGTTGAAATCCATAAGCCGAAGAACTAATTTTTTGAATATATCTATTAAGAGTCTTGATGTGTGGAAGAGGTAAAATATTACGTTCCCGAATAAAATTATAAATATTTCTGCCCTTCATCCTGATTGACAAACATTCATAGATCCATTCTAAATCGTATCTTCGGCCTTTGACCTTTTTATGTTTAGCAGCTTCAAAACAACTCCAAACAGCAAGCTGTTGCGACTCTGGCAATTGCGTCAGTTGCTCTTTTAAAATTTTTTCAGAACGTTCACTACACCGTTTTTTGGCTGTCATTAATTTTTGCTGCAATATCTCTTGCTGAAAAATAATAATTATATTTTTAATCAGCACGCCAAGAGTTTACTTCGAATATAATACAATAAATTATTAATCGCGGCTCGAATCTTCAAAATATACTTCCAAATTACGATTAACATTTATTACAATGGATCATGAAATTATTAAATTATTCATTTAACTTTATACAGACCATCATTACTGAGATGACTGCACTTTTTTTTAAATATTTCAGTGAGAAGTACATCAGTTTTTTGTCAAGTATGGTAGGTCAGCAGTCTACGGTGTCTAACCCTTAAAATGATGAAATATTATAAAATATATGATAAAAAAAAATATTAAAGTTATTTAATTGTGGTAATAGTTAGTAACAAATTATACGTTCAAAATGAAATGAAATTATTATGTTCATCTGCATTTTATTGAAGTTAATAAATTAGGAATTTAATACATTATATTAAAATAAAATATGTAACAAATATGAAGTAATTTTAATATTACGTCAAATGTTACGACTACAGGTTGCCGACACAACAATTTAAAAAATAAATACATCATACCTTCTTAATAAGTCGATGACATCGTTGTCGGTAAATTTCCTTTTTTCGTTTAATACGAAAAGCAAGTGTCGAATCGCGTTTATATCTCATGTTTGCTTGTATTCTTTGGCGAAGTATGCGGCACGCTCGACAGCGAGGATTTAATTGCTGACGCTGATAATTTTCATTTGGTGTGATGATTCCACTACACTGGGTGGCATATCTGGAAAAACGATGAGAAATCCACCACACTTATCAATTATTTGTAATTGTGAATGTAGATGAAATCTATTATGATACATTTTTTCAGTTGTAATTAATATCAAAAAAATTGTAACAGAATAAAACAAATGTATTTAAAAATATTTTTACCTATTTTCATCAAATAATGTTCCACAACAAATTGTGAGTGATTCTGCTTTACGCATAGATGCGTACAATTCTTCCATAGATGATACACGATCAGTGAGAATTATTTCTGATCGATGTGGCATTACAAGCTAGAATAATGACATACAATATTTAAAGTCAATTTGTTTCAATTATGTTCTATATAAATTCGATTGTAATTTAATTTATTATTGTAATTAATTAAAATTATCTAATTTTAGTCTATTTACTTATTTCTTAGTTTATATGATTTATTTTTCTTTGCTATTTATTTAAATTATTTATTGTAATTTTATTTTATTGAAACATACAAATTGCGTTTATATTCTTACCGTAACTGAAAGATCAGCTGTTACTCGTAATCTTAATTTTTCCAACAAGCTACCTACATCGAGATGAATCAAAATCATATCCGATGATTGTACATAGTAACACCAACGTTCTGGTAAAACTGCCGAAAACGATGATCCTACTTGCTCTAGTGACAATTCATTTGGTAAAGCTAATGAAACTGCAGATAAAGATGATGCAGTTTGCTCTAGCAACACTTCATTTGGTATAATCTGCAAAAATAAACAATTATTTTTATTTTCAAATATTTTCAGTTTAATAATTTTCAATGTTATCTTAAACTTTTTACCTCATCGCATTCCATTTGGGAAACTGATGGCTCAACAGACTGCTCCAATAGTAGTCCTGTTGGCTGTAAATTTTCAGTGTCAACTAGAAGAATTTGCTCTTGTTGATCAAAAATTTGTTGTTCTGATAGCGAACACGATTGTTCTTCTTCAGTAGACTTTAAGAATAAAAATATTTATTAATTAATTTTTTTTTCTTCTTATATATAAAAAATTACGTTAAGGGATTGGTTAAATACCTGATTGCAATTCATCGATTGCTGATTTTGACATTTTTCTTCTCTAAGAGGAATCGCGTTATCAGTTAAATGCCACCTTTCATTTTCTATGAAAATAGACTCCCCATTGATCAGAACTGATTTGCCCTTTACGATATATTCATCCAAAAAATGAATGTTAATGATAATATGATCAACTTGTTAATAACATTTTAATAACATAAAATTGTTAATACATGTAAAGATGTATAAGTTGTTAAACACAGGCTATTATCAATGTATTTATACAAAAAAAAAGTTTATGGCTCTGTTTAAATATTTTCCGACTTAGCGTCAATAAATTTAATGAGTAAAGAGAAAAAAAAATCAAATCGTTATAAAGGAATAATTATGGCATGTCAATATTGTAATTACATGCTAATCTAACGAATAAAGTAGAAAAAAAGTGATTATGACTGGGATCGAACCCTGCCCGGCAAAATAGAACTCTGACGCTCTAACCACATGGCCAGCATAATCTTGATATTGAGTTTATGTGTATTTATTTTTATACTACATGCTTGGATACGCCGACTTGGAATTGAGCTTCTTGATTAACATTTATACCTAATAAAAATGATGATAATGGATGAATATTTGTTGAAGTTATTTTCAGGTATTATATTAATTAATGTTAAATGAGTATCATCATTTTCATTTATTCTAACTGCAATAGTCATCAAAGTATAGGGCAATACAATATTTCTAATTATTTCTAAATTATTCAATTTTATACTATGAATTGATTCTTTTGACATTCAGACAGGTGGCAAGGACTGACGCAAACACGAATTTTGGGCGAAAAACGTATAAAAATAGAATTATCAGTGATTTTTTTTCTGAATGATGTGGCCGCCGTCTTGGAATTTAAGCGCGGCAAGTCAATTCATAATTTTTTCATTATTCTTTCTAATTTTTTTAATAAAAATATTCAGTATATACAAAAAATTGTTGTTTACGTTAGTCCGGCATTAATTCCTCTGTAATTTGGTACCTAATTTTATAGAAATAATAGTAAATTGGCGAAGAAATTAGAAATATCCCGATCCCATGTATTTGGATAGGGGGAATCAGTCGCCTCTCTGACTTCAGCCCAGCCTTAAGTTTAGAGTTGAAGCTCTTCCAAAATCTCTACCCATCTCGACTCCAACGACCTGGTGAAAACACTCGGAAACTTATTTCGATTCTAGTGGAAACACTATAATTTTTATCTCAATTCTATTTCAACTCTGTCACGGTGGAAACTTATTTACAATTTTTGCTGACTTATACCTTGATCTATATCCACAATTGATCACAAATGAGACATATCAACTACGTAAATGACCACGTTCCCAAGTGATAAGATATTCTCAAATCTCAATTAAATGATTTCCAGCTAGGAACATCTGCTGGCTAAGCAGGTTGATATAAAACATTCTAAAAGATCAAGTTTTGTTATTGATCTTCAATTGGCAATCAAGTGAGTCTCTGCCCTGCTTAAATATACCTATTAAAAAAGATTGGATCCTATAGGCTTTCCGGAAGTTGAATAGGGAACATCATATTTAAATAGGGTAAAATGATAAATTTTTGTCACCCACAAAATGTCTAATAGGATTATACAAATCTGAATAGGTATAACAATGGTGATCATAGAACCTATTGGATTCCGAACTTTCCTATGCGATCAACTGAATAGAATTATAATGATTTTGAAAGGTTGTTACCAATCCAATAGGAAACGGAGAGTTTCTATAGGAAGTAAAAGAAAATATTTGAATAGGAAACTGAGCAATTGTATAGAATAATACAACTTATTAGAAATTTCCTAAATTATTAATCAAACCTCAATAGAATTCTGCATTATTCAATAGGTTTGACTTCTTCAACATCCAATATAGTCTAGTAGCCGTGTGAACTTGTGCATTAATTATAGAATGATAATAAAAATTTTTTTGGTTAGATATTCTTGTAGGGGATAATGAGGAGAGTATTTGTGCAAATTTTCATTACTCGGAAACAATAATTACTATTGTTTATCGAGAGTCAAAGTTTAGCAAATTGCGTTTTTCCACCTTTCATCGCTTACGTAGCGAGAACGGTAAGAGATATAAAAAAAAGTTAACATCTTTTTTGTAGAGAATCGAATTGAAAAAATCTGGAAAAATTCTGGAATATTAAGAATCGTCTTCTGTACATTTTCCAATCGAAATTAAAGAAATAAATAAATTTTTCGATTTTTTATAATATCTGAAGCGTCTTTTTTTTTAAAAATTTTTTTTGTAAACTTTGCACCCTTATACTTTTTTTGTTTATGGACACATTTTATAGCCAATTAAGAAGAAGATAGGATTTTTCCCGTTCTATAAAATGGCTATCTTAGTTTTTTGAATAAATTTTTTGTTAATACCGTAAAAAATCCAAATATTATTGTTTTTGGATTCTTTCACCCTTCTTTTGGATGTGAAGTTATTTTTTAATATGAAAATTATGTACGGCAAAGTTTCATATTTTCATATGAAAAGTATAAAACAATTTGTTAAAAATTTTTTTTAGCATTTGTTATAGATAAATTTTATAAACAAATGCGTAATTTTTAATTATTTAAAATTTCTTTTCATTTAAATTGTAGGTTTTTTATAAGCAATTATCAACAGAATGTTGAATTTATTAAAAATTTATTTGCAGTCTGTTAATTTCTAATTGTTCATAGAAAAAGTAGTTCTAATAACAATTATGGTTGTCGAACAATTGATTCTTCAATAATGAACGATGCTCTTCCTAATCATGCATCCGGGAGAATTATAAAATTTTTTTTTAATTGTTTTTTAAACAATTTTTTTTTATTCACAATTGTTTTGACGTAATGTATTTTTTTACATTTACTCTATGATTATCACATCCAAAAACACTCATAGGGCTGTACAAAAATGTGCGCCAAGCATAAATCAAGTGGAATTCTGATATTATACACTATATTTAACAGTTCCAAAATATTTTGACGTTTAAAAACTAAAAAAATTACCCAAATCATTATTCGCCAAGCTTAAAAAATTGATGTTAATATTTTTCTATAGAAAATATAAATATATACATATATGTTTATGTATATATGTTTATAGTGTAATCATATAATACTTTGACAAAAATGTGCATTAGTTAGCATGTAGTGGACAAGATTTATAGAGGAGAAAATTCAACAACTGTGAACAAACAATTTATTAACGTGCAAGATAAAAATGTTAACAAAAAAATATGTTTTGTAAGCAATTTTGGTTATTTTAACAGATATGTTAGAATATACCAAAAACTTGGCGCGGTCTTTTCAAATAGATAACGAAAACACACACTAAGACCGAGCATTTGTATTTGTACGTGGGGTACAGAGAAATGATCTACTTCATTGATGATAGATGTCATAACGTGTGAGACTTTTTGTCGGATGTCTTCAGCGAAGCATTAACACTCTCCTAATACATACGAACAGCGGAAAATTTAAGACTGCTGTTTGTAAAACACTTGATTAAAGTATATATTTAAGCTGAATCGATGTTTGTTTTTTACATTGGGAATGTTAAATTCACAGGATACAAGAATTTCCATAGTACTTGATATTTGAAAATTATAGCTCCAAGGAACTTCGATAATAATAAGCTAATTGCTATATTATTAATCTATAATTTACTTTAACTTCTGAATTTTTTTTTGTTTTATTACGATCATTTTATCTTAAGTGAATTTACAGTTTTAGTCATTCGCCAAATAAAGTTTTTGTTATTGCGAACGAGTACCCAGATTTTTATTGATCTTTTTCCGAAAAGACCGCGCCAAGTTTTTGGTATATTCTAACATATCTGTTAAAATAACCAAAATTGCTTACAAAACATATTTTTCTGTTAACATTTTTATCTTGCACGTTAATAAATTGTTTGTTCACAGTTGTTGAATTTTCTCCTCTATAAATCTTGTCCACTACATGCTAACTAATGCACATTTTTGTCAAAGTATTATATGATTACACTATAAACATATATACATAAACATATATGTATATATTTATATTTTCTATAGAAAAATATTAACATCAATTTTTTAAGCTTGGCGAATAATGATTTGGGTAATTTTTTTAGTTTTTAAACGTCAAAATATTTTGGAACTGTTAAATATAGTGTATAATATCAGAATTCCACTTGATTTATGCTTGGCGCACATTTTTGTACAGCCCTATGAGTGTTTTTGGATGTGATTTTCGGAATTTTTGTACCGTAATTAAGGACATATCTACTATTTGTACTCTGTAAAAAAACGATCGAATATTCTCGTTTGTAAAAATTTGTTCAACGTATTACTTTCAGAACCGTATCAATAACGGTAGTCTTATTCATTTTTCATGCACTGTAAGAAGAACATATGGGCATTCTTTGTCAGAGTTGGCCAGCGCGTTTTGACAATCTTCGAATCATCAATATATACCCAATTTGATTTTTTATCGGAGATAATACTAGTGAAACTGTTCGTATTAATATCAAAAAATATTCCATTTATTACTTTGTACGTGGTGCTGCACAAACATACTCGAGATGTAGGAACTGATTTAATCTTCACAGACTGTTCATCATTAATATTGACAGATGATAATTTTAAAATTAAATGTTTGGGAGCACTTTGTATTTCCTGTTTGAATATTGCTTTAACAGTATTTTTACAACTAATGCATTAATCAATTGATATTTATCGATAATTTTCCCATGCGAAAAAGATTTACTAATAATATCCTCTAAATTACATACTTTTTTGGAGTTAGATACCTCCAATGATAACATACATTTATTTTCAATTCGATTATTAATATACTTACATTCTTAATTATTATCTATTAATATACTTACATCATTTCTTTAATAATTTGAGAACTTATAATTATCGCATTATTCCGATAAATTTTTATCATATCATAAATTATACCTTTAGTTATATTATTCGGATAAATATGGAAAATGCATTGTAATGTTGCATTTATGTAACTTGACATATCATCAGAGTTTTTAATTTTACGTATTTCAAGTTTTTCTTGTAAACGATTTATTTTTTCCATATGATTATTCTCATCTTGTATATTGAAAGAATCAATAAACCATATGCGATCAGAAACTTTTTGATAACGTTTATCAGGTGTCTCTATAACTGATAGATCAGGTCTGTATATCTTTCTCAGTCGATTATACTCTTTAATTGCTAATATATTTACATTAGCTGTGTATGGATCTAAATTTATTAAATGTAGTCCATCTAATGTTTTAACTCGCGATAATGCAACATAACTTTGACCAGGTGTAAAAATAGTGTTTCCTGCATCTACGATTATATTATTTAAGCTTAAACCTTGGCTTTTATGAATAGTTATAGCATAACTAAGACATATTGGAAACTGCTTTCGTATAATAAACGCTCGATCCATGATTTGAAACTTTACAGTCACTCTCTCTATTACATATTCCTTATCTTCAGCAAAACTTACACAGATAGATTGCGCATCAATTTCATTTCCTCCATAAAAAACCGATTTAACAACACCGATTGTACCATTAACAAGTCCAAGAGTAACATCAATATTGCGTCTTAACATGATTTTAGCCCCTATCTTTATTTTTATAATTTTTGCCAGCCCAGCTGTATCATTAGTCTTTTCTTCAAGTTTATCTAGTAGTTTTGTAGCTTTCTTATGAAGATTTTTTGGGCAGTCGAAATCGTCTTGAGCAATTAAAACTATTTCTTTAGAAGGTATTTTTTCGATCATCACAGAATTGATATGGTCGCATTGTTTGTAAGTAGGAAAAAAACAAACTATATCATTCGGTAAACTATTTATGTAATCACATAATTTGGATGTTCTTTCGTTAAGTGGCACTGATTCGAAGTCGATGTTAATTATTCTAGTTCGTAATAATTTTATGTCATCAGAAGTCATTGTTCCTACTCCTAAACGAGATAGTAGTTCAGCGTATGAATTGTCTTCTTTCTGACGCATATTAATCTGTAATTCATCGTATTCAAAATAATGAGTCCATACATTGATACAGCTTAACCCGTTTATATATTCTACTTCTGACGATGTTAAATTTACATAGGCTGGGGAAAGATTTATTGGAGGAAGTTGGAATAAATCACCAAATACAATAATATGTTTTCCCCCAAACCATCCATCATGAGGATCATTATCAGTAGTATTGAAAATTTCAACTAATCTAAGATGTATATACATGAGCATTACATTAGATACCGTTGATATTTCATCAATAATAATCACGACTACATCTTTAAAAGTTTCACGTAATATTTTTAACATATCATCTGATAATTGTCGATATGATGGCATGTACCCATGTTCTACGGGTAACTGAAAAATTCTATGTAATGTTAAGCCGTCAATATTAAAAGCAGCCATCCCGGTAGGAGCTGCAACGATGATTCGACTTTTCAATTCTTGTGTAATCCATACTCGAATCAATTTAATTAGAAAACTCTTTCCTGTTCCACCTTTACCACTAATGTACAATCTTAAAGGGTTACTGTCATTCGATTTTAGTTTATTACTCATTTTTTCAAATATCCGTTGTTGATCTTTATTCATCTGTTGCATCATTTGGACTAAATCTAAATTTTGTTTAGCAAAGTCATTTACATCTTCCAACTCTTTCATAATAATATTTAATTCTGATTTGTCATTTACATTATTTACATCATTTACATTTTTATTACTATTATCGACCATTTGCTGTTCAATCAACTTGTTTGTATTATCTAATCCTTTTTGAAATTCTTCGTAATATTGATGATATTTGTACGCATCTATAAGAATATTTTCTTGAGATTCAAAAGACTCTGTGTAAGTTTCAAATCCGTTTTTTAGTTCATTCGTATCTCTCCATGGCTGAAACAGTAATAATAACGCATAGTAATAATTTTCCGGTTGAGTATATATATTATATCTGTAGTGATTGATTAAATAACCAAAAGAATGTTTTTTAAGATATAAAGTTTTCCCTTTAAATACAAATGATTTAATACCAGACATTTTTTGTGGTTTTCTTTTTTCTATGATATACCACTTGACAAAATCATACAAGCACATAGATTCAAATGATTCAGGACGATAAGGATAATAATCATCTATGAGAGAAGGATAATATACATCATTTGAATTAGGATCTTTTTCATTCAGTTGTTTAATTTTTTCATAAGATTAAAGTTTTCTTTTTCTAACCATTCTTACATCAATCCATTTAATTACCGTTTGTGCGTCAGTACCGTAAAGAGTAAGTAACTGCAGCTTCAAGAGAACCTACTTCTCTATGATTCAAACTGCGAAAAGCTATTTTCCAGAGCCGTTTTATCAAAGACATATTTGAATTAATATCATCAATAGCATCTGTATGCTTGGCTTTTTCACTTTTCATTGCATATTTTGTACAATATATTGTACAAAATATGCAATGAAACTCATATAGGGTTTATCAATCGGCACAGAATTGGGCTAATGCTGGGGCCCATTCGAACAATACTGGCCAAACGTAGGTACCCTTTGAAGAGCCATTGCTGGAAAAAAGTCGGATGGTAATGCCGGTCCAATAATGATAATTTTTAATGAGCCATCAATTGCAAACGATACAGGGCCAATACTTTCAAACAAAAAAGTTTGTAATGGCTCATAAATAATAAATTCGAAATTATCGATCAAAAATCCATATTTTTTATTTTCATTTCAATTTTATTTACTTGAAGAATTATACATAATGATGAAATATAATATTTATTTTTAAACTTTAAGAGAACAATCAATTAACTCTAAATAAACTAATTTTTTTTATTTTAATATAAATATTTTAGTATTTTATTCTTTTAGACTTAAATTCAAATGTAAATAATTATTACGAAAATTGCATTATTTTTATAAAAATATAAAAATTTTTAAACGTTAACAAGATATTAATTAATAATCTTCCCTATTGATTATTAATTCACAATTAATATTAATTATTTATCGTTGTTTTCTTCCTCCACCACTATCATTGGCTCCAGACAGCCAACGTCCCACTTCTCCAGGTAAATTCTTTACTTCTTCTTTATCGCCAAATTTTTCAACGATAACATCTAACGAAAATTTAAACAATTATTTTTTTAATTGAATAATAAAAAATTAGACTGGTCAAATTTGAAAAAAATTATAGAAACCTTGTAAACAAGTGAATGTTTGAGTTGCACTAAGATCGCGTTTAGTGCTGATAGCTTTTTTATTTTTTTTTCCTGTCCCAGAATACTCTAACTCAATTTGTTTATCAACAGTTGCTAACATAATTTTTTTTATACAGGTTGTTACTGTTATTTCTCCGATTATTAAAATACGATATAAAGTTTTCTCAAAGAAAATTTATATTTATTAGATTTTCATGCTGTTTATGTAAATATTCATTTAACATTGTTTAATGGAAAAAATATAATGTAGTTACCAACGCATTCTGTTTTTCCTCTGAATTTTTAAGCAAATCCTCAAACTTCAAAAAATCTTCAATTTGCATTAATGGAAGAGACACTCCCAGAGCTTTTCTTGCATCTGATACACTCATACTTGGTCCTTGAGTATTTGTATTGACGATTGAAGTATGTTTTAATTCATTATTTTTTTCTTTAAGATCATACTGTAGGCTTCGTTTGATAGAGAAGAGTTGAGTTCGTAATTCTTCGGTCATTTTTGAACATCTTGCATCAATATAGTCTTTCAATAATGCTATAAATAAAGAATTGATTAAAAGTATTTTATATTTGAACTAAATTCAGAGTCGCTATTATAGTAAATATTACTCACCCAAATCTGGATGAGAGTGTTCAATATCATCCGATAAAATTTTTAATTTTTCATCTAGAAAAAAGAATTTTGTATTTATACCTTTTGTTAAGATTTCATAGATATCACAAAAAATATTCTTCTTACCAAATTGGTCGTATTTTTTATTAGTTGATGCAATTATTTTTTTCACTTCTACTGTTGTTGAATGATGATTTTTCTCTGTTTGTTGTATTGATTCATCTGATATGGTTTCAGAAATTGGTGATAACTGACTTGTTGAAGACAACGGTTTTATTTTACGCTTTATCTCTGCCATGGATCTAGGTTGTGATTTCTTTGAAATATCGTCACATACAGCACTTTCATCATCAGTACTTTTAACATCATTTTTGATGTATGCACGATCAAGGCGACGGTTTCCTTGTTCTAAATCTCCTATGATACACAATTTAGAAAAATCAAATTAAAAAATAGTTTTTATTTACTATAGGTAAAAGTACTTAGAAAAAAATCACAAAAAGAATTATCAACTATTGTCTATTCATATTTTAATTCACTTCACTTTTTTTTTTAATAAAACAAACATAAGACAAGAATGTATCTAACTGAATTATATAAAAATCACGTCCACTATTTAAAATTTAAAAATAATTAGATTTACCATTTACGTTAAAAAAAAATCACTTACGTGCATACGAGATGATTGTGATAGGAAATAAATTCCAATCATCTTCTGGACCCTTTAACAGAGTCAGCCACTCAGGTATTAGATTGTAATCTTCTTTTGGTGGATATTTACAAAAAATATTATTTTCGTCAACTTTTACAATCCATGATGACGGAATGAAGTCTACTTGGGATTTTTTTTTCTTATTTTTCTTCAGAAAACAAATCACTGCATATAAGTAATTGCTATTTGAATCTTCACTCATTGTTGATAGGTTTTTAGAAAATATTCACACACTAAATTTCACCAATTCTATCAAAAAACTTTACAGTTCACTTTGATGTTTATTGTAGAGCTCACTACAGGCAACTGATCCAATTCTTCATAAGTTTATTCACATATACATAGATAAATATTCACGACTACCAATAGAAAGATCTTTTGTCTTTACTTCATGTACTAATTCGTACTGTTTACTACAGCACGCTTATCGAACAGCTCTCAGTTCTAGGTATATCGAGACTTTGTTTTGTTTTCAAATTTGAACACACATAGGACGTAACACATATAATCCCTCATACACAAAAAGATGAATCATAAAATCGCACCAATATATGCACAGGAAGTAAAATAATTTAAGACACATATATATAACTTATGTAAATAGCTTGAACGATTCAATTAATAACAATAAATTCTTTCAATTATGAAGCAATGTAATTCCATAATATTGATTATTGAAATGTAGTAAAACACACTTGGACTTTATATCCTTCACAGGTAACATTTCTTCTGATGTAGAAAACGCGTCACCAACTGTAATTCCTACATCAATGGAAAAAGTTGGGAAAGTAAATAGCGCACGTGGCCTTACTAATTTTGTTCCTAATATGAAGAGATCGTCAATTGTAAAAACTCTCTAATTATCATCGTATTTTTTTAATAAAATTTTTTTTATACGAAAAACATTAGGCAATTGAACAATGTTATTAGGATGATCCGAAGTTAATGTCGCGTTATTTATCTTTACACTCGATACAACTAAATACTCTGTCCTTTGACCATTCTGATCCCGATGTCCAAATATTTCAGAGTTTTTGCTCAAAACACACTCGCTTATAACACTTCTTTTTTTCATTTTGAATTTTTGTTTATTTTGAAGCTCTGATAGTCTATTAATAATTTGAGTGAGTGGTTTATTAGGAGATTTCACTAGTTTTTTAAATAATGCAATGTAGTTTTCACCCCAGAAGGCCGATAGATCGCTAAGAGAAATATTATAATTTCTGACATCGTCACTCACATGAATTAAATTGTGCATCACTCATACTTGGCATCCATTTCCATAAAATTCTTCTAGTGATTCAAAAAAATCCCTTAGCAATCCTTTAGCATAATCATTATGTACGATCATCTGTGTTTTATTATGAAGAAGCCGACAAGCCACACATAAAAGCATAAAATGTTCATAACGATCTCGCGATAGAATATTTTTCATCACAATAGGACCACAATATAACAAAAAAAAACGATATTGAGTCGCCTTCCATTGTGAATAATAACCAACATCAAATTTTTTCCTCTGAAATTCACTTGGTACGTCACCACTTAAAGTCGCCATCATACGCCTTAAACAATTAACATGCTGCAGCCTGAGTCGTGAAGCACTATTTCTGGATATCCATTTATCCATGAGGCATTTCATCACTCCACTGTAAAGAAAATGCATTGAATCCAACACAACTGAACACACTGGGTCAAAGCTAGTTAATTGAAGTAGTGGAGTCTCAAGGCCGTCAATATGATGCTGAATTTGTACTTTGTTTGTAAATGATTCTTTTGAACGTAGTGATTCATTCATTTCTGGATAAATTCGTTTCTTTTGTCGCCCTTGTCCTACAGTTTCTCCTTTTGTAGTGCATCTCTCACAAGCATAATAGCCACCAGGTGATTTGATGCATTTTAAATATGATCTGGCCGGAGAGTCCGCGATAAAAGCGATAATATTAAACGAATAATTTTTTCCACCTACAATTACACCACATTCCATTAATGTCTTTGCTTCTTCAACAAAATCATACAAAAAATCACATACATTTTTAAGTTTTGAATCTCCACAATAGATAGCTACAACGTAAGGCTTCGAGATATATTCTTCATGAAATACCTTCAAAGTTATTGGCCACACTTGAACTTGAGAGTTATTGTATACCTGCATGCCATCAATGTGTACAAACACCTTTATTTCGTCTTCTAAATAAAGATGAGGTAAAATTATTTGTTTTAGACCATTTTCTATTCCTAAATATGTATACTCTCCATTATTTCCTTTAGATGTTTCCATCATCTGTAGTATTCGACGATGTGTTGTACCTAGCAAGGCTTGAGCCGTCTTTGGAAGGGAATGAAATCCTTCCTCTCTCAGCAACAACAACAGCTCAGTAATGACCTTCAGTTGTAGTGTATTTAAATTCCTCAATGCCCACTGAAGAATTTTTTCATTAATTCCACTATTAGATGTACTTTCAAATGAAATGTTAATATTTTCATTTGAGGCATTTGATGATGTTGACAAGTTACGAACTTCCGAAACAGTGTTTCTATCAGGTGAATTTGATGACGTTGTTGCATTTAAAATTTCTTCGTCATCATTTTCATTTAACGATATCGCGGAGATAGGAACTTCTGCATTTTCTGAACTGTTAAGGTTTTGACTAGTTACACTCTCATCATTACAAAAAGATGCACAATCCTCAACACTTCCCGGGTAAAAATAAAAGACTGAAAAAGAACTGAAATGAGACTGAAAATGGGATTTTACACGGAATTCGATCGAAAATGGGACGAAAATTATCATTAGCACTGAAAATCAACGGAAAAGAGACTGACATCGTATGTTGTGGAGAAAGCTGATACGGAGTTTAGACTGAAATGACGCGGAGAAATATTTTTAGTCGAAACAGAGACTGAAACATGAACAGAAAATTTTATATTAGTTTAAATGTGCCGGAAAATAGGCTGAGAGAAAATCGACTGTATCGAAAATTTTCTAAGTCCTGAAGTTAAGATACTTCAGTCTGTTTTCAGTCTTTTCTCAGTTCATTGTCAGTATAGTTCATGCAATACTTAAAAAATTTTCTGAACAGTGGACTTAGAAACTTTTTTGAATGGTAACTTTGAAATATCATCATATTATACTGTTCACTTTATGAACAAAAATCAATCAATTGAATTAAGTGTTTTACAATTATCATCTTTATTAAATAATTAATTTTTGATTAAAACATATATTTGATCGATATTAACAACACACATAGAAACAATTTTGTAATATCTTAATTTTAATATTCACTTATGAATAAGTAGATAATAAGTTCTTTATGGAATCCACATCTTAATATAACATTAGATCTGACTATTTGCATTTAAAATTAATGCTAAGTATTCAGAGTTATATATTACAACTAATCAGCGCCTTTGAAATCGATATCGTTAATGAGCTCACCTATATAGACTTCTTGATTAACTTTTAATGTAAAACAAACTGATTTTATATTACTAATTAATATTAATTTTCGGTGATTGTTCTCTCTAAACCTATGAATGTGTGGTACAGAAATGCGGTCATAGTGTGTATCATCCACGTTATTATTAATTATCATATTACAAGACGTACTAAATTGATTATATATTGAACCATCTTTAACAATAGCAATATATCTTGCTTCACAAAAATCTGGTTGACATTCATCAATACAAACGCATAGCTTAAAAAACGATTCAATAAAACCAATTTTCATTCCAGTCGAATTGTGTTCCCTATATACTATTGCATAAAATGCATATAGTCGTGATCTCTTATAATTAATATTATATATGATGTGTCCATTTTTCTTTATTCCTCGAAAAGTTGATATTTTCAAACCAGGATCTCTAAATCCCGATTCTTCAAGAATTCTCCGTAAATGTTGAGGTACATGATTGACCCTTGTTATTTTTCCAACGATATACGTTCTCTCACAGATTTGTTGGGTTTGTTTCAAACGCTTACCGGTTATTGAAAGATCTGAACAATATTTTTTAATTTCTGAATCATTATTCAATGTTGCTACTATATTCGATATAATTATACTGTAGGCAACACTAGAGCCAATCTGTAGGCCTACATGACTAGTTCCATGTATGTACTTCAATAGTTTGCCGTTTAGATCTTCAAATGGGAAACATGTTGTAACCCATGTTGGACCTGTATTTCGGACCGATTCTACCAAATGCATTAATAAATGAATATTAATTGACATAAATCTGGCATTGTATAGAGCTTGAAAGTTACTTACGAAACATATTAATAATTTCTCTGCTTGATCTATTTGTTCCGGAGAAATACTATTCATGCTGAGCATGTATATTCCCTGCACTACTTGCGTGTAATGTTCGAAATACTTGTCATCCATGATATCCTGGAGAATCGGTATTGAATAATAGAACAAAAAATTTCTCCACTCGCTTGCTTTCCAGTGGCTAAAAGTATCTGAAATTGAACGCGGCAATCTTGATACAGATGATATTGGCTGGATTTGTAATAACCGATTATCTACGATAGCTTTTCTGGCATATAGTGAAAATTTTTCAAAACGTAAAGTAGTGTCGAACCATAAAAACACTAGCTTTGGCACAATACCATTGAACACGCAATGCATGACATCTATAGACATTCCATTGATTGCATTTGGCATAATAGAATGTAATAGTGAAGGTTCTTTTACACCAAAAACTCTTTCTCCTTCTCTATAAGCATCTACAACGTTTTGACGATGCTCATTGACAGTACGTAATTTTAATGGTCCATCGAATGGATAAATATGAGTATTGCCAAAATTTGCACCAGATATATTATAGCCAGGAGAGTAACATAATGTACATCCATAGAAACCATTATGATGGCTATGATTCATAAAGTCAGCTTTCGCTGGGATGTCACACGTACCACAAATAAGTAATGCCTTCAATTTTTTGGGAGTAGTAAATTGTGGAATTTTAAAATATACTCCACGTCGTAACTTCACCATTTCGGTATGCAAAGGCTGAAGAAATAGATTTGAATTTGGATTTTCAGGTCCAAACCATATGCCACTAACTATAGTATTTTCTTTTAAAATTCTTTGGCTGTACGGTAATTCATTAATTATAAGATATACAGGCCAGACTTTACATTTTGACGATTTAAAAGCAGGTGCACCATCAGTATAAAACATAAAAGAAATATTGTGATTTTTTTTTGCTAATAACCCATTACCATTGCTATGATTCTTATAGACTTCTCCATGATAAATATCGGAAATCACAGTTGAACTTTCTGTCTCTGGCCTTTGATTTAAATCGTTCCAAAAATGAGGTCTTGATAATAAGCTTTGCAACTGATCGATAATGGGTATTTGCAAAAAGTAAGAAATACCATTTGTTGCAGAACAATTACATCTGTCTTGATCATTTTCAATCAGCGTATGACACGCGGAACAGTAATGATGTCGTACAAGAGGAGATTTCATATTGTTGAAAAATTTATGAAATTTGTATGCAGTTCTTCTAAAACGTGGAGTCGTCGGTATGATTAATGCGATTAATTTTAACAGAGCACTTAAGCAACTGCCAGTTAAATTGAATTTTGAAACAAACGTTAAAATTGCTACCATTGTCTCCGAAACAGATATACTGGCTCCATCATACAAAGGCTCATCGGCATCATCTTCCCACCTGTTATTGTGTTCGTCAAATGATGCATATTCGTCGTCATTTCCATTTTCCATATCTGATTCATTTTCTATGTCTGATTCATTTTCTCCATCGTCATCTTCAGCGTCTTCTTCACCATGTTCAGTTATGTCCTCCAATGGATTTACATCTAACGTTAATTCATCTACTGCTTCTTCGGTTTCCTCATCTTCAGTTTGGACCGTGCTTCGTAAAACATCGTTTTCTTGGAACACTTCATTAACTGCTTCTTCTACTTCAACTCCTTGCATTGGTTCGTTGTATGGAAATTCACCACTTTCTGTCACTTAAAATAAAATAAAATTCAGTAATTAATAACGCAATTTTATTCATTACAAAAAAAATGATTGCATTTTTTTACATTAATTAATTAGATATAAAAACATTCTGATATAATAAATTACCTGCATTAGGATGGACTTCGAATCTTTCAGAACAATCGTTTGATGGATCTTTTATTTCATAACGTCTATAAATATAACATCATCAATGCAACTGTAACTTTTATATATCTACTAATCATGTATTTACGTAAAATGTGTTCTGAACCACCTTTTACATACCTTGTATTGATATTAGCGAATTGTTTCTTCAATTGCCATTGCCGCGTTCTTGAATAATCTTCCAAGTTTGTTGAATTCTTCACTCGTGGCATGATGAAAAGAACACTTATAAACTTATTTTGAAAATCTAATAAATTAGGTGATGAATCGTTTAACATCAAATTTTTCAATTTAAGGGATAGATGATTAAAGTGAAATACTTTGAGCACAGCTAAATATGGCGTTGTGTTGTCATAATTCAGCACATTGCCACAAGTCCTCCACTATCCGCCATATTTTATTATTGGCTGTGCGGCGGACTAACCAAAAAGCGTCGTATTTCATTAATTGTAAGCGTCGCCACCAACTTTTTTGGCGCGCTGAGCGTATTTTGTAGGGTGGGGACAAGAAACTGCCAACAGAGGGGGCAAGGAACAATTCTTCGAATAAAGTTTAATCTTCCTGGAAAAACTGTGGTGAATGTTCGATTTTCATTGTGTTGTTGTCAATGTGCAAATTGAAGGAAAAAAGTGAAAAGTGGGTTTTAATATACTGGATAGACACCGAAGAGATTTCAATTGTCAATTTTACCGACGTGAGTGAAGTGATAAAACCTTCGTTTATTAAAACAGGTTGGATAGGCGATTTGCCGTGGCTAGACAGCGGTTACACGGAATTGTATGAGGCGAAAATATTAAAAGTTTCTGGTAAGTACATTTTCATTGATAATTTTAAGTGATCTAATTACGTAGTCGATTAAAAATTCGTTCTTTTTTGAGATAAATTCACATTTTGCCAATGTTTTACCTATTATCGGGGTTTTCCCGTGACGTCAGCGGGAGATTTTGGGTCGTAAAATACAAATCCTCATCTTTAAGCTAAAAAACAATCTTTTGAATGTATTTTTTGATCTTATTTATATCAAATTATTTTAAACTTAGTGCAAATAGTTTATATTCTTTAAAAATTTTTATACAGTGCAAAATGAATAAATTATTGATAGTATTCTAATATCGTTCTAGGTAATCTTGCATACTTAGAATCTCTGGTTGTAAGTACACTTGGAACATTTATAAAGAAGCCTGTATCACCGGAATTATCTTCAATAAGAAAAAGTAAAAAATCAGAAAAAATGGCAAAAAAGAAAAGCATTAATCAAATTAATGCAAAAACTTTAAATGTCATTAACACCAATGATATCGTCTGCAGCGATGACGAAAAGGACGAAGAGGAAACTATTGAAAAAGTGCCATCAACACCAGAAGAAAAAAACGTGCCAATAACTTGCGCAAATTGTGCGAACTGTATTTGTCGCAACTCGTCTGCATTCGGTAAGTCATATTTGTATAATACAATGAATTTTATACAAAATTTTTAAATTGAAGCTCTTTATTAGATTGTTTGTATTTTTATTTATGAGAATTATAAAATCAAGAAAAAATTTTTTTTTCAGTGACTCCACAAATCGTTGCATTCCTTACTACTTTAAGCGAATCACTGAAAGAGAAGGCTGATCCTGGACAGGCTTTATTAAAGAAAAAACAATTAATGGTAAGGTTTTAAAGCGCATGAAATTTTTTTTATATCCCAATAACTGAACTTTTTCGCATTATCATTATCGAAATTTATTTTTGCAGATAGAACTGTGTCCAGAAACTGGAGTTTCTATCAGTGAATCTGATATAGATTGGGCACTAACCAAAAGTAATGGTAAACCGAAAGTTCTCCTGATCAACCTCACATTATCAATAATAACTGAAGAAGAACTACTGAAATATGGATCGGCAGAGAAATTTAATAAAAGCCAAGGTGCAAATTTTCAAAAGGTAATAATTCGTAAGTTTTGATTTCGAATATGACAATTATAAAATTATGAGAATCGTAAATCCAATTATAATATGTCATTTCTTTAATAGATTTTATAAATGAAAAAACGAAGAAAACTTTAACAACGCGTGACTACAATAAGGCGATAACCGACTACATTTATTACCATAAAAAAAATTTATCTGAGGAATCCCGGAAAGGAAACCAACAAAACAATGAGTGTCATGAACCCAAATCTGGTAAGTGTTAATCATCATGATTAAAATGCTAAATTCTTCAGTTAGTTTTATGAATACAATATATAATTTTTTCCAGCGAAACCATTAAAATCGAAAGAAAAAAAAGGAACTACCTTAATAACCCCATCGATAGCAGAAATATTGACGGATTCACAACTAGCATCAGCAGAACCCCAGACATCGATAGATTCTCAACACACACTGGCATTCTCATTTTCAAAAAAATCGCCTGATGGGAATAAAGTAGAGAAGCGGAAAAGAAAAGAAAAAAATGACTTAAAACCTGGTATGTATTGATATAGTATTATTTATCATTACGCCTTAAATTTTATTTGCCTTGATTTCATTAACATAATATGTACTTTTTTGTCAGCCAAAAAGTTGAAATCGAAGGATCCAACGTCAAAACAAGTTTTGTCGTCGATACAAGAATCGACATCAATAAAGCCACCGATAGCAGCAACATCGACAGTCTCACCATCAGCATCCGAAGAATCATCAACCAAAAAAATATAAACTAATTCGCAACCGGAATCAACGGATCCCAATTCAGCTTCAGATCGAGATGAACCTCAACTTCCATCAACAACAGACTTACAGCCAGGATCAACACATCAACCATCCATATCAGCGAATACACAACCATCAACGACAAACCAACCACCGCCATCATCATGTCAACTACCACCGCCAATGTACCATCAATCTCCCGATTCATACCCTCAACCAGCACCATCATATTATCAACCTATTTCACCATATGGACAACCATCACTTCCATATTCAGCATCGGTTTGGGGATATATTCCTCCTGGATATAATGGCTATTATAATTACAATGACTCTTATTATAATTATAGTAATGTAAATAGTCAAAACGATTCAAATTTATTAGATTTGTAAGGTAATAGTCCATTGTAAATGATGTTTAAAATGTATGTATTTTTTTAATATCAATATATTCATAATTAATTATATAAAATTTATTGAATATTTCAGTTTCTTTTCCGCCTAAATTCAGTGCTCAATTTTCCATCGGATCTGAGTTTAATTTCAGAATATTTTCAGACTGTTTTCAGTTTTTTACGGCTAATGATTTTCCGACTCTTGTTCACTACCTCAGTCATCTTTAAGTTCAATTTCCGACTGTCTATTAACATAGAAAAGTTCCTTAAATTTTCAGTCTGTTTTCAGTTTTTTATTTTCACCCGGGTTGTACTACACTCAGAAATATGTTCTGTTCTTTTTAAAAAACGATGTTTCTTCACACGATATCTATTATTTGACATTTTTGTGAAGAATGGTAATTATTATAACTTGAATTAAAATAATATCGATGCAAAAGCAGTGTGACCTCAATTATAGTTGGATTAAAACTGACGGTTTGATTTCAATGTCACACGTATATTTTACGACTGTAATTCCTCGTTCTTTGTTCAAACTCTCGAACCGATAGCTTCTCACTGTTTATTATTAAATCTTTGTAAACAACATACTAGGAAATATTTACAGACACGGTGATGTATAACGATATCAATTATACTATATTGGAAATAATATAAGATATTATAATTTAATTATTATTCATGATTATTAGTAGAGAAGTACTTAATTATTAATTGTAATTAAATTGTACCCAACAGCGATTGAAAAAATTTTCCAGGATTCTACCAGTAATGGCTCTTATCTAACTTAACGAACAATAAATTGATAGTTATGACTATCGTTTTGTATGTGTGCCGATAGACTCCCATAAGCTAACCGAGAGTGGCCCATATCAATAATTAAACATTGGTACATTATTAGCACCCTTACATCGGCCGGATATTGGCAATTTTTCTATTCTCGGCAGTCCTATATGGGAGTATACCATTATAATGAGTTAGAAGGGTAGATTCTTCTGCAACATATTGGATATCCATATTACCTTCCCAAACTAATAAAATAGCCGGGTTATAGTCATTGATATTAGATTCACATTGTTTACAAGGTAAATCATACATTCTATTTTTATTTCTTAATTTTCGCCGTCTAACAACAGAAATAATAGGATCACGTAGTACAAAATGGTCAGTTATAGGCCGTGGAAAACCGAACCTACAGACTTTCCTTTTATCTTTATCTGATCTTAAACAATAAGAATTATGATAATGATTTTGATGCATGTTAACACGCCGATGAAGCGTTGGAGATATTCTTCTATCAGGTATGTGACATGTAACATATTTGAGAATAAACTCTTCGATTTCAGCCCGTGTATTTTTACCAATAATAGGTGCGTCTTCGATCCAAATTAACATATGAAAATGCTGTACACCTCTACCTTGATATTCTCGTCGCCAAAAGTAATCAACAACTTTACCGATAGGATGACTATCCGATTGTATAAAATCTAAAAATGCATTGAATTTATTATTAACAAATCTTGATACCGATACTGGATCTGCAACAACGGAGTGTTTAGAGCTTTAAGATACTCAGATAAATCTTCCCATAACCATTCGGCGGGACTAAGGGCGAGTTTCACCACATAGCAGACTGCTATTGTGTACCAACTTAAAATTTCAAAAATGAAAGAAATTACCATTTGTGCCATCTGGCGAGTTCTGGTGAAGTAACTCATGTTCTTGGAAAGAAATTTCAATATGGTTGACCGGCAAAAGTGATTGTAAACAAGAATAAGACTGAATAGGTAAATTTTACTCCTTATAACTTTTCTTTCACTTAATTCACTCATTAATCATCACTTATTGATAAATAAACTTCTTAATTATCTCAATATAGTGCAGGTAACTGTAATTTATATTAATTTTTCTCATAAATATTATCTGTATGCTATGATTTATTTTGTTCAGGAGAATGAATAATCTTTTGCTACTGATTCTTTTTGACGACGATGATGATGATGATATTGTCAGAAGGTCTCGGATAATTCGTCCTCGAATGAATTGGTTCGATACTTTTGATGACGAAGATTTTGTACAAAGATTTCGCCTAACCAAAGCAATGACAAGGGAAGTTTTTGAGCAAATAGAGGCAAGAATAACTCCCGACTCACCACTGTATGTAATAAATTTAATATTAAGCGCATATCAATAGATTATTTCTAGGCATTTCAATTTCATGTACATTCATTTCAATTTTCAGCAATAATGCGATTCCACCAATGATCCAGATGCTTGTAGCTATGAGATTTCTAGCTACTGGATCATTTTACATCACAATAGGAGATTTTACTGGTATTAGCAAAACTAGCGTTTGGCGAATCGTGCATAGAGTATCAGAAGCAATTGCTGGATTGAGGGAACGTTACATCTATATACTGCCTTCTCATCAAGAAATTAGAGCTATTCATAGTCAAAATTTTAGTCAAGCCGCCTTTCCTCGTGTCCTGGGTGCTATCGATTGCGTCCATGTTCGGGTTTGTTCGTATGGTATGTATACATATACAATAACTCATCTTGTTATAATGCGATATATACATACATGTATATAATTTCAATCAATTATGTAAACTATTACAATTTAAGGTATCAATATTACAGGTGGAGAGTATGCAGAGTTATTCCGGAATAGGAAATCGTTTTTTTCAATCAACACTCAAGTCATTGTCAATTCGAGATTGGAGATTATAGATATTGTGTCACGTTGGCCTGGATCGGCACACGATGCTACCATATTTGATAATTCTAGAATAAAAAGACGATTCGAAAACGGTGAATTCTATAACTCATTGCTTGTAGGTGATTCTGCATATTCTCAAGTGCCATTTATTATGACACCATTGCACAATCCTATGACTCCAGCTGAAGTCCTTTATAATGAGTCACAAATTCGAACACGAACGATGGTTGAGAGATGTTTTGGTGTTTGGGGACGAATGTTCGCCGTTTTAACTATAGGTTCCAGGTTTTTTAAATCAGAGTTGAGTATGCATGCAATAATTGCATCTGCTGTGTTATATAATGTGACAAGAAGAGCAATTCCTCAATCGCTAATAAATCAAAGAGCTTATGATCAAATTCCTGAAACTCATCAGCAACTTATACAAAATCAGCAGAGACATATAATAAATAATTATTTTCATAAGTAAGTATCGAAAATTAATATATATCATGATTATTATATTATATTCCATGGTGGAAATATATCTACAACAAACTACAATTTTACACAACCATGCAAAATGTTGTCAAAAATTGTAATTTGTTGTAGAGTCACGTAGAAAGTTGTAGATATATTTCCAGCAGGGTTGTAATTTATTGAGTCTACTCTGTTTCAGTTTACTTTGAATGGGTATCTTTGATATGCTTTGATTGTGTACATTACATCTACTATACATCTATTTAGATTATTATCTGTAAAAAGATTTAATAAAATAATAACATGATAATGCAACAATAAGAATGTCGTTTACAAAGGTTTATAGATGTTTATTTATTTTTAACTGTGATAATAAAGTTATACAGTGTATATTAAACTTTTTTAATCATACATGTTGCCATTTTCACAAAAGTAATATTAAGATCTTTTTAACTCAAAAAAATACAAAATGTCGAGTTACTAAACTACGAATTAATAATTTTTCCATGTTTTGTACTAATGTTATTAATAATTGAGTATGATTTAACATTTATTAATGATAGAACTTGCAATACTTATCGACTTAGAATCACAATCATATTGCATAGTAATACTTTCATCACGTGCATAAAAAATATATTTTTTTTCACAAAACTAAATAACATTTTCTTATACTAATTTGTTTTTTAACATATTAAATGCTGATCTACTAATAACAATACTTTTGCACATAGATTATTCTTTTTTGAAGAATACTAAACGTTATTCATAAAATTTTATGAAATAATTCTTTCATTTAAGTTTAAGAAGAAACATATGCTCAATCTCACATGTAAATATTAAGATTTAAAAACGAATTAACGAACTATAATTAATACTTGAACGATAATATTTGGTTATTAGACTATATTGTTAAAATTGTACTTTCGTTTTTAAATATATCATATATCTATGTCCTCTAATCGGATTCGGAACTAAGCAAAATCGAATCATCATTCTGAGAAGCAGTCTGTTGATTCTCATCATTATAATCAGGTTTTTGTACTTTAGCATGGCTAGCTATATTTTTCTTTATGTTATCATTACTAGAATTGTTCTTTTTCATTTTATTCAAACCAAAACATTCAGCTTTTAGAATTTCCAGTTCGAGATTTTCTTGCGCTAACTTTGTTTTTAGATATTCTTTTTCTAATGCTTGGTTTTCAGTTAAACTTTTTTTAAGTAATTGAAAAGCTTCTACTTTAAGAGACGTTAATTCGGTTGCAGACGACTTTTGTCTTGATGCATTAGTAATGCCCGTGGATGTACTAGGAATTTGCTGTGAAACATTACTGACGGCATTACGTAAAGGAGCACTCAATGATGCTTTTAACTTCTTCGGGTCCCATTTGTTCCATTTTTCTATTTTTTTTGTTTGAAGTAAATGCTATAAAAAATAATAACTAAACGTTTCTTATTTAAATTATCATTTTGTGTCACAATTAATAACTAAAAATCTATGAAAACTCAATAAAAATTAATGCATGTATTAAGATCTAAAAATTCTAGAATAAAATGAAATAATTCAACTTACATCAAACACTACTTTGTTAGGACATTCATTTTCAGCATCACTATCGAATATATTCTGTAGGCCTTCTACAGAGAATGGATGAATTATTTCCAATGCTGCCATATCAATTACACTCATTTGACCTGTATTAACACCTCCACCTGTAAAAATTAGTATTAATGATAATTCATAGTAAGTCTGGATTCGAATTATTATTGATTTTATTTATTATTAGGTTACCTGTAGCACGTTTTTGTTGCTTAGATTGTGCTGCATTTTTTCGAGCACATTGTTTTATATGCTGCCAGCAGTTTCGCAAGGATGCAGTATTTCGTTTGAATACAACTTTCTTGTTGAATGTCTCCGTTATGACACTCCATGCTTCATCTTTTTCGAGATTTCCGACTGCATCAGTTCTCTTATTCTCCACCACTTTTGAATGTTGCTTTACCAAATCAATTAGTATTAGTTTGTCATCAACGGAATAATGTTTTTGTGACATTTCAATAATAATCTAGAATGAAATTACATTATTAAAATGAATCATTCATTTCCATTGATTCAAATGTATGAACATAAATGAGCCTTTAACCTTACTTCTTTCAATTTCTATGCTAATAACAATTGCTACTATTTGTTTACATTTGTTCAATAAACGATTTTCTAGCTAATACATGATTCAGTAATAATACTTACTAATATTTATTGTAAAATAAGTGAAAGAAAAGTTATAAGGAGTAAAATTTACCTATTCAGTCTTATTCTTGTTTACAATCACTTTTGCCGGTCAACCATATTGAAATTTCTTTCCAAGAACATAAGTTACTTCACCAGAACTCGCCAGATGGCACAAATGGTAATTTCTTTCATTTTTAAAATTTTAAGTTGGTACACAATAGCAGTCTGCTATGTGGTGAAACTCGCCCTTATAGCTTGTATAGAGACACGGCAGTGCCTCGTCGTGACGCAAGGGCAAGATGGCGGCAGATTTATGCTTGGCGCACGAGACATTACCGTATCTCTTGATTACAAACCAGCTGTCACTGATTTATGTTCTCAAAAAAATTTTTATAATTAGTTATTAGTAATTATGAATTATTTTTTACATTTCTTTGATTTTTTCGAATTTCTACATTATTTTTTATAGTTTTTAACGAAACAATGAATTCTATGCCCTTTTTTCGTGTGATTTGGTACATTGTACGTCTTTCTTCAACAATTTTTACTTAATCTAAAGTATTTTGATGTTTTTCTAATATTTAATTATACACGAGAGCGAGTCTCTTCACTCACAATATTATTATTAGATGCATCAGAAGTTACTATTTCGAAAAAAATAGGTGAGTGTACTGGTCTATGAGGACTTATTTTGGAGTTACAGATATTTAGAGTTAGACAATTCACCATTTTTAAAAAATTGCTTGGACCGTTGTCATCATGAGGAGATAATATTCTAGGTAGCTTATTTAATCTACGCCGACAACAACATCTTAAGATTATATAAATTATTTGTAATGTACAGACGATATAACCAATATATGTAAATATTAGTACCTTATAATCTAGAATTTTATGTTTTTTCAAGTTGTCTAGCATATTAGATATTGCTGATAATTTATGACTTCTTACATCTAGGTTATTCAAATTGATATCAACTTTAGGCAACTGTTTGATAGTGGGTAAATCAGATAAATTTAGATTTTTCATCTCACAGCAATCATCAGTGGTTATTTCGAAAGGTAAAATTTTCATTGTATATTTACTTGTATATGAACTCTCTGCAGTGAGTAACGTAGCAGCGGTGTAAGCTCTACAATGAGGATTCAATTCAAAAATTCCTGTACCTTGAAGGTTTATGTCGAATACATTTGTATTTTGGCATGAAATTAATATTGAAATTGTTGCTAGTAGGACGTACATCCAAATGTTTTTGTCAATTAATTTGTACCATTTTTCGTTGGAGATATGAATCATTCTAGTATCGCATGTTTTAGGAATAGTTTACATATATGGAAGGGAGATTCAGCCTTTTTGCAATATGACATATCTTTAATCAAAGAGTATTTGTTTTTGTTTCGGATATGATTAAATACTTATAAGCTGGTTGAATAAATAGATAATTGTTAAGATTCTGTAGGGAAAGAAAAGGAATAAGGTTATACAGTACGTAATTTGTATCTCTTATTAATGGAATAATAATAATAAATACGTGTCTGTAGTTGGCAAAATAAGCTTGTAGAGTAATTAGATTAATCAAAGAATGAGCATTTGAGACATCTAGTAGATAAGGATAGTGACATCCCGGAGGTATCTGTGCGATAGTTTTCTTTAATTCTAAAATAAGTTGGGCTAGACTGATTATTTTAGGGTACAAAACATTGCTTTTTGCAAATAAAATAGCATTCAGTAATGTTGTTAATTCATCGCCTATTTCATTGAATAGGAGAAATAGATAGGAGAGATGACTTTCGATTTTGTCTTTTATTTCTGAGTGATGTATTTGTTGAGAGTAATTAACCAGATACTGGTGTAGTGTATCGATATTGTCATTTAAGATTTTTTTACTTTTTCGAAAATTCGTAATTATTTCATTAAAATTTGTTATCGTCGTGCTAACTACCTGGACTTGAGCTTTTAATAGTTGTGACAATTGATGTTCATCTTCCTGAACTTGAGAAATTACTCTATTATAATATTATGCGTCGTCGTTGTCAAGGTTCCCGGTGATTGTTTTAATATGGTACCGAGACGATTGAACCAACCACGCTTGATTCTATTTGTGCCTAAGAGGTGTTTTACTTCTGTCTCTAATTTATGTAATTCTGGCGCTGAACGATCCAGAAGTGATAAGGTTGTTCGGCAAGAATATAATAGGTGAGATTTACATAAAGATTTAGTGTCACTTAGCGATGATTCAACTTATAGTATTTTTTTATCGATGTTTGTGATATCTAGGTAGGTTACTAGTTTCCACGTATTATCAGGTAGTGTTAATTTACCAAGTACGTCGTAGTAGAATATTCCAGGATTGTGTTTAATTTCGTGTATTTTATAGTGGCCCAAGACCGTTGGCAAGAAGCTGCAACAAATTATTATTATTTCCTTTGGTATGCGTTTTTAATTCGGTTAGTGTGAACTATTACGTTTTTATTTTTAATTTTTAGGGTGACGTTCACAAGTAAGTTTATTTTAATTATTTTGTAAGGACCAGAATAACGAGGTGAAAGTTTTTCGTATCTAGGGAATTGTTCATTTATTAGATAGACTTGTTCTCCTACTTTGTAGGTTTTGACAGTTGAATTTTTATCATAATAGTCTTTATTTCTCATTTTTGAAGTTATCAAATTCTCATGAGCTATTTTACGAGATCTTGGCAATTTATAAGTCAAATCGTCAATGTAGTTGTTGTATGTATATTTAAATTCTGTAGGTTTTGTTATAGCACTAGGTAAGGTAGGGTTGTAGCCGAAGACTAATTCATACGATGTGAAATTAGTTGATGTATGTGGAGAGGTATTGTATGAGAACATGGCAATGTCAACTCATTCGTCTCAATCAGTCTGATAAAGTGTTTCAGATAATCTGCAAGAGCAGCATGACTTCTTTCTAGAGCACCGTTGGTTTGAGGATGATAATCTGTGGTTTGGATTTGTTTAATTCTGAAAAATTTAGCTACCTCTTTTAGCAGGGAGGATGTAAATTCTCTACCCTGGTCAGTTAGGAATTTTTCAAGTAGACCGCATTCACAGATAAATTGGGTAGTTAAGTACTTAGTGATTGTTTGAGTATCATGCTGACGGATAGAATATGCTTGTGAAAATTTTGTTAAATCGTCTTGGAGTGTAAAAATATATATTTGTTATCGCATTCTGTCTGTGTTAAAGGACCTACGATGTCGAGACATATTCTTTGGAATGGTTCATTTGAAGTAGTAGTGATAACCATTGGGTTTTTATTTTTCCTACGATCTAGTTTGTTTTTTTGACATGATTCGCATGTTTTAATAAAATTTTGTGTATCTTCTTTCATTGTGGGCCATATACAAAATTTTTTATTCTTTTATAAGTGGGGGAGGCAGAAGTGGTACTCGTTCAATATAGTTTTTACTTAATCTGATTTTAGTTCTATTATATTACTCGAATATAATTTAACTTTTATTTTGGAATCTTTAAAGATGTATCAAAACATAGAACGAATTTTGTTCCAGCGGAGGTTTTCGAATTTGTGAAGAGATTTTGGAATATTAACTAAGTATTGATTATTTTTTGATAACCCTCGCGGTTTCTAGGAACTGCAATTCTACAGTTAAAAATCGTTAAAACTCGGTTAAATTTGAGTTAAATTCCAATTATTTTCTGGTTAAAAAATGGTTAAAAACAGGTTAAATAATCGAACCGAAATTCAACCGTTTTTTCTCGGTTAAAGAGTAGTAAAATAACTCGCGTATTTAACTAAATATTTACGGTTAAATCCCGGTTGAATATTAGGTATTTAACTAGATAAAACAAGTTAAAAAACTAAAATATTTTTTATATATCCGGATGTATAAAACGATTGAATATTGGTTAAAAACCGGTTGAATATTGGTTAAATAATAGAAATAGATCACGCGTGTTTAACTGCAAAAAAATATTCGTAAAAACAAATTAAATATCAGTTAAAAAAACAAAATTTTTTTTTTCAGTAAATAATTAATTTTATATCTACTCTCGCCACTATAATTTGTTTAGAGCAGCCTGTAATTGTTGTAAATAATGAAAAAACGTCAATAATTGTTAGCTTTCAGTTTTTCCAGTAGAATTTGTTTAATATCGACTAGATAAGGTCTCTGATGACTCTATATTTACTCTCGCGAATTTAATTTATTCATAACACCCTGTAATTGTTATAAACAATAGAAAACGGTTTCCCTTTAATGTATTTGTACTCTACTAACGGAAAATTTTTTCTTTTACTGAAATTAAGTAATAAACTATGTCAAATGTATATAAGCATACTTCTTTTGTTGATAACAATTAAATTCGATATAAATAATAGAAAACAGGATCCATTTAATGTATTTGGACTCTACTAATGGAAAATTTTTCCTTTCACTGAAATTAAGATACAAACTATATAAAATGTCTGGAAGCATACTTTTTTTGTCGGAAGCTAAATCGAGAATAGTGAAATATTTTGATTTTCCCAGCTGATCTAAAATATCAGTTATCTTGGGAAGTGGATAGGCATCATCAACGGTTTTTTCATTTAATTTCTAGTTATTCTTTCTAGAATTATTAAATTTTCTCTTGCGACACTCTGTAATAATGTGTCCTGTTCGTTTACAATATAATTACAAAATTTCACTTGCTCTGTTTTTCATTTGCCTAACACGAGGTTCTTGCTCTATTTTGATATTTTGTGGAATATTATTAGATTTAAGTTTAAAGCACTGAAATGTACTATGACCAGCACGATTACAATGATCACAATACCAAGTTACTTCAGAACTAACGTTGGCAGATTTTGGTCGGCCATATGTAAACAAGTAAAAGTTAGAAATAAAAAAAACAATCTGTCAAATCGCTTTAGATTTTTAATTTCGGATATTTTACTTATTCTTCAACCAATCGTCCTCATCTCGTTTCATTCCATAGATTGTTGTTGCGCGAATCTTTTCCTATATATATTTTCTTATTTTATCTATTTATTTGCCTAAAATTAGTGCGCAAAAGTTCATATACTTTTATATATCTATATTTTTCCGCCCGAGGCGCCTCAATGTTCTTATTTTAAATAATATAAAATCCTATCATGGGACATTGGAATAAATATATAATTTCTGAGTTGCATTCTACCTGTCATATCTTCACAAATGACAATCATTCTTTTTCTGCTTTAAGATACTTACTAGGATGCAAACTTAATAAACGTTCAAAGTATTTTAAATTGTTAACCCAAATAGATTAGGCGAAAGTCATGTTTCCATGTTTTAGAATAGCGCAGTTGGTAGCATACTGGACTGTGGACCCGAAGATGCCAGGATCAAATCTCATCATAATCAGAATTTTCGGACAAAGTTTTTAATGAATTTCATTCCAGGTGTATATTTAAACAACAAATTCGTGTAAACAAAAAACTTCTAGAATGAATTAAAATTTCCTTTCGTTTAAAAGAATTTTTTTTTGTGGCAATAAGATCCTATTGAAATGTTCAATAGGTTTACCCTTAATTTTATAGGAAATTCTGAAACAACAATATTCCCATTGAATTATATCAAATCCTATTGAAACATCGAAAAGAATTCGCCTCTTTTCAATGAGGAAATTGTAATCTCACAAGTCCTATAAAATCCACTAAAATCCTATTGAAAAATCGAATAGGATTCTGCATTATTCTATAGGAAATTCTGAAACAACAATATTCCCATTGAATTATATCAAATCCTATTGAAACATCGAAAAGAATTCGCCTCTTTTCAATGAGGAAATTGTAATCTCACAAGTCCTATAAAATCCACTAAAATCCTATTGAAAAATCGAATAGGATTCTGCATTATTCTATAGGAAATTCTGAGACAACAATATTCCCATTGAATAGTATCAAATCCTATTAGGAAGTTGAATAGGATTCAAGCAATTTCTATAGAAAAAACAAAAACGTTCAATAGAAAATTTCCGATGCAATTTTCCTATTGAACTCCCCTCTCCCAAGAGGATTGTTTAAGCAGGGTTATCACATCTCTATTGAAAGATTCAGCAGGAATCTTCACGAAATTTATTTAGAATTTCTGCTGCCAGAACCACTTGATTCAATTCTAATAAACTTCGATTAAAATGTTGATACAATGCTGTGTCTAATGTTGGGCATACGTTTACTTCTCTAAGCAACAATACCAATTTATATTTTCTTTTAGGATTCAACAGCTTCAGCCTCTTAATTTTCATTCGACACTGGTTTAGGATCACCTCGTGAAACTAGCTCTCTACATCTCACTTTATATTAGATCAACTATTTTCATTCTAATTATTAAAGTCCAATTCAATTTTATAATAAATAATTTTAATTGATTTGAATCGAAATTTCTCTTATTTTTTTTTGTTCGTTTTATTAGTTAAATTTTGAACATATTAAACATTTTTTGAATAGGCTTTATAAAACGTGCGCACAAATCAATTTTTGTGATATTCCCGAGTAGAATTTATTTTAGGTATGCCTAAATACCTATTAAGCCTTAATTAGGAATTGAATGGGTTGCCGTAAATAAGGCATTTCCAACCTATGCCTGATCAATTTGTTTTTAGGATGAAATAAGATTTTCTTAATTTCGCACTACCTTTTCAATTACAACCTTATAAACTTAACTGAAACGATGTTTTAGTTCGTCATTTGTTAGGAAATGTTTATCAGGTCCGCATTAGGCTAACAAAAATTACATCTAAATTAGGTACATATTACATTAGCCTCATTAAAATGTTCAAAGAACGAATCAAAAAGTTTTAAGGATGAATTCAAAACAAATTTGTTACAATAAAGACGATCTAAATTATATTAAGTATTTTCTTTAAATTCCAATAACAAAGTATTTTAATAATTTAAATATTTTCAGATATCCTTTTTTTTTAAAATAATATTTAATTGTTTTTATCAAAGCCTAACTGGATTACGTTGACTTGAAGTATATTGTAGTTTCAGAAAAAATAAATAATTTAGAAGTATAAAAATATTTAAACCATCAAAATTATTTATTATTGAGATTAGAAGTGAATAATGATTTATAGAAATCTTTTAAAAAATTATACATATGGATTCGTTCATATTAATATAATAGTAATAATTTTTTAATTGAATAGCTGAGCGGGTAAAGGCACTGGTCTCAGATGCGAGCGAGGTAACGATCGTAGGTTCAAATCCTCCACGAAACAAATTTCAGTATATGTATTTTCGAGGACATTGAATTAAAATACGTTTAATAATTAGTATTTCAACAATATAAAATCATAAAAAATGAGATAATCGAACAATTCAGTTTTTATATATAACTTGTTTTAATTAAGCTTTTTTTACTCGGTCTCAATAGAGAATAGCGTTACATTCCCAATGTGGGCCTAATGTGGTATCCTATTTGACACTAGAGCATCCCTAGAGCACTAATATTTAGTTTTTGAGTTACAGATTTTTTGTTATGGATTTTTTTGAAAAAAAAGAATAGTTTCTTTGGCATCGATTTTCCGCAGCGCTGCAACAGCTGTTTTCGATTACACAATAAATAATGACTTAAGAATTTAATGTACAATTATACAACTACCAAACATTATTTATAACATTTATAGAAGGACAGGATTTCGTAAAGGGCAGTCTTGTATTGATAACTTGGCCAATTTTTCTCTATTTATAGAAGACGGGTTTTTTAACCGGAGGGAAACTCTCGGGGCCTTTGTTGATGTGCAGGGTGCATTTGACAATGTCCAATGCAACCTATTCTTAGATAAGCTGGCTAGTGTTGGTTGCTCCAAACAGGTGTTAGAGTTCATCAAGTTTATTATGTATAACAGAGAAGTCTCCACGGAGATCCTTGTGGAAAGAACCATAGTTGTAAATAAGGGTGTACCACAAGGCGGGGTCCTCAGTCCCCTTCTTTACATCATATATGTTGCTAATATCACAGTCAATCTTCCCAAAAGCGTGACAGTTTCGCAGTTCGCTGACGACGTGGCTGTATACTGCCAAAATAAATCTCTACAAAGGTCAATAAACTTAATCACTAAATCAATCAAAACAATTAGAGAAAACCTAGCTAATATAGGATTAGAATTATCCTCTAAGAAAACAAAACTAGTACACTTCAATAGAAAGCAAATTACTCCAGAGTCTATAGAAATTAAAATTGATGACTATACTATAAAATCGTGTGAACAAGCTCGATGGCTTGGGATAAATTTTGATTATAAACTAACTTTCAGTGCACACACAAATCTAGTTCAAAGTGAATGTCTTAAAGTACTCAATATTATATATTTCTTAAGGGGCACATGGTGGGGCTGTGGCCCTGAAACGTGAACTATTTTCTATTAAAGCTTTGTTCGGTCGTTAATAGATTATGGGAGCTTTATATATTACCCTATTACGAAACTACTAACAGAAAAGTTGGAAAAAATACAGTACAAATTCGTCAGAGCGGCTCTTGGGTATCGCGTTACCACTCCTCTCAATATTCTTTTAGGAGAATCCAAGCTACCTACGATACGCCACCGCGCAGAATACCTTGGCAATAATTACATAGTCAAAATTCTCACTCTAACAAATAACGATAACAATATAAAATTTTTTTGGGTCCCATCACATAATGGAATCGGAGGAAATGAAAATGCAGACGACTTGGCTAAAATAGCCACCAGATCCCCTCCAAGCCATCCCAACTCTCTGCCCTTTACGGACCTTCGTGAAACTCTAAAACAAAAATGTAGCTCAGATACAATGACATTCTTAATTGATGAAAGTGAAGAGGCAGGTAAAGAATTTTTCAAATTGTACTTTAGAAAAAATAAAACAAAACCTTGGTACTATAAAACCAATCTCACACGAGAAACAATCACAACTGTTAATCGACTCAGAGCCAACCACAATAGCTTAGGGGAATCTCTTCACCGACTAAATTTAATAGAATCTCCAAGATATAAGTGCGGATACCACAGCCAAGATCCCGATCATGTGCTGTGGTACTGCCCGCTGTACATAAAGGAGAGACACTTTCTAACTGAAAAAATAAAAAAATAAAAATTAAATCCCCATGATAAAGTGGAAAATTTTTTAAAGAAGCCAAACGTACCTGGCTGTGTATTAATTTGTAAATTTTTCAATAAGATAGGTTTGTCAATCTGATAGTATTGTAATTATAAACATAAGTTTAATGCGCTAAATCCTTGTAAATATTACAATATTGTACTGTATTACTTGATCACGCCAAATAACTCTTCACACGAAGAAGTTGCGGCTTTGATGAAAAAAAAATCTTTGTTTTCCGATGTGTATACTACTTTTCTAAATACTCCTTAATATTTTTCACGTGAAAAAAACAAATAAAAAATGCACAGTTTGACGAGAAAAACTTGCAGTGATTCGGATCTTAGCTACTAGATGTGTAACTTAATGAATAATAAATTACTATACACATTTATATTACCTACATAATTAGTTTTTATATATATAATGTGTTTTATTAAATTCTAGTTAATTTATGTCTATTAATAAAAAGTAAATAAACACGGTTTGATTTCGGTTAAGAGTTTTTTTGTTGCAACCATTGCTTTATATTTTTTTTTTTAAGAAACAAAAGGTTTCATTACGTTTAAGGATTGTTCAAATGTTTTATATCAATTAACTAACCATTTTTTATCGCACATTGTGACTGTTGTTTGAAAGTTAATAATAAGTTACCTCAAATCCATCAAGATTATTCATTGATTGAATTATTTTCGGAGAAACAATAAAATTGCATTAACTGTATGTTTCAATTGTCTTAATAATGATTCAAAAATCATATACAATTTTTTCCTGACAATAATAATTATAATAAAATTTTTTTAAATTGCAGACTTAGTATTATCGACTTCTGCCGTCTAGAGTTTAGTCCATAAGATAGTTTTATATTTTTTCAAGTGCATACACTGTAAAAAAATCCAACATAAAAGAACTCAGATTTTTAAGAATCTGATAGATGAGAATTTAAGAAAATTGTTCGTAGTATACTTTTAATTTCATTATAAGAAAAAATTATTCTTTTAATTAAAATTGATAATAATGGAGAGACAACTTTTAATTGTTAAAAAATATTTATAAACATTATAAAATAGAATATGTTTCACAATAAATTATGAGTTTTCATTATGTTAAATCTATTATTTGGTCATTCATGTAAAATCCTTCATTTATTGATTTCATATTCAATCATAGATGTGTATAATAGTACGTTGAGTGCTCATTGGCTAAAGAAAAAATAAACGTCGAAGTATCAACAAACTTATAACTGATAATAAAAATATAATAAGAAGAGTTCCAGATATATTGTTTAATGAAAGCGAATTTTCTTGTTGATTCAAGGTATTTTCTTGTGTATAATTGTCAAGAAGTTGTGAATTAACTAATCGTTGTATGGAATTTTCATTAAAAGTGTGGCTAGTAGAAGATCTTGGTACCATATTAACTGAGCGTGATACGTTAGATGCCTACAAAACATCCAAACCATTATTTCACATATATATCATTATTTGGGATGTACTAATAGATTATTACTTACATTGAATGCATTTGGAGAGTTCAAGATCGGTTTATCAGTTTCTTTACTATTGAAGAATTTATCTTCTCTTAACAAATTTATAATTTTTCCGCAAATTTCACATTCCCATTTCTGAGACCTATAAATATCTGTAGTATTAATATTTATGTCACATAGAGAATTAGGATTAAAATTCTGCAGACTAAAATTATTTACTTTTTTGCAAGTTTTTGTCTCTCTTCAACACTATAATTTAATGAACCTATTGTATCGTTACCAGGAGTTGGCATGAATGCAATCAAGGCTAACAATGCTGTTCGAATACTCCATGATGGTTGCCAAGTTTCTGGATGATGGCCAGATATACTCAAGCAAATTTTTTTATGAATTTCAAATCGGCCATTTGGCTGAAATTATAAAATAACAATAACGAATTACAGATACATAAATTTTCAATATTTGAAATTAATTACTGTAAGAAGAACAATATTTGGAGGTTTCATAGGGTATTCAGGAGGTAAAATAATCCGTCCATGATAAATGCCTCCATCAAATTCAGATGATGGTGGGCCACGAACAGTAAAATGCCACTCAAAAAGATTATCTTCTAAAGGACAAGCATGATATTCTTCTGTTGCTTCTGCCAATTCGTGAGCTTCTCGCATAAGCCTTTTTACAGCTATAGTTTAACAAATTTAACAATTTATTATTTTTATACTTTTATAACCTTTCATTTTATGTACTCTACTGTTAAACTTCCTACCAGGACTTTTAGTGTTGTATTTTCCTTCAAATGACATTTTTATTAAGCTTAAATTTGAATAATTTATTGAAAATATACAATACACTCCACACACCGAATTTAAAAAAAAAATAATCAAATTAGATCGAGTTCCACCACCTAACTGTTTTCAGTTGTCTTTTATAAAATCAACCAGAATAGAAATAATACGCATAAGGCCAGTTTCACCATTATGTTATGATAACTGTGGGTGTTTTCCACATTTACGAAACTCAAGCGCAATTGTACAGTACCGGACATAAATGCTGTGTGATTTTCTATAGGACAGTATAGGGAAATTGCATGTATAACCTTCAAAAAATTAAACACCATTTATGTCCGGTACTGTATTATTTTTTTATGTTTATAATCACGGGAAATAATTAATTGAATTTAATCACGGTAAAAATAATTAATTGAATTGACATCTAGAGGCATAGAGATATTACGCATATATATATAGAGGGTGCTTTCCATTTAGGAACACAACGAGGCACTGTGTTACAATGGCTCAGTTTCCACCGAAGCCGAGTTGAAAAAAAATTGAGACGAGATGAAAGCATTCCCACCGGAGGCGAACTGCGTTTTTAAGCGTTTCCACCAGATGGTCGAGTAGAGGCGAGTTCAAAATTCCGAAAACTTTCATAACTACACATATTTTCGATGTTGGAAATGGTAAAAAACGCACACAACTCAACCATTCCAAGAAAGAAGGTAGAGTTGGAATGAAAATATACCGTTTCCACCGGAATCGAATGTTGGCGGGAGAAAAAAGAAACCTGTTTTTCAAATCTTGTAGAATCACGGCCTCAAAAAAAAATCACTCAGATAATCCACTAGATGGCAGAAATATGGCATGATTATAAACGAACAAAATGACTACAAATTACAAACTAAAAAATAAATGTACCCAAAATTGATATTTTTTGTATTTCTCCTTAAAACAATGAACATATGTAATAAAATCTTAGTTCAATATGTTGAAAACAGCATTAGGGTGAAATAAAGGCGAAAATTCACTCGGTTCAACATCACAGATCAAATGTAAATATTTGCAACCTTCGCCTAGACCTAACTGATGCTCAACGTCGTGGCTACAGTTTTTAATAATCTTTTTTATTATCAACGCAGTCTGATAGTTGTCATTATTTGGAGATATTTAGTAGAGCATTAAGGAGAGTTGGGGACAATAATTAACCCGGTCTACCATGACGAACAATTAAAAAAAAATTCTCAAGCTACGCGACGATATTACTGATGCTCAACGTCGTGGCTACAGTCTTTAATAATCATTTTTATTCTCAATGCAGTCTAATAGGCGTTTAATTGTTCAAACATATTCAGTAGACCATTAAGGAGAGTTTGGGACAATAATTAATTCGGTCCACCATTATAGACAAATATAAAAAAATACCCAAGCTTTGCGTAGATCTAACTAATGCCGAACGTCGTAGCTACCGTATTGATTATTTTTGTTATCAACACCGTCTGATAGTTGTTGATAATTCATTTTGCAATATTCAGTAGAGCACGAAGAAGCGTAAATAAATCATTTGAAAGCTTGCCTATTAAGTATAGTTTCATGATGGAAAGACGCTGCAACATCCCGTTTCTTTTAATCGGTGATCCTGCATATCCACTGCTTCTATGACTAATAAAGGGATACACGCAACAACGAAGGTTAACGACCGCGGAATTGACGTTTAGTTCATAGTTAAGTGGTGCAAGAGTCTCACGAGTATATTAATATGTTGGATTTAATTAAAAATATAAATAAAAGAGAATGAATTAATAAATGTATGTAAAAATAACTATTTTAAGTAGAAACGGACAATAAAAGATTTTATTTCGTTACAAACAGTGCATTGAGAAATTAATTATTTTTCGGTAATAAATCACGTCATTTACTCTTCTTTTGTTTCAGAAGGAGACACAGTCTGAAGCCTACAGCCTATGTTAGCTCGCTTATAAAGAGACTTGAAATTTTTCAGAAGCTATATAAAGTATATTATGGTTATTTTACATATTTTGTATTGATTTGTCATACTTAAATTATGAGGTTAATTATTATTCTTATTAGTGACTGCAAGCAAACCCCTGAAAATTGTACTATAAACTGTATAGCAAAACGTTCAGTAATTTAAAGCGGATCTCAAGACAGTACAAATTTTTTAAAGGCTATGAAAAGTATACTTGATGATGGACGTTATATTAGCTTGCTTATTAAGACAGGTAAAAATATTCAGAACCTATGGAAAGTTAATTATCAACATCTGACTCATTTTGTATTAATTTTTCATGATTGAATAAGAATTCGGTCAATTTTTGTTCTTACTAGTGACTGCAAACCATCAAGAATTTTCCTACAAATTCTACAGAAACACGTTTAGTGCATTAGGGCAATTTTATATACCAACAATATGAAAGTGGGCAGGTCAATGTCAGGCATGGATGGAAACAATATTCAAGGTCATAATCCAACAACCTTGGAGTGCGTCAGGCAAATATTCTATGGAAACTTTTGTTTGCTGAGGCGTGAGGAGAGTGAAGAATGCACTTCCTTAGATAAAATTTATGACGGATTGTCTAGCATTCGGATAACATAGTACTGTGAACAAATAGTGTCTAGATGAGTATTTATCATTAAATACTGTAGCTACGACGTTTGACTCTAGTTAAATCAACGCAAAGCTTGAGAATATTAACACGACCTGATGGCCGTCAGCTGATTGTTGAGGTACATTAAATCAAATAGCAGAAAAGTTAAAAATGATAATTTACTCAGTTCACCATCACCGACCAATGAAAAAATATTCTCAAGCTTCGAGTAGATCCAACTAATGCTGAACGTCGTGGCTACGGTATATAATGATCATTTACACCATTAACGCAGTCCAATAGTCGTTATCCAATTGTTCAGTAATATCCAGTCGAGCATTAAAAAGAGTTAGGGACAATAATTAACTCGGTTCACCATCACAGACAAATATAAAAAAATACCAAAGCGTTGCGCAAATCTAAGTAATGCCGAACGTCGTAGCTACAGTCTTTAATAATTATTTCTATTATTAGTGCATATTGATATCCGTGAATTAATCGTTTAAAAATATTTAAAAGAAGAGTTGGAACGAAAAGTTAGTTCAGGAACCTTCCGCGAATGTCAAGGATAGTAATTAAGGTAGTTTAATATTAAGAACTTATTTTTTTTTTTTTAATACAATTTGACTTGCCTTGATTTATTTTTACTTTACAAGTTATCGGCAGTGTGAAAACATTATTTTTAAGACAATGCAATTTTTTCAATGATAAAAATTTATTGTGATCTTATTATTTCGCTACTGTTCACATACAAATGTTGATGATTTTCTCCAATGTGTTCATATGCCACTTGGTGGAGGCTTTTATTCTTGCTGCGGTGACCAATCGACACTCGTTGATGGCGGTTGACTCTGTTGTTGTGACCATTGCCTACTCAATAACGGTTGTTGTTCTTGTTGGGGAGACCATTGCGCCCTCGATGAAAACAGTTATTGGCTAAGATACCTTTCGGAGAGTTACTGTTATTTGCATCAAAACTATCGCTTATAGTTGATGGTGTCTCTGTACGCTTGGTTGAGTTTATAGCTATAAAATAAACAGGATAGTATTAGAGAAATATTCAATTATACGTAAAATATTTTTCTAATAATTTTTATTAAAAATATGTATACTTACGTTTCGTATATTCTGCATTTAATGAATCGATTCCCTCTGACCCAAAGATTTCATCTAATTTTTCGAAGTTTTTCAACTGCTTTTTAACATCAGGATATGCTCCGCTGGTGTTAAGTTGTCGTTTTACAATGAAATACTCTTCTCTAAAAAATAAGATTCATTTTTTTGTGGAATTTCAACATTTCAAATAAATTTCTTGACCACAATTTCTTTAAAAAAACAATAATTAATACATTAACCAAGTAAATTTAATATGTTTCTACTTACTTGTTTGAGACTTGTATTTATTTCGTACTTGGTCGAAATTTCTATTATAGCCGATGTTTTCCAGAGCTTCTGCTACTGTTTTGAAAACATCACTCGAGCGATATTTTTTGCTGTCTAACATTTCAACAATTTTTAATTCGGATATTACATTTAATAAACAGGTAACTTCGTCGTCGCTCCAAATATCTCTTTTCTTCTTTAAAATAATTGTATTCGACGGATTATTTTCAATATTTGCTACGTCGATGTCAGAATCAGAAGATTCAAGACACTCCAAATTACAGTATTCATCAGACACTTTAAAAAACAACACTGATTTTCACAAATTTTTTTGTAAATTGAAAATCCAAGGAATTGCAGTGTGAATTTATAGTAGCCTATCCGCATTACCAGAAATGTCGTTACTATGGGAACAGGGGCGTAGCTTGTTGATGTGTCGAAACGAATAGGACAACGAGAAAGTGTTTTGAATAGAAAAGTAGGAGTTTCAAGAAATTAAAGATGTTAAATATTCATTGATAGCTGAAAATGACAGAAATCCTCAAATAAAACAGAAAATAGATATTAAAATTTTTATATATGCTATCCTAGTGTTCTGATAATTTATAGAACTTAATTCACATTGCTACGTTAATATCGAAAGACGTCACAAATAAATCTCAACTTTAATTTAGACTTAATAATTGCTCATTTTATAGCATTTATTCCATATTAGACAAAATTTGAAAAAAAATTTCTTGTCTGACCAATCATTGAAAATTTTTCACAATTATGTATCTTACAATTCTCTGAATTTTTATTAACGAAAAATATATTCCAAGTTGACAATTATAATTCTTTAATATCATACTACGCATGTCATAGCAGGAAATTTTACATTCATGCCCGTATACTTTGTGGAAAATTCACGACTGTTTGTCTGACCAATAATAAATAATTAATTTTCATTATCGTAATATACATTTTGAAATTTGCGAAATAATTCATTACACCTTTTCTCAATCTTTTTATTAATTGGAATGTTCGCTATAGCAAAGACTTTTCATTTATTTTTACTACTTTTGACATTTTATAAATTTACTGTTTTGCTGTGAGTTTCAATAAATTTATAGATACAAATAATACATCCACTTTCAATATAATTGAAGGAGCTTAAAACGATAAAAACTAAAAGCTAAAAAAGTTTAAAATTTTTAGCACACTGGAATTTCATTATTGGAAGAGGCACGGTTGCCTACCTCTCATCTAGACACTATTTGTTCACAGTACTATGTTACCCGAATGCTAGACAATCCGTCATAAATTTTATCTAAGGAAGTGCATTCTTCACTCTCCTCACGCCTCAGCAAACAAAAGTTTCCATAGAATATTTGCCTGACGCACTCCAAGGTTGTTGGATTATGACCTTGAATATTGTTTCCATCCATGCCTGACATTGACCTGCCCACTTTCATATTGTTGGTATATAAAATTGCCCTAATGCACTAAACGTGTTTCTGTAGAATTTGTAGGAAAATTCTTGATGGTTTGCAGTCACTAGTAAGAACAAAAATTGACCGAATTCTTATTCAATCATGAAAAATTAATAAAAAATGAGTTAAATGTTTGAAATTGCTTTTTTACAGCTGCTGAAAATTTTCAATTGTCTTAAAAAATGTCTTGAGATGCTGATGTATCTTTCTTTAGAAAAAAAAAGCTCAAATATTGTATTATGAACAGTATGCAGTTCAGTATCACTCAATTTTCAAGGGTTTGTAGTCAATAACAAAGCCCTAAAATAAATTTAATTATTATATAATTATAAAAAATTTATACAAAATAAGAGAAATTTTCATAATTAACTTTTTGTAGCTTCTGAATATTTCCAACTGTCTTGAGAAGTGACTTGAGGTACTGAGCATGTTCCTGTAGAATTGATAGTCCAGTTTTAAGTAGTTTGCAGTCACTAGAAGCGTTACAAATTGGGAGCGTGACATCCGTCCCCAATAAGATGTCAGTCAAAGGCATTTTTACAATCTTTTAAATTTGAATCTTTAAATGTATAATCTTACTGATTGTTAATCAAATTCTATGATGCCCAGATTTTTTATCTAATGATCATTTTAAAAATATGCTTTATTCTTTTAATCTTTTAAAATTGGTTTTTTTTATTTTCAATCATTTAATATTCAATCAAATTATAACAATTTTTCTTTTTTTAATGTTTATCATTTCGTTGAACAGTCAACTTAAGAAATTAGGACTGGTAAGTTATCTTGCGTCGGTATAGTAGAAAAAAAAATTCAACTAGTGTCACTGTTTTCTAATAGATGACAGTAATTACACTGTTTTCAATCAAAAATTAAAAATACTTATACAAAAAAAAGTCTTCTTTCTGGCTCATGTAATGTCATGTAATTCCCACTACATAAATAAGTATATTTAGGCTTATAATCTAATGATAATAACATTTTTATCTTAATGTTAGCGTAATAACGTAATCCAAGTGAAAAAAATTTGAAAACTGAATTATTAAAAAGTTGAAAAACTTCAAAAATAATGTCTGTCAGTATTATTCTCTTCTTTAATAAACATAAACGATTTTCGTGCAACGAAGAAAAAAAGTTTTATTACTTAAGTTTTTATAAAAATAAATCAGTATTTTTAATGAATACCTTAATTTAACTGAATTTAAATATAAATATAATATGAATATAAATTTGTTAATAAATTTTAATATAAATCACTACTCAATTCAATTATTTTAAAATAAAATAATCAGGGTCAATTAAAGAATTCAAAATCATTCCTGAAGTTATAAGTATAACTTTTATTTATATTCAAGAAAATTTACATTTGCTGATATCTCTTTAACTTTGGTTTTCTACACTTCCAAATATGAGCCACGTTGTCTCAGCTCCCGCCGAATATTTGTGCGTTCAACTACTGCCTACAAATATTCTGACAATGTCATCCTATATATAAATTGATATTATAACAAATTATTTAAATTTAATATAAAATGATTGAATAAATTAACAAATTATATAAGTACCTTCCATTTCTCGAGGACTCTTGTAAATTATTAATGTACAAGTCAATTGTATGTTGAATTGCTCGAGAATGATTTTGTCGTGTAGTTTCATTCATTATTCTACAATATTCAATGTCACTGTCACAAATTATGTTTATTAATCGATCTGAAAAATGAAATTTAATTCAATACAGAATTATGAATATGTATATATTAAATGTGTTTTAATATTTACCCAAAAAATTACTTTTTTGTGTTAAAACTAATTGTCGTGTGAACTAAAGTGAGTAATAATAAAAATTTAATAGGATCTTGATTTTATTTCTCTTTAATATATAATTTATTTGTGTGTAAATTTATTTTGTTTTTTAAAAAATATGTCATTAATGAAAAAAGAGTTTGAAATAAAAATTATATTGAAAAAAAACCTGTTTAAAAAATTTCATTACACAATGGAAGAAACTAACTTTATTAGAAAAGTTAAACTAAGCGTAAATTAATGATACAAATAATATATTTTATTTTATTTATAATTACGATAATACTAGAAGACTGTCTTACTGATAGTCAATTAAAACACAAACTAACTGAAGAAATAGCAAGTAATTCAGTAACTTAAATGATTGATGAAACAAAAAAAGGAAATGTATTGAAGAAAAATTCAATTTAAAAGTAAAGTATTTTTTTATTATTTTGAATTGTGTAATTGATATTGTAAAGAAATTAACTCAATATAACTTGATGTGGTATATCTCTAACGATGAAAAATATCGATATAAGTAATTGGTTTTGAAGAAAATTATGCTCCATTTCAAGAAGATCAATCTAATATTTATTTTTGGTAAGTAAAGTTGCTATTAAACAATTCAAAATTTAAAGTCATATAAGTATTTTTAATTTTTGATTGAAAACAGTGTAATTACTGTCATCTATTAGAAAACAGTGACACTAGTTGAATTTTTTTTTCTACTATACCGACGCAAGATAACTTACCAGTCCTAATTTCTTAAGTTGACTGTTCAACGAAATGATAAACATTAAAAAAAGAAAAATTTTTATAATTTGATTGAATATTAAATGATTGAAAATAAAAAAAACCAATTTTAAAAGATTAAAAGAATAAAGCTTATTTTTAAAATGATCATTAGATAAAAAATCTGGGCATCATAGAATTTGATTAACAATCAGTAAGATTATACATTTAAAGATTCAAATTTAAAAGATTGTAAAAATGCCTTTGACTGACATCTTATTGGGGACGGATGTCACGCTCCCTACAAATTGACTTGATTATAATTCAATCATGAAGGATTAGTACAAAATACGTAAGATGTTTAAAATCGATTTTCTTTAAGGCTGCTAAAAATTTCCAATTGTCTTGGAAATAAAAAAAAACCAATAAAATAATTTTAAGCCTCTATTTAGTTGTCAGTATGACAGTCGGACCAACTTCGGTCAGCTTTTGGTCAGCGCTTTCTAAGCAAGCTTGTAATATCATTTTATTTACCTTTGTTTTTTCCTTAATATAATAATGAAGCACGTTAACATATATCACAATTATTAGAGATGGCGCAAGAATAAAGAATAAAAAAAGTGGGAGATTTGAATCCTCAAGTTTCTGACCAATGGTCATTTTTTTCTATCGGTCACGCGACAGTCATGTGACGGTCACATTTTTCGTTCACATTACTACCTGTCACGTGTTCTTCAAGTCAGAATCCAATGACATGAATGTCTTTTACTTTTGTTCCTTAATTAATAGACCCCAGCAGAACTACAGCTAACTGCCGACCAACGAGTTCAGTATTTGCTGTAGCTATTTATTAAGTTGCCCTCTGGTCCCATCCAATATGATAACATTTATACAGTACCGGACATAAATGCTGTTTACTTTTTTAAAGGTTATACATGTGATTTTTCTATACCGTCTTATAGAAAATCACATAGCATTTATGTCCGGTACTGTATCTTCCTAGAATGAAATCAGTATTTATTCTAATTGATATTGATTTAATATTATTTTTTATTTTTAAAAAAATTTTAAATGCAGATAACATTCTAATAAATTTATTTATTGTAATCTAATATTAATTACATTTACTTTAAAATTAATAATAATAAACGATTTAAATATTAAGGCTGGGCTGAAGTCAGAAAGTTTCCCGGAGTTGACTTTGACCGTATTGAGTTTATGTGTTTTGTTTTTACACTACATGCTTGGATACGCCGACTTGGAATTGAGCTTCTTTATTAACATTTATACCTAATAAAAATGATAATGATGGATGAATATATGTATTTGAAGTTATTTTCAGGTATTATATTAATTAATGTTAAATGAGTATCATCATTTTCATTTATTCTAACTGCAATAGTCATTAAAGTATAAGGCATTGTGAAGTGATACACTATGTTTACATGACATACATATATTACCCGTACACACTCATACACAAATTACTCACCAAAATCAGAGAATAGAGATGTAAATAGAAGAATCACTGATGTGGGAGCGCTTGGACAGAAATTTATGTTTATGAAGATTTCCGAAGGATGGCAGGGCAGTCAAGAAAGAGCAGTAAAACCTTGGATTCGAACTAGGAGAGAGTATAGGAAGGCAGAGTCAGTTGAGCGCGCTCCCCTCCTTTGCAAGAGAAACAATTATAAATTCAATGCGATGGACTGATGCTCAAGATCCAAAAAATTTTCTAAGTTCTCTGGGGTACTTATTCTACGTGTATATGTAGAATAAATGCAACTTAAGATATTAATTTAATTCTCTATCGATTCCGCTTAACTATTTTTTTAATTGTTTAATTTATTTAAATAATATATTTGAAAGTTTATTTATCTATCTCAAAAAACAATACTTGACAGAATAAGAAAAAAATAAAGTACAGTTTTCAAGCAGAAAGAACTGCAATTTGAATCATGATTTAGAATTTATTTTCAATATACACTTCAAGTACAATCCGTAACTCAGCGGAAACATGCATAACTATAAAGCCAAAGGTCACAGATTGAAATGTCAGATGAAACTTTTTTTTATTTTATTTCTTTACTTATTTATATGAGAAATTAATGTTTAAAAAAAATTTATAATATTCATTTTGAATCGAAATAAGCTAAAACATAAATCGTAATTTAGAATTTATCTTAAATAATAATTTTAAATGGAATCCATAGCTCAGCAGAACATGTATGACTATAGAGCCAGCGTTCGCCAGTTCGAAACTTGTATAAAACTTTCTTTTTATATAAATGGAATTATTTAAATGGAATATTATTTAATGTTTATTTCCTGCAAAAAAATTCTCGCTCTATATGTGAGCACAAATATATTACACCAGTTAAGTATACCAAAAACTATAAATGTGTGCTACACGTCTCTATTTCACACACACGAAGAAGCAGCGCTATTGAAAACCAATAACGAAGTAAGCCCCTGTAGGTAAAAAAAAAAAGGTCAAGTAATAAAAACAACAATACGCAGTCATAAAAATTGTTATAAAGATAGGAATAGAAGTAGAAGAGGCTTCTTTACACAAATAATCTTATTTTCTCCTTGGTAAAAATTGAGGTAGATTTTATATCCGCGGAACTTGAAAATATTTTCGAAGCATACACGCACGCTCCGAGATTTATTTTTTATTCTAAGTTCCGTGGCACCCAGTCTTGAGACACAAAAATGTCAGAATTCAGTACATGTTTTTATATATACAGATCGATAGAGAATTCAATTCTCTGTCGATTAAACACAACTTGTTTATTGAGTTTTTGCGAATTTTTATATGCAAAAAAATGGCATAAAAAAAAGGTTTCAAGCATTGTTAGGTATTGGGAGATGCAGATTTACTTAAAAATGAATTTTTCAAATTTTTTAGATACTCAGAAGTATCGTTTTCACGATACAATGAAATATAATGTAATGATCCGAAATTTTTGTGTCTCAAGACTGGGTGCCACGGTACTTAGGATAAAAAATAAATCTCGGAGCGTGCGTGTATGCTTTGAAAATATTTTCAAGTTCTGCGGCACCCAGTCACAACTTTTTTTTTAATTTTTTGCTAATGTTTATACTTCTAAGTATCTTAAAAATTGTTAAAATTCATTCATGAATTAAAAAATAATTGAGAAAAATATTTTTAGAGTATATAAGCTCACTCGGATATTTAATTTTCAATGCGATTTCATCGTATTAGTTGTTAGGGGTAACATCGATAATAATTAGTGCATGAAGTACCATGTTCAAGTTTTTCAATTACCTTTATTTTATTCTGTTGTATTTATAATTGTAGGGTTGAGAACAGTCATTTTAATACCAGTACTAAGAATTCTTTTTATCATGACATTGATGTAATTAAATAAATTAATACTCTACTTTGATTTGTCTATACTTAGCTAGCACCAGATAAAAAGTTTGTAATGATATGTTTTACATTTCATTGCAATATTTCTTGTATATTATTTTTTGAACTGTTCGAATTTTTTTATCTGATGCTACTCAGTGAATACCGCGAGAAGGTGATAGACATCATTCACCAGGGGGGATAGGTATTTAAGGCAGGGATCAAAAGGTTATGGAATTATGAAAAATGGAATATCCTATTAATTACTTATCTTAAATGAAAGTTAACATTAAATACGGCCCATGTGTTGTTGATGCTATCATCCATAATATGAGAGATCTTCATCACAAATCACATGAGCTGCAAAAAGTAAAACTATATTAAAATTTAATATTACATGTAAATTAATTCTAATTTTTTTTTTTTTTTTTTTGGTTTTTTTTTTTATACTTATAGTTAGTACATATCAACTATTTATAATTATTATACTAATTTATCTTATTTATGACAATTTATCTTTGAATTGCACTACTTACTCATGACTTTTCTTAATTTTGAATTTGGCTGGTTATCGGTTTTATTTTTCCCATTCTTTCGTTTTTTTAAATTTGATTCTTCTTCTCGATTCATCCACTTTAAATTTTGAAATATAAATGTTCGAACGAATAAATGAACTATGAAATCGCGATGTTCTTCACACGGTTCTTGCCAACAATTTCTATCAATTTCTTCGATTCTAAAACGAATTTTTCGCTCAAGAATATTCGCGATGTTCTCTAAATGAATTCTTTTTGGAAATTCGATCATAAATATATTGTATGCTTCCTGAATGATTTTATAAAATCTATCAGAAGGTACAACTAAATGCCCGAAATTTTTACCATCTATTGTATCCTACGATTTCCAAAAAATTAACAATTCTGTGTTATCCGTCAATTTGTCATTACTTTTAACTAAAATTTTATTACATTGTTCGCATTCAAATTTTCTGAATAGCCGATTCAGTAAGTAACCCGCAACGTAATTAACCGCGCAAAATTCTAAGTTTGGTATTGAAAGTTCTATTATCTGATCTTCACTATCATCATTATCATCGTTCTCATTTTCGAAGAAAGCTTCTACACGGAGAGAAAATTCATAGAAAAATTACTGTGCTCAGCACTACAATCGACGTGTGAAAGCCGAACATAGTCAATTTTGTACGGCAAAAATATAAAAATTATAATTAATCATAGAAAATTTAAAGGATAAAATATTCTTTCTTAAAATTCAGCTTTGTAAAATTTGTAAAACAGCACAGTAAAAAGTTCCATTCCCGACAGAAAAATATTTTTTAATTGTTTTTCTTACAAAAATTACTATTTAAGCTGCCATAGAGTCCTAGACGAACTAATATATTTTACCATGCTGTCTTATAATTTTTCAAATGCTATCTGCTAATAGTAGAAAGAAAGAAAGAGAAAGAAGGTATCAACGCTGTTGAGCATGAGAATTATTTTAAACAAAAAAAATGATATCTCATTAACTATTAATCGTAGAGAAGCTTATAAGGGGTCATTTTGTTCGTAAAGCGATTTTCTAAAAATTGTACGCATTATGTCTAGATCTCGGATTCATAGTTTTCGAGATATTCTACTATTAAGTTAAAACAACGTGCATTCTGCTATTAACATAAGAAAGAATCGAAGGTCGGAAAAGATCGGGCATCTTGGAAGTTTTTCGAAGCAGGTTTGAATACGTTTATTGTTCCTCAGTGCGTAATTGACTGTGTTATCAATAGAGAGTGATACATTATACAGTGACACATAAAAGTGCGTCATTTTGTAACGACGTAAGTAATCTTTCACAAACTTTAATAGCAACTAATATTTAACATTCATAATATCTATTATTCATTTCTTAAATAATTAACTGATTTTGGTATTATTTTTTATTTACAGTAAAATGGTAAGTAGTTCATACTAAATAGTCTAACTCCCACAACACAACTTCTAAGCCTTTTCTTGTCGAAAAAATGACAACAATTAAAAATATCGAATCAGTTTTTGTTCAAACTCAACTTTTGTAAAGTGCAAAAGTGTTAACAGTGTTAGTGAAATAGTGGATTTATTTATCAAAATTGAAAAATTTTTCTTTCGTTAATTATAAGTGATCAAAAGATGATGGTTTTTGTAGTAAAGTAGTCATTTTCCAGTGTTTTTAACCGTTGGCATTTTTTTCAATTACTAGTCAATTGTGTTCTTTCTCAATTTTTAGATAGTTTTATCTTACAGGATTTACAAGGGCATTTTGAACGTCCAGAAATTATCAACAACGTGAGTGTCATTAACTTATGATCAATAACTATTTGAACAAAGGACAAATAATTTATATTTAAAAATTTTTTTTACAGCCTATATACCAACTTTTATTAAATTCAGCTGATGGCAAAAGTGTTTTAAAATATTATCGAGATAATGGATGCTTGAAGAAAACCTTAAGAAATTTACTCAGCAGACTTATACTCAGCCCTGAAAAAGATAGACAATTAGAAACAGTTCTCCAAGTGCCATAAAGATGCTCCTATTTTTTACAAAGTAGATAATATTATAGTTTGTAGCAATATTAAAGTATGTCTTATTGTTAAAAAATTAATAAGTACATTCCTCTACGAAAAAACTGAATGTTATCGATTGTACAACGATCAGTATACGTGGGATGTACTAAATTTGGATGACCTATTTAGCTTTAAGATTACAAATCTTGTAAGAGCATCTAATGGTGCGAAATTTATTCTCAAAAATTGGTTTTAATTTAAATAAAGATATATTTAATAATTCATAAAAGTGTTTTATCATTATCAAATTCAACCGCGATTCCTTAATTTCCCTAAATCAAAAAAACATTATTAATTTTTTACGTTACACAGCCTTTTTTTGAATCAAAAATAAATAATAAGCTGTAGAGAAATTAATACATTGATATATAAATATTGTTAAGCATACTTAGAAATTTTACTAAATCGATAAGGAAGTTTTCTAATACAGCACATTAAATTTTACCATGCCAGCACAACAATTTTTATGAAGCCATGACTAATACTCTTTATGTTTCAATTTGATAATATTTACGTTTCAATTTAATAATATTTACATGATCGTAAAATACTTTTTACTTTGGTCGTCGATCGCGCACGCATTATAAGAGAGCATGGTAATTTTTCTGAAATTTTCTCTACAAAAATTATATGATTTTTCTCTCCGTGTATCATTTTCCCATCGTCCGTATCAATATCAGTTTCATCGTCCCTATCACTATCAGGTTCATTGTCTCTATCGCTGTCAATTTGGTAATCTTTATCTTCATCTATTTCGTGGATTCTTCCATGATTGATCTCATCTACGACAAAATTTTTAGAAAATATATTTAAATCTCTACCTTTATCATCAATGCAGTTAGAACCTTTGGGGGCTGACATTAATCCAGCAATCATGCTATATTGTAAGTTATGCCGAAATTGCATTGAAGATGGATTTGTGTTATTGCCCGAACGACGACGTAAAGTCCCGAATAAATTCTCTAAACAATCTTGATTAAGGCGTGACGTTAATTAATAGGATTGACCACCATGAAGAACATCTCGTGAAAGTAACGTAATTGAATTTAATGACAATTTTAATCCTGAAAAGCACGGTGGTAATTCACGCTGATTATTTACATATTCCCACGTATTAATCCATTCTAATGATTCATCAATAAAATTTTGTACTTGAAGAGACTGAAATGAAATTCCGCGTCGTAATGGATTTCTATCTTTAACGGACTTTGCATTAAGGCAATCAAACATATCATTCATATGTTTTACAAAATTCGCGGTTGCTATGCAATTAGGATTACTTAATGATAAGGTTTGAAACCCCGTTTTTAAAGCCGCAGCTACACTTGCACTGAAAATTTGCATTGCTAGTGAAACGCGCATTTTATTCCAATTATTAGGGAAAACGTGTCTTTCACTTAACTTCGGAACCGCGCGGCACACGTTTCCTCTTTCGTGTTTGAACAAATCAATGATCACGTTCCACGATACTGTAGAACCTGCTACGAGAATATCGTTTTCAATCCAACGATTACGGATTGATTTATATAGATGTGGAATATCTCAATTAAAAAAAATATTCCTATCTTTCCACAAAATGAACGGGTTTTCTCCGGTAATCCCGAGTAACTTCACGGCTTTTTGATTATTTGACCCTTGATCACAAACCATTGATCTAATATTAATACCGGCACTAGTACATTTCGAAATAAACGATTTAATGAGAATAATTAAATTTTCGCCCTTCACATCGGTGTGTGAATGAAAATATGCAACTGGTTGCTTCCACGAGAATGTCAATCCGCGAATCATAAAAACGAGAGATTTTTTCGCGTGCTTATTCGATCGACCCAGCTCCCCAAGATCTTCAAATCCTTCTACAATATCCCGCTTCGAGTTATATTCTAAAAGCTTTTTAATCGACATTTCGTCCCACATTAAAACCGCGTCGCATTCTCGCACTGCCATTGTGTCGACTTTCGCGCGTAGCCTATTGAATAGTTCGTCATCAAAACCGGTAAAAATATCGAGATTATTCACCCATCTCCGAATTGTACTAGGACAAGGCAATGTGATTTTTATTGTATCGCGGAGAAAAACATATGCTTTAGGGGAAACGTAGTACAGTGATACTGCAAAACGTCTTTCGGCTGACGTCCACTCTGTTTTTGAAGAAACGGAACGCTTCAACTGCATTTCTAATATGATAAGCTGATCAGAATCTAGATAATTGGAAGCGTCATTGATGATACTATCGGGCGTAGGACGATTAGTTTTCCGTTATCTTTTCAAATTTTTAATTGTATGTTTCGCGTTATTATTTTTTAATTCCAGTTCAGCGATTTTACGTAATAAAATTTGTTCGCGATGAGTAGAAATACGATCTTCTAAATTGAAATGCTGGTTTACAGATGATTGATTATTCGTTGATCGATGGTCATTATGATTAGCTCCCGATTGATCGTTAGAAATCAATACGCTATTTGACGACTCTATATCGATTGATTCGGACTCCTTATCTGCTAAAATATTTTCGAGCGGCGTCGAAATGCTTCGCGGAATTTTAAAATTATTCGTGCTTCCAGATCGATTAAAATTATCCGTACATACCAAATTAAGTGGAGTCATTTTCGGTAGTGCATTCCAAATTAATCGTCGTCCTTGACCGTTCGGCTTACCTCCAGAAAAAGCGCTCTCATCGAAATGTTCTGAACACAGACGTTTGCTTTTTAATTGTTCATATGACAATTCCATTGAATCATCATTACCGCTCCGAACAATCCAATCAGTAGCACTACAAATGATTATAATTCTCATTTAGGTTTCTACGACTTCTTAAAGTAATATAAATAATCCGACATCAGTATTGAAAATTGAAGTCTAGCGAAAAAAATTAATTAATGCATAAATAAATCTACATTTTCTTATCACTAACAATACTCGAGGAACTTTTTTTTTGCGAATTTTTTATTGCCAAAAAAATGCAAAAAAAATTCCTTAAGCATTGTTAAGTACAAACATATAAGGTCTATCTATAAAGAGAATTTCGGGATTTTTTAACTTATAAATAACAAATTAACTACGAAATAATTACTCGTTAATTAACCTACGTCTGTTTATTGTCTAATCATCTATTATAGCATCAAAACATGATTGTTTATTATTGAAAAAATCTCTAAATTGTATTTATAGATAAAGCTTTATATTTTGCAGCTAACAATGTTTAATGAATTTTTTTTTTTGCAAAAAAAAATTCGCAAAAAAAAATAAAAGTCAAGTTTAATCGATAGAGAATTTGATTCCCTATCGATCTGTACATATAAAAACGTGTCACTTTTTTTACTCTCATATCCGATGCGGTGAGATTTAGAAAATGTTTACTCCGCGTACACGCATTCAACATGAATCGAATATTTTCCAAGTCCTACTGCATCAGTTATATGAGTGGAAAAGATGACACATTTTTATATGTACAGATCGATACAGAATTCAATTCTCTATCGATTAAAGTTAACTTTTTTTTTTTTTAAAGTTTGAAGGACGTAATCGAGTGTTTATTTCAGTCACTTTATTTTAAAAAACTTCAAATAGACTGCACTCGCTGACCATCATGCGCGCGCATGCTAATACTGGCGTGGGAGCGTCCACCATGCATTCAAATCTGTCATTTCAAAAATATTTTTTGAAATACGAACACGGAATATTTCTGTCTTTACCAATATTGATAAAAACATTTACGAACATAAAAAATATCATTTACACCCGTAGTACAACTTGTGCAGTGCTATTTTTAATAAAAGATTCGTAGTGCTACGATATAATTGCGATGTCTTCGCGTGCTGTTTGTGCTTATCGCGGCTGCGAGAATTCATATGCGAAGAAGCCGCATCTTACGTTCCATCGATTGCCAGAGAAAAAGTAAGTATTGTAATTAAAACTGATCTTATTTAATAATAACTGCACATAATATTTTATTGTTGGAAAATCATTATTTATCAAACTCACACTAGACATTTGAAACAGTTAGTATTGATAATAAGTAAATATATACGATTCATTTAAATGTACTTTATTGATACCTATAACATGTAAATCGGTGATAATTTCGTTTTTCAAAAGCGTGTGCTACTTTATTCCTTTACTGAGAAGATGGCGCGAATTGTATTTTTTAAAAGTATGAGAAACTACGATAAAAATTCAAAGATTACATCGAAACTCTTGATAGTCTAGGAAGTTCCAATGATTCATCGGAATAAGTTGTCTAGGGCAATATCATTATCTCAAAACGAGATCAGGAAAACTCAAAATCGTCCAGTAGACTCGTAATAAGAACATTCAGAATTTAGAGCAACGATAACCAGAGTAAGCTTAAAGGAAGAGAATAGAAAAAAAATTATTATGTCTTCAGCTTATTGTACCGTCTACACTTCTTTTAAAAGACAGTCTAAGCATAGACGATCTTCTTGAGGGTAATAAAATTGTTCACGTACTCCAATAAGCAGGGTCTTCTTATAGACTTACGAGACCCAAATACGTTACTCGTTAAAATATGAAAAACTAAAATTTTTATTGAGTGGACTAACGAAAACTTTAAGTCGCGTTGAAAAATGTTCGATTCATGTTGAATGCGTGTACGCGGAGAAAACATTTTCTAAGTCTCACCGCATCGGATATGAGAGTAAAAAAAGTGACACGTAGCACAAGTTGTACTACGAGTGTAAAAAAAAAAGTTAACTTTAAGGCTGGGCTGAAGTCAGAAAGGCGACTGATTCCCCCTATCCAAATACATGGGATCGGGAAATTTCTAATTTCTTCGCCAATTTACAATTATTTCTATAAAATTAGGTACCAAATTACAGAGGAATTAATGCCGGACTGACGTAAACAACAATTTTTTGTATATAGTGAATATTTTTATTAAAAAAATTAGAAAGAATAATGAAAAAATTATGAATTGACTTGCCGCGCTTAAATTTCAAGATGGCGGCCACTTCATTCAGACGAAAAATCACTAATTATTTTATTTTTATACGTTTTTCGCTCAAAATTCGTGTTTGCATCAGTCCTCGCTACCTATTTGAATGTCAAAAAAATCAATTTATAGTATAAAATTGAATAATTTAGAAATATTGTATTCCAGATGATATTCTCCGGAAAATTAGTTTAAAAAAATTCCGATAGGTGACAGCATTATGCTCGTAGATGACCTCAGTCATCCATATTGAAAAAATGCTTAATCCGTATCCAGAATTGATGGTGCCCTGCATTTTGGTGAGTAATTTGTGTATGAGTGTGTACGGGTAATATATGTATGTGATGTAAACATAGTGTATCACTTTACAATGCCCTACACTTTGATGACTATTGCAGTTAGGATAAATAAAAATGATGATACTCATTTAACATTAATCAATATAATACCTGCAAATAACTTCAAATACATATATTCATCCATTATTATCATTTTTATTAGGTATAAATGTTAATAAGGAAGCTCAATTCCAAGTCGGCGTATCCAAGCATGTAGTGTGAAAACAAATATACATTAACTCAATATCAAGATTATGCTGGCCATGTGGTTAGGGCGTCAGAGTTCTATTTTGCCGGGCAGGGTTCGATCCCAGTCATAACCAATTTTTTTTTTCTACTTTATTCGTTAGATTAGCATGTAATTATAAAATTGACATGCTATAATTAATCTTTTATAACAATTTGATTTTTTTTTCTCTTTATTCATTGAATTTATTGACGCTAAGTCGAAAAATATTTGAACAGAGCCATAAACTTTCTTTTTGTATAAATACATTGATAATAGCCTGTGTTTAACAACTTATACATCTTTACATGTATTAACAATGTTATGTTATTAACAAGTTAATCATATTATTATCAACATTGAAAAGTAGTTTAAACAATCCGTGGCGAGTTCCGGCACTTCGCTGGCAAGCTCTACCCCTACTCTCTATGCCCAAGCCTGCAGCTTATAATTTTTGAGCATATATAGATGTTTTGTAATCATAATAGCTCGGTGGTTAGCGCATCGATCTTTCATTTTGATGGGCAGGGTTCGATTCCAGTCATGGTAGTTTTTTTTTTCTTTTTCATTTGTTAGATTTGCATGTAATTATAATATTAACATGCTAAAATGAATTCTTACCAACGATTTGATTTTTTTTCTCAATTATTTATGTAATTTATCGACGCCGAGTCGGAAAACATGAACAGGGTTATAAACACTTTTTTTACTATAGCTATATGAACGTAGCTTTTTTTTAAGCAATTTAGAAATATTTAGAAGTAGTTGAAATAATCCACGGGGATTTCCGGCACTTCGCCGGCAAGCTCTATCCCCACCTTTCGTACTCAAGCCTGCATTATACAATTTATAAACATAAACATGATGTCAGAGATAATATGTTAGCTCTGTAGGTAGAACACCAAGCTTTCATTTTACCGATTAGGATTCGATCCCAGTTATAGCCAATTTTTTTTTTCATTAAAATTTTATATCAATACAATAATTGGTTGCTTATATAAGTTCAAAATCAATTCCTATTGTCTTTTAAAGACAACATTTTCGAAAAAAGAGAATTCATAGTGACTTGTTCTTCACCCTCAACTTATTTTCAAAAAAACAAGTTTTTTTCCGTAATCAATTGGAAGAATAATTAAATAAAATATATGAATTAATTTATAAGTATATAAAGTCACTTAAGCAAAAAAAAGAAAAAAAAATTGCCTATGACTGGGATCGAACCTTGCCCAGCAAAATAAAAGATTGGTGTTCTAACCACTGAGCTATTATGGTTTCAATAATATAAAAGATGCTTGAAAATTATAAGCTGCAGGCTTAGGCACAGAGAGTGGGGGTAGAGCTTGCCGGTGAAGTGTCGGAACTCGCCGCGGATTGTTTAAACTATTTTTTATTGTTAATAAGTTGTTAAAAAAGGCTATTATCAATGTATTTGTACAAAAAAAGGTTAATGGCCCTGTTCAAATATTTTCTCATTTGTCATTGATTAATTGAAAAAAAAATTTTACATAAAAATTGAAATTTAAAACTCATTTTTGGCATGATAAAATTGCAATTACATGCAATTTAAATAAAAAAAAAATTTTGCCGCAATTTGAATCGAACACCGTTCGGTAAAATAACTGGCGAACCTTCTGACTATGGAGCTAGCATATTTTCATTTGCTTTGTTTACGTTTAAATATCGTAAGCTTCAGGCTTAGTAACAGAGGGTGGGGAATGTGCTTGCTCGTCAACTGTTCGAACTCGCAGTCTTCTCTAAAAAATAAGACGGAGATAGATAGATATATTTTGTGCTCTGTCTTGCTCGGAACAGATTATTCTGAAATTTGTAAAGGTACCCTGTAGGTACCCTAAGGCTCCCTTTTTGTAGTGCATCCCTGAAAATTATCATTTTTCGAACGATTTCCCTGTTACCTACTCAATTTCAATTGATGTCGAGCTTCGGCTTTTCGCCGCACAACGTGAGGGCGTAAAGTCAACTCCGGGAAACTTTCTGACTTCAGCCCAGCCTTAAGGCTGGGCTGAAGTCAGAAAGGCGACTGATTCCCCCTATCCAAATACATGGGATCGGGAAATTTCTAATTTCTTCGCCAATTTACAATTATTTCTATAAAATTAGGTACCAAATTACAGAGGAATTAATGCCGGACTGACGTAAACAACAATTTTTTGTATATAGTGAATATTTTTATTAAAAAAATTAGAAAGAATAATGAAAAAATTATGAATTGACTTGCCGCGCTTAAATTTCAAGATGGCGGCCACATCATTCAGATGAAAAAATCACGAATTATTCTATTTTTATACGTTTTTCGCCCAAAATTCGTGTTTGCGTCAGTCCTTGCCACCTGTTTGAATGTCAAAAGAATCAATTCATAGTATAAAATTGAATAATTTGGAAATAATTAGAAATCTTGTATTCCAGATGACATTCTCCGGAAAATTAGTTTGAAAAAATTCTGATAGGTGACAGCATTATGCTCGCAGATGACCTCAGTCATCCATATTGAAAAAATGCTCAATCCGTATCCAGAACTGATGGTGCCCTGCATTTTGGCGAGTAAATTCTGTATGTGTGTGTACGGGTAATATATGTATGTGATGTAAACATAGTGTATCACTTTACAATGCCCTACACTTTGATGACTATTGCAGTTAGGATAAATAAAAATGATGATACTCATTTAACATTAATTAATATAATACCTGCAAATAACTTCAAATACATATACTCATCCATTATTATCATTTTTATTAGGTATAAATGTTAATAAGGAAGCTCAATTCCAAGTCGGCGTATCCAAGCATGTAGTGTAAAAACAAATATACATTAACTCGATATCGAGATTATGCTGGCCATGTGGTTAGGGCGTCAGAGTTCTATTTTGCCGGGCAGGGTTCGATCCCAGTCATAACCAATTTTTTTTTTTCTACTTTATTCGTTAGATTAGCATGTAATTATAATATTGACATGCTATAATTAATCTTTTATAACAATTTGATTTTTTTTTCTCTTTATTCATTGAATTTATTGACGCTAAGTCGAAAAATATTTGAACAGAGCCATAAACTTTCTTTTTGTATAAATACATTGATAATAGCCTGTGTTTAACAACTTTACATCTTTACATGTATTAACAATGTTATGTTATTAACAAGTTAATCATATTATTATCAACATTGAAAAGTAGTTTAAACAATCTGTGGCGAGTTTCGGCACTTTCCCGGAAAGCTCTACCCCCACTCTCTGTGCCCAAGCCTGCAGCTTATAATTTTTAAGCATATATAACCGTATTGGAACCATAACAGCTCAGTGGTTACAGCATTGATCTTTTATTTTGCTAGGCAGGGTTCGATTCCAGTCATGATAAAGTTTTTTTTTCTTTTTATTTGTTAGATTTGCATGTAATTATAATATTAACATGCCAAAAGTAATTGTTTACAACGATTTGATTTTTTTTTCTCAATTATTTATGTAATTTATCGACGCCGAGTCGGAAAACATATGAACAGGGTTATAAACACTTTTTTTACTATAGCTATATGAACGTAGCTTTTTTTAAGCAATTTAGAAATATTTAGAAGTAGTTGAAATAATCCACGGGGATTTCCGGCACTTCGCCGGCAAACTCTATCCCTACCCTTCGTACTCAAGCCTGCATTATACAATTTATAAACATAAACATAATATCAGAGATAATATGTTAGCTCTGTAGGTAGAACACCAAGCTTTCATTTTACCGATTAGGGTTCGATCCCAGTTATAGCCAATTTTTTTTTTTCATTAAAATTTTATATAATACAATAATTGGTTGTTTATATAAGTTCAAAATCAATTCCTATTGTCTTTTAAAGACAACACTTTCGAAAAAAGAGAATTCATAGTAACTCGTTCCTCACCCTCAGCTTATTTTCAGAAAAACAAGTTTTTTTTCGTAATTAATTGAAAGAATAATGTAATAAAATATATGAATTGATTTATAAGTATATAAAGTCACTTGAACAAGAAACAGAAAAAAAAATTGCCTATGACTGGGATCGAACCTTGCCCAGCAAAATAAAAGATTGGTGTTCTAACCACTGAGCTATTATGGTTTCAATAATATAAAAGATGCTTGAAAATTATAAGCTGCAGGCTTGGGCACAGAGAGTGGGGGTAGAGCTTGCCGGTGAAGTGTCGGAACTCGCCGCGGATTGTTTAAACTATTTTTTATTGTTAATAAGTTGTTAAAAAAGGCTATTATCAATGTATTTGTACAAAAAAAGGTTAATGGCCCTGTTAAAATATTTTCTCATTTGTCATTGATTAATTGAAAAAAAAATTTTACATAAAAATTGAAATTTAAAACTCATTTTTGGCATGATAAAATTGCAATTACATGCAATTTAAATAAAAAAAAAATTTTGCCGCAATTGGAATCGAACACCGTTCGGTAAAATAACTGGCGAACCTTCTGACTATAGAGCTAGCAATTTTCATTTGCTTTGTTTACGTTTAGATATCGTAAGCTTCAGGCTTAGTAACAGAGGGTGGGGAATGTGCTTGCTCGTCAACTGTTCGAACTCGCAGTCTTCTCTGAAAAATAAGACGGAGATAGATAGATATATTTTGTGCTCTGTCTTGCTCGGAACAGATTATTCTGAAATTTGTAAAGGTACCCTGTAGGTACCCTAAGGCTCCCTTTTTGTAGTGCATCCCTGAAAATTATCATTTTTCGAACGATTTCTCTGTTACCTACTCAATTTCAATTGATGTCGAGCTTCGGCTTTTCGCCGCACAACGTGAGGGCGTAAAGTCAACTCCGGGAAACTTTCTGACTTCAGCCCAGCCTTAATCGATAGAGGATTAAATTCTGTATCGATCTGTACATATAAAAACGTGTCATCTTTTCCACTCATATAACTGATGCAGTAGGACTTGGAAAATATTCGATTCATGTTGAATGCGTGTACGCTCAGAATCGATGCTTCTTCGTTTGTCGCATAACCCCTAACATTGGTTCTACTCCCACAAACTCTGCTTTACCCCTACAAAGTAGCAGGAGGCGTGATTGAATGAACGCCATCTGGTGATCTGTTCACAGAACTAGAGCTGTGACGTCATATCGTGAACCAAAGAATTGTCCAACTAAAATCCAGCAGGTGACTCTTCTATTTACATCTCTATTCTCTGCCAAAATGCAGGGCACCATCAGTTCTGGATACGGATTGAGCATTTTTGCAATATGGATGACTGAGGTCATCTACGAGCATAATGCTGTCACCTATCGGAATTTTTTTAAACTAATTTTCCGGAGAATATCATCTGGAATACAATATTTCTAAATTATTCAATTTTATACTATAAATTGATTTTTTTGACATTCAAATAGGTAGCAAGGACTGATGCAAACACGAATTTTGAGCGAAAAACGTATAAAAATAAAATAATTAGTGATTTTTCGTCTGAATGAAGTGGCCGCCATCTTGGAATTTAAGCGCGGCAAGTCAACTCATAATTTGTTCATTATTCTTTCTAATTTTTTTAATAAAAATATTCACTACATACAAAAAATTGTTGTTTACGTCAGTCCGGCATTAATTCCTCTGTAATTTGGTACCTAATTTTATAGAAATAGTAGTAAATTGGCGAAGAAATTAGAAATATCCCGATCCCATGTATTTAGATAGGGGGAATCAGTCGCCTCTCTGACTTCAGCCCAGCCTTAAATCTTGTCTATGGGGGCGTGGCATGAACATATGCATTAATGCGTTTGGGTGTACTCGAAATCTTCAAATTTGGCGCCCGAACCCTCGGAGCTGCCACAGTTGTCTAACAAGTAGAGTCACCTGTCAGTAATTTTTCACATTATTAAGTGTATCAACTGATATCACAATACTTTCTTCTCCGTGTTGTTTTTACACGAGCCCCCTAGATAAGATCAATTTAGGGTTCTTTGCAGTAGGTTTTTTCATTTGTGATGGGCTCTGATTATACTATTCTGTGGAGTTAGATCACAAATTAACTTATAAAAAACACGATTTACTAACTAAGAGACTTTTCTTGAAGCATAGTATAAAATTGTACTGTGATATTTAGTAAATTGTGAGAAATAACATTCAATACAATTTACAAGACATACTTAATAAATTTACTGATACATGAGGAAACTATTGGGGATTAGAACGTGCTGATAGAAGATTCTCGAGTATATTTTACTTCGTTTATCTCTCATGAGCTCTTCTATTGTATCTCTCGTAGTAAGATGGCTATACAGCTAGAAGGCGGGGGAAAGGAAGATTTAAAAACACAGTTTGTTACACGAGAAGGAACTTATAAATTAATGACATTGTCTGAATATTCAAGACCAAATAGGGTAGGCAATACAGACACTCGTGGAAGTGCTTCGGTGAGAGTATCATTCGTCACTTTACCGGATCCAACTGATCCCACAGGAGCTCAAGGTCTTGGCGATCGAATGTGCTTTAATTTTGGTAAAGAACTCTTTGTGTATGTATATCGAGGAGTTAAAAAGGTTAGTTGAACATGATAAAATATTCTTTTTTATGTGTGCATTAGACATTTTTTCTATTTTCTACGTCTTGACCTAACCTAAAACAAATGTAACTGACATTATTTTTATTTCATTATCACACCTTTTCCAATTAATAGATAAATCTTATCATTATCCGATTTTTAATTCCGTATCTCTAGTAAATACTTGTTTTGATAATAATTTATTAGCATGATTGAATAGTTTTCTTCAAGTACAAAAAATCGTTCATTGTTAAAGTACATTAAGAATCTCCAAATTTAAGTTTATTTAGATTGTTGAATTCAACAATATAAATAAACAGTGTTTATTTGTTGAACATTGTTATTTATCATTCATGAATATTATACGATTAAATATATTAATATAAATTATGTAAACATGTTTTACTCTAGATTTAAAATTAGTAAGTTATCGTTTTCATGTGAACAGTTTAAATGTTTCGACTTTATGCGTCGTTTGTCATCAACATAAACAATAATTCAAAGGTGTTCTTAGTATAACATTACTTATATAACAGTTGTATCGATATAATTAAAAATTTTATGTTTCAGGCTGTAGATCTAAACAAGCCAGTTGATAAAAAACTATATAAAGGAACAAATCCCACATGTCACAATTTCAATCAAACAACAGCTACAGCCGATACTGCCCCATTGCTTGTAGGATTTTCTACAGGTCAAATCCAACTCATCGATCCAATAAAAAAGGAATTGAACAAATTATACAATGAGGAGGTAATAAATAAATAATATCTTTATAGAAAAATTGTCAGAACAAATACACTAAAGTGACAAACATTATATTACAGAGGCTCATAGATAAAACAAAAGTTACGTGTATTAAGTGGGTACCTGGATCAAGTAATTTATTTATTGTATCTCATAGTTCTGGCCAACTTTATTTATATAATTGGGAACTTCCTTGTAGTACAACTTCACCGAACTATCAACCTTTTAAATCAGGTGATGGTTTCGTCATTCATACTTGTAAAACAAAATCAACAAGAAATCCATTATATCGTTGGATTATTGGTGCTGAAGGATGTTGTATAAACGAGTTTGCTTTTAGTCCATGCGGTACAAATCTTGCTGTAGTATCACAAGATGGCTTTCTACGAGTTTTTAACTATAATACTATGGAATTAGTAGGCTCAGCGCGTAGTTATTTCGGTGGGTTTTTGTGCGTCTGTTGGTCACCCGATGGACGATATGTTGTTGTTGGTGGTGAAGATGACTTGGTGACAATTTGGAGTTTTCACGAAAAACGAGTGGTGGCTCGAGGCCAAGGCCATCATAGTTGGGTGAGCGTTGTTGCATTTGACCCATTTACGACATGTTATGGTGATGCTGATGCTGATTTTAGTGGATCTGATGATGAAGGAATCCAACATAATCATAATAATTTTAATGAAAAATCTAATCGATTATCAGCCACACATCAAGAAGTTAATTCCAACAGAAACTCTGTAGGCTCAGAATTACGCGTATCTGGCGGAACATGCTATAGACTTGGTAGTGTATCTGAAGACACGCAATTATGTTTATGGGATATCACAGAAGACGTATTACGACAACCTGTTTGTGCAAAACAAAGAATTTCAACAGCTGGTTCGGGTACTGTACCGATATCTGGAACAGTAACTAGTGGTAATGGTATGACATCAAATCATGTACCGAATAATGTGAAACATGCTAATGTAAATAATATGAACTTAAAAGACTCTAGTAGTATCCACAATGATACTAGTAACAATAGCACAAACGTAAATTCGACAGTGTCTACTGTCAATTCGTTAACCCAAAGATTTGCAGGACTTGGTTTTGGAGAGCGTAAAAGTGATAATCATAAACGAAATTTCAGTCTGACTATGAAGGGAACTGGAACAAGTAATAACTCAACGATAAACAACGATAAATCGTATAACAATTCAAATGCAAGCAATATGAACCATGTTAGTGGAAATAAAAAAGGGAATTCAATAATGGATGATCCTATGCGATTAATCGGAACTGCTTGGTGTCCTAGATTTGATGAGTGTCCAGTACTAGAACCTTTGGTGTGTAAAAAATTAGCTCACGAACGATTAACTGAATTAGTATTTAGAGAAGATTGTTTTGTGACAGCTTGTCAAGATGGATATGTTTATACATGGGCAAGACCTGGTCACATGGTAGGTCCTTTAACAATAAGCAGTACTTTACATAGACCACATCACCATAATAATCTTCATACAAATATAAGTTCTATGCGAGTAAATGATCTCTGATGTAAAAACATATTATTTAATAACTTCAAAGCTATTAATGCGGAATATTTCAAAAATTCATTAATAACTGTATATAATTAAAATTCAATATGTTTTATTTGCATTAATAATGAATACATTAAATTTCATTGAAATATCGAAAAATATAGAATAAAATATTCGGAAAAATAAATACTATAGAATAATTTGTAGTGCTTTAAATGTGACTTTTCAGCATTTTTAACCAAGAATACTACAAAAAGTCAAGAATAAATTGTATATGTATGTAACTTTGAAAGTTATTTAAGCAAAAATTGAGTCTATTCAATATTGGTCTATCTAAGTATGAAGTAGAAATTATTTAATTATTCTTATTCGTACTAGAAATTATAAACATCTTTAAAACAATAATAGACATTTTTGAATGATTTCATATATTTTTTTACATTTAATTATTTAATTGCGTGCCATTTAAGGAAGGGTGGAGAGATTAAATTTGTTATGTTCATACTCGACTGCAAGTAATGATATATTGTAAAGATATGCTGAACATTACTGAGTTAAGCAACACGTAGTTTATCGGTTATTTTTCAATACGACATTAAATTTTATTTATCTCAAATAAAAATGATCCGTCCACATATCACACAATTTATGTAACTTTCATTCTTTCAATTAATATAGTTCACATAAAAGAAAAAAGTCAACAATGTGTGGATAGATATTTTCATCAATGAAAGTTTCGATTAATAATCTTAGAAATCGTCTTTCTTAATAGTAATTAAATCTTTGATTTTTTCATCTATTAAACTCCGTGTTTTATAATCGTTTTATGTTTCTATATTAGGGCAGGCCCCTTTGAATTTCTATTCTCCACTCTTCTTCGTTAAAGTTAAATTAAGTTTAATTGAATGTGAGAAGGTAGCATTGATTAGTTATCTACTGATAATTGAAACTAGTTTAAGTATCAAGTTTATCATTTTAGTTATCTTTCATGTAATAGGAATTATTGTATATTTATAAACTAATTCAATGTAATTAAAATAAATATACCATTCTAGAGATATTTTCTTGCATAACAAAAATAAGCTATTATAATAACATAAGTATTTTTTAATTTTATTTAATTAAAATACATTATTTCTACTGATTATAATAAATATAACTGTATATTAGATTTTCAGGTATTTATATCAAGTGCAAAATTATATAATATCATGTTTAAAGTTAATTCATGCATGATAGAATATTTTTTTCTTAAAACAAAAACAACTGAATATTTTATAAATATCTATAATTTGATATTTTTTGGCATTGTAAGAATTGATAAAAAAAATCAATTAATAGTGTCCTATCAAGTACTAATGTTGCGTTAAATGACACACATGAATTAATAAATATCGAATTTTTTACCTATACAAAAAAATTTGTAACAATAACGTTTTAAAAATAATATAAACTGAAATTTACGTTACAATTTATTATGTATGCATATATAATAAATAAAAATCTCCTAAATAATTCAAGACGAAAAAAATGAAGATTAAATATGTATAAAATAAAATCAAAATTTAATCCATTCATTACATTATTCTTTTACACGTTTGTAATATAAATTTTATGCAATTCTAATTTGGATTATTTTTTCTATTACATATTTATATGCTTCATTTGGTAAAAATAAAGCACTTGATCTATTAAATTCGAATATTTTTTTATTTTTTTAAAATTATCATAAGTGAAATTACTATATATTAAAACTTATTTTGTAAATTTGAGGACTTGAAACATTTACTTGAAAATATATCAAATGATAATTTGAATTTTCATAAAGTTACCGTAGTTATCACTACCTAATGTACATGCAATTTATATATCGATATAAGTATTTTTTAATTTGAAGTACCTATTTATGATTTGCTTAAAAAAATCGATTTTTGAAATTTGTTATTTTGTTATTTATTTGAGTGTTGAGACATTTGAAAGCATAGCAGAAGATTTAAAAATTAATGTATAGATGTCTGGCAGGGTTTTTTTCGTTTTTTTTTTTATATTAACTAGCTTAAAATGACTTTTTTGATACTGTTTAATTAAAAGTCTAAAGCAATTTGACAGTTTTTGGTCAACCATAGAGTGAGTCTAAAAAGTATTCGTACACCTAGGGTTGTAATAAAAAAAATACAAATTTGATAGATATTTTTTTTTATTTATTTAATTTAGAAGATACTAACAAATAGCTCAAGGTCGCTGTAATTTGTTTATGGCAAAAAAAATTTTTTAAGTAACAGTTATAAGCAGTAAAAAAATATTTTTATATTCACTATGCAAAAACCTGCTAACAAAAAATATTCGTACACTCAGAAAATTACTCGGGATAAAATAAAATAGATCTACATTGATCTACTCAGATCTATTTTTCGGTACAAATAGATCTACTTTGTTCTGTGTACATCTGTTTTGATCATTTTAAATCTTTTGTGATCTCTGTAGATGCATTAAAATTTTTCTTTATCATCGAGATCAATGAAGATCTTCATGGACATACAGTAATTTGTGTAGATATACAGTGATCTCACTACATATACATAAATTTACTAAGATCAAATTTTCGTTAGTTTTTTAGATATGAGTAGATTAAATTAGATCCAAAAAATGGCGAAAATGTGTATCTGTGAAGATCTATTTTATTTTTTCCCGGGTATTTAAAATAAATGAAAAATTAATAATTAATATTTTGTTGGTCCAACATTATTATGGATAATAGCTTGGAGTCTCTTTTTCGAATTTTATTGTCGAGATAATTCCACACATGCTCTATAATATTAGTATCAGGTGATTGGGGATTGGATCCTAAAATCAGTTCAATGACAGTTAAATAAATAACAACTCATGACTAAAATAGATAAAGGGTCCCCTAAAAAGGCTTCGATAAGATAATTTTTATTTTTTCCATTTCGAAAATTTGAAAATAAAACTCACCAATCAGCGCATGAATAAAATGGTTATGCTTTTCTGATTGGTCGATTAAATTTTGTATTCTTTAATTATTGTTTTTTGGTATTTGTTACGGTAATTTAAAAAATTTTTTTTGTTATTATCTATTGAATTGTAATCTCCGTGATTTTATAAAAGAAAATATTATAAATATTTAATTATGTTCACAAGAACGGTTTTTGTAATTGTATCTCTTTGCCTGACAATAAGTCATGAGTTTTAATAAATAGGAGAATGAACGAATATTTTTTGTTAGCAGGTTTTTGCATAGTGGATATAAAAATATTTTTTTACTGTTTATAATTGTTATTAAAAAAAATTTTTTTTGTTATAATCAAATTACAGTGACCCTGAGCTATTTGTTAGTATCTTCTAAATTAAATAAATTAAAAAAATATCTATCAAATTTGTATTTTTTTTATTACAACCCTAGGTGTACGAATACTTTTAACACTCACTGCATCTGTATTTTTCCGCTCGAGGCACCTTAATTGGTAATGATGGACTTGATTTTCATTTGTTTTTTTTTCTTCAAGAAATGTTTGACATTTCATAACCTTTCAACTTTTGGTTACGTTTCTTATTATAAATTATGACACAAACTTTGTTAAACCAAAATTTTTGTTATGTTATACCTAATTTTCGTTATATTGTACGCGGTTTTTTTTGTAAATACTTTATCATAAAATATGAAAACAGAAACGGATATTTGACACATTCAATTCTGCAAATTTGATCAAGTTTGTAATAAAAATTACAAAATAAACTTCGTTTGTTAAGAAAATTCACATATGGCTTTGAAATTAAGTCCACAAAGTTCGGAGATAAATGCACTTGCAGAACGAGGATATTACATTGGGAAAAAAATTGGGCAGGTAATGTAACTTTTTTTATAATAAATAATAATTTGAGATAATACGTAAATTTTTAACATAGGGTTCATATGCAACTGTATACTTTGCTGAATATTTCGATGGAAATAATTCAAAAAAAATGAGGCTTGCATGTAAAGTTTTCGATGAAGAAAAAGCTCCACCAGATTTTATTAATAAATTTTTTCCGCGTGAACTTGAAATACTTACAAAAATTGAAAATCCATATATTATACAAGTATTGAGAAAAAATGGCCCAGATATTAACAAAAGAAATACAAAAAATGATTTTTTTTAGGTTCATAGCATTTTACAACGTGGTCCTCGAGTTTTCATTTTCATGCGTTATGCTGATAATGGAGATCTATTAGAGTATACAAATCGAAATGGAATTATTTCTGAACAACAATCGAGAGTATGGTTTCGGCAAATGGTTTTAGGTCTTTATTATCTTCATGGAAAAAATATTGCTCATCGTGATCTGAAATGTGAAAATATTCTGCTATCACGTACATTTACTGTTAAATTGGCTGATTTTGGTTTTGCTCGATTTTGTGTGGACCGTGACAATCGAAGAGTACTTAGTACTACGTATTGTGGTTCTGCAGCTTATGCTGCCCCGGAAGTAGTATCCGGCACTCCGTATAATCCTAAGCTTGCTGACGTTTGGTCCTTAGGGATAATTCTTTACATAATGTTAAATGGATCAATGCCATTTGACGATAGCAATATAAATAAATTACTTAAAGATCAAATAGCTAAAAAGTGGAGTTTTCGATCACGAACTCAAAAAACAGTGTCTCCACTTGGAAAAAATATGGTAATTAAAATATTAGAACCAGACATTACTCTGAGGTTAAATCTTGATCGAATTTTGCGACATGAATGGATGTGTACGAAGAAAGATAAATCTTTTATGTTATCCAGCTAATTATATATATATACACTTTGGAGCAAATGTTTTAATCCATAAATTATGCTAAAATAAATTAAATTACATCCAACCTTCATTATCAGCATAGAAAAATAGTACTATTTGCTCATTGTTTAAGTTATTCTATTTCCTTTTATTTCTTGTATATACCAATTTATCTCCTATCTAGATATCACATAAATTTAATTTTTAGTTTGATAATTCTGAAACTCAAATTTTACTGCATCTTGATTTGACAAAAAAATCCAAGTTTTACGAGTATTATGATATGTGTGAATTAACTTTTGGAAAAAATTAAAAAAAAAATTATCAACAAATCAAGCAATAAAAGAAATATTTATTTACAGAAAATCCTAAGTCTTCAAGTTTTAATTTTTACTTTATTCTACTCTATTTTTCCAATTTTTAAGTTCTATGAAACGATGATTCTCACTGATCTTCATGATATTTAAAATCATTATATAAATATGGCTGAGTAAATTTTTTCAAACTTAAAATTATTGTGAATGAAAATGGTTAATATAATTCATATAATTATTACAATGCAGCATTTATGTTTCGGCTAGTGACATAGTGAATATTTTTTATTTTTATTACAGTATTAAATACAATTAAAAACTTTTATTTAATAAAATTAGTTAGTTGCTAAATAGTAGTCAGCATAAAAGTGAACTAAATTTTAAAATATTAAAAAAATGAGGCAGTCAGTAATTAGTTCATTAAAAAATTACAATCATTTATAATAATTATTAAACTCTTATAAATTTATCAAAGATTGTATCAACATTTACCTCAAATATTAATAGGACTTTAAAGTAAAACATGTGCCATAAATTATAAATTATATATATATATATATATATAAAAGTTATTTATCAAGTTTTTAAATTTCATTTAACTGATCAAATGTTTTATGTTTAAATCCATCCACCCGTCAATTTATGAAACATTTCTTCATTCAATGTTTGATTAGCTTCTTTTGAACGCATTGACAAGAAAATGTAACCTCCTATAAATTCATGAACAACCTTACAATCGGCTGATTGACATTCAAATATAATATTTTCTTCCTCGAACTGTACCATCATGTGTTTTACTTCCCAGTTAACATTCCATGCCTAAAAAAATATCAAAATTAACGGTAATCGTAAAAGTTAATTGAAAGTGTAATATTCAAATAGGAATAAATTGTTTAATAAAATGACCTTCATAGTATTATATCTCCATGTTTTTAAATGGTCTCCACTATGTAGGTCCATACGCATAAGCCTATTATTCGCAATACCAAGTAATTCATCTTTATTCTTTCCAGTAAATCTGACAATAAAAAGAGAGATACCATATTCTGGTAATGATTGCCAAGCTTTAATATAATTTAACTTTGCTTCAATCGACGGTAAATCCTTGACATTGGCGTGAGCTTCAAGAATTCGTTGTATTAACTGGAAAAAAAATTTTGCTTTAAATTATAAATAGAAATAACAAAATTTTGAGATATAAAACTTAAAAATACATTTTTTTTACCCCCACCTAAAGTTAAATTTTTAAGTAACAATACAAAGTAACATGTTATATTATTATATCTTGTATAGTAAGATAACACAATCGTCGATACACATATCTTGACGGAAATGGTTCTATAATTGTTTACGTCATTCTTCTTTTAAAGAAAATATTGTAATAATTTATAACTATTTTATAACTTATTGAAAATTTTCAAATTTATAATTTTCATAGTTATTTTAACCACTTTTACATAAAGGAAAAGTTAATAAATTTTTAACATTACAATGTTAATTATTTGAATAAAAGCATTGAATGGTAAAATAACAATTATTCATAGATAATAATTTGTTGAATTGTCACAAAACATTAGTTAGTAATCATAACGAATATTATTATAAAATATTAGTAAAACTACTATTATTATAGAATATTAGTAAGCCAAATAATCAGTATTAAAAGGTTTCAACTTAAAAAGTACAGAGATTTAATAAATAGTAATAATTAACAAATTTTTTTTTTTGTAATTTTCAGTAGCAAAAAGTAACACAACTTTCCTAAACTTTGTACAACTAATTAATATAAATGGTATATTTTTAACTTAGTTATTCAAACATGGTATTCTGGTTAAAATTTTCTGTGTGTACTCTTAAAATAGTGATGTTTTTTCATCTTTCTACACAACAAATATATCACTTCGAATGTCCGAATTGAGAAGAAACTTTAACACTTAACACGAGAGAGAGAGGGATTTATGGTGACAGTATATTTTATATTATACATAGAACAGGTAAAGAAAAATAGATCAACTCAAATCAAAAGTAAGATTGGTAAATACGTCGTTTGAGATGATCTGAATATCTTACCTCGCTGAATATTATTTCTCATCATGCTTGTGCCAAAACCATTACATATTTTAAATAAAAAAGTGACCTTTGGCAAGAATTTTTCAAAAAACAAGTAAAATAATAAACAATTTTTTATCTTCCAAATAACTATTCATCAATCATGTAATCATTATTATCACACTCAAAAATGTAAAATTCTAATGAATATATTGAAATATTTTATAACTATATTGGACTACTTACTTTACCCCGAAGTTTTTTGATATATCTTGGAGCGATGTAATCTTCCGGTATGATATCAAGAGAGCTTGGATTAATAGCAGGTTCTGGTGCAGGTCTTTGTAACTGAAGAAAAGCTACTATGTTATTGACTTCACTTTCGTATGAAGAATCTGCTAATGAACGTCCTTTTGCTGCTAATCTGCAAGCAGCTAACCATTTTGCATATTGTTGGTCCTATAAAAAAATGATAACAATATCATATCTTTCAATATTGTATAAAATATAATAAAGATAAGGCATAATGTAAGATATCGATATATTATATCTCACTTTATGGTTCAGATAACACAACCATAGGTTCTTTACCGTATCACATCTAATCCACATTTCTGCCATTCCATCAGCACTTGGAACTTCCAATCTGATACCATATCGACCTTGTGAAAGATGAACATCCGGTGTAACTTCACATCCTCGTAAATTAATAACATAAATTGGTTCTTCTGAACTGTTGCCTTCTTCACGACTTTTATACAAACGGAGTTGAAGATCACGACACATAAACCAATAACGTTTGAATGCTTTTAAAGTAAATCGTTTAGGTCTAAAAAAACGAAGATAATCACAAAGCTCAGGTATTTGAGTGATATCATTGATTTCATTATTAATACTACTGCCTTCAAGTGTAACTTGCAGATCTGTAAGCGCTGCATCAATATCATCTTCAGCTGGAGACGATAAATCATGAGTATCACTACTTGGCTGGGGCACACTTGCCTGGAGATTTATTTGTACCTTGAAAATAACATAACTTTGATAATTTATTAAATTTATGTGATATTAATATTCATAAATTCATTAACCTACTTGCTAATTAAAATTCTGGTCTCGTGTTAATTAGGTAAGTATCATTTACCAACTAGTTCTTTGCTGAAAAAAGCTCCTTATAATAATGAATTATTTTGATTTTAGTTTCTGAAACCTCAGAAGAATATATTTTTCTTGAAAAATGAGATCCACATGGCAGCTGACTGTTTCTAAACTTTGAGATATTTCTACATTTATCAAAATATGTAAATCTCTTCTTACAATAACATATAACATTAACATTATTAAAAATTTAATATGCCATTTCTGTAACGATTAGATGTTATCATAGTTTATTTAATTCTTTATAATATTATAAAGAAGAGATTCTCAGTACTGACAAAATCATTGCTTTTTTATAGAACAAATTAAACAAAGGACAAAATAATTCATAATTATAAGAAACTTCAATTGGCAAAATGATAGTTAGTAAATAAAATATATTTAATCAATAAAACTTTTAATTTTTTTATCGTTTAACGTAAAAAAGTAAAAATGTAGTTACTTGTATTTTAGTAGGACTCAAGTTTGATTTAAATGGTAAAATTGTTTTATACATGGATCGTATTCAACTATTTAATAATAGTATATTTGTACTCGGAAAAATCCTATGCAATAATTAACCATGAAAAAAGTCCTTTGGATGGAAAATAGTATATTTAACACCTAGGGAGAGAAAATAGTCTAGCACAAACCCCGTATAAAATTACAACCCGAGCCGAAAGCGAGAGCGATAAACACGTGATTTAAGCTAGTCTAATTGTCCTCTTTAGGGCTGAATATGATTTTTCGTTATACCTGCGTAGAAAGTTCAACTCCTTTCTCATGTAAAAGTGGACTTTACGTGCAGGTATGATGAAAAAATGTATTATGTATTGTTCATACAAATATTTTGTGTATTTTGATTGTTGAAAAAATTCTTACATTAAAACTAAAGTAAAGCTCCACTTATGTACAATGAATGTGAAATAATAGTTGAATTTAAAAAAACAATTAATACCTGAAGTGCAGCAAACATCAACATTTCTTCCTCTGTACAATCAATTTCTTCAGCAAGAAGTTGCCATTTTGCTTGTTCATAAATCATATTAATTCTGACTAGATCAACTTTTGGATTTAAGTCGTAAAAGGAATAAAACTTAAATTTCAGTTTTAAAGTATCAAATTCTCGAATGCCTTGTTCCATTATTGAGAGCGATGAATCTAACCATGCAACATTTATTCTTGCTCGCTCTACTAGATTCTTCGGTCTTATCAGCTTTGCATGAACATCAGGTGATACCGATAAAGCACTGTGAGCTAATGATTCTTTCATGTCACCAATCAATGTTTCTGAATTTTTCGAAACATTATTGTCATTCAATATATTTGTATTTCCAAAACTTGAAGCATGGTTTTTCTTTAACGTATTGGATTGCTAAAATGTACAATATATGTATAATTAAAAAACTGGACTATATTATTATATAGTCATTGATTATGATACATACAGAAACTGGAGAACTAATTGGTGTACTGTAATTTTTGGTATTTGACGTTACTGGAGCACACATGAAAGTATTCTGCTCTAAACTTCCATTAGATCCTTTTAGATTTTGTGTTGTTGGTATAAATGTATTCGTATCTACAGGTATTTGCCATGAACCATTCTTCTGATTTTCAATTTTTTTTTTTAATGGTAAGTCTTTTAAATTATATTTTAAGTGATTTGGTTCCAAAACTTTGCAAAAAGATAACTCCTCTGCATGTCGTATTCCTATCAATTTTTAATCAAAAATTGTCTGTCAAAATTTTATTATTTTCTAGTGTGAAGCAATAAATTGTTATTTTTTACATAATTAATCAGTGAATATTTTCTGTTTGAAGTGATAATAATAGCACTTGTTCAAACTGTAGCAGTTTTATTATTGCAAATTGGTAAATATTCACGATTTCACAGTAATTTTTACTGATTCCTTTTTAGATAGTATTAAAGTAATTTTTGAATAGCGTAAAAATTAAGTAAATAACAAATAAAAATTTTAGATTACCCAATTCTTTACATAAGTTCATGACGGCGTTAAAAGTTTTAATTGAAAAATCCACTCGAAAATCTAAATAGCGCATATCTGGAAGTTGTACTCGTAAAATTTTATGCATTGGTGTGAAATGAAGAAGCGCATCTGCTGCAACACCATATTGGTCAAGGGTACTTCTTGTTCTCGTAAGCCAAAGATTTCTTTCAGGCCACCATAATGCATGATCTGACCAATCCATCGCAATATCTAAAAAAATAATATCATAACGATTGATTATAATTCTGATTTCAGAAAAATCCACAGAAGTATAAAGATATTACAGATAAGAAAATATATTTTAAAATAAATTAAAAATATATTTGATCTACTTATATCTAAAAAACTAACGAAAATTTGATCTTAGTAAATCTATGTATATCTAGTGAGATCACTGTATATCTACACAAATTACTGTATGTCCATGAAGATCTTCATTGATCTCGATGATAAAGAAAAATTTTAATGCATCTACAGAGATCACAAAAGATTTAAAATGATCAAAACAGATGTACACAGAACAAAGTAGATCTATTTGTACCGAAAAATGGATCTAAGTAGATCTTTATTTTTTTTTCTAGGCATTTAAATTGAAAAGATAAAAAAATTCAATCCAAATTTTTCACTGAAAATTGTTTATCCTGTTTCATCGATTCTATTGGGGAATAACAATTGGATGAGAAAATTGCATCAGAAATTTCCTATTGAACCCTATTGGAAATGTATTTCCTATAGAAATCCATTCAATTGTCCTATAGGAATGTATTAAATTTTTTTCAGTATTTTTCTACACGGATGAACAAATTTTTATAAGATTTCGATGTGAACTTTATAATCATATTCAATTTTTCTCTTTCTTTTTCGACCTTGCAATAAAATTAAACAATATTGAATAGAACTTTCATAGTGTCAAAATTTCCGATGCAATTAACAGATAATTTATTGAACGTTTCAATAGAATCTTATTACCACAGAAAAAAATCAGTTTGAACAAAAGGACATTTTAATTTACTTTAGAGGTTTTTTTCTTATACGGATTAGTTGTTTAAATATAAATATGAAGGCATGACTTTTGCCTAATGAATTTGATTTGAACGTTGGTAATAATTAAAACATTAATCAAGTTTGCTACGTAACGAGTATTTCAAAGTAGAGATCGAAAAGTTATCATTTGTAAAAATATGATAAGTAAAATGCAACTTGGAATTATATCTTTATCCCAATGTTACACGATAGGATTTTATATTGTTCAAAAAGAAACAATTAAAACAATTTCTGTAGAAAATCGATGAATTCGACAGGAAAATACTACAAAAAGAAATATATAATTAATTCACTATAAGAACAAATAGGAAATAGTATATTATCATTTCATGACTCAGTTTTACCAGAATGAAGGAGAGGTGGTGTATAAGTTTGTTTAAGAATATATGGAATAATGTGATCGTGAATCATATTTTCCAATCTTATAAAAATTAACTGAGATCATTGTGTCGACTATTCTGGTAAAATAAACTGACAAAAACTTATAATTCCTGCTTAAACAATCCTATTGGGAGAAGGGAGTTCAATAGGGAAATTGCATCGGAAATTTCCTATTGAATCCTATTGAACGTTTTGGTTTTTCCTATAGAAATCGCTTGAATCCTATTCAGATGTCCCGTTGAAGTACGCTGAATCCTATTCAACTTCCTAATAGGATCTGATACTATTCAATAAGAATATTGTTGTCTCAGAATTTCCTATAGAATAATGCAGAATCCTATTCGATTTTTCAATAGGATTTTAGTGTATTTAATAGGACTTGTGAGATTACGATTTCCCCATTGAAAAGAGGCAATGTCTTTTCGATATTTCAATAGGATTATATAATTCAATGGGAATATTGTTGTCTTAGAATTTCCTATAAAATTAAGGGTAAACCTATTGAACGTTTTAATAGGATCTTATTGCCGCAAAAAAAAAATTATTTTAAACGAAAGGAAATTTTAATTCATTCTAGAGGTTTTTTGTTTACACGAATTAGTTGTTTAAATATACACCTGGAATGAAATTCATTAAAAACTTTGTCTGAAAAATTCTGATTATGGTGAGATTCGATCCTGGCATCTTCAGGTCCACAGTCCAGTATAGAAATTTATTTGAACTTGAAATTCAGTCATTTTGAGATTAAATAATCCTACGTGGATTTTCTCTCAAATGAATTGCATATTTAAATTCCTTTTTCTTCATCTCTTAACAAATATTATTAAAAGAAAAATCGCGAGTGTAAGAAGAAAGAAGATCAGTCGACTAGAAGGCTTCAACGAAGATTTCCAACGAGGCAACGACAACCTTTCACCAAGACAGCCATAAAACCATAAAATCATCTCAACAGCGCCGAAAGACACCGCACCAACGCCGAGAGCCGAGAATCGAAGCGACAACTAAACCAAGCAACTGCAGCCTTCCACGCGTATACAACCTTCTGCTACCTAGTTACCTGTTAGCCAAGCTGTAAAACAATTTAGTGAGTAAAAAGATGACAGAAATTAAATAAAGAATTGACTATCATAAAAACAAATCTCTATCTTTCTTTGAGAAAAATAAATGCACCAGTGTGGTTTGTAAAGCACTAAGAACCTTTCCTATTTCTTTAATTCTCCATCTAAAATATATTCTGCGTGGTCTCCGCACCCATGATGAGTAGAGGACGATTGGGTCTTGACTCGAAAAAGAGACTATTCTGTTACTGAGACGTAACAATGTTGATTAAGTTTGCATCCTAGAGTATCTTAAAGCAGAAAAAGAATGATTGTCATTTGTGAAGATATGACAGGTAGAATGCAACTCAGAAATTATATATTTATTACAATGTCCCATGATAGGATTTTATATTATTTAAAATCAGAACATTAAAACAATTTCTATAGAAAATCAATGGATTCGAAAGGGAAACACCACTTAGAAATTATTTCGATAATTAATCAAACCTCAATAGGATTCTGCATTATTCAATAGGTTTGCCTTTTCTAACATCCAATAGGATATAAATAGATGTCAATAGAAAAATACGACTTAGAAATTTTTTTTCATTATCAATCGAGCCTCAATAGGATTCTGCATTCTTTAATAGTTTTAACTTTTCCGTACGTCGTATGTATGTATGTACGTTTGTATGGATGTCAGAATTTTTTCCGTTTTTGATATCTTAAGAACGGATCGAGATATCAACCCTAACCAAAATTTATTCGAAAGGTATTATTATAAAGAAGATCTGAAAGAAATTCAAACGAATTCAGTCAAGCTTTTTTTTTATAACAATAAAACTAATGAATAGATAAAAAAATTAGCTATCAAAAATACTTTAATGCCAAACAATAACAATATCATTTAAATATTAAATCGATATTGACTAGACATTATTGGTTACAACCAAATATCACCTTTAACAATCACGCATTGTTTATAACTTTTCAAATTCGTAATAAACAATTGAAAATCGTATTCATGAATTAACTCATGGGTATATCACATGAATTCGGATGTTACTGTCAAAATAATATTATTTATGATAAAATATGACTCTTAACAATTCCGCATTGTTTACAACAATTAAAATTTGTTATAAACAATTGTAAATTGTATTTATCGATTAGATAATGCGTATATTGCATGGATTCGGATGTTTTCGGAAAAAAAAAGTGTCAATGATGATACATGATTCTCGGAAGAGGGATAGCACGGTAATTTTTACTTTATTTTTCTTTCCATGTAATACACAATTTATAAGAATGAATAAGAACGTTTTAGGTCTATTGGATTATTTTTCACAGTGAGGAACTTTGTTTCAGTAGAGGAAAAAATTTCCCATTGAAAGAGTCCAAAATTAAATCACGTGTCTAGTTTAAGGTATTTGGCGACGCTGTTGTCACTTTATTATTGTAATAATAATCACATTCATATTAATTATAACTCTTGCTGCACAACTTCCGGCCTGTACCCGAAACATAATCATACTTTATCTCGCCATAATTTTGTAATTATATTGCTACTTATCTTCAAGAGCTTAAAGCTATCTTAATTGATAGGGAATAATCCTCTCTTATTCTAATCGAGGACTGAAAATAAAATCAAGATCATAATATTTGTGGACGCAATTATTCCACGTGTAAAAACTCTTCAGGCCAGTAAGTTTGCATTCATTACAGGATCTCAAGGGAGTAAAGAAGGGTTATCCTTCAGAAGCTGAGACGAGATCCAATTGATCCGGAACCAATTGTTTATTCTGGCAACGTCGAGTCTAACTATCCATTTTGATATTTGCAATTTGATTTTTAAAGTACATTCATTCTCATCGCATTTTGATTATTCTGCGTCATAATTCCCATATCGATCTACGTCTTCGAGAAGCATCGAAAGGTAAGTGAGAACACAAGTACGCACTATTTTACCCTGTAAAAATTTATTCGAGATCGTGAGGAAGAGAAAATTACTCAAGGTTACACACAGTCAAGAGTAAAAAAAAAATAAGAAGAAGAGAAAGCAAATATAGAAATTTCTTTTATTGTACAGGACTCTCCATATTGTGTTGTACAATATTTTTCTCTTTTATTCTGGTGCTTCCCGCCAGAATATCTCACTATAAACAATTTACATGAACAAAAAGTAGCCTATAACCTTTCTGATCACGCCCTCTATATGTGTGCAAAATTTGGTCGAAACGGATAAGTCGTTTTGGAGATTATCGCGGATCGACAGACAGACACCAGAAATTTATATAGTAGAATAGATTATAGAAAGCGATCAAAATATTCTCGATAATTTCTTATGAATTCCAATAGAAAACCATACTAAACGTGCTTATAGAGTTTCATAGCGTTAGAAGAATAAATCGGGATATTACATTAGAAATATTACTTGTTTTATAAGAATTTATAAGAAAATGTCTTAGAGATACTTATAAAATGTATAATATTTCTGATGCAATGTTCCGATCCATACTTATAAAGTTTTTTTCTATAAAATTTTATCGGAATGTTTAACCAGGGATTAGACCATTTCAAATAAGATCCTCTGAAAATTTATGAGTAAGTGACGCCGTTTGATTTTCCGTCCGATTGCATACAATTATAGAAGAAAAAATGTTATCAGATTGAATAAGGACTTATTGGTAAATAAAGTCAACATATCAACTATTTCTATAAGAAACTATAGGACCATTACTCACAAGATCCTATAAGAATGTATTAGATGATGCCGTTTGATGTTCTATCTGATTCTGTACGATTCTATTAGAATGAATGTCATCAGATTGAATAAAAACTTATTAATGAATAATTTTTATTAATATATCAACTTTTTTGTTAAGAAACTATAGGACCGTGTCTCATAAGAACGTTTATGAATTCATCGAGCATAAAAATGTGACTTGGAGAATATTTTTTCATCGCGATATTCTCTATTAGGATTTTACTTTTCAGTAGGTATTTACTATTGGATGTTGGAAGAGTTCAACCTATAAAATAATGCTAAATTCTTTTTCGACATTTAGAAATAAAGAAAAATGTTTTAAGTCAGATTATCTTATTGAATTGATCAGTTTTTTATTCAAATCTCTACTTTCATTTCCTATAGAAACTCATTATTTTCTATAAAATCGTTAACTTTTTTTTAGAATCATTATAATGCTATTTACTTGTATCAATAGGAAAGTTCCGAATTCTGTGGGTTCGTGATTTCACTGGTTGAAGCAGGATTTTGTGAATAATGCTCCCATAGTTCTTTATAAAAGAAGTTGATTTGTTAATAAAAATTCTTTACCAATAAGTTCTTATTTCATCTGATGACATTTATTCTAATACAATCGTATAGAATCAGATGAAGAATCAAACGGCGTCACTTACTCATAAATTCTCATAGGATCTTGTAACAAATGGTCTGATTGTTCCTTATAGCAATAATTGATATGCTGAAGAAATTGTTTACCGATAAGAATTCATTGATTTCTTACAAGAATTTTACTAATGTTCTTCTTTTAAATAATATATACTCCTATCATGGAACATTGGGATAAAAATATAATTTCTACGTTGCATTTTACTTTTTATATTTTTACAAATAACAATTATTCTATTTCTGCTTTGAAATACTTGCTAGGGAGCAAAATTAATTAATGGTTAAATTATTTCAAATTTTTAACTCAAATAGATTAGGCGAAAGTCATATCTCTATGTTTTAGATTTGCTCAGTCGGCAGCGTACGAGACTTGTGGACCCGAGGATGCCAGGATCGAATCTCATCGTCAACAAGATTTTTTCAGACAAAATTGTTTTGTCTGATGCTGGTTCCTTCAAAAGTCTTTCCGAGCTCGAAATTTATCAGCGCGAGATTTTTTCCAAGTTCTACGCGCTTTTAATTTTAGAGAAAATTTGTCAATTTTAGGTCCAATAATCATATATATAGATCAATAAAGAATTAAATTTCCTGTCGATCTAGCTATACTTTTTTAGGTACTTTTTCCGATTTTTCGACGCAAAAAAATAATTATGTGGAAGAGAAAAAATGTATATCTCCTACATAATTACCTCCAGTCATCTATAAATCATCAATTTGACCGCAGCAAACCAAAATTATCCCATTTCCCTCATTTGACTGTACTATATAAAATATATTAGATCTCAAGATTCTTATTTTATTCTATTAGAAAAAGTTTAAGAATTTCTTACAGACGAGAATGCTATGAAGTTTTTCCTTATTTGTTTTAGAAAAATTTCATTTTTCGTCAGTTGTACTCGCTTTATAGTGACGAGTCTCAGAATTTTCTATGAAATTTTTCTCCGCGCAAGGGAGCTAACGTAATAATAAAAAATCTCAATTTAGTCGCCTGGACAAGTTTGCCGACCCATATATTTTCTGATTTGATATTTTCTCATGTCTGGCATAGTAAACATTTTGTAGAAAAAAATGCGCTGAGTTTAATGGACTAATTACCAGCCAAAAAAATCAGCCTCATATATCGATCGATTAGAAAACTGTCATACCGATAAATTTGCGTGATAATCAACAAAAATGGCTGTCACGGTTTACCGTCATTTAGACTTCTTTAACTCTTTGAGATCATATCTTTCGAAAATAAAATTGAATTGAAAAAAGTGAGGTGCTTAAAATATTCCTTAAAGTAAAAGGGAAAAATTTTTTCCAGTGAAATATTGGCGATTTCAGCTTCATTCACGAGATATTAGTTAAAATATGTGGATTTAGCGGAATCATTGATTTTTAAATTAAAAACAAAATGACGAGGCTGATTCTTTTGGCTGGGAATTCGTCATTGATTGAACTGGTCATGGATGTTGTTTACAACTAATGTCTTATCCCTCTTGAAGATATAGTTACATCAATGTCAGGTAAAAAACACTATCATAATCCGGACTTTCAGAACCATCGAAAGAGCAAAGGACAGTTATTAATAACCGTCATCATTTGAATGAATTGGCTCATGATGTATCTAAGAGATGGGAATAGTCTTTGTAGGTGTTATGAAATAAAATAAAGATCGAAAACAAGTTTATGATGAAGTTTTGAATAGTGTTGTTTAAAATTAAGGTAAAAGTACCAAATACCGACCATCTACGGTTTTTGATGTTCAATTTGATTATATTAAGGAAATAAGAGTAGAAAATTAAAATTAACCGATACTTTTAATTTCAAAAGAGGTCAATAAATCGTTATTCATTATTGTTGATAACTTTTATTGATGAGAAATATTTAAAAAAATAGTTTTAAGCAAGTCCCTCTCAAAACTTGATAATGAGCCCATTAACGACCACCAAACTGCCCGTTTCCATAAACTGACCATCCATAGCCCGAATACCGACCAGGACCTTTTTTGAGTTAAAGTCTTTACATATCAATTGCCATAAAATTTAAAATTCATTTGTAAAAATAAAATTATTACAATATTAATTTTAACATATACTTGATAATCATAACATTAATTAATTTGAATATTATTATATACCATTTTTAATATTTCATTGCTCTGACACGAATTATTTCAGGTACATTATATATTCCGCGATTGTTAATAAGCTGAGGAACTTTAATTTTGCACATCACTTCTGTTTTTATATATTCTAGTATATCATCTTTTCCTGGCCATTTCCAATTGTGGCCACTCATATCCATAGTTTTCACTTTTATTTGATCGGTCTGTATCGAACATATTATTCCAGGGAATTACTCGCCTTCGTACTTTACGATCACATAGTCACCTGGGTAATATGAATCACTATTTTTTTCAAAAACTAAACCGGAGTTTACATCACTATGTCTTACATCACAATCATTAATATTAGACAAATGATTCAAGTCAATATTTTCATCATTACACGCAGAATCACTTTTATTGTTGGTATCTGAATTATCCATAGTCTTTACTTTTCTACTTGTTCTTTTATTCAATTTCTCTAATTGGATGGCTTCTTTCTTCTTTTTTTCTTCATACAGTTGTTTTTGGTGATTCACATATTCTTCATTTACAGCTACTGTTGGGGTCATCCTACTTTTTTGATATTTTTAGGATTTAGTGGTATTTCTGAAGCCTTTCTTTTATTTGAGTTTGCATCTGGGAAGTAGAAAATTCTTTTAAAAGGTAATAGGAATTTTTTATTAACAACTTTTTCATTTTCTTTTGATGATTTTTTGGGTGTTTTCTCCATTATTTGATGATCTAGAACATTTTCGAGGTAAACTGTTACATTCTCATCAACGGCACCATTAATAGAATCTTCTACCCATAAATTATTATCAATATTAATATCTGCTGGAAGGTTAACTGTCAAAGTATCTTGATTATTATCGTGATGGTGTAATCTTCTCCAAAATTCAAACAGTCCTTGATATTCTAGCTGATCAGTTCATTTATCACCAGAATTTTTGAACTTCTGAAGCAGTAATGGATCCGAACGTTTTTCTATTGCACAAAGTACTTGAGCATCAGTAATTTTATCTTTATTCTTTTCGTCTTGATTCTTCTTATTTGCATTGTCTTCTGCAATATTCACATTACATTCATCACTCGATTTCAATACATCTTCATAATTCACTGAATGTTGATCAAAAGGATATATTCCACAACCGCGAAAAGCATTGACAACAACTTTTTTCGAGACTGCTGTTTCTATGGCTGCCTTCAAAATTGGAGCAAATTCTTCTCTTTTCAATTTTTGGCCGCAGTTTTTCATGCGCCAATTTGTAATATGTGTTTTCCATGCATTTTTGAGTGGTCGGAAAATTCTTATGTCAAGCGGTTGCAATAGATGAGTAGCATTAGGGTAGAAAGCAGTAAGAGTAATGCCTTTCTCTTTACAAAATTCATGTAGATGAATATTTAAATGAGATGTGTGTACATCGACGAAATATAACACGGGAAGCGGAATTTTATGATCTATAATCCATGGGTAGAACAAATTTGTGACAAACTCGTAGAAAACTTCACTGGTCATCCAGCCAGATTCTGATCGCTCAATTCCCCAATCTGGTGGGTAGCTACTGTGGATATTTGATGGTATCTTATTCTTATATGGATATAAAACCATTGGAGGTTGCATGTTTCCATCAGCACTAATTGTTATCAAAACTGTCAAAAACTCTTTTTCGTCGTTATAAATCCTGGAATACACTTTTCGAGTTCCTTTTTTAGCAAGAACGAATTGCTTTTTTGGGGACAGATAAAACCCACTTTTGTCGCTATTGAAAATTCTACGTGGGTCTTGTAGAATATCCAAGTTGTTATTTTTGACGAGATAAGCTTCAACACGATTAAATCAATTCCGTATTGCTTCTTCAGTCATAGCGGCTCTTGAAGCTGTTAATGATTGGCAAATTCTTGTGGAAATTTGGGGATGATGTTTATGAAAAGACTTCACCCATTTTACTCCAGGTATTTCATTTTTAAAAGGATGTGGTCTATTCAATTTTTCAATTATTTTGGCTACAGATTTCACGAGTTGATTATTAGTAACGGGAAATCCTCTCTTCCCCATTTCTATTATCCAATTGACAATATATTGTTCTTTTTCGCGAGTCAAAATTGTTGGAGCACCGATACCGTCTTGCTTGGTATATTTATTTTTTAATTTGTCAATTAGAGTTGTCTTGGGTATATTAAATACCTTAGAAGCTTTCCTAATTGACATATGACCTCCTTGAATGTCCTTTAAAGCATTGCTTAATGCTTCACTGGAATATTTTTGCCGTTTTTTATTATTCATCTTTTTTGATGTCTAAGAGTTCACTATCAATTCACTGATAACAACTAGTCAATTTTCAAATCAGTCACCAATATTTATCAATTCACGAATAGTAAATCAATAATCAACTTTCACTGATTCAATAGTCCACTCAAAATTCGTTTTTAGGACACTCAAAACTTTTGATTTAAATATGCTTCCGCGAATGTCATAGAGCAAATGATGAAATTTTTCTGCTCTACTTCAAGAAGATTTTTAAATTGTTTTTTAAGTAGTAGGGGATGGGAAAAATTTATAACATGCATTTTCATTGGTTGAAGAGATAACAAAAAAATGCACCGAAAAATTTCCCAAATACAGTCGTGGCTATTCATAGTAACGTAAAATTAAGAAACTAAGGAACGAAATGAAGAAAAAATTGTTTGCAGCAATAAACTTAATTTTTGGAAGACGCGTGGAAATTTCGCTTTATTAAATATATTACATGTAATGTTCATATAGAAAAACGCTTCTAGACATAGGCCGGTCGCTTTACGGCCTACTATAAACATCCGACCGCCCGGACAAACACTGTCTATTTTCAAAAAACAAAATTTTTTGTGTCAAGTTTAACAATAAATAGAAGCATCTTTCCTAGGTCGTAAATTGGCATACGGTTGCTTTATGCAATATAAAAATTAAAAATAGTCTAATTTTAGTATTGTTCTAACAAATATATGATTTTTTAATTTTTTTAAGTAACGTTCGAATTGCCCCTATACCGACCATTGGTCGTTATAAGGAAAAATCATGATTTTAATGATGCCTATTTCCGACCACAATATTTTATTAATTTTCAACTAAAAGAATTATCAGTTTCGAATAGTAAATTCTTTCTCAGTGACTTAATAGTAAATGAACCCAAAATATTCATAACATCAAGTATTAATAAATTATATATGAAATTATCGCATTTTCTTTTCGAGGTCCATTTTAAGAATTTCGACGATTGAATCTGTAGAAACTGGCTTTTCTTAACTTTAGTATTTTTTTTTAAATATAAAAAAAATAATTATCAGGATTTTTAGGGCAGGAAATAATAATTATATAATTAATATACGTATTTTATATAGAAAAATATATCTATAGACCTTTTTTAATTAGATATTTACGAATAAATTTAATGGTCGGCTTTAGGTACTAGGTCGGCAATAGCACACTTTACCTTATAGAGTTGTTCTTTCTCGATGCTCCTAATGGCACTGGGAAAACATCTTTAATTAACCGACTGCTTGCTAAAATTAGGAGTGGTACACCGATAATATTATTACATAATTTAAACCTACTTAAATTGTGTATTGGCACTAGACTTCAGGTGAAAACACTACGGAAAAACATAATCGAAGCGACCATTTTGACATGAAAGTATGAAGGCAAAAATTTTTTTTTCAATATTTACTGACTCACCCTGGATAAGGGTAATATAAGGATAAATAACATCAAAGTTAAATTGTTCTGAAACATAACAAGAACATAAAAATATTACGTCACATTGCTACGTTTATGAGTGGAAAATTGTAAGTTACATATGCCTCATATCTTATGAAACACGTGACTTTTAATTCTGTCACAGTGATATAAAATTTACAGAACATTACACTGTTCACATGTTTACTGAGTTAACGTAGTTTCTATAGTTTCAATTTGAGTTTTTTCAATGAGAAATTGTTATAAATAATAGATCATTATTTACAGACATGCATAGTCACAAATAACAATGTTTGATTAATTTTAACTCCATTTTTAAGCAATTGTATCATTCAATAAATAAAGACTTCTAATTGTTTCTTACAGATTACTATGGTTATGGAACAATATTGAATTTCTAAGAACAATGCACAATAAATTATTAAAATATTTTGCCAATATGTAACTAATTTCTGAAAAATATTAATTATCTGCTAACTAAATACTTTTTTTAATATTTCTAACAAACTACAATTGTTATCAGGAGACACGTTGACTTTAGTAGTGTCTCATGCGCCAAGTTTAAATAGCGGTGACGAAGGCACTACCGTGTCTCTAACTTGCTTGAATCATAGTCTATTGAGTTCATGCACTTTAAAATTGCAATTTCTTTATTGTAATGACTTAAACATATTATAAAAACTTCGGAAAACCTCTTTAATTTACTTCAGGAATAGATTAGGGATGCTATTGGCTTTCGATATTAATTATTTTAAATAATTAATAAATGGCCACGCCCCCACATACAAAATTCAAGAAAATACAGATTTATTCCTCTCAAATATACGATTTTTTTTATAAAGTTAGTACCATTACTGACAATGATAAATAATAGTATATCCTTATAAATATCAATTATTTAATAATAAATAAAGAGGACATTATGATCGAGATAATAGTATAATGGAAATTAATGATAAATTACTCGATACGTAATAAATACATGAAAGTAACATCAGTCTTTGGTTATTTATATATCATCAATGATTTTTTTTACTAACAAATGTTAATATCTCGCGAACGGTAAGAGATAGAGCAAAAACAATGAAACCATAGTACTTCTATATTTAAAAAATTGTCATCAATTATCAATTAAATAAACAATTCACTACAGATAGTGATTAATAAGGATTTAATCGTTTCGTTTATAATTAATTCAGCATTTTTATTCCAGTTTGAGATATAAAGAGTGCATAAGATCATTCTCTCACGTTTTATTTATATAAAATGATATTTTTATAAACGAATGTTGATATAACGAAAACGGTGAGAGACAAAACGAAAATAACGGTACTACTTTAAGAGTATTTCTACAAGCTACTTGTACTTTTTGCCTATTAGACTATGCCACAGAAAAGAGATAATATATAGAAGAACCATCCCAATTAGAGCTGTTGGACGGTAATTTTTACCTGCTGTTATATGGCTGGGGATACAAAGTTAATGCTAAAATGCCATATGTATCCTCAAGAAATCGTCCAACGGATTCCCATGCGGTGGTTTTTCTATATTATTTCTTTTCTCTGACTATGCTATTATATATATATATATATATGTATATTATATGTATATTATGTATATGTATATGTATATTATGTATATGTATATTATGTATATGTATATTATGTATATGTATATTATATGTATATATATATGTCTAGGTGTCGTACAAAAAAACGTAAAATCTTACCAAAAACAGCCCCACGGATTGTAAAAAATTGCGCGCCAAGTTCAAATGACGAGGACGATAATCTTTGTTCTTTAAATGCTATTTTCGTAATTATACGTAACTCGAAAGATTACAAAAAGTCCAGAAATAATTATACGCCAAGTATTGCATTTGGATAAAATCAATTATATTTATCAAAGTCAAATAAATTAATTTCATTGAAAACTGCTAAGTATTTTACAAATAAAAATCACAGATAATTGTTGATAATTACAAAAAGAAAAGAATGAACAAAAAAAACAAGAAAACATACAGGATATTGCATTAAAAGGTAATTATTTAGAATTGGGGCTCTAGGCAAAAATCGCTCTAAAAAATTTTTTATGCATTTGGGGTTATTTCTGAGGGTACAAATAGTGAATTTAAGGCGGGGGAGACATATTTTTTCCATTTTTCAGACATCACATGGGTGTTAAAAGGACAAATATTTTCAAAAATCACAAAAGTATTTATGCCCTTTAACCCCGCAACTTCCATCCTCTTTGTCACTTTATCATTCAAATTCAAGCTATACCTATAACTAAAAATCTTGTTTTTTCGATGTAACCTCATGAAACCTCATGTCTCCCCCACCTTCATTGTCTAATTGTACCTAAAAAAATAGTTTCCAGGTAGTGAAATATTTTTTGGAGCGATTTTAGCCTGGAGCTCCAATTCTAAATAATTACCTATTAAAAAATTGAACATAGAAAAATAAAAAATTTGATGCTTCAAAAACTTGGCGTGTTTCCTTTTACATTTAGTGCATATAGTGTTAATGGGTGTGAGTGTTGTTATTTCCCAAATATCTTTATGATTCCTGCTTGTTATTATTCGAAAGTTCACTAAATAAATTGTAACGACCGTGTGAATTCTACGCCAACGACGTTTCATTAATAATAAATACTATAATTAAATATTGTCACTAATAATCCATTTTTGAAGATCTACAGAACATCGTTACTTATCAATAATAAAAATAATTATAGGAATAGAAACTTAATATGGTAAAATGAATAACTTATTTTGAATGATGCTGTCATAATAAACTATTGATTAAAGGTACATGAACATATTTGTATGTGTATGAAGCAACATTAATACTGTGATTAGTCATCATTTAAATATTGTGAAATAATTTCGTTGCATAATATTTCAATTCAACCATCTCACAGATGATAGAAAAGCACAAAGTGGGCTGATAATATAATGAGAAAATAACATACGCGCAGATCAGGAAAAAATAAATCTGATGTCATGACCTATATTTAGCCACAACTTGATATATATTATAGAACATATGCTGGACTACATAGTTCTAGGATAGTGGTGAAACGGATATAGTCGTAAAAGGAGTGTTATAAAAATGGGCGTCACTCAAGGGATAAAAAGTTAATGATTAATTAATTATCCTCATTTTGCAAAGTAGAAATGCATTAATATTTTTAATTACTAAAACATAAAGTTATTAATTGTTTTTCGAATTAGAAAAAAGTATAATATTTTATAATTGCCAACTAAAAATCTAGAACATGGAGCGATTATGTACAGCAACTTGTTGCACATACTATAATAATACAGACAGATTTAAAAAAGTCATTATTACAATATCTTATAAAATATCATTTTCCCATACTTTAAAATATCTTACCAAGATCTTCTACAAGACGTAGCATAACTCCTCCTATGTGGAGTTCTCCTTTAACTCGAAGATTTCTTTCAACTTGAAGATCGGTAATATAAACTCGTAAGACCCAACTTCCATCAACTTCATGGCCATCTGAATACATCTTGGTTAATGTTAATAATAATTTTTTGTGAATAAAATTTTCTTCCTCAAAAATTAATGTTCGATTAAATTAGTGTTTTAGCAATAAATATTTTTAGAAAGCTCTTTTTCATACCAAAAACAGTATTTAACACTATTATAATATTTTCAGAATACCAGAACTAATTATTACATGAATCTAATGTCAAATGTGAGTGATATTATTCTATAATGGTCAATTCAATTTCATTAGATTCCACAAAAAACTGATTTTTTTCTAATGAGATAAGAGTAAATGAACACGAAATTAAAGTAAGGGTAACACACTCTGATTTATCGTCATTCACTATTTACACATATTTATCTGGTTTTACAGCCTTTTTGAGAACTAAGTATTCCAATACAATAATTCTATTCAGATTTTGAATCACTTTGAAGGCAAAAGTTATTAATTTAATTTTTTTATACACTTCAAATAATGAAAATAGTATAATCAAGCTTTCCTCGAATACGCAAATGACACTAATGCTTATATGGATAACTCTAATAACACGGTATAGTAAATGAAACTAAAGATTGACAACTCAACACAGTCATCACAGATGGCAGAATTCGTCACATTTGTGTATGTAGAGTCTCTTAAGATAGAGCCTGGCAAAATAGAGTCAGGCAGGACTAAAGTCCCTTGAGTTTTTATGGGACTTTAGGCAGCAATCGAGCAATATGGCATCATCTTGCCAGTCTCCATCTTGAAAGAATTCACATTTGTTATGACTGTACACTCGCGGCATCATTAATGCCTGGTGTATTCTTGAAGAGCAATTACCGACCGCAGGTGTTATTTTTTTTTATATTGAGTTTCTAATCTAGAATTTTTTAAGCTTGGGCTGAACTCGAAAAACTATAAAATTCGTGATCACATTTCAAATATGATGTTTTAATACATTAAAAATTTTTTGTTCGTATTAAAGGGGTACAAAGTTCCGTCATGATTAACAACAATTAGCAGAAATTCTATAAAAAAGAGTAATTAGTGATTTATTTTTTACGTCTTAAAATTAAAATGGCCATTCGAACACAGCAGTAGAAAGTTACGATTCATTCAATTTGCTGATTATCGTTATTCGTAACAAACCTTGGTATCTTTCTAATGAGAAAAAAAAAATATTTTACATACTAGAACATACGGAAGCCCGTAGAGCTCACCTCCGTTTTTCGAAAAGTGGCGCCACACAGTGACTTCCTTTAACAAAAAGTATAGAAAATAATGAAACTTGCTCCCTCTCGAGTAACGAGTGATAAGTGTAACCTCAAATTTTCCTCCAAAAGTGAGAAAAGTGAAATCTCCTCCACGAAATTGGAGATTCAAATCACATGGTAAAAGCGGAATTCTATTGTCATTATATTAGCTCCTATTATACCCAGTCAAAGAATGATATTCCGCCATAACAGTTAGAAAGTAGGAAAATCAGTTTTGTTATTATTGTCATTATATTAGCTCTTCTACTTTCATGATGAATACCCAAAAAATCTGTAATATAACTAATTTTCCCACTCGTTGCTCGAGAAGGAGCAAGTTTCTTTATTTTCTGTACTTTTTGTTGAAGGAAGTCACTGTGTGGCGCCACTTTCCGAAAAACGGAGGTGAGCTCTACGGGCTTCCGTTGCCACCCTCGCTTTCGGCTCGGGATGCAATTTTACACCCAGGCATGGAGAATGCACCCAGGTCAGAATATCCGACTTTGCTCCCTTGGTTAACAATGTACTATTTTATGACTCAAATATTATGTTCAAGAACGTCAGATAATTTTTTTTATAATAAAGAAAATACCGAGAATTTTTGTGATCAAGATTTATCACTAAAAATTTCTGGTAAAGTAAATGGCCATTTATTTTTTTTCTATGTAAATTTTTTTCCGATGTAATCAATGTAGTTTGAAAATTCGATATTATCATATAAAAAATATTGGTATTAATTTATTTAACATCAATTTGAAATGACTAATTTCACTAATTAAGGCAATGCAATAAGGATAAATTTAATGTAACATTGAAATCGGAATTATGCCATCTCTGCTACTTGAAATTAAGTTAATCTATTGCATGTCTTGAATCAAAATGAATCTTTCAAATTTAGTCTTATTAGTTTTACATTTGTCACCAGTAATGTAATTATAGTCGAACGGAGAAGAGAGTTCCTCAGTTGTTTCAATGTTTTCGGGCTCCCCACCACTAATTTCTTACCCTTTCTACCACGTTTTTCGCTACTGCGCAAGCGTACAAGAGCACATGAGGAACTCTCTTTTCAGTTCAACGTAAAACTAATATGATGAAGAAGATGAACTAAATCTGAATGAATTGACTCCAATACATTCAATCGGTTATATCGCATTAGATTTGAGCAGTATCGTTATACTTTTCTAATCAGATCTAATTTATTTGCTATTATTACAGGCCGCTATTTTTGAGACCAACATAGTTCGAACATTTTAAAAATCGTAAATCATTTAAAACATTTTAATAAATAAAAATTAGTTTATCAAATGTTTCTAATTAGGTATAATGTATTACGATAGTGAATTATTTTATTGAACGAAGCCCAACACCAGAATTGAGGACTTGACAAATATTTTTAATATCCCGAGAAAAAATAAAATAGATCTTCACAGATACACATTTTCGCCATTTTTTGGATCTAATTTAATCTACTCATATCTAAAAAACTAACAAAAATTTGATCTTAGTAAATTTATGTATATTTAGTGAGATCACTGTATATCTATACAAATTACTGTATGTCTATGAAGATCTTCATTGATCTCGATGATAAAAAAAATTAAATACATCTACAGAGATCACAAAAGATTTAAAGTAATCAAAGCAGATGGGCACAGAACAAAGTAGATCTAATTGTGCCAAAAAATAGATCGAAGTAGATCAATGTAGATCTATTTTATTTTTGCCCGGGATAACCAGAAAGTAAGAAAAACAAGAAAGTATAATAATTCTAACTTTAGTTATACTTCACATTTTATTAATAACATTATTTTCATCAATGTATTTCAACATCATTATCAAGTACAATAAATATCTTAAAGGCAATAGCTATTCAAATAATAAAATTGTACAAATTCATGATGAGAATATACGAATAAACTTCATGAAAATGTAAAGCTGCAAAAATAGATGTTTGTCTATCTCTTATCTTTTTATGTTAGTATATTTATTACTCTACACTAGTATTTTTGGTATGAAGCTGCCAAGTATCTTGATTTTGGAATATTTCAAATGATTTAATAAATAAATTCAACAATTATATTATTACTATATTCATCTCATTAATAAAAGAAGATCAAACAATAGAATCATGCATGTCATTATTTTTATTTATTTGTAATGTTATTAGCTTAAAAAGGTATTATTAAATAAACTTTTAAATTTCATGATTCATTTTACCAATAATTTAAATGTAAAATATCACACAATATAAAATAAATCTTTTTTCAATAAAATTAATGGCAATAGTCTTAAAAAATTTCTATTATTTAATTATTTTCAGGCCAAATTCAATAATGACAATAAATGAAGAAATTTTTCAACAACGTAAAGGCTTTGAAAGGATCAATACAATATATATTAAAAAACAGTAGTCATTAAAAATATCACAACTTACATAATATACAATGCACGAGTTGCTGGCAATAGTTTTTTTTAAGTGAATGGATTACTTCGTCTTTTAACTGAATTGAGTCGTTTTTCAGGTTCACGAATAACTTCAAACGGTGTAATAGCAATACTATTGAGAGGACTTTCATCATTTTCATCACTAGGAAAATCTTCAAAACTCATGTTACTGAAACCAGCAGTAACAACAGAATTTTTTTTAATTTTTGGCGATTTTTTACATATTGTATTCTTAGATTTATGAGACATTCTAATGATAGGTAATGCATCTATAGGTTCTTTTATATTCTCATTAATAAGATGATATTTCGATTTATTGCATTTAATTTTGTCTCTTTTCTGTTTTAATAAGTGATCAGTTATCATTAGAGGCTGAAGTGATATTGGTGGAAAATTATTTGAAGATGCATTGAATGGAGTGATATCATTCATTGAATGATCTGTAGTTTGAAGAATATTTTGAATTTCCTGATAACGAGGCGGCTCTAATACTTGGATGATAGATGACGGAAGTTGATTAGAATATAAAGAATGAGTATCGACAGAAAGTATTGAGTTCAAAGCACTATTGACAAAAGTAGGTGATTGAGATAATGGTAATGATGTAGGTCGTTGATTTTTACGTTGATTAATACGTAATGCTGTAAATTCTTCGAAAGGAATTGATCCAAAAAGATCTTTGGAGGTATCATCAGCCGTATTATTGAGACAAGTACTAGTTTGATCATTATATTTAGTTGTAGTTATATTAGTATAGTTATTATTCGATGTTTCAAATAATTGAAAAATACCAGAATCACCAGAATGTAACGAATGTTCATGACGAAACGATGACATTGGTGTTTCTATTTCTTTTTTAAGATTTGTATTTTCAAATGGAACTTTAATAGAGGTATGTGGCGATTGCGATCCAAAGATATCTTTATTTTCCGATGTAATTTCACTATCGAATGCATCATGTGCTGTAGAATTAAATTTATAATTGTTATCTATAAATTTAAAAGAATCTTTTGATATATCTGTTAAGTATAGGTGTTTACTTATTTTTGTTACAGAAGAATCAGACGTTAATTTATTAATATGAATCTGTGACGAAATATCAGATATATTTGACGATGTAGATCTTCTTGTTGAACTATCATTACCTTCATTACTTTTTCGAGAGTTTAGAGATTTAATGAAGGGTGCTAAAGCGAAAACATCATCATCAGTTTGATTGACATCATTCTTCGTTAATTTTACGTTTTCGACTTCATCTGACAAACTACCATTTTTCAATAAAATAGATTTCGATTCATATTGAAGTCCTATAAATGGATCTTCAAAGAAAGATTGTAATTTTAATTCAGGATCCAATTCGTCATCGAAAAGAAGTGGTTTTTCTCCGTACTGGTGACCTACAAGAGGATCTGAATAAATTTTCAATAGATTGGAATTTTGATTTTTATGTTTTTCAATTCTTTTGACTTTTTCATCATCTTCATATGTACTAACTGATTCACATTCAGCATGATAAGCAGAGCTACTACAGGTTTTAATACTTTCTGAAATAGTTTCATCAATTTTATAACATTCATTTCGATCAGGATTACACTCTTCATCATTCATTGCTTTTAAATCACTTGCTGAGCCGATTGAATCATCCGATGTATACTCTACAGAAGCTTCATTTAAATTTTGTTGAGTTTCCTTTTTTTTCTTGATTAAAACTGACTTTACACGTCTACGCTTTTTTTTTGTACGTTCATTTTTATAAATTATCTCTTTATCACTATCACTTGATCCATCATCAGCATTATATGTAAGTTTCTCATATCTTGAACGATCTTCAATTGGGACACCAAAAAAATCTGGAGACGTATTACATTTAACTAAAAGTGATGTATCATCATTACTAGTTGAAAGTTTTATATTAGGATTCCAATGAACCATGATAAATTTTCCACCTACTGTATCCCTTGGCCCTGAAAAAAAAAATACTTTCAATATTTTACATCAAAAAAAAATTAAAAAAAAGATTCCGATGTAAAAAAATTATCAAGTTAGTATGTGTGAAGTTTGTAAGATTTAGAATACTATTAAATTTGAAAAACTTAAAATTTTAATAAATAAAATATATGTTAGTGAAAATTTGTTCGAGTTATACATAAAGAAGATTGTCTTGTATATTAAAACTAAAAATACTTACCAAAAAAATGATATCCTATTAAATATAAAATACAATGTCTTGTTGTTATTAAGAATTGAATTTTTCATTTGAAGAATAAATGACATAGTTATTATTAAAGAGTGGTAAAATATAAATTAAAATATTTAAGTTAAAGCAAGAACGATTTTGATATACATATTATGTTATCCTATATAATGATAAAATATATAAAATTTTATCTGATTAGGGCTGTTACAAACAATACTATTATAAAAATTTGTTTTTATATTTGAATATAATTATTTAAAAACGGAATCAGTTAAAATTGTTATAAAAAAGTATCTATGAAAAATGAATGAAACGTAGTATACACCCCGACATCGCTTAGTCTGGAACAGTCCTGATCAGATTTTGGGAGTTAAAAAAAAAATGTAAAAACATAGCAATATCTTCTTTATAATAAAAATTAATATATGGCTCTTTTATATTGAGTTATACGAGAAATTAATGATTTAATATTGAAGAAATTACTGCGTTTGTGATTTTTAAATGTTTTGATGAAATAAAATGTTGTATGCTAATATACACGTGTATTATGCTGATTAGCTAAGGTGCAACAATAATTATAAAAAAGATTCAAGTTCTACTGATATTAATTAAATTTATTAACAGTTTTTTCATTAAAATAAATTGGATATAATATATAAAATAATATAATACAATATACAAAAAGAAAATGTAATTATCATTATATGTAGTTCTTACATTTTTTACAATTATATATGCATATTTATACTCATCATAAGCTTCTTCAAAATTACATTTTTTTTAAATCAAAAAATTACGTGTAACTTTTTTTACTTTTTATAATAAAGTAGATATAACTGGATAATATAACAATAAAAAATAATTATAAGATTATATTTACATCACAAATAATGTCCGGATATATTTTTGTGGCCTCCCAAACTCATTAGGGTGTTCCAGACAACGAATACGCAAATGAATCTATAACTAACAATTTAAGAAAAATTTTTTGCTAACTTAACACTTTTCTGTTTAGTGATCTTGTCAATCGAATAATTTATATAGTTCAAGTAATACTGCTCTTACTATATTTGATTAATGCGATATTATTAGCAATGTTGTATTTTATGTACGGTTCTATCATCCAATCACAAAAGCTTCAAATTGGAACTAGACACTGCAATTTTTAACATATTTTGTTCTATATACATATTTATCAATATATATATTTGTATTTTTACATTTATTACGTACGAAAAAATTTCTTACTACTCATTTCGCTTAATGTATTTCACATTTGTCTTAAATATTTGTTGAAAACGTAATTTTATAGTTTACTTTTGCAATTTAAATTTTGATATTAACCATAATTTTATAAATATTTTTAATTATATGTAGAATACCATATCAAAATGGAGAAAAATTATTTTATATTGAAATAATAATCTAATGAAATGACATTTGAAAATATCTTTTTACTGAATTACCGTGATAATATGTTATATTTATGTTATCAACCTTATATTTTTTTATGTTACATATTTATGGTACGCAAACGGAATCATAAATAAAGTTAAATTGGCCCATTTAAAATATTTAAAAAAATATCACGAATTGTTTGAAGATTATTTCATATGAGTGTAAAAAATTCTAAATAAATTTTTCAACATAATAATATGTAGCACGTAATGATTTATAATAAATAAAGTACATGAATATTTGCAAAAAAAATTATACATTAATATAAAGGAATAAAATAGCCTAATGTTGAGGATATTTTGTAAAATAAACAATTATTAATCATATAAAATTTTCGAGAACATATAATAACTCATTTTCTATTATTTTTAGCATTAGATAAATGATTCATTTTCAAATGTAAAAAAAAGAAGTTTCTGTAAAAACTTCGTATAACACTATAATATCATGAGTAAGACAGCAAAGCCGACTAGAAGTAATACACTGAATATTTTTCAATTTAAGGTGCCCCAACTGGTGATAGATTTACAAAAATGAAATATTACATCATATAATTATTTTTTATCATAAATAAGTAAAGTTTCAAGAAACTGTACAAGAAAATTATTGATTTAATTTAATAGATTATTAATCTAAAAAAAAAAGGAATTAAAAAAAAATTTCCTATTTCAATTATAATTTTAATATTTATCCATAATTACAGCACAAAATTTTAATGCAATTTTATATATTCACACCAATATCCAATCAAGGCATCTTAATTATAAAACTAATTTGTAAATAGGTCATTAAGTAAAGAAAAAATCATCATCTTTATAAATAATTCTCTTTGGCAAAAAAATAAGGATCACCTGAATAAACATGACACTGATAGTATACATAAAATGATCTATTTTATATTTGACAATCAATATTTTATCTATTCATATTTTTAATAGATTTAATGGAGTAATATCAATAAATTGAATTTTTATTATTAATTCATTCAACTTTTAATCTCATTTTTGAGTTTTTCCAGGGCGAAAAATAACTTTATTTCAAATATGAAAAAAATCTCTCTATCAACTTACTGATTTATTGACTAGAATAAAACTCAAATTGAGTTTTACAAGAATCCCGAGACCACTATAAGGTTCAACTCTGAGTTTAAGTTAATCTCTTATTTATCATTTACCTCTTTAAGGTCAAAATTTTCTATACTTATGATACAATGTTTTTAAACATAATTTAAACTTTACCTTGACTTTATTAAACCTAAAATTAAAGTCAATAGTAAAATAAAGATACATATTTTATTATTGTTTTCAAATATTAATTTAAGATATAATATTAATTTATGTTTTAATGTAAAATACGTCATTTTTTAATTTTTCTTTATTAAATTATCGATAAATACTATTGCTTTTTAATAAAAATTTTCTTCGAGATTGCGGAAAAATTATTAGTTAATTTTTTAAAATAATTTGCAGTGTGTAAGTTTTCAAAATTCAATAAAAAAAAAGTGAAAAATAACCCTATCTCATATTCTACCAATGTATGAGGCAGCATTTTTTAATTTGATTTTTTCACTACAATGATCGATTATTTAATTTTTCTTTTTCTTTTAATTATTTACAATGATTTCGAGAACGTCATACTTATAAATTGTGATTTCTAGACTTTTCTCAAATGATAAAACTATCTTGATAGTAGAATTCGACTTTACTTTTTAATTCAAACAAAACTACAGGTTTAGTAACACGAAAATACGTTAAATTTCAACAATAAATGTTTAGTGTTAAAAAAATAAGAACAAACAAATAAATATTTAATTTCATTAATAATCGTAGTAAATTTATAAAATTAACACTGATGATAATTTCATATATATATATATATATATATATATATATATATAGTCGATAAAAAATAAATAAGTTGGATTTGAGAAAAATATGACGTTGAATAGACCTTTCGTATTAATAGAAATGATATTTTGATTTACTCAAAGTTGAACACTAATTTGAGCGTATAATTTGAATTACCATCTAATTCTAATGAGATTTCAATACTCTTTTTGTTTTTATATAGAACGAATATACAAAGTGTAGTTAAGATAATCAATAATACCTAACTAGGTAATTTACAATAAATAGATTTTTCATTAAGACTTGAAGGATTTTATCCGATTGAAAAAAAATTATAAATTCTTTAATATGTATAAAAAGGCAGAATAGCCCATTTAAATTCAAAATGATAATTATTATCTAATAGATTTATATCCGTATGAAAATAAAGGTCAAAATATATTTTAAATGTCAACTCAATCTTAATCACAAAAGTCTCCAATAAAATTAATAAATTTTAGTTTAAAATTTAAACATAATATAATTAGAAATAATTTTCAATCAATTGAGGTTTAAATTAAATTTAAATCGAAAATTTTATGTATTGTTTAATTGTAACGTAATCTTGCTACTTTTTACTCATAATTTAAAATCTAAACTAAAATTATTTTATTGCCTTGGATTTTTAAGAAAAGAAATAATTAAATTTTAATTTATTAAAGAGTATTGAAATATTGTTTCAATAGAATTATATAATAAGATAGAAGTGATGTAATTCACTTAATCTCAATTGTATGGATAAAAATTTTTCAGAATTTTTAATAATTTAATGACAAAAGAATTCTAGTTAATGTAGAACTCGAAAGAATTAGAAAAAAACTACTTTTTTAATCTTAAATTTCAATAAGACTATTTACTTTGTTTATTCGAAAAAGATTTAAGAACAGCAAATAAATTCGGTTAGTATTTTTCCCTTTTCAAAGAGAGGAAGAAAGTGAAAATAGAATATACAACGAAGTAAGATTATCAAGCATTACCTCCAGCAACTGCAGCAGTTTTGGGTCCAAGCTTCGATTTTTTACTCGCTAAATTAAATATATTTAATAAGATTTTCTGATATACAAAAGATAAAAATATAATTGAATAATAATACAAAACTTACTGGGTAATGAAAAAGGAGCTGATTCAAAAGGATCTTCCGGTAACTCGGTACAAGTCATGACTAAACTCTCACGACTTTTGACACCACCGATGCTGCTATTGCTACCTCTTCGAATTTTATCAAATTCAGCGCCAAAAATATGGTCTTCAGTTAATTGATTAAATGGCTGAGTGTCTTCAAAAGGATTCCAAGTTGCTACATCTGTACTTAGTGATCGATTTTCTACGCTTGAAATACTAGAAAGTTTACCCTAACACGAATAAATTTCAATTAAAAATATGTTCATTCATTATTAGATATAAGAATATATAAAATCAAATAGTGATGAACATGAAAAGTATGAATAAATTAAACTTAAAAAATCTACGGAAAAGAATTCATAGATAAAAATTTAAATTTCAACTAAAAATCAATAATAAATTACATTTAGTAACTTACATTGATTCCGGTAGTTTCATTTTAATTATTAGACAATATGTCATTAATTACAATAAAATAAAGAAAAAAAAATGAATATATAAATATTTACTTACAATACGTACATGTGAAGCACTAGTACCAATACATGATTGTTTATCTGGCTTTATGTCAGGTGGTGTTATTTCTCCAGAATGTGGTCTTACTGATGTATCATAGGGTGCTAAAAATTGTGATGTTTCATCAGCAAATACCCTGTAATTTAATGATATTTTAACGACATATTAAAGTATGATAAAATTATTTTGAAATTCTTTCAAGTTCTATTCAAATAATTTCAACAAATAAATTTATATACTTATTAAAAGCACTAGTATCACTAAAATTCCTTCTATGCCTTGATGATGACATAGTAGGGCTATCTGGTGATGAAGCATTTACGTTGATATTTTGACTTAAACTTTCTGGTTTATTCGTTTGTTTCGGTGTACTGAGCGAAGGAACAGTTGACGTCATTTTATTTTGGGGTATAGACATATTTAACTTAGAAGATAATTGTGTGGGTGGAATAAGTATTAAATTAGAATTGGTACAGGTTGGAGTTGTTAAAACTTTCGTTGATCCTGATTTTCCTGGACACGAATATTTATTAGAAAGTGGCATTGATCGTGAATCATCTTTAAAGGGATCTGGATATCCTAAAAGAATTTATACATAGTAATAATTGTTGATATATTTAATCATGTACTATATTATCAAAAATACTATTTGTCTAATAATAAATATTACCCGATGGTGGAAACAAAGCTGCTAGATTCTCATCAATAACATCTGATGAAGTTGATTTTGTTTCATGTTGTTTTACTTCGTAATAGTAATTATTTTTATCTTGAACTGTAATAGGTGATTGCTGAGACAAACATGTGTGACTATTAAGCATCGGACTTTGGGATTGTCCAAATGGAGAAGTTTGAGTAGGCACAAAAGGAACACTTTGATTCGGAGAAGAAATGTGTGATGACGTTTGAGGGAATGATGATTGCACTGAAATTTGTACGGGTTGATTGTTTGAAATTGAAGATGTATTTTGTATACCCGGTGTCAGGTATTGTTGTAATGAGGTATTGATAGTAGAAATTGGTGGTTGATTAGCTTGTCCATATGATAAAGAACTTGGCAAAATATTCTGTGATTGTATTTGATTTCCTTGACCAGATATTTGACTGACTATTTGGCCACTTAAGCTTATCGGTCCTGTACTGACACCTTGGCCTTTTGGTCTTTGTCTAGGAGTAACTGAAGTACCTTCAACAGTATTTACTGGATTTGATTTATAGATTTTAATTGATGATGAACGCTTTATACATTCTGACTCTACGAAAGCAATCGGTAAGGAATCTAATGAAGGCGTAGGAACTTTCTATAATTTAAATAAAAATTGATAAAATATTTAGGGCACTGAAAAATGAAAAAAAATGTAAAAATATTCTTAGCTACTGAGATGTAAATATTAATGTTTAAGATACTTTTATTGATATAAAAAAAAGTCTAAAGAACTTTGAAATTTTAAATGTTTTTAAGTTTAATGTTAATATTTAATTTATCAAACCGATAATAATGAATTGAGAATGAATTGTTTTCATCAGTAGTAAACAGATGAAATAGTGTCTACAATTCTTTGTAGTTTTTCAATTTCTTGACATTAAAAATTTTATAAAAACTTAGAAAAATATTTTTTGAATTGCTTAACCACTATATCCTGTAATGAAAAGTACAATAATTGATCATATTGTTGAAAAATAATTATTTAAACTTAAATTGAAATAATTGAATGTTAAATATTATATTTTTAAATATGCATCAATGTGAAAACTTTTAAATGAATTTAAGTGAGTTTTTTTAAGTGCCCCTAAGTAAACTGCATCCATACACAATAAAAGTACTTTACGTTTATTGATTGTAAATTAATAATTCTTTATTTTTTAAATGTAAAAAACTTGAATAAATATAACTTCAATAGCTAAGAATAATTGACATACTGATAAAATAAATCTGTAAAACTTACATTTAAATTTTGTACTGGACATTCTTTTCCATATAATTGGAATGCAATTGTTGATACTTGAAAAATATCGGGTCGTAAATCTGGATCTGGTTCTAACATATATCTTATTAAATTATGTAATACTTTGCTATACCTGTAATGATAAATAGTAAATATTATTTTCATATTTATAATAGTAAAAATAAAGTACCTGGAGTTTTCCGGAATATTAAAGTTTCCTGATTGGATTGCTAATGTACTCTCTCCAAATGGCAGTGTAAAAAAACATAATTTATATAATAAACAACCTAATGCCTGTATAAATAATATAATAAAAGATGTAACTAAATGTTCAGATGATATTAAAATGAATTGAAATTGTTATCAACTACCCAAATGTCGGCTTTAGTAGTAATTGCTTTTCCACAATACATGTCAACCATTTCTGGAGCTCTGTAGCTTAAAGTAGTATATTTTTTTATTTCGTCTTCTACTATAGTCACACCATGAATCGTAGGATTTAATACTTTAGCCGTAGCTGATCCAAAATCACAAAGAACATACTGTCCCGAATCAGCACATAATATATTTTCCACCTGAATTAAATAAATTTTTAATAATAAATTTTACAAACAATAAGAAAACTATAGTTTTTGTTATTAATTACTTTTAAGTCTCTATGAATAATTGGAGTTTGACAATGATGTAAACGGGATACAGCTTCACAAATATCACAAAATATTTGTAATACTTCCAACTCTGTAAAACCAGTTTGTAACCTACAAGAATATAGTAATTTTTATAATCTATTACACATTTTATTATGTTATTGAAGTTTACCTATTGTTCATCATTTGAAGGACATGTGATTTACAGTAGGGCATAAGAAGTAAAAGCTCATGGACCCCACCACCAGTATGAGTGATACTACTATCTATATATCCAATTATGTTTTTATGTCCACTCAGGTTACTCTATAAATATGAAAAAGTTTATCGAATTATTTCATCTGTTATTAAATATATATGTATGATATGAATATATGAATATATATATATATATTTATACATGTATTAAATATAACTATACTACTTACTGCAATTTGGATTTCCCTTTTACACACATTAAGATCATGTTCATTATTAACATACATACGTTTGAGAGCGTATCTGCTATTTGATGCCTTAACCAAAAATACAATGGCAAATCCTCCTACCAATAAACGAAGATATTTTAATCAACAAAAATCGAATAATTTTTGAGAGTAAAACAAATTACTTATAAAATTGATTTAAAAGAGAATTAATAACGAAATTAGTATATAATTGAGCGTACAAGGCAAAATTATTAATAAATCAAGAAATAAACAATAAAATTTTCAATTAAAACTGCAATTGTAATAATTTAGTTAATGATGATTGAAATAAATGAATACGTTTCATTTTCAATTATATTACCTTCAGCAAGGACTTCTTCAACAGTAACCGTGTATCGACCAACTACAAAAATTTTACCCAAATAGCTGTTAGGTTCCTTTGATGTATTTTCAATTTTAGAAAAAAGTTTCCTCATGTTGGCACTTGGTCGATCTGACCGATAATATACTGGATTGACATAAGGCCTCTTATGGCCGGTTATCTGGAGTACAACTACGTAAGAAAGATGTGTAATAATATAGTATTATTTTTAATCATTAACTTTGCACTTAAAAATTTTAATTTCAAATAATTTTTATAATATTCAGTATTTATTTTGATTAATTAGTAAGTTTGTTGTATTTTTTCAAAATTATAGCAATGAATTTTTTTATAACTAATTAACGTTTTTCCTTTATCCAGCCGACATGTTTTGCCGACATAGACTATCTCTTTACTGTCAACGCATGCGCAAATAAAAACATCTATTTTCTATTACTAGCACATCATGTGCGCGCTTCACGCGCTCTTTCGTTCATGTCAGTAAGTATAATGTGTGGCAACCTGCGTCGGCAAGCCGCAGCGTCACAAGCGGTCAAGCCGGGAACCCGAAGACTGGATAATTTAATTCAACAGTTGGCAAGTGCTCTACACAAAATTCCATAGCTGTAGTGGTTAAATACCGATGTTTAGTCTGCGCATAAACATAGCAATAGTTCTTGTATAATTTCGCCGTCCCGATCGCTTGCCCGGGCCTCAATTGCTTCAATGCTTTCGGGCTCCCCACCACTGATTTTTCACCCCTTCTACCATGTTTTTTACTACTGCGCAAGCGTACAAGAACACATGAAGAACACTGAGGAACGCTCTTCTCAGTCCGACTATACACACATATGTAGTCGCACACTGAAAGAGTGGATTCGGCGGCCTTGGAGGTTATACAGGGAAATTATTTTTGCGCATGCGCACAAATTATTTCTGAGCTTGTTCACAACTTAAAATAATTAATTTCTCATATAATATAATTTTTTGTATAACAATTTTTAATAAATAATAGCTTAGAATAACTTGAAAAAGAATAAAAAAAATGTAATAAACATAATAACTTGAAACAAAATTTCTCGTATAACCTTCAAGTTTTCTCTTTCAGTGTTTCAACTATATGTATTGTTTTTAAAGTGAAACTTATTTTGCCATTTGATTCTAGTTAAAATTTTGTGAAATAAAAGTTTTGTACTTGAATATTTATGAGAATTGATTCAAATAAGACAAATAGCGGAAATTTTATCAAATTTGAGAAACGTTTACATGGGTGAAAAAAAATTAATAATTTAATATAATATTAATATTATAGATTTTGAATTCAACGAATATTTAATTACTTCACTTATTTTAATAAAGAATGTTGTTCAACTTATATAATAATTACGAATTTCTAAGGTTTAAAACTTGCAATATTATAGATTAAACGATGATATTTCAAAAATAATAATAATTCAATATTTGAAAATTTCAATAACACATAATATTAAACATAAATACGTATGAGAACATCTATACGAAACATAAATTTATTTATAAATTTTACAAAATGGAAGAATTCGATGATAATCATGATGTGCTAGAAGATATAAAAGCTCTTGAAATAGTATTAACTCAAGACAATACTTATAATGAAATTCATAAAAGTAACGATTTAGCAGAATCAAATTATTCTACTGTAGAATTTACGGAATTCACACTAGCATCATCATCAAAACATTCATTATTGTTGAAACCATTTCATGATCAATCTCAAAAATCTGTTAATATTATCAGCGATATTTATAAAAGTAACACAAGTCTTATAAACTCATTTAAATTAGCAATAGGAATGGTTTCAATGAAACTTGAAGAATGCATTAAACGACAAAAAGAAGTTGATTATCAGATACAAGCAATTTCAAAAAGAGGTAAAGCCAACTGGAAAGTAAATTATATTCATGCTGGAATGCCGTACTTTAAAGATGAAAAATTTTTTCCTTCACCGATGAATGAAGACACTAAACAAAAGCAATTGAATAATGAACTTTCAATTGTTCATTTGCGTGGACCAACTCGATGGACTACAAAAGATCGAAATCTTGTTAAAATTGCAGTTCGAGCTCAAGCTGCTAATGAAGCTTTCGATAAAATGATTAAAAAAACAAAAGAAAATATAAATTATAATAATGAAGATAATGAATGTATACCACCAAAAGATTTACTTGCTATGGTTGGGCCTCTTGGTTCTAAAGAATTCGATTGGATGAAGATATCTGCAATTGATTTGAAAGGTAGACATACTCCAAATGAATGTCGCGCAATATGGAATATACTTTTACATCCTGAAATTAATAGTTCTAAATGGTCAAGGGATGAGGATACTATGTTAAAAATTCAAGCTAAATTTCATAATTGCCTAGATTGGGATAGAATATCAAAAGAATTATACAGTAACCGGAGTGCGTATGTGAGCTTTATAAGATATAATACGTTGTTTGGTACTGCATATACTGATGTTCCATGGACGGCACCTGAAAATAATTTTCTCACAACATGTATTGAAGAACAAAAATTTGGTGACTTGATACCTTGGAGTTGCATCAGTATTTATCTTAATGATCGAACTAAAAATCAAATATATTCACATTGGAAATATAATTTAGATCCATCTCTTAAAAAAGGCCGATTCAACAGTGATGAAGATCAACTATTGTTAGATAGTGTTTCGGAATTTGGAACAAATTTTCCGAAAATTTCAGCAGAAGTAATGCCTTATAGAACTAGTGTACAATTAAGTGGACGGTTTCGATTGTTAATGTTAAAAACTAATAAATTGTATAATTCTTGGACAATATCAGATGATAGAAAATTACTTCAACTTTATGAAGAATTTGGAGCTCAGTGGAGCATGATAGCTAATATTATGAAGAGAGATCGGACTTATATTCGACATCGTTATACTGCGATTAAACGCCATATGTGTAAAGGCACCAAATTAACAAGTATTCCACGAAAATACTGTGAGTCCAAATGTAATGATGAACACAATGATGATTGGAATGTCAAAATAATAAATGAGCAAGAGTTAAATACCAGTATAGATATTCAGTTAATAAAATACTTTCAAAGTATACAAGCTGCTAAGGCTAAACCAGGTCGTAAATCAACATACCATACTGCTGATCAACTCGAGACTTATACCAAAAAATTATATAATATTTTTGAAAAATTAAACACTAAAATTATTATCCCTGATAATATAAATAGTTTTAATATTAGTACAAAAGATAAAGAATTATTAATATCTTTCAAAAAGTATTGTATTGAAAAATTAACTTTATCATCGAAAATTATTGAACAATATCGTCAAAAAATGTTTGGTGATATTAATTTAAATGATGAATCAGAACATTTTATTCCACCTGCTCCATTTGGTCTATTTCAAAATCGAGTTAGTAGATCTTCATCTAATAACACAAAAACTAATCTCATAAGTAATACTTGTCATGTTGATCTAACAATGGATTTTCAAACTCCTGATAATGTTGTTAAATTTTTAACAGCTGAAGAAATAATTCATTTCAATAAATTACAATCATTTATTGGAACAAAATTTCATTTATATTCTAAAAGTTTCGACAAAATACATTTCCAACCGGTCGAAAATCTGAAAAAGACTAATAATACAAGATTAGATCCATTTAATCAAGAAGCTGAAGTGTCCATTGACTATCCAGATGATGATAATAATCGAGAAAAAAATGTTTTTATTGAACCATGTCATTCAACTTTAATTGGATATCAAAGTTTATTAATAATAAAAAATTTGTTATTGTCTGAAACAAATATAAAAAATGATGATTTAACATTTAATAGAACAAAACTTACTAATAAAGGTAGAGAAGCATTTACGTTACTAAAACTTCGTCTTCAACGTTTGTTCAAATATCCAGTAATAATAGCACGTTTATCACCAAATAACTATATTGAAAAAATTTCACATCATAGTGACATCAATAACATTTTTAATTATGTACATGATGAAACTTTATCATATTCAAACGAACCTGTAATGGAAAATAATTCTAAAAAAAACAATTATGTAACATTAAATAATGAAGAGAAATTGCCAGATACTGAATATGAAATAGAATATAATCCTACATCAAAATTTAGTTCTGAAAAATTTTTTCATGATAATATACCATTAGTAACTAACAACTTATCCAACTGCGAAAAATTACATCTTGTATCTGTAAACTTTGAAAATACGAAACAGGAGCAGGAAAATTAAAGATTTGTGTTGTTGATGTTTTATGTTAAAAAAATGGTTTGTATTTGAATTTTTATTTTAATAAAGTTCAATTTTTTATAATTGTAAAAATCATTGTTTATTTTATTGAATGTTGCCCTTATTTCAATCAAAGTTTCAATATGAAATGAATATGCATTCAAAAATACAACTAATTTCTATTTTTAATTACGTTTTGTAAAATGGTATCTAATTATTATAAATATTTCTAGAATTTACAATTTTGGATATTAATAGTTTATAACATAGAGTATTAATAAAATAAAATAAAATTGCAGTATTTGATGAATACAGAAACATATAAAATAAACAAAGGTAAAAAAAATATTTGACTTTAATGGTGAGGAATACAAAATTTCTTCTGATAATTAATTTTTACTGAGTATATCAGAGTTTCAATATGTGCAGAAAAATATGGTTATTAACAAATATTATCGACTTCTCGAATGTATATTGCTGCGAGTTATTATTATTGCACATCCAGCTGTAAACATACTCCACAAAACTAAACTTGGTTCAATTTTTCTCGTAATAAGTCGAATACTGTCAAGAATGTTTTTCAATGATTGATTTGTTAATTCAATGGATTCCTCATCTTGAAAAATATTTAATTTTTTAAGATACTCCAGCAATGGTGGATGATCACAACTAAAAATTGGGAAATATTCGCCAACTTTTTCTCTCCTCCACCAACTTTGATCATTTGATCTAGTAAAATACGATATTATATTTAATTAATAAATGAATATGAAATATTATAAAAAAGATATGTATTTATGTATAAAAATATATAATTACGTTTTGGTCCATGGTGCAAAATGATAATGATATAAACTACCTCGTATATATTTTGGTGGATTATTACTAAATGGTTTTTCTATATCGTTCAACAAAGCGAGTACTTCTTTTTGTCCGGTTAGTAATCGATATGCAAGTGACATAATCCATGGATTTTTATGATACGTTTCAAGAGCAGCAAACCACATTTGCCAATCCAAACGCGGTGAATGAGGTGCTATTTTAAATTGAAACATTAAATAGCAATTAAAAATTTTTTGCCATTTATGTTAATGACATTTTAATATAAAAACTTTCATATAAATTATATAGATTCAAAATTTTATTAATATTTTGATTCATAAAATTAAAAATGTTAATTTGAAATAAGAAAAAATGTAAACAAATTCATAGTTAGATCAACATTTGATTAAAAATAAATTATTTACCAACAAAGGGTAGAGAATTATTAACATTTCCTGGTTTGTAAATAAATTCGTATTCTTTCCATGGGCCATCAATACTATTACTTCCTTCAATGATAATTTCTGGACGTCCATTAACTCCAGTCATGCGTTGGAAAAGACCATACCCATTGATGACATGAAGATGATCAATTTTTGAATAAGTTTGTTTGATTTGCGCAGGAATAGTAGAATTAAGAGATGGGTGTAAAGTTGAGAACGGTACCTTTGAAATAATAATAATAATAATAATAATAATAATAATAATAATAATAAATTCATTAACAATAATCAATAATCATAGATCGGAGAACATATAAAAGTAATAAAGTTGTCAAAAATACCAATCACACTTAAAATATTTGCAAAGTAATATATTTAATTTATTCAACATCATGAAAATTAAATTAAATAATAAAAAACAAATAGAGTTTATTTTAAATTAAGAAGATATAATATTAACAATACTACCATTTTTTATACTTACTAGACTCATAACAAATATAAAGCATACTGCGAAAGTAGAAAATAATGTAGAAATAAAAGTAATAATTTTTTTAATTGTGAATTTAGTCGACAAAATAGAATGGGTTATTGCATCAGCTACTGTAAATCCTAAAGAAATTAAACCAATTAAAAAGGAAATTATAACAGCGTTCGGCAGAAAATGGTCGAAATCTTTTTGTGTAAATCCTAGAAAGTTTATAAAAAAAGTCTTAGTATTACAGTTATTGTTTGATAACAATAATAATTAAAATGTATTACCAATTTCCGTATGAATAGTCCAATTTTTAAGCAAACGAATTTTATAAAAAATAATAATACCATAAATAATTCCAGAGTAGACGCAAATGCAAATCAATATTGAAAGAAAATTATAAAAGACTGAATTTTCATTTTTGGATTTTTTTTTATAAAAAAATTGATCATCCAATAATCCCAATGATAAACAGATTATTAGAAAATCTCTAAAACCCCAATTGCCTGTCGCAATTATGTGGATTTGTATATACATCTGTAACAAAAAAATCAATTCTCATATATCATTTCATAATACAATTCAATTATTTTCAAGTATATACCTGTAAATAGAATGTAATTATCCTAACTTTTTTATTTGGAAAAAAATACAAAAATGGTACAATTAATTCAAACACAATGCTTAATGCAGTGTTTAAACGTAAGTACCATGTTGGAAGATGATGAGCGTACCATGCTAATGAACCAGGTAGACACTGTGTCTCAAAATGATGTGATAGAGCTGAAAAATTTATCAATTAATTGAATAGTTTTAAAATTCATTTCTATTATAGGAAATTACTTGAAATTACCATTAAGATTCCACCAAATTGGACACCATGAAATAAGTTTCACAGAACCGTTTGAGAACATAAATCGAAATAAAAGCCAACGTAAAGTCCAAAATGTAATTGTATCGCTTGGATGATTTGTTTTTTCGGTTGATGTAATTAAAGGTGCTATGAGTACACACAAAAATCCGCTTTCCAATAAAAATGTGTCCCTTATGCCATGAAATTGATTATTATGTCAATCATGTCATAAGTTTTTATTCATTTTGAAATAAAACAAAATAAAAACTGTATGTTTGCATATTACACATGACATCTACTATAACCTCGAAAATAGTTTCAATTTCTTAATGATATTACAATTGATGATTAAAAAACGTACATGTGTTATTGTAATAAATACACAAAAAAACAATGTCATAAGAATTGTATTTAATCTTACCATTGATATAGTACAAATACTTGACCGATTTGATGTAGAGAATAATATAGTGACCATAAAATAACGAATACTAGCGAATTACAGAATTGTTGAGAAATAAAGCTGTAAAGTTTTATAATAGTAATCATTATTGAACAATCAAGATCTCAATTGTATATAAATTTATTAAATACTTAATTAATTTTTTCTTACCCTAAAAAAGAAATCACTATACCACATAATGCAATAATATCAAGCATGTATTCATAGTTTAATCCTATGTGTGGAGCAAACCATAATAATGTTGGTTTTCGGTATAATTTTTGCCATAGATTTGAATTTCCTTTAAATTCTAATTGAGTTCTAACCGGCAGTAATCCATTATTACCGTAAAGTCCTAATATTTGAAAAAAAATTAAATTATTCATTACTATATTATTCAACACAATTTTAAGAAAATTTTTTTAATACTGTAGAATTAGTATTTTATTTCAGAAAATTTTTTTACATCTAAATATTCATTCAGCTTACCTGGAATTTGGAGATAAAAACTTAAAAAAGCGAATAAGTAAATAATGCACATTCCACGCAAAAAAAGATTGCGAGTGTATCTTACTGTAATCATTTTTTTAACTGTGACCACATGTATGTTCTCGATTACAAAGATAAGTATGACAATCGAAATTTACTTTTATTCACCGAAAATGGAAAAATTAAAATTTAATCCGTGTGATGTGTGAATATTAAACTTGATTGAGATATAATTTTGTCCGCTTATTCGTGGACTACCATACAGCATGAAGACTAGAAACACAATTCGAATACTACAAGAATACAAATCCATGACATATGATCGGTATATAACTTCAGGTTTGAGAAAAGAGGGTGGGGGATGAGTTTGCTCGCCAACTTCCCGAACTCGCTAGCCGTCTTATTTATCAGAAAGGAAACAGCTGTTCCCTCTCTGATAAGTGAGACGGAGATGTACACTCGGCGTCATTAAGGCTGGGCAGAAGCAGAGAAGAGAGACGTAAATAGAATCACAATGCCGTGTTCCATTTGGGGATCACCCCAGATCACCCCAAACCACAAAGTTATCACCCCAACTGCCAGACGGCGATACTGTACATGTAAGCTTCTGTACCCTAAAACCAGGTGGCGACAGTGTTCTTGGGGGTGCCATAGAGTGTCCCGAATGCCAGAAATGTCTACGGCATCATTGTTAACAAAAATGAAATCCCCTAGCGTTTAAAATATACACTAACTATTATGAAAGATTTTTCTTCTACACTTTACATTCGATAAAAAGTATGAAAGTAAAAAATTTCATTTTGTCCAATTCTTACGATAAATAATTGATTGTAATTTAATAAATTAAAAAAAATATATCTTGAATAAATTAGTTATAAATTAATTTTTTTAATGAAAATGATTCATTTTGTCCACATGGCATACACTAGCGCTCCTTTTAACATCTACTGCCGGTAAACTAGATTTCGTAAGGTAAGTCAAATACCAACATAAAAAAACTACAAATTATTCTAAACATATTACATAGCAATTTTCTATTTTATTACTTGAATAATTACAAAAATAAATTTAAGACGTTTGGTTGAATTTTAAAAAGAAGAAAACATCTTAAAAATCTAGAAAATATTATTAGAATTACATATTTTTATTTTTTAATCCACTTAATACATGTTAATTATTAATTTTAACTAATTTGTAAGAATATTGTTTAAAGACATTACCATTTTTAATTAACAATAAAATTGTTTTTTTAATGTCAAATTTCTAGAACGTTTTAAAATCAAAGAAATTTATAAGAACTTTAAGAAACTTAAAAGAAAAATTTACTAAACCTTTAAATTTTTTAAATGATAAACTGATAAGTGAGAAAAATTAAATGTTTGTCTTAAAAATTCCAAAAGTAGACCAACTAAAAAAACAAATTCTCTGGAGTACTTCTCCACAAATTGAGAATTTCAAAACATGTTTTATAATTCTCATGTTCAAAATGACACTTTTTATTCAGAAAAACAAATTATAGAATTAATTAAGTCGATCAATGTGTTGTGGAACAGCTCTACAGATAGGACACACTAATGCTTGCTCATCTAGTTCTGCCAAAGCCTCCAGTATCTCCTGTTTTCTGATCCTTATTATTTTTAATCAACAATAAAAATAGTATTTTCGATATTTAATTCCTGGAACACCTCCAAATTAGAGAAATCATTTAAACTTTGAGCTGTATATTAAAAAAGAATGATAAACATTTTTATTTTTTTTTCCTATTATTCATAGCACGATATTATACATTGAATTACCAATATCATTACCGTTATTCTGTGATATTATTTGCACGTTTGTAAGTCCATCACCGATTTGTTTTTTGGAGAATGATTTCAATTCATGACTTGCATAAGCCACAAATTGTATCGAATTTATTATCTGTTTTTCATATAAGTTCCATAATTTTCTTAATTGATTATTAAAAATTATGTTCTCATCTCTCCTTGCTCGTTTAACATCATTACCTATTATTAAAGTCTGATATTCCAACAATATCGTTTGCGAATGATCTTTCATATGTTCTGAAAAACATAAAATAATTTCAAATAGCATGTACTTAAATAATTTAATCATCAAAAGAAAAATTATACATAAATCCACTATTGTGACTTTTTTTTAGAAATTTTTACTCCATACCTGTAAAGGTCCATATCGATGGATGCTCTCCAAGGTTCTGTTGAAGAATCCTATTATATGATTCTGCATAATTGTTTGTTCTTATATCGATACCATATACACTGAATCGATCAGGCTGTATTCTATTTATCCACTGTCGTTCATAATATTTGATAAATTTTTCAAAAAGTTTTTTTATAGATTCTGGTATGTTATTAATTAACCACTGAAAAGTTTCTTCAATCTTATCAGCTGGTAATAATGCCAACGCAAAGAATTTTTTTGATAATATCCGTCCTATTTTCCATCGCTGGATGAGAGGTAATAACTGAAGTTTTTTCCACTTTTTCATTAGCCTCCAGTATCTCCAGGCAATTCCAACAATAAACTTTATGTCCACAAGGTTGCATTATGTATTCAATTCTGTTCGATGAGCATGCAACGCATTCGTTGTTTTCTTGATTTTCTATAAGAAAAAATATTCATTGAATTAAAAACAAATTATTTTCTTTAAACATATATCCTTTTCATCATCAAAAGTCATGCCAATATCAGTGAAAACTAATATAGAACCTTCTAAATTTGTAAAGAAAGTAAATACCAGGATTTAGAAGAAAAAGCAATGTCAAAGTATTGAAGGAGTAAGAAGAATGACAGTATTGAGCAAGAAATAGTAGTGTAGTCAATGATGAAGCGTTTAAGCCTGTGAAAAAAGTATATATTTGGAGAAATCATGAAAAACACTCATAACTGACTTGTATTTTTTACTATTGTAAAATTATTATTATAATGTAATAAAAAATCTTACCATGTCTGATCTCATTTTGTCTTGGGAGATTTTCTAATAATATTTCGTTAAACACATTATTTTCATTATAAGATATCTCTGGAAGATTTTCATTTAAATCTACTAATTTTACTAAAGAGAAGTCTGAATAAAGTGTTAACCCATTGAATAATATATCTTGTACAATTGGATCGATCAAATTTGATGCAACTGCTAAAAATGTGTTTGTATCTATTAAATTGTTATCAAGTCTTCTCCATAATTCTCTTAAATCAGTTGATTTAGGACAACAGGTTAAAGATGGTGCAGATATATATCTGTTTTCTCCTCTTTCTGTACGATCAAGATCTCGATGAGTTGATTGCATCCATTTAACAATCATTCCACAGAACTTCCAAATATCAGATGATTCATTACAATTCGCAGTTATTTTCTTCCAATGTTTATGGGCGATGTCCGAGAAAGCCTCAATCTCTTGATAAAAAGAAATGTTGTTCACTCCAACGGAACTGATCCAATTGGAATAATAGTATTTCACGAAATCTAGAAATCCATTATTCAGTATGACCTCAGGTATAGAACTGTACAAATCGATAAATACACGATTTATCTGATTTGCAGGTAATAAGCTCAAGTCTATGAACTTTTTCAATATAATTAAATGATGAGGATTTGTTACATTTATTCCTTGAATATTGTCGGCATAATCCAGTAATATCTGCACATAAAAATGATAACCTTATTATTGTTAATCTAAGAATAAACGAAAAAGGAACGTTTATTACATTTTAAGAAAGATTGAATTATTCGAGAGTGATATACATACCATACAATAAGAAATAAATAGTCCTCGAATTTGAGCCTTGGGAAAATTTGTAGACAATTCATTGTACAATTTTTTATCGAAATTATAAAATACTCGATCAATGGTTATATTATTTGTGAAAAAATTTTCTGAAATATTTGTAGTAATTTCTTGGCATGATACATTATGGGTTTTTTTAATTAGATTCCAACCTATTTGGAAGCTCTGTAAATTAAAAATTCATTAATTTTAAATAAGATATATCACCTTTCTTCGAAGATTAACCATTGCTGGTAAGAACTTACGTGATTTCTGAATGAAATAGTCCATGCAACAAGTTTGGAAAGATCCATATTCGTAGGAATCAATTTTTGAGTCATGTCCACATAGAGATTAGTCCTGATATTGCGTAGTTTGTGGAGTACGCCAGCATCAGTGAAAACAACAGCAATTATATGTTGATATGATCGAAACGAGCTTAAAAATTCTACCATAATGTTCCCTCTATTATGCATAAATAATTTACTGTAACGCTGTCTTTGCACAATGGCGCGAAATGTGAGTAATGATGGTGGTTGAGCTAGAATTCTCTCTTGTCGCCATCGAGTCATAGACGATTGAATTTTATGGAATGGTACTAATGCTGATGCTTCTCGATTCCTTAAAAACATATCAAAAATCAAATTTGTGTTAAAAAATAATTAAAGATAGCAGTTAACTAAAACTTTGAACAAGTTTTTTTGTAAATTTAAAAAATAATGTTTTAATGATTTCGTTACCATTTGATCCTTTATTTTTTTTATAAATCTAACAACTCTAAAGTTATTAAAAAACAAATTAATTAAATAGTGAAACTCTCATTTCAACGTTTTAGCTAAATTGCTGCTTTATTTATGATACTTAATTAGTCTAAATAAGTATAAATATTTCATGTTAAAACTTTAACGTTATTTTGATTAAAAATATTTTAGAAAAACTTACAGACTGGCGATTTCATTGTAAATATTTCGGATGTTGGTTAGTCTTCTAACACAAGCTTGATGTAATTGTTGACGAAAGTTCGAGATTAATTCCAAATTGCTTTGCTGAGGATGATTGTGTTCTTTTATAAGAATACAATGATTGTTTATATCTTTGCACTGGCCCCGACAATTCTCTCTTTGATAGAGACTACATCGCTAAAATCTGAAATAATATGAGATGATTATCAAAGAGTAAAATAGAGTAAATAGATCGATAAATGGACATCATCCTGAAGATGGACACATTTTTTAAACATTTTAATGTTTCAATGTATTTTTTATCCTTTAACGAAGATCTTATTAATTGAAAACTGTGAAATGCTTAACGTAAACATTTTTTTTATCTATTTATAATAATTTTGTGTCCATCTCCTGGACTTAATTGCCCATTTTTTCATGTGTTTACCCTACATTTTTTTTAAAAAGACAAAAAATATTAAGAAGAATTAGCTAGTTTCCCATACAGGCAAAACGGAAATGAAAGCAAACATACAAAATTAATAGATATTAAATAATTGTGAAATACTTACATAGCATTATCCGTTTGTCGATATCTTACGTATGAATATCCATTGTGAATTTTTCTAATAGGGATTTCACGCCGTGATAACATTTTAAAAATAATGAAAAAGTGATTATGAAACTTATTTTTCTTATTGATTATTTACTTTTTCTTGTATCGCGTCCACCAATTTGCCGTAATAATGCCGATCCACCGAACACACTTTTCAGAAAAACAACTGACGAACGATAGTTTGAAACGCTTATTGTTGAATGTGTACAATACATTTCAAAAATATCTATTCACTGCTGATATGTTGTAGGCTAAGTATACTGATCAACACAATGGATAGATCGAAAAGAAAGACGGTTCAGAAATCTAATTTATGGTGTACACTGTATGTCATCTATATCGTGGAATTTTTAGGTCCACCTCCTTTCTACTGACCCATGAGAAGCTATCTTTCTTGGCTTTAGGAATTAACGCCACGTGACCTTGCTAACTGCCGTTTGATTTTGATCTGTTACCAATTTATTAGCGAGAGAAACAATTACATAGAATTTATTATACAGTGCTTGTAAAACATCGTGGAGGTTTTTACGTGATAGCTTGTGTAAATAATCAATGTGCTTCGATTTCATTAAGTGATATGCCGAAAATTACATCATTTGCTCATGGACCAAAAAATTCTATTTGTGAGAAGTTGGAAAACAAAATATTCAATGGCTATTGCTATGTTTATTCGAAAGGAGTTGGATCAACAAAGTAAGTGATAATATATTTTTCTTACTTCTTTTTAAAAATGATTTTATTCTTTTCAATTTAAATGAATTCAAAATTAATGAATTGCAGATACGTTGTCTGCAGAGAAAAAACAAATTCATATTGTCCGGGTAGAGGGAAGATTGTAAATGGTTAGTTTTTTATGTTAACTGACCATAATCATGTCCAGGTTAAATCAGTTGATGCTACATATGCATTTAAGAAGGCATTATATACTGCAATCATAAACAACAGGTTGAAATCTGTCAAGTCTGTTTACAATGAAATTAGTTTGCTGTGAGAATGAATTTTCCGATGTATATGTACACATTAAATTTTCATTTTAATATACAAATGTATTTACACAGATATTATATATTTTTAGACATCCTGAAGCAGCTACTATAAAAACATGGAAAATTATGGAACCCAGAATGCGTCGTTGGCGAACTCAAGTTCAACCTCCAATACCACAGAATCTCCAACAATATCAAAAGATTTTAGATGATCCTCGCTGGATATTTCTTAGAAAAAACTATGATAAAACAAGTCTGATGCACGTGTCAACTTCAGAATGTAAAGACAAATCTTATGTGACGATTTTTGGTAACAGGACGTTATTACAAATAATTGAAACACCGCAGCTTTCTATGGATGCTACATTTAAAATTGTGCCAAAAAAACCACAAGCCCTTCAGTTCTTTACGATTTTAGCATTAGTAAATAATACTGTAAGTGTTATTACTTTTGAATTAAAAAACAATAGGTGTTCTAATATAAAAATGTGGAATACATTCAAATTTTGGTATTTCAGGCTGTTCTGACTTTGAGTCGGCTGAGTGAGAAGTCGGGACTTTGTGGACTGTATTTTTTAGGATGTTTGGATGCTAGAACAGTCGGGACTTTTGAACGGTGTAAATGAGTTGGCTGACACTATTTAACAGTAACAGTTAACGATTTATTAAACACTAAAATCACAGTAACAGAAAAATAACAATAAAAGAGTCTTTGAATTGTCTGTACAGTCTTGAGTTTACGGAAATTTCACACAGGGTTCACAGATGAGTTGACTGATGAGTAGAGGATCACAGGAAAGTTGTAAGTTTTCCTGTACTGGTCTCTGCACCAGGAGTAGCCTGATTTTTTTGAGTAGTCTGAGTTTCATTGTGTTGGCGTCAGCCACACAGACACAAGCGAGTTGTTGGTGTATGGATCTTGTGTGTGTGTCTGTCCATGAGGCCGTGAGGCGTCGAAGCCGACATCATTCGCGCCTTTTGCAAGAAGGTGCTGATGCGGACCAACATGAGCTTCCTGAGGATGTCTTCTAAGAGGTAGACTGCCTGATGAGTTCATAATCATCACTATAGATGATTAACTGGTGAGTTAGTCCATGTCTGAGGAGTTGTCTGGGTTTTCACTAGAGAGTTCGACTGCGTGAGCTCTCTGCTAGTACACACGTACCGAGTTGACTGTTACAACGAGTTGTCTGTAGATCTGCATCGTCCGATGATGCCCAAGAGTCGTCCGAGTACGAGCTACGTACGAATACTCGTAGTAACCGGCGAATACTGACTAATACATACCGTTTTTCCCGAAAACTCTGCGTTCTCAAAGCTTCTAGGCCCTTAGAGAAGGGATGTATATGCCTAGGAATTAATTAGAGTTGTCTAATTGACGAAAATGAGTTGGCAGAAGGACCTTGAGTCATCTAATTATTCGGTGGGGAGAAAAATGTTAGGCCGTCGATAGAGTACCTTAGACCAAGTCAGAACAACCTTCAAATTGTATGAACTTTGACTTACCGTATTGCTTTAAAAGTCATTCTACAGCAACAGTTATCTCATTTTCATTTGTTTCTTTTAGTTTTCTCCTTAAATTTTGCAAATCCTTCAGAGCAACTTTCTCTTCCAAAGTTTTCAGAATTCGAATTTGTATAAGTTTCAGATTGCCTCCTAACTGTATCCATTTTTTAACAAATTCTTCTTGTTTATTAGATAATCTCCTTTTCTCTGACAACAACTCGTAAAAATCCTATGAAGATAACATAGATAAGTAAAGAAGTTTCATTGTGTTATCGATGTTAAAAGTTAAATGTATTTGATTTTTTTGTGTACTTATTGAAATTTGTATTAAAAATTATTATACTGATAGAGAAATAAAAAGACATAAATTGGTAGTTTCACTCTAAAAAATATTACTTACTTTCAAGGATAAATGCTTCTCGTGGCTTAAATTCATTGAAACAATCTTGATCTTCTGTTTTCCTCAATTTTATAAAGACCGGACAACCAATTTTGTAAGAGCTGTAAAATTATCAAGTATAAGTAATATTACTTACACTAACTAATTGTAGCTAAAAATCAATTTAAATAATGTTTTATAAGTTATTGAAAATAATTAGAAAAATTTAAATACATGCAGGGTACATTGTAGAACAATTGTTTCTGAAACTTTTTGATTAAAACTTGTGATCATACCACTATGTATTTGCGATTATAATTATTATTGGATTGTAATTCTTTGAATGTAGACTCAATATGTATCCACTGATTGAAAAAAAAAAATAAATCTCAAATACCTGTGATTACGACTGCCTGCAGATTTAGATTCACGCATCCGGCAAAATTTAAAATTAAATTGAACTATTCTATACACCAGTTTTTCTGCAACGTCTCGGTTTTTAGTTGACTTTTTTCAATTTTGAACAATCTTTTCTTGTGAATACAGACTTCAATTTATCTTCGTAATCGATTAAAAAGTCAACAAAACTTTGATAACTATCGAATGTTTGACGAACAAAAGGAATCGCATCCTTTTTTTCAACCATGATGTATATCAAATGAATTATAACGGTTATATTGCATTTCAGTTAGCGCTAAGTAGTGATAAGAGTAACTAATGCCACTAACAGTTCACAATTGAACTTACAACAGCCAATAAAAGGATGTCTTTTGTTGTATAGTAATGGAATGTATGTATATGCGTATGAGTGTATGCGTGCGCATTATTATGATATGAACGCCATCTCAAGAAAGAAATTAACAAATTTATTGTCAAATTATAAGTATATATGCAACTTTTTTTTACTTATTAAGTTTTCACGCATTCTCATTCTGATTTCAAACATAAAAAAGAGAAGAAAATAAGTTCGTCATAGTTATATGTTTAACGTCCGCATTATTTTACAAGGAATTTCAATATTAACTAAAATAAATAACAAATATGAGTAAAGTTTCTTTTGAATGAAAATCTTTTAAAACGTACAATGAGTTGATAAAATTCAAAAAGTTATATGAAAATTATCATAACTTTGGTGGTATTCTTAGTACTTTTCAAGGAAATATAAAAATAAATTGAAATAAATTAACTGAAATCTGGAGACGCACTATTTAGCTGATTGTTGGGAGATCCTTTGGAGGCTGGGATTCGGGGTTACTAAGAAACTTGGGAAAAAAGCGCAGGAATGTTTCTGCTGTTGGATCCAAGGGAATAAGATAGGAATGGGTTTTCTATGGGTGTGCTCGGTTTTCAGACTTTTTATGCTACAAAGAATGAATCTCCAACCAGCCTTTTTTATTTCAGTAAATGTAAGGTAAATAATGTATCTTATGTTACCAGAGATTGATGAGGTTATTGCTTCGAGTATGTTCTTGTATGACCTTGAGTTATCTATTTTTCTGGATTGAGCTATGAGAATATAGTTAGTATTTCTCACCTACCTTTCGATGATAGTCAGCTTATTCTCTGGTATAGCTTCGTTCGAATGAGTAAATTAGCAACAAAATTAATCGACAATTATTAGTGCGAGAGATATTCTTGGACAACCAGCGTGCCGAGTAACGACGACGAGAATTCACAGTAATGCAGATGACTTGGACAATTTGCCCTTGGAAATGTAGAATCACGTCTTCCTCGAAATATCTCCTACCCTGTAAAGGCATGCAAATAGGATACGCAAGGGATACTACTGGGATAATTTCTCCACACGTTAATTGAAATAGAATTGACTTTTTATTATAAAGTTAATCTTCTAACAATAGAACGTAGGGTTATCCCCCCGCGTCCTGAAGTAAGCTGTATAGTACCTATTTGTACTTTACAGAATTTATATAGAAATAAACGAGTCGATGATCCGGGTACGGGACGGCAAGCTATACAATTATTTGATCTACAATAAAATGATATTAATTATGTGGAATCGGACAGGCGTTACAATTTGTGTTTTCGCAGCTTCTCGCGGACTCACCCAAATACCCTTGAAAGATGAGGAGAATTATGGGTGAGCTCACCAGCGAGTGTCGTCCTCCGGTGTAGATCTTGTAGACTTGTCCTTGCCGGGACTGCAGGTCTGGCATTATATGTTGATGAGAGTCCTGGAGAACCGCCGTGACTACCCGGCGTCCCTCGAAGGTTTCAGCGGCTCGTGCAGAGTCTCTCCTGGCGTCCTGGATGCAGAATCAGCTCAGACATTTTACAAACTTCACTTTACTTTAATGCCAATGAGAGACATATTTTTGGTAAAATTTGCAGAAAAAAAGTAAACGGGTGTCCATTTCGAGTTATCATCAGGTTTTGCATTGACACGAATGAACTGCAATTTAGGGGCATATACACACGGTAAATATTTATACTGAAAAGAAATGCATAAATATTTTGACATAATTATCAATGGATAGTTATTATTTGACTTACAGGCTTTTTTTTACTATTATCCATTGTACGTTCAATTTAATCGAAAAAGAATTTAGATTCTTTCATCAAATTAAATTATTATAAGCTATTTTCGAATTAAATAATATGTTAATGGTATTATACAAAATTATTTTAGCTAGAAATGTCGTCATTCTATGAAGTAAAGTATCTTCCCATCACCTAGATTTCCTTTTAATTGTAAACTAGTTGACTTTTAAAAAATTACATGCTCAAAATATACATGAATAATTAAAATGTCACAGTTTCTATTATTTTAATGTGTCGATATATAACATAAATATCTGATCATTAAATGTTAAATTGGAATTTAATACATTTAAAGGTAACTTCACTTGACAAAAGCAGCAATCATCATTCTATAAACATAGAAAACAGCAAACTTCAAAAAGATTATTTCTCGAAGATAGTAAATGAGTTAAAAAATGCCATTTTAAAGATAAAAAACCATGAAGCCAGACAAAATTATTTGAATATATAGAAGAGATACTTTTAAAAATCAAATGATCAGAAAATAATAATGATCATGATATTAATATTAATAAAAATAATAAAGAGTTTTTAGCAGAGAAAAGCGATGATAGTTTACATTTTTTAGATTTAATATTAGAATCTGTATACTCGGCATCTAATGAGATTAACGAGAAAAAAGAAGGAAAAAACGTCATAGCGGAGAAAAACAAACAAGACATAAATAAAATACTCACAAAACAAAACGAAGAAGAAAGTGAAAATTGTATACTGTTACGTTCTGACTGATCATCTTGGAATTAACAAAGATTCCGAGTTTTAGTGAGCTTTTACAAAAATAAAATTAAACAGGGAATCGATTTATAATATAATTCACTTGTAGACTTGGCTTAACGGTTGTGAAGCTGCCGATAATACAGCGCTCTCACTTTAAACGCGTTAAAAACCGCGAAAATTTAAATAGGCAAAATCTGAAGAATTTACGTGACATAGGAAAATATCATACACATAGAAAACAAAGAAGAAAGAAAAAAAGGAAAATAAATTAAATACGTTGGAGCTGCTGGGTTGCTCATGTTTGCAAGGAAAACCCAAAAGAGAGGGAAAAAAAATCAAACTGTTCCCAAAAAAAATGTCATTGGGGAAAAGTAGTTAGAAAGCTATTGTGAGTTTTTGGGAATCACCAAAATCACTTTGAATTCCAATAGCACTTCGTCACTAAAAATGGTGATCCTTTTCTCGATGGGTGAAGTGATCTTAGGTGGCTCCTCCGGGAATATGGTAGATAGCTGGGAGAGTCCTTTGTAGTGATCTTTGATGATCTTGCGCATCTGCACCCTCCAGCCTGCTTTCATTCCTCGCCTCTTTGACTTAGGCTTGAAGGCTACCCATTGTTCGAACACTTCACAAAAATCAAGTTTTCCAAAAACAAACACCCAAAACTGTGCACAATAATCTAAAAAAAATAAGGGCACACTCTAAATTTCCGCTAATGAAACTGGTCACTCACACGATACTAAAAGTACGTAGAAATGTAAAAATTCGCGCACTTGTGAAATAAAAAAATTCGAATGTGAGGAAAAAAAAGGTCAAAGGAGACAAGTAGAGTCTGGGAAAATGGAGTAAAGGGAACGTTTCCGCTTTGGAATGTCATTTGCACGTGTTATACTAACTGCGCCTCAGTCATTTAGGTGTAGGGAAATGAGGATATTACTAAAGGAAAGGGAAAACAAAAATGATAAATATAGTGAATGGAAAAGAAATAAAATGATCAGGTATTTCAAAGAGTATTATTATTGTGAATCTTAAATGAATTTACATATTTCACAAGGAGTGCCAAGATCACTCTTTGAGATTTGCGGATCAACTGAAGAGAAAGATCACGTCAGCGACGACGACGGCTCGGAAGCTCAGCGCTCGACGTTGCTGTATCCATGGAGATACAGGTGCAACGTCAGGAGTTTTCAGGCAAACTTGACAACGTCGAGCCTTTTGGGCCTTATCGCTGACGTCGGCTTTCTACTTGCACATAAGATTTTTTTTAGAAGATCAAATTGTTTTCTTTATTATGTATGATTTTCAGGTTTTCATGGATTTTCAGGCGCTGCGGTCCAAATACAGGTGTGCCGCCGCGGCCACCTGACTTATTTTATAAGATTAATTAGATGATAATATTTTTAATATTTTACGTATCATTAATTATTTAGAATTTAGTCTTGGGAACGTCCGGTTAACAAATCCCACATCTCGCTTGATTTAAACTTTTGCCTCATGTTGCGTGGGAACGCGCATCAGTTGATGGACGTGTATGTGTAGATATACACATGCGTTTATTTACGTATTCTTATTTAAGAATTTTAAAGTATAAAATTTAGGGGAATTTTGGGTCCTAAGTGATAGAGACCCCTTTGAGGAACATACCTACCTATCGGCAGGTAAATAGTTAATATTTATCGAATTATTTAGTAATTAAAGTCACTCTCCTTTTCGCGAAGTATTAGGAAAGCATGAACGCGAGAAGGTATTGTTAGCCGTGCGCCCCACTTTACCAGCCTCAAGGCCCCCGTTTGTCCCGCTACGCTAGCGGCGACGAGTGACCTTGCCGCTTGGCAACTTTAATCCTTATTTATTCAAAAGCTATTAATTGTGTAGAAGTTTTATAAAAACAGTAAATTTGGCCTTAATAGCATGAATAATTTTTATTAGCAAAATCCCTGGGTTCTCAAAGAATCAATTTAGTGATTAATTAAAATTATAAGGATAAATCGCTAGACACTAGTTTTCGCCTGCTGCACGTACATGTGCGTTGGACTTGGTTGTGGTAGTAAAAATGTATGTTAGGAGTTATAAATGTAGTTATATATTTATTTTCTTTAATCTAAAACTAGAGTGAAGTCCGTCAGGACCTAACATATACCAAGAATAGAGATATGCAATTTGACTGAAATACAAGAGCATAGAATACAACCACATACACAGATTGAAAATTTAAGATTCGATATCACTTCTACACATGTACGTGGAGAGAGAAAAGAGCTTACTGTTATAGGACTTTAACAAAAAATAAAATAGAAACATCGCAGCTAAACATCCGAAAACATCAGAAAGAATACATAGAAAAGAATCTCAAGACAAATACGGTTTCTCTTCAAGAAAAACAAAATCTTTCAAAATTACCGTTACCGGACATGCAAGATCATGAGAAAAAATCAAAAGGAAAAGTCCTAACAGGGCAAATTCTTCGAATAAAAAAAATGAACCAGAAAAACTATTACCAGATACAGAGAAAAATCAAAAAGATGGATTTAAATTCGTGAAATTCACAAAGTGAAGCAAATTTGAAAAGCAGTCATTAATGTTAGAATGGATTTTTCCAAAGAATAAAGCAAAAGAAATCGTCAAAAATACAAAGATTATTAATATTAAAGATATTTCACATATAATACCGAAGACTTTAAGTGATAACATCGCAAGTTGTGAGGAATTGGAATTGATTAAACAATTCTTCGATACTTAGGTCTACACGAAAATTAAGAACATGATTAAAATACAAAACTCTAAAAATTTGTTTACTTGCAATAAGTGTAAAAAACAATTGATTACTGAGAGTATTCAATGTAACGGATGTCTACTTTGGTACGAGCAACAATGTGTTTCATTGAAGAAGGTACCAAAAGGTGATTGGTTTTGTGTTTATTGTCTTTAAAAGATTCTACTTCTATTTTTGTTCACATAAAAAATGGCAAAGTATCGCTTTAATTCAATTCTATAGTCAATTTCAATATTTAATGTATCTCAAAATGAAGTGAGACATGTATTGTAGTCCGATTTGAATACGATACTGATCGTTCTAATGTTGGTTTTTTTACATTACTTAGTGATTGGATTTATATATTTTTGATACTTCAGTTCGTAACTCTGTTACAACACTTGATATGTCAGTTTAAACTACTTAAGTTCATTTACAACTATTTATTATTTCAAAGTGGAATATTTTATTCGTTATTAATAATCGATGGATGTATGCTTTGTTTATCTATCTTATCATTTTTTGTTAAATAAATTCTAGATCTATGATACTTTCAAAAGCTGAAAGTTTTCTTTGCGACTTGAAATGTAAAAAAATTATTCGACCATCAGAAGTAGAAGTAAAGCAAGAGTAAATTGCTCTATGTCAACGCCTAATGATTATTACTATTTGTATTCTCTAAAATAAAAGTCCAAAATTGAAAAAAATTCTGAATTTTTTTAGTTCTGAATAGTTGTCTTTTAGCTTTTCCTAAGTCATTTATTTATATAGCACTTTCAAGATGCTTGGAAGTATGATGCTTTAATAACAATAAACTTGGTAGAATTTTTGATAAAGTCTTTGTTGATTTGGCATAAAAAATGATTATAATTCTAAGCATAAAATTGAAATACATACAAAAAATTCATTATTTAATGATTATTATAAGTCTTATAGAGAATATTATATCATAGTTCTCTATTTTTTTGATGACGTTCTAGGATGTGTCAGCAAAACCGAAACCAACATAGATTAGCCCAAAAAATAAATTACAGCAAGGATAAAATACGTAAAATTTTCATGAAATTCAATATAAAAACAAAAAATTTGTTTTACAATTTTAGTTACTACAAGTTAAGAGCAATTGACGAAAAAGAAATGCCGGTTTGTTAATGATAATTATAAAGTTAAAAAAATTAATATTTCAAAAATGAACAATGCTTTTGTATCACATACAACTTAAAATTTTTTAAGAATTGACAGTAAAAATAAAATAATGACAAAAGTTTTAATGAAAAAAAAAATCATTTTTAAAATTAATTATTACGGTCGACTTGTATAAATGGATAAAAAAATTTTAAATTTATTGTTCTTGCTCACGTTGTTTCTTTAACTTTCTTCTACTCTCTTTACATTAATTACTTTGTTGATATTATGTAAATAATGAATAATACAAGTGAGCAAAAAGTGAAACTTACACACACGTACATTTAATGAATAATTCTATTAAGCGAATAAAAAAAGACAATTTTAATATATAGACACTGGAGTAAAATCATCTTACGGACACTATTTGCATTTTGGAATAGTCACCATTACATCTGTTTTTCTTTATATCGTCAGTGTTATTTCATTTAAATGTTAAATAATTATTTATATTTATATAATATTTTTAAACAGAAGAACGATATTTAGATCGATGAGTTCGCTCTTTTTGTTAGCAATCAAGCATTAATTGATATATAGCCTCAAGACAATCCATTGGTGATGGCAATTGGTATCCCTTCTCAATTGATTAAATAACATCTTGATTCGACCAATTCCAATATGGTCTCTTACCATATGACATAACTTCCTCACAAACTATGTCCATACTTCACACATCTGATGCACTTGTAGATTTTCTCAGTGTTATTGCTTCTGGTGCAGTCTAACAAACAGGTATTTTTCTACCCTAAATTAATAAAATTTTTCTCCGGAAAATTACGCTCTCTGCAGAACATCTAGCTAGTGCTAACGAAGATCTCAACGATCTTGACGATGTCGCTCGAGGGTTTACTTGGGGCAGACGAGCACCTATCAATCCTGAGTTAGGCCTGGAAAGACGTATCGAACAGCTTTCTTAAGCCGCAAGCCCCTGTCACTTATGAGCCTCCAAGTGCAGAAAGAGTCGAAACCCACAAGACCGAAATATATGGTCACACTAGATGTAGACACTCCAGCCGTTCAACTTTTCAGAGAATTCTGTGACGAACATCTATCACGAACCCCTGAAGAGTTCTGGTGGAAGAAATTGACATCATCTCACCAGCATCTGGCTCGTATCTTCTCAGAATATCTAGGAGGAGATACGCTCATTCCTGGATGGCTCGTTGAAGGGCGCACGATGCTGATCCCCAAAAGTGGTGATCTGTCTAACCCTAAGAACTACAGGCCTATTGCATGTCTGAATACTCTCTACAACTTGTTCACCAAGATCTTGACGAGAGGATTTTAACTGCAAAAGAGCCTGTTGGAGACAAATAAACGAACAGCATGGCAGCAAGCGTGGCTTGACAGGTTGCAAGGAGAACTTGTTAGTAGACCGATGCGTCACAATGAACGCATACTACGACAAGCGCAAGCTGTCAATGACCTGGGTGGATTACAGAAAAGCATTTGATACAACATCTCACGAGCTTCTGCTCTACTTGCTCGAAAGCCTTTCAGTACCCCCACAAATAGTAAGATGCATCGAACATCTAATGCCGCTCTGGAGGACACGTTTCACCGTAACATCTGGTGAAACGAGAGTGTCTACCAGAGCAGTGCCACTTAGGGGAAGCGTATACCAGGGAGATACCCTGAGTCCTCTTCTATTTTGAATCTCACTGCTGCCATTATCTGTCACTCTACGCCGAACGCCTGGATATAAAGCCGGACGAGTCTCCAACCGCGTACACAAAGTAACACATCTATTTTATATGGATAACTTGAAAGTAGCCCTCGGAGGGATGAGGGACCGCTTTCTGACAGAGCTTCGAACGATACCAGTCTGCCGTAGTCAGGCTGAGATTCTTGCAGCTCGTATGCAGAAAGCGGTCATCCTTGGTTGTCTCCGTATCCTGAGATGTTTGTAAAATTTTGACTGAACGACTGAAGTCTTGGCTCACCCTCTAACCTGAGGGAGTCGGCTGTCTGTAAGATAATCCCGTCTGGTCAAGCCCTAGGTAGGTCGGAGCCCTGGGACCCCTGGCCAGACACCTTTGACACCGTTTAAAGGAAATTTTAGGTCAAATTCTCAAAATCAAAATTGTTCGCAAATTTTTAAATGTTGGATTTGTGGTGAAAAAGGACATTCTAAGAAGAATTGTCAGGTTCTTCAAGCTGTTCAAGCTAATCTATCGAATATTTATAATTCTAATGAGTCTACTGGTAAAGGTTTATTCAAAAAAAAATTGTATCAAAACTAAAAATTAATTCAATTGATTTTTCTTATTCTTCTGGTTCTGAACTGAATCTTTTACTTAGAGGAGAAGTTAATGGCAAAAAATGTATTATGACAGTCGATACTGCTGCTGATATTACGGTTGTTAATTCTTCTTTGTTTAAAGGGATGGTAACCGTTCCGAATAATTCTGCTGTTTCTTATTCTATTTTTACAGATCCAGGTGATAAATTTGATTTTGATTTTATCAGTACTGTAAAAATAAAGATTTCCAATATTAAGGTTAATTTAGAGGTTGTTTTTACTAAAATTGAATAAGAATGTATTCTAGGATCAGATTTCTCAATCAAGTCCGGTTTATCTACTGAATTCAAAGATCTTCTTGATAAAAAATTTTCAGAAGGTAATAAAGTTGTTTCAATTAATAGAATTAGTTTTTTTTTGAATAAACTTCCAGAATTTGTTTTAGATTTGTTTGAAAGATCTTCAACATTTTTGGATGTTAATGATAAATTTCGTTTCAAAGGGCTATTATTGTTGAATATAGACATGTGTGTGAAAAATTCTTTTGATTTAGGAAAGTGCAAAATTTGACAGCATAAAATAAATATTGGAAATGCACTTCCTATTAGACAGGCTCCTCGTCGTATTCCTTCACATTATAGGGATAAAGTTGATTCAGTTATGGAGGCAATGAAACAACAGAATGCAATGGAACCTTGTAATGGTCCTTGGGCTTCTCCTGTTGTTCTCGTTCCAAAAAAAGATGATGGAATTAGATTTTGTGTTGACTATCGTAAATTAAACGAAGTTGCTCCCGAAGATAGACCTAAAACTGCTTTTTGTATGTGAAATGAGATTTGGAAATTTAAGGTTCTTCCTTTTGGTCTGTGTAATGCTCCTGCCACCTTCGTTAAACTTATGAGCATAGTTTTAGAAGGTCTTCTCGGTAAAATTTATTTAGTTTATTTAGATGATATAGTTATTTTCAGTAAAAGTCTAAATTAACATTTTATTCATCTCAAAAATGTTTTTGAAATACTTTCACAAGCTTCTCTTAAGATGAATCCTAAGAAATGTATATTTTTCTGAAAAAAAAAAATTTTCCTTGGACATGTAGTTTCTGGTGAAGGACTGAAAAGTTCCTTAGATGTAATTTCTGCCATTATTAATTGGCCTGTTCCCAGAAAATAAATCTGAACTCAGAAGTTTTCTAGATCTTTGTTCTTATTATAGGAAATTCGTCAAAATTTTTGCTACCATGGCAAAACTTTCATATCTTATTAATCAGAAAAACTTAAGTGTATGTATGACTTAAAATCTAATGTTTTTTCTTCTGATGTTGGTCAAAAGGTCTGGTTGTTTTTTTCTAAACGAGTTAAAAGAAAATGTCCGAAACTTCAATATGAGTGGGGAGGTCTGTATATTATCAAAAACAAACTTAACGATTTTGTATTTCGAATTCATAAAATTCCGAATGGTCGTGTGAAAGTTGTTCATGTAATTAGACTCGCTGCTTATGAAGATGAAGATATACACGGTTGGAGTCATTGCACCGGAATCCTTTTCTTCATGTATTGGCCAAAGTGAAGCAAAGTGAGGTACTAGATGTCCATGGTATTCTATTATTTTTATTCGGATAGTATGCGTAACTGTCAGCCCAATTTTTCATAATTTAGTTTGCACAGTGAGTAGAAGCTATTGAACTTATTTTTGAAAATTCCTCGCGCAAGGTGGAATTGATTGTTTTAATGATATTGAATCATTTATTTAAGAGTCGGATTTTATTTCAGAAAAGAATGCGAAGTCGAAATTTTGGTGAATTGACTTCATAAAGTGTGACCATTCAGCCTAATTATTAATTGAACATTGAATTTACGATGAAATAATGAAATTTTTAGAGAACTTTGATTCTGTAAGAAACTTTCATTTTGTTTAGTTCATTTAGTTTGAGATTTCATTTTAAATTTTATTTAATTTCAGCCTAATCCAATATTTTACTCAACTAATAGGAATTGCCGGGTGGCAATTCTTAGAAAATCGGGAAAAATATAAAATATTTGTATGTCGCCAGCTAATGACCATTAGACTCACAACAGGTTGTTAGTCAACGACGATTGCTTGACGATTAGATTGTTTATAGCAACGAGGGGAGAGTTTGTTCATCTCCAGTTTTTGACTGAGAAACACCTTATTCATTACGTTTAGTGATAATTTATAAAATTAAAGATATTCAGATTTCATTTATTTTTCGTTATAATAATATTTTTTTTTCTCAAGAACAGAATAAATTATAATTCTGTATAATATACTACAAAAGCAATACATTGAAAAAAAAAAATTATCTGAGGATTAACCGAAAGAATGATCATAAAAAAAACTTCAAAGCGAGAATTAAAAGTAATATTATTATATATAAATTACAATTAAATACATTATCAACAAATAAAAAAAAAAAAAAAAAAATTTTTCATAGATGGGATCGAACCCTACTCTCTTAAAGTGAAACAGTGAACTGTCCACTGTTTTTTGCAGTGATTTTGGAAATCCTAGCACCTCCCAATTAGTTTACAAGTTTTCACTGAAAATTAATAGTGTATGTTTTATATGGTGATTTCTCTAATTGTATCTGATGATTTTCAAGGTAAGTTTTTTTTTAAATGACTTAAATGACGTTAAATTAATCGTATGTAAATATTTAAGGTTATATTGTAGACATGAATACTTTTTTGAATAATGATTCATAAAAAGCCAATAACCATGACTCTTGTAGTAATTGACATTTGTTGCGACATTGTTGTTAAGATTCTAAATGATCATCCGACGATTAAGCATTGAACAATTGATTAAATTTTTGAAAGAGAAAGGTATTCAGGACGAGAACTCAATGCTTTTAAAAGTAAGTTAAAAACATTTTAATACTGAAAAATCCCTATCCAAATAAGTTTTTATTTTATAAATATTATATAAAATATTATTTATTAATGACATTTATGCATCATTCGTCTAAATTCCATCATACCTATAATTTTATCCGATGGATCACTGAACTTGTTTCTTGTGTAGACAAAGAATTCCTGGAGATTTAAATATTTTAGCGACTCATTCGGCAAATCGTCATGGACTTACCCTTCACCCTGGCATAGGCAATGAGGGATTTTTATGTGGGCAAAAAAATTGCCGGCGTAGATTTTTACATTTCTTAACGTTGAGACGATATATCAGGATTAATCATTTGATCGACAATAATAGTGATATAGAAGAACCGATGAGTGATTCAGACAGTGAAAACAGAGTTTATATCCACTGTTGGTAGAATGACCACCTGTATCGAATGCAATTAAAGTGTGTAAAGGTAAAGTTTTTAATAAAGGAAAGAGTCTCAGCAAAAAAATGGGAAGAAACGTGTAAGTTTCTGTATGCAATAATACTTGCTATTTTTGAATATCTACTTTTCTAGTTTATTTATTCATTTTTTATTTCTTACTAGAAAATTGATAAAAATACATTACCATGCAAAACTAATTTTCAAAATAAATATCTTTTACGAATAGTACCAACAGGTTCCAATATGGAAAGTTTTGTGAAAGAAGTAGAAAAGGAAAAAAAGAATCTATCCAGCCTTACATAATTTCGGCTCAAAGTGATACTCATGATGAACTATTCATCCAAGGAGAAGGATGGTTTATCCATGTTTATGAAAAAGTTGACAATGTAGTGGCCTTCGATCTTTTATACAAGTGCCATTATGCACTAAATTTAGAATATCCTCAGATGCTCATCAATTTTTATAATTTCATAGACTGTTTTGTCTATAAAATGGATGTCAAGCCGTATAATATAGTTTTATCGCTTAACATCAATTAAACAAACGTTGATCTAAATGCAGAAAGTGATGACAGTGCTTAATTTCTTTTTTCAATCTTTATATTAATAATATTAACGTAACTTTAATCATAATCAATTTATATCCATGATAATACATCGCCTATAAATGAATAAAAAATTACATATATTCTAGTTTGTTCATATATTTTTACGATTAATTTTATATTTTCATTGATTTGACTGTAATGTTATTGGTGTCAACTTCTTCATTTTTTTGAGGGGAAGTAGCCATAACGTTTTCTCGAAAAAAAGTACTATAGACTTTTCTCAATAAGAAAATTATGCAGCAAAGAATTGAACAACTATGATCCCCGTGAATCATTGAACGAGGTAACAAATCAATTAAACGAATCAAAGCATGTGGATTCAGTTCAGCATCTTTCTGAAAAATTATAAGGCAAGGTGCGACCTATCCTACTAAAGAAATACGTTAGTAATTTGACTTAAGATTTATTATAATTAGGAAAATCTATTGAATAAAACTCTATTGAATAAAAAGTAATAATTTACATAAATGAAGTAGCGCGTATGACAAATACGAAGAAGTTGATTTATCCTTGGACGTATTGAACTCAAATTGACATTAGTTCATTTATAAATGCACAAAATAAGAGAGTATTGAACTCAAAAAATGTAATTTTACACATTGTCTTTACATTACATAATTTTTACATTGATATTTTTTACTTGATGTATGCAGCTATGGTAATTGCAGCGAAAGTTGTCCTATTATAATTGCCCGTTCTTGTTTCTCTTGAATCTTCATTCTTGTACCTTTCGATAATTTCGTGGTCTGGTTGGAAGGTTATTTAAATTGTCCTTTTCAATATTTATGTTGTGAACGACGCATAATGCCATAATGAATTGCGGAAGTAAATCCGTTCAAAACATGTATAATTTTTCCAAGATCTTTCTTTTTTTTATTTTTAATAATCCAAATGCTCTTTCTATAACCATTCTGGTTGATAAAAGACAAAAATTATAGTTTTTCTCAGCTGGAGTCAAAGCTCTTCGCAGTTTAAATGGAGTCAATATGTTTTTGGAGATACCATAGCCCTTATCTCCTAACAGGTGGCTATGGTTTGGGAATGATTGATTATTATAAAACCGTGACAAACTTGATTTGCGCAAAACTCGCGAATCATGCACCGTTCCAACCTCTCCAACGTAAACATGAATAAATATCTTACGGTGATCGCATCCGCCCTGAAAAGGTAATTTGAGAATAATATACTTAGTATGAGATATATGCCGTATATATGGGAGTTTAATTAATATTCCATCAAATCATTTTTATTTTGATACATTTTAAATAGGTACTTAAATAAGAAGAGATTTTTTTGATATATAACAATTGGAGTAGTATTCTCCTTTCAAATCAAATTATGATTAACTGATCTGAGATATAATGATAAAATTTTACCTGCATATCAATTAAGTGATATCCTTTCCTGTTTATCTACATGTAACTATCTACATCTCCGTTTGGTTTCAGGATGTGGATATGCGTACCATCTATAGCACCTATGACTCTTGGAAAAACTAGGCGCGCAGAGAATGCATTCATTGCAATTTCTGCTTCTGCTGGAATTAGCCATTGAATGCAACGATCCCTATGTTCAAAAATTGCGTTTGGCACTCTACGCACTGATCGTAAACCAGTGCCTTTACCAACATCAAATCGGTTACACACAGAGCTGTAATTAATTATTAATGATTAATAGAAAATGAATAGTAGTAATTATGTAAGTCCGCTTACCAGTATGATTCAGGTGTTGCCATAATCCACAAAGTAAATAAAAGTTGTTTTCGAGGTGAAATAGGGTTTCTAATTTTTAAATAAGAAAATACTTTTCAATGAAGAATACTTACCGGCAATGTGTAGAAAATTCATTGTTATGAATTCCAACTATACCCGAAAAACCATGTATTCGAAGACGACGTCGTTGATAACGTCTCTGTTGAATAATATGCAGTAACAGGGTTTCTTCTTCTTCTATAATGGCATCTTCTCCTTTATTGTCAATCGTCAGTCGTCAAAAGTTATTTCTGAAGAGAATGAATGGATCCATAGTAACGTAAAACCCTACCCTACAGAATTACTTTCGTTTTTGTGTTTTTTTATCGCCAAACAATTGAAAGCTGCGATTCTAACAGTTAACAGTGGACGACTTCTTTTATTTTTCTATGACAAATTTGTTCATTTATTTTGTTTCGTGAACTGTCTGGAATATATAACTTCGAATAGTATTAAAAATTACATATCATTTTGCAATATGACTGATGCAAATGATGTTGTCTATGAAGTTCTGGAGTTGAGGGATACAGAGTGCGACAAGAAATATAAAAAAAATATTGGCAAACACGAAGCTCAATTAGCTTTGGAAACTAAGTATGATGTCATTAATGTTAAATATTTTACTTGTAATATTTTAATTACGACAACGTATAATAAATTCTTAAAATCATCAATGTTCGATGGAGTATGTTAAAATATTGATGTATTCAGTTATCTATATATGTATTTATTCTATTACAGACTTCCAGCAAAGGAACCTCAAGAAAGTCTAAATTTAAATAATGGAGGCGATAATGGCAATGATAATGATGATAACGATGATGAAGGTCATAACTCGACATCATCAGATAATACTGCTCCTGGTGTTCAGAAAGGAGGTGATTATTAGAAGTTATATTTAAAAAAAAGGTGGTGGTGGTGGTACTAAAGAGTCATATGAAGGTGGAGGTGAAGGAGTGGGTGGTCTGACGGGAGAAATTTCTCAACGACGTATGGACTCAGTAGTCGTGCTAACTCGAGAAACTTCTCAATCCTCTTCTTCGGTTATTATTATCTCATTTCGGCGCGGAGTGTCGCAACGTGTGAGATGTATTTCTACAACTTTATCAATCATGACATGCTTTGACATTTTATCTTAGGTTTAGGCGCACTGATTATCATGGACTTATGCTCACTACCGTCTTCCGAATCGGACGTATCCTCTTCGTGACGCCTTCATTGTGACTGTTAATGGTATTGCCAGGTTTAAAATTACCGACCTAATGAATTTATCTACCTCTTTAGCAGTATTACTTCAACTCCATGAATTCGAATGAATTTAGTGTAAAGATCAAGTACTATAATTGCATAATGATTTTGATTCTTGGACCGAGGAAATAGCCCAGTGGTATCAATGTACAAGATCGACCAAGGACTAGTTGTAGGTTTTTTTCATAGTAATTAGTGGACTTAAAGTGATTATATTTTGACTGAAAACATTGTGAACAGTCTAAAACGTACTTGCGTACTATTTCAGTGTGACCAGGAAAGAAATATATGATGTATGATAGTTTCTTTCCGCAGGTAAGAATGGTCTCGAGATACACGTGTTCAAATACTCAATATCCTTATTTTTATCAGTGTACAACCTAAATGGTAATCTAGGATCGGCTGGATATAGAGTAGGTGCATCAATTAATGCTTTTTTTAAGCGTTGAAAAGAGTGTTCAGCTTCAGGAGTCCATCCCCAAGTTGTCTTAGGACTACATAATTTATTTAGAGGACCCTGAATATTAGCAACCATTCTAAGATGACAATGGTACTAATTCACCATACCCAGAAATTGACGGAGTTGTTTTTTCTTCGTTGGCGTAGGAAAATCAGTTATTAGTTGAATCATTTTTTTATTGACATGCACATCGTCTTTGTCGACTATAAAACCCAAATATTCTATCTGATTTTGATATATTCTCAACGTTTAGTTCGAAACCTTGCTCTTTTAGGACAGAAATGAGAGCTTTTAATAAAATAGCATTATCTACTAGAGTTTCACTAACAACTACCCAATCGTCGAGGTATACAAAAACGTGTTGCTCGACTGAAAGACCAATATTCATAGACTAATTTTTCCTGAATAAGTTCCTGCGTTATATCAGCTAACCTAGAACAGGTGAATAGTGCTCCAGTTAAGCCAAATGGCATACGGACCCACTAATATTGTCCGCGACCTTCCACATAAAACGCTGTATAGTCTTGACTAGCTTGTTTTATCTCAATATAATAGAATGTTTCAAATATATTTTATTAGACTTTACCTGAACTGCATAATCAACTGATATTGGTAAAGAATTATTAGCATTAGTCACCGTGAATAATGTTTTAAGTTTAGAAATAGAAGGTTTATATTGCCGGGTGGCAATTCTTAGAAGATCGGGAGAAAAGTAAAATATTTGTATGTCGCCAGTTAATGACTCTTAGACTAACAACAGTTTGTTAGTTAACGACGATTGCTTGACGATTAAATTGTTTATAGCAACGAGGGAAGAGTTTGTTCATCTCCAGTTTTTGACTGAGACTTGAGTTGACCGCACGTATTCTTTCGATTTAATTAATTGCTGTCAATCTTCAATAAACTTTTCCGTTATTCATTAATTTTCTGAAGTTGTTATTTGGTCTTATTTTACAATATTTCTTCGACTACTAAGACTTTAGATGATCAATTCTTTATTATCCGATTTGGATTTAGTTGTTTAGTTTTATTCAAGATCAGTTTTATTATATTATTTATTGAATACTCAACCTTGTTGTTTTATCCATGATTTTATTGTTTTAAACAAACAAAACTCGTTTGAATATTTATAACCTTAGTATCGAGTACGGTGCAAATACTACAATCCCTTTTAGATATTTCAGGCACATGCTATTATCGATATACGAGCGTTTATGATGTCTAGTATGGGTTCAGGTAAACACTATTTCAAATATGACCACAAATATTGTATCGTGAAAATAGACTAAATTAAATAAATATCACATTCACACATCATTCACTCTATTTTATTTCATTTGCAATAAAAGGACTATTTTTCCTTATAGTCCAGTCAAATGAGGGAAATGGAATAATTTTGGTTAGCTGCGGCCAAATTGATGGTTTATAGATGACTGGATCGGAAAGTTCGTCATCCATATTATTTTTTTAGATATTCAAATGGATGACTTCCGGTCATCACGAACGTGCAAAAATTGGCATACATGTTCTCAGAGGTGTCAAGAATATGTATGCACATTTTTAGATCTTTTGAGGTAATTATGTGGGGGATATAAATTTTTTCTCTTCCACATAATTATTTTTTTGCGTCGAAAAATCGGAAAAAAGTACCAAAAAAAGTATAGTATAGTATAGTATAATTTAATTCTCTATCGATCTATATATATGATTATTGGACCTAAAATTGACAAATTTTTTCTAAAATTCTCGCGCTGATAAATTTCGAGCTCGGAAAGACTTTTGAATGAACCAGCATCAGCCCAAAACATCCCCTTTTTACTCACCGTATAGTATCTTTGTCACACTTACGGTTGGAGTGAGTATTTCACTCGCACTTACGTTTTACAATACTCGACGCATGCGCAGAAGTTTTTCGTGAGTGCGAGTGAAGCAGAGAGATATGTATTGCTCTCTGTCGCACCCAACGGCGGCAGAAGAGGAAAAGTGCTCTCGGGGGCCCAAATATTTATACCTGTATAACTTTTAACAGGTGCAAAATAAACAAAAACTTTGCATAGATGAAATGTTTCATTTTTAATTCTGCACATTTTAAGCCCAAAAACGGGCTGATCGGTACATGATCTCGACAATAATATCTCATATCAAAATATCTCAGCGCAATAATATCTCTCGATTTCAACTCATAAATATTTAATCATCTGTTTATACTGGGGGCTGCGCCCCCAGGGCCCCTGTAGCGGGGGCTTCGCCCCTCGACCCCGGAAAAGAAACCAACCCTGCAAGAGGGTAATTATCAATTTACAAAAACCGTGCAAGTACATTCTGGGGCTTTGCCCCAGACCCTACCAGGGGCTCTGCCCCTTGACCTCGACCGCCCCCTTCCCTATTTTCCCTCTCTTAGTATAAATTTCTTATATGATAGAATTTATTTAATAAATAACCAATACAAAAAATCACATAATATATAATGACATAAAAACTCTCATAAACAAAGACTTTATTACTTGAGATATATTGAGGTGCCACCCAAATAAATATGTTATTACATCAGCAATATATTGCATTCAATTAAATTAGCACAGCCATCAGTATTGTTTTCCAAAAAATTATCACTAGACTTTTACGATAATCAAATATATAAATTATGTGCAATTCCACGCAAATACATTAATACATCTTCTCGATTGTAATTTTGAACAATTATATAAATATTCCGATTTCGATCACGATATCGTTTCTGATCATTACTATCACCATTACCAGCGATTAGACGTTCAACCGCAGCTTCAGTTAAACATTGTTCTTCTTGGAGTAATTCAATGAATTTCCAGATGGTGACATGCGCTGCAGCAGCACGATTATTAAATCCATTGTGCAACCTTTCGACAGAATTGTTCGTTCGATCATCGTGATTTAACGTTGTCTCATAATAATTCCATGATTTTATAGAGAATATACTTCCAGAGCGTTGCTTACGTCGATTTAACTTCCCAATCCAAGTATGCTCAAAGTATTCCAGTAATCCATTCAACTCATCAAGATGATCATTATAAAATGGTGATGCAAGCAGCTCATCGTATGCCTTAATAATATCTCGAGGCGGAACAAAAGCAATTGCACATAACATCTACGAACCATTTTTATCATTAGTAGTTGTATGGCAAATACTATGGCATCGGCCACTATTATAATGAATACAAATCCACTGAAAATCGTTAGGGCCCTGACGATAGTATCTGTATATGAAGCTTTTATCAATTAAATTCACACCACCTTTTTGGTTTTTTACAAGTTTCAACGGCATGATTCTGATAGAAGAATAATACATAAATAAAAAATTGGTGTGAGGCCATTCAGGGCGCCCACACGAGGAACTTCCCATTAGACGATTTCGATTACAAATTGGCTTTCCTGAAATTTATGAACATTATCGTACAATAGGTATCAGCAACAATGTTCATTTGTAAGTCAAACTTGTTTAAGCTTTACGCTACCTAGTGAAAATCGACACCAAAAATTCAAAAACATTTTGGAAATTACCAGAAAATGTTTAAAAAATAATGTACTATAAAATAGTCGTTATCGATTTCGTCATAAAAATAACTGTTTTGAAGACATTATGATATTTCATTTTTTTTATATGAATTCGACACGTTAAAATGTCGAAATATGTTGAAATCCAGAAATTGTGAAATCAAACGATCATAATAATTTTCTCGTAGCAAATTAAAATAATCATAGTAAACTGTGCGAAATTATTAATAAAAAAGTTTTTTCAATTTTTAGGACCAACCGTTTTATTGTTTGTACAATACCTCCCTTTCTTGGGACCTTTAACCTTGAATAACTTGGAAATGGTAGGTCCCCTGAAAAAAAACGTAAGACATAAAATATTCGCAAGAAAATTCTCTACAAAAAAGTACTTTAGTTTTTTGTTGTAGGACCAACCGTTCTCGAGATATAAGTTTGAAACCTTCGCCAGTTTTGTATTGTAATTCTTTTTTTGCCCATAAAAAAAAACTAATCAACCAATTTTATTTAAAATCTTTTCACCTGTTCTTTGTCACATTCTTTATCGAATGCAATTGATCCGAAGTGGATATCTTAATTAGTTTTTGAGAAACCGTGAACGAAAGAAATAACTTGCAACCCGAACGCACATACGTACATACGTACGTACGTACGTACATACATACATCTTCTTAAAAACTATCGATATGAACTCCTCACATGTTAAAACATCGAGATCTGTCAAAATTCCAGCGTCGCCAAATCGGACCATTACAATAACTTCCTAATGGGAAGTTAATAAAAAGTTTTTCTCTAAAAATGTAATTTAATATCTGATTTTTCGAAATAAATCGCCAAAAAGTAATATTTCTAACATTAAGTATTTTTTATTAATTTTCTTAGACGCGACTGAAGCTTTTGTCGATAGTGAAGCTTTAGTCGCGAATAACTTTTTATCTATCATAGATATGAAAAAAGTGTTCAGTACTTTTTTTATTAAAATTCAATTCTGAACAACTTTTATTTAAAACATTTGCTCATATCTATCATAGAAATCGAGAAATTCGCGAGGGGGGGGCGGTTTTTCGCGATTCACTCCTCCCTATGCGTGCCAAACAATTTTAACCTACACCATTGTGTTTCTCGCAATATAAAAGCGTTTTTATAACTGACTGTGAATTTTAAGTTTTCCACAAGACTACTTGTTCATTACTTTGTGGAATGCGTTTTCTTCGGGTGTAAACAACGCGCTAGATTTTATTTTCGGGCACAAGACTTGGTAACGGTTTTCGTACACGTATACTGTTATTGATTTATCCATAGGTACAATTTCAATTAATTGTTCAATTTATCAAACAGTTTTATTTTCTATGAAAGGTAAATTTGAAAGATAGTTACTTTTATAAAATTTGTTTTGCACGAATATTGCTATCACAAATAAATGATTTTCGTTTTAGCTTCAGGCTGTGAACGGAAAACAACAATTACTAATTCATCTGGAATGTTCTTTGTTAAATATGAGATAGAATCTGCAATATTTTTCCAGATACCGTTAACAAACTAAATAAATAAATAAATAGACATAAATTTTGACTTATAAGAACGATGTTGTTAAGATTTTGCTTTAATAAAATTCTGTGATAGTAAATTAATTAGTTTAACATCTAACGAAACGTTTTCTCGAAAGAAAGTACTATAGACTTTTCTATCCTGAAACTTGTAACTTCAAAAAAATTATAAGAGATTAAAACGTTTATTAAATCCAATTGATGAAACTTATAGACAAGAAAAACGTCTGGTTAGCTCAAGTCTTAGTCAGAAATTGGAGATAAACAAACTCTCTATTTGTTTCTATAAACAACTTAATCGTCAAGCAATTGTCGTCAACTTACAAACTGTCATTAGTCAAATAATTCATAGATGGCAATATACACATATTTTACACTTCTCCCGATCTTCTAAAAATTGCCATCCGACAATTCCTATTAGTTGAGTAAAATATTGGATTAGGCTGAAATGAAAAAAACATCCAAAATCTATAATTAAAATAGAAGAATCATTCATTATTAACTAAAAACATTAAATTATAATCTAGCCTAGCTTCTAAAATTGCCGCTTCTCATCTCTACTTGTTAAAAATAAAATGAAACAAAGTTTTTAGGAGAGAAAAATCCTGCGGTGGGTTAAAACCTCCTCAACAGGTTAAGAAAATCTAAGCTTAACTTATATCGTGACTCTATACAATTCAAAATTATTCTTAAAACTAGAAGTCCGTCAGTCAAATTAGATAAACTATTATTTTTCTATAAATCTTCTTTCTTTCCTTCCTTCCTTCCCAATGAAATGGAATGGAACCTCTGGAAAGAATTTTTCAAATATTCAAAAGAGTTGGAAATGCCAAGAAATCAGAGACAGGTCGATGTGCTAAGCAAATAATTTCAGAAAGATTAAACTATTTAGGTTTGAAAATAAAAGCAAAATTTCATTGTAATTAATCCTTTCATAAAATGGTCTCATTTCCTGGAGTATTTTCTCCAAATTATTTACCGACTCCGCATCCTTATCATAAAATAACTCGACTCTTAATAATCAAAATAATCACACCTTGCGCAAGGATTTTTAAAACCAGTTCAATAGCCTTTCTATACTATATGAACTAAACAGAATATCATGGACATCAAGTAACTTACTGAATTTCACTGTGGCCATTAGTGAAAAACAGCTAAATTGTATACTTGATTCCAATAAAGTATCCCCAGTTACTCCACCAGAGTTAAAAATCGATTAATCTTCTTTATAAGGAACGAGTCTATTCATATGCACAAGTTTCAAACGACCATTCAGAATTTTCTGTATTCGACATCATTCAATTTATTTCTGATAATATAAGAACCTTCCCAATCCAATTGCAATTTTGGGCATTTCCAAATAAAACCAAACCTTTTGACCAGCATCAAAAGATAAAACATTCGATTTCAAATCATAAGTAGACTTAAACTTTTCTGACTTAATTTCCAAGTTATTTTTCACCGTGTCATGAACAACTTTTAACTTTTTACGGATATTAAAAGCATAATTATTGAAAGAATTTACTTCTTCAATATCATCAGAAGGAGGAATTCCACGAAGAAGATCTAAAGGTAACCTTAATTCACGACCTAACATCAATAATGCTAGAGAAAATTCTGTGTTTCAACTGTGTTTCAAATCATTTTTTTCATTATTTTATATGTTATAATCACAATAATTAAATTGAAAAAAATGAAAAAATCAGGAAAAATTGATAAACAGTTGAAATGTGCGGAAAAAATGTCGCTGATGTTCAAAAATTGTCACATTATACAAAATCTGAAGCAGTTAATATCAAATGGATACCATTAACTAAGGATAAACAACAAAAAATGAATGAAAAAAAAAATTAATCGAACATCTTCATATGATTAATGAGCGAATGTATTACTCGCTTAACTTATCATTAAGACAATAATAAAAACATAAAATATAAATTTGTGTTATATTCTAATATAGCCCCACGGCAGAGTATCAGTTGTTTCCTCTGATAACTGTCTTTTGTTGTCTCGCCAACTCAATGCTTTTTTTGTTCTTAAAATAGCATAAACTTCATGTTTTCTACTAACTATATGATATTCATTTTTTTCAAAGATTTTATGATTAAATAGACATTCTTTATGATGATCAAACGTGATAGTGTTCATCGTCGCCTTTTTTACGCCTTTAGCTTTTTTTCCACACCTTTGTCTTTCTTTCGATTCTTTTCATTTTGATCCTTTTCATTTCGAACCTTAAGACTATAAATTTTCGCTCTAAGCCCAATAACTTCAGTCATAATTTTTCCATTATTTTCATCCTTCATTAAACCTAGAACTTTCTTATTAATTAATGGAATTACATGAACATTTTTTTCAGGATAATTAGAAGTGTCATACTTTTGAATGTCACGTTTAATATAATCATATATGTTTACATTAGTAAAATTATGGACTAAGCTATCTATATCTGTATATAATAATTTAACATTATTTTCAAAAGTTTTTATGATATAATTATAATAAAAATCATAAATAAATATTTGAGACAAATCAAGGATCGCAAATCTAACATAAATTGGTTTATTAACCTGTTATTTAAGTTGATTCATTTCAATTATGACCATATCATCATCAAAAATAACACTGCTATGAAAATTAGGTTGAGATATCAAAGTTTGTGCTCCATATCTTTCCTCCTACTTTGTAATTAATCTACTCCCTACCATTAACAAATGTATATATTTTCCATGATGACATTTACTTAAATATAATGGAGCTATTTTATCATTATTATTTAATCCATAAACCTTTATTGAAATATTATTATATAATTCAAATTTTAGGATATCATGAAGAGTTGTTAGACAATTGTTACCTTTACACTGGAGAACAGTTCGATAATCTGGATATGATGCAGTTCGTTGAGGATTAATCTTGGCTGGATACAACGCTCCTGTAACTGCCCAAAGACAGCAGCATTGGTCGTCATTCTTGATGTTTAGCATTGCACGATTATCTTTTATGAACTTTGGTAGAGGAATCCAAGTTGATCTCTCTCCTGCTGATAATGGGTCATACCGATTGATGTTCACTTGAAGATGAAGAATTTCCACCATGGACCACCTTGTATCACGTTTCTCAAAGTATTCAACTTTTGTTAACAAGTTATCAATAATTTTCTCTTATAGAATCTCATCAATTTTACTAGATGGCATGAATAGTTGATTTGGTGTAGTAAAATATTTTATTTCTTCAACTGATTCACCATTATGAAATTTGCATGCTAAAGAAAAGTTAACTTTTATGCTGCCATTATTGTTAATGATATTGTTGAATTTTTAACAGAGAATAACTTTTGCATCATTGAAAAAATCAATTAAATTAACATGTTTTAAATTTATAATTGATCCAGTACAAATGCGAAGTTTAAATACATTTATTTATGTGTGATAAAAACTACCCCTCTACGCTACTGAATTCCATAGCTGTTTATAAAAATTAATCTCATATGACATCATTTCTTAAAAATTATTTTATAGCCTAATGGAAAGATCGATGATATTGAAATAGTATAGATGATGAATTTTTTCAATGTCAATAAAATTAAATGCGAATTCAAAAGAAAGCTTATTCTATTATTTAAACTCAGTGTAAAACGTTGCATGCTGATTAAAAATGGATAACAGTATTCTCTATATAATTAATATGGAAGGGTTTACGGCGAATGGTAAATTTTTGTGCAAAGAATTAGACTACATACATGTTTCTTCTGGTGAAGTTTAGTCTAATTTTTATAAAATTAGAAATTTTAAAGAGTTGTCACTTTAAGATAAGAAAATTGCAGCTTACTGTTTACATCATGTACATGGATTGCTTTTCCGTGATAAAAGAGATGATGAAGATCAATTGAATCTTGATAAAGTTCTATTAAAAATTACTTCTGAAGCTAAAGAAAGAGGAATGGGGATTGCATAGAAAGATAGAAACTTTGGAGAATCTAAATTTAAGTAATTACATATCATAAATTATATTAATCTGGAATTTGTGGGGTGTCCAAAGTTTGAAATAATCAGATAATATAATATAACAAGAAGATGAAGTAATTTATCAAAGCATGGAGGCTTTATCATATGGACGGCGTTTTAAGCTCGAAGATTCAAAAAGAATTGCTCATTGTCCAAGAAAAGAAGTTTTTTGTTTTAAATATTATCTAGATAAGATGTATTGAATAAAAATATCACAAATTTTTTCCATATCAAAGTATTTTATAAATAAAGAATAATAAAGATTTCTTTAAGTTTATTTAATTTTTTTATCAAAACCAAAATTTTCAACAATAAAAAATTCTGAAAAAAAGATGACATATTTATTATTTTAATCAATTTTCATTTCAAAAACTTATTATATATAGATTATAAAATAAAAACATGTACCTAAAATTCGATACAAATTTAAAATAAAACATATTTAATTTGAGTTTATGAAAAAATTGTGAAAATAATTTTATTATATAATTAAAATATCGGAAAGAAACTGCATTTATTCCTCTATGGGGTTATCGCTTTCCACTCCATTATCTTCTTTTTCTTCATCCTTCTCATTAACATATAAAATTATGTCATTATTATGTAATTCGTGAAGATACATTAGGAAGAATAAACAAGTTATCTCGATATCAAGGTAAAGAACTTGATATTGTCTCGAATGTCTTTCCCATGAGTTTCAAATACAAAATTAATTTTTTCCTCTACTCAATGGACATGATGACATTGAATAGGTATACCAGGATGCTATAGCAGGAGTATAAAAAAAAAACTTCAGGGTCTGATGTAATTACTGAAACAAAGACAAAAAAATTGTTTTAATATCATTAATAAATTGCAACCTTTATTGATGAGTATTTATTAGTTTTCCAATATTATATTAAACTCAACATTCACCTTTCTAAATCGTTTTTTCCAAAATCATTTTCTAAAATTTTTAAATGATCTATCCCCTCTGAGTAGAGAATCTCATAGTTGATTTTAACGACTTTGGCAAACGCCCATACTTTCTCATTAGGATAGATCATTAGCGTTGTCAGAGTGTTTTCATAGAAGACCAAAAAATTTTCCAAACTCCCTGTCAAATCATTCCACAACTTCATCGCAGATTTTATTCGATTTGTCCAGTGGTTATCTTCTGTAAAGTTCTGCCCCTCTTTGGGAACTATAATTTTCGTCTCAATTTCAGAAATACCTCCTTGAGCCATCTTAAATAAATAAATAAATAATAATTGATTAGGATTCATTGTTAATTTACTTTTATTTTATTTCATTCGAATAAAATACTCAACAGAAAAGTGAATAACAGGTCAATAAAAATTATGGGAAATCAACAAAAATAAAAAAAAATATTAGTTTAAAGATTATTATTGAAAATTGACTTACTTTTAATGCTTTTTCGATTTTTATTTGATGTATTATCACTTTGTATCACTTTGATTTCTCACAAAACTGTGATTTTTTCACTAATTAACAATTTCTCTTATTTTGAAAGTATAATTGATTATTGATCTTACGGGTAATTTTAAAGCACTGACTCGCTCAAATGATTTTTTAAGAATGAACAAATAAGATTATCCCTATCAAGTAATGACGTAGTCTAGTTTGGGCACAAACTTCAAAACGAAACGCACGTGGCTAGCGCCGCTTGTATTGCCTCTTTGGCTAACACAATGTTTTCTACATTCTGTCTTCTTTATGTTTATGGCGGTTGGGGCACAACAAGCACGTGGTTGCACAGACATAATATACATGCACATGTATATAGTGTGCGTGTAAAAGTATGAACAAAATTCATTTATGACTCTATTTACTCAAAGATCAAATTACTTATTTACAATCTGAGGCTGGATGATGTGCATGTGTTCTTGTTTAGTATTTATATTGTGAATTATTTAATTTGGTTTTACATTTTTATTTCTTATTTTCTTATCTTTACTTTCTTTTTCAAAACATATGAAAAACTTGTTAGGTAACATATGAATTTTGTTTAACGATAAGCAATCAAATTTATGTTTGTATAGAGCTTTTTTGGCCCGGGCTGTAATTTTTCAATTGAGTTAGATTCGAACCGCATCTTTATCTTCTGTACATTTTTTAATGCACAATGTGAAGTTAAACTTGGTCCATGACGTGAAAAAGCATGTTCCCATCTCGGAAAATCTGGAATAATATTTAGTGATAGACATTGCAAATTGTCTACATTGATAACAGTTTGTCAATTATCAACAAATTGATGTATTCACTTTTTCTTTTCTTCACCTTTCACATAAATAAAATTAGCTTTTCTTATCACTTCCATGATAACATTGGGCATGTCTTTATACATCATATCACCAGAATCCAATTGAAGTCTATGGTAATTACGAATATACCACTGATTAATTATTTGAAATTTTTGTGGTAACAATTGCCAATGGTGGTTTAAAAAACAAACACATATGACGTTGTATTCACCTTTAATGAAAATTACTGCAAATTCTTAAGTGGAACAGTTTTGGATTCATCGAATCACATAAAGACAGCGTCGCAGAAAATTCTATGGACGAAGAAAATTAATTGAACCGAGAGGAGAGTGTAAAGAGACACAACAAAATTTCTAACATCCGAAATGATATTTTTTTTGGTCGCTCATATCAATGAGCATTTACTGCAAAAAAGCAATCTAAAGAACATGAAAATAAAATTTACAATTATCTCATACTTGTTCCGGGTCCGTACTCATTGAAAATTACTCTTTAATTTATTATAAACAATATATCACTTCTTTATATAAGAAAAAATTTACAACTATGAAAAAAAAAATCATTGTCACGGTTATATCGGTGTGCAAACGCTTCTAATAAGAACGTTGGCCTGATGGGACTAAGATTCTGCATTATATTATTGTAAATTCGGGTAGCAATTGCCAAGCTTGAAGGACTTGGGTGTATAAAGTATACTTTTGTAGGAGAATTCTATGGAATTTAGAGAAATTACCTAGACGATAAAAATAAAATCAAAAATATATAAAAATAAATATCTGCATATTGTCTGCATATTAAAAAAAACTATCTTTAAAGTTAAAAAAACTGTGTATGGGGAGTTGGCTGCTGGCTGACCACTTTATACAGTTATATGTATTTCTTTCTTGAAAATATATGTGAATATATATGTATTTTTTTCTTAATCTATAGAAAATTTGGATTGATTGTCAATAACAATTACTAGTATACATGTTGTAATTAACAAAAAAAAAACAATGTTTTTTATCCTGAATTACGATTTATTCCAAAAGAAATAGAAATAAATTTTAAAAGATAAAAAAACAGCGTATGGAGAGATGGCTGCTAGAGTTACACTCTTTAATTGTAGATGTCTCTTTGTTTCGTAAACTATAAAATATTTTTGAATTAAAATCAAACATTTGTTTAGGGTTTGCAGTAGTTGCAATAAATTTGAAGATATAATAGAAAACTTCCTTCTTTCTCAATGTACAGGAGAAATTTGAACTAGCAAAGAAAATATCATTGTGATACTAAGATCAATTAAAATAAAAAGTAAAATGAATGATTATTCAATCCTAGCTCAAGACTCGCACTACAGGCAATTTCTTTTTTTCTAAATTAAAGTATACACAATAATCCGCTTCTGTCAAGAATTGAAGAGATAAACGCTACATAAAAAATCATTTTCACGTTCGCATCAATGTAGAGACAAAAGAAACGCGTTTTCTTAAGAAGTTTAGAATCAAGTCAACAATTATTTAATACTTGTTTCAGGTCCATACCAATTACAAATTAGTGTTCGATATCTTATCAACGAGATATACTATTTTCAGAAACCGAAAAATTTTTAGCAAAATAGCAATTTTCAATAAAAAACAGCGATTTTCAACCTGCTTACATTAATCGACACATACTGCAATTGCGCTTTTCAAAGTTGTTTACACTGTAATTGACAATTATCTAATACTTGTTCCAGGTTCGTACTAATTGCAAACTATTGTTCGATTGCTTTTTAACAAGATATAACACTTTCATGATATGAAAAAATTTTTAACAACAGAAAAACATTATTTTTTAACCTATTCATATAAATGTGCGTTGTTATGCCGTGGATAAATTCTAGGATTTCAGTCAATTTAAATACACAAAAATTTATTTTAAGTGATCACGAATTTATTGTCATTTTTAATATTAATTACACTTAAATGTTTAGCACTAAAATTATAGTTAACAACAGTACAGTTAATTAATCACTTCTATTTATTACTGAATATTCTAAACTTATTGACAATATTCTGATTCTTATTCTTCACATGAATCGAGAAAACTTTATTTATTTCTGTTTCTACTTCAATGATAGTTTCCTGTCGACTGCCTGAATAAAAAAATGAAAAAATATCAAAATACAAAAGTAGTGCTACTAATGTGTTACTGCGCTTGAGAAAAATAAGTAAGAGAGTTGCCCTGAGTCTCGAGACACAGGCGTAATAGGATTATAGTCAGCAAAAATTAAATACACGTATGGTGTGAGGTAGTCACGGCGTAACAATGTATACTGTAGACACTTTACCTAGAAGAGTTTGCAATAAAATTGTCAATTATTGAATGCTTGTTCCAGGTCCTTACCAATCACAAACTTTCTTCAGATATCTTATGAACAAAATATCACCTTCCTATGATCTGACTATTTCTTTGCATGCTCATATCGATGAGTATGTACTGCAAACATGATATTTAAAGGCGTTTGTAATGGAATCAACAATTTCACTTTCCTCGTTCCCAATCTTTAGTAATTGCGAATCATTTTCAAATACATTATTAACAATATATTGTTTTTTCATGATCTAAACAAATTTATAACTACAAATGAAATCTATTGTCATGCATTTTCAGTTGTGTAGACGTAGCAAGTGCGCTATTCAACGGTGCTTCTATCAAAATTAACAATATTTGAGGTTTGGGTTTGCACTCATTGATATCTATTCCAAAATATTCCAAACCATTTTCTATCTCTTCATCGTACAAACAAATTTTCAATTTCAAATCAAAAATGATTGCTATGCTAAACTTTATAAAGTGGTGTCAATTGCTTGTTTCCTCAGTTGAAATATATCACCCTATGTTCAATCTTTTCAAAAACGAAAACGCGCTTTATAAAATATCATCGCGAGCGTCTAACAATAAGTCAAAATTAACTCGTCATTCAATTTAATATGAATATTGAAATGACCAAATTGCGATAATCGTATTGCATTCGACGAAGATAATAATTTCTGTAGTAACATCTATTTATTTGATAATAGATATCAATAATAATATATATTAATCAAGTTATGATAGATTAGATAAGATCCAATCTGGATCAGAATTGCCTGAAGACTGATCAGAGATGAATCAGGTTCTCTGATCTGGGTATGATGATAATCGTCATGATACATATGATCCGTGATAGATCCACTCCAGATCAGGTTAGATTATCAGGCCTTAATCACTATTCTTTTTTTTAATAAACAATATCTTCATTATCGTTTTTGATGTGTTATTATAGCTGAAATATTAATTATCAATTATTTGTAAATAAATTTCCGTTTTAAATTGCAATACTATTGAGAAAATGTAATGTATTTTTCAAGTCAGTTTAGTATCGAAGAGGAAAAGAAGAAATTGAAATCTACTATTTATAAAAATATTAATTGAAAATAGTGAGTTATTAGTAGATATTAATTTAATTTGTTGATGAAAATAGATAGTAATTCGGGTGAAAATTATAGAACTAATGATCCACGCAAAAACAAAACATTGAAAATTTTTCCTGGTAAACCGGAATTTTCATAAAGATATCATTCATTACTAATTTAAATATTACGTGCTTAAAGTACATTCTGCCAGAATGCTCAAACAGGGCGATTTTTGAGTATGCACTCGGAACACTGTGCTTTTTTACCTGTACGAGATATACAGATACTCTTGTGTACTTTCTTGTAGGGTATTTGATTTAAGTATTGATTTTTTCCATCTCTGTCACTGTTGTTGCTACATAAGTTGTGAAAGGTCGAAAAATGCGTATTAATTTTTAACCTTGGTTAAAAAATAGTAAAAACCATTTCTGAAAATTGAAATTTTGCATGAATGTTCTCCTCGTTAATCTCTACAAGAATCTCTTTTCAAAAAATTTTTATCTTTATTCTAAGATAAATGCATAAAGAGATAGGGCAAAAATTGAGTGCTACAGGACTACTACGAAATACTTGTCAGCCACTCACATTCTTCCCACTTTACAACACTTTTGACTAATCACGATTCATTATTTTTCAATTTTGTTCGAGCATCTCTCGTAAACCTGTACATAAATTTAGTTCTTCGATCGTTTTTTCCTTGTACTGTCATAATCTGATTCTTTTGCCGATATATGTGCAACATAAATTTCATGTACGAATAAGTTTGAACTAATCGCTTATTCCAATTACGATATTTATCGATAAAGTGTCTATCTATCATAACCATCGTAATTAAAGTGTTATATTTATGAGGTATGTTGCAATTTTTATAATGGTCTTAGCGTGCTATGGAAAGTATTATGTTCAATTGAAATAAAATTTATTTATAGTTGATATAAAGTTAAAACTATGAAAATGATGCATTAACTATAAAAAGTTTCTTTTCTTCATGTGTCTTTATATTTGAGGTTAACTTTTTTCGTATTTAGTTACGATGATTTTTATTTTTCGGCATTAATAACTACAGTGTACATTCTGAGTATTTTTTAATTCATATACACGGTTACTTATCTTTATTCCGATTTGATAAATACTACACGTGATTAAATTTATTTTTAATCAATTTTGAATCTGAATCAACTGTATTTATAGCATTGTTTTAATTAATTTGGAATTTATTTTAAATTGTTAACGTTATGTATTAAGTTGATTTAAAATAATGTGCATATTTGTAAATTCCAATCATATAGTTTGAACGCGATGGATCCTATTATAATTTTATTAATTCGTCAAGTACATTTACACTGAGAAAAATCGAGATAGTTGTGCCAACTATCTACATCAAAACCGGAAAACTAATTACGGCAACTAATATTTGTAGTTGCGGTAACTGAAAAATAGTTGCTGCAACTAGAAAACTGGTTAAAGTAACTATCCACGATAGTTGGGAGGAGTATAGTTGGGTCAACTACTTGTAAGTAGTTGGGTGAAAGGAATAGTACGGTGAACTATACAAAAGAAGTTGGATGAACCAATTCGAAAAAATTCGAACAACTTTCAGCATTCAACTTCATGAAAGTAGTCAGAGCAACTATTTTTTGATAGGTGCGGGAACTGAAAAATAATAACTATAATTTACACAGTTGATCCAACTGCGTCAAAGTAGTCAATCAGTAACTCGTAAAGTAAGTTAAAGTGACTATTTATGATTAGTTGTATGAATGATGTTAAAATAATTGTAATAACCGGAAGCATTGAACTCCGTTTCAGTAGTTACGACAACTACTTTTTAAATACTACAAAAACTTTTTTTTGTAGTTAATGTAACATACAGATCCATGTTGCTATTTACAGTTGATCCAACTGCGTCAAAGTAGTCAATCAGCAACTCATAAAGTTAGTTGAAGTGACTATTTATCGATAGGTAAAAAAATGACTTAAAAATATTTTAAATCATTAAAATTATAAAAATAGAGCCAACAGTAGAGTTGTGTCTTCAATGTAAATCTTTTCTTGATAATAATTTTCGAAAATTCTTGTCCATCATTAATTAATCAAAGATAGGAATAAAAATTTACTTCTTACAATTATTACGTATTATAGAGCTTTATACATGTTAAGGTTGTTAGTGTCATAAAGGAAGGACAACGCATTTTTATTGTACATGAATATATATTTCACAACAATTATTTAAGGGTTGATCAGATGGAGTATAATAAGAAGGTCATGAACGTAAGGTTATTACAGAAAATCAAGTAGTCTGTTTCAATATATGTTGTTATGCCGTGGATAAATTCTAGGATTTCAGTCAATTTAAATACACAAAAATTTATTTTAAGTGATCACGAATTTATTGTCATTTTTAATATTAATTACACTTAAATGTTTAGCACTAAAATTATAGTTAACAACAGTACAGTTAATTAATCACTTCTATTTATTACTGAATATTCTAAACTTATTGACAATATTCTGATTCTTATTCTTCACATGAATCGAGAAAACTTTATTTATTTCTGTTTCTACTTCAATGATAGTTTCCTGTCGACTGCCTGAATAAAAAAATGAAAAAATATCAAAATACAAAAGTAGTGCTACTAATGTGTTACTGCGCTTGAGAAAAATAAGTAAGAGAGTTGCCCTGAGTCTCGAGACACAGGCGTAATAGGATTATAGTCAGCAAAAATTAAATACACGTATGGTGTGAGGTAGTCACGGCGTAACAATGTATAAATTATAATCTATAGTTGTTTTATGTTTAAACTTGTTTTTTTCTTCGGCTATTACATTATTCCTCAATAACATAAATAAAAAAGAAAAGTACTAAAATATATGTGTAATTAAATAAAACAAAAAATTATTTAACTTTACTGAACACTTCTCAATCGCAAATTGTTTGTTCCTTAAATATTTATAACAAGAGTGCACAACAGGTCTTTTGATGTAATGTTACATTTCAGAACAATTCTTAAACGCTATGCTATGAATGTCAATAGTTTCATATTTCTTACAGTTAATTGGATTAATTAATTTTAAAATGTATTTTTCTGTAATGATATAACAATAACAATCCTCAGGAATAAAATTCTTAGAAATTACAATAAATGAATTAAAACAGAATATAATAATATAAAAAAACAATATGAATAATTTAAATTTCTTGTTACAAATAGCATTGAGTTATAAATACTATAAGTAATTATAGTTTGTGAACAAAATTTTATGCAGTTTAAAAAGATACAGCTGATTAATGTTTTTATAATAGATTAATAGTTTCATGTCTTTATTAGTGTGTTGCACAAAGAGGCGTCTACCACGAGTACATTGTTGAGAAGAATAAAAAATTATTTTCAAGACTTCTATTGCTTTCAATAATGTGATACTATAAATAATTATGGTTTGTAAACTAGACTTTATGCAGTTCAAACGACATAGTTAATCAATATTGAACCTACTGTGAGAAGATCATCAGAAATGCATTAGAGTTATTTGAAAGGCTTTCGTTGATTTCATCAAGTGATTTTATTATATATTTTGGTTCGTAGACCTAATTTTATACAGTTCAGTGGACATAGTTGTCTTGAATTTCAATTAATAAATGTATTTTTCTAATTCATAAGATTATCGATTTTATTTTATTGTAAGTGTATCTTACATAGGGACTATGACATGTAGAATGCAGTAGATTGGCTAAAGTTCTTTAAATATTTTTAATTGTTTAACTGATAATAGTTTATGGGTGCTGATGTTTTGTAAATAAAATTTCATCTAGTAGAAAAATTCGATTGATCTATTGAAAAAAAATTTTCAATAAGGAAAGATGAAATAAAATAATAATTCTTCATCGAAACATTGTCGTCGCATATTCCGCAAATAATACAGTCCTACGCTTATGTTCATACAAACAAAGGCTCTTGAACGATACAGATCTTACGTTTACGCCGGTTCGACGCCATCTTCCTTTGTATAGTAACAGTCTCTTTAGAAGCTCACTACGCATTTGCGCGCTGGTACGACGCTACATTTGTTTTTCACATTTATTGTTGTTGTGACAAAGAAGACGTATGTGAAAATTTTATATTGTTTATTTAAAATAAAATTTCGCTAGACATTATCTAAGTTTAATATACATTAGATAAAAACAAGTGTTAATTACTTATAGTTAAAATCGATTACGATTGTGTGACGTCGATAAACGTATATTTATCATCTCAAAGCTGTTATGCTTCCCTTTGTTCGTTATTCATTTTTTGTGATCTCCAGAGTGTGTTAATTAACTTACTAAAGCTGTGACGCTTCCTTTTCACTTGCAATTGTACTTATTAAACATTTATTCTTGTGAAATCGACAATTGTGATATTTTCATCTGTAAAAAATCATGGAATATTTGGAATACCACTGTCAAAAGCCTTATTCTATTGGTAGAAGGGATCGATCAGTTCCAGACGATCATTTCAGCAATCTCCATGATGATGTTATGAAAGATATTATTAAATACCTATCTTTTCAAGACACATTTGCAGTTATGGCGTGCTCAAAATTTTTGCACAAAAAATTGCCAGATTAAAAAAAAACATCATCATTCATCCATCCATAAAAATTCCTAAACTTTCTGTGACTTCTCTGAATTTTTTTGTTCAACCATTTAATATTACTCATGATCGTAAGACTTTATTTGATCGAGTAATTTTAAAAGATGAAGAGAAACTGTCAAGAGTCTCAGCACTGGTATCAACTATCATAAAACTTTCGTATTATTCACTACAAGAATTGGACTTGTCCGGTGTTGGTATTAGGCCACGAACCATTAGAAAAGTCGCAGAAAATTGTCTAAAGTTAAAAACTTTCATCATCGGATCGACGTTCGGCAACTGTGATTGGGAAATAGCGAGGTTATTTCTCAAAGAAAATAATACCGCACAAAACAGGCATCTAGGAATGCCTGTAAAAACTGGCGCCAAGTCCACATTCAAGTAAAATTAGTATAAATGGAAAAAAGGTAAGATCAAAAAAACATGTGAAATCAAGTAAAACGCCAAGTTAGCTGCGTCTTTTTTCATAATTTTTTCGAACTAGCAATGTACTATTGACTTATAAAATTTCAGTTAATTTTGAAGTACAAAAAAAAAAATCTTCAAAACCAAAAAACTATGGAACTTGGCCCAATTTTGTCTTTAAAGTCTGCCCAATTCAGTTTCAAATGTTCTTATATATGAACTATAATATATGGAACTGTTGAAAGAATTTAAAAAATTGGGCCAAGTTCCATTGTTTTTGGGTTTTGAAGATTTTTTTTTTTGTACTTCAAAATTAACTGAAATTTTATAAGTCAATAGTACATTGCTAGTTCGAAAAAATTATGAAAAAAGACGCAGCTAACTTGGCGTTTTACTTGATTTCACATGTTTTTTTGATCTTACCTTTTTTCCATTTATACTAATTTTACTTGAATGTGGACTTGGCGCCAGTTTTTACAGGCATTCCTAGATGCCTGTTTTGTGCGGATTTCACTTCTTTTTGAAGTGAAAACTTCTTTAGGCGCGTTGGAGCAATTTTTAGTAGGGGACAAACTTGTAAGTTCACATCACCAAATCATCCGTGTTACTGACATAGTAACGTTGATATAATATCTATAGCTATGAAGTTGAAGCGTTCCTCTTGAATAACAGTAGAAGTATATATATACATATATATATATATACATGCAAGTGGACGTTTGGTAACATTTTGTGCGACCAAAGTGGAAGTTTGGTGACGAATTGGAATTTTGGTGACTGTCACCAAACTTCCCTACAACGATTATGGAAGTTTGGTGACAGTCATCAAACTTCCAAAATAATTTTAAAATCTACAGTAACAAAAAAGTACGATAAATGTCGGATATACGGTTAAGAACCATATAATATAATGAGTTCTGTTCTTCAAGAATCTAAAAGGAGCAGAATAACTGAGGAAATATCAAAATTTGTTACAAAAAATAGATTTATCACAATTAGTTATTTAATTTTTTACCTAATAACGGATATTCAAGATTAAAACGAATAGTATTGATATGGAATTTTGGTGACTGTCACATTTACACTCTGTGTTCACTGGGTAACTCCTCCAGTTACAGGAGCACTCTTTCTGATGATGAAAGGAAATGATCGTAAAACTCAATTTCTGTTCTTTTACAACAAATGGTATGTTACGAACAAAAAAAGTATGTTTATATTCATTTTACACAGTGGATAACATTGTTTCAGTAAAAGAAAAAATTTCCCGCTGAAAGATCTCAAATTGAATAAATCCTGTTTTCAATTGTTTATAACAAATTTAATTGTTATAAACAATTCACATTAACAAAAAGTAGCATATAACTTTCCGAACAACCCCCTCTACATATCTGTTAAATTTGGTCGCAATCGAATTAACCGTTTTGGAGATTACCCCGTACAGACAGATAGACACCAGAAATTTATATAGTAGTATATATACGTGCAAGTGAAAGTTCGGTAACATTTCGTGCGATCAAAATGAAAGTTTAATGACGAATTGGAATTTTGAAGACAGTCACCAAACTTCCAAAAAAATTTTCTCCTTCCAAATTAATTTTTTTGTTCAATAAGGTTACTAGAAACAACGCGCGCTCTCCGAGCGTGCTGTCTCAAGACGACAACGTTAAAAATTATTTAATTTTTATTTTTATTTATTTCGAAAATTTAAAAATTTATAACAATTTTAGGTAGTTCCTATGCTACATAGGTGTATTTTCGGCTCTTTTATTACTTTGCCGAGCCAGTTTCTTATTTTCCTGAAATAGAAAAAAGTTCAATGAAATAACGACTTATGAAAATGGTGAAAAATATGATATTGCAATAAGACATTATTTGAAGCCAACCACAAAATTAATTACAATTTTGGATAGTTTCTACGCTACATAGGTGTATTTTCTGCTTTTTTATTACTCTGCAAAGCCAGTTTTTTATTTTCCTGAAATAGGAAAAAGTTTAATGAAATAATGTCTTATGAAAATAGTGAAAAATATGATATTGCAATAAGACATTATTTGAAGCCAACCACAAAATTTATAACAATTTTGGATAGTTTCTATGCTACATAGGTGTATTTTCTGCTTTTTTATTACTTTGCCAAGCCAGTTTTTTATTTTTCTGAACTAGAAAAAAGTTCAATAAAATAATGTCTTATATAAATAGTAAAAAATATGATATTTCAATAAGACATTATTTATATCCAACCACAAAATTTATAACAATTTTGAGTAGTTTCTATGCTACGTAGGTGTATTTTCTGCTTTTTTATTACTCTGCCAAGCCAGTTTTTTATTTTTTCTGAAATAGAAAAAAGTTCAATAAAATAAGGTCTTATAGAAATAGTAAAAAATATGATATTTCAATAAGACATTATTTATAGCCAACCACAAAATTTATAACAATTTTGAGTAGTTTCTATGCTACATAGGTGTATTTTCTGCTTTTTCATTACTCTGCAAAGCCAGTTTCTTATTTTTTCTGAAATAGAAAAAAGTTCAATAAAATAATGTCTTATGAAAATAGTAAAAAATATGATATTGCAATAAGACATTATTTGAAGCCAACCACAAAATTTATAACAATTTTAGGTAGTTCCTATGCTACATAGGTGTATTTTTCGCTCTTTTATCACTCTGCCAAGCCAGTTTTTTATTTTTCTGAAAAAGAAAAAAGTTCAATAAAATAATGTCTCATGAAAATGGTGAAAAATATGATATTGCAATAAGACATTATTTGAAGCCAACCACAAAATTTATAACAATTTTGAGTAGTTTCTATGCTACATAGGTGTATTTTCTGCTCTTTCATTACTTTGCCAAGCCAGTTTTTTATTTTTCTGAAATAGAAAAAAGTTCAATGAAATAATGTCTTATGAAAATGGTGAAAAATATGATATTGCAATAAGACATTATTTGAAGCCAACCACAAAATTAATTACAATTTTGGATAGTTTCTATGCTACATAGGTGTATTTTCTGCTCTTTTATTACTTTGCCAAGCCAGTTTTTTATTTTTTCTGAAATAGAAAAAAGTTCAATAAAATAATGTCTTATAGAAATAGTAAAAAATATGATATTTCAATATGACATTATTTATAGCCAACCACAAAATTTATAACAATTTTGAGTAGTTTCTATGCTACATAGGTGTATTTTCTGCTCTTTTATTACTTTGCCAAGCCAGTTTCTTATTTTTTCTGAAATAGAAAAAAGTTCAATGAAATAATGTCTTATGAAAATAGTGAAAAATATGATATTGCAATAAGACATTATTTATAGCCAACCACAAAATTTATAACAATTTTGAGTAGTTTCTATGCTACATAGGTGTATTTTCTGCTTTTTTATTACTCTGCCAAGCCAGTTTTTTATTTCCCTGAAATAGAAAAAAGTTCAATAAAATAATGTCTTATGAAAATAGTGAAAAATATGATATTGCAATATGACATTATTTATAGCCAACCACAAAATTTATAACAATTTTGAGTAGTTTCTATGCTACATAGGTGTATTTTCTGCTTTTTTATTACTCTGCCAAGCCAGTTTTTTATTTCCCTGAAATAGAAAAAAGTTCAATAAAATAATGTCTTATGAAAATAGTGAAAAATATGATATTGCAATAAGACATTATTTGAAGCCAACCACAAAATTTATAACAATTTTGGATATTTATTATAATTGTTTTTTCTTTTAATCATCTAGAACATCATTTTATCCATAATTCCAAATGAAATCTATTAAAATCGATATGCAACACGCGGGAAACACTTCTTATTTTTTTAATCATATCCTTTTGTTGTTATTATTCGACAAGCACTTATTTTTTATTGATTATTTAATACTTTTCTTTACCAATAATTCCTAAAAAAGTTTATTTAAATCGATATCTAGAGTAGCGGTAGATACTCGGCGCCAAGTGCACATTCACCTTTTCCCTCTCTCTCTCTTTCTCACTAGCGCGCTCTTTCCCCCATGAGCGCCGAGGCTACCGACTTATTCTATACACGAAAAATTTTGTGTGACGTCATCAACGCATCTTTATATGCAAATATCTTTATAATTGCTACATATTATGATTTCATATTTAATAGGTAGTTATCTTATATCATGAGCTTCCAATTAAACGTTAAACGAGAATTTTTTATTAATTATTAACGGAGTTATAAATAAGCCACGCCCCTAACAGCGATATTTCTGCTATTCAAGATTTTTTTGCTCGCTGTTTCACTCTACTTAATCGAGCGCTCTATCATGTGTTCTCTCTTACTGAATGTGTCTTTTGTCACTTTCTTTCACATTGGGCTCCCTACAGTGCCCTCTTTCTTGCGTTACGTATTGTTATCACTCTCTTTCACGTTAACCTCGTAATATTTCCTTCTGTCTTGCCTAACCAAGAGACATCTATGTTCTGAATAATGAAAAATGTTTCCCGCGTGTTGTATATCGATTTAAATAAACTTTTTTAGGAATTATTGGTAAAGAAAAGTTTTAAATGATCAAAAATAAGTGTTTGTCGAATAATAACAACAAAAGAATATAATTAAAAAAAGTAAAAAGTGTTTCCCGCATGTTGCATATCGATTTTAATAGATTTCATTTGGAATCATGGATAAAATGATGTTCTAGATGATTGAAAGAAAAAACAATTATAATAAATATCCAAAATTGTTATAAATTTTGTGGTTGGCTTTAAATAATGTCTTATTGAAATATCATATTTTTCACTATTTTCATAAGACATTATTTTGTTGAACTTTTTTCTATTTCAGAAAAATAAAAAACTGGCTTGGCAAAGTAATGAAAGAGCAGAAAATACACCTATGTAGCATAGGAACTACCTAAAATTGTTATAAATTTTGTGGTTGGCTTCAAATAATGTCTTATTGCAATATCATATTTTTCACTATTTTCATGAGACATTATTTTGTTGAACTTTTTTCTATTTCAGAAAAATAAAAAACTGGCTTGGGAAAAGTAATAAAAGAGCAGAAAATACACCTATGTAGCATAGAAACTACTCAAAATTGTTATAAATTTTGTGGTTGGCTTTAAATAATGTCTTATTGAAATATCATATTTTTCACTATTTTCATAAGACATTATTTTGTTGAACTTTTTTCTATTTCAGAAAAAAAAACTGGCTTGGCAACGTAATAAAAAAGCAGAAAATACACCTATGTAGCATAGGAACTACCTAAAATTGTTATAAATTTTTAAATTTTCGAAATAAATAAAAATTAAATAATTTTTAACGTTGTTGTCTTGAGACAGCGCGCTCGGAGAGCGCGCGTTGTTTCTAGTAACCTTATTGAAAAAAAATATTAATTTGGAAGAAGTTCGGTGACTGTCTCCAAAATTCCACTTTGATCGCACGAAATGTTACCAAACTTCCACTTGCACGTATATATACTACTATATGAATTTCTGGTGTCTATCTGTCTGTTTGGGGTAATCTCCAAAACGGTTAATTCGATTGCGACCAAATTTAACAGATATGTAGCGGGGGTTTTTCGGAAAGTTATATGCTACTTTTTGTTAATGTGAATTGTTTATAACAATTAAATCTGTTATAAACAATTGAAAACAGGATTTATTCAATATATTTGAGATCTTTCAACGGGAAATTTTTTCTTTTACTGAAACAATGTTATCCACTGTGTAAAATGGATATAAAAATACTTCTTTTGTTCGTAACATACCATTTGTTGTAAAAGAACAGAAATTGAGTTTTACGATCATTTCCTTTCATCATCAGTAAGAGTGCTCCTGTAACTGGAGGAGTTACCCAGTGAACACAGAATGTAAATGTAATATAACAAGGAAGTAACAAGTTACGTAACTTTTTTGACTTATAGGTGACATAACAATTATATCAAATTTGAGTTTTATGATATGTACCTAATTGTTACTTCTATGTTACGTATCAGTTACATGGCATTGTGATTGTAGTATAACGTCACAATTGTGACGGCTATATTATGTCCTCGTGACCAAACAATGTTACTTTGAAAAAAACGTCACAACAGTGACTCTTATGTTATGTTTATGTTATGTCGCAGCCGTTTCCTCAGTGTAACATAGCATCAATAAAATGAAATAACATCAGTGTAATGTAACTTACGTTACATATGTTATATAGACACTGCGATACATGAATTATTTTGCATTGGATATAATATTTTGTTACATAACTTAGTGATGTTGCTTATATGTTTATGTATATGCTTATTTGTAATACATAATTTATGCTACATAAATGGAACATTAATGGTACATAACTTTGTTACAAGTATACTATGGTAAATGTATACATGGATGTTATTATATATAACGTTCACGTTTTAATCTTCAATATCTGTTATTAGGTAAAAAATTAAAAAACTAATTGTGATAAATCTATTTTTTGTAACAAATTTTGATATTTCCTCAGTTATTCTGCTCCTCTTAGATTCTTGAAGAACAGAACTTGTTATACTATATGGTTCTTAACCGTATATCCGACATTTATCGTATTTTTCTGTTACTTTTCTTTTTTTTATAGATTTCAAAATTATTTTGGAAGTTTGATGACTGTCACCAAACTTCCATAATCGTTGTAGGGAAGTTTAGTGACAGTCACCAAAATTCCAATTCGTCACCAAACTTCCACTTTGGTCGCACAAAATGTTACCAAACGTCCGCTTGCATGTATATATATATATATATATATATATATATATGTACAATGTATGTTTTGGGACCCAACTAGATAAAATCAGTAAAATATCGGAAAAAGCCTTCTAAACCTGGAATACAGTCAATTTTAGAGTATAAACAATTAAATGAATAATTATAACGAATTAATTATTAAATGTATGTTTTACGGACTCATCAATAATCCGTATGCATTGGAGACTGTCGCTAGAATAAACATTTAATACATAATTGGAGACTGTCCCCGAAATATACATGTATAGATTGGGGACAGTTCCCAAAATATACATGTATAGATTAGGGACAGTCCCTAAAATATACATTTTATTAATTACAAGTTAATACTATGATTGGATTGAATGTATATTTCAGAGTCTGTCTCCAAAATATACAAGTATAGATTGGGGACAGTCCTCGAAGTATACACTTAAGTAATTACAAACAAATGCTATGAACGGATTTAATGTATCCCTTGGAGACTGTCTCCAAAATAACATTTGTCTGTATACAGTACAGGCTAATACTATGATTGGATTGAATGTATATTTCAGAGTCTGTCTCCAAAATATACAAGTATAGATTGGGGACAGTCCTCGAAGTATACACTTAAGTAATTACAAACAAATGCTATGAACGGATTTAATGTATCCCTTGGAGACTGTCTCCAAAATAACATTTGTCTGTATACAGTACAGGCTAATACTATGATTGGATTGAATGTATATTTCAGAGTCTGTCTCCAAAATATACAAGTATAGATTGGGGACAGTCCTCGAAGTATACACTTAAGTAATTACAAACAAATGCTATGAACGGATTTAATGTATCCCTTGGAGACTGTCTCCAAAATAACATTTGTCTGTATACAGTACAGGCTAATACTATGATTGGATTGAATGTATATTTCAGAGTCTGTCTCCAAAATATACAAGTATAGATTGGGGACAGTCCTCGAAGTATACCCTTAAGTAATTACAAACAAATGCTATGAATGGATTTAATGTATCCTTTGGAGACTGTCTCCAAAATAACATTTGTCTGTATACGATCCAAGCTAACGTTATAATTGGATTGAATGTATATTTCGGAGACTGTCTCCAAAATATAACTTTTATATCTGTATTAATTTTGTAAGTTCAATTCATGTATAGATTGAGGACAGTCCTTAAAGTATATATTTGATTAATCACAAGCAAATGCTGTGATTAGATTTAATGTATACTTTAGAGCCTGTCTCCAAAATATAAATTTAATATCTGAGTTAATTTTATACTCTTCATTCGTGTGTATAATATCGACAGTCTCTGGAGTATACATTTGATCAATCACAAGAAAATGCTATGATCACATCTAATGTATACTTCGGAGACTGACTTCAAAGAATACATTTCATGAATTTCAAGTAAATTTTACAAATTAATTTTGTATGTAGTTTTGAGACAATTTTTAAAATATACATTTGATTGATTACATGCAAATACAATGGACGATTAAATGTATACTTTACACTGTCTCCAACATATAACTCTAACATTATTTAAACTTTATACGTGCACTTATCCTCTGATTTGATTGGGGACTGTCTTCAATATATACATCTATATGGACCAAAATCTATAAAATTTTCGATGTGTATTCTTGAAACTAGTTTAAAAAAATACATTTATTAAATGTCAAATAAATTTTATTGCAATTTTATCCATAGATGACATTTATAAAAAAGAACAAATTATTTATATTGTAAAATAGTAGTTAATTTAATTATAACATTATAAGAAAAGAAAACATTATTGAAATTATTAGAAAAGTAGTTAAGTTAAGTATTATTTTGTAGTTCTTTTGGCAGCATAAGTTTTACGCCGAATTTTTTGTTTCCTTTGGTTGTCAATGAAAGATTTTAATTGTTCTGGCCGACGTTTTTGTAAAACTTCATGTTTACTTATGGCTTCCTGACATTGGTTGAGACTGGGTAATTTTGTAAGTTTCATTATATCTCCGAAAAACGAATTTACGGCTTTTTTCTCCGAGTCACTCCATTTTGTGCGCTTAGTTCTCTCGACAGGAGATGCTGAAAAAAAATATTTATAAATACTAATTGAGTAACATTTTATAGAAATATATAGATAAATAGATTATAGAAATAATTGTTACATATTAAAAATAAATGTAAGCCAAACAAAATAGTGGAATATTGTAAATTTTGACACTTACAACTGAGACGCCTGACCTTAGTTGAATATGAAGTGTTTTTATCACTCTGTCTAGCTCGTTTTTTCGTTCGAGTTTTACCTCGAGACAATGATTTATTTATCGATGATAACCAACATTTTGTAGACTAGTTAATGTTGGAATTGAATCTTTTTTATCAACAATGCCTAGATCAGTTATTTTACCATTACAAGTTGATGGTAAATCTCCACATACACCATTTCCTACGAATGACAAAAAGTGTAAGACCATGATAAAAAAAAATGCAACATTATAAATGCAGAATATGCAAGTATAGTTTGGGGACAATCCTCGAAGTATACACTTGAGTAATTACAAGCATACGCTATGAACGGATTTAATGTATCTTTTGGAGACTGTCTTCAAAATATACAAGTATAGATTGAGGACAGTCTTCAAAGTATATATCTGATGAATCACAAGCAAATGCTATGATCACATCTAATGTATACTTCGGAGACTGACTTCAAAAAATACATTTCAATGAAATTGAACCATTACTGTATTTACTTGTCAGTCCTTAAAAATTTTTTTATATCATACTCTAGTCATTTTATGTCAATCTAGTCATTCTATAATACGCTAGTCATTATTTAAAAACTTTTTTTAAACCTAAATCTTTTTTTTATGTATCGAGATTTTTATTTACCTGGTGACTGTGATGGTTGTGCTTTATGTGCAGCAGAGGGTCTTTTTGAACCTAGATGAACAACATTTTGTTGACGGGTTAATGTTGGAATTGAATCTTTTTTATGAATAATGCCTGAGTCGGCTGATGTAACATTCCTAGGTTTGTCTGATTCTTTTTGAAAAGCCATTAACTCATCTTTCATATCTATCAAATAATCAGTCTTATTAATTTTTCAACAGGATTGATAATTTTTGTAGTTAAAAAAAATATGTTTACTTTTAATTATCTAAAGTTTTAAAAAAAAAAGTATTCATTTCGAATACTTTATTAATGCACATTTTTTTAAGCCGCAAATTTTAAAAAATCAAAATAAAAAAGAAATTGAATATTTTCAAATCAAGTTTATTACAATTTAATCATAGTTAATTTTATTTTAATCAAAAAAATTCATCCATAGACATTGTGAATGGTAAACTTACCGGACATTCTAAGAAGCTCAGCTTCATACGCGGTTCCCCCAACTCTGACACTACACCGTCGCCCCTGAATGATTTTCACCCGCTTAGAGGCTACCGTGCTCTTTTCACCGTTTGTGTATTGCACCAGTGCGAACATAATGACGCCAGTGATGAACGATATGATCTTGATTTCTATTAAGTTGAATTTATATCAATAAATAAATTATTGCAGTCATTGAATTAAAATACATTTTTTGAATATTATTTTATTGGTCCATCAGAATATGAAAAATTTAATAGTTTAAGAAGAATTTACTGATAGCGTGTAATTGTAAAAATGTACATACCTTCAAGAATGAATTTTCTGAGATCGGACTTCTTATTTAAGTCACTAATATTTTAGTCACTTATTTAAGTCATTAACAGTTACAAAAAATGTTATTTGTATAATATTAAAGAAAAAGTCTTTGTTTAATGCACAGAAACCGATTTATCAATACACTTGTCTTACTAGAACTTAAAACACCAAGAAGCACTAGCACACAGAAGAGCAACGTCAATCGACTGCGACAATTTTTGAAACTCTGCTTTGTTAACGTACGTTAGAAACAAATGAACGCTGAATCTGCTTATACGTGTGCGCACGTAAATAAAAACCAAAACACAGTATGAATGTATGTATGTGTGATTGGTATCACGTTATCTTATACTAAAGAGCGGGAATTTGTTGTTTTTTTTTCTTTTCAGTTTTGTCTATTGAAATCACATATTAAAATAAATCAAACATTAATATTATTGGGTCGTAAAAAACCTTGTTTAAGAAAGACAAATTATCATTGATTTTTTGCTATGTTTTCTTTATATTTCTTAAGCGATTGAACAGTCAAATAAACGCTAGAGACACGAGGACAACTGTCTCGTTTGAAACCTAAACGTTTGAGCGAGAACGCACATCGTTCTAAGAATTTTTCGCGAGCCAGCATTCTAAAAATTTATCTTACTCAAGGAAATGAATAAACGCTACATTGACTTATGTGTGTAAACCAAAACGTTTCCAATGTATGTGTATCAATTCATGTATAGAAATCAGACAGTCCTTGAAGTAAACATTCAATCAATCTCTAGCAAATGTTTTGAAGAGATTTGATACATACATTGAAGAATATCTCGAAAATATTCATGAAAAGATTGGAGACAGTCCTTAAAGTCTATACTTGAGTAATAACAAGCAAACGCTATGAACGGATTCAATATATCTTTTGGAGACTGTCTCCAAAATAACATTTGTCTGTATACAGTACAGGCTAATACTATGATTAGATTGAATGTATATTTCAGAGTCTGTCTCCAAAATATACAAGTATAGATTGGGGACAGTCCTCGAAGTATACACTTAAGTAATTACAAACAAATGCTATGAACGGATTCAATATATCTTTTGGAGACTGTCTCCAAAATAACATTTGTCTGTATACGATCCAAGCTAACGTTATAATTGGATTAAATGTATATTTAGGAGACTGTCTCCAAAATATACAAGTATAGATTGGGGACAGTCCTCGAAGTATACACTTGAGTAATTACAAACAAATGCTATGAACGGATTCAATATATCTTTTGGAGACTGTCTCCAAAATAACATTTGTCTGTATACAGTACAGGCTAATACTATGATTGGATTGAATGTATATTTCAGAGTCTGTCTCCAAAATATACAAGTATAGATTGGGGACAGTCCTCGAAGTATACACTTGAGTAATTACAAACAAATGCTATGAACGGATTCAATATATCTTTTGGAGACTGTCTCCAAAATAACATTTGTCTGTATACGATCCAAGCTAACGTTATAATTGGATTAAATGTATATTTAGGAGACTGTCTCCAAAATATACAAGTATAGATTGGGGACAGTCCTCGAAGTATACACTTAAGTAATTACAAACAAATGCTATGAACGGATTCAATATATCTTTTGGAGACTGTCTCCAAAATAACATTTGTCTGTATACAGTTCAGGCTAATACTATGATTGGATTGAATGTATATTTCAGAGTCTGTCTCCAAAATATACAAGTATAGATTGGGGACAGTCCTCGAAGTATACACTTGAGTAATTACAAACAAATGCTATGAACGGATTCAATATATCTTTTGGAGACTGTCTCCAAAATAACATTTGTCTGTATACAGTACAGGCTAATACTATGATTGGATTGAATGTATATTTCAGAGTCTGTCTCCAAAATATACAAGTATAGATTGGGGACAGTCCTCGAAGTATACACTTAAGTAATTACAAACAAATGCTATGAACGGATTCAATATATCTTTTGGAGACTGTCTCCAAAATAACATTTGTCTGTATACGATCCAAGCTAACGTTATAATTGGATTAAATGTATATTTCGGAGACTGTCTCCAAAATATAACTTTTATATCTGTATTAATTTTGTAAGTTCAATTCATGTATAGATTAGGGACAGTCTCTGAAATAAATTAATCTATCGCGGGCAAGTACCTTACACAAATTCATCACGTAAAATGGGTTTCCGTAGGATCTTCTATAAAGATAATTAATAAAAAAATTATGAGTATTGCGGATTGTTTAAATCGAAACCTCTTATAAAAAAATAAATAAATTTGATCGAAGTTTTCAAATTACATAAATTTATAATTCGTACAATTAGCAACACTGTAGTCGCCCATGTGTATCTGATTTTTTTTTATAATTGACCGCAATATTAACAATTCTGTACCGTCATCTTATATACGGTATATAAAATTCTTGACATGAAGATATACTAGTAAAATTTTTATGACGGCACTAGTGCCACCTATTGCTGCGTCTGTCGAATTTGAGCAGGCGTCAAAGCATACGTTTAATATATTTTCGAAATGTCCCCTAAACATACATTTAATATAAAGATATTTTGGGGACCGTCCTCAAAGTGTACAAATGTCCCCAAACTATTCGTCCGCTCGAAAATATGTCTCCGAAACATACTTTGTGCATACATATATGTATATATATACTTCTACTGTTATTCAAGAGGAACGCTTCAACTTCATAGCTATAGATATTATATCAACGTTACTATGTCAGTAACGCGGATGATTTGGTGATGTGAACTTACAAGTTGGTCCCCTACTAAAAATTGCTCCAACGCGCCTAAAGAAGTTTTCACTCCAAAAAGAAGTGAAATCCGCACAAAACAGGCATCTAGGAATGCCTGTAAAAACTGGCGCCAAGTCCACATTCAAGTAAAATTAGTATAAATGGAAAAAAGGTAAGATCAAAAAAACATGTGAAATCAAGTAAAACGCCAAGTTAGCTGCGTCTTTTTTCATAATTTTTTCGAACTAGCAATGGACTATTGACTTATAAAATTTCAGTTAATTTTGAAGTACAAAAAAAAATCTTCAAAACCAAAAAACTATGGAACTTGGCCCAATTTTTTAAATTCTTTCAACAGTTCCATATATTATAGTTCATACATAAGAACATTTGAAACTGAATTGGGCAGACTTTAAAGACAAAATTGGGCCAAGTTCCATAGTTTTTTGGTATTGAAGATTTTTTTTTTTTGTACTTCAAAATTAACTGAAATTTTATACGTCAATAGTACATTGCTAGTTCGAAAAAATTATGAAAAAAGACGCAGCTAACTTGGCGTTTTACTTGATTTCACATGTTTTTTTGATCTTACCTTTTTTCCATTTATACTAATTTTACTTGAATGTGGACTTGGCGCCAGTTTTTACAGGCATTCCTAGATGCCTGTTTTGTGCGGATACAACACGCGGGAAACATTTTTCATTATTCAGAACATAGATGTCTCTTGGTTAGGCAAGAGAGAAGGAAATATTACGAGGTTAACGTGAAAGAGAGTGATAACAATACATAACGCAAGAAAGAGGGCACTGTAGGGAGCCCAATGTGAAAGAAAGTGACAAAAGACACATTCAGTAAGAGAGAACACATGATAGAGCGCTCGATTAAGTAGAGTGAAACAGCGAGCGAAAAAATCTTGAATAGCAGAAATATCGCTGTTAGGGGCGTGGCTTATTTATAACTCCGTTAATAATTAATAAAAAATTCTCGTTTGACGTTTAATTGGAAGCTCATGATATAAGATAACTACCTATTAAATATGAAATCATAATATGTAGCAATTATAAAGATATTTGCATATAAAGATGCGTTGATGACGTCACACAAAATTTTTCGTGTATAGAGTAGTCGGTAGCCTCGGCGCTCATGGGGGAAAGAGCGCGTTAGTGAGAAAGAGAGAGAGAGGGAAAAGGTGAATGTGCACTTGGCGCCGAGTATCTACCGCTACTCTAGACCGCCACGACCATAACAAAATTTGGTGTTACACACAACGATCATTTCACCAGTGAAGTATTACAATTAGGAGCATCAACATCAATTCAAGAACTATCGGTGACGGACTGCAACAGATTGTTAATATCGCCGCTAATCGAGTTTTTAAAAGAAAGTAAAGTAACAAAATTCAAATTTGATAGTAGTAGCTGGATAGCACAAGACAATCTCTATCAAATATTTACAAATTTGTGGAAAACAAAAATCAATGACTTAGACATCATATTGAACAAAAACACAGTATTTACATTGAATATGAGGAGGAGAATTGTATTTGACTTATTACGAAAACTCAAAATTAAAGGATTCGACAACGCTGACGTAGAAATCGCTAATCAATTTCTTAGGTCATCACCAAATGTGGAGGAGATTTATATTTCAGGTGAGTTATATGTAGTTATATTATTAGACGACGATGATGATAATGAATTGGCAATTATTCTCGCTCGACGACGAAGTAGGCGAATTCGACGTTTATTCCAAGTGCAAAATTTTATGCGAAACATCTATCACATGGATGACATTGAATTTCCTCGACATTTCCGGTAAATATTGAGAAATTTTATAATGAACACTGTCTTGAATAAGAGATAATCTTGTTTTTTTGTTTGTATTTTTAGACTTGATAAAACGTCCTGTCAGCTCCTTTTAAATGTAATTACACCAGATTTACAAAGACAAGGACCAACAGGTAGGTTTCTTTTATAGTTCGGTAGGTAACAGATTTGGTATATCAGAATCTACAGTGTCATAATATGTTCGAAAAGTAACCGATGCACTGTTCCGTAAATCCACAATGTTCATAAGGTGGCCATCAGCTGCGAAAGCATTTGAATCAATGAGAGCATTTCGCAGACGAAGAGGTTTTCCGAATGTAATAGGAGCTATTGACGGCACTTACATTCACATTCCCAAACCAAAGAGAAATTCTGCTAATTTTATCAATAGGAAGGGGTATTATGCACTAATTATGCAGGTGAAAACCTAAAATATTTGTTTATATTTAAATCATCGTAGGTGAAGGGTTGGCAAAATAAAATGCGAAGGCAGAGAAAAACACTCAGTATAATTGATAAATTTTTGAAGATAAGCGTAAAAATTTTCATAATATTTTTTATTTATTAGTTTGCTAATCTATTAGTAAGAAAGTGAATGAAAATTTCTTAATGAATTTTTTACAATGAAGTACATAACTTATTGATTAATGGTTTGCCTCTGGTTTATATTTTATTTTTACTTACTTTATCATAATTCTTTGTTCTAATACATAATGATTTATGACATTAAAATTTTTAATAAATTGGTAGAACATCCTTATAATTATGTTATTATTCGTAGGGGGTGTGTGATCATAAAAGGCGATTTATCCATACTCACACAGGCGAAGTCGGATCAGTTCATGATGCACGAGTTTTGCGCAGATCAGAATTACCAGAATATCATGATCGTTTTTTTCCTGCTGATAGCCACTTACTTGGTGACCGAGCTTATTGGATAAGCAAATATATTTTGACACCATTCAAAAATTTTAATAATTTGAATGATCGACAAAAAAATTATAATTATTGTTTGTCGTCAACAAGAATGAGAATTGAACAAACATTTGGAATATTTAAAAAAAAATTGAGAAGACTTTTGGATAAATTACACATGTATCGGACAGATTTAATTCCACGATTTGTAACTGCATTATGTGTGCTTCATAATATTATGATAGACAATGATAATTTAGAAAATATAATTCAACAAGGACTAAATATCAATAATAATCGACAAGAGGGAAATGAAGAAAAAATATATGAAATACAAAAACGATTGATGATAATGGGACAACTACGAATGCAATTACCACTATGAGAGGACAATAAAATATATACAAAGGATTTTACTTACATATCAATGTTTAGAATCGGCTTACATTGAGATATGCCATACATTCACAAAATCAAGTATTAAGCGAGTTAATTGATCAAAGTGAATCAATCAGCGTACGAGTTTATAAACTTTGAGAATAAAAATTTTGACTAGCTGTAAAAAGAAGAAAAGGCTGTTGAAAATTGAGTTTAACAAATAAAGCAAGCATTATGAGTACTCATTAAACAGTACGCCTTCATTTTTAGTTTAGAAATGATTGGAAATTTATTAAAAACTAATAATCATTTTTAGTCTCATGATATATTATTCTAGGGTAAGACACTATTATTAAGTGATTTTTGTACGTTTCATAAGTATAGTTGATTCTTTTTGAAACCTAGACGAAATAATTTTCGTTCCGACCCGGAACAAGCATTGGATAATTGTCAATTACAGTGTAAGCAATTTCGAAAAGCGCGTTTGCAGTATACGTCGATTAATATGAGCAGGTTGAAAATCGCTTTTTTTCTGATGTTGAAAATTTTTTCAGGTTACGTAAATGTGTTATCTTGTTGACAAGATATCTAGAAATAGATTGCGATTTGTACGGACCTGGAACAAGTATTGGATAATTGTTGACTTGATTCTAAACTTCATTAGAAAATTTTCTTTGCAGTTTTAAATTTCTTCCGTACTTTGAGAAAGTTTTTTATTATATTTCCAAATTTATTGCAACTACTGGAAACTCTGAACAATTAATCGATTTTAATTCGAAAATATTTATTACGAGACAAAAAGATATCCCTACAACTAAAGAGTGTAACTCCGGCAAGCATCATTTTATACGTTGTTGAGATATAACATAGCACTTCCAAGTCATGACGACTAATTGAAGAATCTTTATATAAACAAAATTTTTTTTCGTGAGAAATTAATTTTAAAAATTGTTTTGACATTTCAAGTAATAAGCAAAGTTTTTTTTATGAAAAATATATTTATGGTATATTATCAGGTAATAGAAATGACTTATTCATTATAGTATAAATTATAATATCAATATAATATAAATTACTTATTAATTAATAACTTAATATATTCCTCTAAAACTTGATTAACTTTTTTGGCTTCCGCGATTTTTTCTCTCTCCAACTCCATTCTTTCGTTGTGCATTTGAAGAAGAATGTCATCAGTATTTTTCTTTCTTTCTAAAATAAATAAAATTTTATGTTGTTATGAATGTCTTTTTGAGTCATAAGATATTTAAACTTGATTAAAAATTAAAATATAAAACATTTACTTTTTTTAGTGGCGATGATAAAGCGCTAAACGCTTCTTTTGAAGTACTTGAGGCTGTAAAGGATGGGTTAACATGAAGTCTTTCCATTTCAATTTTATCAATTGCCTGCAATCATATTTTTTTATCAATTATCATTCTTCTAGATATAATATATTCATACATATTTATTTTGATTATTTTCCAGTTTTTTACGATAGTTCAACTATTAATTTTATTAAATCTATGGCGTAATTTTGTATAATATTAAATATATTTAATAAACTCACATCAAAGAATTCCCATTCTTCTCGATAATTACCAGATTTGGAGTTGGAATCTTTAACTTGCCGATATTTCTTTAATAAACTTTGCCATTTCGTTTTACGTTGTGTTGGAGTAACAAAATATTTTTGGGTAATGAGTATTTGAGCAATAGATACCCACGTTTTATCTGAAAATTTTTTCTCTTCTCCTTTCTCTTTCTGAATATTTTTGAATTTTCTATAAGCGTTGATCAATATAAATGTTGCGGTTGATGTCCATTGAATTGTGCCTTAAAAACAAATAATAAATTGAGACTCAATTGTATTTGTAATTGTTCAATAATCTAGAAAACAGTGTAATGAATTACTTTGAGAAGTACTAGCAACTGAATGTTGAGAATTGAAAGGTGTATTTTTATTGTTATCATCAACATTATCATCGTCATCATCCAAAACAATCGTTTCACACTCATCAATATCAATTTTTTTCTTGCCATTTGTTGAAGCTTTAGGTAAAAGATCCTCACATTCTACGAAAAAAAGTTTTATATATAATTTCATAAGAATTTTTTCGTAATATGTTATAGATCGTTTGATCTAATATTATGTTAAATTTGATTAGTATTGTAATTTCAAAATTTATTTTATGTTAAATTTTTTTGTTACAATATAGTACATGGAAATGAAAACTTTAAATATTTATATAAATATATGTATTTTTATCAATTTCGTCATCATCTTCACCTATATGTCACTGGCAAATTCTCAGAAGTTGATTATAATATGCAGTATCTAGAAAAAAAAGGATACTCATATAGGTAATACTTTTATTCTTTTGATATTATTGTTATCAAGTACACATGTGTTATTTTTGAACTGAAATGTCATATACGTAGAAAGGAAAAAAAACAAAGTTACGAGAAGAAATCAACGAAAATATGAATATTTGAAAAATAAATGTCACATAATCTACCTACTATGTAATGGCTGCTTAGCATCTTCTTCAGCAATCAATATTTTATGATATTGATTGCTGATACACAGCCCTGCGTGTTCTTACTACCGAAGAACACGCAGGGCTCGCTATGTATTGTTTTGTTTATTAAACAATTTCTTGTTATTTTACCTCTGGGATCAATATGTATAGGTGTTATTGAATTATTATCTTTTATTGAAGCGCGCCTGATGCTCGGTCGTATTTGCATTAATAAAAAGTCTCACTTCGGATTAATGTTTTAATTACGCATAGCACAAACAAGTTTCATTGTAGTGTTACTCTTATTTAACGAATTCCAGCTCAATTTTTTTTTTAAAAAAAAACTTCAGTCTTTAATTTGAAGCGGTACTTACAAAGAAAATTGCAGTACTATCATCTACTAACGAGGCACAATTCTTGAAAACTTTTTTTGTCTAGTTTGAAACAGAAAAAATTTTTACTTTTTTTTTCAAAGTTGGAGGTGGTACTAACGAAATTAAGGTTAGCACACTCGTCTACTCGTCGAATACTATAGATATCTGTTGAAAAAGAATTTTTTTCTTTACTTTCGCGGAAGAGATCACACAGCTGTAAAATTCTGACTCGGGTATTATCAATGTATTTGTACGAAAAAAGGTTCATGGTCCTGTTCAAATATTTTCTCATTTGTCATCGATTAATTGAAAAATAATTTTACATAAAAATTGAAATTTAAAACTCATTTTTGGCATGATAAAATTGCAACTAGGGGAAGGGGGGCATGATGGGGTATCTAAGGAAAATACCAAAAAAACAGTATAATCATTTCGTTTATTATTCTTATTTATTTATCACACAATGTCTTATTCATCTAACTACAATTTAGCATAGTCTTTGGGAGATGAACTTATAGCATTCGAAAAAAATAAATGATTTAATGGGAACTTGCAAAAAACCATCTTGCCCCTTACCATGAGGTAAAATGGGGTAAGCTAATTATTATCACAATAAATACAAATATGAATTTCTTCGGTGTTATCATCATTTACACCAGCACAAGCATTGTGAGCCCAACGTCCACAAAGCTGGCAGCCTACCCAATCTTCGGATGATTTCAGAAAAGTATAATTTTCATCCTTACAATAGAGACAAATTGCATCTTCATCATCATTATTTTTTGTTGCAGCTGCAACTGTAGTCTTTTGTTTCTTCTTAGCGTTTTTTTTTGAGCCGGGAACCATTAGGATTGGATACTTTCTTCAGTTTTTTTAAATTCTCCAGCTCATTTTTATAAAGAGTTGAAGTAATGACGGCTGTTTTTTCTTTCCGGTATTGCTTCCTCTTTTCAGTGCGTTGGACTGAAGGGATCGGCAAAATATCACCAGGGGATACATTTTCAAAGCTATATGTAAGATCGTGGCACACTGCACGGATGGGAGATTTAAAAGCAAAAGAACATCCAGGTTCAGGTTCGGGAGCAGTTGTTTTACTCGTCTCAGGTGTGACTTGCTCGTTACGATCGGTGATAAAATCTATTCTTACTGGAGTGCATGATTCTGTTGTAACTTCAGGTCTTGTAACTGCTCCAGGATGGGATGTTGTGGCCGTTGAAGATACAGTCGTGGCTACTGTAGTTGAAGGCACAGATGGAACTACCTCATGCTAAAGCCCTTCGGCTTCTGAAACTCTCTGTTGCTCTACACTAGACGAGTTTTCAATATTTTGTATATCAGTAGTTGCAGCAGATATGAAATCGGCATCCGTAAAATTATTTTGATTATACGGCCATATGCCACACTTTCTGAATGCGTTAATTGTTGTAGACATTGTAGCTGCCTGAATGTATGCATTTCCAAATATTTCACTTATCTGAAATACAGTTACCACACGCCCTGGGTGTGATCTCAACCAGGCCGAAACAGCATGGTCATAATATGTACTTAGTGGCCTCATGAATGCAACATCTGAAAAAGTAAAACCACGTTAGTCACGTACCTATTTATCAACATAGGTATCTCAACGAAGACCTACTTTCCCATGTTGCCCCTATACCCCATCTTACCCCATACCCAATGCCCCGTATTGCCCCAAAGGCTGAATTAGTAAAAAAAATATTTCTCAAAAGAAAAATAATAACTGAACATTTATCCAACTATACCACAGCAAAGTATACAACCCTGACAACCATATAGGAGAAAAGTCATAAATTGGGTAGTCATAATTACCTTTGTTATGTCCGACTAATTTTAATTAAATTTTATTTAATTAAAATAGTATTATTATTTTATTTATTTAATGGATAACATTATGCCGTAAGGTTATGATTTAATGGGGATACTATAGGAAGGAAAGGGGTGATTGCGGGTAGCGTTTGAAGGATTGGAGGCGTCGGACATGGACAGGTAGTTTTCCTAAGGGAAAGAAAAAAAACAAACTTCTTTTCCCCTTTTTTTTTTTAAGAAATATTTTTTTAAGGGAACGTTAGAAGAGCCTGCACTCTTCTCCCCTCTTGACGATGATGAGTCTCCGTTCAGAATAGGTGGTTGACAACGTAAGATGAACTTACCTTACTCCGTGCTGCTTGCCAGGCGGACAATTACGCACCAGGTACGGTAACGTTGAGTGGTGAGTCTCGATGGGAGATGTGGTACTCGAGGGGAGTAGGGATTCTCCTGGATCACGAATAACTCACACACAACACCTCTTGGTTAACAAATATTCCTTTATTGTTCTGTTTTGTCTTTTATCACTTACAACACTAATAGTGAGATTTTTATTTTCTTTATGGTTTTTCAAGTAACTTGTAACGTCGGTAGACGGAAACTCTTTATTGAATAGGATTAGCAATATAATTGTAAGAGAAGATATGCGCGTTACTGCGTCTCGGGAGAGATTATTATAACGACTGAAGATAGAATAATTTTTCATAAATTTATTTTTTCGACATTCAGATCGGTAACAAGGACTGACGCAAACACAAATTTCGGGCGAAAAACGTATAAAAATAAAATAATTAGTGATTTTTCATCTGAATGAAGTGGCCGCCATCTTGGAATTTAAGCGCGGCAAGTCAACTCATAATTTGTTCATTATTTTTTATAATTTTTTTAGTAGATGATGATACCATAATCAAATCTTACTCTACCATCACATATCCATCTTAAAGTTCCGATAACAAATAGTAACACATGATACAAAAGACGTAGTTTATAATAAAAAACGTCACCTTATCGAAAGTAATAGAAATTGAGTAAGTGAACAACTGAGAAGTACACCTGCAAAATTGTGGAGATTGAATGCTGCTGACAAATACATACAATTTGGTGAAAATGAACCTCTACAATTGTTTAAAGCTACGACATTACGAAAAGCTGAACAACTGCACAAAGATAAAGGACTAAGAGTGATGCCGACAAATGATAGAATTGGTGCAGTGCTAAAACTTAAAGAACGATCTGATATAGCACCTTTTCTGCAAATATTTTGCATTTATAAATTTTATATAATGTACTGGCTACCTGAACAAAAAACATTGTATAATGAATTTCGATCAACTAATTTTTTAAGTACAATCAGTATCGATGCCACTGGAGGAATTATAAAAAATATTGTACATCCAGATGGGTCTAGATTAGTTATTGTTTTATACCAAGCTGTTGCTCATTTAATGGAACATTACTTTGCCTATTTTTCAATTATCATCCGAAAAGCATGACACTAATACCCTAAGTTACTGCATGCGTTTGTGGTGTTCCACTGGAATAGAAAAACCTAAACAAGTTATAACTGATTACTCATTAGCATTACTCAATGCTTACATTTTAGGCTTTAACAACGTGAGTTTATACGAATATGTAAAAGACTGCTTTGATATCATTGAATCGAAGAACAAAAAAACCATTTCAAAACAATAGTACGAGTAGATATTGCTCACATCATAAGAAGTGATAAACAGTATTCACAAAATAACACAAGTGCTCGTAAACCAGCTAATACAAAAAATTGCACAGAAAGCCCAAAAAGAATATCAATATTAAATAAGTAAACATAAATATACCCACTGAGAGAAAAAATGACGACATACTTCATTCCAGGACAAAAAATGCTTCAAAAGCTGATGAATATAAACTACAAAAGAATAATATTGACGAGCTGAATAATAGTTGTACTAATAGACAAATGCTTAATGATTTATTCAATAGCAATTCAGATTCCACAAACGTAAAAGTAAAATCAAATACAGCAAAAAACCATAATTTCAACCGAAAACAAGAACAGCCATATACTTATTTAAATGAAATCGAAAATTGGAGAGGATTATGTAACAATAATCGACAGTCTGGAAAGTATCTGAGACCAACGCCAGACATAAAAAATATACTGCAACGAGCACAACTTCCAAAATTTAAATTCGATTTAATGATCAGCGGCGATAGCCAAGGCATTTTAAAAACTTCTCGAGGACCAATCAAAATTACAAACACAAGCGCTTTTGATGCAATTTTCCATTGCATATATTCAGCCTTCACAAGAGTGGTCAACTATAATACGTACGTGAATGAGTCAAAAGATAAAATTTCTAAGTTAATTATAATGTTCTCGAAACACGGCAGTGTTAAACGAATTTTCAAAGAAAGAGCAAAAAAACTTCTACAAATATATGATTTTACAAATATAGAAGGAATAATATTCGATTGCCATATGAACATTAAAGATACAATCATTGATAACCAATATAAATTGATAGCTGTAATTGCAAAAAGTTATGTTGATTTAAGAGCATATTGTTCGAGTTTTGTACATTATAATTCGAACCAATGGGAAAAACATAACGGAATGAGAGCAGCTTCGAAGCCAAAAAAATTAACAGTAAAAGAAACGAGAGTTGCACGAAATATTAAAATATGTTTTTATGTATGTAGTGGTAATAAAAAGTAAAATATACATTTTAAAAATAGAACAAGATTTAAGCATACAACAGATGTGTGAAAAATTTAATAATAATAAAATATTAGAAGTCAATGTATTTTTTTTTAATAAAGATACAATTAACATAATATTTATTGTTATTACTTTTCCAATCATGATACGAAATAGTATCACTAATAGTGTTATTATTTACGAACAAAGCAGAGCAGGGGCTTAGAATTGCCATTATCGTTTAAAAAAATTTTTAAAAAATCACGTACATTCCGAAGAAAATAGTGTTCGTAAATTCAAGTTCAATGATGAAATCATTAACTACTAACAAAGATTATATGGAGCTCGCCATGGATTCTTTCGTTTCATAGGATTTTCTCTGTTACTCTAACCGTAGAATAGATATGTAAAGTTAAAATCTCATTTGATAATAGTATTATCATCTACCAACGAAGAACACTTGAGGCTTGTCCTCCTTTTTTTTGTTCAATGAAAAATGACTTTTTACTCTATTTTCAGGATGAATATGTTATAGTTTGATTAGGTTCCATTATGGTATCATCATCTACTAACGAAGAACACTTGAGGCTTGTCTTTTTTTTCTGTTCAATGAGAAATTACTTGTTACCTCGATTTAGGATGGATATCTAATAGTAGAATAAAGATTGATTACGGCATTATTATTTTTTAATGAAGATCACTCAGGCCTCGGTGTTAATTGTTTCGTGTATTAAAAATTTTTTGTTATTCCTCCCTTAAGATAGATTTGTATTGGTTCTATCTTGTCCGATAACGAATTCCAGCTTAATGATTTTTTTTAAAAAAACAACTTCAATCTTAGATTGGAACTGGTACTAACCAAAAAAATACCAGTACTATCATCTACTAACGAGACACAATCCTTAAGAATTTTTCTTTTTTTATTTGAAACTAAAAAAATTTTGATTTTTTTTTTTTTCAAAATTGGAGGTGGTACTAACGCAATTAAGGTTGGCCCACTCATCTTCTCGTCAAATATTATAGATATCCGTTGGAAAAGAATTTTTTACTTTACTTTCGCGGGAGGGTTCTCACAGCTGAATTTTACTCTTATTTCGCCGCTGAACCTCCTGAAAGTCAGGAGCATCAGCGAAAAAATAGTACATTTCACACCTAGGGAGGGAAAGTAGTCTAGCCCAAACCACGTGTAAAATTACAACCCGAGCCGAAGGCGAGGGTAGTAAACACGTGGTTTAAGCTAGTCTAATTGTCTTCTCTAGGGCTGAATATGATTTTTCGTCATACCTGCGTGGAAAGTTCAACCCCTCTCCAATGGAAAAGTGAACTTTCCGTGCGGGTATGACGAAAAATTATTTTTTAGTATAAGAAAAATAATATAACATATTTTTATATTTTGCCGCTAAACTCCTTTCATAATTCCCGATTCAGCACCTTCAGCGGCATAATATTTCAAACAAATTCAAAAAATAATATTTTTATTATAGTTATTAAGTAATATGTCCGACAAGTGTAAAAATTGTTACAAGTATCTTTGTAAGATAGTTGGTTATAAAAAAGTTATTAAAATTGAAGAAGAAGCTAAAGTGTTCAGTGATTGTGTGAATAAAACAGTAACGGTTAATGATGTATCCTGTAAAAAGTGTCGACTTATCCCATATATTAACAAAAAAACTTCTAGTTCTAAATGTACAGCATCTGACAAGGTGTCTTTAAACATGGAAGTATGCAATGAAGCATCAGCGACCACAGGAGTACCGGAAGAAACTTATGTCAACTCTGAAGATTCTAATGCCAGTAGTGACAGTAATATAAGTAATATTACATATCAGTACCATCCAAGTGATGATTATATTGAAATTCCATTTCAACGTGTTGCATCTACTCATAAGTATTGTATTATATGTCAGAAAACAACTGATCTTAAGACAATATGTTTAGAAACAAGAATACAAATATTCATTAAAAAAAATATATTCATACCAAAAGGTGATCGCTGCCGTTCGACGCACTTAATTGGAAAATATTTTTATGAAGATGATGTATTACATCTACGCATAGTTTCTAATACCAGTACAATAGAAGAAACGAAATTCACACTATTTTTTAATGAGCTATCAAATGAATCACAGTCATCAATATTCGATAGAATGAATGAATTAAATATGTCTGAAGATCAAGTTAAAACTTTAACTGGATTATCTTGGGAAAATATATTAAATATTCGGTCATTATTTACATTCATGCAAAATACAAGCACACGTTCTGTCATTCAGGCTTTAATTATATTTTTCTTTAAACTCAAGACCGGAAACTCAAACCAAATAATCGTAAGTACTTTTGGTTTATCTTACCACCAACAAGTCTTAGAATTTGTCACACAAATAGTAACAGGTTTTGGAAAAGACATTTTACCGTACTACTTTGGATATAACGCTGTTTCTCGACAACAACTTATAGAGAGCACCTGTGATACTGCAAAAAAATTATTGAATGTTGGTGAAAATCAGCTTATATTGATTGTAGATGGTACGTATATACGACACCAGGGAAGTAAAAATAATTATTATCAAAAGAAATCATACTCAGGACAAAAAAAAACACATCTTTGTAAACCTTCCACAATATGTACCACAAATGGTTTTGTCGTTGATTTTTCTGGACCTTTTAATGGTACTCTAAATGATGCTGCAGCATACTGGAGCTCCTCATTAAAACGCATTTCCCGGGATCGACTCCGGTGCAAGAAACCACAAGCGAGGCTGATAGACCAGGTGGGCTCGTAAGGGCCGACTGGGAAACCGCCAGGCGGGTGGTGACCTACGATCGGGTAAAATGGGCAGTCGGTACCTTTGATCGCTACAAGAGTCCAGGCACGGACGGAGTCTATCCGGTTCTGCTGCAAATGGGCGGGGAGCGACTATGGCGCAGACTGGTACATATTTACTGATCTTGCCTTGCCATGGGTTACATACCTAAGGCTTGGCGGACGGTCAGGGTGGTATTCATACCCAAAATGGGGAAGGACCGCTATGACCAAGCAAAGGCCTACAGGCCCATAAGTCTAACCTCCTTCGTCCTAAAAACGCTGGAGCGGCTTGTGGACTGTTACCTTAAAGAGAGCGCATTGTGCACCAGGCCCTTGTGCTCAGCACAACACGCCTACCAAAGTGGCAATTCTGTAGAGACTGCCCTCCATGACCTCGTAAGAGGCCTGGAGAGAGCCTTGGAGACAGGCAGGTCGGCAATTGGGGTCTTTTTAGACATTGAAGGGGCGTTTGATAACACACCTTTCAAAACTATGGGTGAGGCAGTTCAGAACTTCGGAGCAGACGTCACGCTTGCACGTTGGATCATGAACTTGCTCGCCAGTAGAACGGCCATCGCCTATTTAGGAGGTACAGACGTTCGAGCTGCAGCGGCCAGGGGCTGCCCGCAGGGAGGTGTCCTATCTCCCCTGCTGTGGACCCTGGTGGTGGACGAACTTCTTACGAACCTGAAAAAGGCGGACTTCAGCGTTCAAGGCTACGCTGATGACGTGGCCATCACGGTCACAGGCGACGATTTGGGAAGTCTGTCCCTCAGAATGCAGACGGCCCTTAACGTCGTTGAGAGATGGTGCCAGGTTCGGGGGCTCAGGGTTAACCCGAGCAAAACTGAACTGGTTCTGTTCACAAGAGGAAGGAGGACTGAGTTCAGGCCTCCCTCCATCTTTGGCAAACAGCTGAAATGTTCGGAAACAGTATGCTACCTTGGAGTAATCTTAGATAGGAAGCTCTACTGGAGGGCACATGTGGACAAACAGGTCAAGAAGGCCACGGCTACCTTCTGGACCTGCAGAAGAATGTTCAGCGTCACATGGGGTCTGAAGCCGAAAACAATAAAATGGCTGTACACAGCTGTTGTCATTCCCCAACTAACCTACGCCTCCATAGTATGGTGGACCTCCGTCAGGAGGAACTTATATAAACAACCAATTATTGTATTTATATAAAACTTTAATAAAAAAAAAAGGAAAAAAAAAATTAGCTATGACTGGGATCGAACCCTAATTGGTAAAATGAAAACTTGGTGTTCTACCCACAGAGCTAACACATCATCTCTGACATTATGTTTATGTTTATAAATTGTATAATGCAGGCTTGAGTACGAAGGGTAGGGATAGATTTTGCCGGCGAAGTGCCGGAAATCCCCGTGGATTATTTCAACTACTTCTAAATATTTCTAAATTGCTTAAAAAAAAGCTACGTTCATATAGCTATAGTAAAAAAAGTGTATATAACCCTGTTCATATGTTTTCCGACTCGGCGTCGATAAATTACATAAATAATTGAGAGAAAAAAAATCAAATCGTTGTAAACAATTACTTTTGGCATGTTAATATTATAATTACATGCAAATCTAACAAATAAAAGAGAAAAAAAAAACTTTATCATGACTGGAATCGAACCCTGCCTAGCAAAATAAAAGAGCGATGCTGTAACCACTGAGCTATTATGGTTCCAATATGATTATATATTATTATTATTAGATTTGTCCAATGATCATGATGATCATATATAGGACTGGCACTGCGGTACACTACTGCACCATTGAGGCCAAAGCTTGTGACTCCATCTCTGGAGATTGCGTTTGTATTGTGATTTTACCCTTCCCTGACTCTAACCAGAGAGGATTCCAGTGTATGGAGGCTCCTGGAATTCTCCTCGCAGCGTCTGCAGCCGACTTACGACTACCCCAACTGTATCGCATTCGCCGAGGACCAGGAAAACTGCGGAAAACCGTGTGTCGATACAGTCGGCTCTTGCCAATAGGCAACCAAGCCTCCCCACCAACAGGTGATCGCCAGAAAAATATTTCTACTTCTCTCGGATTCGAACCCAGAGCAATATGATTATATATGCTTAAAAATTATAAGCTGCAGGCTTGGGCACAGAGAGTGGGGGTAGAGCGTGCCGGGGAAGTGCCGGAACTTGCCACATATTGTTTAAACTACTTTTAATGTTACGGCTGGGCTGAAGTCAGAAAGGCGACTGATTCCCCCTATCCAAATATATGGGTTCGGGAAATTTCTAATTTCTTCGCCAATTTACGATTATTTCTATAAAATTAGGTACCAAATTACAGAAAAATTAATGCCGGACTGACGTAAACAACAATTTTTTGTATATAGTGAATATTTTTATTAAAAAAATTAGAATCATGAAAAAATTATGAATTGACTTGCCGCGCTTAAATTTCAAGATGGCGGCCACATCATTCAGATGAAAAATCACTAATTATTTCATTTTTATACGTTTTTCGCCCAAAATTCGTGTTTGCGTCAGTCCTTGCCACCCGTATCCAGAACTGATGGTGCCCTGCATTTCGGTGAGTAATTTGTGTATGAGTGTGTACGGGTAATATATGTATGTGATGTAAACATAGTGTATCGCTTTACAATGCCTTATACTTTGATGACTATTGCAGTTAGAATAAATAAAAATGATGATACTCATTTAACATTAATTAATATAATACCTGAAAATAACTTCAACAAATATTCATCCATTATTATCATTTTTATTAGGTATAAATGTTAATCAAAAAGCTCAATTCCGAGTCGGCGTATCCAAGCATGTAGTATAAAAACAAATACACATAAACTCAATATCGAGATTATGCTGGCCGGGTGCCATAGACCCTCCCGAATGCAATAAATGTCTACAGTCTAATTGTACACAAAAATAATATTCCCTAGTTCTCTGTCAATACATTTCATTTTGCATTAATGTCAAAATTTACCCTGGTATATAATCATCAGTGCACTCTACATTCTGCTGTTGGTAAAAGAATTCTCTACATGATCAATCGATATTTCAACAAATATTAAATTCAAACAATATAAAATGATGAAATCTTAATTTATAAATGTGACTCTACAATTATTTACAATCAAGTAAAAATGTTAGTAATTATTTATACTCGATCAAAAGAATGAATTTATAAACAAAATTAATTTCAGTCTTTAAAAAAATTCATTAAACATAAGATATTTGTGAGATACAGTAAAATAAACATGTTTTATTTAAAATCACAGAAAAAATACATTTTCTTAAAACTAATGAGATCAAACTTAAAGTACTATAAAATATAAATCTCCAATTTTTTTACCTTAACATTTAATATTAATTAATATTTAACTTTGTATTTTTTTGGAAAAAAGGTTAAATTAAATATTCCATTTTATAATGATTTTTAGTTATATTTTAAATTATCAAATTTAACTCCAAACATAATATGAATCATATTTTTTTTTTACTAATCAAATCTAGAAAAAGATAAAATCGAAACTGAAATAAAAATTGCATTTTTTCAAATCAAACGAAGAATAAAATAAAAAATTAAACACAAAATTTTGCTTCATTCTTTCTGTCAAAATAAAAATTAAATTGAAATTTTACTTAAAATAGTAATAATGTTTTTTTTATCATTAGCACATGGCCATCATCAAGTACTTGTCTTTTTAAATATTATATTCTTCCATAAATATCGTGTTCTCCACATTAAATTTTTGAAATATTTTGTAGTTTATCAACTCACGTAATGATAATTCGTTTTAGGGTCGATTTGCTAAAAATTGCGGTACATTTAGCATGCCCAATTCATACAAGTTCCATAATATCTTCAATCGTTCTTCATATATAATATTATGTCGCATAGCACGCTTAACCCTATTTTCCATCATAAGACTTTTGTACTCTAACAATGAATTTTGTTGTAATACAGAACATCATAGTTTTTAAAGAATGTAATAAACAAATTACTGAAATAGTTATTTAATTCTCAGAAACAATTACTCACTTGTGAATTTCCAAATTTGTGGATGAGCCCCCAGTGTTTAAGCTAACACACGTCTGTATGCTTCAGCATAATTATTTGTTCTCGGAATCTTTCCATGCACACTTAAACGTTTTGGTCCAACACGTTTTATCCACTGTCGTCGGTAATACGTAATAAATTTATTTATTTTAGTTTGTAAAACATCAGGAATATTATGACTAAGCCACTCAAAAGCTTCACCGATATCTTGAGGTGGAAGTAGTGGAATAGCTAGGAATTTTTGCAAAATTACATCTCCATTTTTCCGTTGGCGAATAAATTCTAGTAGTTTCCATTTCTTAAACCGTTTAATCAATGCCTGTAAAACCAAATCAATGAATATCAATGAATGCTCATTTGTGAGTAATGGAAAAAGCATCTAATATGAAGAGCATCAGGATAAATTATATTAATTGATGAGAAAGGAGCTAATTCAAAGTCTGATATAATAATTTCAACGTTGCAATAGCAACGTTGGTGCTAGAACCGTGCCTCAATAATCTAATACTTTGACGTAAGCCGAAGTGGTTTTCCTTTCCATCAAAACCCATACTATTGGTATTGCCTGTAAGATTGGAAAAAATGTATCTCTACCTTATAATAGATTTATACAATAATAGTAAAATTATCAATAGACTTACAGTGTTGTTTATTAAAGCCAAAATTGTTAATAATTGCAAAGATCTAGGCTTTTTCGATACTACTTGAAAAGTGGCATCAATCAATAGATGTGTTGTCTGAATAGATTCCAAGAGTTCCTTGTTTCCATATAAAGTCACGTATGATAAATCATCACTCTGGATTGTCGATACATGCATTGTACCATAGTTACTTTTAGTAAAAAACACCCATTCAGGCGAATTCAAAATCATTTGATAATCTGGAAGAAAATTTGGTATAGGTGGTTGCACTTCTTTTCGCCAATATCGAATTCTTGACTCCATTCTTAACCACGTTTTCTGAATAGCTGCATGTGAAAATCTGTAGAGAATTAATTTATTTAAGAATTTATATCATGTACAAAATACAATTTAGCTAACACTATAAAGTTAAAACTTACAATAAACTAGTTTCATTATGAATAGATTTTAATGGTTTAAATCTATTTTCAACAACTTTTTGGTATAGAGTTTTTTCAAACTCGAACATTATTTGAGATGTCGTACTTGAAGCATGATTATGTGGATAAAGACTATAAAATTTTCCATGAATTATTTTTCCCGCACCCTTACAGTTTTTTGTGCGATTTTGTACACATACTAGATATCTGTTATAATTAGATAAAAGAACGTATCTGTCAATATCAATATTAAAAATCTTATCTACAACTGATTAAATAAAAAGATGCATAAATAAATACAAATAAACAATTAGTACTTACATTGTGGATCGAATATTTTTTGAGAATATGTACGAATAACCATTAAATATTTTTTCGTGCAATTTTTCACGAGCAGTCACTACAGATCCGTGATTGTAAGAAATACTATTAAACATATTGCATGAAAATGACACTAAAAACGACCCGATTGTAATATTACAATTTACACAGAGATTCTTATTTTACATAGATATGAGTAAACCTTCATTTCACTGTCATAGGAGTAATACTAAGGTATTAGCGTGTTTACGCGGTAAAAGCAACTATCAAACATGCAAGTTGCGACATCTACAGCTGAGAATGTAAATGAAAAATATATATATGTACACGATTGAACTCTCACTGTAGTAAAAGTGTAGTAGTGCGTGAGTGATGCTCACTTGTTGAATACGGCTTTGACGCCGAATAGCATTAGTTTGGTGCGTCCTGTCTGCAGATTCGGATATAACGTGAAATTTTTGTATGAAAGTGTAAACAATGACATCAAATCGACTTTTTCAAAGGATATTCGATGGATATTCTTACATTAGAGAAAGACAAGAAGGGCAAAGAATGTAAGTATCTTAATTATTAATTACTCTCAGTTTTATTATAAAAAACATTAAATAACATACACAGAATAAATTTTTAATCAGAAACAGGATTGAATCGATCAAAAATTAGTTTAATTAATATCGAGATTCATTTATATATTTTTATTTCATTGTTTATTTCAATATATTTATTCATTAATATTCATTCTTATGATGAAAGTTTCTTTTTCGGTAGATTTGTTCGATGCAGCATGATCAACAATCATTTTTGTCCGGGGAGAGGATATATTACAAACAATCAGTTTTACTTAACTACAGAACATAATCATCCAATAATAAATAATCGTCTCTTTATTACCGAATTTACAAATTTACTACGTACTGCATGCTTCACACAATTAATAGATGTAAAAACCATTTATAATCAACTGGCGCATCCGTAAGTATTATTTTTTTTTATTCGTTAATAACGTAAGAGTAGCATATACATGCTAAAGCGTTGTTTACATTATTGTTTTGTTTTTATTTCTTTTTTTGTGTGTGCTCGCACCGTTCAGAAGCAAAGAACTTTAGATTTTGATTGCTATTTTACATAGTCTGTACTTGTAAATATATTTTCTTAATATACTTGGCATGAAAAAGTTTATCATTATTATCTTCTTTTATTTGTATATTATTTAGACACAGACAAGCAGCGCAATTATAACTATTCAAAGACATAAGGAAAAAAATGAATTTCTGGCAAAACAGAACAAAACTTTTACAACCACCATCACTACGGCTTTTTAAAGTGCTTGTGGAGAGAGCAAAATATCAAAAATTAACTAGTCACAATCATGGTCAGATGTCCATTGATTTTGGATATGATGAAGATGGGGTACATTTTTGTAGTTTTTTTGATGATCGATTAATTGACAGAATCTTTTAGTCCAGTCAAATGAGGGAAATGGGATAATTTTGGTTTGCTGCGGCCAAATTAATGATTTATAGATGACTGGATCGGAAATTTTGCGAGGAACACGATGGTGTAGGTTAAAATTGTTTGGCACGCATAGGGGGGGAGTAAATCACGAAAAACCGCCCCCCTCGCGAATTTCTCGATTTCTATGATAGATATGAGAAAATGTTTCAAATAAAAGTTGTTCAGAATTTAATTTTAATGAAAAAAGTACTGAACATTTTTTTTCATATCTATGATAGATAAAAAGTTATTCGCGACTGAAGCTTCACTATTGACAAAAGCTTCAGAATTTTTTCTCTTCCCCATAATTTTTTTTTTTGGCAAAAAAAATCGGAAAAAGTGCCCAAAAAAGTATAGCTAGATCGATAGGAAATCCAATTCTCTATCGATCTATATATATGATTATCGAACCTAAAATTGACAAATTTTCTCTAAAATTTAAAGCGCGTAGAACTTACAATTAGAAAAAATCTCGCGCTGAAAAATTTCGAGCTCGAAAAGACTTTTAAAGTAACCAGCATGTGCCCAAAACATTCACTCTTTCCTCACTGTACAGTGTCTTTGTCACACTTACGGTTGGAGTGAGTATTTTACTCGCACTTACGCTTTACCATACTCGGCGCATGCGCAGAAGTTTTGTGTGAGTGCAAGTGAAGCAGAGAGATATGTATTGCTCAAGTTATTAGTGTTAAAATTCATCTGTATCAGGTTGTTACCAGCAGATAAAATCTTTGAAGCCTTCTTACAATTGTATCATGCAATTCCCTTTGAAGTTATTAATGGAGGTTTTCAGAACTTCATTAAATATTATTTTGAAAATTGGATTCATGGAGTAGGAGTAGAAAATTATTCATTTCATAATATGGAATCACTCGTGGACATTTGTTACATCAACTGGATAAAAATAACTTCTTTGTTGAAACATCAAAGAAATATTTGGAATTTTACAAAAAGTTTACTAAAATGGTATAATAAATCACATGTTGATTTGCAAAGGATTAATCAAGGTGAAAGAGTAACTAGAACTGCACGAATAAGATCAACGATAAATAAAGCAAGAATACGGGAATTGTGGAGATTTTTCGATGATGAAAGAATTAATTTTCATGAATTTTTAAAATTCACAGCTAACATAGTTGCTCGTCTAGTGGATAATTATCTGTATAACAACATTGAAGCAGATCCCCATTTTATACTGGTAAAGTTAGTGAATCATGCAGATGGTAAATGATAAAAAGAATATAATAATAAACATTATAATATAAAAATAATAGCAAAAATAACAATAACAATTATTGCAGATGAAGCGCTGCCAAGATATGAATACATGCCGAAAAATCGCATTTTCGAAGATGGAATGTTGGATCACGTCCCGACACGACGACAAAATAATAATAGTAAGAAATATGTTTCCTTAAAATTCTAATTTGGGCTGAATCGGACTCAAAATTTTACTTAATTATTATATCTACTGGAATTACAGATTTTCGGAGTTTTGAATCTTCTTTAATTATCTTTGTACTTTTCTTCATTTCTTGGCCATCTCTAGGTCAGACTTTCTTCTTTTTCCCCGCATATTTTCTGACGATGTTAATTTATATTATAAACTGTTTTAGATGAGGTAATAAATGAAAGAGAAAATAAATGCTTGATGTGTGAGAGCAATAATATTGCCCTAAAATTTCGTCCATGTCAACATGCACTTTTATGTACTAATTGTTATGAGATGATGGAAGCAATTTCAGAAGCAGAAGAGCAACCACTTCAATGTCCTACATGTAGGACAATTGTTCAAGAGGCAGAGCTTCAATAAATGAGAAGTTTTATTTTTTTTAAAAATATTCTTTCGAGTCAATTTGATTATTTTGATTAAAAGATTCATTTTTTTGTTGAATGTAATTTTCAAACAAACGATAATTACGTTTTTAATGATGGCCATGTGCTAATGATAAAAAAACATTATTACTATTTTAAGTAAAATTTCAATTTAATTTTTATTTTGACAGAAAGAATGAAGCAAAATTTTGTGTTTAATTTTTTATTTTATTCTTCGTTTGATTTGAAAAAATGCAATTTTTATTTCAGTTTCGATTTTATTTTTTATTAGATTTGATTAGTAAAAAAAAATATGATTCATATTATGTTTGGAGTTAAATTTGATAATTTAAAATATAACTAAAAATCATTATAAAATGGAATATTTAATTTAACCTTTTTTCCAAAAAAATACAAAGTTAAATATTAATTAATATTAAATGTTAAGGTAAAAAAATTGGAGATTTATATTTTATAGTACTTTAAGTTTGATCTCATTAGTTTTAATTAAATTTCCTATCGATCTAGCTATACTTTTTTGGGCACTTTTTTCCGATTTTTTTTGTCAAAAAAAATAATTATGGGGAAGAGAAAAAATTTATATCTCCCACATTACCTCATAAGATCCAAAAACGTGCATACATATTCTTGACACCTCTGAGAACATGTATGCCAATTTTTGCACGTTCGTTATGACCGGAAGTCATCTTTTAAATTTAAAAAAATTTCCTAACATTTAAAGCGCGTAGAACTTAGAAAAAATCTCGCGCGAATACATTTCGGAAAGATTTTTAAAGCAACCAGCATGTGCCCAAAACATCCCCCCTTCACTCACCGTATAGTGTCTTTGTCACACTTACGGTTGGAGTGAGTATTTCACTCGCACTTACGCTTTACCATACTCGGCGCGTGCGCAGAAGTTTTGTGTGAGTGCAAGTGAAGCAGAGAGATATGTATTGGTCTCTGTCGCACCTAACGGCGGCAGAAGAGGAAACGTGCTCTCGGGGGCCCAAATATTTATACCTGTATAACTTTTAACAGGTGCAAAATAATGAAAAACTTTGCATATATGAAATGTTCCATTTTTAATTCTGCACATTTTGAGCCCAAAATCGGGCTGATCGGTGCATTTGAACCAAAATGGAAATGATTTAAATAATTCATTGTTTATAAAAATAGTCAAAGTTTATCTATCATAGATATGAAAAAAAGTGTTCAGTACTTTTTTTATTAAAATTAAATTCTGAACAACTTTTATTTAAAACATTTTCTCATATCTATCATAGAAATCGAGAAATTTGCGATGGGGGGCGGTTTCTCGCGATTTACTCCCCCCGTATACGTGCCAAACATTTTTGACCGACACCATCGTGTTCCTCGCGAAATTTCCGATCTAGTTATCTATAAATCATCACTTCGGCCGCAGCAAGTCAGAATTATTCCATTTCCCTAATCTGACTGGACTATCTGTTACCAAGCCTGAAGCTTATGATATCTAAACGTAAACAAAGCAAATGAAAATATGTTGGCTCTGTAGTCAGAAGATTCGACATTTATTTTACCGAACGGTGTTCGATTCCAGTTGCGGCAAAATTTTTTTTTATTCAAATTGCATGTAATTGCAATTTTGTCATGCCAAAAATGAGTTTTAAATTTCAATTTTTATGTAAAATTATTTTTCAATTAATCGTTGACAAATGAGAAAATATTTGAACAGAGCCATAAACTCTTTTTGTACAAATACATTGATAATAGCCTTTTTTAACAACTTATTAACAATAAAAAGTAGTTTAAACAATCTGTGGCGAGTTTCGGCACTTTCCCGGCAAGTTCTACCCCCACTCTCTGTGCCCAAGCCTGCAGCTTATAATTTTTAAGCATATATGAACGTACTGAAACCATAACAGCTCAGTGGTTACAGCATCGGTCTTTTTTTTTTTTTGTTCTCGTCTAGTTCTCGCGGCGACACTGTTGCTTTGATCAACCGTGCATTAATTTATTGAGATATTAGAGAAGAATACAGAGAAGTAATCATAGAAAGTGAAAAATCTTATCAAAGCATTATGACGGATAATATCCGTATTGATAAATATCAAATACCTCCTGGAGAAAACAATATTCCAATGATTTTAGAAACTAACCTAAAAAACGACAGCAATGTTCGTGACCAAGGATCGTCACAGTCTAGCATGTCGTTTAATGACTTTATAGTTGTCAATACAAAAAAGAGAAGAATGATTGATCAGGGTTTGGAAACAAGTAAAATTAGAAAACCTCGAATTATCACACCGAGAAGAGTTAGTATGGTATCTATTCCTACGGCAAATAAGTATCAAGCATTAACAGATGATCAAGAACCAGAAATGGATGATGAAAACATAGAAGACAAAGATGACAGTAACAATACTAGCCAACCGCCTAGTGTAAATAAAAAGGTCAAAAACCCTCCTCCATTAGTTATACATGGAGAAATCAGCAAACACTATGATTTTTTGAAGCAAATAAAAAGTATATTACAAAATAAATTTCATATTAAGTATAATAAGGGATATACAGAAGTATTTACAACGAGTAAAATAGACTACAATACGCTTAAAGAAGCATGGGCAAAAACCAAAGTACAATTCCACACATTCACAGAGCATGATAACAAAAGACGCATATTTGTAATTAGAGGTCTTCACGCCGAAATGGATCCAAAGCAATTGATAGAAGAACTTCAGGAGCTGGGTTTCAATGCAATCACCATAAATCTTATGAAAAATACCTTAAGGCCGTTATATATGGTCATTTTTGACGCTACAGCACAGCTAACGCAGCTCAAGCAGAAAGTTAACTATCTCGGTAGCACAAGCATTACTTGGGAAAACTACATCAACAAGAAGCGGATAACCCAATGTCATAGATGTCAAGATTGGGGGCATGCCACTGCCAATTGTTATGCTAATCCTGTATGTCTTAAATGTGCGGAAAACCACCTAACCAAAGAATGTAAGAAACCAAAAGATGTACCTGCAAAGTGTGCTAATTGTGGTGGTGATCACCCAGCTAATGCAACTATTTGTAAAGTCTATATAAACAGATGTATCATGCTCACTAGCAAAAACAGTTCCATAAAGCCAAGATTAACCAAAGAAAATAGTCCCAACATAAATGATAGTAATCATTTTCCTAACCTTAGAAGTAAAACTAGCAATATATGGCATAATCATAGAAGCATGAGTACAATTTTGCAAAATACCAATGAGAATTTAAAACAAACTACAGTCATAAACGCTGCTAGTAACAGTAACATTAATAGTCAACCCCCACTATTTTCTGAATTTTCTGAATTATCTAAAGAAATTAATGAAATCAACAAGTTGTGTGATATTAGCAATATGCTTAAATTAGTTAAAGAATTAAAAAGCAACCTACAAAAATGTCCAAGTAAAATGGACCAATTTCAAGTATTTGTTGACTTCAGTAATCAATTAGGCCCATAATGGAGAGAGTAAAAATATGTAGCTGGAACGCCAATGGGTTAAGAAGCAGAATGGGAGAATTAATAGAATTCATGGATAGACAATCTATTGATATTATGTTATTAAATGAAACTAAATATACCAGTAAGGACAAACTACGTATAAGAAACTTTATTAGTTACAGAAAAGAAAGAGATAATGCTGCTGGAGGAGTAGCCATACTAATAAGAAAAAGCATACCTCATACCCAAGTACAATTAGATGATAACTTAAATCTAGAAGCGGTAGGAATTCAACTCCTCAGTGGTATTACTCTCATTGCAGCATACAGAAGACCATGTATAGTTCTTAAAAATCGAGATCTGGAGAAATTAATATGTATTGGTGATAAAACATTAATAGTGGGAGATCTAAATGCCAGGAACTTAACCTGGAATTGTAATAGCAATAACAAAAGTGGAGATATTCTTCTTAATTTTTCACAAAACAACAACTGTTCTATAATCCTGATGAACCAACAAACTATCCTCCCAGCAACACAACACCATCAACAATAGACCTAGTAGTTAATAAGAATGTGAGCAATATCTCAGATCCTGTGGTGCATCATGAACTAAGTTCTGACCATAATCCAATCATATTTAGCCTGGGTGCTCAACATAAAGACAAAAAAATAAAACAGCAATACATATATGAAGAAGCTGACTGGGATGAATTTCGTAGATTGTTAAATGCTAAGATTAAAATCACAACTAACCTCCCTACTGCAGATGATGTGGATAAAGAAATCCAAAAATTAACGAGCACACTGCAGTATTGTATCCAAAAAACGATTCCCATAAGAGAAACTACAGGACCTAATGATAGGCTACCAATTAGTATTATTAATCTAATTAAAGAAAGAAACAAACTACGTAAGAGCTGGCAGAGAAGTAAAAATCCACAACTAAAAATAGCAGTCAATGAAATGAACAGACTCATCAGGGCGAACATAGCAAGATATAGAAATCAAAGGTGGGAAAAGCAGTTGAAAAAACTAAATCCTCAAGATAACTCTTTGTGGAAGATGACTAAAATATTCAAGTCTGAGTATCAACCAATCCCTACACTGTGCAAAAATGGAACTAAAGCAATTACCCATCTAAGTAAAGCTAATATGTTAGCAGATCAATATGAAGAGGTTCATAGCATTGATATAATTAATAATACTAGTCAACAAAAAGAAGTAATAGAAACAGTAAATGTATTTATGAAAGCACCCGCTACCACTATTGCCTCTAGTTATTACACTCATCCACAAGAAATTATAGATATCATCAAGACATTACCCGCACGTAAAGCACCAGGAGTCGACAAAATACAGAACATAATCCTGAAAAACCTAACCAAGAAAGCCATAGTTCAACTAATGTACATCATCAATGCATCATTAAGACTGTCACATTTTTCATCGCATTGGAAAACTGGAGTTATAACGCCAATTCCTAAACCAGGAAAAAAAGGAAATGAACCTAGCAGCTACAGACCTATTAGTCTCTTATGTACGCTCAGTAAATTGACAGAAAGAATCATTTTAAAGCGATTGGATGATCATGATAGCGCTGGAAAAATCATAGCTAATGAACAGTTTGGGTTCAGGCATAAACATAGCACGGTCCAACAAGTCACTAGAATAGTCAATGATATTAGCATTGGCTTCAACAAAAGTATGACTACCGTTATGGCATTACTTGACATTGAAAAAGCCTTTGATAAAGTTTGGATGGATGGCATCATATATAAGTTAATACAATACAAATACCCGGATACATTAATCAAATTTATACACTCATATTTGCAAAACAGACATCTAACAGTTTCAGTTGAAGACAGCATATCTACTAAACGTAAAGTCAGAGCTGGAGTCCCTCAAGGATCTGTTCTTGGGCCTAAACTCTTCATAATTTTTATCAATGATATTCCAAAGTTCTGTAAAACGAATACTGCATTATTTGCAGATGATCTAGCAATTTACTCGCACTCCTTCTCAGCAGTAGTTGCTGCGAAACAGCTACAAATACATATAAACATGCTGGAAAAATATTATACACATTGGAAAATAACTGTCAACAAAGCAAAAACAGAAGTCATAGTTTTTTCAAAGAAAGCTAGCAATAAGACAATCTTTCAACCTATAAAAGTATACAGGCATCCAGTAACTCCATCAACAACAGTCAGGTACTTAGGTGTGCACTTGGATTCTAAGTTAACATACCACATGCACGTCAAGCAAGTCACGAGAAAAGCATATGCAGTGATCAAAAAACTTTATCCGTTAATGGTTCACAATAGTCGACTTTCAATTTACAACAAAAAACTAATGTATAAAATGTTAATAAGACCAATCATAACATATGCTGCTCCAGTCTGGTGTAGTTTAGCTAAAAGTCACATGAGGCATTTTCAAGTTTTGCAGAACAAGTGCCTAAGAATGATACTATCAGTGAACAAGTTTACAAAAATTGATTATCTACATGAAGAAGCAGAAATAGAATATTTTGATGAATACATCTTTGAATTATCAGATAACTTTTATGACAATCAACTTTCATGTAACCCGCTACTTAAGAACATTACAAGTATAAGAAGTAATAACTTACCATTTACGTACAAGCATAAGCTACCGTATCATAAGTTGTCAATATTCAATCTTGCAAAAGATTAAAACTAACTTTAGTTAGTCTACTCAATTTTTAATAGTAGGTTTTTTTTAATTGTTTTCCTACACCACTCATATCAATTATTTATTTATGACACCACATATGTATATAATATATATTTTCTAAGTAAGTTTTGATAATTAAACAGTATGAAAACAGTAGATTAAGCTCTATGACTGAGTAGGTGCTACAATGTATTTTTGTAATTATCATAAGTACTTTTGTTGTATGTAGCTGAGCTATATATAAAAATGTATATAACATGTTGAATTATTTTTAATAAAGAGAATTTATACAAAAAAAAAAAAATCGGTCTTTTATTTTGCTAGGCAGGGTTCGATTCCAGTCATGATAAAGTTTTTTTTTTCTCTTTTATTTGTTAGATTTGCATGTAATTATAATATTAACATGCCAAAAGTAATTGTTTACAACGATTTGATTTTTTTTCTCTCAATTATTTATGTAATTTATCGACGCCGAGTCGGAAAACATATGAACAGGATTATAAACACTTTTTTTACTATAGCTATATGAACGTAGTTTTTTTTAAGCAATTTAGAAATATTTAGAAGTAGTTGAAATAATCCACGGGGATTTCCGGCACTTCGCCGGCAAAATCTATCCCTACCCTTCGTACTCAAGCCTGCATTATACAATTTAGAAACATAAACATAATGTCAGAGATGATGTGTTAGCTCTGTGAGTAGAACACCAAGCTTTCATTTTACCGATTAGGGTTCGATCCCAGTCATAGCCAATTTTTTTTTTTCCTTTTTTTTTCATTAAAATTTTATATAAATACAATAATTGGTTGTTTATATAAGTTCAAAATCAATTCCTATTGTCTTTTAAAGACAACACTTTCGAAAAAAGAGAATTCATAGTAACTCGTTCCTCACCCTCAGCTTATTTTCAGAAAAACAAGTTGTTCTCCGTAATTAATTGGAAGAATAATTTAATCAAATATATGAATTAATTTATAAGTATATAAAGTCACTTAAGCAAAAAAAAGAAAAAACAATTGCCTATGACTGGGATCGAACCCTGCCCAGCAAAATAAAAGACCGATGCTGTAACCACTGAGCTGTTATGGTTTCAGTACGTTCATATATGCTTAAAAATTATAAGCTGCAGGCTTGGGCATAGAGAGTGGGAGTAGAGCTTGCCAGCGAAGTGCCGGAACTCGCCACGGATTGTTTAAACTACTTTTTATTGTTAATAAGTTGTTAAAAAAGGCTATTATCAATGTATTTGTACAAAAAGAGTTTATGGCTCTGTTCAAATATTTTCTCATTTGTCAACGATTAATTGAAAAATAATTTTACATAAAAATTGAAATTTAAAACTCATTTTTGGCATGACAAAATTGCAATTACATGCAATTTGAATAAAAAAAAATTTTGCCGCAATTGGAATCGAACACCGTTCGGTAAAATAAATGTCGAATCTTCTGACTACAGAGCCAACATATTTTCATTTGCTTTGTTTACGTTTAGATATCATAAGCTTCAGGCTTGGTAACAGAGGGTGGGGGATGTGCTTGCTCGTCAACTGTTCGAACTCGCAGTCTTCTCTGAAAAATAAGACGGAGATAGATAGATATATTCTCTGCTCTGTCTTGCTCGGAACAGATTATTCTGAAATTTGTAAATTTCTTGGTACCCTAAGGCTCCCTTTTTGTAGTGCATCCCTGAAAATTATCATTTTTCGAACGATTTCTCTGTTACCTACTCAATTTCAATTGATATCGAGCTTAAGGCTGGGCTGAAGTCAGAAAGTTTCCCGGAGTTGACTTTACGCCCTCACGTTGTGCGGCGAAAAGCCGAAGCTTGATATCAATTGAAATTGAGTAGGTAACAGAGAAATCGTTCGAAAAATGATAATTTTCAGGGATGCACTACAAAAAGGGAGCCTTAGGGTACCAAGAAATTTACAAATTTCAGAATAATCTGTTCCGAGCAAGACAGAGCACAAAATATGTCTATCTATCTCCGTCTTATTTTTCAGAGAAGACTGCGAGTTCGAACAGTTGACGAGCAAGCACATTCCCCACCCTCTGTTACTAAGCCTGAAGCTTACGATATCTAAACGTAAACAAAGCAAATGAAAATATGCTAGCTCTATAGTCAGAAGGTTCGCCAGTTATTTTACCGAACGGTGTTCGATTCCAATTGCGGCAAAATTTTTTTTTTATTCAAATTGCATGTAATTGCAATTTTATCATGCCAAAAATGAGTTTTAAATTTCAATTTTTATGTAAAATTTTTTTTTCAATTAATCAATGACAAATGAGAAAATATTTGAACAGGGCCATTAACCTTTTTTTGTACAAATACATTGATAATAGCCTTTTTTAACAACTTATTAACAATAAAAAATTGTTTAAACAATCCGCGGCGAGTTCCGATACTTCGCCGGCAAGCTCGACCCCCACTTTCTGTGCCCAAGCCTGTAGCTTATAATTTTCAAGCATCGTTTGTGGAATTGGAATTATAATAGCTCAGTGTTTAGAACCTCGACCTTTTATTTTGCTGGGCAGGGTTCGATCCCAGTCATAGGCAATTTTTTTTTCTGTTTCTTGTTCAAGTGACTTTATATACTTATAAATCAATTCATATATTTTATTACATTATTCTTTCAATTAATTACGAAAAAAAACTTGTTTTTCTGAAAATAAGCTGAGGGTGAGGAACGAGTTACTATGAATTCTCTTTTTTAGAAAATGTTGTCTTTAAAAGACACTAGGAATTGATTTTGAACTTATACAAACAACCAATTATTGTATTTATATAAAATTTTAATGAAAAAAAAAAAGTGGGATCGAACCCTAATCGGTAAAATGAAAGCTTGGTGTTCTACTCACAGAGCTAACACATCATCTCTGACATTATGTTTATGTTTCTAAATTGTATAATGCAGGCTTGAGTACGAAGGGTAGGGATAGATTTTGCCGGCGAAGTGCCGGATATCCCCGTGGATTATTTCAACTACTTCTAAATATTTCTAAATTGCTTAAAAAAAAGCTACGTTCATATAGCTATAGTAAGAAAAGTGTTTATAACCCTGTTCATGTTTTCCGACTGGGCGTCGATAAATTACATAAATAATTGAGAAAAAAAAATCAAATCGTTGGTAAGAATTCATTTTAGCATGTTAATATTATAATTACATGCAAATCTAACAAATGAAAAAGAAAAAAAAAACTTTACCATGACTGGAATCGAACCCTGCCCATCAAAATGAAACACCGATGCGCTAACAACCGAGCTATTATATGATTACATAACATTTATATATGCTTAAAAATTATAAGCTGCAGGCTTGGGCATAGAGAGTGGGAGTAGAGCTTGCCAGCGAAGTGCCGGAACTCGCCACGGATTGTTTAAACTACTTTTCAATGTTGATAATAATATGATTAACTTGTTAATAACATAACATTGTTAATACATGTAAAGATGTATAAGTTGTTAAACACAGGCTATTATCAATGTATTTATACAAAAAGAAAGTTTATGGCTCTGTTCAAATATTTTTCGACTTAGCGTCAATAAATTCAATGAATAAAGAGAAAAAAAAATCAAATTGTTATAAAAGATTAATTATAGCATGTCAATATTATAATTACATGCTAATCTAACGAATAAAGTAGAAAAAAAAAATTGGTTGTGACTGGGATCGAACCCTGCCCGGCAAAATAGAACTCTGACGCCCTAACCACATGGCCAGCATAATCTCGGTATTGAGTTAATGTATATTTTTTTTTATACTACATGCTTGGATACGCCGACTTGGAATTGAGCTTCCTTATTAACATTTATACCTAATAAAAATGATAATAATGGATGAGTATATGTATTTGAAGTTATTTGCAGGTATTATATTAATTAATGTTAAATGAGTATCATCATTTTTATTTATCCTAACTGCAATAGTCATCAAAGTGTAGGGCATTGTAAAGTGATACACTATGTTTACATCACATACATATATTACCCGTACACACACATACAGAATTTACTCGCCAAAATGCAGGGCACCATCAGTTCTGGATACGGATTGAGCATTTTTTCAATATGGATGACTGAGGTCATCTGCGAGCATAATGCTGTCACCTATCAGAATTTTTTCAAACTAATTTTCCGGAGAATATCATCTGGAATACAAGATTTCTAATTATTTCTAAATTATTCAATTTTATACTATGAATTGATTTTTTTAACATTCAGACAGGTGGCAAGGACTGACGCAAACACGAATTTTGGGCGAAAAACGTATAAAAATGAAATAATTAGTGATTTTTCATCTGAATGATGTGGCCGCCATCTTGAAATTTAAGCGCGGCAAGTCAATTCATAATTTTTTCATTATTCTTTCTAATTTTTTTTTAATAAAAATATTCACTATATACAAAAAATTGTTGTTTACGTCAGTCCGGCATCAATTCCTCTGTAATTTGGTACCTAATTTTATAGAAATAATTGTAAATTGGCGAAGAAATTAGAAATTTCCCGATCCCATGTATTTGGATAGGGGGAATCAGTCGCCTTTCTGACTTCAGCCCAGCCTTAATATTTGTTGAAATATCGATTGATCATGTAGAGAATTCTTTTACCAACAGCAGAATGTAGAGTGCACTGATGATTATATACCAGGGTAAATTTTGACATTGATGCAAAATGAAATGTATTGAATGACAGAGAACTAGGGAATATTATTTTTGTGTACAATTAGACTGTAGACATTTATTGCATTCGGGAGGGTCTATGGCACCCGGCCAGCATAATCTCGATATTGAGTTTATTGTGTATTTGTTTTTACACTACATGCTTGAATATGCCGACTTGGAAATGAGCTTCCTTATTAACATTTATACCTAATAAAAATGATAATAATGGATGAATATATGTATTTGAAGTTATCTTCAGGTATAATATTAATTAATGTTAAATGAGTATCATCATTTTTATTTATTCTAACTGCAATAGTCATCAAAGTATAAGGCATTGTGAAGTGATACACTATGTTTACATGACATACATATATTACCCGTACACAACATACAACCTTCAAAAAATTAAACAGCATTTGTGTCCGGTACTGTACACAAATTACTCACCAAAATGTAGGGCACCATCAGTTCTGGATACGGATTGAGCATTTTTTCAATATGGATGACTGGGGTCACTGTGATAGAGAAAAGTGGTAATATATAGAAGAACCATCCCACTGAGAGCTGTTGGACGGTAATTTTTACCTGCTGTTATATGGCTGGGGATACACAACTAATGCTAAAATGCCATATGTATCCTCAAGAATTCGTCCAACAGATCCCCATGCGGTGGTTCTTCTATATTATTTCTTTTCTCTGACTGTGATCATGGTTCTGCGATCAGTTGGACTTATTTGAACTAATTTCTAATGATAATCATCCCAAATCGTAGGTTTCTAATTTCTTTGTAATTATCCAATTTTATCACCTTAAATAATTTTTTTTATGCTTAGAAATGTAGCAAGAAGTGCGCTAGACAACATTTAGGAGCTGAAATTAGATATAGTCGAACCAAGAAAAGAATAGTCTTGATTTGGTGTCTAATCTCCCGCCTCCTGATAAAATCTTATGGGGACGTGACATCAGACACCCAATCGAGAGTCCTCTTTTCTTGGTTCAACCATATATATAGAAAATAAATAATTCACGATTTCTCTCCATAACCTTGTAGCGGCCATCTTGGAATTGAAGTGCGGCAAATTAATTCATCATCGTTCAATTTTCTTTTTAATTTTGTAATCAAAAAAATCAGTTGGATAATCGAAATTGCTATCTAGCGCACTGCATCATTAAACAAGCGTTAATTTAGGACTAAAATTTTTAAGTAAAAACCTAAATTCTCGGAGAAATTAGAAACCTACGATCCAATGTATTTAGATAGGGAGAATCAGTCACCTCCGTGACTTCAGCCCAGCCTTAATATATTACATAATACAAATTTTGACACAAGATAGCGCGCGGGTGATTTCTGGTATATGTGAAAGTTATGTATCTCCTTTTGCTAGACTCCATGGTGTGAACGGTCTTATTGTGAAACTCGCTCTAAATAACCAGCTCAAGTTAACCTAACAACACTTCTCATTCTGATTATTGTTATTTATTGATTGTTTTGTCGGGAAATTATTGAACAGTTGTATGAGTATTATTGAAAAAGCTTGAATTTTTCATATTCATCTCTTGTCTGTGTTTGTTTGGAATAGATATTTACAGGTAACAGTAGAAGCTGATTTAACCGTTTATCTCCATTATTATAAAGATTTTCAATAACATGGAAAATCATGAGTGTCTGCACTCAACGCTTATTTCCCGAGAAGTTGAACATTTTCAAAAGCTTGACACTGTTATAATTGCATCGGTACCATTAGTTATAGGGGTGAGTCGAATTTATAGGAAAGTTCAATTTCATCGAAGGGAATAAAAAATAGCATGAATATTACAGGTTATTATTGAGATCGTCGGAATTATTTTTGTTTCTCTATGGTCAAAAGAATATGACAAGTGTGAATCCTACTTCATTATTTTATATTTGCACGGTGGATATTGGTTTGTTATTATGATCGTGGATCATATAATTAAATCGAAGCATCATAACTTACGCATATGTGGATACTTAGATTTTTATCAATCTACTTATCAACATATCAGAACGCCACTATTTATTTCTTCGCTTTGGAATACGACATATCTCTTACTGGCCACAATCTTGAATCATACTCATAAATCTAATTTTGAGAATTATTGTCGTTCATCAAAATGGTTTGCACCAATCAACTATATGCTTTTACTCACTACTTTGGAACTAGTAATCATTATTCCTGTTTATTTGAATTACATAAGTAAGTATTTTTTACTGGACATCAGCACATATTATGAAAATGATTTTCATGCCTTAAATCTTTTAATTTATTTATTATCATGTAAAAAACATGGATATTTATAAGTACATAAAACATTCCTGTTGTATCAATTTTCTTCTATAGTTTGAGTAAAAATAAAAACTAATCGTTCACATTTCAAGTATTGCTGTTGAGTGAAAAAATTCGAACTTATCGTAATTAAATTGAATACAATTTATTATAAAAGAACATATTTTCAAAATTTTTATCCTCTTTGTCACAATGATACACAACAATTCTACTTGCTTGAATAAAAAGGAAGCTTTTCGCGCAGCTATCCAGCCAACAAAAAATTTATCTTTTAAACTTATATCGAATTATATAAGTTAAGATAAATGCATTTTCATAATATTCATTACAATATTTTTCAACATTTGTGACATTTCTTAATAAAAATTTCTTTTTATACATATAGAACGTGTTCGCCAATTCAATCGTCTGCGACCATTGCCAGATGTGATAAAAGAAGAATGGCTTGCAAATTTTGCCCATGATTCGTATGCCAGTAGTGCTGAAGTTGGATATCATGAAAAAGGCTCCAATTTTTTAGAATTACTAGAGAAACAAGCTGATTTAATAAGGTATCTTCGAGATCATAATGTAAAATTAAGTCATCGTATGATGTTACTTGCATCATCTCAAAGATGTTTAAATGATACGTGAATTTGAATAAAAATTATTTCTTTATAATAGATATTATCAGGTGTTTAGAGTTTTTTATATTTATTTTTATAAAAGTAAAATTGAATTATTTATGTACACATACATATTTCTTTTTGGTACTCAAATGTTACACAATATTAGTACCATGTTTAACCATTAGCAACAGATGTTCTCAATCAATATTTATCAAAGAATTAATATAGGATATTAACAAATTGGTCCATACAAATATCGATATACCTAACTTTCAATCGGATAAGATTGTTTTTCATTTTTTAGTATTTTCTAAAATTCCGAAAAATAGATAAAAATTGGGATATAGTTTTGATCAGAAGTATCTCCACTTGCTAATTTTTCAACACATATTAGGCTAGTTCCAACATTCTGGAAGAGGATTAGGATAAAGGACTTCAATAAAACAGAAACAGAATTTTCGAACGTTTATTATTATAAAAAAATACGTTTACATTTGAAATAAAAGCACCAGGTAGAAGTTATCACTGAGGAACAAAGCTTTTTATTCCAATTCTCTACTACACATATGAAAATATGGCAGAAATACGTGTTTTGGAATAGGTAATATCAGAGAAGAGAGACGTAAATAGAATCACAATGCCATGTTCCATTTGGGGATCACCCCAAACCGCAAGGTTACCACCCCATCCGCCAGACGGCGATACTGTACATGTAAGCTTCTGTACTCTTAAACCAGGTGGCGACAGTGTTCTTGGCACAGTTACGCCTACTCCCCTCCGAAGATGCGCACGCATAGAAAAAATGCTTTGCGGCAGAAAGAGCCAACTTGAATTCTCAGATTTTCCGAAATTCTTGGAAAGTTACAACTCAAAATAATCGATTGAATTCATTGCTTTAATTCATATATTAGTATATAAATTTGTTTGATTTTTTTCGAGAGTGCATACAGTGTATAAGTGATCGTGCATTGTGTACACAAAAATGCCAGCTACAAATATATGTGCATTTGTCAAATGCGAAAATGTGTCATCGAGGATGCGGCATCTCTCGTTTTATCGCTTTCCTAAAAACAAAAGGTAAGTTTTTGTATCACTTTTCATTATTAACAGCTTTCGTCATAGTTCATTGATATATTAATCAATTGATATTAAAAAATATTTGTTTCTGTATATAAATACTTTTTTGCGTATCTTCAACAACTTTATATATGCTGAAGAAAAGAATATTTAAAAAAAATTTTTTTTTTTTCAATTAAAAGGGTAGTTAGTTAGTTAGATATAAGTCGATCAAATTTTTAATTAATATTTATTTCTTACAAATAATTTATTGCAGCATTTGAGTGTTATTATATCACGATTTTTTAAGTTTTCCGAATCGAGTTACTTTGATGAAAGGGAAAGTAGTAATATAGAGAGATTTTATAATCAATCAATTTCAATTAATGATATTATCAACCCTCTCTTTGCTTATAAATAATTTTTAAAATAATTGTAACGTTTCTATGAGACGTGGGCTAAGCTGTTTTTTTCATTCAAACTTTTTTGTTCATTCCATGGTTTCCCCAGTCTCCAATCTTTTAAGCTGCTTTAGATCAGTATTTGTACCAACCATTACGTTTATGTGTCACAATATTCCTACAAAATAAGTTCAAATTCATTTTTATGAATCATTTAAATTGTTTAGTTAATTATCGTTTTTCATATAAATTTAGTGAAACAAAAAAATATCGATGTTATTATAATAAATAATTGAACCTTTGCATAATTAAGAATCAAGAAAGGTATAAAGTTGATAATATTAAAATATAATGCAGATCGTCTAATGAATAATTATGACATATATAATTACAGTAATTTATATTATAATAAATACCTATTGTTGAATTAAGGATTATTAATTCGATTGCAATTACCTTTATTAACACTAATTGATATTCAAATGTAAATATATATAGTGATAAAGGAAGTAAAAAAGTATCAATACAATTATGATGGCTAGTCCAGTCAAATGAGGGAAATGGAATAATTTTGATTTGCTGCGGCCGAAGTGATGATTTATAGATAACTAGATCGGAATTTCGCGAGGAACACGATGGTGTCGGTCAAAAATGTTTGGCACGTATACGGGGGGAGTAAAAACCGCCCCCATCGCAAATTTCTCGATTTCTATGATAGATATGAAAAAATGTTTTAAATAAAAGTTGTTCAGAATTTAATTTTAATAAGAAAAGTACTGAACACTTTTTTTCATATCTATGATAGATAAAAAGTTATTCGCGACTGAAGCTTCACTATTGACAAAAGCTTCAGTCGCGTCTAAGAAAATTAATAAAAAATACCCAATGTTAGAAATATTACTTTTTGGCGATTGATTTCGAAAAATGAGATATTAAATTTCATTTTTAGAGAAAAAAATTTTTTTTTTATTAATTTTTTCATTATTTTTATAAACAATGAATTATTTAAATCATTCCCATTTTGGTTCAAATGCACCGATCAGCCCGATTTTGGGCTTAAAATGTGCAGAATTAACAATGGAACATTTCATATCTGCAAAGTTTTTCATTATTCTGCACCTGTTAAAAGTTATACAGGTATAAATATTTGGGCCCCCGAGAGCACTTTTCCTCTTCTGCCTCCGTTAGGTGCGACAGAGAGCAATACATATCTCTCTGCTTCACTCGCACTCACACAAAACTTCTGCGCACGCGCCGAGTATTGTAAAACGTAAGTGCGAGTGAAATACTCATTCCAACCGTAAGTGTGACAAAGAGACTATACGGTGAGTAAAAAGGGGATGTTTTGGGCTGATGCTGGTTCATTCAAAAGTCTTTCCGAGCTCGAAATTTATCAGCGCGAGAATTTTTCTAAGTTTTACGCGCCTTAAATGTTAGGAATTTTTTTTTTAATTTTAGGTCCAATAATCATGTATATAGATCGATAGAGAATTAAATTTCCTGTCGATCTAGCTATACTTTTTTAAGTACTCTTTTCCGATTTTTTAACGCAAAAAAATAATTATGTGGGAGAGAAAAAATTTATATCTCTTACACAATTACCTCGATAGATCTAAAAATGTGCATACATATTCTTGACATATTTGAGAACATGTATGCCAATTTTCGCACGTTCGGGATGACCAGAAGTCATCCATTTGAATTTAGAAAAAAAAAATGACCGGAACATGTTTGTACATTTGAAGATTGATTGATATAATTGTGTAAGAGATATAAATTTTTTCTCTTTCAAATAATTTATCTTTTCCCCATTCTTTTTTTTTTAAATTTTCGAAATAAATCGCCACAAAGTGATATTTGTAGCGTTAAGTATTTTTATTAATTTTCTTAGACGTGACTGGAGCTTTCGTCGATAGTGAAGCTTCAGTCACGAATAACTTTTTATCTATCATAGATCTGAAAAAAAATGTTCAGTACTTTTTTCATTAAAATTGAATTTTGAACAATTTTTATTTGAAACATTTTTTCATATCTATGATAGTGTCACGTCATGTGGCACTACGCGCCCATATGTTTTAAATTTAAAAATATATATTAAAGAAATAGATTTAAAAGATATAAATAATTATTAAAAATTAAAAAAAAAATTTCTTATTAATTTTTATTGCGTTTAACAATGCTTCAGATGTAATTTAATATGCAAGAAATATAAATCGTTGTCAGAAGCATTGTTCGCAAAAATATTTAATTACAAACTAAAAGAAAATAAAAAGAAATTATTATTGATTTAATTGTAACCAATCAAAATTAATTATTCAATTAAAAATGAAAAAGAAGGGATGTTGCTACCTGCTAGCAACAACCGAAAATGTCCTTTAAGTGACACTTTAGTTTTATCAATCAAAATATTAAGACGTGTTAATTGTTTATAATAAAAGTTATTTGAATAATTAATTGTGATCATTATTTAATTAAAAGAATACAAATTGGATTTAAAATTATAATTTGGATTTAAATATCAAAAGTAAGTCTTAATATTTATTTTTATTTAAAATTTAAAAGAAAGTGCAATCTCGTTTATGAAATTATTATTTATATGAATTCAAAATTATAATTTGATTATTAATTTAATAAATTATTAATTGGCTTTTAAATTAATTTGTTAATTAAATAAATATCCCTATTAATTCTATCCCATTTATTAACTTATTAAAACTAAAAGAATATTTAATTATTATTATTAAATCCTAATGCAACAACCTCTTACTCCATCCCAGCTATTGCACTAGGTGTAGGCTAAAAAGGAGTGATCTTTAAGATGTCCTTTTAATAAATTATGACATCACAATAGGAATCGAGAAATTTGCGATGGGGGGCGGTTTTTACTCCCCCCGTATACGTGCCAAACATTTTTGACCGACACCATCGTGTTCCTCGCGAAATTCCGATCTAGTTATCTATAAATCATCACTTCGGCCGCAGCAAATCAAAATTATTCCATTTCCCTCATTTGACTGGACTAGCCATCATAATTGTATTGATACTTTTTTACTTCCTTTATCACTATATATATTTACATTTGAATATCAATTAGTGTTAATAAAGGTAATTGCAATCGAATTAATAATCCTTAATTCAACAATAGGTATTTATTATAATATAAATTACTGTAATTATATATGTCATAATTATTCATTAGACGATCTGCATTATATTTTAATATTATCAACTTTATACCTTTCTTGATTCTTAATTATGCAAAGGTTCAATTATTTATTATAATAAATAGTCTAGTTTTAACATTTTTACATCTGAAGACGAACAAGTACTACTTTTTTATGTAGGTATATATGTAGGTAATAATTTAGAAATAATTAGAAATGTTGTATTCTAGATGATATTCTCCGGTAAATTAGTTTGAAAAAAATTCCGATAGGTGACAGCATTATGTTCGCAGATGACCTCAGGGATCTATATTGAAAAAATGCTCAATCCGTATCCAGAACTGATGGTGCCCTGCATTTTGGCGACTAATTTGTATCTGTGTGTGTACAATACATGTTGTGATGTAAATGTAGTGTGTCACACTACATGCCCTACACTTTGATGACTATTGGAGTATTATAAATGAATATGATGATACTCATTGAACATTAATTAATATTACACCTAAAAATAACTTAAAATACATATATTCATCCATTATTATTATTTTTATTAAGTATAAATGTTAATAAAAAAGCTCAATTCCAAGTCTACGGATCGAAGCATGTAGTTTCAGATGAATAAACATGAAACTATGATTGGAAATATGCTGGCCTTGTGGTTAAAGCACCAGACTTCTATTTGACCGAGCAGGGTTCAATCCCGATGTCAGCCAATTTTTTTTTTCTTTTTTTATTTTGTTAGTGGAATTGAATGTAATTATAATTCTAATAAGCCAAAATTGATTCTTTATAAGAATTTAGGTTTTTTTTCTATAATTCTTTAAATTAATGAACGCTGAGGGAGAAGACATTCGAACAGGGCCATAAACCCTTTTTTAGTACAGTCATATATATGTACTTTTTTTCATATACATACACAAACATATAAATGTAGTTTTTTTTTCAAAAATAATTTAAAAATATTTAGCAGCAATTTAAACAATTTGCGGAGAGTTCCGGCACTTCGCCGGCAAGCTCTACCTCCACTCTTTGTGCCCAAGCCTGCAGCTTATAATTTACAAGCATAAATAATAGAATTGTTATCCTGATAGCTCTGTGGTCAGAGTGTTGGACTTCTATTTTGCCAGGCAGGGTTCGATCCTAGTAATGGCAAATTTTTTTTTTCCTTCTTTTCGTTTAAGTAACTTTATATATTTATATATATTTTATTAAAATATTCTTCCAATTAATTACGAAAAAAAGTTGTTTTTCTGAAAATAGGCTGAAGGTGAGGAACGAGTTACTATGAATTCTCTTTTTTAGAAAATGTTGTCTCTAAAAGACTATAGGAATTAATTTTGAACAAATATAAACAACCAATTATTGCATTCATGTAAAATTTTAATGAAAAATAATTGGCTATGACTAGGATCGAACACTAATCGGTAAAATGAAAGCCTGGTGTTCTAACCACACAGCTAACACATTATCTTTTACATGATGTTTATGTTTATAAGTTGTATAATGCAGGCTTGAGTATGAAGGGTGGAGATAGAGCTTGCCAGCGCAGTGCCGGAACTCCCCGCGGACTGTTTAAACTACTTCTGAATATTTCTAAATTGCTTAAAAAAAAGCTACGTTCATATAGCTATAGTAAAAAAAATGTTTATAACCCTTTTTAAAGGTTTTCCGACTCGGCGTCCAACAATTAAATGAATAAATTGAAGAAGAAAAAATCAAATCGTTGTAAACAATTACTTTTGGCATGTTAATATTATAATTACATGCATATCTGATAAATAAAAAAGAAAAAAAAACTTTGCCATGACTAAGATCAAACACTACCCGGCAAAATAGAAGTCCAGCGCTCTGACCGCAGAGCTATCGTGTTTATAATCTAGTTATTTATGCTTGTAAATTATAAGCTGCAGGGCTTGCGCACAGAGAGTGGAGGTAAAGCTTGCCGGCGAAGTGTCGAAACTCGCCGTGGATTGTTTAAACTATTTTTCATTGTTAATAAGTTGTTAAAAAAGGTTATTATCAATGTATTTGTACAAAAAGAGTTTATGGCTCTGTTCAAATATTTTCTCATTTGTCAACGATTAATTGAAAAATAATTTTACATAAAAATTGAAATTTAAAACTCATTTTTGGCATGATAAAATTGCAATTACATGCAATTTAAATAAAAAAAAAATTTGCCGCAATTTGAATCGAACACCGTTCGGTAAAATCACTGTCGAACCTTCTGACTATAGAGCTAGCATATTTTTATTTGCTTTGTTTACGTTTAGATATCGTAAGCTTCAGGCTTAGTAACAGAGGGTGGGGAATGTGCTTGCTCGTCAACTGTTCGAACTCGCAGTCTTCTTTGAAAAATAAGACGGAGATAGATAGATATATTTTGTGCTCTGTCTTGCTCGGAACAGATTATTCTGAAATTTCATTGTTACGTACTCAATTTCAATTGATGTCAAGCTTCGGCCTTTTGCCGCACAACACGAGGGCGTTAAGTCAACTCCGGGAAACTTTCTGACTTCAGCCCAGCCTTAAGCTGTTGCAGGACAATCTGAACGCCACCTACATTAGCCGTCGGTACAGAAGACTCCCAGATGACCTTCAAAGGTCATATGTTTCAACGACCCGAAGCTTCAACCAGGAAGGTGCTACGAGAACAGAGTGGGCGGAGTCTCAAGATGGAAGGAGATCCCGCCAAAACGAAGCCTTGAGCACGCCGACCGGAGATCAGTCAGTAGTAGTTGGGCTTCCGCCGTCGCCAAGTACGCACGCACGAACGACGCTCGTCGAGCATGTCATTAAGTTCTCACAGTAATTAGTGGAAAGTTAGACCGGGAGCTGGAAGTACGAGGTTGGGATCGTGGCCACTTGCAGATTTTGCTGTCAAGACGCTTGGGGAGATTCTGCACGAGTCGCTGCAACCTTCGAGGTACCCGGGTCATCGACTCGATTGTCTCTATAAAAATATTCTGTAGAATTCAAATAAGTTACTATAAAGCTTGCTTCAGGACACGGGGAAATAACGCTCCGTACTATTGTTCGAAGATTAACTTTATAATAAAAAGTCTTTTCTACCTTAATTTACGGGTAGAGAAATTATCCCGGTAAGTCACTTGCGTACCTTATTTGCATGCCTTACGGGGTAGGAGATATTTCGAGGGAGACGTGACTCTACTTTCCAAGGGCAAATTGTCCAACCACCTGTATTGCTGTGAACTCTCGTCCTCGTTTTTCGGCACGCTGGTTGTCCAAGAATCTCTCACGTTGTTCTTTAACGATTTATTTCTTTGCTTATTCATTCATTCGACCGAAAGCTGTATCAAACATCGAGCAGACTATCGCCGAAAGGTAGGTAAGAAATTCTAATTATATTCTCATAGCTCAATCCAGAAAAATAGATAACTCAAGGTCATACAAGAACAAACTCGAAGCAATAACCTCATCAATCCCTGGTAAAATAAGATACCTTCTTCACCTCACATTTACTGAAATAATGGCTGATTGGAGACTTGCTCTCTGGTGTAGATAAAAAGTCTGAAAACCGAGCACATCCATAAAAAATCCATTCCCATCTTATTCCCTTGAATCCTACATCAGAAATATTCCCCGCTGGACATACAACCTTCCCGCGCTTTTCCCATAACCAGTCAATCCAAAAAGTTTCCAACCAAAAAAAAGTCAATTAATTTATTTCAATATGTTGTATTGTACATAATAAGTTTAACATTAGTAATATTTATACTAAAAAAAATTATCACAGAAATTAATTCAATAGTGTTTAACATACCATCGAACCTTACAACAACTGTAAGGAGTGAATATAAAATCGGAAATTGACCACATATCAAGTAAAAGTGAAGCATACTGGCATTTAAAATACACACATAATGAGATCATCATTTAAAGTATTCAATCTTTTTTCTCACAAAACACAAACTTTTCTAAATTGTTTTTCATAAAGTCGCTGATCCACAATCTCAAGTTCAGCTCAGGATCATCGTGCTCAGTGATAGGTAGCCTTTTCTTATCCTGGAGCTCCATACAACTTCCTGACCAAAAAATATTAAAAGTTAGTTACGTAACTATAACGATTTGTAATTTTATGCGTAGACCGATGAAACATCGAGACAAATATTCGTTCAACAACAGTTTGTAAAAGACATATGAATGAACAAATAAAAAATCTTACTTAATATTAAAACGTATTCTTTTTCTGTGATGATGTGAAGACCAGGTCGTTTTCTATTTTTTACAACTCCCAGATTTCTAATTTCTCGAAGGGTCCATACAGCTTTAATGATATGATTGATGCGTTTTCTCAGTGTAGGTGCATTTGCTGCCTTTGTATATTGTTCAAGCGTCATTCTTAACCCACTTTTTAGTGTTACCTCTAAGAAAAAGCAATGAACATTCATCAAACAATTAAATCATCATCTTTAATCTATATTTTTATAATTGATTAATCAATGAATGAACAGAATCAAAAATATTAGGAAAGACACAAAGTTCGTATTGCCCATGTATTTTCATTATAATCAGTTTCAATATTAACCAAATAGAATGAGCAAATGTCTCTTAAATTATGTAAGATTTTCACGAAATGTTATATAAAATCATATTATTTAGATTAATGAATATTTTATGTCTCAATAATTCTTCTTTGATTAGGACAATCCTTAATTCTTAATAATGAATTAAACAAATAATTTACTTACATCTTCTGTTGCTTCTAAATCATCTTCTCTATGTAAATTATCATCTTCTTCTGAGCTTTCTGAACTTATATTATTTCTCGCATCTACATCTTTCTCAACAACTTCATCAGGGACTCTTTCTTCATTTGGATCAAGTGCAATATTATCTTCAGGTACATCTTCTTCTAAATCGTCATTAACAGATGGTTCTGCTGTTGACGCAAAATAGTCATCAGCCTGATATTCTGCAACTTCCATTTGCTGATTTAATTTTTTCTGTGTTGAAAAATTAGTATTATGAATTGATATTATAATTGGTACCATAAATTGTACAAAGAATTAAACCTAGAAAGTGATATTTACTTTTTTATAATGTACTATTTGTCTTTCTTCTACCAGGGGAGGATTTTTTTTTTTTGATGTTGGAGCCATCACTGAGATCTACTAGACTCTTCCTTTTGTACACCCGAACCCTTTTTGCAGAAGGTCCTAATTTCTTTAAGTCATCAATATTATCTGTTGAATATAAACTTTAGTTAAAATTATGAGATTAATTCTATTAGAAAAACCAGTTATTATTAGGTATAAGAAATATTTTTCTATTATGCATTAGCGCTGAACATAACAAATTCATTTTGTATTTTGATGAAGGTCAGAAAAGATTAGAAGTTTTCATGAACATAAATAATTTTTAAGTGTATTTTAAGAGTAAACATTTCAACAGTGACTTATTCAAGGAGTCTTAATAAAGAGACGTGATTATGAAAGAGAAAGTCATACTAACAGTGTAACTGTAATTGCTCCATTTCGTTTTGATGGAAAAGATGCAGGTCCTTTGCAAGAGCTCTCAACTCATTGAAATTTAAAGAAACTGAAGAAAGAAAGATAGGTGTAAAGATGCGAAAGGAAAACTATGTTAATGGAATCATTGCATATTTTTATCAATGAATTTATCAATTCTTAATTTAATTAAATGAATCTTCAGCTGAAGACAAAACAGCTAGATTCATACTAAGGATTCAATCTCACATTTGGCTTTAGTTACAATTATGTTTTATACTGTATATTTAGTTAACACTCTTATTTTTCTTGGAATTAACTATTTTAAAAAATAAAAAATAACATTACTTTACCTTACCACTAGTGACTTTTACTTGATCAACCTGATAATCCTGCCTGAGTTTTTTATAAATAGTTTCTTTTTGTAAATATTGTAAAATACATGTGTGTCCATCTATAGATGGATTGACTAACGACAGTTTGTTAGTTAACGACGATTGCTTGACGATTAGATTGTTTATAGCAACGAGGGGAGAGTTTGTTTATCTCCAGTTTAGGACTGAGACTAGCTAACATTAGACGTCTTGTCTTTGATTCTGTATTTGAATCTGTCATTTTAATAAACTAACTCTTAATAATAGTTGTTCTCATTCTATTATTTTACATTTGGTGTCAGAAGTGGGATTTGTCTCACGTGTCGAGATATTTTATTTGTGTGTTGTGATATTTTTGAAGTTTTGAAAATGCTAAGAACACCAAATCGTCGTCAAACAAGGAGGAACAATTAACACAAAATAAATTGGAAATGAATGGCTTATTTTAAAATTTCATGGGAGAGATAAGATCTTTATTTATTAATAATAATAATAATAGTAATAATTTGAATAATAATAGTAATAATAATAATTCGATGAATGTTGAAACAATTCAAAATAATTTTTCAGGAATTGTTAATCCTAATAATTCATTAAATTTAAATCCAAATTTGATTGAATCGGTCTCATCATCTTCCGTCGGGAATTCTTTATTTTTCTCGAAACCGGCAAAATATGATGGTTCTCAGACGTGGGAATGTTATTCACGTCAATTTGAGACCATCGCTCGATTGCATAATTGGTCGAATGAAGTTAAAGCTTTAATTTTAGTGTCCTGTTTGAAGGATAAAGTTCAAGAAATTTTAGAAAACTTGAGCATGGATGATCTAAGAAATTTTATGTTGATTATCGAAAGTTGAATGATGTCACAGTTAAGGATTCTACTCCAATTCCTCATCAAGAAGATATTTAAAATATGGTTCTCGGTGCTCAATGGTTTTCGACTATTGATTTAAAGAGTGGATATTGGCAAGTTGAAGTTGCTCCTGAAGATCGTGAGAAATTTAGCAATTTAAAGTTCTTCCTTTTGGTTTAAGTAATGCTCCTGCCACTTTTGTGAAACTTATGAATATAGTTTTACAAGGTCTCCTCGGCGAAATTTGTTTAGTTCATTTAGATGATATAATTATCTTAAGTAAGAGTCTTGATGAACATTTTATTTATCTTCAAAATGTTTTTGAAAGACTTTTACAATCAGGACTTAAAATTAATGCTGAGAAATGTATATTTTTCCAAAAAGAAGTAGTCTTTTTAGCTCATATTATTTCTGGTGAAGGTTTAAAGAGCTATCCTGAAAAGATTTCTGCGATTATTAATTGGCCTATTCCGAAAAATATAAGTGAACTTAGGAGTTTTCTTGGACTTTGCAAAACTTCTATATTTAATGAGTGAAGAGAAAAGAGATTTTATTTGGGATGATATAGCTCTTCAAACTTTTCAAAAATTGAAACAAATTTTAACTACTACACCCATTTTAGGTTATCCTGATCCTAATTTTTCATTTATTCTTGACACTGATGCTTCTAATGTTGGTATTGGAGCAGTTCTATCTCAGAAAATTCCAATTAAGAAAAATGGTGAAATTATTCATCAAGAAACAGTTATTGCGTATTTTAGTAAGACTTTAAATAGTCGTGAACGAAATTATTGTGTTACTAGAAAAGAATTGTTAGCTGTTGTTATTGCGATTGAACATTTTCGTCATTTTTTTCTCGGTAAACGATTCACAATTAGAACTGATTATGCTTCTGTTAGCTGGTTACTTTCTTTCGAAAATCCCAAAGATCAAGTTGCTCGTTGGTGAGAAATTTTGTTTCAATATGATTTTAAAGTTCAGCATAGACCTGGTCAAAGTCATGGTAATGCTGATGCTTTATCTCGGCGTCTATGTGATTGTAAGAAATGTTTGAAAATGGATGCTAATGAAGAATGTTCTTTTAATAAAAATATTTTCCGCACTATCTGTGAAATTAACGATAATTCCGATTGGATTAAATTTCAGAATGATGATAGTATTTTGAATTTAATAATTAAATTCAAAAAGGAAAATAAAATCCCGGAATTTAGTAATGTTTTTCATTTAGATTCAACTTTTAAACTTTATTTACTTTATTGGAATTCTTAAGAATTAAAAAATGAAGTTTCAGTTAAACGATGGAAAGCTTCTAATCTTTCTCATATTATTTTTCAGGTTATTGTTCCTCGAGCCAAAGTTAATGAAATAATTTCTAAAGGCTCATAGTTCTCCTTCTGGTGGAAATTTTGGTACAAATAAGACAATTTCTAAAATTCGTCAAAGATTCTCCTGGTCTACTCTTAAACAAGATGTTGATATTTGGTGTAAAAAATGTAAAGTTTTGCTAAAAAGGGTCCTCATAAGAGATCATGTGGTTCTCTTCAAATTTATAATGTTGGCTCTCCTTTTGAAAGAGTTGCGATTGATATTCTTGGTCCTCTTATAAAAACTTCTTCTGGAAATAAATTCCTTTTAGTTGTTACTGATTATTTTACTAGATGGCCTGAAGCAATTCCTCTTCCTAATCATCAGGCTTCTACTATTGCTGTGTTATGTACCAGAGTACACAACATTTTTGTTAAAATAAAATAGAATATTAAATTTTAAAAAGAAAAAGGGACAGTATGCAGAGGAAAGTCAGGTAAAGAAAAATCAATGAGTGAAGTCAGACTTGAAGGCACCAAGGGGAAACTCAAGGACGCTAGGTGGACAGACAGGTGAAGAAAAGAAGAGAAAGCGGGCGTAAAGGCAGTTCAAGAGGCCCCACGTGGATAGCCTGACCAAAAGAAATTTGGATATTCAAATTTACCGGATTGGCAGAAAGAACATTAAAGCTACCACCTCCAGCTTTTCAGAGGGGTTGGAACCCTGGATAAATAGTCCAGATTTTCCCAAGGAACTTCAGTCTCTGCTGAATTTTTGTCGGGCTTGGTGCAAATTTTTGAACTGTAATCTACTTCATATTTCAAACTCAGATTTGATTTTTTAAGAGAGATTTATTCTTAGTAACATTAAAAATTTCCTTTAATTTATAATTATTCAAGAGAAACAATTCTTTTAGAATTTAGAAGAGAAATCTTTGAGAAAATATATATACGTGATCAAACGAGCGAAATCGAAGTCTACGAGCAAGAGAGAGAGAGGTGCGGTACGGCGAGGGAGCCCAAGCGGCTGTAAATCAACCAACCAGGGAGCCTAGCCGAGTATCTTCAGGCAGCACTACAACCTGCTACGCACCGACCTGCTGAACAGCGCTTCAACTTTCTGCTACCTATCAATTTTACCCTTGTAAAACAATTTCTATCCAACTAAAGTGAGTGAAGGCTAATAAAGATTATCTGTAATAAAAAGGAGCAACTCTCTTCTTCATTTGTTGCACCATAGTGGTTTGCCAGCACTGATTACCTTACCTATTTCTTTAATTTTCCATCTAAAATAAACTCTGCGAGGTCTCCGCGCCCGAGTGGAGTAGAAGGCGATTGTGTCTTGACTCAAAAAAGAGACCGTTCTGTCACGGGGACGTAACAGCTGAAGCTTTAATTTCTGAAATATTTTGTAGATACGGTCTCCCTTTAGAAATTCATTTAGATCAAGGTAGAGAGTTTGAATCAGAAATGAATCTGATGGTTTAGTTGAAAGGTTGCATAGGACTATTCTTCAATATTTATCATAATTTATTGATAAAAATCAAAAAGATTGGGATCGTTGGATTTCTCTATTTTTGTTAGCTTATCGTTCTCCTAGACATGAAACTACAGAATTTTTTGTCGGAAGGGTTTGTTTAATAGGAAGAGCATTTCCAACATCAATAGAATGTTGTAAGATTTTACACTTCCCAATATTGAAAGAATTTTTCGAATAAATATTTAAATTTTTCAATAATAATTGTTTAGAACGTAGAACATTTTTCTCATCCAATAATTTCGAAGATCTATGAAACAAATGTAAAATAAATTCAGGAAGATCATTTAAATCAAGAGAAATTTTATTAATTCAAACGACTTTATCATTAGTAAGAAATTTTTTATGAAGAATTTCCATAAATTCACTAAACAAACCTGATTTAACTAAGAAATCTATTCCCAAAATACATTCTTCATAAATTTGAGCAAAAACAACCTCTCAACTAATCTTGATATTTAAAATCTTAATTTTTACAGTCTCAAGAAAATCAAAATCAAATTTCTCACCAGAAACTGTAGAAATAGAAAGAGAAGAATTATTTACTCTAGTAAACCTCTTATTGAAAAGAGAAGAATTAACAACCGTAATATCAGCAGCAGTATCAACTAACATATTACATTTTTTACTGTTAATTTCTATTATTAACTCTATAATTAATTATTAATGTTAGGTCGTGAATTAAGGTTACCTTCAGATTTTCTTCGTGGAATTTCTCCTTCTGAATATATTTATAATGACAATTCTTCAGATGAATATATTTTTGATCTTCGTGAAAAATTACAACTCACTCATGATTATGTGCGACGTAATTTAGAAATTAAATCAGGAAAACTTGAATTTAATTATGACTTAAAATCTTATATTTTGTCTTTTGACGTGGGTTTGGTTTTATTTTCCTAAAAGAGTTAAAGGGAAATGTCCTAAACTTCAATCAGATTGGGAAGGTCCATATATAATTAAAAACAAATTAAATGATGTTGTTTTTAGAATTCAGAAAATTCCGAATGGTCGTTTAAAAGTGGTTTATATGAATGGACTCGCTCCTTATGATGTTGATTGTTGACTCTTACTGGCTTCCTGATTTCTGTTGAATTCAGGGTTTTTGTAACTTCCAGTCTGAGAACGTTGGCTCTCATTGATCATTTGATTGTTGATTTGAATTCACAATGTCTGTCCTGGAGCGTTCTCGTGGAGTTACTATAAGATATACACGCTTGGAGCGTTTGTGTTGTTAATCTTTTCTTCATTAGTGGCCAAAATAAAGTTAAGTTAGGCACTAAGTCTCCACGGTATCCTATTGTGACGTGTTGGGCTCGACCAACGAGCAGTCATCGACCGACGATATGTCTCCGGCTCTTCTCTACTTTACCAACCCGTACTTATACTCATCTATGAGTTTAAGCATCTCACCACCTGTAGAGCTGAACACAGAATGGGCGGGAGAAGCAGAGCCTTGGAAGGGGGCACAGCCACCACAAGGGAACCAGCCGGCGTGCAAGACGCCACTCTCAACTGGAAGGCGCCGTAAGCGACAGCAGTTCCAGGCAGCAGCAAGCGATATTGCTAATCACGGCTTCCGTACGATGTACGAAAAACGTATAAATAAGTACATATGTACCAAGTCAGACAGATAGTCTATAGTACTAGTCGAATAGTTAGTTCTTTACACCAATTGGTAGAAGAAGTATAAGTCTGGTGAAGATTACCCGAAGTCAGCAGGAAGCAGGCATCCAGTCGCTGAGATCTCCTGAGACAACGAACGAGATTATCCTGGAAAGCAGTCTTCGAAATCCTGACGAGGAAGAAAGTCATGTAAGTCCAGCAACTAATTACCTTACGTGTGAGACTGACTAGCTAGTATGACTATCGAAGTAGTTGCAATGTTCTCTCTTCTATGTTGAAGTCATTATTAAGCATTATTAAAGTTGCTTAGTTGATATTGCTTTAGGGGGGCCTAGAGCCCTGACAAACTTGTATCCGCGTTTGTAAAACTCATAATAATTATTGTATTATATAGAGTCTCTCGCATAACTAAAATCGCTTCTGTAAAACTCAGAAAAGTCGTTGTATTATATAGAGTCTTTAGCGTAATTAAGATTATATTGTATCTATTTTTTGTAAGTCAAGAGTACATCAAGGAGTTTTTTCTATTTATATTTTGTTGCTTGAAAATCGTTTAAATAAAAGTAATCTATAATATAAATAGTACTACATTGGGAGTAATCTCTTTCCCGTTATCCCATAGTTTTGATTTGTTTTCTACAAATCTCCCGATTGATTGCAGAGTCATTATTACTTTTCGTCATCGGGATGCCACCCGACGTGTACTCACATATTGGCTTCAATTTTTATAAACTGTTAGGATAGCTGATGACCCTTAGAGTCATCCATCCAACAAAACTTACCACGGGGAAGTCTCCCTCAATAAATTATAGACTTTTTTCCCGAAAGTATAACACTATGAAGTTCGAATAGTTGGTTTAAACTATTGAACTTATGTTTTCGAAAATTTCTTGCAAGGTGGATCATTTGTGATTATTACTTTTGTGATTTTAAGAGTCTGATTTTATGAATAGGATGCGTAGTCGGTTATTGATTTAGAGAAATGTTTTCCAAAAGATGAGACAATTCAATTAAATAAAAAAAGGAATTTGAATTCAAATTGAAAATTTGTTTTCAACTTTGATGCTGCAGTAATTTTTAAAATCTGTCTAGATCTCTCTTGTTCTGGCCTGCCAGATTCTTGGCATTTCTAGCTCTTGTGGATTTTCATTTTTTTTCTTACTTCCCGGATTTTTTTTTATGGAGGAAGGAAAGAAGAATTTTTAAACTTTTAAATTTTGACTGACGGACGGTTAGTTTTTAACAAATCTTTTATTGTATAGAATCACGTTATTAGTTTAATTTAGATCATTTTAGCCTGTTTTGGAGGTTTTTACCCGCCGCAGGATTTTTCCCTCCAGGATAATTTGTTTTATTTATTTTTAAGCAGGCAGAGTGGGGAAGCGGCAATCTTGGAATTTAGGCTGAATAATTACTTGATTCATCTTCATAATTTTGAATGATTATTAATTTGATTTTCTCAATTTCGAATTAGAAATTAAATTTTAGATTTTGCATGTTTATTTATTTCAGTCTAATCCAATATTTTTACCCAGCTATTAGAAATTGCCAGGAGGCAATTTTTTAGAAGATCGAGAGAAGTGTAAAATATAGGTGTGTCCATCTATAGATGGATTGACTAACGACAGTTTGTTAGTTAACGACGATTGCTTGACGATTAGATTGTTTATAGCAACGAGGGGAGAGTTTGTTTATCTCCAGTTTAGGACTGAGACTAGCTAACATTAGACGTCTTGTCTTTGATTCTGTATTTGAATCTGTCATTTTAATAAACTAACTCTTAATAATAGTTGTTCTCATTCTATTATTTTACAATATATATATATGTATATATAAATCCATCTAATGTATTATTTGGAAACGGGGGACTGGTATCCCCCTCTCGATCTTCAAAATTTCCTTCGGCCGCACGGTTAAAGAAAAGATAATAACCCTGCAAGTACAGCGTATGCAATTAAAGTGTACCTTTACCTCATTTTCACCTTTTTTTTTCAAAAAACAAAAGAAATTTATCACAACGTGGCAACGTCGTGTCTTCAAATAATGCCTTGTATATAGACCAGTGGCTCAAATAATACGTTGGATACATGATTTTTTTTAGGGTCTGTCCCCAAACTACACAAATGTCCTCAAATAATACCTTGTACTTAAGCAATGTCCCTAAATGACACTCTGATTAGATTTACCCAAATAAAGAATGTATGAAAGTCACTTTTCAGTAAATGAACAATAAAAAATATTAATTGCGTCATAAATACTGAAAATTTAAATTAATTCAAATAAAGAGAAAATTTAATGAATCAAAATACAACTCCATGAATTTCCAATAAAAATAAAAGCAAAAAAAATTAAGTTCAATACTTTTTATATTTAATTGGATTCAGTAAACGTAAAGTCTGATGAATCAAAATGATTTGCTGGCTTCTATTTTATGTTTTCAGGTGTTGAAAATGCTAATACACCTAGACTACTTATGTTATTAACGAACAAAATATACTGGAAGTACTGGAAGTAACTGATTCTGCTAGGATTACAAATTCCATTAGTATTAAATGTAGAGGTTTGTGCAAATTTATTTTTCATTTTTAGCAATGATTACAGCAAGGCAAGTTGATTTGAGATATGTTGAACCAAGTCGAAGTGATACCAATCTTTCCACACTGCAAATCCAAGTGTGTTATTTTTGTAGACACTTTTTACACGCTAAAGCTCTTCAATGTTAAATGCCGTAGAAAAACTGTGAATTTTTCACACACTATGAAACGTGTAAGAAGTGTCTACAAATTATGTATAGTTTGTTTATAGACATTTTACATTGAATATGCTTTATGAGTGTTATATTAACACGTTTGTAGAATTTTTGGATTTGTAGTGCACCAGGGTAAAGAAATTAAGCCTGATAAGAGATATAGTATGTATTGGTTTTTTTCTATCTATGCTATGATATGAGCTTATTCTCGTAAATTTGTCCGCGTAAATGCTGTTTGACTAGTATGAACAGTAATGAATTAAAAGAATTGACAAACGAAAATTAGAAACCATTCATTTTTCAGCCAATTAATAGAATCTCTTATTGATTGTAAATAATCAATGTAGCATGATTGCAAAAGAGAAAGTATTAAATTTGTGTGTATAAATGTGTTAAGAAAATTTCAACTTGTGAATTAACCTAACCGTTTAAGGGTAGGGATGATTGTGCCGGAACAGAGCAAACGGAAGTCAGGTTTTATAAAAAATAAAGTATCTTTATTTTAAGCACTAACAGGTACACTAAGTATACTGACAAACTTGAGTTGTTAACTAGGAAGACTGAATGTCGCTCAAAATCACTGAATGTCTATTTTTAATTCTTGAATCTGAATTGAATGTCCAAAAAACTACTCAACTTGGTGTGTTCGGTATTATTGACCTCCCACACGAGCTCAGCACGCTTCTCAAGTTGAGCAAGAATGTGATTGTGCACGTGGCGTTAGCCTATCAATGCAATGCAAATGAATCTTGATGAACTGTCTTGAATTACACTGAAAAATCTTGAAAGATTTCTTGATTCTAGTTTTAGAATGAAGCGTGAATGGCTCTGATGATTTTCAATAGCACTAGTACTGATGATTGACTCAAACTTGTAAGATTTTTTAAGAATGAATAAGAATGGCGTGTACACGTGAACGAGAACAGTGAAAGAATGGCGACAGGAACTTCATTAGTCAACAGGGACACTGAAAATAAGTCAAATGATTGACTAAATTAAGAATTATTGATTGTTTGGTCGATTGGTTATCGACCCAGTCCCAAGATGGCCGCCGAAGTTCCTGTCAGCTGGCAAATTCAAACTGAGAATTCATTAATTCTTAACAAAATGGAAACAGTAAAAATTCGAATTTTAATGTAGGATTTGATACGTGCTCATTAAGAGCGATTACAATCGTAATTAATAACATGTTTGATTACATGTATTCACATAAGTAATAACTATTTATCAGTTAAAAAAAGAAAAAAAATCACGTTGAAAGAATTCGAATTAATCGCATAGATTCCGTAGGGGTGTGGCCTAATCTAAAAAAATTTTATTTTGGATTTAAATGAAAGCTGACAGTCATCATTAATTGAAAATTATCGTTGAATAGTTATCGAGATAGTTGCAATTAAACATTGCGTCATGACGTCTCGCGCGAACATTCCGGTATGAAGTAGCGTATTACTCGGCCCTCTAAATATAAGCCACGAGAGCGCGCTAACTTGATAAGGGGCAATAGATAGATAAGGGGCAGAATGTGCAGGTGACGTGGCGCCGAATATCTACCACTACTCTAGATTCATACATTATTATCAATTTTATTAGGTATAAATGTCAACAAGCGAGCTCAATTTCAAGTCTCCGGATCGAAGCACGCAGTTTAAGATGAATAAACACGAACATTTAATTAAAGGTGTGCTAGCTTCGTGGTCTAAGCACCAGACTTTTATTTTGCCGAGCAGGGTTCAATCCCGGTTCGGCCAATTTTGGGAGTGAAATTGAATGTAATTATAATTTTAATAAATCAAAATTAATTCTTAATAAGAATTTAAGTTTCTTTTTTGATAATTCTTTTTATTAATAGACGCTGAGTGAGAAGATATTTGCACAGGGCCATAAACCTCTTTTTTAGTGCAGTTGTACAAATGTAGCTTTTTTCAAAAATAATTTAAAAATATTTAGCAGCAGTTTAAACAATTTGTGGTGAGTTCCAGCACTTCGTTGGCAAGCTCTACCCCCACTTTCCGTGCCCAAGCCAGCAGCTTATAAATTACAAGCATATATATCTAGATTGTAAATATGATAGCTCTGAGGTCAAACCATTGGATTTCTATTTTGCCGGGCAGGGTTTGATCCCAGTCATAGGCAATTTTTTTTTCTTTTTTTCGTTTAAGTGACTCCATATATTTATATATCAATATTTGTATTTTATTAAACTATTTTTCCAATTAATTACGAGAAAAAATTTGTTTTTCTAAAAATAAGCCGAGGGTGAGGAACGATTTACTATGAATTCCCTTATTTAGGAAATGTTGTCTTTAAAAGACAATAGGAATTGATTGTGAACTTATATAAACAACCAATTATTGCATTTTTGTAAAATTTCAATGAAATAAAAAAGGAAAAAGAATTGTCCATGACTGGGATCGAACCCAAATCGGTAAAATGACAACCTGGTGTTCTAACCACAGAGTTAATACATTATCGCTGATATCGCTTTTATGTTTATAAGTTGTATAATGCAGGCTTAAGTACTAAGGGTGGGGAGAGAGCTTGCCGGTGAAGTGACGGAACTCCCCGCCGATTGTTTTAACTACTTCTAAATACTTCTAAATTGCTTAGAAAAAGCTACGTTTATATGGCTGTACTAAAACAAGTGTTTGTAACCCTGTCCATATGTTTTCCGAAAAATTACATTAAAAAATGGAAAAAAACATTAAATCGTTAGTGAGAATTCATTTTAGCATGTTAATATTATAATTACATGCAAATTTAACAAATAAAGAAAAAAACAGAACTTTACCATAACTGTGTTATGTCCGACTAAATATTCCTTCAATGAATATTTCTTATTTCTTTTCTTTTTCCCTTTTTTTATTTTCTGCGAAAATTTAGACTGCTGACCACTATTTATCGATAATGGTCAGCTCTTTTCCAAGCCTTTTGACGGAAGTGAGCTTTGGGTTTCGTCATAAGAAACATTTTTTTTTTGTTTTTATGGCGAGACCCGGGGCCCAAAACTGCATACGGTACATCTTTTTCCGTTTTGTTTTGCAGACTGGGAGTTTCCCAGTTTAATCAGCTTAAGAAACTTTCCAGTCCACCATAAATCACGCACACATAAACGACGACTCTATACTTACAAAGTAAGACTTTGTTGGGTCGGTGTTTATGTCCGCTGCTAACAGTCATACGGGTGCAGGGTTACTTCTGGTGACTCTGTTTACACGCGGTCACTTCATAGACAAAACAGCTCTTATCTGGGCTTTTTGTCAAAGACCACAGACTCGTCAAGATGGCCCGCGTATCTAGCATCGCGTTGAAGTATCATAACATTCTGACCTTAGTCTACTGAAAACTCTCTCCAGAGACACAGTATCCTTAACAATTAACATTCAGATACGTTCATTAATCTCAATTGTTAACTACCTTCATATATATCTTGTAACCATTATCGATAAATAATACTGTAACCATTAGTGATCTGAGTGAATAAACTTAAGCAAACTGAATGGTGTTGTGTGAGTTTTGGAGTTATTGGAGACTTCCTGACCCTCTGGACCTCCTCCTGAAGGTCCTTTGATACTCGCCGTCGAAGCTTACCACTCAACGAACCTGCACCGGTCTCGTACTTGACTCTCTTGATATCGATAAGGAGAAAGGTAAGTTCATTATATTCGATCGACCTTATACTCTCACTGGGAATCATCATTCGCAAGATAAGAGAAAAGCGCAGGCCCTTCTAACGTCCCTTTGAAAATGAATTCACATTTCAAAGAGGGAAAGAGGACAGACCTCTTTCCCTCTTTGAAAAACTACCAGTCCCTGTTCGAAGCCTCCAATCCTTCATGCGCTATCCGTTCCCCTTCACACCGCTATATAAGCACCTTGCATTTTATTTAGAAGAAATGAAATAAATTAATCCAGTCGGACATAACAACTGGAATCGAACCCTGCCCAGCAAAATAAAAGACTTATGCTTTAACCACCAAGCTATTGTTGTTACAATAACGTGATTCGTGCTTGTAAGTAATAAGCTGCAGGTTTGGGCACGGAGAGTGGGAGTAAAGCTTACCGGCAAAATGCCAGAATTCGCTACGGATTGTTTAAACTACTTTTTGATGTTAATAATAATATAATTAACTTGTTAACAACATAATTCAATGAGTATAGAAAAAAAAATCAAATCGTTATAAAGAATTAATTATGGCTTGTCAATATCGAGAGTGAGCAACTCGTCACTCGCGCCAAGTCCCATCTCGCCTTTGCCCTCTCTCTCTTTTTGTCATGACCAGCGCGCGACGGCACTCACTCTCATACAAGAAATTTCTCCCTTTACCTCGTCCCGTAACCTGTTTTTCTTAATTAACATAAAAACTGTGGCACATAGAGGCAAATAATCCTTGGACACGCCATATAAATCATATGTGAGCTATCATTTGCAATACGAATAATGATTTTTCATTACCTAACAATAAAGATATGAGTCCATAGTAACCAAAACTCCGAACTTTTCAGAAAAATATTTCATCCATGGGTGAAAGTTGAAATTTTTGCCTTGAATGTTAGTATGAATTGTCTATAGCTTATACAAATTATATATATGTCTACTCATTGGACTATTATGATGAGCCAATAATATGTATATATAATAAGATAAAAATCTACGAAATTTATTGAATTGATCATGTCGAAGTACAGTACCGGACATAAATACTGTTCAATTTTTTGAAGATTATACATGCGATTTTCCTATACCCTCCTATAGAAAATCACACAGTATTTATGTCCGATTTTGTATAATAAATCGATTTACATGTACAAATAATAATCTTATGTATTCTTGGTGGGTTGGCTTGGTGCCTATTGGCAAGAGCCGACTGTATCGACACACGGTTTTCTGCAGTTTTCCTGTATCCTCGGCGAATACGATACAGTTAGGGTAGTCGTAAGTCGGCTGCAGCCGCTGCGGGGAGAATTCCAGGAGCCTCCATACACTGGAATCCTCTCTAGTTAGAGTCAGGGAAGGGTAAATCTTAATACAAAACTCAAATGCTGAATAAGCATACAAGCTATGGCCATCATGGTGTTCTTTAGTACCAACGCGCTAGCTCCCGGCAAGACCGAGAGCTACGAATAATAATAAATCAACAATGTTGGTAATTTACCATCAGTAATGAATGTTTCACATACAGAGCATACATATGTATCTGTCTTTGTTTAGTTTCAAACTTTAGTCTTGACACAAGAAAGACGTTATAGTCATATCTCGGGTATTCATCCAGTCAGTCATCCTGTATTTATTAGCAATTAATAAAATATAAAATTGTCAGTGATTGTAATTATCGTATCGACAAAAATAAACTCTTGATGATTACTATTTGCTTCATTTTTATCTTATAGACTAGAGTATGTTGTATAAACTAAAATTCTTTCTTAAAAAATAATGTAAGGTTAAGTTGAATTTCCATTCATGATTTACTTGAAAAATGTAATAAACTAAAAGAAGTTACTTATTAAAAAACTTATAATCGTACTGTTTTAGTACGTGTTGAAAGTAAAATAACTGAATAATTCATAAAATAAGTTGGGATATGTCAGAACCTTTTACAAACAATGATGTGATAAACAATTTTCAGCATAACAGTAATGTCCTACTCAGCACCGGGTTCTAAATGATATCTGAACGATATCATTTAAAAGATATTCTAAAGAGTTCCTCAGAATAATATCTGGAAGATATCTATTCGCAGAGATAATTTTGCGCATGCGTAGAGAATTGCATATTCTAACCTAAAAAGTGATTGATAGAATTCTGTAAATCAATGAATTTATTTACTTCCTTTTTCCTAAATTGAGTAATCAGCTTAATCAGTAAAAACTCTGAAATATATGTTATCTATTAAAAATATTTTTTAAGGTTGATATATCTTTGCATATCTACATACTTTATGATAATAAAGATATTCATTAAAAATAATTCTGATTCAGTGCATTTATCATCAATGATCACATATGCATATCTAATACTTCATTAATAAATAATTATTGTATTCGAAATAGGAAAGTTATCATTTGGAGCCATGAGGAAAGTCAAGCCGTTCCACGCTTTATCCAAGAGCCAGAGATATCGGCGTTTACGACGAGTCTGCAACAATGACTCAGCAGATTCATCTTCAACGAATTTTGAGATTGAGATGTCCAATTTTTAAATGTCTCACGAAGGAACATCTCGTCTTCAAAGTGATATAGAAATACGTGAATTAAGTGACTTTTGTGGAAACGAGATTCTTGTTAGTGTACCTGATACAGTGAATGTTCTTATTGGAAAGACAAGTAGTTGTGATAATTTTGGAGCTGATGAAAATAAACATTTCAGCAAAAGTAAATTAAGTTTGAAAGATAGACTTGCTCATTGAGCCTGCAGTTTTAATATGACACATCAATCAACATCTTATTTATTAAAAATTCTTCGTACAGCTTCACCTGAAGAATTGTTAACGTTACCATCGAATTCAAGAGCTTTACTTCGATCTCTCAGAAAAACTCTAATTCGCAGTGTTCCACCTAGAGAATATTTTCATTATGGTTTGCAGACTGCTTCAAAAGATCAGCTAAATACTCTTTCTATCGATGATATATCAACAAATATAAGTATTAATGTCAACATCGATGGATTGCCAATCTAAAAAAGCTCAAAAAGTCAACTCTATCCCATTTTAGGACAAATTGTACCGAATGTGATGGAACCATTTGTTATTGGTATTTACCACGGATATGAAAAACCATTTTCTTGCAATTTATTCCTTCAACAGTTCATTGAAGAATATAACAATTTACATAAACACGGATTTACATACTTGGATCGTATTTTCACAGTTACAATTAGAGCAGTTATTTGTGATGCTCTTGCGAGATCTTATGTTACATATACTAAGGGTCATGGTGGCTACTTCGGATGTGAAAAGTGTAGAGAAGAAATTTAGATGCAGAATTAAAGACTGATGCAAATTTTCTTTTGCGTGTTGATGAAAAGCATCATTCTAACATATCGATTTTTGAAGAAGCTGAATTAGGAATGGTTCCGCAATTTCCTCTCGACTATATGCACCTTGCTTGTCTAGGAGCTATGAAAAAAATTCTACAAACATTCATAAATGGGCCTAATCTATACAAGTTTCCTGCAAGGATGATTAAAGATATGTCAACTCGTTTATCAAACATAGCAGGATGGATACCTCCAGAATTTGTCCGAAAATGTCGTGGATTAGCTCATGTTGATCGATGGAAGGCCACTGAATTTCGATTGTTTTTATTATATACAGGACCAGTTGTTTTACATGATTATTTAAGAACAGAATACATAATTCATTTCATTGCTTTTCACTGTGCAGTTCGAATTCTTTGTGATAAAGATAACTGTATTATTAATAATTCATATGCTAATTCTTTACTAAGATACTTCGTAGATAACTGTGATTTACTTTATGGCAAAAATTTTCTTATATACAACATTCACAGCTCAATACATTTAGCTAGTGATGTTAAACAACTTGGACCTTTACATTCATTTAGTGCTTTTCACTTTGAAAATTCTTTATATACAATCAAAAATAGATTAAAAAAGCTGACAAAGATCTTGAACAACTCCATCGGCGAATAGTTGAAAGAGCTACATGTCATATAAAAAATTCGTATAAATTTTCTGGAGAAATCAGACTGCATGGCACAAATAAATTTATGGAAGTAGAATCTGGTATAATTTCTTATTATAAAATATATTAAAAAACATTTAAACTGTCATTAAGAGCTGAACGAGATCGATATTGTTATTTAGACGGTGGTACACTTGTTCGCATTGATAATATATCTGTTGATGAAAGTGGACCTATATTAATTGGTAAATCACTTATAAATCCACATGGATCCCGTCATTATCCTATCGATTCGGGAAAGTTTAATATAGTCGTCGGAAATAAATGGTCTACAACGATAAATGTTGCTGCTAAAAACATAACTATGAAAGCTGTATGTATTTCCTTTCAAGAGTCTTTCTGTTTTCTACCTCTGCTCCATTCAACTCTTTTAGATACTTCGGAAGATAATGTTAATTAAGTTTATTTCCATACCACCTGTTTATATTTTTTGTTGTGGAAATAGATACATATGTATCTAGAAGTACATAAACAATAACAAAACTTTCATTGTATAAATATTAATTATAGTGATATACTTTTATACGTATAAAATACACATCTATAATATGAATATAAAATATTCTTTCACAAATTTATGGCTTTAATTAATTCTATTGTCTCAAATAACTAAAGATTCATCAAAATTTCTGATATTTGTTTATTACCAAATTCTTATAATTTTATCATGCATAGTATAAAATTGGTTGTAAGTTTAAGTTTTTCAAATATGCTACGTCATAGTGTGCTGCAGTTTAGACTAAAGGTCTACTTCATACAATCGAAATTCAACAATTGAATATTTATGCATCATCGGCATCGAGATTATATTGAGTAAGGTATTATGTATTTTATGCTAATTGCAGTTATAATTAATACTATATTTAAGCTGAACAAGGAACATTAATTGCATTTGAAAGTTTTATAACCTCAAAACTAACATGTATCTCATGATGGATAAACAACGCTATGTGCATTGACATGGTATAAAATTGAAGAAATCATGAATTTTAATTGTCATTTACAGCAATGTACTTCATTGTTTTTTGGGATAAATAGTCTGCAACAATCCCAGCTTTTTGGTTGTGTCTAAAAACGAAACAATTCAAGTGGCCACCAAAGGTAAAAAATGCCAGCAATGAAAGCAAGAAAGACACGCAACCGTCGAAGACCTGGAAAAATATAAACTATAAAAAATACATAGATCCTTATGGTGAGTTTTGAAAAGAATTTTGACATTTCAGAATGTATTAAAGAATAATATCAAGTATTTATAAATATCTGTGAAGGTACTTTTGAAGAAGCTAGACAAATTGAAAAAAAACTAATTAACGTTTTGACTAACGATGAGGAGGCAATAAATGAGCTTTTAAAAGGACCAACTGCCAAAAATTCACGAAAACGTCATATAAATTTACCTTCTCGTTAATATATTAAGAATAGTTATCTTCCCTTTATTGGAAAAAACTATCGTATTAGCGTGTTCATAACCTAGTAAAAATTTGCGAATTTCGTTTGTACTCATATTATTAACTATTTTGTACATATAGATAAAAGGATAAAAAAAATTCTGCCGAAAGCTGATAAAAGGAAAAAACAGTATATCATACCTGATAACGATCAATCTTCTGATTAAGAATCTGTAGATGAAGGACTAGATAGAAATTGTAATAATAATAAAAAATCTAGTCGTAAGAATGGAAAATTTATACTTCTATTTATTGATGATACACATTTTTTGCATAAGTATTAGAATTGATGATTAACTACTGATATTTTCAACTCAAAAAAATGCTACAACTTTTCAATAGCGTTCCAGTTAAATGCAATCATTTAAAAATGCTTTCATATTATACAGGTGCTCACACAAAATTACAAAAACCTCCAACGAATTATATTGAAGAAAAGAATAAGAAAACCTTTACTACATCTGAAAAACCAGTTATATTTATTGAGAATACCACAAGTAAGAAAAAAAATTAAATTATTAACATTATTAACAATTGTTCGATTGAATAAAACTGAGTTACGGTCAAAAAAATGGAATTGACTTTTTACAAGTTCAAAGCATGAGTCAATTAATAATAATATATCAGAATCTAGCAGAAAAGCTCCCAAGAGTCCACCGCTACATTATGGCACCTTTTTTTCCCAGAATCCGCTTGAATCAAATGAATCTTTACAAAATCTTAGAAGTGATTGGAATGATAAAAATTATGTTGCGGGAGATACAGAAGATGTGGATGTAGTAAATAAATCACAACAAATGCAAAATGAAAATACTCCAGATAATGCCCAAGAAAGTTCATCATATAAAAGAAATAACATCGTAAAGAAAAATTAATAAACAAACCCACCGTTATAAGTGACGTTCGAACTAGTAAGTTTGGATCATCTATTCTATTGAAAATCAGATAATCCAAATTTCGTTACGTTTTTTTTTATTTTCATAATTATTAATTTTCCGATAGATATGTTACCATTACGCATTCATGTAAACAAAATGAATAAAACATTGACTGTTTCAAGTGGCATCAGTAAAAGTTCATCTTCGAATGTAATGAGTGCACAAGCTAAAGAAGTCAAAAATGAATCATTTAAATGTAGTGAATCATGCTGTAGTATGTAAATATAATAATTGAATATCTAATTTTAAAACTTCTGATTATTTTAAAGTTACGTTTTCGTCTTGAGTACAATATTGCAGTATTGCAATACAGTCGTTACATAAAAAAATAGATGCCATCGTTTCTCGAGAATTGAAGAAGGAGAATCAATTGGTAGCACTTAATAGAAAAGTTGAAAGTATCAATCTTCTTTTGTTGGATAAATCTGGTCCTGCATCTAGTGATCATGAAGAAGATAATGGAAAAACCTCGCAGTTAAACTTACCTATAAAAACAGTGGAGGAATTAAAAAAGTTCGATTCCCTATTAGAAGAAGATGCAGTAGCTCGAGCACGATATTTAAGCAATGATAAATATTTTTTATTGCATCTATTAGAGATATACTGCCAATAATTAAAATGTCATTTGAAGAGATTACAGTGAATTCTTTAGGTATTACATTTAAAAAATACGTTCATATTTTTGTATTGACTAATTATTAATTGTGCAGAACTGAATGCACTGCAAACTCTCCAACACTGCACATATTTTATTATTCTTTAAATCGATTTTGAAAGTATTGGCAAATATTTTTTTTTCAGTTCTTGTTTATAGTATGTAATTTTATTTATTTGGAAAATATTATCTTTAAAAATAATGACATTAACATTTGTAATGCATTTAACTATTAAATTTACTGCAATTTTCTTGCTCCATTAATATTTGATTTACTAAACTCAAAAATTATTTTTTCTTCAAATAATTTTATTTATCTTTCCAACGTATGATTTTTCCTTGTTTGTGGGAATACAGCGTACATTTATAAAAAAAAATTGGTGGTGAGGATTATGTACAACATACAAAACGTGCTTTGCTCGGTATTTTGAATGAACACGTAGCATACGAAGTTAATTGGAGTGGTGCTCACAATATCACTAAAGTGGATGGCATGAAGTTCATGAAAATTCTAATTGGTATTTGTTGAAAAATAAGAGTACCATGAATGAGGCTGGATCAGTCAATGAGCAGTTATTTTCCACGATGATAATCTATTTGCATTAGAGTTAGTACAGTCACAGCACACGAAGTTCTCACAATTCAGTTCGCTGGAAACAGGCAAGGTGTTGACTGGTACTTCTTCACGTCTGCAAGCTGCCTGTGATCGACCCGGTCGTCAGCAATCGTTGATAAGAGCACTGGAATGTTGAAGAAAATAGGCGTGTCTTAGCAAGACAAACTAGCGTAAATGACGTCTTCTAGATTGGAAGCTGGAAACTTGTCGGAAGTTAGAAGAGTTGATCTAGGGTATCAACTCATTTGACTTAGCGAGTTAGGAATATGTCTCTAGCGAAGACTTCTAAGTTAACGGCAAATTGTCTCTAGCGGAGATTTTAGACAGAAAGAAGTGTCCTGGGATAAAACTCAACTCAATGTAAGAGAGACTCTGGCGGAGACTTCTCGATGGAGAGTCCAGGAGTTGAACTCACCGCTAGTGATGCTACTTGTGTTGTAGGAGGTCACTTGATAAGAAATAGCAATGTTTTTGAATTCAGCAAAGCACACAAACACAGTACTGACTACAAAGACACGAAAACCACATCTGCCAGAGCAATCGAGCTGCTCCAGACAGGCACCGAACAAGAACTGGTTGAGTTCGCCCTTTTTTTGCAGGGAAAAGGATTTCCCTTGTTGTTTGGAGGGAGAAAAAGGAGCCTAGAGAGGGAGTAGATGGTAGAGTGGAAAAACTCCAGATGCGGAGAGTGTTTATTGTTTGAGGGCCAGAAAAAACCCAGAAGCCATGTGTTTTGGCTTATGGGGAAATTTGTTATCTGGAGAGTGCCCTTACCTCTATAGACGGGCCGATTTCATATTTTAAACAGTATTTCAATATATATCTTCTTTTATTAGTAGATCAGAATGAAAGTTAAAACTTTTGAAGTTGTATGTTGTAATCATTGTTATAAGTCTGTGTAATCCTGCCAAAAAATTTTATAGAAAAAACAAAAAAAAAATTAATTATATTATTTAAAATCATAAATTTTAATAAAAACCGCTATTAAAGAATAATTTTCCTCCTTTTTTTGCTTCTTTAATATCCTTACACTATATTCAAAAAAATAAGATTTGGTATCCATACGATATCTACTCGATATCTATCCGATATCTTTTTCAGGTATCTTGTAGAGCTCTGGAACCAGCGCATCAGATATCTGTCAGATATCAGTCTCTTAAGGTAAGATATCTAATGGATATCTTTTAGATATCATTTGGCTGAGTGGGGTAAGGTAAGAATTCTAATTAAATTTATATTCAATTTAATTCATGTATTATATTTTCAATTTTAAATGATTTTTTTACTACTTCAATGTAATTAATTTGATTTTTAAGATTCCGTTTTAACTGATAGTAAATTTATTTTAATTTCATTACACATTAACCTTAACATATTTATAAATTAATAAAAAATGAAAATTTTATTTTATTTTTATTTTGGAAATTTCAGATGACATTTTAGTTTGATAGAATTTTCAATGTCAAATTATAATAAGTAATAAAATAGGTTACATGATTTTCATCAAAAGTCATTGTAACAATGGATTTGTGCTGCTAATGTTGAATGATAGTGAATATTGTTTGACAATATTCAACAATTAGCAGCACAGATTCATTTTTACAAATGATTCTTGATGGAAGTCATGTAGTCTGTTTTATCATTTATTATAATTTGACATTAACAAGCTAAAATATCAGCTTTTAGCACCAGCACCAGCACCTGTGTGTCCCCGAGTATCGTCAAATGTATCAGCGCCATTGCACCCATCAAGTGGAAGTGAGTATGTCTTTGAAGAAAGGGAGCTATTTTCTAATATTTGAATTTCCATTTGAAATACGATGAGGTGGAGATTCTTTTCATTTTTTATTGAGGGCGATCTCTCTCACCTATGTTGGATGGATGACTCTAAAGATCAGTGAGGTTCCCCTTAAATGGAATATAAGATCAATTATAACAAAATGGAATTTAATTTATTGTGTTGAGAAAATCTCAACTTGTGAATTAACCTAACCGCTTAAGGATAGGGATGATTGTGCCGGAACAGAGCAAATGAAAGTCAGGTTTTATAAAAAATATAATATCTTTATTTTCAGCACTCACAGGTACACAATATACACTGAGCAACTTTTGTCACTGAATACAAGAAATGAATGTCTTTAGAAATCACTGAATGTCAATTGTAATTACTGAATTCGAATTGAATGTCTAGAAAATACTCAACTTGGTGTGTGTGGTATTATTGACCTCCCACACGAGCTCAGCACGCTTCTCAAGTTGAGCAAGAATATGATTGTGCACGTGGCGTTAGCCTATCAATGCAATGCAAAATGAATTTAATGCAATTTCTTGAATTTACTATGAAATGTCTTGAAATGTTAGTTGATTTTGATTGTAAAATGAAGCTTGAATGTTTCTGGTGATTTAGAATAGTACTAGCACTAATAATTTACTCTAAACTTTAAGATTGTCCGAAAAGAATTAGAATGACGTTGTTCTGACTTCGAGTCGACCGGACGAGAAAACTAAACTTAATGGACTGTAATGATAAGAGAAAAGCACAAACAACAGGTTGGATGCTAGAAGTTCCTGAAAATAGTTCTCAAACACCAAATTGTATGGTTTTTATAGTTTTTATTGGTTTAGTTTTATGGGATTCATAGGTGAATTTTTATATAATTTACAAGCAATACCTAGATCTGAAAATAATATTCAGATTATTTATAGCGGTAATATTAGTGTCAACATTGTAGGTCACTGGATTTGTACAAAATATGACGGTCGTGGCAACGTGCACATCTACGACAGTTCAAATAAGAATAACTTAGGAAAAGATCAAATCAAACTACTCCACGGCTGCTCTTACGGCCTTAAATCAACAATAAATGAATGCCTATTTTAGAATGAATTGACAGTTACTAGTTACTAGTCACTCGTTACTACTATACACTATCCATATTAATCCTTTATGGGATCATTTTGACTTTCGTGAACTAACAGAAATTATGCATCAAAAGAATGATCTAGCATTTATCAATGCTCTAAATCATCTAGCTCTTGGAACTATGAAAACTGATGACATAAATTTAACTTTATCGATGCTGTATGTTGCCTTCAGCCGTGTCACCGAATGAAGTGGACTATTTATAATTAGTAAATTCAAATCACCAAATGTTTCTAAAAATTCAAAGGCTGTAAATCCAGCACTTGTTGAATTAGAACGTCTGAGATCTAAAAAATCATTGAAACTGTCATACAATAACTTAGAGACCGTCATAGGAACAAAAATAGAGTATCAAAACGTTGGTACATTACGAAAGCACCTTAATTATATGATTTCTGATACATGGTATTTGCGAGCGGATATCTTAGTATTTAGAAAATCTTTGACTGTGAAAGGAATGTAGTTGACATTGAAAATTTCAATATTGTTTTAAGAGTCGATCGTGATAAACATAATCATGGACTAATATGCTATGTGAAGAATGGTGTACAGTTCACAGTATTATCATCATTATCATTAACAAATAACACTTAAAGTAGAACAATAGAAAACACTAATCACTACGTTTCAGTGAGTTGGCCGTAATTTAATTATTTTTACACTTAAGAATTGTCTGATGGTTGTTTTTTCACCAAAAAGAGTCTCAATCAGTGAAGAGCAACATGCACACTATACACCTGAGTTGTTCGAGTGTGTGATGTATATGTGAATGTCTGTGAGGCACTATGGCGTCGACGCCAGTTCAGCTTCGCGCCCAAAGACACTACAACTGACTTTACTGGACCACTTGCACTGATGAGAGTAATTTTTATGGTTTACTGATGTTCACTAGAGTTGTCTGAGTCTGGTTGATCGTATTTTCTCTCTAAGGAAGGTGAGCTGACTGCAAAAACTGCGAATTGACTGCGTAAATTTCTACGGAGTTGACCGCGTGATTTGCCTAGAGCTAACTGACGCCACAAGTGCTCGACCGCGTGCTTGTTGGCGTCACTAGGGCCGTAGAGTTGCCGTCTGGGCCATGAGGGAAATACTTCCCGATGATTGGTCCAGTGAGTTGATTGACGCGTCGGTGGACAAGTCCGGCATTAAACAATTTTGAATATTTCCCAACTAACTGACTTGGGCCCTTCAAGTCAGAACATTGTCCCACCATCAGCAACGCCTTTACTGATCTTCTGCTGGTGGAGTGTATGGTAAGATAACTAGTTTGGTGAGTGGTCTGACGAGTTCTGCTGCTGCTGTCTTGAGTTTGACTGTTCTGATGAGTCCGTCTGCTCCTGGGAACACCTCAATCACTCTGGCGAGAGGCCACTTTGTTGGTGGGAACCTCTCATCAGTGAGTAGTACAAGTGAGCCGACTTTGATGTTGTGAGGGGGGTGTTTCCACTTGGAAATGGCGAGTTGCTGCTGAAGGTATTGTTTTGACCACGTTGATCAAAACGATTGGAGTCGCTGCTGAATAAATTGCCACCTGTACAAGCGTGGCATTGGCACATCTTTCAGTGAAGGCTCTGGCAATGTTACAAGCGGTTCACTAACCAAGAAGTGTGCTGGAGTTAACACTGAGATGTCTGTAGAGTCGGCTGAGAGAGGTTCGAGTGGTCTGGAATTGAGGACTGCTTCTATCTGGACAAGCAGTGTGGAAAGCTCTTCATATGTAAAGAGTGAGTCGCCTATAGTTCTGTTAAGATGAAACTTTACAGATTTGACTGCAGCTTCCCATTTTTCTCCCATATGTGGTGCAGCTGGTGGATTAAACCTCCACTCAGTTCCATCCTTTGTAAATACAGCTGCAAGTTGACTGGCCTGTTGAGTCCCCTCCTTGAAGAGTTGTCTGATGAGCGTGTCTGCGCCTTGGAATGTAGTGCCACAATCACTGTGGAGAGTTCTGCAGACACCTTGACGTCCAGTGAACCGTCTGAACGCTGCAATGAATGAGTCAACTGAATAATCTGTTACAATCTCCAAATGAAGTGCAGATGTAACGAAGCACACAAAAATGCACATCCAACCCTTAGATGTTTTGGCGCCTCTGCCTTTCCAAGTCTTTAGCGTGATGGGACTAGCGTAATCCACACCACAGACGGCAGATGGTCGGGCTGGAGTGATTCTTGATAACAGCAATTGACCCATTAACTGCTTCGCTCGTTCGCCACGTAAACGAGCACATTTCATACAATGATAAATATGGGATCGTACTGGGAGTCGTCCGCCTATGATCCAGTACGATGATCGTATGAGGTTCAGAATTGCCTGCACCCTCCGTGCAATGTTCTTTCATGAGCATATGCAATGATTAGTCTGGAAAGATGAATTTTCTGATCGCAGAATGCTTTTCTTCTTGGTCCAAGCTAGCATTTGCTAACCTCCCTCCAACACGTATGACTCCTTGAGTGTCAATAAATGCTGTCAATCGTGCAAGGGGGTGTGAGACGGGCAGTGAATTTGAGTTGATCTGCTTGATTTCCTGTGAGAAGTACGATTCTTGAGTTGCCTTTATCTAAAAAATCCTTGCTCTCTCTAAATCTCGTGACGTGAGAGGAAAGGTAAGAGATGACTGAGGTACTCGTCTGAGGAGTTGGCTGAACCTGAAGCAAATTGCAGTCACTCTGAGCAATTTGATTAGACGAGAATGTCTGTATATCATATCCCAATGATAATCGTGGTGAATTGTCTGAGTATTTAGCGTGATCACTGGTCGCTCTTCTTGCTGAGCTTTTGAATCGTACACTGATGATTGAGTTGGCCATGATGATTCGTCTGCTGTTAACCACTGTGGACCTGTCCACCACAGGGGGTGCTTCCGAAGCTGGGATATGCTGATACCTCGAGAAGCACGATCCGCTGGATTTTGTTTGCCAGGTACGAACCTCCAAACGTTGATTGGAGTGAGCTCTTAAATTGCTGACACTCTGTTTCTTACAAACTCCTTCCAACGGGATGAGTGAGACTGAATCCAGGTCAATGTTACTGAGGAGTCTGTCCAACATACCGTTTGAGTTGGGTGAATGTCTAAGTTGCTCCTTACATAAGTGATTAGTCTGGCAAGCAGCAATGCTGCGGTGAGTTCTAGTCTAGGAATAGACATCTTCGTCAATGGAGCAACCTTAGACTTTGAGCAGACTATAGTTGAACAAGTTCCATGATCTGGATGAGTAGCCCGTATATAAATAACTGCTGCCATAGCTAGTTGTGAGGCGTCTGAAAAGCCATGACGTTCCACGGTAGATTTCTGAGTAATCTTTAACCATCGTGGAATTGAGAGGTCTAAAACGTGTGAGAGTTCTGATCTGAAGCTGGTCCACTTGGTGAGAATATGATCTGGGGCTTGGTCATCCCATGACAGTTTATCTAGCCAGATTTCTTGTAGCAACATCTTTGCTCTGACAATGAAAGGTGCTAGAAATCCAAGTGGATCGTAGAGTTGTGCTGCTTCTGATAAAATGATTCTCATCGTGAGCTTGGACTTCTCACGAGGAGGTATTGAGTTGAACTTAAATGAGTCGTTCGCTGGAATCCACGAGAGCCCAAGTAATTTTGTTTTACTGCTCTCAAATGAGTGGATCTGCTCTTCTGATGAGTTGTCTGTGATTGACTGAAGGAATTGAATTGAGTTGCTGTGCCATTTCGCCAATGGGAAGCCACCTGCCATGCAGAGTTGTCTGACTCACTGTGTCAGCACCTCCGAAAATATCGTCCACATATCTTCCTTTCGATAGTGGATCAACAGCTAGAGAGAATCTATGACCCCCATCCTTTACGAGCTGTATCATTGTACGAACAGCCAGAAATGGAGCTGATCTCGTACCATACGTGACTGTTGTGAGTTGATATGGGATTATCTTGGAGTGCGCGTCCACCCACAGGATTCGCTGGAGATCCCAATCATCTTGATGGACTTTGATTTGCCTGTACATCTTTGTGATGTCTGATGTAAACACAAATTTATGCTGTCTGATCCAAATGAGTACGTCTGCAATGTCGTTCTGGACTTTGGCACCAGTATGTTGAATATCGTTCACTGACAGACCACTAGAAGATGGACTAGAGCCATTCAATACTACACCATAAATAAGACGGGATCACCTAAAAAAATTCCCAAAAAAAAATCCTGGAAATAAAGTCCTGGCAAAAATATCTTCAAAAAAAATGTTCCCTATACTTAAATCCCGTATAAATAATGTTCCCGAGCCATGAAATGTATGGAAAACTATAATAGAAGCATAAGTATTTTTGATTCAATATTAGTCTCAATTAAATTCTGTAGTACCCATTACCGTGTAAAGTCTCTAAGGGCAGATATAAAGGATATTTTTGCTAGGATTTTTCTTTTTAGGAATAGGAATATTAATTTTGGGAATATTTTCGCTATGAAATGTATGGAAAACATTAAACAAATCAGTATCATACTGTTTTGCATAACTGTGTTGTAGATTTCTGTAATATCGATTGATATTGATAATGAACCTAGTGAGTATTCTTGTCATATCGATATATTTAGGTCATTTGATAAATAGTTCAATAAATATGAGATGTCGCCTGGGTCAGATTTCAAGAAGACATCTTAATTTAGATTTCATTATATTGGTATGTGTAGAGATGGATAGGTTAGTAAGAAGAAAGGTGGTGAACATTTCATATTACTATAATTATAACATATAACAATGCCATTAAAATTTGTGGTGAATCAAAAAGGTGGAAATAATCTTGTGGATGAAGACGGTTACATATATGTATATCATCACGATGGAGTTAATAATAAATACATTTGGCGTTGTGAATTTTACGCTGGAGGACCATGCGGTAAATGTCTGGCTCGTATTCACACAACCTCTAAAGACAAGGATGGTAAGATTCATATCTAATATAGTTCGTTTTCATAATCGTTAATCTGATTGTTTATGGAAAATAAATAAACTTATTTTATAGGTAAAATAATCAAAATGATAAATAGCCATCATCATAGACCAGATGCTGCCAGATTGAAATCACTAAAAGTGATGGAACTATTGAAGAGAAAGGCTAAGCGTTCTACAAAACCCAGTATTGTTGTTGTTGCGTCATTGCTTGAGAATGTTGATCCTGCTGTATTATGTCAACTAGCTAGTCCTCACAGTTTAGCAAAGACTGTACAACGTGTTCGTAATAAGAACGTTAATGTGATATTACCAAATCCAAAGTCTGTTGATAATCTTACTATTCCTGAAGGTTATCGCGTGTATAGTGAACGAAAAATTGATTTTTTAAAATATGATTCTAAGGACTCAAATGTGGCTAGTAGTGAACGTTTACTGATATTTACGACTGACAATAACTTATCAGTACTAAGAAATGCTGAAGTGTGGTATGCAGATGGAACATTCCAAACTGTTCCGCGAATATTTTATCAATTATATACTATACATGCAAATGTGAATGATGCAGTTGTGCCACTTGTTTATGTTCTTGTTACTGGTAAATTTAAATCTGTTTATGTTGAAATATTGAAACAATTACAAATACTTGAGCCACGTTTAGATCCAAAGACAATAATAGTAGATTTTGAAATAGCATTTATACATGCTGTCGAAGAAGTGTTTCCTAATGTTCTTGTCAAAGGCTGCTTTTTCTATTATACTCAAGCTATCTGGCGAAAAATACAGGCTTACCATTTACAGAACAATTATGCCAAGGACTCTGAATATGCATTAAATTTAAAAATGTAATTCGCAATACCATTTGTGCCGGAATGTGATGTTGTAGCTGCATATGATGAATTAATATCAACTGATTTTTATATTAAACATGAGAGTGAATTAGAAGAATTGCTAAGTTCTTATGAGAACACATGGTTAGGTAAAATGAATCGTCGGAAACGTCGTGGTGGTGGAAAATATGCATTGTCGTTATGGAATCAGTATAGTAATACTATCAATGGGATTGGAAGAACCAATAATAATGTTGAAGCTTGGCACAATGCATTAAAAACTCGTGCACAAGCATGTCACTTAAATATTTGGAAATTTATTGATTTATTAAGAAATGAGCAAGTATTAACCGATGTCAAGTTGGAACGTTTTGTTAGTGGAGCAGAAAGTAAACCAAAAAGACGAAAGTATCGTGATAAAAAATCAAAAATCAAAAGAATAATTGACAGTTATGACTTAAATGATGTTTTGTCTTTTCTAAGAGGAATTGCACATAATTTATATTAAGAAATTCATATTGAATTTTTTTGTGCTAATATACTAATGTACAAATGAATAGAACAAGAAAAAAATATTATATGTTGAAGGCTGGCAGCTGTTGAGAAAGCTGAAGAATTGTATTTATTTTTTTTCCAGTCTGGACTGGTTTCCAGCTCGAGAAGTATTGTGATAAAAAATCAAAAATCAAAAAAAAAGTTTAAAATTATGACTTAAATGATGTTTTGTCTTTTCTAAAACGAGTACAATTTCCATGGAGATATTAATATTAAAGTTTTTTTTTATAAGAAATCTAAATAATTGGCAGTAAATTTTTACTTTGATGACGTTAATAACTAGTAACAAGAAAAACAAAGATTTATGTATCATTTTATGTTAAAAGTAATTAATATTTGAATTATTAATTAATGTGATAAATAAAGCAAAGATTTATATTTTGTTAAAATAATGTGACTGACCAAATGTTCATGTGTAATATCATAGAAAAAAAATATTTTTTTTTGTGTTGGTGAAGAAAAAAATAAAATGATGAAAAATGCAAATAGAAGTACTGTGTTTTATGTCAATTTATATTTTAGAAATATTAATTTTCGGGATATTTTTACTAGGATTTTTTTTTTAAGACTATTAATTTTGGGAATCTTTTTGCCGGAATTTTTTTTTCGGGATGTTTTTGATGAGGATGATAATAGGTGGACTCAAATAAGACACCATGATGAGGCAAATAATACACTGGAGAGTTGACTGGACTTGCCTTGGCTTGTTTCATGTGATTCAGTGACTCATATTCTTGCATAAAGTTGTGATAGAGTTGTGCATATGAGTCATTTTTCGTGAGTCGTCTGATCATGTGTCGTAAACACTAATGAGCTCTCGCTGATGAGTCGCCTAGAAGAGATGGTGATGCTTTTAGCGATATTCTCACAATATATCTCCCATCTTGATCTCTTGAATGAGTCGTAACATAATGATCTTTACAAGATTGATCATCTGGGCTGAGTTGGCTGGCTGAAGTATCTGGAACTTCTTCTTGAACCCAGAATTTTGTCAAGAGATCTGATACTTGCTGGTATGAGCTGACCCTTGCTGCATGATGAGTTCTCTTACTTGAGCATCTTGTCTGTTGTGGAATTCCAATGAGCATCCATCCAAAGATTGAATCTCGGGCTATTAGAGATGACTGAGGAAATTGTTTGATGCCCGCATTCACAATCAGACCATAACAATCTGCTCCTATTAAGATATCAATGGGTCTTGGAGTTGAGTAGTCTGGATCAGCAAGTTGAAGAGAGTTGAAAGCTGACCAGTTGATTTCCTTGAGTTGTCTGGTTGGTAAAGTACCAGTGACACATTTGAGTATATGAGCATTAATTGTAACTTGCTCCTGTGTGTGAGTTGAGCTAGGTGTCACTGTTGTCACTCCTCTAGTTTGTACAGCTGGTGCGTTACCAATTCCCAGCACTGATATCACTGATGGACGACGTTGGAGATGACAAGTCTTTACCACACTTGATGAGATGAACGTCAGCTCAGACCCTGAGTCTATTAGGAGTCTTACTGGAAGCTGAGAGTAATACTGCATTGGCTGTGGCGAGTAAGACTCCTGAGCTGTCTGATTGACCTGAAGACTCATTAATACATGTTTCTTCTGCTGCTCTAAGTGCTGAAGAGAATCTTCCATGAATCTCTGAGTTGTCTGTATTGTTCTTGGTGATTGTTGAATCATGTGAGTCGTCTGAGAGTTGACTAGCGTGAGTTTGACTTTTTTCTTCAGCTGTAGGAGATCGAACGAGACCTTCTGACTCTTCTTCCAGGACCCTCAACCCTTCTGAGGCCGAAACCTCATGTGCTAAAGTCATCCCTTCTGTCGAGTCATCAGAGAAGCGTTCTCTACTCCTGTTAGCGCATATAGATTGACATGATTCATCACCATTGATTGTTGAGTTGTCTGCATGTTGAGTGATCACACCACCACTTGAAGAGTTGACTGAAGCATCATCAGAGTTGACTGTGATGATGATTCACCTGGTGAGAAGTCTGTTCAGATAAATGAGTGTGATCACACTGCTAGGAGGTTGATGGCTGTTGAAGTGGTTGAGTTGGCTGCAGTTTTCGGCCTGGGCCATACCCTCTCTTCCGTAAGGATGCTGTTCTGGGTGTATGAATCATTGTGTGGTGCTTTTGATTGCACACACTGCACCGCTTGTCAGACTGGCACACCTGGATCGAGTGGTGGCCTAAACAATTGAAGCACAGCCGTGCTGAGAGGACCAGGTTGTATCGCTCCAGTTGAGAGAGAGCTGCAAACGATTGGCAGTCTACTAGGTAATGATCTCGACTGCTGCACTGGTCACATGGGTAATCAGCCTGTCGTTTTTGAGCCCCATGCCTGGAGGCTCGAGTCGTCTGCGATTGAGTTGTCTGCTGGTGTGTGGACTGTTGTTGTGATCTGGACTTTCTGGTGATCACTGGAGTAGGCCATCGTTTTGCCTGACGAGCTGCATCTTGAGCTGACTCCATCGCACGTGCCCTGGTTGAGATGAAGTTGAGTAGACTGTTGAGTGTAGTTGGAGACCGTGATCTGCCCAGAGTTGCCGTCTGGGCCATGAGGGAAATACTTCCCGATGATTGGTCCAGTGAGTTGATTGACGCGTCGGTGGACAAGTCCGGCATTAAACAATTTTGAATATTTCCCGACTAACTGACTTGGGCCCTTCAAGTCAGAACAGGCGTGTACACGTTAACGAGAATAGAGAAAGAATGGCGACAGGAACTTCATTAGTCAGAAGGGACACAGAAAATTAATCAAATGAGTGACTAGATTAAAAAATATGGATTATTTGGTCAATTAGTTATCGATCCAGTCCCAAGATGGCCGCCGAAGTTCCTGTCAGCTGGCAAATTCAAACTGCGAATTAATTAATTCTCAACATATTGAAACTATAATATTCTTGAAATATGACTTGATTGACTCTCAAATTAACAAAAAGTTTAACATTGATTTGACTTTTAGTATTCGAATAATTAAATATAAAATTAATAAATGATCGTATGATATTATCTGATCAAAGACTTCAATTTCATACAAATGAACAGTTCATGACTTTGACAATGTTCAGTAGACTGCATAGATTTTTACGATGAGACTTTTATAATAATTATTTGAATGGTATGCAATTATAGCATCCTTAATAATAATAATAATGATAAGTAGAATTTACATGAATTCAATTAAAGTAAGAATGAAACCATTTAAGGTACGGCAACGCCCAAATTTAACTACAACCCGAGTAATTGTGCAATTGTGTCAATAACAAGCCACTCATTTTAGTCTAAGTCAATCACCCTCAATCGCACTGGCTGGACTTACGTGGAACACACTCGTTCCTATTGACTTCTTGGAAAGCAACGCTGGCCACCGGGTGCAACTCCGCGGACTCTGGACTTCTGAACAGGATCACGATGTTTTTTGCAGTTGACTAGACCTCTCTACGATGTCTTTTTCTTGTCTTGGAAAACGTAATCTTCTTGCCAGACAACAGTTCTGACGACTTATTGTCTGAACTTGACTTTAATAGACTTCGACTATCTGTCTTAGTGAACTTAATTATGACTACAATTAACTTTAGATTTAATGTTATAGAACAACGCAATTGGCAGTGTGACAGAATATATGCCGTGTTGTCTATAGGAAGCCTCTGGGCTCAGTGGCGTCAGTTGTGCCGGCTTCGCTCCTCGATACTACGTCCACTTTTCTCGGGACTGAGAACGAAGTCATCATTTATCAACAATAAAAATCAACAATGATAAGCGATAAAAAACAAGAATAATCAACAATAAATATTAACAATAATTAACAATTGAAAATAAAAAATGTATAATAATAACAATTACATAAAATATTCAGTTTATAACAGAAAAATATATATTTCTTATTTACACATACATTTACATATGTGGTATGAAGACAAGAGTTTCTTGTTTTATAAAACAACATTAAGAATGTGTTTGTTATTTTTTTTAAATGATTATAGAAGTTAATATTTAATTAACAAAGTATGTTTGTAATATTATGTTTCTTTTTTATCACATTTAGTTAAAAGTCAGTTATCTACAATATATCGCTACATATGTTCATGTATATATCAATTATTTCAATCATTTCAAATGACTTCACATAAGAATAATTAAAATTATGGTATTATGTAGATAATTTATCAATTAGAAATTTTTAGTTGAATAGACTCTCATTAATTTTGAAAAAATAATTTTTTATACATCTTCGACTTCAATTTTTTGGTTTGGAGAATTTCTGATAGAGATATCCATATCCAAAAAAAGATAATTTGGAAGAAAAGTTATTATTTATGTTCTACACAATAGAAAATGAGTGAAAAATATATTTTACGAAGATGTACATGTAAAATTTTATTCAAATGTCCTTCCGGTATAGGGATTTTTTATTTAGACGGTTTATTACAGAAATATCCATTTCCAAAAAAAAAAAAATTCAAACGTCTGCTAACTTTAGGGTTATCATGGCGTCAGTAATCTATGCGGTACGATGAACGTCAGTCCTGAAGGGTTAATTCGGTATAGAAGGGTATAGGGAATCGTATATATAACCTTAAAAAAAAACTAACAAAATCAGACATCATTCATGTCGCGTAATGTACACTACGCGACATTAATGCTGTTTGAGTTTTTTAGAGGATTTTTTTTTATAAGTTGTTATACCTGAATTTTTGTGAATAGAGGAAACATAGCGATTTCCGGTAAACATTTTTCAGAAAAGGTAGTAATTTTTCAAATGTAAACATAAACTTTATAAACATATTGAAAGTTGTATGAAAAATAATAATAATTTTTTTTTTTTTTTGTTAAAATACATAGAGTATTTATATTTATATAAATGTGAGAAACATCGAGTGTCTAGTCAACTCCAAAGAGCAGTTGATGGAAATCAAAAAGAAGGACATAGAAGCAGTTATGGAGCATATGGTTGCGGCGGTAGTGACAGTATGATTCTAAGAAGTCCTCACACACCTTATTCACTGACTTTGAATGATCAAATGTTTCCGTTATCTCTGATCACGGGGGTAGGTGGACAGCACCAAGCATTAGCAAATGGACGTGCAGCACATACTCCTTCACCACATCATTCTCAACATCCACAAGGAAACTTTAACAGTTTTATCTACATTAGTTTTGTAGTGTTTATTTATTAAATTTCATCTTATTTTTTACACAAAGCAAATACTCTTGATTAACTTTAAAATAATTATTTTTCGTTCATCAATAATATCAATCTATTGTAGGGCTAATTCCAGGTTTAACACCAGCTGAATTTGAAGCCAGAATGGTAGAATAAGTGAAACTTCTCAACAAAGAACTAAGAAATGCAGGTGAAGGAACACCTCCACCAATGATATACCGACAAGGGAGTGTAATATCATCATCATAAAATAATGAATTTTTTTCTAATAAATTTGCAGAATTGATTCTTAGCATCAAAACAAAAAAACAATATAAAGTTACCAAGGTAAGATTTACTTTTCCACATTTTATAAGATGATTGCATAGTATTAGATAACGTGTAATTATCTTTCAAGCAGCTTATAATTTTAACATGAAATATTAGATGAGTATATTTAATTTTGGATATGGGAGATGTGGGAAAACACTATCCTGGTTTATTGAAGGCAACAATCGAGTGGTTTAAAATTTATAAAATTCCTGATGGAAAATCAGAAAATAAAAGTGAAGTATTTTATTAATAAATGTTTTTTTTATTTTTTCATATATTTAAAATTAAATATTTCCATAAATATTATAAATTAAATTAAATTACTCAAATAATTTTAAGATATTAGTAACGATGATAACATTCTATTGTTTTTAAATTGGTTCCTATGTAAATTGTAACCAATTTAGTTGTAATCTAGTTTAGTAATAGTGAAGTAATCAGTTAATTATAATTGAAATTAATTCTTCTATTAACCACATATTAATTGTATTAAAGCTATGATGATCAGACATCCTAACGCGAATCTTCCTGAATCTGAACGATCAATAATTATCGGATTGTTTGAGGCTGGTAAATCAGTTGAAGAAATTTCTGAAATGGTTAATGTTTATATAAGCACAGTTGATCGATGGACATTACGCTATGAACATTACGGAATCGATCGTATCAAAGATCAAAGAAAGTAGAATAAACGTCCACGCAAAACAACCACCGATGATGATCAACAACTAAAGCAAATAGTAGGAGATCATCCTTTTGATGCAGTGGCTGACAATCTTGGAAGGACGAACATGAATATTTCCGTGAGAACAGGTGAAAGAAGATTGAGAGAGTGTTACGTCCTGACGAACTTTACTTAGATTTTAGGTTAAAGAAAATAAATATACCACTACATTTATAACTCCAAACATATAAATTTACAATCACCACCAAGTCCAACGCACATGTACGTGCAGCAGGCGAAAGCCAATGCGCACGCGCTTGGACTTAATGTCTAGCAATTCATTCATTATAATTTTAGGTAATAACCAAATTGATTGCCTGACAACCCAAGGATCTTTTTAATAAAATTTATGCATACCATTAAGACAAAATTTACTGTTTTTATAAAATTTCTACATGACTAGTAATTTTTAAATAAAATAGGATTAAAGTTGCCAAGCGGCAAGGTCACCGCTAGCGCGGCGGGGCAGACAGCCTTGAGACTACTCGCGAAGTATTAGGAGAGCATAAGCGCGAGAAGGTATTGTTAGCCGTGCACCCCACTCTGCCGATAAAATATTAAATATTTACCTGCCGATTTGGGGCATGTATGTTCCTCATAAGGGACTTGCCCAGCTGTCCACCATCCTCCAGGAGGAGTTACCGAAGGCCACTCCATCCATCAGGAAAGGAATCACCATTCTGAGTGACGAGGTGTTCCTTGACTTCAAGGTGATTTTGGTGATCCCCAAAACTGTGCAATAGCTACCCAGCACCTATCCCCAGTGACATTTTTGTGGGGGTGAGACAGTTTAATTTTGTGGACCTCTCCTTTGAAGTTTTTTTCATTTTTGTGTTATTGTTTTTGCAATCATGAGCAACCCAGCGGGCTCCGAGGGACTAACAGGAACGTGCTCCGGATAATCATACAGCGACGGGTTTGATAGTTGGCAAGGGGTCATAGTAGACGCTAACCTTCGCATCACAATAAAAAGCTACTCGGCTCCTCTAAACATGAAGGAGGAGCGAGTTATCACCAAATCAGGCACCAGATGTGTGATCAGGGACCAGGGACCAGGCTACTACACCACGATCGGAAGAGAGCTTATCCACGTCATCAAGTGCGTTCCAGTTACCAGTCACTGCTCCAAATAGATGTAATGATCGTTCATCTGTTATGTTTTGGAGCTGTATGACTTCCACTGGAGTCATGGCACTCCAAGAAGTTTCAAGCGACATGAACGCAGTAGAGTACATTGAAGTTCTAGAAAATGTAATGCTTCCAGCTGCGAGGGAGGTCTTTCCTAAAGAGGAATACCCATTTATTTATTTTCGACAGGATGATGCCTCAATTCATACAGCAGGTATTGTTCGCCGATGGTTTGTTGACCACCCTAAAGTGATCCTCATCCCTTATCCTCCTCTTTCCCCTAATTTAAATCCTATTGAAAACATATGGGGTATATACATAATAGATTTACTTTTTTTCTCTTATAGTGAAATCAAATTTTTTTTATTAAAATGATTAATTTTTGTTAATATTATTATTACAAGATTAATGGAAAAACAATAGAGTAGGAATTATCAAGGACGAAATCGTAATGATATAATTACGAGTGTAATGAACGTTTGGTATGATTTGGAAAACAGACCAGATTTTACTTAAAATTTAGTCAATTCTATGCCGAAAAGAATGCAATTGGTAATTGCCAACGAAGGTTATTGGACTGATTATTGAGGTAAATATTTTTCATGTTTATTTATTATTATTTAATAATTTTATAATTTAATAAAAATGAAGATCTCTGTTGCAGCTCCAATTATGTAGATATTTTGAAGAACAATTTCATATTTCTTTATGATTCATATTCAGATAAACGTGAGAAAAGTCCAGAACCTACTAAGGTTATTACACATATCAGAACACCTGGTAGATCTCCTAGGAGTTCTTCAGGTGGTAACCGAATAAAAACTCATACAAGAGGCTCTCCAAAGACTATAATAGCACCTGTAACGCAAGAAACTCCTTCACCTGTAAAATCACCTATTAACGAAGCGCCAATATCGATAACAGATATTCCTGTGACAACGAAAATTACTAGTAGAGATGAGTTTAAGAAAAATAATAAACCTTCCCATATGACAGAGTCACAGAATGCAGCTACGCAGCAAATGAGTGAGTCATCAGAAACGAAAATATGTATTCCTAAACTAGCTGAAGAAGCACCAGAAACGAAACTAGCTCAAGATGAATCGATTAATACATCCAAGCCGATTTCCTTGATATTTGAAACCAATATAACAAAAAATACGATCCAAAATGATGAACCAATGAAATAAGAGCTTACAAATGATAAGGAAAATAACATTGATAATAAAATATCTGACGAATATTCAGAAGATGATAAGATGTTTAATTCTATTGAAGAAACAGAATAAAAATGTGAAGGCACAGAAGAAAACATGAATTAATGACGTTGATGATCGAAATCATGATTTTAAACCAGAAGAACAATCTTTTGATAACTTTAATTTTTAAATGTTTCTGATGATAAAGAACCCCTAGTTCGAAGAACAGTCATCTGATAATTTTAAACAAGAGACTGATGATCTCAATGAAACAGCTAAAATTAAACCAGAAGATGTTGAAATGAAGCCCAATGTAACATTATAAATGTTATTATGAATATTAAAAAGTATTATAGCTAACTGTTGTTAGCCCAGTTCCCTATACTTGTTATCCTGATTAGGTGTTAGTCGAGTTGAAATTGTAGCGTTAAAAGTATACATGATTGATTATTGCTGCGAAATAATGTATATTCGCTGATTTGCAGCTATAACATCATCACTATTTAAATTAATGCTATCATTAAAATTGAAAATAACGTAAATTTACTGATTTATTTTTACAGTATATTATGCAATTTTTAACGAATATTCAATAGCTTATTGTTATTACATTTGATTCAATTATATTATCATGTCAAAATTCAAATTAAACGATTTTATACATAATATAGTTAATTGATAAAATAAATAGTAATGTGTCACATACAAAATTGAGTTATTTTCTTTTATAATAAAAATGTGTGCATTATTTCTCCTAACAAGTGTTTACGGCGGTAGTGGTAAAAAAGGATAATCCGTCATAAACTTGTGGCATCCCAATGTCTGCCGAAGATGGTTCAACTCACCTTCAAGGTACCCGAACCCACACGCAAAGAAAAGTGATTATTAATTTCTTTTTTCTGACTCAAGTTTCTATTATACTTTATCATATTTTCCGTACGTTGTAAACATTAAGAAAATATGTCTTCACATCTATGTGGTTATGATTTATTTCAATATGATGAATGACAAATAAATCGCAATTCAATTTTTAGAATTTGTACCTTTAATTATATTCTATTGGGTGATTTGTAATTACAGTTTGAATGGTTATTTCCAGAAGAATTATAATTCTTATTGCTGTAAAACACTACCTAAAACAGTGGTTTATGGTAATTTAAATTGTATTGATGATTAGATTCGATGATAGTAATTATGAAAAGCATAAGTATAAATTAATTATTTATTTAATAATTTTCTCTTCTTTTTTATTTACTTATTTTCTTAGCATCTTTCGTTTGGGTATTGAATATACTTCTTAAAAAGATGGCAACAAGTCATATTTATTTTATTTTTATTGATGATAACTTTTATCTTATAGGTCACAAATTGAAAATAATTTCTAAGATGTTGGAAATTGGGATTACTGAATAGATGGAAAGAAATCATTTGTATAGATACAGTAAAGTTTTTCAGAATGAGAATGTTGATAATAATGCAATTCAACCTCTTCTCACTCGTCTTACACTTATTTATGCAATTTCTCAACTATTTAACGATTCAAATTTAATGTAATCAATGCATTTATTAATTAATAAAACCCAGTATTCAAATATAGTACATTTCAAGCTTGTAGGTTTTTTTGGTCGAAAGTGGGGAAGGTTTGCACCAATCAAATATCTGTATGGCTGCCCCTCTCAACGCATGACGCATGCGTCTTTATGCCAGTGTTTAAACTCAAAAATTTTTTAAATCATTTTAAAAAGTTGAACAATTTGTCAATGCAACTGCTGCTATTCCGAACAATTTTAAGAAAATTCCTAATTATTCGCCTCTGTGATTATACAATTAATTAAGCATAATTCATTAGTGAATAAACACTACATTCTTTATTAGTTAATATATCCTACGTTATTCATTAGCAAATAAATAGTATATGAGTGATTAGTTAATAAGTGATTAGTAAGTAATTAGTAGATAAGTGAATAAGTGATTAGTGTATAAGCTAGTGTCTGAGTAGTTTATAAGTGATTATTGTAATCAAACGTGTACAAACAATGGCTTCTTGTGCGTTGTGCGTGTATCGAGGCTGTACCAATTCTCCATATAAAAGATCGGATCTGACCTTTCATCGATTTCCACCTGATAACAGGTAACGATTTCGTTGAAATTTTATATTTATAATATTAATATTACAATTACATTTACATTCTTTGCATTACCGAAACAATTTTTAGTATTTTTTCGCATTTACATTGAATATCTTTTTTTCTATTCCTAAGAATAACCCACGAAATGTCTGAGACTTATATTGTTATTATTTAAGATGAAAGTAATGAACATTTTTCTAATCGATAATAATCTAAATCTCAGTTATTGCTTGAAATGAGTACACTATACAAATAAAACTAGACAAATGTAGAGCGTCAGCTTAGTAGAATTTTTCAGGTAGTTTCATCGTTCAGTTAAATCCATAAATATAATTTGTCATTATCTCTTCGTGTTCTGCATTTCTTATATCTAAACAGTATCAACATGATAAACGGATTAAAATAGTAGGTAGAACGTGCAAAAGGATAACCGATTCGCTAATTCTTCATAATTTCATTTCTTTCATCATTGATGTATGTCCGCACCTTGCGCAGGAGTAATAAAGTTTGGACGAAATTTTATTTAAGTAATAATTACAACGATATTTTTTTATGCAATTATTCTTTCAGGAATTTCATGCAGATTATATTTCAAGTCTAACATTGTTATTAATAGTTTCATAGTGGCAATAAGTCCATCAACAGATATAAAATATAATGCATCTTTAATTAACTGATTTCATTTACTTTCTCTTATATAAGGATTTTTCAGTACAGGAGGTTTCGACAAAACATTTTTCGATTTTACAGTTTTGACCAACACCTAGAGCGGAAGAATATAGGTATGTAAAAGTATATGGACTTTTGCCCACTAGTTTTTGGCAAAAAAATAGATAAAATAATAAAATACCTACAGAAAAAGATTCGCGCAACAACAATCTATGGAATGAAACGAGGTGAAGACGATTGGTTGAAGAATAAGCAAAATATCCGCAATTAAAAGTTTAAATCGATTTGACAGATTGTTTCTCATATTTCTAACTCTTACTCGTTTACATGTGGCCGACCAAAATCTGTTAAAGGTCCATATACTTTTATATACTGTAACGTTATTTTTCTACCCCCCATAAAAGGGTATACTCTATAACGCACCTTCCTTCAGGTGGGAATCCTGAGTAGAACCATCCCTGGGAGACTAATACTACTTTACCTAGGGCGCCAAGTTATTTTTATTCACCAGAACAATTAAACTGGTATAACTTACAACTAATTCAAACTTAAATCTAAACTCAATATCTCAACTTACTAACTAACTCAAAATCCACACAATATCTCAATACTTAAAACTAAATCTCAAACTTATATCGGAATCTCAATACTTAAAACTAACTCTCAAACTTATATCGAAATCTCAATACTTAAAACTAAATCTCAAACTTATATCTAACTTAACTAAGATGGTTCGACAAAAATCAGGATCCTCCTGAACAGGGCATGTCCTGGCCCTCGGTTGTGAAGGTTGTGGAGAGGGGTCGTGTCCGGCCAACAAAATAAAATTGAACAAAAGAAATAATCGAAATAAGAGACCAAATAAAATAAACTAACGGACTGGGTTGAAGGTCCCCAAACTACCAGAAATAAACTAACAAGTTCAACATATTCTTTTAACTCTCCAATTTATTATAATAATTTTTTCTCAATTAGGTTTTCTTAACAATTACTAGAACTCAAAACATCATCACAAATTTCTATATCAAATAATCAGTTACGCTATCACAATCTTCAAAATGAATCAACCTAAACTCTGACTGGTTCCAATTCTGGAGCTCAAATGAACCTTACATACTAACTAAAGAATATTTCTTAACAAAATGTTTCTCAATAAATCGTAACTCAAAATTCTAAACTCAAAACGCAATATTTTAATTTTCCACAATACACAAATCTTTTAATCGAATCAATCAAACTAACGAGTACGAGAGCAAACCAAGCCTCACGGATTTTCTTTAATTCAACAAAAATAATTTTTACTAACTACAAATTTACCTATAAACCCATTACAAATCCCTTCTCAATAACTTACAGTTTCAGCAGAGCTCTAGATGTTGATTCTCGAACACCATTGAGCAAGTCGTGGAGACCCTCAGAGGTTGGTTTTACCACTGAGCTGATTCAGTTTTACTAAACCTGGTCCTAGTTGTTCTGGACCTCCTTTCACAGGAGCAGTACCTCTCCTGTATTCCAGCTTGCTGACGGAACCTCCACTGGATCTCCATCTTCTCCAACTCCAGTCCTGGCTTGATCTTGATTGCCCTCTCCTGTGGCTTGCACTCGACGGACTCTGAGCTTGGCTATCTCTCTACTCCTTCAAACTCGGCTTCCTCTCGACTCCCTTGCAAAAATCTCAATCCAAAATTCTTAATCTTTTTTCTTCTTTCCCCTTCCAGGGTCTAATTCTTTTCAAATTATCAAGGCACATTTCTCATTGGTGGTTATCTTCACGTGACTTCTCCCAGATTTTCATGTGGAGGGGTCACTTAATTCTAAGGTGCACCCAAAACTTCATTCTAAACTCAAAAACCTATCTTCTAGACTCAACAACTTAATTCTAGGCTCGAAACTTAATCCTAAGACCACATCCACACTTCCATCTTCTCCTTGAAGTCCCATTTTACTGGCGACAGCCCCGTGACTACAACCCTTAGGGCTGGAACGTCTCCCAGCATGGGAAAACTGTAGGGTGACTCGTTCGTGTGGTCTGCTTCTCCACTACAGCCTCCCAACTCTCCTCACAACGGTCCATATTTCTTGATAACTTTACTTGTTGATTTTAACTCTGCTTCTTTTTGTGTTATTGAGATTACAAACTAATTTTAATTACTTAATAAATCCCTTAGCCTTGATTTGCATGAAATAATAATTAATAACTTGATAAATAATAATTACTCTCTATAAATAAGATTAATAAGAAAAATACACAAAAATCAATTGAAAATAACTCTTATGACTTATAAATTTAAATAAAACAATAGTATAATTAAGCGATTAAATATTTTAGCGTACAGAAAATAATTATGATGAATAAAACATGTGAAAATAGGCATGATTGAACTATAGAAGTCAAGGTAACTGCTCAAATGAGCTTTAAGCAAATAGATTTACTTTATAAATCATTACTGGAACATACTGAACCGGCTGTTATCAGTCTCAAATATTTAATAAGCAATTCTAGAGCTGACAATGGGACGTTATCGAAAAATAACGTCACAATACCTATATTTTTTCGCTCGAGGCGCCTTAAATATTTTTTCAATAGCCCTATTGCTGTACGATCAATGTTTTTTTTTTTCCTTTTACATTAAGTTTTAGAAATTTATTGTATGCTAATCCAACAATTAAAAATATAATTTCTTCAGGAATGTTTACTATCTTTAAAATGATTTTCATAAAGAGAAAATCTCAAATACCTATAATAGCAACAGGTTTGTCAAATATAAAACCTCTACATGTTTTTTAATTGAAAAAAAAGAAATCGTCTTTACTGGTTTCATTTTGAAATTAGGATCAGACTATTCAGCAAAAACAATAAATAAATAAGAGTTCCATTCAGAAACAAAATTTTGACACCATTTAAACGATAAATAAAAAGGTATTACAATCTGTTGCGAGAGGTTAATCGCAACCTGACAGTTGGACTCGCTCTCGTCCCAGCTCGTGCTCAGTCGAGCTCACCCGATCCGCTCGCCCTATCCTAGCTCTTGTTTCAGCGCTCAGCGAATCCTAGCTCTTCTTCTCCAATCTAGCCAATGACAGTTGCTCTATCATTGTGCTAGGTCTACCGACGCCGGCTACAACGTGTTTGCAGCCATTAACGCTCAAGCGACGCTCAAGTACACGTGCTCGATTGTCGCTTGTTCCTATTTTGCAAAACCTAATAGTTTTGAGCTCTTGATAATTTCTATTCTGTTACAAGAAAGTTCAGTTAAGCTCGTATATTGTTAATAAGTGATTGTTAACGTGAAAAATACTTTATTTTTGTAATAAAACTGATAAATAAGCTCAAAAAAAGTGTCTATTGTGTGTGTGGACCTCTCCTGACCACATCCTTCGGCGTAGCTCGATCGCTATCGATTTTTTAGCTCTAAATAATAACAATTAATCAACTGAATCAATAATTTTCGGTTCTCTCAAAATACAGTAGAGATAATTTCAAGGAATTGAACTGGAATAATCATAATGTAATGTCTGAATGTATTTTAATTATTTTACATAATTATTTAAAATATATTTCAAGAGAAGCTAAAAATGAATAGCAATACAACTTGAGGATTGAGGTTAACGATTATTACTCATGTTATTTTTTGAGTTTTCCTAAGAATAGTTGAGGAAATCATTTTTTAGATATTTTATTGCTTTCAGAAAATCCACTTGGCGAAAAGCAATAAATTTTAAGAAAAGAGTACGTGACGTAAGAAGAGCGTTAGCTTTCCAAAAAAGGAAAAGACCATGCGAAGGGACTCGTGCACGCCTGAAGCAAGGGACTTCTAATTATGTCACATTCGATTAAATAAATACGTAAGGTTTGATGCATCAGTCAGTTGTCGAAAAAGTAAGATCGAGATCAGATCGTCGTGGAACATCTCTTGAAATCGTAAGTCTTGTTTTGTCTCGAACATTGTATTGATAATATTTTATAGTTTGTAAATTTTTGTATGAAGTTTATTTGATAGTCAAATTATTTTCAAATTGGTATTTGAATTAATTCGCGAGTAAAAGTGAATAATTGCGCTGACTGGAGCATCGACTAAGGACCAATTAATTGTAATTCATCTCAACCAGAGTAAAAGAAATCATCTGTTGGTAACGTTTAAATTGTTGTTATAATTTTTCAACAATTTTCATACGATAAATTATGTTATTAGTTTATATAAATCACACATTTTCACTTTCTTTATCGAAGATCCCCTCATCCCTGTCTGTTGGTCGAAAGGCTAGAACTAAAAAGAGGAAATCACAGCCTCTAAGGTTAGCATATGGTTTACATATTGACACTTTTAAAGAGCAAAATTACATAACAATAATATTATAAATTAATAACAATATGTATAAAAATAGAAAAAAAAAAAGATAAAATTTCCTAACGTATTTTAAGTGAGCAAAAAAATTTTTCTTCAAAAATCACCAAGTGTCAACAATTTCTTGGTGTGTTAATCTGTTTTAGAGAAAAATATATTCCTGAAATTTGATTGGTTAAAACAAAAAAAAAATGGTAAAAGAACAATAAAGAAAATTTTAAGAATTTTTAGATAATGTCATCGAGGAGAGCACTTGAAATTGTACAAAAGTGCTTAGTTGAAAATTTATAAAATTAATAAATAATATTTTTTTTTTATACAATTTGAAAATAAAGGTTATGATAGGGTTGAAGAAAAAATTCAAAAATAAGATGTATTACAGAAATTGACATGTGATATATTCATTTAAAAAAAATTCATAAAATAGTTATTTCTAGCAATTGTTTATAAATATTGCTAGAAAAAAATTAAACAAAATTTTTTCATATACTACAGATGAAGTTTAAAAAATTTACTGAAGATTATTTTTTGAATTAATAATATCTTCAGCCCTTGAATAGAGGTGAAAATACGAAAAACATGTTTTCGATTTTTCAAAGGGGGAAGAACATTTTTTTGTTAAAACTGAGAGCCATTTTGTAGAGCGGTAAAATTCTATCCACTTCTAAAATGGCCATAAAATGTTCAAAGATTGTTTAATAATATAGATGCGCAAAGTTAAGGAATACAAAAGACGTTCACTACACCATAGAAAATCGGAAAAATCAATTTTTTCCAAAATTTCCAACGGGAAAATGTTCAGGAAACGATTCTAAATATTCTATAATTTTTTTCAAATTTTTTAAATAATGAGAAATATTTTTTTCATATCAATAAATTGAAAAATCGCTCAACGGCACATTTCGCCAGAACGCCCAAAATGGTTGGTTTGGAGGATGGTTAGTTAAAGGTATTTACATTTTTTTCGAAAAAAACAAACGGTTCTCGCCGCGTAAGCAGTGAAAGGTAAAAAAATACACTGCCAATTTTCAATTGTTAATAAACAATAGTAAAAATCATTTCCAAACAATGACATTTGGCACAAATGCTCTTCTCGTCAATCTCTACGAGAAACCGTCTTCAAAACAAAATTTTTTAACTTTTCTAAAATTAATGCATACCAGCATAGGGGCTTTTCATACTGCTCTTGGAATTCAGACATGAATAAAACAATTGTTATCCTGATAGCTCTGTGGTCAGAGTATTGGACTTCTATTTTCTATTTTCTACAGGGTCCGATCATAGTCATAGCAAATTTTTCTTTTACTTTTTTTTTATTTAAGTAATTTTATTTATATATATATATATATATATACGTGGTTCGTTCCACGCCAAATCGGACGGATTGGGAAATTTTTTTTTAAATTTCTTAATATATTGATATGTTTGAGTACTTCTCAAAATAGACTTACTTGTTAAATTTGAGATTTTTTCGACAACTCGTTCAAGAGATATCCAAGTTTCAGAGAAATCGCTTTTTTTTTAGTTTTTTGGTCATAACTTCTTCAAAAATGATTTAAATGTAGCTTTTTTTTTAATTTTTTATTTTTGAATGGTTTTTATAGAAAAAAATACAAAAAAAATTTTTCAAGTTATTCGATAAAGATTTTGGAATTTTGTATTATATAGTCCAGTCATATTAGATTTTAAATCGTGAAATCTTGAAATGGACAAAATTTTAATAGACTATTTGTAGGGGATGTAGAATTAGTTTCCCCTAAAAAAAAGTGAGCTCCGACACCGGGCAAGGGTTGAAATCACCCTTTAAACGCTTTTTTATGCATTTTTTCATGTTTGTTCTCATTTTTTTCGAGAACTATAACAGATATGAAAAAATATTTTAAACAAAAGTTGTAGCGGCTACAATTTTACATAAAAAAGTCCGCATCTTCGCAACCTTACCTGTAACAGGTAAAAAGTTATTGACCTCTAAAGGTTGGAAAAATTCAAAACAATGAAAATATTGAACACCCTTTGGGCACGATACTGCTGTGAGAGAAACAAAGCGATATGTCAGCGCTTGTCACACTTATTGCGAGTATTTGATCATAATAAACGTGCCTAAACGAAACACAACGTAAACAAAACCCATGGGATAGACAAGGAGGGTTATGTTTATGTATTCAAAATATAGGAAAGGATAGCTGACATCACAAGGTCAGCATTTGTAAGACTTTAAAGAAAACTAAGTGATCACCAGCATTGTATAGAGTAATCACCCCAAGTGACATAAAAAAAAAATCGCAAAATTAAATAGCATCAATCGATAAAGTTTTTAATGCTGAGTCGATGAATGATATTCATTTTTTTGATTTTTTTTTAACGATACATGGGGTAACTGGGGGTAGAAGAAAAATAATAATAACAAACTATTTGCAAGTTAATTTTAATCGATTCTGTTTTTTAAGTAAAGTTAATTGAAATTAACTTGAGCTCACTTGCAAATAGTTTGTTATTATTATTTTTCTTCTACCCCCAGTTACCCCATGTATCGTTAAAAAAAAATCAAAAAAATGAATATCATTCATCGACTCAGCATTAAAAACTTTATCGATTGATGCTATTTAATTTTGCGATTTTTTTTTTATGTCACTTGGGGTGATTACTCTATACAATGCTGGTGATCACTTAGTTTTCTTTAAAGTCTTACAAATGCTGACCTTGTGATGTCAGCTATCCTTTCCTATATTTTGAATACATAAACATAACCCTCCTTGTCTATCCCATGGGTTTTGTTTACGTTGTGTTTCGTTTAGGCACGTTTATTATGATCAAATACTCGCAATAAGTGTGACAAGCGCTGACATATCGCTTTGTTTCTCTCACAGCAGTATCGTGCCCAAAGGGTGTTCAATATTTTCATTGTTTTGAATTTTTCCAACCTTTAGAGGTCAATAACTTTTTACCTGTTACAGGTAAGGTTGCGAAGATGCGGACTTTTTTATGTAAAATTGTAGCCGCTACAACTTTTGTTTAAAATATTTTTTCATATCTGTTATAGTTCTCGAAAAAAATGAGAACAAACATGAAAAAATGCATAAAAAAGCGTTTAAAGGGTGATTTCAACCCTTGCCCGGTGTCGGAGCTCACTTTTTTTTAGGGGAAACTAATTCTACATCCCCTACAAATAGTCTATTAAAATTTTGTCCATTTCAAGATTTCACGATTTAAAATCTAATATGACTGGACTATATAGATCGAGTTTTAAAAAATGTTCGTATCCTTCAATATGTTTCTAAGATTTTTATTTTAAACTTCTATTTGCACCTCAATTTTTAAGCTGGGTTTGGTAATGGGATCTTCAAAACTACTATTTATTTTCGATTTTCGAAAATTGTAAAAAAATTTTTTTTTTCGTACACCATTTTACGTATTGATTTTTGACATTGTACACTTATTTTTTTATTATTCTGAATAAATTGTGATACTCCTTCATTGTTATTAAGTGTTTAAAGCCAATTAATAAAAATTCACTTCATTTGTAAATAATTATCACTATCATTTTTACTTATGTCTTTGAAATTGTTCTTAAATTTTATGATTAATGTTACTTTTTATAGTAATGTATATTTTTCATACTAGCTACTAAAATTAAAGAGCTCGATCTTGATACAGTCTATAAAGTTGATAATTGAAACTGGTGTAAATAAAGAAGTATGAATATGCTGTTCTCGCATTATTGGAGAAAAATGAAGAAGATGCAGTCCAGAATGTAAACGTTTTGATCATCATGTATAAGTAAACTGTTTGAAAAAGACAATCATGCCGATCATTCGAATGAATTAGCTACAAAAGGTCAGCTATTTTTACAATATTTCGGAGGTAAATATAATAAATACGAATTTTCTACAGTCAATAATTAACATTATTTAATAAATGTATAAAGAATAATTTCAATAAATTATGTAAAATTATATTTTTCAGCATTTAATAAATTTATTTTTCCCGACGTCACAAACATGCTTAATATTGTTCGCACATGTGCAGACATTTAACGCGGAGTTTCTTGACGAAAAGTATTCATTTTTATATCTTTTTTTTATATTTATCTAATTTTTTTGACTTGAAATATATTTTATAATGAAACAAAAAGAAAATATCAGTGCTCTGCAGTGGTCTGGGTGCGACCCGAAAGGTCCACACGACCAACTTCCCAGTGGCAAAAATAAGAAAACACCTCGAATAGAGCCCGTTTTCGATGTCATTTTTTGTTCTCGAGATAATCGAGGCGAAAAATAATTCCGAACGCACGTACGAACATACGCGCATACGTACATACGCACACACAGACGTCCACGTAAAAACTATCGTATTCAACTCTGGGGACCTTAAAACGTGGAGATATGTCAAAATTAGCGATTCGCAAAATCGGACCCATTACTATAACTTCCCACTGGGAAGTTAAAACTTATTTAAAAACATTTGTGATTGTAATTTTGAATCTATCACCATGTTTTATAAATAAATAAAGAAACAGATAAAACTATAATATTAAAATCATTATTTAATTTTTGGCAACATGTTCATAAATAATATTAAAAAACCTTATAATTCTAGATCTATTTATATGTATATAAAAATATAATATTACTAACTATTATAAAACATTTTTTGCACTTAAAACTACTATGTCAAATATATATATATATATATAAAGAATGTATATAAAATAAAGAAAATAAAAGAAACACTGAATCTTGAATCTATTTACATATATACAGTTAAAGATAAAATTTAAAAACTATTTCAATGAAGTTAAGGTGATGGTAGTTATTGTTGTCAGATTATTATTTGTTGGAGTTGCCTATATTCTCTAATCTGTTGTCTATTTTCTTCTATTGCATTGATGTTCTTGTTTACTTGCCATTGGAAATTCTGTTGATCCTGTTCTATTTGTTGAATCTGTAGTTGATGATGAAGTTACTGTTGATTAAGTTCACATATTAGCTGGCTGTCGAACTGTTGTTGATTCAATTGTTGCTGGAGAATAACGCACCTTCCTTCAGGTGGGAATCCTGATTAGAACCATCTCTGGGAGACTAATACTACTTTACCTACGGCGCCAAGTTATTTTTATTTACCAGAATAACTAATCTTGTATAACTTACAACTAATTCAAACTTAAATCTAAACTCAATATCTCAAAACTTACTAACTAACTCAAAATCCACACAGTATCTCAAAGTCTGCTTCTTTTTGTGTTATTGAGATTACAAACTAATTTTAATTACTTAATAAATCCCTTAGCCTTGGTTTGCATGAAATAATAATTAATAACTTGATAAATAAGAATTACTCTCTATAAATAAGATTAATAAGAAAAATATACAAAAATCAATTGAAAATAACTCTTATGACTTATAAATTTAAATAAAACAATAGTATAATTAAGCGATTAAATATTTTAGCGTACAGACATTGATTTTAATTTTTATGTTGTTGATGGTGATGATGCTAATGGCGATGGCGATAGTAATTATGACTGGGGATAATAAATGTTATTAATAATCATCATAGATAATAATCAGTTATTTAATTGTTACGATTAAAAAAACTCTTGAAATATAAAAAACAAAAATAACAACATAAATAATTCGATTTATTATATTGATCAGTACAACAATGGACTAAATCGTTAGACATGTAGAATTATATGTTTATTGTGTCATTGCTTGATGACAAATGCATTATTGATCAATATAATAAATTGATTAGTATAAATAAATTGTAAATAAATAAAGAAGAAGTAATATTTACTAACCAAAATCTATCGCAACAAACACTTTGATACACAATGACACTTATTGCATGTAGCACTTACAACGTTTGACGCATAATGGAGGACGCTGATTGGTCAAGTTGCCTATTTCTATGGCAACACAACCACGTGCGTACAGCTTGACTATACATTTTTCATAAAAATTTTCATGAAGAAACTAATGAAAAATAGATGAAAAACTTTAGGAAATAATGAGAAATATCTATTATAAATGTTTTTAGCTCTGAAATTTCCTATATATTTGAATTATTCACTATCTAAAAGTACGTAAAATTCATTGGCCATCTTATCGGTCTATCTGTTAAGTTGCATGAGGGCAGTCGTGTTCCTATGCTTGATGAACTTTGAGAATTACAGCAGCTATCTTGAAATTTTTACTGTCAATTTTATTGATTAATTTTTATTTTCATGAAAAATAGAGTGAATCCTTATATTTTGAACTATAATATTGTAAAATAAGACTCAATAACAACTTCGGAAAATTAGTAAATTAATTAAAATGTTTATTAATGATTGACAGCAATTAATAAAAAGAAAGAATCCGTGCGGTCAACTCAAGTCTCAGACAAAAACTGGAGATAAACAAATTCTCCCCTCGTTGCTATAAACAATCTAATCGTCAAGCAATCGTTGTTAACTAACAAACTGTCGTTAGTCTAATAGTCATTAGATGGCGACATACAAATATTTCACAATATTGTAGGAAATTGACTTTTCCTATGGGTTAAGTAATAAATCGAACGTATTTTTATATGACCCACTCAATTAGAAATTTTTTGGGAAGTAATGCAATATCCACCCTTCATATCTTCAATCTTCTAATTCAACTGACAATAAATTTTTAATGATTTCTTCCCTTTTTACCTTCCCAGTAAATACTGTTACATTGTCGTTATGTATATATGACATTACCAGTGTTACATAATTATATACTACGCGACATAAATGCTGTCCAATTTTTTGAACGTTATACATCCGATTTTCTATACTCTCTTATACCAAATTCAGACAGCATTTATGTCGTGTAGTATATTGCAGTAGTAACATAGGTGTTGCTATTTCTTACTCAGCAACATAACGTGGCTACATAACCTTTGTAACATTTTAGTGGCCTATTTGTTATATTACGCAATACTGTAATTACTGTACAGTTCTGTATTTTCAATATTTTCGCAACGTAATAACTTTGCAAAGTACACAGAATACAATATTGTGAGATTGCAGTAATATTTTCTCTACGTTAGTAATATATAAGTAACATTAATGCAACATTACTGTTACATAAAAAATTCCATAGAATGCTACATAACACTGTTACATTTCTAGACCATTTTTTTTACGTTACAGTGATGTGTCAATATTATAATTATAATATTTCCAACAAAATGTTCAGTAGATAACAATAAATTTAACACATAGTATAATGACAATATATTACTCTATTGCTTGTATTGTAAGTTTGTTAATTTTTTCTACAGAATCTGAATAATAATAATAATAATGTCTGGCCGAGGGGTGCTCCTCTCGCTACGGTAATGGAATAAGGCCGTACAGCCAGTTTTTTTTCTCCTCACTGGTGATGGCCTTCTGGGCGTGAGGAACGAAACTACCCATCTCGGTTTCGTTAAACATCACCGCCTTTGCAGTGGGCTAACCACCCCTGCAAAGGATCTAAACAGGTTACTAACGATAGACCTGCACCGGCCCTCTACGGATGAGGGCCACGGAACAGTTGGGAGGGGCCTTACGATACGTTCCAACAGCGATCATGACCACGGACCACCCCTACAGCGCCTCAGGTGGACGGAGGAGCTGAGACGGGATTTGATGCAGTGTTGGGAGAGATGCGAGCCACAGACCTCAGGCTATGCCAGGCGCCTGCATACTCTGTGGTGCGAAAGGCACCCAGAGTTACAACATCTAACGCAGGCGGCGCTCGCATCGCAGGTGCGGTATACTCAGTCTCGACGGCGGATAGAAGAGGAGTCAGACTCTGACTCTTCAGTATCAAACGCTTCAGAGACTGAGGGCGAAGTCTCACTAACACCCGAGACAGCCGCACCGAGGTGGAGCATACTCCCGTTCTACCCTTCTCTCACTGCAGAACCCCCATCTCCTGCCCCTGAGGGCACCAATCACCAGGACTTCACCAGCAGAGAGGGTAATTTTCTCCGGAAAATTACGCTCTCTGCAGAACACCTAGCTAGCGCTAACCAAGATCTCGACCACCGGGTACCAGATAGTGTAGATCTTTTTGCACTTAACAATGCAGTCTATGATGTGGCTCGAGGGTTTACTCAGGACAGACAAACACCTGTCAATCCTGAGTTAAGCCTGAAAAGACGCATCGAACAGATTGCAATTAAGATCAAGAAGGCTCGACAGGGTGCATCTCGTATTCAGAGTGTGATGGATCACTTAAATACTCACAGGCCTTATACGCCAAGAATTCAGCGTATCGTGGCGAGTATCAGACGTGAACATCACACTGTGAATACGGCCGTGTTACTGATCCTAAAGGAAAGGTACACAGGCAAAATAAGATCGCTAATGGCCGTTAAAAAGTCATTAGCAAAGCGGTACAAGCGACGAAGGAACAACAGATTGTTCCAATCTGACCCTTCGCGCTTTCTTAAGCCGCAAGCCCCTGTCACTTATGAGCCCCCGAGTGCAGAAAGAGTTGAAACCTACTGGACCGAAATATATGGTCGCGCTAGTGCGCTAGATGTAGACACTCCAGCCCTTCAACTTTTCAGAGAATTCTGTGACGAACATCTATCACGAATTCCTGAAGAGTTTTAACGAGTCAGCATGGATGAAATCAGGAATGCTCTAAGGGGCACAAAGAACTGGGCTGCCCCTGGGCCAGATGCAATCCCCACCTTCTGGTGGAAGAAATTGACCTCATCCCACCAGCATCTGGCTCGTATCTTCTCAGAATATCTAGGAGGAGATACACCCATTCCTGGATGGCTCGTTGAAGGGCGTACTGTGCTGATCCCCAAAAGTGGTGATCTGTCCAACCCCAAAAACTACAGGCCTATTGCATGTCTAAATACTCTCTACAAATTGTTTACAAAGATTTTGAACGAGAGGATTTTGACTGCAATAGAACCTGTATGGAGACAGATAAACGAACAACGTGGCAGCAAGCGTGGCTTGACAGGTTGCAAGGAGAACTTGCTAGTAGACCGATGCGTCACAATGGACGCATACTACTACAAGCGCAACTTGTCAATGGCCTGGGTGGATTACAGAAAGGCATTTGATACAACATCACACGAGCTTCTCCTCTACTTGCTCGAATGCCTTTCAGTACCCCCACAAATAGTGAGATGCATCGAACATCTGATGCCGCTCTGGAGGACACGTTTCACCGTAATATCTGGTGAAACAAGAGTGTCTACCAGAGCAGTGCCATTTAGGAGAGGCGTATACCAGGGAGATACCCTGAGTCCTCTTCTATTTTGCATCTCACTGCTGCCATTATCTGTCACTCTACGCCGAACGCCTGGATATAAAGCCGGACGAGTCTCCAACCGCGTACACAAAGTCACACATCTATTTTATATGGATGACTTGAAAGTGTACGCGGCAAGTCCTGAGAGACTCCGAACAGCCCTAGAGGTTGTTTCCGAGTATACCAGTGCAATCGGCATGGAGTTTGGGTTGGACAAGTGCGCAGTTGCCCACTTAGTAAAAGGAAGATCGCCGAACTGGAGTGATAATGTCGAGCTTACAGACGGGAGCATCATAAAACATCTGGATGCTGGAGAGTCATACCGATATCTTGGACAGGCACAATCTCCTTTGCAGGACGTGTCTGTCATCAAAGATACTCTCCGTAGTGAGTACAAGTGGCGACTTAAGAAAATATGGGGCTCTGAATTATCAGGCCCTAACAAAGTCAAAGCCACGAATATGCTCGCTGTCCCAGTCTTGCTATACTCATTCGGAGTTCTTAAATGGCTCCGAAAAGAGCTTAAAGATCTGGACATTATCACGAGGAAAGTGATGACACTATATCGAAGTTATCACCCCCGATCTTCTGTCCAACGCCTATACTTTCCCCGTGATCTGGGAGGGCGTGGACTACTAAGTTTGGAGTGTCTACATGACAGGTTAGTGATAGGCCTGGCTTATGACATCTATGAGAGCTCTGATCCTCTTCTCAAGTTCGTGAACAGCTTTGAACTAGTGGGAAGGGATGCGTTCCTATATAGAGCAGCATATCAGGCAGCGCAGAACCTCGGCTCAGTTTTCGACCCTAGCAACCCAGACGGTCTAAGGCTTTTGCAATTGACTAGAGGGCAGCGAAAGGTCGATATAAAAACAACCGAGCAGTTAAAACTGCTCGACGAACATGTGGCAAAGTCCTTACATGGTGTGTTTTATCGTCATCTCGAAACACAGGACTTGTCACACCAGCTGACTTTCCAATACCTTAAGTCAGCTGGCTTGTTCTCTGAGACCGAAGGATTCATTATGGCCTGCCAAGATGGTGTATTTTCCACCCTCGCCTATCGGCGTGATGTTATGCACGAGCAACTCGAGGACACAAGATGCCGAGTTTGTCACGGTGATGTAGATGAGACGCTATTTCATGTTTTATCGGCTTGTCCGATATTAGCGCGCTCAGCCTACATTCACCGGCATAACGCCGCCCTAAGAGTGCTGTATTACCACCTTCGGCACTCTTATGGAATAGACGAGACACCAGTGCTGCCCTATGTGCCCGGTGGAATTGAGTCAGTCGTTGAGAACGGGAGAGCAAGAATTCTTTGGAATTACCCGCTCTCTACGCCCCAGCTTACTGAACACAATAAGCCGGATATTACTCTTTTCGACCATACCACCAAGCACGTATATTACATTGAGTTCTCAGCCCCGGCTGAGACAAATATACGTGCAAAAGAAGAGAGTAAACAGGAACGCTACAGAGAGCTCATGGAGGTCATGAGAAATGTCTATCACGACTACACAGCGCACGTGATAGTCCTGGTGATTGGCGCCCTCGGAGGGATGAGGGACCGCTTTCTGACAGAGCTTCGAACAATACCAGTCTGCCGTAGTCAGGCTGAGATTCTCGCGGCTCGTATGCAGAAAGCAGTCATTCTTGGTTCTCTCCGAATCCTGAGACGACTGTAACAAATGACTGAACGGCTGCAGCCCCGGCTCACCCTCGAACCTGAGGGAGTCAGGTGCCTACAGGATAATTCCGTCTGGTCAGGCCCCAGGTGGGTCGGAGCCCTGGGATCCCTGGCCAGACACCTCTGACGAATCGCAAGATGAAAATAATAATAATAGAGGTAAAAGTATTTTTTACTTGTAGTTATGATTAGTCAGTCATCATTATTATTGCTGTTGTTTTGTTCATCTTCATCATCGATGGTACCATTAGGTTCCTGAAGAGTTTGATCCTTTTTATTTTTTTGAAGTTCTCCTTTATATCTCTGGGTTCCAAACCGAAACCAATCTAATACAAGTGATTTAAATTTATTCTCTGCTAACCTTTTGTGCTGAACGATGGTGTCTATAATCATATTGTAGAATTTTTCAATGATTTCTTGCACAGATGCAATACTGTTTACTTTGTACTATTATCAAACAAAAGACATTACCTCTAAATGTAGTCTTGAACTCTATTTCTTCGAGCTTACAGTTTCCTCTGCATCCTAACCATGAATATTTCTTAGCTACTTGATTTGAAAATGTTCTCTGACACACATTTGTAACGTGATCTTCATCAGTTTTCCCTCCTACTTTTAAAACAAATTTTTTCTGAAAACAGTGGGATAAATACGTTTATTAACAATTACTCCTCAAAGAAATAGTAATGATTCAATGTGTTGAGAAAATCTCAACTTGTGAATTTAACCTAACCGTTTAAGGATAGGAATGATTGTGCCGGAACAGAGCAAACGGAAGTCAGGTTTTATAAAAAATAAAGTATCTTCATTTTAAACACTAACAGGTACACTAAGTATACTGACAAACTTGAGTTGTTAACTAGGAAGACTGAATGTCGCTCAAAATCACTGAATGTCTATTTTTAATTCTTGAATCTGAATTGAATGTCCAAAAAACTACTCAACTTGGTGTGTTCGGTATTATTGACCTCCCACACGAGCTCAGCACGCTTCTCAAGTTGAGCAAGAATGTGATTGTGCACGTGGCGTTAGCCTATCAATGCAATGCAAATGAATCTTGATGAACTGTCTTGAATTACACTGAAAAATCTTGAAAGATTACTTGATTCTCGTTTTAGAATGAAGCTTGAATGGCTCTGATGATTTACAATAGCACTAGTACTGATGATTGACTCATACTTGTAAGATTTGTTAAGAACGAATAAGAATGGCGTGTACACGTGAACGAGAACAGGAAAAGAATGGCGATAGGAACTTCATTAGTCAAAAGGGACACTGAAAATTAGTCAAATAAGTGACTAGGTTAAGAATTATTGATTATTTGGTCGATTGGTTATCGACCCAGTCCCAAGATGGCCGCCGAAGTTTCTGTCAGCTGGCAAATTCAAACTAAGAATTAATTTATTCTCAACACAATGAAATATTAATTTAAAAGGACATAAATATGAGTATATAAAGTTCGACGACAGATTGATATAAGAAAGATATCTATTGGTAAAATGAAATTCCAAATTCGTTTTTTTTCTATAATTTACAAAACAAGCATAAGTTTGTATTAAAAAATTTTAATTCATTATAATGCAATTTATACAATTGACATATGGAATTTTATAGATAGGTAGACTATAGTCAATATACATATCAAACTCTATAATTACATTGCATAGTAAATCATTATTTGACATGTTATAGTCTAAAATAAACTTTCAAAGATGTGAGATCGTACAAGTCTCTTAAGTAATTATCGAATTTCAAATTTTCTTATATTGATAATTACAAAGAATAATTGATAATTACTGTCCTTATTATACTACTTTTTCTTTGTAAAAAAAATCGGATCCGCAGTAAAAATTATACTATTAATTTAAAATTTATGGTAGCACATGTCGTTAAGAAAATATAAATTACATTTTTTTTTAATAGTGACCATATTTATTGTCCACCTTGAATATTATTTTTATGCATGATCCTTATAATTGTTATTTGTAACTATACTTCTAATTCTTCTTTTAATTCTCCATGTTGTTTAAACGTGTTTCGAATTCGTTTACTTCTTCAACTGTTTCAAAGGGAAAAATTTAGTTTTTATCTGAAAATATTATTAAAGACAATGGACCTGATAACTAAGTCCTTTAGTTATTTTATAATCAAGATAGTACTATTCACTGATAAATAAATATTTTAATTAAATAAACGAAAAATAATCAATAACACAATTTCTCTCATTTATACCTGACAGTTCTTTCGAAGTTCTGGAAAGTTTCAAATTTTGTACTATAGTTGGGTTTTTTTTTCAGTATTTCCTGATTCTAAAAATACAGCGGAAATAATTTTTTATGTATTTTTGTGTAATTTGAGACCATGAATAATATTATACTTCAGGATTAGAATTATTATAATATATTTACTTCTTTTCGATTTTTCGGTAGCTTTTTTTGAATTTCTTCTTCTTCTGAAGATGAAATCGGATTATCACTGAATTTTTTCTCCTTATGTTTTCTCATGCCTTTTCTAAATTTAGTTTTTCCTTAGGAAGTCTATTCTGAGTCTTTAGCATGTTTTTAGGCTTCATCATACGTATCTATCGAACAATAAAACAGAAAAATTATGTGTTTTTCTTTAAAGTTATTCTCATTATTTATTTCAAAGATGTAAAAATATTTACCATGATGCTTAACAGTTTTTATATCTTCAACATTCCAAGTATTTTTGTTAGGTTTAATCCGCTTCGTCATGTACATTGATGTATTTTTGATAGAACCTGGAGGCCACTAGCGTTTTTGAAAATCTTCTTTATTGTCTGGTATCTGCGTATTTTCTTATAGGTCTGAAAAGCAAACCACTTTAGAATCGATAAATAACTAAAAGTAATATTTATAGGGATAATTGCTTTGAATGAGCTGTATCATATTAAACTTTTTCTGATTCCTAATACTAAATGATCTAAAGAAAATTTAGTTCTCGAGCTAACTATTCAGCATTTAGGATGCAATAAATTTTCTATTATACAGCAAAGCTCATTTGCGGGAAAAACTAATTAAGAAAACCCTGATTAGACAAGTTTTATTTTTTGATAAACGGGTGGGAAACGTTGGACATTTATATTAAATACTTCTGTAGAAATTGATATTAATAAATTGGCGTTAAGTTAAATAAAAATGTATTATTAATAAATTTACGATAAATAAATTCACAATTTGTTTTAAAACAAATCGTGACCCTCGCGGTTTCTATGAACTGAAAAAAACCAGTTAGATTCCGGTTATATAATCGAACCGAAATTCAACCGTTTTTTCTCGAGTAAAAAACGGTTAAAAAGCAGTAAAATAACTCGCGTATTTAACTGAATATTCACGGTTGAATCCCGGTTAAATATTATGTATTGAACTAAATAAAATAAGTTAAATGTAAGTTAAAACCTAGTTAAATAACTAAAATATTTTTCATATATCCTAACGTATATAACGGTTAAATATCGGTTTAATAATAAAAATAGACGTTTTTCCATTATTCATAACAATGACAGACTGTTATACACAAATTAAATTTGCGAGAGTAGATATAAAGTCATCAGAGACCTCATCGAGTCGATATTAAACAAATTCCGCTAGAAAAAATTAAATCCAACAATTATTGACGTTTTTATTGTTGATAACAATTACAGACTGTTATGAACGAATTTATTGGAAGTTAGGATGGGTATTGTGAAATCAAGTACACGTTGAATTTCTATTTTTATAAAATATATAACTTAGTTCGTCATTCTTATCACGGATTGCATATAGAGAAAACGTCCTTACATTACAGATAGTCGTACAGAACTGACTAAAGACCTTAAACTCAAATATCATTTAGGCAAAGAGATCTAAGCCTCTTCTCTATTTGTTTAAACATTACAGATGGTTATAATAAATAAAACGCATGCAATACTCTAAAGATAGAGTACCAAAAACTTAATAAAGAAAGATTCCTTTGTATGACCCATGTGTCTGAAGTCATAAAACAGGGTTGGGTCTCGGTTCTTCTTTTTAGAAATATGTTTATAACTAAGTGTTGAGTTCAACCATAAGTTTAATATTTAAAAAGCTATGAAATAGAATAAAAAAAATATTAACTAAATAGGATTCATTTTTGTTTACAGAATCCAACACGCTCCCTCAAAAATGAATCCCTTACAAAAATAAATTTAAGTACAATCTGAATAACAATATTTCCTAGATTTTAGTTTTAATGATTAAATAATATAAATATTGCTTACAATACTTTTGATAATTGAAACTTTAATGACTTTTCTTTTCGCAATCCTCTTATTTCATATCTCTATCTGATCCAACATTTGTTACTTATGAGTGAAGGGAAAACTCATCATTGTATGGGAAAACCTTACCAGATCAGTAACAACAATAAAAAAATTTATAACTACATTAAACCCATTTGTGTTTGTTCTGACTTCGAGTCGGCCGGACAAGCAAACTAAAAACTAGTGGACTGTAATAAATAAAAGCAGAATAAAGAAAAAGGTTGGACGCTAGAAGGTTCCTTCAAAAGAATTTATTAACACCAAAATTGTATGGTTTTTTCACTTTTATTAACAATTAACAATTAAACTAGTACAATAGAAAGCACTAATCACTAAGGTTCATTGAGTTGTCCGTAATTCAACTATTTCTACACTTGTGAATTGTCTGCTGGTCAATGTTTCACCAAAAAACGTCTCAAAACAGTGAATAGCAACATTCACGTTATACACCAGAGTTGTTCGGGTGTGCGATGTATATGTGAATGTCCGTGAGGCACTATGGCGTCGACGCCAGTTCAGCTTCGCGCCCAAAGACATTACAACTGACTGTACTGGACCACTGGCACTGATGAGATTGATTATGAAGCTTCAATTATGTTCACGAGAGTTGTCTGAGTCTGTTTGACCGTATTTCTAACTACAAAGGGTGAGCTGACTGCAAAAATCTACGATTTGACTGCGAAAGGTTGCACAGAGATGACCGCGTGATTTGCCTGGAGCTAACTGACGCCACAAGTGCTCGACCGCGTGCTTGTTGGCGTCACTAGGGCCGTAGAGTTGTCTTCTGGGCCATGAGGGAAATACTTCCCGATGATTGGTCCAGTGAGTTGACTGACGCGCCGGTGGACAAGTCCGGCATTAACAATTTTCGAATATTCTGAGACTTGCTGACTTGGGGCCCTCCAAGTCAGAACATTGTCTCACCATCAGCAACGCCTTTGCTGATCTTCTGCTGGTGGAGTGTATGGTAAGATGACTAGTTTTGTGAGTGGTCTGACGAGTTCTGCTGCTGCTGTCCTGAGTTTGACTGTTCTGATGAGTCTGTCTGATCCTGGGAACACCTCAATCACTCTGGCGAGAGGCCACTTCGTTGGTGGGAACCTCTCATCAGTGAGTAGTACAAGTGAGCCGACTGTGATGTTGTGAAGGGGGTGTTTCCACTTGGAAATGGCGAGTTGCTGCTGAAGGTATTGTTTTGACCACGATGATCAAAACGATTGGAGTCGCTGCTGAATAAATTGCCACCTGTACAAGCGTGGCATTGGCACATCTTCTAGTGACGGCTCTGGCAATGTTACGAGCGGTTCACCAACTAAGAAGTGTGCTGGAGTCAACGCTGAGATGTCTGATACAAATGAGTACGTCTGCAATATCTTTCTGGACTTTGGCACCAGTATGTTGAATATCGTTCACTGACAGACCACTAGAAGATGGACTAGAGCCATTAAATACTACCCGAAGTTTTGTAGTAACACTGTCTTCTCTTAAGACACCATGATGAGGCAAGTAATACACTGGAGAGTTGACTGGACTTGCCTTGGCTCGTTTCATGTGGTTCAGTGACTCATCTTCTTGCATAAAGTTGTGATAGAGTTGTGCATATGAGTCATTTTTTGTGAGTCGTCTGATCATGTATCGTAAACACTGATGAGCTCTCGCTAATGAGTTGCTCAGAAGAGATGGTGATGCTTTTAGCGGTATTCTCACAACATATCGCCCATCTTGATCTCTTGAATGAGTCGTCACATAATGATCTTCACAGGATTGATCATCTGGGCTGAGTTGGCTGGCTGAAGTATCTGGAATTCTTTTTGAACCCAGAATTTTGTCAAAAGATCAGATACTTGCTGGTATGAGCTGACCTTTGCTGCGTGATGAGTTCTCGCAGTTGAGCATCTTGTCTGTGGTGGCATTCCAATGAGCATCCATCCAAAGATTGAATCTTGGGCTATTAGAGATGACAAAAGCCTCAAACCAGCATCGAGCTGCTTGTTTCAAACCATACAGTGTTTTATTTAATTTACAGACCTGACCTTTCTTACATTGTACTCCCTCAGGTACTTTCATAGAAATTTCTTTTTTTAGTTTACCATTTAAAGATGCTATCTCCACATCCATATGGTGTAATAACAAATTATTCTGATTAGCAAATGCAACAATAAATCCAAAACTAGCTATTCTAGCTACCGGAGTAAAAGTCTCATCGTAGTCTACCATGTATTCCTAACTAAAACCTCTAGCTACTAGACGAGCATTATATTTATGTGGGTTTCCAAACTCATCCTTTTTAATTGTAAATATCCATTTACAGTCTATAATATTTTTATCATTCGGTTTTGGTACTAATGTCCAAGTATTGTTAATACTATGAGAATCAAGTTTACTTTTTATAGCCTGCTGCTATTTAATCCTATCTTTCCTATTTTTAATTTTATCAAACGAATTAGGAATATCATTCATTATTACTTGAATAGATAACATACATTCTTCAGGACTACTCGTTTCATCCTACGAAATTTTAGGAAGATGTTTGATCCTCTCACTCCTTCGACAATTAATCCCAGAATCATTTTCATTTTCTAATCTTGGAAGTTTGTAACTAGGTCCATGGTTCACATCTGATTTTTCATTATCAGATATATTAAAACTATCTGGTTTATTATTACCAGATTTGTAAAAACTATCTGATCTCTCAGTGTCGGAATTATCAAAATCAGCTGGTTTTTCAATATCGAATTTATTAAGAACATTATCACTTGATAATGTCTTCAAGCCATTATTTTCAATTACTAATTCATCAAAAAAATCAGTTTCACGTATGGGATCTTTAGGGTTCATACCTAGCCAAGACATCATAAAATTTGCCTCGTCCACGATAACATCCCTCACAATGGCATATTTATTCTCAGTTTTGGATTCCATACTCTATAGCCATTTGTTTAATAACCAACCGGTATACCCTTCCAAGACTTACTATCGAATTTACTTTTATTAATTTTATCATGTACATATACAGTAGAACCGAATACTTTTAAATATTTAAATGTAGGTTTCTCATTATGCCATAACTCATAAGGAGTTTTCATTACCTTTAATGCTCTACTAGAAATAATATTAATGAAATAAGTTGCTGTTAAAACTGCATCACCCCAGAAAATTTTATTTAACCCATTAACGCCGAAGAATCGTGTTTTTTTTTCTCATTTTCAAGCTAGATTCTTATCATCGAAAAAAAATCATTTGCAAATAAAAAATATGTTCCCTTGTACTTTCGAGTGTCCTCTTTCCGAATCCGGAGTCAAAATTAAGTTTTGTCCATTAGAAAAAGAAATATGGCCGTTTTTAAACAAAAAAAACCGAAAAAATCGAAGACATTTTTTTTTCAATATTTTTTTTCTCATTGAAGACGCTCAAGGAGCCCCCCTTTTTCTTCAACCATGAGTGCACAAAATAGTTGTAGTTTAAGAATATATTTTTTTAATTTGTCGACATTGACATTTTCACCCCCAAAATGGCGCTTTTCATCCCTTCAGCAGGAAGACAATTTTCACTCTCGGTGCCCGACAAAAAAAATATTCAAATCTTAACGAAAATTGGAATCCCGGGGTTTTCAAGGTCGCTGATTACAATTCCGCCCTCAAAATTCAAAAATTCAAAATGGCGGATCCAATATGGCGGACCCAAATTCAAAAACTTATTTGAATCGGATGAAATGTGGCACTCGGGGGGTTTCGAGGTCGCTAATTACAAATCTGTCCTCAAAATTCGAAAATTCAAAATGGCAGATCCAATATGGCGGACCCAAATTCAAAAACTTACTTGAATCGGATGAAATGTGGCACTCGGGGGTTTTCGAGGTCCTTGATAACGAATCTGGCATCATCATTTCAAAATTACGAACGCGCCATGCCTTATCACTGGGATCATTGTCTTTAGGCATCAAATACTTTAATTCTGATTTGATTTTCTCAAATGTATCGCGTTGCATTGCAGAAGAAACTACCTCACATAATAAGAAGGGATCAGTTGACCAATAGTCTCTTTGAGATTTTTTCTATTGAACGAGCTTACAATGATGATGCCAATGAAAGTATTCAAATCATCCAACTGCAATTCAAACCCATTCTCTTTACATGAGTCAATAATGTATGTTTTCATTTCCATGCAGAAAAACTTTTCAAACAGTTGTATCGGCTCACTTTTTTGAATACTTTTTTTTACACCGTCAGTTAGTAATAATTTGTCTTCAGTCTCATTCGGGTAGCTCTTTTCACCAACCATCCACTTATATTGGTGATCTCCTTCCAATTTACATTGATTATCTGTGTAATTTTCCGATGCTTGTTTATAAGTGATACTCGAAAGGTGATCGTTTGATTCAAAATCAGAATCGGAATCACTAGAACAACCAGAATTGTCCGGATTCGGAATCGCGACGAGCTCGTCACAATTATCGTCAGAAGTATCCATTTCAAACTCTACATGAGAAGGAATAGATTGCCTTGGTCGTTTTCGAGACATAATGGTGATATTGTCAATATGCTCACGCTGCCGATGAGATAAGAATTATCGAAGAAGTGAATTCACTCAGGAGCAATAAAGATGATAAAACAATATTTTATGAATAAATTTTGTTGAGGTACTGAGCTGAAATTTAGGCATATAAGTGAGTTCGATTTAGTCTCAAGACAAGTTCTACGAAAATAGAAACCAAATTACTCAGATGAGGAATATTGGCAGACCTAAAATGAACACAAAAATTCTGAGCTAATATTTTTTACAGAAAATAAAATATCATTAGCAATGTGAACGATCCACACTCCACAAACGTGAAAAATTGAAAAAAGATGTGATAGGCATATACAAAACTTATTTGCAGACAGAAATATTTATGGATAATAAATATATTTGTATCAGGGATAATATTCAATGATGACCCGTATAAACAAAAACAAGATGGAATGTTAAAAAATCGAAGATTTCTCAACCTCTGCAACGTCAATTTCATTCGACACATAAAAAATATAATATATGATCATAAAATGTGAATCAATTGAATGATTATTATTTACATTTATATGAAGTTGTCAATTCTTCAATAAACGTTAGATAATAACTAGGCGTTAATGGGAAGGTGTCCGCCATATTGCATCCGCCATTTTGAATTTTGAAATGATGATGCCAGATTCGTTATCAAGGACCTCGAAAACCCCCGAGTGCCACATTTCATCCGATTCAAGTAAGTTTTTGAATTTGGGTCCGCCATATTGGATCTGCCATTTTGAATTTTCGAATTTTGAGGACAGATTTGTAATTAGCGACCTCGAAACCCCCCGAGTGCCACATTTCATCCGATTCAAATAAGTTTTTGAATTTGGGTCCGCCATATTGGATCCGCCATTTTGAATTTTTGAATTTTGAGGGCGGAATTGTAATCAGCGACCTTGAAAACCCCGGGATTCCAATTTTCGTTAAGATTTGAATATTTTTTTTGTCGGGCACCGAGAGTGAAAATTGTCTTCCTGCTGAAGGGATGAAAAGCGCCATTTTGGGGGTGAAAATGTCAATGTCGACAAATTAAAAAAATATATTCTTAAACTACAACTATTTTGTGCACTCATGGTTGAAGAAAAAGGGGGGCTCCTTGAGCGTCTTCAATGAGAAAAAAAATATTGAAAAAAAAATGTCTTCGATTTTTTCGGTTTTTTTTGTTTAAAAACGGCCATATTTCTTTTTCTAATGGACAAAACTTAATTTTGACTCCGGATTCGGAAAGAGGACACTCGAAAGTACAAGGGAACATATTTTTTATTTGCAAATGATTTTTTTTCGATGATAAGAATCTAGCTTGAAAATGAGAAAAAAAAACACGATTCTTCGGCGTTAATGGGTTAAATAAGATATCCAAATGACATCTTTCAGATCCTAATGTTGTACGGATTGTAAAGTTTCTCAGATTGCTGGCGAAGCTGTCATTTCAGGAGCCCAGAAGCTGATTATTACACTGTCCATATCATGTTTCAATTAATAAGTAAAAATATTTCTGTTCGATAGTAAATTTTGAGTTCTTATAAGTAAACTTGTTACTCAAAAGGTGTCTTAGTAAAAGAATTACTTACGACAACCCAAAATTCACTGCTGTACAGAAATATTTTATTTCTAAATTTCGAAACGTGTGCTTGTCATTTTTGCTCTTACACGAAAAAAAGGTCACAGTAACAATTACAATTTTTGCTAGTAAAAAGATATTTTGTTAGCAATAGTTGTAATACAAACGGAATTCATTGTAATGTTTACGATTTGGATAATAAGTTCTATAGTTTTCTAATAAAACAGGAACTTTTACAATTCGTCTGACATAAAGTACACGTTTGTACTGTAAAAATCCGATAGCAATGTACATTGCAACTATTGTATTGTAAAAATATATTGATTACGATTTTGTTAAAGTGTAGTTATTGCAGCACGAAATTGTAATTTTTGCGGTATTGACTCGGATAATTTTATTATTTGTGAAGAAAATTTACGTATTAAAAATACAACTTATATATATAAAGACAAGGATTGTAGCGATCTCGCGCTCAGCCTGTCAATGCTCGCATTGGGCAATCGATTAACATCGGGTGCCGTCGGGCGACGGCGTGAATTAAGACATCCCTCAAAACAGATGACCCAATTAGGGAACGTGCAGTGGCCCCACTGCCCTAAATTATTGATTAGTAGGGATACACGAAGATCGTGCGGCAGCAAGAGAACAAGCTGCGACACACTCGAGAAGTAACAATAAAAGTAAGAGTGCCTTATCGCAATTAAGTTGCCGAAGTGGGTGAAATCCCTACAAGAAGACGAGTTCAGTTGTGAATTAAAACATCGTCAAGAAATCTCGGGCGAGAGCAAGACAGATGTCTGGAGGAACCAGAAAGACCGGCAGGAGCTATCGTCGTCCATTCGGAGAATTCGACGAGGCGGATACGACACAACAAGCGTGAGCCTGCTCTACATCTTATAAATTCTTGCATAGATTTCGTGTCATTTCGACTATCTTCTTATCTTCTAGTAGTTAACTCTATATCTTACTTTGTTCTCGAGTAACCAACGCCTTAAACCCACAACTCAACAAGAGACTCGAAGGTTCGAGAAACCGTTGCTGGCTAAGGTCACGCATTGTTATCGTGTGTACGGCAGACTCAATAATTGTAAACAACGTCCAAACGACCACCATAAATACTCCCTGAGATTTGTACGTTAGAGCACCTTTTAAGTATAACCCTCAATTCAATTGTTACTGTTCAATTATAATAAGTCAATTAATCTTGTAATCGTATGTGGTGTGGCGTTGGAACGTTCCGCGTATGATACATTAGTAACCTGCAATAGAGTCGCGACAGCTTGCGAACTTAATTTCAATTATTGTAACTATTATTATAAATAAACTAGAGGTCCTGCTTGCAGGCCAGTTAATTACTTGACTTATTTCACGTACCATTAACCAGTGGAAGTCTGGTATAAAACTTCCTGGCGCATTACGGGCATTAAAATTTACAATTTAATAGTTAATTCGTGAGTGGGCAAATTCTGGGCTGTGAGACATCAGGTATAGGTGGCAACAGCTAGCCTGGTGGACTCATTGTCTCAATATATATATACATACAACTGTACTTACGATGGCGCATGCTCGCTATTGCCGAGTGACGCGGTAAAGATTACAATTGAGTGATACACAATCGATATAGTTGCGAAGAATATTGGTAATTTTTACAATGCCAATTAATAAGGTTTATTGCATTCAGATGTCGCAATGTGAAAATTACAGTTTCTTAAGGTAATATAGTATATCTGAAAACCGTTACAGTTTATTTTAAATACAGTTCGTGACTCGTTCCGCTCACACTTATAAATTAAAAAAACGAAGTTTATCGTGAATATATTCATAAATTGTTGCAGGTAAGAGACATTATTTCTTTAATACGAATATATAACTCGTACTTTTAAAAACATATACATTACAATCTGTGATATCACAGGTTGTTGTTATTTACCAATCTATTAATTTTGATCCTACTTTATCCAGTCCATCTCAAAGTGTTGTTACTATTCCATCTTTACCTGATCCATCTCAAAGAACCATAGTTCCTATTTCATCTTTACAGAAAGTGTGTATTTTTACTTCTGTTGTTTCCTGCATTTCATTTTTTGTACCCCTATAGGATTGAAAACAATATTTTAAAATATGCAATTTATTTTCAGAATAATCCTAACTATCAAGGAGATCTTCGATCACCATCGGTTGAAATTCCACTACGTGAGTGGTTGAGCAAAAGTGTTCATGTTCAAGATATCCTTGCCCTCTATGATGCTTATCAAATGTTGGATGACTCATCCAAAAGCAAATCAGTGGCACTAATTCTTTAACGTGAAACTGATGGACTTCTGGAACTACCAGAAATAAAACCTCATATTTATATATGAGGTGATGGCTCAAGAAATTGTCAAGACATTTCCAACAGAAGCAGAAGGTGTTTATTATGTTCCTCGGAAACGAAACACAACATTGCAAGATGGAATACCACCTCAAGGAAAATTATTGCACCACCATACATATGTGAGACGCGTCCACGCCGCAAAACGAAAATTAATTACTCAGCAGATCAATGTCGAACAAACACGTAAATAAAATATTTGCTTAGTTAAGCAGTGCTAAATATTAATGTTTTTTATGTATTAATTGGTGATTATTTTAGGTGTGATACCTGATTCAGACGATGCCAATGAAAAAATACAATTTTTATAAAAGGGAATTCATTTGTGTGTGGAGAAGTAGCTGTTGTCTACACTGATGAAATTGAACCAAATTTCTATATTATTAATCAAATGTTAAGAATTGATAATAATTCTATCATTTTTGTTTGTAACATTATAGAAAAAATATTTTACAGTTATCATTATCAAGTCTACGAGGTAGTTAAAAATAATTATTCAAAAAAATATTCTATAGTTAATTTCTTAGAGGTAGATAGTGTTGTGTTAATAACGCGATTACCAAATAATAAGGATTTTATTTGCAAAAGAAAATTTTGATTATTACTGATGACTATTGTTAATAAATTTACATAATTGATTTTAGTTTTGTAATACTATTTTTCATACTTCGTTATTAAAAAACTACGATTTTTAATTCAAAATTATAAAATGTAATTTTATATAATATTGAATGAATAAAATTATATAATAACAATTTAAATTTGTATATTTATTTATATAAAAAGACGAAAATTATAATTATTAATTAAAATCTTAGACACGTAACTCCAAATAAACCCGGGGTTCCACGATCTCTATAAACGAGTGAGTGGAACATAGGTTGAGCACCTACCGGGCGCGACTCCAGGTGGCAGATAGGAGCATTGTCCTGGTAGTACCGAGTGCGAACACGAGGGAAGCTGCTGGCAAGTGCAGCTTGGGTGTGTACACACTTTAAGAGGCACCGTGGACCAACTCCCCAAGTCAAGGTGTAAGCCATCGTGCTGAAGACTGAATGGCACTGGGACACTGTGTCGCAAACGATGCCCTTGGGGTACCAGCTGACCCCCCATTGTAGCTAGCCTTACCTGTGCAAGAGGCTCTGCACAGGTGGACCTTTATTTCCTCATCACTCGTGGGATTCAAATAGATGACCTAAGCAACATTCGGAGTAGTGGGGGTCCTATTTCTTCTGACGAAGAGAAAGGACTTGGAAAAGCGGAGGCGGGACGAACCAGCGAGGACGGCGAGGTGCAAACCGAGCTGTCTTGTAAGGAACGACCTGCTACCGGCAAGAAGGATCAGGGGAAGGAATTCTTCGATAAACCTGATCCACCGTCACGCCCCAATAAGAAATAGCTTTGCGGGGCAGCGAAGAAGAGGTTGAAGAAGGCTAAGCTGCTGGAACTGGAGAAATCCGGGGCTAGCACAGCCGGAGCGAACGCTGAGCCAAGTCAGAGGAAGCTGGGGGCCCCTGTGGTAACCGGCGGAATCTCTGGAGGCAAGGCAACTTCCTGTGGAACCGGGACTGACCTTAAGGTTAATACCGGGGCCACTAGCTCCACCAAGTCGGGGTCTTCCACCGAAGCCGTGGGTAACACCAAAAGGCAGAGGTCGAAGGATTGCACCCCCCCCCCGACGCAAAATGTCAAGCGAAAAAGGCTCGCGTAGCACCTGGGCCTGGCAGCTTTGCTGAAGCGGCTGTGGGAGGCAAGAGGGTGGCCATCGCGCCGGACCTCTATCCTTCTGCAACCCTCAGCAGGCAGCAAAGGGAACTAGTGCTGGCAGGACTTCTCCGGGCCCTGGACGACGCCATCAAAAGTGGCACTGTTCTGGGATTCGAGGGCCACAATCTCGACAGAGGGCTTCTGTGGATCAACTGTCCTGATGAACGGGCAGCCACATGGCTCAAGGAGACAGTCCCCTCCATAAAGGTCTTGGAAGGAGTAAACCTCAAGGTTCTCGAGAGGGAGAAAGTTCCAAGACTCTCCAGGGTCACCGCGACGTTTCCCGGGCCACCGGTGGATCCGGCGGTGATCTTGAAAAGACTCGAAGGCCAAAACGCCGGACTGCACACTAACCTCTGGCGAGTTTGGAGCACGAAGGCGACGCTAACACAGACTAGCTTAGTCATTGGTGTGGACGACGAGTCATTAAAGCTCTTGAAAGGGTTAGGAATGAGTCCTTACTGCGGCCTAGGCAGATCTCGATTCTTCGAGGCGCCAAAGGCTGTGGAGGGGAAGCAGGCTGCACCCGGAAAGAGGAAATTACCGGTGGCAGGGACCTCCAAGGTGGTACCTCCTCCGAAGGGTAAGAGGAGGCGGGCGGAAACGCATGCAGTCTCTACCTCGAAGGAGAAGGGAGCACCAAGAGGGCCCACCAACCCCCCACCTCTGAGGGAGCCATCACAGGGGCTTGAGAAAGCGAACTGTGGAGAAGGCAAACCTCAGACCAGTGGACGAGCTACTGGGGCACGGGGGAGACCCACGAAGAACCAGGAGTTGGCAAGGGTGGAGAGGGTCCTGTCTCAGATCAGGCTGACCGACATGGTAAGGCCTGGAGCAGAACCTACGGGTAACCCCCCTATGGGAGAGGGCGCAAGAAGGGACGGCGACATGGCTGGCCCTTCTATGCAGGATTAGTCTTCCTCCTACGCTCCCGCATCCCAATCCTATTCCCAACACACGAAATCAAACGGCGCCGAAATCCCTGTGATATCGGGGCTGTTAAAGATTTCGCAGATTAACTTGCATCACTGCTACACGGCCGCGGCACTACATTGTCGAGACCTAGCGGTGAAGCACACAGATGTTCCCCTGATCCAAGAACCTTATTGTAGAGAGGGAGAGGTCTTGAAGGGAGTCGCCAAAGGCGGATCCTTTATAAGCGGTAAAGGTGATAGGGACCCCAAGGCATGCGTTTTCGTTAGACGAGAACTAAACCCTGTGGGGCTCAGCCGATACTGCACAAGGGATCTGGCGGCAGTACAGGTGAAAATAGAGCTAGGAAGGGAGTCGATTAAAGTCGTTATCGGCTCGGCATACCTCCCTTATGACTCTGTGGAACCACTACCCACTGAGGAGGTCAAACGACTCGTGGAGTACTGCCAAAAGACGAAATGTGAGCTCATATTAGGTTGTGATCCTAACGCTCATCACACCTTTTGGGGCAGCAGTGACACTAACGAGAGAGGGGCTAGCTTGCTGGAATACCTCACTCGGCACGGCCTAGAAGTCCTAAACAGAGGGCACAAACCTACGTTTGTTACCTCGGCCAGGCAGGAGGTCATCGACATAACTGTCGCTACGGCGAAAGTCTATGATTTCGTCAGGAAGTGGGAGGTGGACGAAGAGGAAACTCTGTCGGACCACCGGTGCATTAATCTCACTCTGACAGGGGAGGTGGGCAATGTGGAACCGCAACTCCGTAGGGACCCAAGTAGCGCTGACTGGGGCCTGTTCAAGCAGGAACTAGAAAGACTCATGGGGGAACCCGGAACGGAAGGGCGTGTAGGGTCTCCGGCCGGCTCCGATGAGGCAGTGCTGGACCTACAAGACGCTATTGCAGGGGCCTATAGTTGCTCATGCCCAGCCAGGGTGATGCAGGAGTGCAGGAGAGTCTCATGGTGGAACAGGGAGCTTGAAAAGGCTCGCAGGGAAACCAGGAGACTCTTCAACAGGGCAAAAAAGCTCAAGACGGATCAGATATGGACTGAATATAAAACCTCATGGAGAAGATTCAGATCTATGATCAAGTCAGTAGGGAGGCAAGCCTGGAGAAGCTTTTGCGAGAGACTAGAGGCCCTACCTGAGGTAGCCAGAATCCGCAAGCTGATCACCCCCAGCAGGAACGTGGCGCTCCGAGGCCTAGAATCTCCGGAGGGAGAGATGGTCGACGACCATCAAGGCATACTGGAGCTCCTCATTAAAACGCATTCCCCGGGATCGACCCCGGTGCAAGAAACCACAAGCGAGGCTGATAGACTAGGCGGGCTCGTAAGGGCCGACTGGGAAACCGCCAGGCGAGTGGTGACCTACGATCGGGTAAAATGGGCAGTCGGTACCTTTGATCGCTACAAGAGTCCAGGCACGGACGGAGTCTATCCGGTTCTGCTGCAAATGGGCGGGGAGCGACTATGGCGCAGACTGATACATATTTATCGATCTTGCCTTGCCATGGGTTACATACCTAAGGCTTGGCGGACGGTCAGGGTGGTATTCATACCCAAAATGGGGAAGGACCGCTACGACCAAGCAAAGGCCTACAGGCCCATAAGTCTAACCTCCTTCGTCCTAAAAACGCTGGAGCGGCTCGTGGCCTGTTACCTTAAAGAGAGCGCATTGTGCACCAGGCCCTTGTGCTCAGCACAACACGCCTACCAAAGTGTCAAGTCTGTAGAGACTGCCCTCCATGACCTCGTAGGAAGCCTGGAGAGAGCCCTGGAGACAGGCAGGTCAGCAATTGGGGTCTTCTTAGACATAGAAGGGGCGTTTGATAACACACCCTTCAAAACTATGGGTGAGGCAGTTCAAAACTTCAGAGCAGACGTCACGCTTGCACGTTGGACCATGAACTTACTCGCCAATAGAACGGCCATCGCCTATTTAGGAGGTACAGAGGTTGGAGCTGCAGTGGCCAGGGGCTGCCCGCAGGGAGGTGTCCTATCTCTCCTGCTGTGGACCCTGGTGGTGGACAAACTTCTTACGAACCTGAAAAAGGCGGGCTTCAGCGTTCAAGGCTACGCTGATGACGTGGCCATCACGGTCACAGGCGACGATTTGGGAAGTCTGTCCCTCAGAATGCAGACGGCCCTCAACGTCGTTGAGAGATGGTGCCAGGTTCGGGGGCTCAGGGTTAACCCGAGCAAAACTGAACTGGTCTTGTTCACAAGAGGAAGGAGGACTGATTTCAGGCCTCCCTCCATTTTTGGCAAACAGCTGAAATGTTCGGAAACAGTGTGCTACCTTGGAGTAACCTTAGACAGGAAGCTCTACTGGAGGGCACATGTGGACAAGCAGATCAAGAAGGCCATGGCTACCTTCTGGACCTGCAGAAGAATGTTCAGCGTCACATGGGGTCTGAAGCCGAAAACGATAAAATGGCTGTACACAGCTGTTGTCATTCCCCAACTAACCTACGCCTCCATAGTATGGTGGACCTCCGTCAGTAGAAACTCCTGCAGGAGGCAACTAAACAAAGTCTATAGAGCGGCACTGCTGGGTATAACGGGAGCCCTGAGGACGACCCCAACCCTAGCTATGGGCTGCCTACTGAGCATACCTCCGCCGGAACTGATGGTGGAGGTGCTAGTGAAGAGGGCGGCCATCCGCTTGAGGAGCCATAGACAGTGGATGAGCTTTCGAGCAGAGCATGCGGCGATCCTGGGCCCGGAGGACCCCACGGGACTCAGTGGCAAAAAGGTCGATCGCTGCCCCAGGAAGCTAGAATTCTCACCCGGATACGGAGTCATCTTCATGGACAGACGGACCTGGCTGGAGGAAGGCGAGGAATCGCTTACTCCTAAGGGGCCTGTCTGGTACGTGGATGGGGCAAAGTCCAAGGGGGGAAAGGCCGGAGCCGGAATCGGGTGCGGGGGACCACGGGTGGAGGAATCATACACCCTGGGCCAGGACGCTTCCGTGTTCCAGGCAGAGGTGTACGCAATCCTGTTATGCGCTATGCATATCACCAGAAGAGATTGCACTGAGCAGCATATCTATATCTGCAGTGACAGCTATGCTGCCTTAACGGATCTTTCGCAAGTGGCTACCTGTTCAAAACTCGTGGACCACTGCAGAAGGGTACTAAAACAAGCGGCATGCCGCAACAAACTAAAGCTGCTAAAGGTACCAAGTCACTGCGGTATACGTGGCAACACCGAAGCTGACAGGCTGGCCCGTATTGGCGCCAGCGGCGGAGGTGACAGGGGCCCAGTAGAGATTAACGCTCCCGGGGAACTTGTGAAGGCGCTGGGGGACAAGTAGATGCACAAAAGATTCACCAGCTACTGGGTGGAGACCTCGGGGATGAGGCACACCAGAGCGTTCGTCAGGGAATTCACAACTTAAGTGAGTAGGGACCTGATCGAACTGGATAAAAGAAAGCTAAGAGTGGCCGTGGGCACCGTCACAGGGCACTGGCTAACTCGACGCCATATGTGTCGAGGAAGAGGAGACGCCTCTCCACATGTTAAGATAATGTTCAGAGCTAAGGGAACCCAGGCAGCGCCTATTAGGGAACCTTGGAACCGACGCACCCATTCTCGAGACGGTCGGGACGAACAGGCTTCTGCAGTTTTGCTATGAGACCGGTCTGTACCAACCCACCTAAGACCGCCTTTACCATCAGTTTGGACCTAGTACAATGGCCCCGTGGCTAAGTGCAGGGGAGGCGGAGCAGACAAAAGGAGAAAAAAGAAAAAAAAACCCCAAATAAATTCCATTGAATTAATATAAAATTTTTATCAAATATAAATAGATTTTATGCATAATATTTACAAATATTACATTTAAACTTGATAGTAATAAAACATTAGTCGGTAATATTTTTTACTGTTTTCTTTAAAAATTACATTGTGGCTATGTTATAATTGATAGTTAGGGCAGTTTTACAATCGCGAAACTATTATGATTTTATGTACTATTTACTCATTTATATTGAAAGATTTATTAATTCACGTTGTAATAATTACCGCATATTTTAAAGATGTAATTATTACAATTTTATGAACGAAGCAACACCGTGTTACGTCACGTTGTAAAATTTGTTCGGGTATACTGGTAGAAGTTACAATGCCCTTTTTTCCGTGTACATTTAGTGAAAAAATTCTCTCCGTATACCGATTGAATGATATTTTTTTATCATAGCAAGCAACTAGTATGTTTATAAATAAATGTTCATTTATAATTTTTTATTCAAGATGAATTACCGGAAGCATCTGATCCAGAGTTAAATCTGATAAATTTCGACATTGTAAAAAGGTGTTTTACAGAAAAATATCCATTATCATCCATATTTTCTGAAATCAACTCTAAAAAAAAGTTAGATGAAGTTTTAATTGGAAATTTCCAAATAATTTTGCCTCAAGAGCATGTTATCCATAAAGAACTGACATGGACTAAAAAGACAAATGGTCAACCTGTTCTACAAGAAATTGAGCGTAGCACCTACATAGTACTTTTCTTAAAAAGTTTCAAATCATTACAAAGAAAATGAATTTTTTTAAATCATCCCAACTCGTTACAATTACCACAAAGAATGGAGAAGTCAAAAATTATAAAGAATCTTTATTGTTTAGCTCAGGAAATACGCCTGTGTCAGCTGTATCAGAAGGGTTTAAAAAATTTGTATCAGCATATCGTTTATGTCGACATTGTATGGTAACACAAGAAAATTGGAAAGATGCGTTTTCCGAAAGAGATTGTGTCTTAAAAAATAAAGTTAGTCATGCTTCCCATATTACAGCAATTAGCAATTCAAATATTTCTGGGCGAAATTCAAAATACTGGAGGCGAAGATATGGTGTCACTAATAAAAGTCCATTATTGGATACTCCGAATTTCGATGTGACAATTGGTTTACCTTAAGATGCAATGCATGTCTTAATTGAAGGCGTTGTAGAGTCAGCTTATAGAAAACTATTGCATTATTTAATAATTGAGAAACAAATTTTTTCTGTAGAAGATTTTTATTTATGGCGTTGTAATTTTCACTATTGTGGACATTTAAAACGTGACATGCCAGCCGTTATATTAATAGAACATTTAATTTCTAAACTCCGTCAAAATGCTTCGCAAATGTATGTTTCAGCACACTGTTTACCATTTTTGATAGCAGGATCTGTACATGATCTCAAAGATAATGATATTCGTGATAGATTATGGTTACATATACGACTATTGCAAATATTCAATATGTGCTTAGCATATGAAATTCATGAAAACGCAATAGGCTTACTAAATCGTATGATTGAACTGTATATTAGAAGTTTAACTTAGAATATCCAAATTGTTTGGTTACAAAAGCTCACTTTCTCCTTCATTTGTCATCATGTATTCATTTGTTAGGTCCAACACGTCAACAATGGTGTTTTAGGTTTGAAAACGCTCATGTATACGATAAATCATTAGTGCCTATTGTAAGAAATATTAAGAATATGGCTTATAGTTTTATATCATTTTCAAGTATCAAATCGAGATTTCTATATCAAGGACACAATATCCACACTAGTGTTACTGTTCTTTTTAACGATTTGCCTTATAGAAATTGGTTCTATCGTTACATAACTGAAGAAGATCAAGAAAATTGTTAATCGCTGCGTACTCCAAAAATGGAAATACAAAAATTGAAATCTGTATATGAAACAGAATTTAAACAAAAGTCTGTTATTTTAATACAGTGTAATGAAACTTGTTTACCACAGTTTAGTGAAATACAGGAAATTTTTATAATTGATGATTAAATATACTTCATTTATAAGTTCTGCGCGACGTTATCTTTCGACGATAAGTTAAATGCTGATTGTATTAAAAAAAGTAATTTACAAGATATCATTAGCTATGGAACGTTAATTTTTCCTCATCCTCTAATTTATGTTCGAATTAGATTTTTTGAATTTGTTGTGTTTATTGAATAATAAAAGAAATAAATATTATGGCTAAAAATGTAAATTTTTTCGAATTTTCTTTTTACTGTTGTAATTATTATTAATTCAAATAAGAATTAGCATTGAATAATGATGATAATTAATGTTATATTTAAATATAATGATAACAGTTATCTGTATAATAAAAAATCATCTTTTAATTGATACATAATATCTTGATAATTACAATACCTATGATAATCTTTATGACAATAATAACAATAAAATAACAAATACTCTAGAATTTGCAGTATAGGTTATGTTCGACTATATAAACTGATATAAATAAATAATTCCGTAGTTTGAATAGCTTAACTCTAGAAACGTCTTTCTTTATAACAGGATTTAAGGAAAGTAATCAATGTGTGTTAACAATCAACGTAAAAAAATCTAATTTCGTCGTAAGATTTAATCTCTGCTCGTTAACAACATATACACTCGTTAACAACAAAAAGAGTTTGTTTATAGTTATGTCAGATGATTAGTAACTTTTTATCAGTCCAGCTGAAAACTTTCCCTATTATATCAGTTTTCCCTAGAACATCTTTTTTTTAATTAATTCAAAATAGTATCAAAATTAAAGAAATACATTTGATTAATAGATCGAAAATTTATAACAAAAAAAAACCAGCATTAACGATTGGCTTAACATTTCACAAGATTTTAATAATTTTTATTACATAAAAATTTCAACCCTCGCAGTTTTTATAAACTGAAAAAAACCAGTTAAATTCCGGTTAAATAATCGAACCGAAATTCAACCGTTTCTTCTCGGTTAAAAAGCAGTAAAATAACTCGCGTATTTAACTGTATATTCACGGTTAAATCTCGGTAAAATCCTGGTTAAATATTATGTATTTAACCGAATAAAATAATTTAAATATAAGTTAAAAACTAGTTAAATAACTAAAAAATTTTCCATATATCCGGACGTATATAACGGTTGAATATTGGTTAAATAATAAAAATAGATCTCGCGTATTAAACTGCTAAAAAATATTCGTGAAAACAAGTTAAATATCAGTTCAAAAGAAAAAAATTTAAATAATTGGTGTTTAATTATTTTAGGACTTTTTGTCATTTTATCATTGTCGTGGCACACATTTTTGTACAGCCCAGAAGAAGGGGCTGTTTTTGATGAGATTTCACCATTTTGTGTACATATCAACTGAAAAGGCATATTAAAAAAAATAAATCTGTTTAGAAAATATTTTAATTATTTGTGTATTCGCGCTTGAGCAAAATTAACTTGTTACCAACTTTATAATCTGTTAGTGAGAGAACTTCATAGCAATTAAAAACTCTGATCACCAACTTGATAAAAAAAAACGTATGATTGCTCCATGAATAAACTCTCATTTTATTCAATTTTTGTGCAACGAAATTTTTTCAATTTCGTATATTATGAAAAAAGCAATGATAATACTTCATATAGTAGAACCAAGAAAAGAGTGGTTTCGATTTGGTGTCTAATCTCCCGCCTCCTAATAAAATCTTATGGGGACGTGATATTAGACACCAAATCAATTTCAGCCCATGTTTATGTTAGAATACGAAAAAAATTTTAAATTTAAAAATTATAACCTGCAAAAATCATCTTATAATTTGTATAGAGACACGGTAGTGCCTCGTCGTGGCGTAAGGGCTAAATGGCGGCGATTTATGCTTGGCGCACGAGACACTGCCGTATCTCTTGATTGTTGAGAATTTATTAATTCTCAGTTTGAATTTGCCAGCTGACAGGAACTTCGGCGGCCATCTTGGGACTGGGTCGATAACCAATCGACCAAATAATCAATAATTTTTAATCTAGTCACTCATTTGACTAATTTTCAGTGTCCCTTTTGACTAATGAAGTTCCTGTCGCCATTCTTTCACTGCTCTCGTTCACGTGTACACGCCATTCACGTTCTTTCTTAACAAATCTGAAAGCTTTGAGTCAATCATCAGTACTAGTGCCACTGTAAATCATCAGAAACATTCAAGTTGTAGTCTACAATAGAAATCAATCAATAGTTCAGGACAATTCAACGTAAATTCGAGTATTTTAATTCACTCATTTCTGCATTGCATTGATAGGCTAACGCCACGTGCACAATCACATCTTCTTGACTTGTGAAGCGTGTTGAGCTCGGGTGGGAGGTCAATAATACCAAACACACCAAGTCAAGCATTTATCAGACATTCAAAAAAAATTCAGTAAATCAAAAATTGACATTCAGTGATTTTGATCCACATTCAGTCTTCATATTCAGTAACAAAAAGTTTGTCAGTGTATTTAGTGTACCTGTTAGTACTGAAAATAAAGATATTTTATTTTTTCTAAAACCTGACTTCCGTTTGCTCTGTTATAACAGTTATAAATAATAATAATTCCTTTCTAAATAACAAATTCTTCCAGTATATTATATGTTAGAAGAGAAAAGCCCTGTTAGTCCAAGATCCCTCGTTTAGCCTTTTAGCCGCTACCAACCCATTTAATTAATTCTTCAAATTAATTAATAATAAATATCTTCGGATATAACAGAGTCATTCGAGATATGTACTCGGCGCGATGTTTTACAGACATATAATAATGTCAGTTTTGGTGCAATAACCAGACACCTGAATTTTATATAATAGTATAACTTCTTTCTTAATGTTTATGCATTAATTGTCATAAGTTCGATGTGGTAAGTATCCACGTATAGTGAATAGTTTTTTTTTCTATTTTATACAGTTATAACCAATAAAAATGGCTGGATTGAAAGATCATTTTATTAAATAATAAACAGTAAAAAAAATTATTTTTTTTGAACTTTATTGAAATTGAGATACACCGTCATTCCAGGATTATTGGTACTTTATAAGTGAAAATACTGCTGAGCATTATCCGCAAAAATTTTCCAATTTTTATTAAAAGTAATATTTGAATAATTCATACAGATTATCAGCGTTACCGCCTTCTTTCTCCTTTTTGTGTTTTGCGTTTTTCTTTTCGTTCGTCTTTAGATTGTTTTTGTTTTTCTCTGAAAATTGGAAAATAAGATTAATATTCATTAATTAACAAATAAATACGTAAATTAATGTATAGAAGTCCAAAAATAGATTATGTTTGACTGAAAAATTTGATGATGTATGCATTCTGATTAAAATACTTTCCATAATATTACTAAGCTAACACTAGATATTGTTGTTGTTAAGATACACATTAAATTTTTAAGTAATGTTAATGATATAGATGATCCGTTGGAAAGTCTTCTAAACCAAATCGTGATTGAGTTCGCGCAGAGACTCGGCGCGTTTATAGTCATTGTTTAGCTATTCTCTAGCAGTTAACAGTAAGTATAACTTGCATATACATTTGAGAGATCTAGCAGACGAAAAGAAGTTCATTTGGTGAACGATCTTACAATCTTATTCATTGATATTAGCAAACGTTCTAAAATCTACTATTTTTAACAAACAGTTATTGCTTAACTACGCGGAAAAACTATTGCATAAAAACTTACTATGGATTTGAAGTATTAGTGGACTATCTCTAAAGTTTCGGTAAATCTTTCTAAAATTCTCTGAAAAACTTAGGTCGAACCTGATCTTTTCAAAATGTCTCTTTACTTGTCACGAAAAAGTACAACCAAGTAAGTCTGACAATGAGGTGTATTTATAATCATTTTATTTATTTTTAAATGAAATTAAGAAGTACAGTCTTTAACGCAAAAATGGTTTTTAATACTTTTTTTAAATTTTTAGCTTGCAATCTCCTTATATTTTAATGAATTTGCTGCAAACAAACTATAAATATTGTTCTATGTGAAAATTATTTTTTTGTTGAAAAATCTTAACGAATTTAGTCATGTTATATCCCTAGTAAAACAACCTGATAAAACTTACAATTGCCAATAGATTCTGATACACAATTTGCAAGAATGAATAAAAAGGTAACGAGTCTAAAGAAGACCAAGAATGGTCATAGAATCATTCAATAAAAATTAATCAGAATTTATGAGAGTAAAAAAATTTTTGGTAAATTTTATATCTATATGTAAGAATGAATAAGAACGATATGATAAGTTCCAATAAAGGATTATAGGTGAATAATATTTTTTAATTTCTAAATAAATTTTCTAAGAATGTATCAGAAAAATATCACAAGATGCAATAAGAATCAATTGGTGAAAATGATAATTTTTCCTTCTATCGAGTGTTATAAGATTTTGCAAGAAGGAATACTATAAGACTTAGAAGAAGCAATGAACAAATAATATTCTCAATTTCTAAATGAATTCATAAAAAACTTTTAGACCGTTCTAAATAAGATCCTATAAGAATTTATAAGTAAGTGACAGTGTTTGATTTTCCATCCGAATGTATAGAATTCTATAAAATAAAATATTATCAGACAGAATGAGAACTTATTGGTAAATAATTTTTATCGACAAATCAACTATCTCTATAAGAAACTCTGAGACTGTGTTTCATAAGATGCAATTTTTAAAATAATAGTAACGACAGTAACCAAAATCGCAATTTAAAAATTTTATAGAAATATTATTATCATTTATTCCAAAAATTGTGTAACACTCAATAGTTGAAAATGAAAGTTAACCCCCATAATCTTATTCCGTTACTTTTAACAACATTTTAAACTACGAAAATTATGGAGACACCTGTAAATGATGCTGAAATATAATTAAAGAATCACTTTGAACAAATATTATTAAATGCAATGAATGTGTATACTGATATCGAAATGATGGAGGAGAATTCAATGCATTTTGAAAAACCATATAAGGATTGGGAACCAGAAATTATAGAAGACGAAGAATAAGCATCTGCAATCCATGATGATTATAAATTGCGAGCAGTTGAGTATTGGCGAAGTGGTAAGAAAAGGAATTTAAGTATCGATTGTGTTGAGCAAAAATTGAAAAAAGTACAGTCTACTGAATTTGAAAATCAAGTCGATTTTTCATTTGGAGATAACTGTTAGTTTCATTGTGAAATTCCAGGATGTAAAAATATTGCAATTATCCCTTGTGCATGGTGTAAAAAATCATTGTGTCTTGAACATTTTTACAATGATTATCATATGTGTAATACATACAATAAATAAATAATTTATCTGCTTTATTTTGATACAAATCTAGGAAAAAAGGGAATATTTTTTTTGGCATCGATTTTGATGTCATTTTAAAAATTGCAAAGACACGTACCCGTAAATTTTTATACTTTCCGATGAAAATTGGTTCCATCAAAAAATAATTTTTAGTTTTTGAGTTATAGATTTTTTCGAAAAAAAGAATAGTTTTTTGGCATCGATTTTGATGTTATTTTAAAAACAATTTTTAATGCTCTTTTGATTGAATGATGTTAATAAAAATCGTTTACTAATAAGAATTCATTGATTTTCTACAGAAATTGTTCTAATGTATTCCTTTTGAATAAAATAAAATCCTATCATGAGACATTGAGATAATGATATAATTTCTAAATTGCATTTTCGCTGTCATATCTTATAAATGACAATTATTTTATTTCTGCTTATAAATACTTGCTAGGCAGCAAACCTAATTTATGTTTAAATTATTTCAAATTTTTAACTCAAATAAATTAGGCGAAAGTCATGTTTCCATGTTTTAGAATAGAATGTTTCGGACAAAGTTTCTAATAAATTTCATTTCAGGTGTATATTTTAACAAAAAATCCGTGTAAATAAGAAACGTCCAGAGCGAATTCAAATTTCCCTCGTTGAAACTGATTTTCTTTTGTGATAAAAAGATAAATTCCGATGAAAAACGATACAAAACATGCTTATAGATTCTTATCCAAAGCGATCGGAATATTCTCAAAAATTTCTTACAAATTCCAATAAAAAACAATACAAAACGTACTTATAGATTCTTGTTCAAAGCTATTAGAATATTTTCAATGATTTCTTATGTATTCCGATAAATTACAATACAAATGTTTCTCAAAGATTCTTATTATATTATAAGAATAAATCGGAAAATTGCATCAGAAATATCACACATTTTATAAGAATTGATAGAAAAATGTCTTATAGATACTTATAAAAAGTGTGATATTTTTGATGCAATTTTTCGATTTATTCATACTTATGAAATTTTCCTATCCAACAATCGATAGAAACAATTTTATAGTTTTGCGATTATGGCAAGTCGGACTTGGCGGAATTTTATGATTTCAAACATTTATAATATAAATGTAAATATACGGAATTTAAAAGTTCAATTCATTTTATTTGACATTGTGAGGTATTTTTAAATAAAAATCATAGATAATTTATTATCATCAAAGAAATAAAAGAATGAGCAAAAAAAAACTAGACAAGATTTTGATATTAACTTTATAATCCTATTTGTTCTGACTTGGAGTTAACTCCAAACAACTCACGCGGTCGACTCTGTACTTTTACTCGCAGTCAAATCGCAGATTTTGTCTATAAACTCACTTGTTGTGGAAGAAATACAGATCAGTCGTCTCAGCCAGTGTCCCACGGACAAACGTGAACAAGAATTATCAGTCTCAACAGTGCCAGTGGTCCAGGAAAAGCAGTTGTGTGTCTTTGGGCGCGAAACTGTGCTAGCGTCGACGTCATAGTGCCTCACGTACAGCACACTCCCGAACAACTCCGGTGTATTGTGTGCCTATCGCTACACGTGGTCTAAGATAATTAATCTAAGTATATATATAATCACAGGTTAAGTAATTTTGTTAATAAAACCCCAGAAAAACCACAGAACTTTTGTGCTTGAAAGTGTTTTAATGAACCTTCTAGCATTGAACCTCCTGAATTGATATTACAGCCCACTTGGTTCGATTTTTTTTCATCCCGGCCGACTCGAAGTCAGAACACTATTAAACTTTTTTCTTTCCTTTTCAACGTTCCAATAGGATTCGATGTTATTTAATAAGATTTTAATGCTTCCGAGATTTGCTATTAGATTGAAGTTAAATCTATTGAACGTTTCAGTAGGACTGAATGTAACTTAATAGGATTTTTACATGCATCGGATGCCTATTCGAGACGTACAAATCCTATTCAACTTTGCAATAGGATATAACGTTGTTTAATAGAATATTAATACCCTTGAAATTTCTTATCAAATTGAAGGTAAACCTATTGACCATTTTAATAGGATCTTATAATCACAGAAAAAAAACAACTTCAACAAAAAGAAATTTTAATTTGCTCTGGAGATTTTTTTATTTATACGGATTTATTGTGTAAATATACATCTGAAATAAAAATTTATTAGTAATTTTGTCCGAAAATATCCTGCTGATGGTGAGATTCGATCCCGGCATTCTTGGGTCCACAGTCCAGTACGTTGCCGACTTTGCTATTCTAAAACATGGAAACACGACTTCCGCCTAATCTATTTGAGTTAAAAATCAAAAATAACTGTAACATTTATCAAGTTTGCTCTCTAGCGAATATTTTAAAGTAGAGACAGAATAATTCTCATTTGTAAAAATATGACAGGTAAAATGCAACTAAGAAATTATATCTTTATCCCAATGTCCCAAGATAGGATTTTGCGATATTCCCTGTTAGGATTTTGCTTCGCTTTGGCCAATAAATGAAGAAAAGGATTCCGGTACAATAACTCCAACCGCGTATATTCTACAGTAACTCCACGAGAACGCTCCAGGACAGACATTGTGAATTTAAATCACCAATCAAATGATCAATGAGAGCCAACATTCTCAGACTGGAAGTTAAAAAAACCCTGAATTCAACAGAAATTAGGAATCCAGAAAGAGTCAACAATGATTCATTATCATCATACGAAGCGAGTCTAATCATTCAATCATTTAAAAACGACCATTTAAGATTTTCTGAAATTCGAAACACAACATCTTTAAGTACATTTCAGATGCATGAAAACCTTCCAACAATAATCAAAACTTTAGGCGATTTCCTTCACTTACTAGAAAAATTGAGTTAAATCTCTAAATTTAATCTAAAAGAATTTTAAACTAAGTTTAATTATTTTCCGTAAAACTTGATTTAATAGCCTGAAGAATCTTACAATTCTTTTTCGAATGACCTTCTATTCCACAAACGGAACATTTAAATCCATGAAAAGAATTTTGATTATTAAAAGACCTCACAATTCCTTCAGCAGAATCGGAATAATAATAATAATAATAATAATAATAATAATAATAATAATAATAATAATAATGGTGTCTGGCCGAGGGGTGCTCCTCTCGCTACGGTAATGGAATAAGTCCGTACAGCCAGTTTTTCCCTCCTCACTGGTGATGGCCTTCTGGGCGTGAGGAACGAAACTATCCATCTCGGTTTCGTTAAACATCACCACCTTTGCAGTGGGCTAACCACCCCTGCAAAGGATCTTAACAGGTTACTAACGATAGACCTGCACCGGCCCCCCACAACCGGCCCTCTTCGGATGAGGGCCACGGAACAGTTGGGAGGGGCCTTACGATACGTTCCAACAGAGAAACTGACCACGGACCACCCCTACAGCGCCTCAGGTGGACGGAGGAGCTGAGACGGGATTTGATGCAGTGTTGGGAGAGATGCGAGCCACAGACCTCAGGCTATGCCAGGCGCCTGCATACTCTGTGGTGCGAAAGGCACCCAGAGTTACAACGTCTAACGCAGGCGGCGCTCGCATCGCAGGTGCGGTATACTCAGTCTCGACGGCGGATAGAAGAGGAGTCAGACTCTGACTCTTCAGTATCAAATGCTTCAGAGACTGAGGGCGAAGTCTCACTAACACCCGAGACAGCCGCACCGAGGTGGAGCATACTCCCGTTCCACCCTTCTCTCACTGCAGAACCCCCATCTCCTCCCCCTGAGGGCACCAATCACCAGGACTTCACCAGCAGAGAGGGTAATTTTCTCCGGAAAATTACGCTCTCTGCAGAACACCTAGCCAGCGCTAACCAAGATCTCGACCATCGGGTACCAGATAGTGTAGATCTTTTTGCACTCAACAATGCAGTCTATGATGTGGCTCGAGGGTTTACTCAGGACAGACGAACACCTGTCAATCCTGAGTTAAGCCTGAAAAGACGCATCGAACAGATTGCAATTAAGATCAAGAAGGCTCGACAGGGTGCATCTCGTATTCAGAGTGTGATGGATCACGTAAATACTCACAGGCCTTATACGCCAAGAATTCGGCGTATCGTGGCGAGTATCAGACGTGAACATCACACTTTGAACACGGCCGTGTTACTGATCCTAAAGGAAAGGTACACAGGCAAAATAAGATCGCTAATGGCCGTTAAAAAGTCATTAGCAAAGCGGTACAAGCGACGAAGGGACAACAGATTGTTCCAATCTGACCCTTCGCGCTTTCTTAAGCCGCAAGCCCCTGTCACGTATGAGCCCCCGAGTGCAGAAAGAGTTGAAACCTACTGGACCGAAATATATGGTCGCGCTAGTGCGCTAGATGTAGACACTCCAGCCCTTCAACTTTTCAGAGAATTCTGTGACGAACATCTAACACGAATTCCTGAAGAGTTTCAACGAGTCAGCATGGATGAAATCAGGAATGCTCTAAGGGGCACAAAGAACTGGGCTGCCCCTGGGCCAGATGCAATCCCCACCTTCTGGTGGAAGAAATTGACCTCATCCCACCAGCATCTGGCTCGTATCTTCTCAGAATATCTAGGAGGAGATACACCCATTCCTGGATGGCTCGTTGAAGGGCGTACTGTGCTGATCCCCAAAAGTGGTGATCTGTCCAACCCCAAAAACTACAGGCCTATTGCATGTCTAAATACTCTCTAAAAATTGTTTACAAAGATTTTGAACGAGAGGATTTTGACTGCAATAGAACCTGTATGGAGACAGATAAACGAACAACGTGGCAGCAAGCGTGGCTTGACAGGTTGCAAGGAGAACTTGCTAGTAGACCGATGCGTCACAATGGACGCATACTACTACAAGCGCAACTTGTCAATGGCCTGGGTGGATTACAGAAAGGCATTTGATACAACATCACACGAGCTTCTCCTCTACTTGCTCGAATGCCTTTCAGTACCCCCACAAATAGTGAGATGCATCGAACATCTGATGCCGCTCTGGAGGACACGTTTCACCGTAACATCTGGTGAAACAAGAGTGTCTACCAGAGCAGTGCCATTTAGGAGAGGCGTATACCAGGGAGATACCCTGAGTCCTCTCCTATTTTGCATCTCACTGCTGCCATTATCTGTCACTCTACGCCGAACGCCTGGATATAAAGCCGGACGAGTCTCCAACCGCGTACACAAAGTCACACATCTATTTTATATGGATGACTTGAAAGTGTACGCGGCAAGTCCTGAGAGACTCCGAACAGCCTTAGAGGTTGTTTCCGAGTATACCAGTGCAATCGGCATGGAGTTTGGGTTGGACAAGTGCGCAGTTGCCCACTTAGTAAAAGGAAGATCGCCGAACTGGAGTGATAATGTCGAGCTTATAGACGGGAGCATCATAAAACATCTGGATGCTGGAGAGTCATACCGATATCTTGGACAGGCACAATCTCCTTTGCAGGACGTGTCTGTCATCAAAGATACTCTCCGCAGTGAGTACAAGTGGCGACTTAAGAGAATATGGGGCTCTGAATTATCAGGCCCTAACAAAGTCAAAGCCACGAATATGCTCGCTGTCCCAGTCTTGCTATACTCATTCGGAGTTCTTAAATGGCTCCGAAAAGAGCTTAAAGATCTGGACATTATCACGAGGAAAGTGATGACACTATATCGAAGTCATCACCCGCGATCTTCTGTCCAACGCCTATACTTTCCCCGTGATCTGGGAGGGCGTGGACTACTAAGTTTGGAGTGTCTACATGACAGGTTAGTGATAGGCCTGGCTTATGACATCTATGAGAGCTCTGATCCTCTTCTCAAGTTCGTGAACAGCTTTGAACTATTGGGAAGGGATGCGTTCCTATATAGAGCAGCATATCAGGCAGCGCAGAACCTCGGCTCAGTTTTCGACCCTAGCAGCTCAGACGGTCTAAGGCTTTTGCAATTGACCAGAGGGCAGCGAAAGGTCGATATAAAAACAACCGAGCAGTTAAAACTGCTCGACGAACATGTGGCAAAGTCCTTACATGGTGTGTTTTATCGTCATCTCGAAACACAGGACTTGTCACACCAGCTGACTTTCCAATACCTTAAGTCAGCTGGCTTGTTCTCTGAGACCGAAGGATTCATTATGGCCTGCCAAGATGGTGTATTTTCCACCCTCGCCTATCGGCGTGATGTTATGCACGAGCAACTCGAGGACACAAGATGCCGAGTTTGCCACGGTGATGTAGATGAGACGCTATTTCATGTTTTATCGGCTTGTCCGATATTAGCGCGCTCAGCCTACATTCACCGGCATAACGCCGCCCTAAGAGTGCTGTATTACCACCTTCGGCACTCTTATGGAATAGACGAGACACCAGTGCTGCCCTATGTGCCCGGTGAAATTGAGTCAGTCGTTGAGAACGGGAGAGCAAAAATTCTTTGGAATTACCCGCTCTCTACGCCCCAACGTATTGAACACAATAAGCCGGATATTACTCTTTTCGACCATACCACCAAGCACGTATATTACATTGAGTTCTCAGCTCCGGCTGAGACAAATATACGTGCAAAAGAAGAGAGTAAACAGGAACGCTACAGAGAGCTCATGGAGGTCATGAGAAATGTCTATCACGAATACACAGCGCACGTGATAGTCCTGGTGATTGGCGCCCTCGGAGGGATGAGGGACCGCTTTCTGACAGAGCTTCGAACAATACCAGTCTGCCGTAGTCAGGCTGAGATTCTCGCGGCTCGTATGCAGAAAGCGGTCATCCTTGGTTCTCTCCGAATCCTGAGACGACTGTAACAAATGACTGAACGGCTGCAGCCCCCGGCTCACCCTCAAACCTGAGGGAGTCAGGTGCCTGCAGGATAATTCCGTCTGGTCAGGCCCCAGGTGGGTCGGAGCCCTGGGATCCCTGGCCAGACACCTCTGACGAATCGCAAGATGAAAAATAAAATAATAATAATATAATATAAATAATAATAATAATAATAATAAAATAATAATAGAATAATAATAATAATAATAATAATAATAATAATAATAATACTAATAATAATAATAATAATAATAATAATAAATAATAATAATAATAATAATAATAATAATAATAAATAATAAGAATAATAATAATAATAATAATAATAATAATAATAATATAATAATAATAATAATAATAATAAAATACATAATAATAATAATATAATACTAATAATAATCTAATAATAATCATAATAATAAGATAATAATAATAAATACAATATAATATAATAATAATAATAAGAATAATAAAATAATAATATCTAAAATAATAATACATCATCCTCAATCATATCATTAATATAATAATAATAATAATAATAATACATAATATAGATAATCATAATAATAATACTAATAATAATATCATAATAATAATATACTCCTAATCAAATATCATCCTCATAATACTACTCATCATAATCATCATAACTACTAAGATCCTCAATCATAATACTCCTCATCCTACTAATCATCCTCATAATATACATACTCCTCCTCGCATCCTCATCCTCATCCTCATATAATCCTAATACGACTCCTAGCATATCCTACATCATACCTACCTCCTACTCCTCATCCACTCCTCCTCAACTCCTCCTCCATCATCCTAGCATACCTCCTCCACTCCTCCTCATAATCATCATACTCATCCTCACATCCTCCTCCTAACTCCTCCCTCACATCCTCCGCCTCACCTCCTCCTCCGCCCTCATAATCCTATCCTCCTCCTCCTCCTCTCCCTCCTCCTCCTCTCCTCATCCTCCTCCTCCTCATCCCTCCTCCTCCTCCTCCTCCTCCTCCTCCTCCTACTCATCCGCCTCTCCTCCTCCTCCTCCTCCTCATCCGCTCTCCATCCTCCTCCTCCTCCTCCGCTCCCTCCTCCTCCTCCTCCTCCTCCTCCTCCTCCTCACTCCTCATCCTCCTCCTCCCCTCCTCCTCCTCCTCCTCCTCCTCCTCCTCCTCCTCCTCACTCCCCTCTCCTCTCCTCCTCCTCTCCTCCTCCTCCTCCTCCTCTCATACTCCTCCTCCTCCTCCCTCCTCCCTCCTCCTCCTCCTCCTCTCCTCCTACTCCTCCTCCTCCTCCTCCTCCTCCTCCTCCTCCTCACTCCTCCTCCTCCTCACTCACTTGTTCCCCTTCTTGTTTTTTTTTCCCGCTTTCCCTTCCTCTCCTCTCGTCCTCTTGTTCTGTCCGTTGTCCCCACTTCTGTCCGTCCCCTCCCCCTCCCCCTTTCTGTGCTTCTCCTGTCCTCCCTCCGTCCCCCCCACTTCTTTCTCTTCTCACTTTCTTGTTCCCATTCTATTTCCCTTCTGTGTTTCCTGGGCTCATCGGTGTCTTCCGTGCTCCTCTTGAGACACGCTGCATTTTCTCCAGTTTTCCCATTGCGGTACGCTACATCCTCTTCAACTCTCCCGCTGGGCGTTGACGAAACTTCAATGGGACTATTGTTATTTTCGAATTTTTTACAGACTACTCAACTCTTCCATAGGGGGTTAAGTGAATTTCATAGTACTTTCGCGATTACCCTTTCCCTTTTACAAAACGCGCCAATTCCTTTTCGATGCTTAAATAGGATTTGATAGAATTCAATAGGAATATAGTAATTATTTAGTTAAGCTTACACCCCTCTGATTTCGTTGAAATGTTAGAATGTTATAGGGAAAATTATTCCAAAAATTTGATATATACACATAGGGCGCAAAAACCATCCTTTTACACAGTTTTTCAACTTTGAAATTCGAGAAAAAAAAAATATTTTGTGCATCATAGTTGAGCTTTGCATGTCTTCATTATCTAATGATGACATCACATATTATAAAGTTGCAGAGAATTGAGTCTGGTTTGTTTACATACGACTATTGTTGGTAAATCTATCGATATATTTTTTTTTTAAACTTCAGCTATGCACAATGAATTGAGATAAGTTTTTTGATCAAATGTCTCAGATGTATCCGATAGAAATTGATTATTGTTTGAAAGAATAAATAGCTACCAAGGTTTTAACATGTTATTAAATTATATATGTATTTTGGTTGAGGTTTAGACTTTGTCAGTGACGACATCTTCGAGTGTCGTGAGGTGCATAAGGCCCACAACACTAGCTCTCCCTTCCGGTTTGTGGGATTGTTCCCTGAACGCTATTACTCACTCTTTCGTGAAGCTTCTTGGTGTCACGACGCGTTCATTTTGTATTTATAAAATATCTGTATTCTGGTTTATTTATGTAAACATCATTTTAGTGATTATTAGAGTATTGCTTAGAGTGTTGAATAAACTTAGTTTTGGATAATAATTGTGTCTTTAATTGGCTCAATCAAGTACTCCCTGACCTCCCATTCCAATAGGTTATAGGTCTATCACGCTTTAATATAAAACATTTTTTGTGATTTTCATTTTGGTTTAACTAATTATAAAGTTCAGTAAAATAGTTTTTGTGACATTACAGACACTATTGTGCTAAAAATTTACAAATTTGGAGAAAACATTAGAGGATTTAAAGGTAAGTGATAGTAATTTTCTAGAACATTTCAATAAAGAGTATCTCGAATTTAGAGCGTTTCTTTTAGAGAAAATGATGGACAATAGTAATTAGAATGATATTTGTGATTAAATAAATTCAGGAATGAGAGATCGTGAAATTAGTAGCGTCTTTGTTAAAATATGACGACACATTTCGAAGAAACCGAGCTGGTGTGAGTATTGGATGCAAGTTCGAACGCGTTCGTTGGCGACACGCTCGCGCGCGCGAGAAGAGGGCTTTGTTTACGAGCCGTTTTCTCGTGGTGCGTTGTTTGAGCATTGCTGATACTTACAACATAAAAAGTTCTTTTGTTTCTTCTTCAGAAGATAGAGCATTTAGAAGATAGATGTTTAATAAAATTAAACTAATAGAAGTATTTAGAAGATAGATGTTGAATAAAAATTTGAATAGAGCTAGAGAAAATCCAGGTTGTTCTGACTTGGAGGGTCGAAGGACCAAATGTTCTGAGTTCGAGTCGGCCGGGCGAGCAAACTAAAAACTAGTGGGCCCCAAGTCAGCAAGTCTCAGAATATTCGAAAATTGTTAATGCCGGACTTGTCCACCGGCACGTCAGTCAACTCACTGGACCAATCATCGGAAAGTATTTCCCTCATGGCCCAGAAGGCAACTCTACGGCCCTAGTGACGCCAACAAGCACGCGGTCGAGCACTTGTGGCATCAGTTAGCTCCAGGCAAATCACGCGGTCATCTCTGTATAATTGTTCGCAGTCAAATCGCGGTTTTGTGCAGTCAGCTCACCTTTGGTCGTATCAAGTACGGTCAAGTAGACTCAGACAACTCTCACGAACATAAGTGAATCATCATAATTACTCTCATCAGTGCCAGTGGTCCAGTAAAGTCAGTTGTAGTGTCTTTGGGCGCGAAGCTGAACTGGCGTCGACGCCATAGTGCCTCACGGACAGTCACATATACATCACACACTCGAACAACTCAGGTGTATAGTGTGCCTGTTGCTATTCACTGTTTGAGACTCTTTTTGGTGAAAAAACAACCATCAGACAATTCAAAAGTGTATGAACAATTAATGTACAGTCAACTCACATAAACTTAGTGATTATTAATTTGTATTGTTTAAGTTAAGTGTTATTTGTTAATAAAATCTATAAAACCCATACAATTTGGTGTTAAGGAACTATTTTTAAGGAACCTTCTAGCATCCAACCTGTTTCGTTATTCTGCTCTTACTTATTACAGTCCACTAGTTTTTAGTTTGCTCGTCCGGCCGACTCGAACTCAGACCACAGGTTATTAGAGCAAATTTATTTGATTTTACAGCCAAAAACCAAGAGAAGAAGGAGGTAAAAATAACAGAAGACGTGACAATTAAAACACCTAATCGTCACGAATTCCTTTTCAAAGCTGCAGAGGAACTAAGACAGAAGCAGCAAATGAGTCAAGTTGAGAAGCTAGCCGAAATTAGTAAAGAGGCAGTTAACTCAAACAAAATTGCAGTTCAAAACCTAGCGCTAACCGCCAAATCCTTAGAGCAGGTGATGTTGATGGCCAGAGATATGGTCAATACTCTGGCTCAAACATCCAAAGATAATCTAGAGGCACAGAGGATTTGTTATGAATCACTGAAGGTTAGTAAAGAACATATTAAAAAAATTGATTCATTAAAGAACACTAGAGCTAAGAGAAAGCCCGTAGATCTAGAGTTAGAAAACAGTGACATTGAATGTAAGAGAACAAAACCCACCAAAAACCAAGAGGTAGAAATTGAGAATGTAAAACAATCACAAAGTCATTTTGATTCAGAAGCACAAAATGTAGTCACAACAAAGAGCGTTGAACAAGAGTTTTTAGGGACTTAATTAAATATTGAGAAAGACTAAAAACTGAAACAAAATATGAACTTTGATGTTTGGTTAGATTACTTAAAATCTGAATTAAATGGTAATGATTTACTAGAGGTTATTGAGCCAAATGTAAAATCTAATCAAAACTACTCAGAATCGATCCTATAGAAATTTTACATAAACTTAGAAGTTCTAGATAAAGTGAGGTGAATGTAACCCATACATTAGTAAAAACTCGGCTATATGCCACTAGAACGAGTAAAAATGAATCTATAAATAATTTTTGCCAAAGATTTTATGCAGTTGTTAGAGAATACGAAGTATGTGAAAATATAATAGAATTGACGCCACAAGAAGTTCGATCAGCGTTTTATCAGGATGTTTCTTCAGCTATTCCTGAAATAAGAAATACAGATTTATTAAGGAAACAAACAACTGGTCAGGAAATGACATTAGATGAAATAAAATCATATATTTTACAGTTAGAGGCAGAGAAGAAATCTGAAACCAAAAAAAAGGACGAGCCCAAAGCTCAATGGGTTCATAACCCAAATGCAAAAGAGAGCAAGTGCCACAGATGCAACAAATTTGGGCACTGGATGAGAGATTGTCCACTCTCACATCAAAACAAATGGTTCTGCTACTACTGTATTAGAGACCACAAAGGAGGTGACTGTCCCACAATTAGAGGTAGCAAAAATAGGTACGTTGATAAAAATTTAGAGGAAGAAAGTTTAGAAGAAACATTAGAGATAAAAGTCAATACAACGTTAATTTTAAAAACAAGAGAATCAAAAATGATAATAAAAATGTACTAAAAATTGATAAGAAAATAAACATTTTAAAAAAAAAGAGGTTAAGAGAAAGGCCAAGAAGGAAACCAAGAGAGCGTATAGAGCGAAAGAGATGGAGAGTCAGGACCATCAAAGTGACACAGGTAAGAGCAATTATATTAGTTTCATTGCCGATTCAGGAGCAACTGATCACATAATCAATGATGACATGATTTTTAGTAACTTTAACAAGTGTAATAACAAAATAATTAAGAGTGCAAACAAGAATGAAATCGCCGATATAATAAAAGATGGAAAAAGAAACTTACTTTTATATACAGATTCAAGTAAAGAAAACATAATTAAGCTAGCAAATGTATGTATATTTATGAAAAACTAAATTGGACAATAAAATTTAGAGTTAAAAAACGAGAGCAAAATCAATTAGAGAATGAAATAGAGTATGAAGTATATTGTTGTCGAGCTGCAATATATAAACATGATGAGATTCCGACACAATCAAAGAATCATAATCAGGACAAAAAGACATTAAAGCGGGAGGGAGATATTGATAATAGAAAGATCATAGAATCTGTGATTTGGAGGGAGGATGAAAAGAATCTCATGGTTCCAGTAGAGGAAAGAAACACTGATACTTTAGTAAAAGATTCAGAAAATAGAGTATTAAACCAAGAAATAGAGAACTGGGACTGTAGTTTGATTAATAGGAATGTTGTAAAGATAGATGATTTAGAGTCAGCCCAAAACTCAGAAGATATATACACAAGTAACCCTCTAGAAAATAATAATAATTGTACAGAGAAATTTAATGAAGCAATGTTATGGCATGTTAGACTAGGTCACGCATCATTAAACGACTTAAGAAAACTACAGAAGATTAATAAAAAGATGGAAAAAGTAAAATTTGATGAGGCCATATTAAAATGCGAAGTCTGTATTGTGTCAAAGATGCAGAAATTACCTTTTAGAGAGACTAGTAAAAGAGCTGAAAGGCCACTTCAAATTATACATACGGATACGATGGGTCCTATAACACCCACATCACATCCTGGACAAAAGAGGTTCATCAACGTTTATATTGATGATTATTCAAGATTAGCCAGAGCATATTCGATTAAAACAAAAGACGAAGCTGGAGAATCGTTAAAGAAATTTTTGATTTCTACTCGTAACTTATTAGGGAAAAATCAAAAAGTATGCTACATCAGGGCAGACCAAGGAACTGAATTCACTGGAGGAAAGTGTTTAGAGATTATGAAAAAAGAAAATATAGAGACAGAGTTCGCGTCACCATACACACCTGAACACAATGGAGTAGCTGAAAGGTTCAATGCTACGATTCAGAAAAAAGTTAGAGCGTACATGTTTGATTCTGGTTTACCTAAAAGCATGTGGGAATTAGCTGTTGACACAGCGGTACACGCATACAATAGGACTCCACACAAATCAATCAACTATAAGATTCCATTGACAAAATTTGCACCAAATGCGAGTTGCCACTTAGATTTAGATGTATCGGATATATAAAGGTTCTAAAACAAAATTTGAAGTTTGAAGAGCGAGCTATAAAAACAGTCCTAGTAGGTTATACGCCGACAGGATATCTGTTTTGGCATCCAGGTTCAGGGAAGTTTTTCGAATCGAGACATGTTAGATTTAATGAAAAACTTGTTTACAAAAATGTTGACAAGAACAATAATTTAGAACAAAACATAGGAATAGCACTCAAAATAGAAAACAAAATTGATTGGAACTGGGTGAAAGTCCAAAAGGAATAGGAACCAGAAAAACCTGAACCAAAGAAAAGAGGAAGACCGCGCAAGAAACAATCAGATGTAAAGAATTCAGTGGAGAAAAGAGCAGAAAAGAATATAACTAGACCAAACACCAGAAGTTAAAATAAGAGAAAATTAGAGAACAACGAGAAAGTTCCGCAAGTCAAGAGATCCATAGAAGATACAAGTTTTATTAAATTCATAAATACTTTTAGAAGAAGATGAAGAATTGAGATGTCTCATAGCTTTAATCAACAAAGAACCTGCAAATTTTAAAGAAGCTATGAGATCTGAAGATGCAACTTTGTGGAACAACGCAGTGAAAGAAGAACTGGATTCTATAAATGAAAATAGAGTGTGAAAATTGGTAGATAGGCTATATATATATTGTAAAATATTTGTATGTCGCCATCTGATGACTATTAGACTAACGACAGTTTGTTGGTTAACGACGATTGCTTAACGATTAGATTGTTTATAGCAACGAGGGGAGAGTTTGCTTATCGCCAGTTTTTGACTGAGATTTGAGTTGACCTAACGTATTCTTTCTAATTAATTAATAGCTGTCAGTCTTTAATAAACTTTTTCATTATTTATTAATTTTCTGAAGTTATTATTTAGATTTACTTTAATATATATATATATATATATATTCTTGTTCAGTATAATTTTCTCTATAACATACTAAAATTTCAACGAAATCGGAGGAGTGTAAGCTTAACTAGATAATTACCAGGCATATTGTTGTTTCAGAATGTCCTATTAAATTAAGCGTGAGCCTATTAAATATTTTAATAGGATCTTATTACCACAAAAAAAAGTATACACGAAAGAAAATTTATAATTTGATCTGGAGATTTTTTTATTTATACGGATTTGTTGTTTAAATATACATCTGAAATGAAATTTATTAGTAACTTTGTCCGAAAATATCCTGCTGATGGTGAGATTCGATCCTGGCATCCTCGGGTCCACAGTGCTATTCTAAAACATGGAAACATGACTTTCGCCTAATCTATTTGAGTTAAAAATCAAAAATAACTTTAACATTTATCAAGTTTGCTCTTTAGCGAGTATTTTAAAGTAGAGACAGAATAATTGTCATTTGTAAAAATATGACGGGTAAAATGCAACTTAGAAATTATATCTTTATCCCAATGTCCCACGATAGGATCTTATATTATTTAAATGAAAACAGTTAAAACAATTTCTGTAGAAAATCAATGGATTCAAAAGGAAAATACGACTTAAAAAATATTTTCTTGTTTTGAAACTGTTCTGTAGAGTTTGATGTCTCTTATAATCGAATTAATATCTATATTTTTCTATAAGAAAGAAGATGATTAAATAAAATAAAACGATATAATAAAAATTTTTTGACTATTGGACTATTGGACACTGGTTAAATTCCAGTCAAATAATCGAACCAAAATTCAACCGTTTTTTCCCGGCTAAAAAGCGGGAGAATAACTCTCATATCTAACTCAATATTCCCGGTTAAATCTTGGTTCGATTCCAGTTGAACACGAAAAAAATATTAAGCTTTTAACTGAAAAGAAAAACCGTTGGATATCTGTTAAAAACTACTTAAGTATCTAAAATAATTTTATATAAATTATTTTAGTTATTTATTAAATTTTATATATCCTGACGTATAGAACGGCTAACTATTGATTAAATAATTAAAATAAATCTCGCATACTCAACTGGAAGAAAAAAGTTAAATATTAGTTGAAAAAAAGTTAAATTTCAGTTATAAAAAAAAAACATAATATTTCCAGTTAATAATTGACTTTTTAACTACTCTCGTGAGTATAATTCATTTATAACAGCCTGTGATTGTTATAAATAATTAAAAAGCGTTAATAATTATTGGATTTGAGTTTTTTCAGCGGAATTTGTTAACTTCCCAGTGGGAAGTTATAGTAATGGGTTCGATTTTGCGAATCCCGAATTTTGACATATCTCCACGTTTTAAGGTCCCCAGAGTCGAATACGATCGTTTTCCAGTGGACGTCTGTGTGTGTGTCAATGTACGTATGTGCGTTCGAAATTATTTTTTGCCTCGATTATGTCGAGAACAAAAAATGATATCGATGTGGGACCAATTGCATTCGACGCGTAATTATGTAACTTAGAACTAATTAGATTTTCATCAAATAAAAAAATTTTAACAAACAAAATCAGCAATGAAAGAATTTTAAATTCGTGTCAGGATTGAGAAAACAGCATTAAAGACGCTATAATAGTCAATAATAATTGTCAATAATATGGAATTGTGTTTATAACAATTGAACATTGTTACTAACAAGTGATTATTGATCATAGTAATATTTAAATAATAAGTTTTAAATTGCTATACACAATAAAAATAGGGACCCTTTCTATGTATATGAGTACTTTTAACGCATAATTTTTTCTTTTACTAAAAAAAATGTTACCAACCGTATGACATAAATGAAAACATACTTTTTTCGTGTATAACAATGAAATTTGTTGTAAATAATGAAAAAAAGGATCTATGAGGTATATTCGAATTCTTCTAACGCACAATTTTTTCTTTTACTGAAATAAAGTAACTAACCATATCAAATAAATAAAAACAGACTCATTTCGTTTATAACAATTCCATTTGTTATAAAGAATGGAAACGGGTACTATTCGATTTGTTTTTTAATTTTTTCCACGGGGAAGTTGGTCGTTTGGACCTTTCGAGTCGCACCCAGACCACTGCAGAGCACTGATATTTCAATATTGACATGATAAGGTATCTGATGACTTTAGAACTACTCTCGCGACTATCATGTGACTTCAATCATTTTGCCTTTAAATCAAGGCATTTTGCAAACTCTAAAATTGAACTATCAATATCATCTAGCTAATTCTATTTTAAGTGTACAAGGGAATAATATCACACTGATTGATTATCTAAAAGCAATAAAAATAAGACCTCTAATTTTTTAGGTTGCTAGGAAGCATAGAAGGATATGAAACCTTTTACAATTTATAAACATTGGAAAAAACTGCAGACCATTAAAAAAAGTGAAATTGCAACGCAGACTGACGATTTACTAGTTGATATGTTACCTTTAGATGGCCTATTAATTAATAAAGGTTTATTTTGGTTAATTAATTATTGTACACCTTTGATCGAGTTAATCCAGCAATCCTGCATTCATTTTTTACTTAACATAAAAAAATCTAATATTTTCCCAACGAAAATGATGTATTTTTCCTCAACTCTGTTCAGATCTGGTCAGAACATAAAAAAACATCCAAATAAATCTACATAAATCTATAATCTGATTAGATCTGCATAGTCTCATAATACAGATCTGGATGGATCTGAACTCGTTTTTCACGGGCATAGCTGATATAAGCTTTTTCTAAAGTTTGAAAGCTCAAGAAAATTTTTTTGAAAAAAATAATTTCACGTATTAAGATAACCCTGGAGTTCAAGACATTGCTTTCTGGTTTTGGAGATTGCAAGTTCGAGTTTCTCAACGAATATAATAATTCGAAACCCATAAAAATCAAGAAAACTTTTTAAAATTTCAGAAAGACAAAAGCTTATAAATTTATAAAAACATGCATTATTTATGTTTCGGGCTTAATTAAGGTGAAAAGCACAAACTAAAAAATTCAAAACTAAACAAGAATTTACACATTACTATAAAAATATATTCAAAAATTTTTCAGTCGTGAGTAATCCATTTTATAGTCCTAAAATATTTACGCTCAATTTTTATTCAGATATTCATCCTGTAAAAATTGACTTAAAGTTATTATATCAAAGCTAACAGAAATTCAAAAACAGTTTCATACCGATCTTCTTTATCCTTTTCTTTCTTTTTTTGACTGTCTAATTTTGCTTTTTCTCGTTTTTCTTTCTCTTGTTGAATGATGTTCGCAACGTTTGTATTCTTTTCAATCATACCAGTTCCAATAAATTCTTTTTCTTCATCTTCTTCATCACTTTTTCCTTCAGCTGACGTTTGACTATACTGAGCTAGAATAGTTTCACGGATACGGCGCTCTTCGTCAGTATAATTTCGCTGGGTAATAGTAGGAATAGATTGTAATTCTAACATTCTGGCTAAACGAACATCCATATCTTCAATGCATGAACCAGAATTTATTCCGTCTCTAGAAGAGAGCCAATCTATCCATGTGGACAGAATTTCTGATACATGGATACTAGTGTCATTTTCCTGAAAGTAAAATATGGAATTAGAAAAAATAAAATTTTTTCAACTTTAATTCGTTAATGATGAAATTAGTACATTTCACACCTAGGGAGGAAAAGTAGACTAGCTTAAATCAAGTGTACAATTACAACCCGAGCCGAAAGCGAAAAAGGTGAAACACGTGATTTAAAATAGTCTAATTGTGTTCCCACTTTTTCATTATCGAAAGGTTGAACTTAGGTATGACGAAAAATCATATTTAGCCCAACTCATTGTTAACCGTTTATTAATTATTTATGTTTTATTAATCAAGTTATGTAGCTACATTAAGATTTGTAATTTACTATCAAATATATTGTCGGTTAATTTATTGTTTATTTTTCAAACATTCCAACCATTGTTTAAAAAAAAATGAGACAATTTTTTTTCTAAATTTGTTACTTATTTCTATCATATTTGAGCCAGAAAAAATGAGAAAAATTTTTGATGTCTAGTTGTTACTCTTTCTTAAAAATACAAAAAAAATTTCATTTCTTTTTATATCAAATAAAAAAAAGAAATTTTTCCTACCGACGTACAATGGATAAGTTATCCAAATATCTAGTAACAGATATGTACTGATAATCTTTCTTTTATATTTGAGTTTCTTAAAATATATTTAAGATTAAGCTTTACATTAAAAATTTTGCCCTATTAGATGTAGCAGAAAGTACCAGAAAAATGATAACAAAATACATCCTTATTACTGCGTATTATTGTATAAAATAATTTTATTTATGATATGAAAGGTGACAAAGACACTGACAATGATTCTTTCGAGCGAGAAATCAGTAAAAAAAGAACAATTATTTTTTCTTGACGGCCATGAAGCATGAAAAATCTAGTAGTAATTTGATAACAATTTTCTTTCGAATCAAATATTTTTAAAATATGAATTAATAAAATGAAATATTTGACATCAGTATCCTACATGAAATAATTTTTATGTTTACACAAAAATCAGTAGGTAAAATTGCAAATTGCCTGATAAATTAGTTATTTTCCGACTCCTGGAAATTTTCTAGGGGGGAAACTAAAGTACAGCACAGCTTCAATTTCTATTAGTATCCTTACCGTAACACTTGATAATAAGTTTTGAAGCGCTTCATTTTTTTCATCTTCAGAGTCATCACTTTCTAATATTCCTTTTATGTATGATCCGAATATTCCTTCATCAGTGTTCAAGGATCGTAGCTTTTTCAACAACCAATCGTCAAATGAATTAATAGCAACAGCCATATTCAATTCGTAGTAATGTTATCAATAAAAATTTGAATTACTCTGAGATGAAATGTTTTTTATTTGATTTATTTCATTGTTGTTACACGACTTGCTTCAACTTTGAGTACAGTTAAACTAGCAAAAGAGGAATACATGTACAGTATGTATGTACAGTACCGGACATAAATGTTTAAGGCTGGGCTGAAGTCAGAAAGGCGACTGATTCCCCCTATCCAAATATATGGGTTCGGGAAATTTCTAATTTCTTCGCCAATTTACGATTATTTCTATAAAATTAGGTACCAAATTACAGAAAAATTAATGCCGGACTGACGTAAACAATAATTTTTTGTATATAGTGAATATTTTTATTAAAAAAATTAGAAAGAATAATGAAAAAATTATGAATTGACTTGCCGCGCTTAAATTTCAAGATGGCGGCCACATCATTCAGATGAAAAATCACTAATTATTTCATTTTTATACGTTTTTCGCCCAAAATTCGTGTTTGCGTCAGTCCTTGCCACCTGTCTGAATGTCGAAAAAATCAATTTATAGCATAAAATTGAATAATTTAGAAATAATTAGAAATCTTGTATTCCAGATGATTTTCTCCGGAAAATTAGTTTGAAAAAATTCTGATAGGTGACAGCATTATGCTCGCAGATGACCTCAGTCATTCATATTGAAAAAATGCTCAATCCGGGAGCGTGACATCCGTCCCCAATAAGATGTCAGTCAAAGGCATTTTTACAATCTTTTAAATTTAAATCTTTAAATGTATAATCTTACTGATTGTTAATCAAATTCTATGATGCCCAGATTTTTTATCTAATGATCATTTTAAAAATAAGCTTTATTCTTTTAATTTTTTAAAATTGGTTTTTTTTATTTTCAATCATTTAATATTCAATCAAATTATAAAATTTTTTCTTTTTTTAATGTTTATCATTTCGTTGAACAATCAACTTAAGAAATTAGGACTGGTAAGTTATCTTGCGTCGGTATAGTAGAAAAAAATTCAACTAGTGTCACTGTTTTCTAATAGATGACAGTAATTACACTGTTTTCAATCAAAAATTAAAAATGCTTATACAAAAAAAAGTCTTCTTTCTGGCTCATGTAATGTCATGTAATTCCCACTACATAAATAAGTATATTTAGGCTTATAATCTAATGATAATAACATTTTCATCTTAATGTTAGCGTAATAACGTAATCCAAGTGAAAAAAATTTGAAAACTGAATTATTAAAAAGTTGAAAAACTTCAAAAATAATGTCTGTCAGTATTATTCTCTTCTTTAATAAACATAAACGATTTTCGTGCAACGAAAAAAAAAAGTTTTATTACTTAAGTTTTTATAAAAATAAATCAGTATTTTTAATGAATACCTTAATTTAACTGAATTTAAATATAAATATAATATGAATATAAATTTATTAATAAATTTTAATATAAATCACTACTTAATTCAATTATTTTAAAATAAAATAATCAGGGTCAATTAAAGAATTCAAAAATCATTCCTGAAGTTATAAGTATAACTTTTATTTATATTTAAGAAAGTTTACATTTGCTGGTATCTCTTTAACTTTGGTTTTCTACACTTCCAAATTATGAGCCACGTTGTCTCAGCTCCCATCGAATATTTGTGCGTTCAACTACTGCCTACAAATATTCTGACAATGTCATCCTATATATAAATTGATATTATAACAAATGTGTTTTAATATTTACCCAAAAAATTACTTTTTTGTGTTGAAACTAATTGTCGTGTGAACTAAATTGAGTAATAATAAAAATTTAATAGGATCTTAATTTTATTTCTCTTCAATACATAATGTATAATTTATTTGTGTGAAAATTTATTTTGTTTTTAAAAAAATATGTCATTAATGAAAAAAGAGTTTGAAATAAAAATTATATTGAAAAAAAACCTGTTTAAAAAATTTCATTACACGATGGAAGAAACTAACTTCATTAGAAAAGTTAAACTAAGCGTAAATTAATGATACAAATAATATATTTTATTTTATTTATAATTACGATAATACTAGAAGACTGTGTTACTGATAGTCAATTAAAACACAAACTAACTGAAGAAATAGCAAGTAATTCAGTAACTTAAATGATTGATGAAACAAAAAAGGAAATATATTGAAGAAAAATTCAATTTAAAAGTAAAGTATTTTTTTATTATTTTGAATTGTGTAATTGATATTGTAAAGAAATTAACTCAATATAACTTGATGTGGTATATCTCTAACGATAAAAAATATCGATATAAGTAATTGGTTTTGAAGAAAATTATGCTCCATTTCAAGAAGATCAATCTAATATTTATTTTTGGTAAGTAAAGTTGCTATTAAACAGTTCAAAATTTAAAATCATATAAGCATTTTTAATTTTTGATTGAAAACAGTGTAATTACTGTCATCTATTAGAAAACAGTGACACTAGTTGAATTTTTTTCTACTATACCGACGCAAGATAACTTACCAGTCCTAATTTTTTAAGTTGATTGCTCAACGAAATAATAAACATTAAAAAAAGGAAAATTTTTATAATTTGATTGAATATTAAATGATTGAAAATAAAAAAAAGCAATTTTAAATGATTAAAAGAATAAAGTTTATTTTTAAAATGATCATTAAATAAAAAATCTGGGCATCATAGAATTTGGTTAACAATCAGTAAGATTATACATTTAAAGATTTAAATTTAAAAGATTGTAAAAATGCCTTTGACTGACATCTTATTGGGGACGGATGTCACGCTCCCCTCAATCCGTATCCAGAACTGATGGTGCCCTGCATTTTGGTGAGTAATTTGTGTATGAGTGTGTACGGGTAATATATGTATGTGATGTAAACATAGTGTATCGCTTTACAATGCCTTATACTTTGATGACTATTGCAGTTAGAATAAATAAAAATGATGATACTCATTTAACATTAATTAATATAATACCTGAAAATAACTTCAACAAATATTCATCCATTATTATCATTTTTATTAGGTATAAATGTTAATCAAAAAGCTCAATTCCGAGTCGGCGTATCCAAGCATGTAGTATAAAAACAAATACACATAAACTCAATATCGAGATTATGCTGGCCATGTGGTTAGAGCGTCAGAGTTCTATTTTGCCGGGCAGGGTTCGATCCTAGTCATAATCACTTTTTTTTCTACTTTATTCGTTAGATTAGCATGTAATTATAATATTGACATGCCATAATTGATCCATTATAATGATTTGATTTTTTTTTCTCTTTACTCATTGAATTTATTGACACTAAGTCAGAAAATATTTGAACAGAGCCATAAACTTTTCTTTTGTATAAATACATTGATAATAGCCTGTGTTTAACAACTTTTACATCTTTACATGTATTAACAATGTTATGTTATTAACAAGTTAATCATATTATAATTAACATTGAAAAGTAGTTTAAACAATCTGTGGCGAGTTTCGGCACTTTCCCGGCAAGCTCTACCCCCACTCTCTGTGCCCAAGCCTGCAGCTTATAATTTTTAAGCATATATCAGCGTACTGAAACCATAACAGCTCAGTGGTTACAGCATCGGTCTTTTATTTTGCTAGGCAGGGTTCGATTCCAGTCATGATAAAGTTTTTTTTTTCTCTTTTATTTGTTAGATTTGCATGTAATTATAATATGAACATGCTAAAATAAATTCTTACCAACGATTTGATTTTTTTTTCTCAATTATTTAGGTAATTGATCGACGCCGAGTCGGAAAACATATGAACAAGGTTATAAACACGTTTTTTACTATAGCTATATGAACGTAGCTTTTTTTTAAGCAATTTAGAAATATTTAGAAGTAGTTGAAATAATCCACGGGGATTTCCGGCACTTCGCCGGCAAACTCTATCCCTACCCTTCGTACTCAAGCCTGCATTATACAATTTATAAACATAAACGTAATGTCAGAGATGATGTGTTAGCTCTGTGAGTAGAACACCAAGCTTTCATTTTACCGATTAGGGTTCGATCCCAGTCATAGCCAATTTTTTTTTTCCTTTTTTTTTCATTAAAATTTTATATAAATACAATAATTGGTTGTTTATATAAGTTCAAAATCAATTCCTATTGTCTTTTAAAGACAACACTTTCGAAAAAAGAGAATTCATAGTAACTCGTTCCTCACCCTCAGCTTATTTTCAGAAAAACAAGTTGTTTTCCGTAATTAATTGGAAGAATAATTTAATCAAATATATGAATTAATTTATAAGTATATAAAGTCACTTAAGCAAAAAAAAGAAAAAACAATTGCCTATGACTGGGATCGAACACTGCCCGGCAAAATAAAAGATTGGTGCTCTAACCACTGAGTTATTATGGTTTCAATAACATTAAAGATGCTTGAAAATTATAAGCTGCAGCAGAGAAGAGAGACCACCATAGAAGTCCAATGCTGTGTTAAAAATCCGGACGGAGTTTCGGTCAACATGTCGGTATTTTGGGTCAACATATCGGTAATCTCAGGTCACAACATAAAAGCTTCTGTGAACCCAACACATGATGGCGCTGCTCCGAATTATTTGAGCCACGCCTCCCAATCTAAGAGAGAGGAAAGACAAGATTTGTGTTCTCCTTTACTCTCATTGTGAATATCCCAATGCAGTTAAATTCCTAACACAAGCTCTCGTCCCTCAAATAAGAAGAAAATTGGACTTAAATTGAGTAACCGTTCTTATAGCCACTCATTTGTAGAGAATTGGATTCTCTATTAAATAAAATATATTTTTTTTTGCAATATTGTTTATAACAAAAAAAAAGCAAAAAAAAATTGAATTACAAAAACAAAGAGCATTTAATCCTCGCTAATGAGTGGCTATATTTGCTGCTATAGTAGTTTTATAAAAAACTTTTAACCAAAATAGAAGAGGCATGAAAAATTAAATGTAGGACCCGCACTTATGCCACTGGAACTTTTTTCTAAGTCCTGAATCCCCCGAATGTGAGGAAAATCTGACTCAGATTGAGTGACCGTTTTGAGGCCACTCATTTGTAGAGAATTAAACTCTCTATTACTACCTGAAGATTAAATTCTCTTTGTTTTGTTATTTTATTTTATTTTGCTTTTTTTTTGTTATAAACAACAATAGAAAAAAAAATATATTTTATTTAATAGAGAATTCAATTCTCTACAAATGAGTGGCTATAAAAACGGTCACCCAATCTGAGTCCGATTTTCCTCATATTCGGGGGATTCAGGACTTAGAAAAAAGTTCCAGTGGCATTAATGCGGGTCCTTAATTCAATGTTTCATGCTACTTTCATATTAAAAAAAAAGCTATCTATTGGTTTTTTTTTTAATTGGTATAGCCACTTACTACCTGAAGATTAAATGCTCTTTGTTTTTGTAATTCAATTTTTTTTTGCTTTTTTTTTTTGTTGTAAGCAATATTTCAAAAAAAATATATTTCATTTAATAGAGAATTTAATTCTCTACAAATGAGTGGCTATAAAAACGGTCACTCAATCTAAGTCCGATTTGCCTCATACTGGGGGGTTTGAGAACTTGGAAAAAGTTTTTTTCTATCGAAGAGATGCTATTTCCTTTATCTCTATGTTTTTTTTTACAATTTCGCTTTAAACCTTATATCAGAGAATAGGGAAGTCTATAGAAGAATCATCCACTGTATTTTTTTCGGACAATTTCTGAGTTCACACTGTGACGTCACAGCTTTAGTGCTGTGTATTCAGGTCCAGATGGCGTCCACACGGACACGCCTCCTGCTACCTTTTGGGAGAAATACTGAGTTTGTGGGGGTAATACAAGATAAATGGCAATCCCCAAGCGCAGTTTAAATGTAAATTGTTGGAATATTTTTTAGATGCGGCATGGCGTAGAGGTGACGTTCTGGATTCCGGACCTTTACTTTTGAGGTTCGAGCCCCGGGCCTTGTTGTTATAATTGTTTTTTTTTTTACCTGTGGTAATATAATTAAATATGATTTTGGTAATGAATTGACAATTTCCAAAATTTTCAGGATACAAATTTCTTTTTTATAATAAGAGCAAATTAACAAAAAAAAATTATTTCATAGTTTATATTAAAAATATTATATAAAAATTTTGTTTTTTGCTTTTACACAAATTAAAATATAGAAAACAAAATTATTTAAATAAGAAAGAAGTTGTTGAGATAAGTAAGCCGGATAAATGGCAATCCTCAAGCGCAGCTTAAATGTAAATTGTTGGAATATTTTTTTAGATGCAGCATAGCGCAGAGGTGACGTTCTGGGCTTCGAACTTTTACTTTTGAGGTTCGAGCCCAGGGTCTTGTTGCTTTTTTTTTCTTTTATAACTGTTTTTTTTTTTTATTTTTCCTGTTGTATTATAATTAAACAGGTTACTTTCTGACTTCAAGATCGGGAACCGTAAAATATCTCAAAGTGCCCGTAAGAATGCGTATAAAAAAAATTACAAAAATGAATGATGTACATAAAAATCTGAGAAATGATTTTATTGAATCAGAGTATCATTGACATATAACATTTATGGAAAATATACATTTTTTACATCAATAAGCATGTTTTACAATTTAATAGTAGTATAATTACATGTCTATGCTCAGCTAGTACCAGATAAAAAGTTTATTTTTCTAATATCTACATCACTATATTTTCCAGAATGAATTATGAAACATGAAGTATTAATTATTATTACAGTGTGTTTCAAAGAATTATTCAATATTTTGAAACACCTTTTCATCTAGTACTACTCGGTGAATACCACGGGAAGGTGATAGACGTTATCCACCAGGAGAGGATAGGGTATTAAAGAAAGGATTGAAAGGTTGAAGGATTAAAAAAAATGGGATACCTTATAAACTATAAATTAAACGTCTAAATGTATATATTAATAATAAATACCGCTCATGTGTTGTAAATAATACCATCTAAATAGTGAGAGGTCCTCATCACATACAACATGAGCTGCAAGAAGTTAGTATTATGTTAGTAAAAAAACTTAATAATAATATGATTAATCTTAAATTTTAATTAAAATCTTAACTAATGAACTAATACTAATTCCCATGCTTATGCTAAGACTGTAGTCTGCATGAACATACAGAATATAATCATCCGTGGGTCACACTACTTACTCATGACTTTTCTGACTTTTAAGCCGGTTAAACGGTCATCGGTTTTATTTACACGTTTTCGTTTTTTACTATCCCGTTCTCCTTCCCGATTCATCCATTTTATGTTTTGAAATATGAACGTGCGAACAAATAAATTAATAATGAAATCGCGATGCTTCTGGCATGGTTCTCTCCAACAATTTTTATCTATTTCTTCGATTTTATCGTGAATTTTTTGTTTCAACGTTTTCGAAATATTCGGTAGATGCAGTATTTGTGGGAATTCTATTGTAAATATGTTGTAAGCCTCTTTTATTATCTTATAAAACCTATCGGAGGGTACGATAAGGTGGCCGAATTTTTTACCGTCTAAGGTACAATATGCCTTCCAAAAAATTAATAATTCCGCTTCATTGTTTAATTGATCATCTTTTTTTGTTAAATTTGCATCGTAGTGTTCGCAATCGAATTTCGCAAATAAGCGATTGAGTAAATAACCCGCGACATAATTAACTGCACAAAATTCAAGGGTTGGTGGAGAAAGCTCTATTGTACTATCTTCACTGTTAACTTCTTCTTCGCGTAATTCTTCCTGGATTTCCTCATCATCCCTATCACTATCTGTCTCTTCATTCTCATCGCTATCTATCTCTTCCTCCACATCACTATCTATCTCTTCATCCCCATTACTATCTATCTTCTTTTCCCCATTACTATCTATTTCTATATTATTATTGCTACCAACCATATCTATCGATTCTTTGCTCACGGTATTTTCTTTGACTCTGCAATTTTTCGCAAAAATATTTAAATCCCTGCCTTCATCATCAATGCAATTTGCACCTTTTGGTGCTGACATTAACCCGGCGATCATGCTGTATTGCAAATTATGTCTAAATTGCATCGCTGACGGATTAACATTATTTCCCGAACGGCGGCGTAGCGTGCCAAATAAATTTTCTAAACAATCCTGATTAAGACGCGATGTTAAGAAATATAAGTGCTCGTCGTTAAGAATATCTTGTGCAAATAATGTAATAGCGTTTAGTGATAATTTCAAACCGGATATGCATGGTGGTAATTCGCGTTTATTGTCCGCATATTCCCATGTATTAACCCACTTTATCGATTCTTCTATAAATTCCTTCGCTTGAGGAAAACGAAGTGAAATTCCGCGTCGCAATGGGTTTCGTTCTCTCGAAGATTTTGCATTTAGGCAGTCAAATAAATCATTCATATGATCCACAAAATCTGCTGTTGCAAGACAATTTGGATCACGTAATGATAATTGCCCAAAACCTGTTTTTAACGCCGCGGAAACGGTAGCGCTAAATATTTGTGTTGCCAATGATACGCGCATCTTGTCCCAATTATTTGGAAAAACGTGTCTCTCGCTTAATTTCGTTGCCGCGCGACAAAAATTTCCGCTTTCATATTTAAATAATTCTTTGATGACACTCCACGATACTCTACAGCCATTTACAAGGATATCATTCTCTATCCATCGATTTCTTATCGATTTATACAAATGAGGAACATCCCAGTTAAAATAAATTTTCCTATTTTCTACAGACATGAACGGCTTCTGCTCGCTAATCCCGAGTAACTTTATGGCTCTTTGATTATTGGCACCTTGGTCACAAACCATAATCCGAACGTTAATACCAGCTTCTAAGCATTTCATAATACATGCATTAATAAGAATCACTAATTTTTCGCCTTTTTACGTCGGTATGAGAAGTAAAATACGCGACTGGTTGCTTCCACGAGAATGTTAGACCGCGAATCATAAAAACGAGAGATTTCTTCGCACGTTTATTCGATCGTCCTAGCTGGCCGAGATCTTCGAGTCCTTCAATAATATCCCGCTTCGAATCGTATTCCAAATTTTTCATGATGGACATTTCGTCCCACATCAATACTGCATCGCGTTCCGGGATTGACATCGTTTGGGTTTTCGCACTTAGCCGATTGAATAATTCTCAATCGGCAATCCTCAAGCGCAGCTTAAATATAAGATGTTGCAATTTCTTATACATGCAGCATAGCGTAGAGGTGACGTTCTGGGCTTCGAACTTTTACTTTTGAGGTTCGAGCCTAGGGTCTTGTTGTCTTTTTTTTTTAATATTACTGATTTCAGCATAATTTATTATGATCTATATAACTTAGTTATAATTTTTAAGAACGATTATCAATAAAAAAACAAATACAAATATTTTTTTTTTTATTCATAATATTAATATTTTTTATAATATTAATATTTTTTTTTTATTTATAATATTATATTTTTATATATATATATATGTGTGTGTAATGATTGACAGGGAATTCCACCTCTCATCGATTAAAAACTATTATTTTTATTAATTACTTCTAAAAATGTTGTGTACAGGTAACTTGCTGAGTTTAAGGTGGGTAATAATGAAATATATCAAAGTGCCCATAAGAATGCGTTTGAAAAACAATCAATTGAAAATTTAACATATTCAAAATAGACTTCTATATTTTTATTGATAGTTTTAAAAAATGTTTAATCATTATAAACGATATAAAGCTCTGCCGATTTGAAAAGTCCTCCAAGATACTTCCACTAACAGCGTTAAAAATGAGCGTGCATGCGCACACCGGCGTTAAAGCGTCAACTATGAATTTAAATGTCTCATTTTCCAAATATTGTTCGAAGTACAAGCAACGATTGCAAGTTTCTAACATTTTTATTTGTGAAAGCATATCATTATTATTATTAATTAATAAGATAATCGTAGTCATAGATTTTTTATACATAACTAATTTTAGCATATCATACAACATAATTGTTAAGGACATAATTTTTAGTTTAAAACGTATTATTAATACTGACAGTGCTACTTATTGTGCAGTGCAGTTTATTTATGAGATATTTTTAGTGATAGTGTATAATCACCATGGCTTATCGTGGTATATGTGCTTACCGTGGTTGTAAAAACTCTTATGCAAAATCGCCACATCTTACTTTCCATACATTTCCAGAAAAAAAGTAAGTATCTTTATTATGACATCATTAATTATTGAATTTAAATACAGCATTTTGTTTCATGGAATGTAGAAGAAATCTTTTTCGTAGTATCCAATTGAATTAATTAAAAAAGCTTATACTTTGACAAGAATTTTTTAATCTTTAAATATTAAATCATTTATAATTGACATCTTCAATTAAAAATTACACATTTTCGTAAATAATCGGACTATAATCAAACGGCGTATTATATACACAAATCCGACATAAAGAATTGCCCCGCGAAACCGATTTTTTAGCAGAAATTAATAAATTGATGTAATAAGAATGTATTACTTGAGTCAATGAATTATAACAGGATTTTTAAATGTCTGAGTAGACAGTGAGTCGCCGGGAAAATTTTTCTAGGTCAGTTAATTGGTCCTACAATAAAATCTATGACATGAAAAGAAAAGCAGTAAGAGCTATCAAGATTTGAGTAGTCGTTAATTCATAAACATCTAAGCATTTGAGCTAAAAAAAATATGTGTTACTACATATCGTTGAACTGCACGGTTTAACTCATGATGTACTGTACGAATTCCTGTAGGTATTTAACACAAAAAAAAAATTGTAAATTATGTTAATTAGTTGTTTTTTTTAGCTGATATCAATACAGAAAAATTTTATTCTCAAGTTTCCCTTCAAGTTATGGTCAAGCAACTTCATCATGACATATTTTGCGATCTATTCGGCGTAGAATTACCGTTCAAGTTTGGTAGAGATTATGAAATTTTTCTTCATTGGAATATTCATACTTTTGATTCGTACTTTCTTGATTATTATTATTAAAAAATAAATAATTTATTTTTTACAAGGGTTCTATGAACCTACCTTCTAGCCATAAAACGATCCGCTGCTTTAGAATTACTCTACCTGCACTACTGCTGGCCTGACGCATTAGTCCAGTCAAATGAGGGAAATGGGATAATTTTGGTTTGCTGCGGCCAAAGTGATGATTTATAGATGACTAGATCGGAAATTTTGCGAGGAACACGATGGTGTAGGTCTAAAATGTTTGGCACGCATATGGGGGGAGTAAATCGCGAAAAACCGCTCCCCATCGCGAATTTCTCGATTTCTATCATAAATATGAAAACATGTTTTAAATAAAAGTTGTTCAGAATTTAATTTTAATAAAAAAAGTACTGAACACTTTTTTTCATATCTATGATAGATAAAAAGTTATTCGTGACTGAAATATAATCCATGGCCCAGCCATAAGAGTTGTGTGCAATTAAAAGCTCGATGGCATTGGATTCCTCATGCCAAAATCTATAAATCATGTCTTTATAATTTTCATCTTAAAACAATTATTTACAAAGTTATTGTACATAGAAAGTTGAAAAATATTCACCATATATCTAACCCGAAGTGGCACGCGCATAGCTCACTAACGATCACGCACACAAGTGTAACTCACGGACGCGCACACACATACTCATGAACTTGTATTTTTATTTTAAAAATATATT